>NC_140468.1:10964487-12304487 GCF_051167445.1 Perissodus microlepis
ACAACGAATTTAACGGTGGGAATTAATGAACAATGCAAGTAAGTAAGTAGGTGCAAGTGAGTCAAATTTAATATTAACGCTGTCCACTGAAAGAGGCAGGGCGTTTGGTTTTCTTTCCCCCACCAGCATCATCACCACCACCCACTCAAACACAAACTATGTCACACATAGAAATGTCAGTAAGCCTGTATGTCCCCCCCCCCCCCCCCCCCCTCACAGAATTTATGTATAATCTGTGCAAAATAAAATACTTCAACTGAAAGGATCAAAAAAAAAAAAAAGCAACCAAAAAACAGATAAAACGGGGCAGAACAAAGGGTATCGCCTCCGCGTGCCAACTCTTCTAAACAAATAAATAAATTCAACATCAAATGGGGCTTTGCAGAGGGGATCAGCAATCAGGAAAACAAGTGCTCTGTAAACCTTAAACATACACACACACACACACACACACAAAAAGGATTATCATCCTCTCAGTTTGAAGCAAAAATTTCTGTCAGGCAATTCTGTATAAATGAACTTTGCCATCTAGTGCAGCTTCAGGATTTCCTTAAATACAGTATATTTTTCCTATATGAGCTATTACTTCTCTCACGGTGAGATAATTACCTTGACAGGAAGCATCAAGATAACCGGTAAGGACTATAGGGAGGCAAACCAAGTGGACTTGCGTTCACGGGAGCAGTAATCGGGATTCTGTTTGATGGTGCTGGTATCTTCTCTACCACAGAGCTCACAGAACACATGCATTATTACAAGTTAAACATTTTTGGAGAAAGGAGGGAGAGGAGGGAAATGTAGATAGCAAGGTAGTCTCTCCCAGACCCTATAATGTCCATTCCACAGATTTAAGAGCTCTTTTCTCTCTTCTCTACTTCCCCCTCACTCACTCGTCTTCATCGTCCTCTTCCTCGCCGTCGGAGAGAGAGGCACAGGGGTGGATCTGGCGGTATCTGTCCAACCACTTCTCCACCATCTGGGTGACCAAGGGGTGGTTACGGCGGCGAGAGCTCTTCTGCATGGCAGCCAGCATGCCTCCTTCTGTCACGCAGCAGTCCAGCCATTCCCTCAGCAGCTTTTCCTGCTGCTCCTCGTTGCCCATCTGAAGTCACACACAAAACATGCTATTAGTAATGTTCAGATACATGCTTTCACCTCACAATAGCACATGTTAAAAGCTTTCCTGCATCAAGACTAATTTGCAAAAAAAAGCTAAAACTGGTCTACAGCCAAAATCACTGAAACTAATGCTAAAGATTGTTAGTCGTTTCACGAGGCACTGCTACCAAAACTGGAATTTTTATTACAAAGGCCACTCCATCTAAACTGTAGATTCAGTTTTGATGAAATGCAACAAGTATTAAATACAATTGGTAGATTTTTCATATTTTAAGATTAATGCAGTTTTAAGTACTGTGACTCAGAAATGGCACAAGTGAAAGGCTTATAACATCTGGTAGTGCGCTACATTATTACATGGCCACATGGTGAAACCAGCTTGTCTACAAGTCAAAATACACTGGGTAATTGATCCAACTGCTGTTTCTTCACATCCCAACATCCCACCTACACATAATATTTTAACCTAGCCTTGCAGGCTGGGCTTTAAATACAGTCAGCACAGTTCTTTTTGGAAATTGAGCTGGAATAACCCTGCTAGGCTTTCTAATATTCTTCATTAGCCGCTACAGTGGATCAGCTGCCTCCACACTATCCCTAGCATCCTCGTCTGTCATGCCATCCCTCTTTTTATCCTCCTTCACTACATCCATGAATCCTCCTTCCCAGTAGCTCAAATCAAACACCATCCCTCCTCTGCACATCTCCAAACCACTAGACCTAAGCTGTCCCCGTGATGTACTAAATCTTAATCTTGTCCATCCTGGTCACTCCCAATAAGAAAATAAAAATTAGGACCTTTGTCTCCTCTGCCACCTCCAGCTCCGCCTCCTCTGCAATTTATGCATTTATTTTTGGATTTAATACATTAAAATCACATTTACATTTCCAAAGCAGGCAACTAGGAAAAAATATTGAGCAGAGCTATTTCCAATAACAGCTTAGATTAATAAAGAGTCACTAAACCGTTCATTTGAGCAGTAACGTTTCAAAAATATTTACAGTAATACCAAAATACACTTCTCAAAATTACCCAATTACCTGCTTTTTAAAGTTAAATTAAAAAAACATTTTTAAAAAATTAACAAATCTGCAGTTTTACAGCACAACCACAGTTCCTACCTCTTGTGCAGACAGGAAGTGAATATGCAGCAGCTTCCTTTCGCTGTCCACCAATGGCAGGAAAGTGACTGTGACATCGTCGTCAGTATTGAGGTTGGCGCCCGCACCGCGATTGTCGTAGCCGTCATTCTCCATAGCCACCAGGGCCGAGAAGTGACCCCGTGTGTAGCCCAGGGCAATGGGGCTCTTCCAGCAGAAGCTCTGCTCCCATAACAGAGGCAGGTACACACCTGAAGACACACAAACTAGTCAAAAGGTGCTGCACGCCACAGCACTCGAGGCATCGGCCAGGAACAGGCTCGGCAACTGTTCGCTCAAATTGTGTGCAAATGTCAGCCGGGGCGGAGCGCACTCTCAGATTTGACCTGACGCTAGAGGCGGCTGCTTTTTAGCCCGCTGAAAACAACCGGTTCTTTGTGAGCAGAGACGAGCTCCGCGGTGCAGCCTGATGCTCTGCTTTTTCAGAAGTGCACCCGCCCTCACCCCTCTGGCTTCTGACAGGCCAGCTTCCAGCTCCAAAAGCACACCAGCAATCACTAAACACTTAGCGTGCAATGTACACAAAAGCTATGGTTTCAGTCTACACACATAATTACCGTAATTAAGGCAGGCCATCATAACCAGGCTGCACCCTAAACGGAACAGATACACAGCGAGGCATCAGAGACCATTTTATTTATTCAAATTATCAGTGCAACACACCGAATGAGGTCAAGATATTCTGGCAGCCATGCACTCCAGCTGTGCTCACTCTGCATCTCATACACAATAGCCTGTCTGTATGAGTAATTCTAATGGCCTTGTTTCATGTGGTGTTGCTGCAGGTGTTTAAAGCTGGCTCACGCCATGATAAAGTAGTGTTAGAAATAAACAGCGAAGCTCACCGGGGTCAGTTTATCACAAATTCCACTCAATTTTAAAAAGTTCTTTCTGCTTAAATTACAACTGTGGTCATTTGACCTTTTCAGCAAGCAGATAGCACTGGGGGAGAGGAAAAAACTTAATTATTAGCAGAGCTGTAACATAAGTGACTACTACACCCTCTACAGTGCACACACGAGGGTCCAAAGCTTCACCTTTGATAGTCACATCACTAAATATTAAGAAACATACCTATCAGCAAGTGTCAGTACTCTGTTTGTTTCCACTTTTTTTTTTCCAAGATCTGACACCCTTTACAAGTTCAGGATCTGAGTGGAGAACACCGTTTTGTATTACAGCCACACGATGCCTCACCTTGAAAACGAGTGTATCCTAACGTTTCCCCACGGAAACTTTTGTAGTATTTCACTCCGTAGACTATGATGGGTCTTCGAAGAATATGTGCAAGAACAAAAATGTGGGTCTGCTCTAGGCTGGCCCCGGGCTAAAAAGAGGAGAAAAAGAAAAAGCATAAGAATAGTTAGGCATTGTGATCATACTGCAAAGAGAAAAGTATCTCATGCACGAGTATGAACGCTTTTCTTTCCTTCTCATTGGGCAGATTACATAAGCACTTTTAAATATCCTACAGCTGCAATGATCTATCACATAAAAAGGGGTTTCAAAGTTTCAGCCTTGTGGGATGGGATTTAAAAAGCTTGGTTTTTATCCTTCGGCTCTCATCTCTCCGTTGCTGTCAAAGCCTGAGACGAGGTCATCGCTTGGTAGTTTTTGCTGTGTTTGTTTGTGCTGCTGGTAGAGT
Organism: Perissodus microlepis; assembly: GCF_051167445.1. NCBI lineage: Eukaryota > Metazoa > Chordata > Actinopteri > Cichliformes > Cichlidae > Perissodus > Perissodus microlepis. The sequence continues at coordinate 10,968,413 of NC_140468.1, forward strand.
GGCTCTAAGCTAAATGCCTGTAAATCCCAAGGTCACATGCTGGGGAGAGAGAGTGCTGCTTCAGCAGGCGTGCCGGTAGATCAGCTGTCTACAACTTCATCTTAGGGGATCAGCAGTAAATTGCTTATGTCCTATCTGTCATTCACACATGATCCACCATGCACAGTGCGACCCTTCCGACTGTCTTTTCCCATTTAGACTAATGCACATATATCACAATAGTTCATAGTTTCAGTAGCTTGTGCTTTATGCAGACCTTTATTTCCTCAAATAGAGTTGTTTAAAAAAAACAAACGGTGGCCGATGTCACTGCAGCAACAGAATCTGACAAAACAGCAAATCAATAGCTGCACTAAAATATGTTTTGGATTTCTGGTGGTGTCGTGAAGTTGGCAAGCACAATTAATCTACTTGCAACTGCGGTGTCAGCCTGTTGAATTATATAACCGCACGCCCGTACTGACGAGATAACCTATCGGCCTGTTTGAGGCAGCGGAGTGAGCGTTGTGCACGTAACACGACTACCCGGTGTTAGAGACCAGATGGAAGAGGCTCCACTGATTCTGTTCATGTCAAGATATTAAGCAGATCAGCTTCTAGCTTTGAAAAGACAGTTTCAAATGATTTCAATGTAAAAGGGCTTATTTAATTGATATTTGTTCAACTGTATTAATTGTGCATATTAAGTTTCTTTGAGGATAGTTGTTTGTAAATGACAGCTTTTGAGTTGAGTGAGCAAAATATAAATGCATCCAACTATCTTATGAGTTGCCTTTCCTTGATCAAATACAGGCGATACATTGCAATTTTGATGTTTTCCACAATTATTGCAATATGACTCACACGCTTTTGCTGACTGGAGTGCTGCAAGAGTCTAATGAATATGCAAACAATGCAAGAGAGGAAAGGGACTATTATGTAAATATTTTGGAGACAGACGTTTTGGGTCAAAAACCTTCCAGCTTTTATTTCTTTTGTAGACCAAAAAATTTAAAAATTAAAAATGTACCGCTGTCTTTAAACTCAATGGAAGTGAAGGTAGGCTGTAAACCAGAGACAACAACATAATTACCTGGCTGGCCAAAGACAGAATGAAGGCCCAGTCTTCCTGCCACTGCTCCTCTCTGAGGGAGAAATGTAAACCAAAGCTCTGCGAGTACCATGACTCCCACTCCTTCCAGCGTGTGTAAAACCTATTTAAAAAAATATATATATTATTATACTATTTTCAAAGCTTATTGAATTAAAGGTGACCTCGAGCTCAGCCTGCTTATATAGAATGGATTACTTTATGTATCCATTTACAGAGCTTCAAAAGAGCTACACTTTAAGTGCCAGAAGTCTTAATTATACATAAACAGAACAATCCACACACCTGCAATGCTCATTAAAAGGACTTTTACCCATGTTTTTTGTCTTGTATGAGTGTAGTATATAGGCATGCCCTCTAGAAAGAATATTCTGTTATACACCAGTTTGAAAATCTGGATTTACAGTCACTCGTATTCCAAGAATATAGCAAAAACTGTAGAATAAATATAATTATGATGTAAAAAGGTCATAAATTCACAAAGAAAAAAACAAAGTGCTTGTGTTAAAGTGAATCGAATCAATACAATAAAGTCTAATTAAATAAAATAGCATAACTTGGTAGAGGGAGAAATGATGAATGACTTTTTTTTGTTGTTGTTTTAATGTGTCCAGTCTTGTTTGCAGTTTATTTATTTCAGTTCGTCTGCTCTCGCCTTGTTTTTATGCAGATAACACGAGGCCATTTTTGAATATGTAACATGAACTGAGAGCAGCCTGTGAAAATTTTCAAGTGTCAAGTATCAGACTACAGGAACTGTGTAGGGCTGAGCCTCTCACCAGTGGGAGCAGTCGTGCAGGCTGTCGTGGAGAGCCTTGCGGAGGACAGAGTCCTTGTCGTAGATGCCCCAGGTGGCCTGCAGAACAGAGTCCAACAGGCAGTCTCCGGCAGTACGGTTCCACAAGGCGTAGAGGCGACTGTCCAGGCGTGTCCCCAGCTCCAGAGACCAGTTGATAACAGGAGATTCCTCTTCCAGTTCTATAAACAGATATAAATGTGCGATTGGGTGTTGAGGACGCCAAGACAATAATTAATCAAGTTCCGTGTTGTTGCAGTGAAAACACAAAAGAGGAACTTGTTTTACACTGGCTGCATTTATTTTCTCCGCTAATATATTTGATAGTTTAATGAAAAGAATCAAAAACAAAAAATTGTGTTTCCGAAAACTCAGCATGGGATTGCACAGATGCTGCGTTAAGCGTTTCAGATGTGCAGCTGCTGCAGCCGCTATTTCCGCAGGGACAAAATGCAAAACCTGCTTTTCTGCATTTCTCTTCCCATCGTGAAATATTATTAAACACATCTCCCTGAATATGCAATCATATTCTGCACCAGAAACTCAAGGCAGCTCTATCCAGTAGCCCACTTTAAGGTGGCTTAAATGGGTCATAATACTCCTTTTATATCTTCGTTGAAACACAAAACACACACACAAAGCTGCACTGGGAGAGTGTCATTAGATAAGTATGTGGGAGGGAAACTAGTGAGCTCAATTAACCTAATTAGAGAAGGAAAAGAAGACGAAGCAGGAGGTGGGGAGCTGATTGAAGACAAACACAGGCAGGGAAGATGCTAGTTTAAAGTCCCTTCTATTGCAGGACATGAATGGCTGAAAACATGCAACTGGACAGATTGAGAATATGACACAGGATTTAAAGAATGACAGCTTCAGTACCTTTCTGCACATCTCGATCTAACACCTCATCAAACAACTTCTCCTGGACAGCAGGCGGCAAGTCTTCTATATCTGCAGAGAAACATGGGAAAGATAGGTTATAACGAGCATGAAAACCTAATGGCAGACAAGGCCGAGGGCAACATAAATGCTACAGTAATGACACACAGAGGGGATGTTCTTCACTGGATGGCATTTTGTCAATGGCACACTGTAAATACAAGCTCTGTGTATTGAACTGTGCACACACAAAGCCAGAACACTGGTGGCTGTTCTCTGGTTCAATAGTGAATGGCACTGGCTTTGTCTGAGAGCAAGAGAGACACAAACAGACAAAGCGAGAGAGCGAGTGCCCTGCAGCTGGCCTCGGGCCAAATTCACTCTGTAGTGAAATGCTTGGCATTAGACGCACACACACAAAAAAATTCTAATTTATATGCGAAGGCTGCATAATCTTTGCTCCCAGGGGCAGCAGCAGGACTAGATCAGAACAGTGGGTGTTCTTAAAAGTAAAGTGCATGTCATTTCAGTGAAGACATAATGCCACAGGGACGAGCTGATGTTTCTCTGAGCAATGCTGTGCAATGAGGCGGGGTCCTATTTTTACATTCAAGTTCACACATTGACAATTTAGACATTTATACTGTGTAGAAGAAAATTCTACAAAGAAGCCATGAATAGAATCCCAAAGAGCACAAAAGTAATTATTTCCCCATTGTTTGCTTCCAGAGTAAATGGAGCCAGTAATATTCAGTGTCAGACATGACAAATATTAAGACTGGTTGTTGGGGTGGGAGTTTAATCTGAGCCGTTTATTGAGGCTACAGGAAAAATTATATATTTCTGCGAGCACAGGCCCATAAAGCAAAACTGATAAAGGGATAAACAGGAGGAGAGGTTAGATTACACACACAAACACACACCAATAAAAAAAAGTGGTATAAGCATTAAGACCCAAGTACCTGCGGGCAGAGTAAAAGTGACCAAGTCGGTGAGGAAGTAACAGGTGAAGTCTCCTTTACGTTGACGTAGTGAAGATGCAATCTCTCTGCGGATCTGCTCCGTCAGCTCGGGACACACCATGGAAGGGATGCACTTAGCTGCTTGCTGGCTCACCTTGTAGACATGCACACAGATTAACAATTTTTATTTTACAATGAAATTAAAAGATTAAATGAATTTGTGAACTTTGGACTATATAACTAAAACTAAGCTAACTTATCTACGCTTAAGATACGTCTGCAAATGTACTACCCCAAAAGATTTGTTATGCTAAATGCTTGCCCTCCCAAAATGAAAATTCAAAACTGCAAGCTCCACCCACGACATTATGGTAGCGCGCCAGATGTTGTCCATCAGCTGCAGCACGCCAGGAGGGTTAGCATCAAAAGCTGAGCAGGCACAGTGCCAATTCTATTAAACAGAAGCATTGTATTCACCCACACTGCATGCCGAGAGTGAATGCGCTGCCATCCTGTGCACTCTGATACACTGTGTTGTCTTCTCTTGCTCACAATTTTGTTTGAATTGTCAATTCCAGTTTTAGTAGTATTAGTGAATCTTCTCAAACAGAGACGAGATCCTTGACACATACTCATACCGTGTCGAGACATGGTTCCCGTGCATTTCACGCAGCACAAAAGAGGAAGTTGGTCCACCTTACCCACCCAAGCATTTGGCATACTGGGGATCAAACTCTCCCGTGCATAGTAAAGACTTGCCTTTCTATGCTTGCCAACATGCTTCCTGTGCCTTTTCCTAATCACTGTTTGCTCTCCGAAACCACATCAACTCTGTTATCATGCCCCATAAGAAACAATGACAGAATAGCAGCAATTCTAATACCCCCCTAATTCTAAAAAAGTGCTTTTCCGCTGTAATTCTATGCATTAAGAGCATCTATTTCTCATTATATAGTACACTTGGTAAGGAGCAATTATAAGCTGTTGTGGCTGATAATGAGAAATACAAAAAAAAGCACTTAAAAATGAACAGTTTCTGTAACATAAAGAGACTTTACAGGCATGTTAGAATTTTTAGGATCTTTTTATAAAAACTGACAAATCCTCTTAAGATTAAATTTTCAAACTGACTAATCCAATCTTGCTTCCTGTTCTTTTCTGTTTGTATGCAGAAACTTGTTTTGTTTTTTTAATTAAAAAAACATAAGTTTAATAATAAAAGGGCAAAACTTATGGCAAATTTTTGCTCAAAGATTCAAGACTATGCTTACCTCTGTTAGCAGAATGGCGAGCATGTCCTGCCTTTGAAAGCGAATAGCCAGATGAACCAGAGTGAAGCCTACATCAAAAGCTGAGGACCGATTAAGGAGCTGCACCTCGTCTGCAGTGAGCTGTCGGGCAATGTCGCCACCGGATGACTTGTAAGCTTCTACTGCTGCCAGGTCTCCCTCCACAACGCCTGCAAGAGAGGAAGGAAGGAAGAAAGGAAGGTTAAAAAAAATAAAAAGGAAAAATAATGGAAAACAACTGTTAAAAGTGATGAATCAGTGCCTAAATATTGCTGACACCGCTTCTTTTCTAGGATTTTGTGTAGTGAGGCTATCAAACTTTAATAGAGTGACTCATGTCAACATAGTCGGCCATTTATGTCATCACATGACATACACATTCAAGTCTGGTCCATCGATATAGGGAAGACAAAATGATACAACACAAGCCATTTAACAGCACTAAAAGTCCAACCTCAGAGCTGACCATAAAAGGTTCAACACCTTTGTAAACATCATAACCCACCTGCAATGTAGCATTTATTACTTTGCTATAGTAATTTGATAAGATTGGATTAGTATTACTTAGGCATACTGAAACAAGCAACTGAGTGTATTCAAAAGATAATCAAAAGAACATACATGTATCAGCCCAAAAAAAAAAAAAAATTAAAATCCATTTTAAAAATGGTTTAGATATATTTTTTGGCGCAGCTTCAATCCCCATGTCTGTTCTTGTAGTAGAAGCAAGATGTAACAGACAGCTTTAAATGTGCTAATACAACATTGCAAGTCACAATTTATTATTATTAAAACCTGGGAGAAATTTGTAAAACAAATTCAACTAGAGGAAAAAATTAAATAGGGCCTTGACGTCAATCGACAGCTCTGATGACCTTTAGATGTAGCCACGAGCTAACCGAGTGCAAGAACAGTTATCACACTGTCGGGCTACTACATAGCAGAACAGACAGAGCAGTGTAGCTGTAAAGTAGAGCTATCAGAGAGCTGTGTAACACATAGGACAGTCTGTGTTGAACCTACTAGTCTCAACATCTGTTATGAGTGAAACAGCTAGGTAGCAAACAGGACACTGGAAGAGCTGCTTTATTTAAACTGGCTGCCTTACATCAGGATGTTCTCTCAGGCAGGGAAGAGGACAGTTGAGTGAATCTGGACTAAAACATTCCAAGCATGACCCTTCTCATTTTACACATACTGGGTGACATTTTGCAAACAGATCTATAAATACATGCAGAATGATTTGAGTTGCAATAGCTGTTGCTATGCGGGAGACCTCAAAGGAACTCAAGAATGCGGTGACCCGTTTTCAGTGAATACAGGCAGTTTTGCTAAATTTAGACTTCGATAAACAAACCGTAAACCTTTGTCTGGGCTCTGTTCTTCCAAACCATTACCATTAATAGAGAGCCAACATCAAGTGTGCTCAAGTGAGGCAGTACACTTAATGTGGGCTGCCTCACAGAATATGAAAGGCCCGCACTAAAATGTGATGAACTTAAAAAACATTTCCATCGGTCAGCTTAATGGTTTCTCTTCGTTCAATATTTTGTTACCCAAGCATGTGGTTAGATGCTGAACTACTAGCAGCACGCTACATTTTTAAACAGTGATTCCCAATAAAGCATGCACTGCAGTGCAATCGACCAACGAGGTTTCACCAAGATGATAGCTAGGATCCTTAAATTCTTGTTATCATCATCATAGCAGTCTGGTACCTGACCCAAGACAAATTTACTTACTCCCTGACGCAACAGCACAAATGTCACGCAAAAAAACAGTGGTAGTTCATGGGGTTCAAGTATCACTGGATCTTGTTTGCAACTGGAGGAAGAGTGGAGTGGGAGACTGACGGCATCTGCACTGATGTGCATGCTGTAACCAGTTTGTTGTGGTGAAGAGTGAGCTCAGCGTCAAGCTGAAGCTGTTGATTTACTGGTCGATCTATGTTCCTACCCTTCCCTGTGGCCGTGAGCTCTGGGTAGTGACCCAAAAGAAGTGATTGCTCATTTCCGCTGTTTTTAAATCAGCAATCTGCAACTAGTGTACCCTTAGAGATAGGATGACGAGAATGGCAGTTCGAAAGAGGGTCAGTGTTCAGGCAGTTGACTATGATACCTCCTGGATGGCTCTTAGTTGAGGGGATTCTAGCATATCCAACTGGGAGGAGACCCAGTGCAATCCTAAGACATGCAGGAGAGATTACGTTTCTCACCTGGCTGTCTCCCATGACATCACTGATTAGACTGCTGCATCAAGTCCCTGATAAACAGGAATGGATAGATGGAGAGATACCCTACTGGTTAAGGCAGCTAGGTTTGCAAAAAAAAAAAAAAAAGAAAAAAAAAAAGACCTTTCTTGTGTTACTCATACCAATCTTTGTAATATAAAACAAAAACAATAAAAGAAGTTATGAAGACTAAGTAATGTGCATTGGCATGGTGAGCAAGCATTAGTGCAAACCAGATTTCTTGACCAGTATTAGGGCTGCCACGATTAGTCGACTAGTCACGATTACGTCGACTATCAAAATCGTCGACGACTGATTTAATAGTCGACGCATCGTTTGAAGCTTTGTAAGATCACAAAAGACGCGGGAATAAGTAGTAGAATTTAAGAGTGTAATAACGGACTGAAACAGAAGATGGCAGCACTGCATGTACAAGGATGCCAGCTGCCGTTAAACCCAGAAGAAGAAGAAGAAGAAGAAGAAGAAGAAGCTGTGTCCCAGAATTCATAGTGCAGCCCAGCTCAGTTTCCAACAATGGCGGCAGCTAGTTAGTTTTAATATTACTCTTATTATTCTTTCTGGGTCACAAAATAAACGTTTAACATATTTTCAGGCGAGAATGTAGCTGTGTAAACCTCAAATGTCTGCTCAGTTTATCAAGACACCACATATTTTCAAAAGCGCTTTTCGGAGACGTCTGTTACCCACTAGCTCGATAGCTAGCCAGGGGCAAGGCTCACTAGAGCCCGTGAGAACACCGGACTCCCGACAAATCGTTTTCAAACCCACTGCCATCTTTCGCTACTCAGGTTAAATATATATAAGTCACTTAGATAAACTCAAAATGTTATTGTTCGGCTTTTTTTTTAGTATTTTATTTGTTCCTGAGTAAATCGGTTTGGCTGAGATTAAAGTTATAGTTTTTACACAGCTGAATAAACGTCAAGAAGACAACTGATTATCAGAAGTGTGAGATATACTCGAGAATATACTCCGGTGTCCCGTTATATTTTAGATAGCAAGGAGTTTATTAAACTTCACCGAAACAATCTACAAATTTCATTAAAATTTAATAAACTAACATGTCTTTATTTTTAGTTAGCACATACTGTAAACACTTAAAGCTGTAAGCTAATGATAGTTATATAAGAGCAGATGCATGCTGGTGCAATAAGCTGTACGTTTTACGTCCAATGGATGCATGATCTGATTAGTCGACTAATCGCAAACATAATCGGTGACTAGTCGACTATCAAAATAATCGTTTGTGGCAGCCCTAACCAGTATTTTATCTTTCGGAGCGCTGTATGGGTCCTTTCATTTAATGTAAATAAAGACATTTAAGTTTTCGCAACTGCAACCCATTAAAAGATTAGGCTATGTAATATTAGTCCCCATAATGACCCAATCACCCAGAGATGGGTCATAGAGGTCTTTAGGCATGATGGTTTGTGGTTTTATCCCAACTAGAACGCCTCATTACGCCCTCAGTGAACTAACATGTCAGAATATTTTGCCTTTGCATGCTTGACAAGGTCAGCTTCATGAGAGCATGTCTGATCCCAGCAGTGCCTACAGTCTGATCAATGCACATCATGCAGGTTGTGAAAGACTGAGCTAATATTGGTCTGCGCTTAACAAATACACAATCTGACATTGTTTCTCAATCAGCTGCTCCACAGTAACCTATGGTTATCTAAAAGTAATGTGCTGGAACAAATGAAATCAATGTCTGTTTGTTTCTCGATATCTCTCACCGTAAGTACTACAAAGTGGTGGGCTTGCATTTTTTGAATCATCTGAAAAATTCAGTTCATCGTCGAGATTAATTTAATCTTCTGAAAGCAAAACAAACAGAGGTCCTTGATAATGTTTTTTTTCTCCCACACCACATTATCAGGAACAGCATCGAAATATAAACAGAGCGGCAACAGCAAGAGACACCAGTTAGGTTTTTCACTGAAACAAAAGAACCATAATACAAAAACATGTCCGCTTCCTTTTGTGGGAAAGCACAATCAATGGGAATCATCTGATTTTGGCTCTTGTACGGAGCACAAAAAAACGTTAAAGTACAACTGCAGGAACAAAGTAAAGTGAAGTGAGATCGTGTTTTCAGACCTGAGGAAGTGCTTGGCCATAACATACTCGACTCAGGCACTTCCTCCACTGACAAACACTTTGAAGAGCACATGCGGTATAACCGTAAAGAGTCAGAGACATGGTATGAAGAAGAAGAAAAGAAAAAAAGGCAAAGCCATATTTACAGTTAATACATGAGTCTTCCCATGTCTTTAAGGACAGGGGTAGGGAGAGGGGAAAAAAGAAAACGACAAAAAAAATACTGCCAAGTTCAATCAGTGCAAAGGTCAAGGGGGCGTTGATCATGTGCTGCACTCATGTTTTTTTTTTTTTCCTTCTGTTTTTTGTTGACTGTTTTTAATGTCCTGTCAATGTTATTTTTACCTCTTGGGGGGCCCTGTTCAGCACATACGCGCCACTGTTTACAGGGTCTATTGACTGTGAGCCAGGAGACTCTCTGCTCCATGGGCTGCACTTGCACTACGCTGCCCAGACGGCCCATTCATCCCCACCAGCTGGGAAGCACTCACACCCTCTCAGTTGCTCAAAGATGCTCTCAGAGCCCAAGTAAAAGCACTGGGAACATCAGTGGTGAGTTGGACCAAATTCCTACTTTCCCTTTTACCACATTTTGTTTTTCTCATTGCAGTCAGCAGTATTTACCTGATGGCACCGCCCTATGAAATAACACAGCAGGAATTTCTTCTGTACTCTAATATTTGGAGACTAAACAATGAGTCATGCCGTCACTCATTTATAAAATACAAAGTGGCTCTTAGTGCTGTGCAACCTTGGCACTTTGCAGAGTGATGCACCATCTGCAATGTAATAACACAGAAAATGTGTTGCCTTGGGGACAATAACTGCCACCTCTGTCTGGAGTACAATGCTTTGCTGTCGCTTAGCATGACATCACAGACACACACAAAAAAAGTGTTGTTATAAGAAAAACATGACATAGGGGAGTGTATTCTTTTTAAACAAAATTAAGAAACAAGCACATTTTCACATCATTCATTTGCTATGAACCAACTGATCTCCTAATCCATGCAGAAATTACATGTAATGTAGAAAGGGAAAAAGAACTCACCAGCACATGCACTAAGAAACAGCCAGTCAGTTTTCTTCATTCGGTTCCTAATCTGCTTTAACCTCTTGAAGTCGACTTCTTGTTCCTCTTTGCTCATGGCTCCAGCTGCAAGCTCTATCCTCTGGAAATCCATAGTGACATGATCTTCCCTCTTGGGCATAGGAGGGGATCTCCTTTGCCCCTGGCCTTCGCTGCAACTGCCCCTCCACCGAGCCCTGTCTTGCTCGTTGATTACGGGTGAGGGCTCCGCAGACTCGGCCAGCTCTATGGCTTCTTGGTTGTTGGGCCTGGGGAGGTCACACACCACACATTTTGTAGTTCTGGGCCAGTTCTGGTAAGTGCAGGCGGTACATGTCCAGTGCTGCTGGTGGGTGTTGAGTCTGTTTCTGTCATTATACTCCTCACAGGTATCCACAGGAGAGTGGAGAGCAGGGCGGCAACCTGCATTGGAGCCTGACGTCTGTGGGGACTCAGTGGGGCTGCTGGTCCTCGGGCGCTGACAGAGGCACTGTGTGCAACGGATGGCACGAGGCCAGTTCAGATAGGTGCACATCTGGCAGGACCACTTATTGGCAATCTCAGCCATACTGGGTGACCTGACTCTAGGCCTGGCACTGGAATCAGGACAGATGAGGAGGCTGCTGCCACTTTCACTTCTAGAAGGCTCCCACTCCAGCCCGGGGTCCAGATCAGGACTGTTTTTGTAAGGTTCCTCTGTAATAATGGGTCCCCTCAACCTCGGTGCACGGCACATAGTACATTTGATTGCAGATGGCCAGTTTTCATAGGTGCAGTAGTCACAGGCCCACTTTATCCTCTGCTCCGTCATTGTGAACTACTTTAGTTGGATGCACTGTTGTGAAAAATCCCGTTAGAGTTGAGACATAAACAATTGCTCTGAGAATAATCTCGAATAAGCAGGTATTACAAACCATTATGTTTAGATATAAGAATTCCGTCCAGCATATGCTCCAGCAGTTTGTAAACTAACCTGCATCTGATCGGGCACATTCAATGACACACTGGCAAGATTACATTTTAGAGTGTTTGATTTTAATCCTTAATAATCCGTAACTCTAAGAAGAATGGTTAACAGCGCGGTTTTAACTCATCTGACTAAAGACACTATTGCGTTACTCTGCAGTTATGTTTTTAGTCTTTAGCTTTAGCTTGCTAGCTACTGAGCTAACCTCCTAGCATATATAGAGCTAGCTGCCATCAAATCCAACGGTTAACGCGCAAGACGGAGCATACAGTCATGGAAAAGGTCATAATTTCATTCATGTGAAGAAAATGTGATAATCTTACCGTTTCGTGACTGCGCTGCGCCGCCGAAAACCACAACAAACCCTTCTCGTTCACTCCCCCTCCTCCCCTCCTCTCCTCCTCCTCCGGCTCAATCAAACCTTTCCCAATCCGAATGATTTCGACTCCTCTGCCCTCTCACATGTTTACCTTCATGGACTCGTTAACCACTGGCGGAACAAAGCAATCCCCGGCAAAGCCTGGAACACCTCGAATCATCGTTTAAATCCGCGACTCTCCGTGGTTTACATTGCCTCCGTGTTGTTTAATGGCGGCGACAGCGAGACAAACGAGTAGCAGAGCCAAAATAAACGCTGGCCTGCCTCCGTCACCAATCATCTGGCTGAGTTCTCAACGTGATTGGACAAAGGTAAAGTACTGTGTTGCCTTCAGGAACGTCCGGAACAGTCAAAACGCCCTGGGAGGTTTAATTTTTAGGACGCAGAAAGAGTTGATAACCACGTCGCTGAAATACTTTGCATATTTTGTCGATTTTTAGGCACATTGCACTAGACAAAAACATGTTGATGTTAGTCATGCTAAGACATTTGCGATTGGATAGTTTACACATCCCCAAAGATGTCCCCAAAGATTGGGATAGAAAACTGGATTACATAAATATGACATTATCCGTATGGATATTAAATCCGATATTTATAAGCAGCATAGAAACCATGGTGAGTCTGTAAATTGTTTAATTTCTTAAATTATATTTTGAATACATTCCAATTAAATTCTGAACTAGCTGTGAAGAATAGCAAAAGCGTTAAGTATATGCTGATGTAACTGAAAAAAATAGGCTTTTCGGTTATGAATCAAGGGTTCCGCTTTCTCTGGACACGCCCCTTTCAAAACGTCACTGAAAACATGGCTGTTTTCTTGAGCCGGTTACACCACGTTTCGCTCCACGTTTCTAACGCGGAGAAAATAGCTAATGACCTTGTCTCTAAATTCAAGTTTGATTTATTTGCTGCCAGATTAACTGACAAGTCCAAGCAGTTTGCTTTCAGGAAAGGAGCAGCAGTTTTCGTCGTAAATGAGAGACCCAGTAAGAGCAGAGTGGGACTGAATGAAGGGATACTGGGATTAGCTGACAGATACTCCATTGATCCACAGCGGGCTGACTTGGAGAAGTACAAGCAGGGTAATAATTCTTTGGGATGTCTTTATGATTTAAGCCCTCTTCATCCGGTGGATACTGTAAACAACGTGTGTTTCGAGGTAGCGGATGTCCAAAGGTCATTCAAGGTTCTTCGCGATCTGGGCTGTAATTTCTTGGTGCCCCCCACCACCGTTGAGGACGTGAATGGTCCTGTCACCTACTCTGTAGTAAAATCAATTGTGGGAAATGTGTGTCACACGCTAATCGAGAAGACAAACTATGAGGGAGTCTTTTTGCCAGGGTTTGATGTCATTGAAAAGGACTGGAGCTTGGAAGAAGAGGACATGTCTTGTCCTGTCACACACTTTGATCACATAACTTATGCCTGCCCCAGGAAGACAACCCACCAGGTCATGGGGTGGTACGAGAAGGTCTTTGGTTTTCAGAGGTTTTTCATTGATAGGTGAGAAACTGTTCCGAGGCATTTGTTGTCATATCTTTTCCCCAGCGTGGTGTCAGTAATCTAAAGGCTGTTTGTTCTCCTGAATAGTAATGAAGACGTGGATGAAGGTTTTGTGATAAACCAGGAGGGCATTGGGCTTCGACTTACTGCCATGGAGTACTGGAAGTGCAGCAAAGCAGGCATCGCTCTTCCTTTTGCTGGCAAAAAGGAGCCTGACTGCAAGTTTGTCATTGCGGAATCACTGCCCGAACAAGGTAATAGAAACCCCTAGTTTCTAATTTAAGCCACTATTTATGATCTCCGCTATCATTGTTTGCATTTGCTTTGTCAGGCCGGAACCAGGTTGACACCTTCTTGGAGCAGCATAGGGCCCCAGGGATCCAGCACATTGGGCTGTACACCAAAAACATTGTTTCTACTGCACACACGATGGCTGAAGCTGGCGTACAATTTTCCTCCCCTCCTCCAGCCTATTACACTCAGGTTTGAATGATTTTGAACTATAATCACTGCAAGAAGCGACCTGTGTTTTATTCATATTTTCACATTATAGTTCTGTTTAATTTACATAGCTGGCCTGGATTTTGAAATTTTGGGAATTTGGGGGAAGTTTGTCCTCATACTTCCTGCAAGGCAGGCTTTCAGAGATTTTTCAGATCTTGTTAAAAGGGTACATTTTGATCCAAACCATGATATATTACCACACTTAACAAAGTAGTTATGCCTAAAACCTAGCTGAACTGTGGCTTAAGGCTGAGAATGATATCAAAGAAAAGAGGGCTTTGAAGGCAAACCTCTCCCACTAGAACACATAATCCAAGTCATTATCACACTTTTCAAGGTTATGCCATCACCACACAGAAGGAGAACAGGGTCTGCTTTGTACCAGTAATCACAGGAGCAAACACTATAATTACAGACTTTGTAACAAGTTCAAAAATAAAGGAATTTTCCATCTTTTTAAACCCATCCCATGCGCTGTGGCAGCTGGGAAAACAGCAGGAAATAGAGGAAGCAGGTCACAGCCCCCAGATGCTAGCACAGCATGGGATTCTCCTGGATACAGACCTGCACCAGGATCCTTTATCACAGAGAGCATCCAGTGAAAGTAAAAGGTAAGAGCCAATCAAGAGTTGTAATCTCTCACAGCCTTCAAAGAATGCCTCTCTTTTAAATTGTTTTAGTCGATGGTTTCTTTTTAACCATCTTTCTCTACATACGGAGGAAAAAAACAGTTTGTGAAGGTTTAGTCCTTCTGCATTTTTATAAAAACAAAGCAAAATGGTTAAATACTATCTTCGGCAATATCTTATTAAATAAGTGAAACACTGTGAAAGTTTTGTGTGATGTATGGCTGCTCAATGTCAGCAAGCAATCTTATCAGTCATCTCTATTAAAATGAGGACATGTTCCTGTTTTACTATTCAGTACAATTACAGAAGCCCGTTTGGCTTGCAACATGCATGTGAAAACTGCTTGACTTCGTTTAAAATTGCTGCAATAATGATGAAAGACATGCACCACAATTTTTTTATTTTTTATTTTTGTATTCACCAATGAAAAGTTGTGTAAACAGTCCCAAGGCTGAAAGTGAATCTACTGTGCTGCTTTTCCCCTTTCAGACATCTTCTACAGGTGTTCACCAAGCCCATATTTGCTGAGAACACCTTCTTTCTCGAGCTGATTGAGCGAAGAGGGGCAACGGGATTTGGCGAGGGGAACATCAAGGCGCTGTGGCGGTCGGTGCAGGCGTACATGGAAAATGAGAGGGTGGATCGTCAAGAACCTCAGGGATCCTCAAAAACTGCACAAACTGCTCTTAGTTAGCCACTCCAAACATTTCTATAACAGGTTGTTTTATTTCACGTGGCTACACTATTTACTGAAAAACATATGAAATATTTAAATTAGTCTCTAAAATGTCCCTCGTTGCACTGATGACACATTACTTATTATATAATGTATTCATATCTGTTGAAATGGGTGCTGTGTTCTGTACTTGAAATGATACAACAAAAGACACTTGCTGTAGGAGTAAAAGAATGTCTTTGTTTTCACTGTCTCAAAGTAAACCACATTGCTCCAGAGTAACCTCAATAAACTTGACTCACAGTAAACTGAAAATCAATTGCTGGCTTCAAAATATTGTGCTCTGTTTTTCTTCTTGTGTGGGCCAAACTTCAGAATAAGCACACTTAAAACCTCTTAGACCTTCCTTAGTAATTTTCAAAGATACTGGAACTTACAGTTACTTACATTATATTTTGATAGTAGCACTTGCATGCGGTACTTTTACTTTGCAATGCTTTTGGGTGCAGTTGCTTGTTCTTCATTGTTAATGCAGTATATGTATGTAAAGTGTCTGAACACCACTTCCACATATACTCAATGAAGTATGCACAACAAGCTCAAGCTGCTAGAAGACTGAAAGCTTGCTAATGCATCAATGATAGTGTGCTTTTTTTTTAATGTATACTGTGCTATAATAACACTGTATATTAAAGTATTTTCCCTTAAAACATTTAAGTGCATTTGCTTACTATAATGCTCATAGTTATGAATACAGGAAAAGTGAGGAATATTTATTTATTTATTTATTTACATTTTATACTAAGGTATTATTAATTGATTTAATGCATTAGCATTACTTAGTCAAAGTCACTGTCCATATGAGAAAAAGAGGAAAAGTGACCACTTCATTGGCTCGTAATGTAGAAATGTATCCCAAACTATTATTTGTTGTTCACTTCATTATGTAAACATTATGTTGGTGGAAAATTAAACTAGGCTCTTTGGCCCTTTTTTTCCCTAAATAACCCACCCACACAGTCACTTGAAGAACTGTTACTGGTCAAACAGCTGCACCTCTTTCAGAAGCCGTGGTGGTTTTAGCAATGTGCATGCTTTGGCAAAAAAAAAGTGGCTTTAGAACCTCTTAGAAGGGATCTCCAATCCCACAGAGATGTGCCAGTTCAATTAACTTGGCTATAAACATTATGGGTGAGGATTAGTGGGATAGATGAGAAGCAGTGAAGTTTAATGGACTTCCATGAAAACCATATGTTCTTTTTATGCCCTGTCTGTAGTTACAGTATCCTACTCAGTACACCAGAGAGTCACTGTAAAAACAAAACAAAACATAAAAACTCAGCAACAGGCAATTTATGAAATGAATGTACTTCTGCATTTTGACAAATGGTGTCAGTGTTTTTCCCTTTAATCAGGGGTCACCTGCTCAGACAAACTGCATTTTAAAAATGTTGATTCTGTATTAAGGATTTATGTTTTTCGATTACATAACAAGCAAACCGAAGCAGCACATACAAAATAGATGCACTCGCTTTTCTTCATTCACCACTGGAACTGGGCTGTGCTATGGTACCAGTTTCTAAAGTTTAATTTTAATTGCATTTGCTTCGAATTATCTGATATAATAGGAAATTATGCTGTGTGATAGAGAGGATTAACTGTTCATTAAAGTTGAGAAGGGATGGCTCCTGTAACAGGAGTCTTTTAGCCATCTGTCTCCAGCCACAGTGTGAACCCCAGATGGCGTATAGCATTCTGCATGGGGTCTCAGTAAATGGAGCTGGAAGATAACTCCCTATTTACTGTTAACCATATGCTAGCTACAGATTTATTAACAAAAATCATAAAGAAATATGCAAAAACACCATAATTTGTAGCTACATCAGCAAACACACTCCAGGTTACTTTTCGTAGCGTTTTCCTACACTATAATTGGTGCATACTGCCCCCTGGTTGTGACAGTCACAACACACACTAGCAAACCTGTTGAACAGGAAGACTTCCACCCCTGTTCTGCAAGGTACTTTCTTCCTAAAGAGTGACTTTTAATGCTATGAAACAGAAAAGCCAAAAGTTTGTCTTATTATCTGTTTGCTAAATACCTTCTCTATAGGGATTTTGTGAAAAACCCCAAAACTCTAGCCCGGATAGTAGAAGAGACAAATCCTGGGTGCCCTTTAACACAAAAGGCAGACAGTCTAAAACCGAGGAGGACAGCCTGACAGTCTGGGGGAGATTAGAGGCACACAACAGATGTTACTCCTTGATTAACAATAGTGTCTGCCAGGGGTGAGCCTCAGCTCCCCACCCTTCTGAGGCCCACTATATTAATTCCAGCTCATAGGAAATATATTGATTTGCTGTACATAATGTTATGGGACAGGGATGATAATTTGCAGTCCTTTAACAATGCATAGAAAAAGCATGGACTTTATGAATTGAATTGCCACTGGCTCATCCAGTGGACCCATATTTAAACAAACAGTGAGCTAAACCA
Source organism: Perissodus microlepis (assembly GCF_051167445.1). Taxonomy (NCBI): domain Eukaryota; kingdom Metazoa; phylum Chordata; class Actinopteri; order Cichliformes; family Cichlidae; genus Perissodus; species Perissodus microlepis. Next base: position 10,986,007 of record NC_140468.1, read on the forward strand.
ACTTTAAGGTGAGATACCCACCTCTTGTAAAAATACTTGTTTAAATAAACAGATAAAAGTGTATAACGACCACAAGCACACATCTGTTTTATATGTTTAAGAAGTTAGAAGGCAAGCAAATATTGTGTGCAGGTTACCACATATACCAGCTGCACAGCGTTTGTGTGTGCATGTATGAAAAGCTAAACTTGTATGGCTTTGCTGCTGTAGGTCATGATAAAGACTGAATTTAGTTCCTGGAAGAACATCTGCTTGCAATAAATCTATTTATTCAGGATTGGCCTGTGCTGTACTGGAACTGATAATGTAAGGTGGAACAAGCTATGTATATAGAACATGCATTTTACTCCCTCACCCTGTCTGTAAGTCACACGCACTCGGTAGGTTATCATGTTACACTGCTGTGTATTGTGAAAGTACCCTGTCTATATGCTCAGATCAAAACTGTGATTACTTTTCATTACAACAGGGTTGTTCAGACCATTAGTTGTAGGCGCGGGGTGGTCTCTTTTACAAAAAACATCAGAGGATAATATTTTCATTTCTACCATAACAAGCTTCGACTGAATTGTGTATGAGGTATAAATAAACTAAAGAAACGCAAAGAATATGAGAAAACTAAAAAGAATTGTAGCATAAATAACTCGTGGGACACCCCTCGCCCCTACCCAAAGTGGTACGGCTCGCGTATGTTGTCACAGGCTCATTAGCGTGCAGTCTTGTTGGACAGTAGAGCACTGGGTTAATGTTGTAGTCTGCAGGAGCTGCCTTGAGCTGAAGTAAGCTTCCTGTTCTTTTTTTTTCTTTAGTAAAACAAAACTCAACACGGTCAACCGAAACTAACCAGTTGCCCGGTGGTTGTTGAAGATACGAGACGCTCACCGTGATGATTGTGAGTGGCAGTTTTTCGTCTAAAAAGAAAACTTTCTGGCTTAGCTAACTTTGAATCTGTTACTACTATGTCATAAAGAGTGAGGTGCGATGTTCCTCTGTGTTTTGAAAGTGCGTGGTTTCTGTTAATGTAATATTTATGGTGACACATTAGAAGTAACTCCCAGCAAAGTGTTGTCGGTGAAAACAAAACATAGCTAAAAGTAGTAGTTAGTTAGCTTAGCAACTTTTCCTCTTGTGTACTGCCTTAGCCATGCCCTTTTTGTGTTTTGTCTAGGTTATTACTTGCATAAATTCTACTGTAAATGATTTTCTCTTCTGCCACTTATTATATTTATGTTTTGTCACTATAATTTGTGATTATATGTTGTAGGGACTTATAATAATTCTATAAAAAAAGATATAATAGTAAGTTTGTCCATTCATCCACTCAGCATTTTTGACAGTAAGTATAAATTCATCCACATACATTTGTAAAGTGACCGTGTGTGAAACTTTGAAGTCCAGACATTCTGATCTCATACTGGATTTTCCCTCACGCATTGCAAAAGAAGTCAGTGTTGGTTAGTTAGTGACAAATGTATAAGACTTTTAAAATACATTTTACAGGTATTTATTTGCTGGTGGGACATTGGTGGCCCATCTATTTCTCAGATCCGTGTGTAGTTACACTCTATGCTGTTTTTCTTATCTTTATCTTACCAACCTTACCCTCGGGTATGAAGTCAGGACTGGCTGATACACAGTCCAACAGATTCTGCAATTTAAGTGGATGTTGGGATCATAAACACAAGAACTTTTTAACTTGTTAAACCTGAACTACTGGCTGTGTCCCATAGCTATAATTGGGTCTGATAAAATTTATAGGTGGCTTGTATCATTTATTAGGGTTACATTAGGTCACTTGTCCTTGAAGTACAGATGTATTTATTTTTTACTTTGTGTACATGCATGTGTAATATTTATTTTTCACAATTAGCAGCTTGTGGCCTTTCTGTCATAATCCTGTTTGCTTCTGTGAGCTCCCATCACAGTAATTTCTTTGCCAGACTCATTTCCCTTTCATAAAGGATTTTAGAGAAGGGGTTTAAGGGAGTGTTTGTGTTGGTAACTTGGACTAGCTCAGTTTTCAGGGCCTTTTCTTCTAAAATTAAGAGGCATCCACCTGGAGGGTTGGCAAGCTCCTCTGAAAAACTGTTAAACAGTTTTAGCTCAAGGACACGAGTGACTGCCTATCAGAACTTGCCTTAAACAATATGTAAATATCCTGTGTACTGTAATGCCATTGTTGCAGCATTGTTCACTTCCATGAGACAATGTTGGGACTACATGGTATGTAGTCAGAGGGAAGGCAGTGTTTAGGTTGGATAAATTCCTGCATGTAAACCCCAGGAGTAGTCTCTCCCCTGCATTATAATGTCCACTCAATGTGCCTTATTCTTATTTTGGTCCATTAACATGCAATGCTATTCCAATGTCGTTGTTGTGTCTTCAAGCCTCTGTAATTAAGTGACTTGGCTAGATTTAGAATTCAAGTGGACAGCATTTCTCTCCAACTTGGACAAGTTTGTTGAAAGCCTTGATTACAGAGATCCACAAAGCCGTTGTTCTGGACAAATGTATACAGTGCAAGTGATTATGTATGAGAAAATTAAACAGCAGGCCTGCTTTAAAACGTAGGCCTCCTTGGCTGCCATGCATAGCCATGCTGAGCCTTTGTGTTTATGGTAAGTGGGCAGCTGCATGCTTGTGAGACCTTGGCTGTACCCCAGGCCCTCAACTGAGTCTGATAACTGCTATTGAAGCCTCCCAGCCATGCTCATTTCTGACTATTCACTCACTGCTTTAAATGTAGTGCACCTCCTGTTTGACATAGCCTAATTTCTGTGAGCATGCGGACAGCTGTGGGCTAGCCTGCCTCCTACAATGAGTTTCATAAATTTCATTTCAGTCAGTCAGCCGTGACAGTACTTAGTAGCACCTGCCCTTTGTGAGACCAGCTTATGAGAGTACCAACAAAGAAAGTTTCAGGTTTCAAAATCTTGAATTTCATAGTGAGAATTCTGCATGTTGATGTTGTTGGAAATTTGGATGTATGTTCCAGCACATCCACAGATACAAAAAAGCAACACTAGTTTGACACTATGTCATTCACATATCTGGTCTATGATGTAGTATCACTAGCTATATTAATTCAAACACCACCATGTCATTAGAGACTGTTCAAATGCGAGTCCAAATATGGGGCCTGCATGCAGCTCAAAGATGAACAACATCAGTGCCAACAGCTTGGGGAAACAAGCTTTTTAGGAACATGCATATTCTTTCCAAGGGAGTGTTTCTGCAGAGAGCCACAGCCAGGCATTTACCCAGCATTCCTTTCACAAGTGGTGCAGTCATGAAGAGCAGCATAAATCCCTCAGTTCGTTTTTAAGTCTGGCCATCTCAGGTGCTCAGCAGATGCTCAGATTATTGAGATGGCCACAATCCTGGGATTGTTGAGGGCAGGACACAGCTCCAGCTGCCATTCTTTTATGCACATCAAAAGAGGATGCGTGGAAATTTAGCTTGACATCCTCGCCATCACAAGATGTTTTGTGTATCAGTGTACCGAGAGCTTTAAATTTAAGCACTGCGATATCTTTCAAATGGGTACATAATAATCTTATAAGTAGTTTAGAAGTGTATTATACACTTGATTTGGGGCTAAAACAATCATATCTGTGTTGTTTTCCACCAGCTGTCCAAGTGCTATATAGATGGATTAGTATTAGCTCTGATTGCCCATCAGACACAAAGCTGCTAAATCCTTATATAATGGTGGCCCAACCCATGGGATTACACCGTAAGTCATGTATGGCAAAGCTGTTCAAACTGACGAAACAGGGGTGCACTTATTTTAGATGTGCAAACCCAGTTTAAGTTTAAAAAAAAGTGTCATTTCTTTTCTTTTTTCATAGAAAAAACAGTAGGGTATCTGGAGGTTTTGAGACCTTGGCTGACTTTAAAGCAGACACTTGCTTTAACTTGACCCAATCAATTCTGTGGTTTCCTGTCTTGTCCTATCTCATTTACGCTGTGCCATAGCTTTCTGTTTCTGACAACCTAAAGCTGCGATGGTTGAAAGCCTTCTAGTGACCACAAAGGAAGCGTGGAGTCCCATCAGCTTGCCCAAGGCGGCTTATTGTTGTGTTTCAGAAGGGCTGCTGTCACTGCAGACTTGGCTGCTGTCACTGCAGTCTTTGCTGCAGTCAGTCAGCAGCCTGTTTGCATGTGATGGAAGGCCACGTCTGAGGAGCACGTCCTGCAACGTTGTTCCCCTTTTATAGAGATTAGACTTCTCAGTTGTCATAGTGTCAGCTGCCCTGGCTCAGATAAAGCGTTATCGCGCTGCAGAACCATAGAGACTCCCACTGATTCCCGATAATGCCAGCATCGTTAATGGAGGTGATTCGAGTTTTGACATCAGAAGGGGAGTGGCACCCTTTAGGCAGAAATTCTAGATACCTCATTTGGCAGATTACACCGTCTATGAGCACAGCTGTGCATGCAGTATTAGGTGAGTGGGTTGGGTGTAACCATTAAGCACTAGTCATGCTATGGTATGGCTTCCACATTTGTTTTACAGGTTTGTCTGTACAAGAAAAGGCAGACCAAGCTACCCTTTGCCAGAACTTATTCACACACTGACACAAGTTTAAATGGCTTTTAAAGGCTGCAAGGTTAGGCTTTTATAATTGTGTATTCAACTCATGTCATGGAGCCGAGGAATGTTTATAATTATGTCATAAACCTCACCCATTTAAAGCACTCAGTTCAGATTTATGGGAGATGGGATTTGTGGGATAAAAATGAAATGCCCAAGCATGAGAAAGATGATTAAGCCGCTGCTACGGCGGTGGTTGTTTACAATTTTAGAATCAAGAATGTAGGACTCGATTTTGTCTTTTTCCATCCTTCTAGGGAAGGGAGACGTAATTTAATTACCTCTTTGTTCAAATAAATGTCAGAACTTTTCTCATGTTTGGGCAAACTTTCTTTTCTCTTTGTTAATGTCGCTTGCTTATGTCACCAAGTCATTCAGTGTAATATATAAACAACTGTTTCCTCTGTCCAAGCACATCCATAGCTATCTCTGCAGTGAAACAGATCTCTGAGGTTAATACTCATGCACAGTGTAATCGGCCTGACCCACTCCAGCTTCAGGCTTTTATGTGTCCTTTTCTCAACACACAGGCCACAAGTTAAAACTGCCAGACATCCTTGAGTGGTGTTGATCTTGTTTTATATAACTCTGCTAAAAACGTCCTTCTAGTTAAGTTGTTTTCTTCATGTGGTAAGTGCTTGTAATGGAAATCATATGCCGAATGCAAATGCCACCTTCAGCATGTCAGCTCCTGCAGGGTCTTGTGATGCTCTTCCCCCAACATCCCTCACGCACACACACTTTACCCCACCGCCGGCAACCTCAGATGTCGCCTTTATTGTTTCCCACGGTGTCTCATCTTCTGCACAAAGCACTCTTTTGTTTTGCATGCACCATCTCCCCCCCCCATTTTTTTTCTCCACTTGCAGTTGTTCTGTCATTTAAGTGCACACCCTCTGACCTTGCATGCAACGTACGAAGATCTTGTGTCCACTTCACTTTATTTCAGTCGCCTATCTTACTTGGCTTCGTGTGGTACTGATCTAGTGGTTGTAAAATTCTTCATGATGATTATATAGATTTATATCTGTGACTAATCAGCAGTTTTACTGTAATCATGGCGCAGCATTAATACGAAGAAGGTTGTTTTGATAACCGCAAGGTCAGCTATTCCCAGCCAGCCCCTGAGGATTCAATTACACAACTTTGACTTTGCTCTATTCCTTGCTGTGTGCTTAATGGAACACTTTTGAGGAAACTTGCTCTCTGTACTATAAAAACAGGCAAAAATAAGACAAGGTATAGAGTTCCACTTTTGTTATTAGGTTGGAGAGAGCATGGAAGTGAAACACCTTGTAATATTAATCTATCGATGGCAGCATGACGAAATAGGTGACGCCTTGTCAATCAAAGCGAGTGTTTGCTGGGAATGTTTACTCCATTGAGAATAATAAACAGAGCTTGTCGAGCCATTGACCTCCTTGAAATTTCCACTATCTATCTTCCAGATGTTGAACAGGATGCTCCTGTGTAGAGTGACGGGCGAGTTGGAGAATTTATCAGTATTAAATGCTCATCTCTGCACATGCAAGTTAGATCTAAAAAGTTAAAAGCTCGCTCATTCGCGAAAGAATGTGTTGTTTGTGGTTTCATGGTTGTCATAAGTGTGCGTGCCTGTGCAACGTTAGCAGGCCAGTGATTGAAATCATTTGATAGACTTAAACTAAGCATGCATTATCTACCCAGGGTATAATTTAATCTGATCAAACCATCCTAACTAGCTTTGTACTGTTTAGTTTGACCTAATGGTGACAGGTTACCCCATGTAGTCCTTATTACAGTACTTGCTAATAAGCATTGTTAAAAAAATAAATAAATACAAGTATTAGTAAGTATTAATTGAAGTAGACTATCAAACCTGTTTAGATTTAGCTGTGAAACATTTTTTTTTTACCTAATTCTCTCCCTTGATGCATGCTATTTGTGCCATCCAAATGACCAAAGAAGGGGTTGACTTACAAGTTGGCTTTTATAGTAACAAGATGAAACCTTATAAAGAATGTGACATTTGCACATTTTCCCATTTTATACAGCTACAGTAAGAGTGAGAATGTATTTCAGTGTTTAAGCAGTGACACAAATCCCCCTTTGGGGATGGATGAGAAAGGGCATCCGGCGTAAAACTGCCAAATCAAACGTGGAGCTACCTGCTGTGGTGACTCCTTGTCACAAGGCAGATTTATGCAACAGTTGAATTGTCTCCTGATGATTCGAAGAGCAAATGTACTAGTGATCAGGTGGGGAAAGCCCTGACCCACTTTTTAAGTTTTGCTTCTAGGTGTGGTAGAATTAGAAGTATTGGGTTTTTACAAAATGTTATGGGATTGGTTTAGATCACTGGGTAGAGCAGGAGACCTATGTGCTGTAAGACTAATGCAGAGGTTTGGGTTTGAATCTGACACGAGGACATTTACTTGTGTTATAGTTTGATTACTTAGCTGAATACATCATGTAAATTTTTGTAAAATTGTTGGAAAGCTACAACTGGAACATGACAAATGGGTAATGTTTTACATAGCATAAGCATGTTTTTATTTTCATTGCATGCCCACATTAGCATATAGCTCAAAGCATACAGCCTGACAGCTGCTAATGTGACTGTAGCTCTAACTATTTTCAAGGAGAGAGACTTCCTGTAAGACTTTTTAGAATAACTTTTGACATTATTAGGAGTTTAGTAGTTGAAGCTGAGACGATGATAGTGTCCCTCCATAAAAAGGAGTTTGTCTTCTCCTCCTGCTTGATGGTTCTGTGCTTATATGGTCGACAGAATGTCAGAAATGTACTGAATTATAATCCTGGGCTCATCTTTGTGTGTCTGCTCAGGATTGGACCGAGGAGTGAAGCACATTCTGGGAGGAGCCGAGGTTGGGCGTCTTTAATTTATGAGAAATCAGTCTGCTAACGCCGTGCTCATCGAGATGTCCTCCAGCTTAACTTGGCATTACCGTAACGACGTGGGACAAGCATGTGCGTTGCCATGGTGATCATTTACCCCAAAACACTGGAAAAGAAGGGTGCCGATGATGTAACAACCAAACGCACAAATTTTGTCCCGGTAAGAGGTTATTTTTTATTCCTGTGAGCAGATTTTTTGCGAGTGTGTGTTTCTGTGTGTCATTTCACATGTTTACATAAAATGACACAACCTAACCACGAGACTTCAACCAATGAGGAAGAGGACAATGTTCTGCTTAGGTTTAGGAAGTTATTGCTGGCCACTCATTACTCCATAGCACTTTTATGATTCTGCATTTTATTTTTCTAATTTGCCAACTTTAACCAGAGCTACAAAATCTTAGTCACTAATAATCCACTCTGTTGAACCCCCCCACCCCCCATTTTGTTACCAAAATGATATTCACAGATTCACTAGAAACGAGTATTATAGTGCTCTATCTACTAGGATAAGCAGCTCTGACTCAGCACAGAGTAAAAATTCCCCCACTAATATGGACTGACTTTGCCCTCTTAGTCCCATGAAATGAAGTCATCATGTTCATGGGCTGAGCATCCATCAGAGGAATTTATGGTGGAATGCTCTCTCTCTCTCTTTCTCTGCGTTGCTGAGTTGCACGTAGGACCAGTAACGCATACACAGAATCTGTCTTTCCAGTAGTTGTTGTTTTTGCTTCTTTTTATTTGTTGGTTTACTGACTTGTAATTATTAAAGCCTGTTCTACATTTTATTTTTGTGGCTTTTCTGTAAGCTGAAAAGTTTCTTTTTTTTTCTTTTTCTACAGTTCCAGGCACAGACCATGAGCCAGGGGACAGCACTTTTCTCTTGCGGACTCATGGGTAAAGGTTTGCATTATGTGACATGGATAACATCTTAGATCCCTCTTTAACTTATTTACATGTTGCACATTGCTTACAATAACAAACAGGACAGGAAGTGTTGTTATAAAGTAGTTATGTACTAGATGGTCTAGATGGATGATTAAAGCAAGTCTAGTGCATTTTGTTCATTGTAACTTTGTGTTTGGTGAAACATGTCTGGCAGGTGTTTTGCCAACAAAAATAATACAGTAACGACTTTGTGTTGGGGGTTTAGCATTAATTTAAATTTCGTGGCACTCCTTGATGCTTCAATACTCCAGACACGCTGCAAAAGAGTCATATCTTTAGTTTTCTTCTAGCAGTAGGACATACTTTACAGTCTCTGTTTTGTATAATTGGATGTATTATGTCCTTGCAGTTACTTGGCATTGAGTGTGTAAGAATTGGAAAATGTCCTGGCATAGAACAGAGCTGTACCAGAAGGCCTTTTGTTCTTTGTCCTACCCGTGTATTGTGGATGGCATTTTGGGGAATTTTATCTCCAGTGAAGAAGAATAGACCTTTTGCATACCAGAAGTGGGCAGTGGCCTCGATGTTTAGTATCTGACTCAGAGTTGACCAACCAGTTCATTTGGCCAATCTGTTCTGTGGTTTAAGAGTGTTGTTTCTATGACGATAACAGGTGTTGGCATGGTAGCTTTGGTTTCGGAGAATATCTGACCATTGACGGCAGATACCGAGCTGGTCTGATGCATCGCTCTTGTAAATCTCAACGAAGAGATGAAAAGCTGTAGTTAGAAGCTTATTGACATTTGCTCAGGCATGTTGAGTCAGTTGGACGTTGAGCTCCATTCCCTTTTCCAATCAGCTGTTCTTACAGACAGTGACGCTAAAGCAGTGGCTGCAGGGCAGTATTTATTTTTAGTGCCAATTAAACAAAGCAGTGAGTAGTGTCAACACAAAGTACACATGGTGACACCCATGCTTATGCATTGCATTGACGCTGCCCAAGTTGCGGGTACTAAACAATTGTAGTACCTAGGACTAAAAGATGTTTTGTTTGTTTGAGATTCATCTCCTAAAGGAGTTTGCACAGTGCTGCAGGGGTGTATAATGGTGGATTTTTAATTGTATCTTAATATATTTTTAAAATCTTTGTGTAAATTTGACACTAGGGAGTAAATTTGCAGTCCTGCATGAGTATGGAGCTGTTGTTGAAAACTGCTGAAGAGACTGAAGTGAAAAAAGAGGGAAACTAACAGATTAGCACTGGAGTTTGAACATTGCATTAAGATCTGTGGGCAGCTGTTGATTGATCAACACACTTTCAGTTCAAGTTTAGCCCTTACATTGTTTCCCATATTGTGGGTGGGATTGTGTTTGAGTGTCTTTTGTTTTTTAAAGGCAGTTTCATTCATATAAATGTGGTCTATTTGTTGCAGACACAAGCCGGTGGAGGGACATGGGTCACAGGTGTGCCATACAGCGGAGGCCAGTTGGAACCAGCCTGGAGAGCCTGTGGGATGTTCTGCCAGAAGTGCACACAAGTTCTGCCCACTGGGACTGGGATGTTGGCTCCACTTCAAGCACAATCACTAACTTGTTGCAGGACCTAAGCCTAACTGAGGCCTCGCACTCCACCGCTCCCCCCAGCAAACGACAGTGCCGGTCCCTGTCTTGCTCAGACGAGCTCAGTGGTTGTCGCTCTTCCTGGCGTCCTCAGGGCTCTCGCGTGTGGACAGCTGTGGAAAAGCGGAGGTGCCACAGTGGAGGAAGCGTCCAACGCAGCAGTATTGGAAACATGCAGAGTGGCTTCGCGGGCATGCAGCGCAGCTCCAGTTTCAGCCTGCCTGCCCGATCCAACACCCTTGAGCTGCCGTCTTTCACCCAGCGCCCTCCATGGTCTTCTGCGTTCACCAGCCTGACTCCCTCCTCCTCTTCCTCAGTGCCCCTGTCCTCCGACCCTTCATCGCAGCCCCTCTACCTCTCTCATGAACAAATTTGCCTCCCTGAGCCTCGTGGACCGTCACCTCCCAGCTCCCCCGACTCCACTCCAGAACTGGAACGCCGTGGAGGACAGGGGGGTCTTCCCCGTAGTCGCTCACAGCCATGCGTCCTCAATGAGAAGAAGACTGGTGTGAAGCGCAGGAGACCAGATGACACACACAAACAGAGGCCTTCACTGGATCTGGCAAAAATGACACAGGTTGGTATTTAACATGTAGATCAGATGATAATATAATATTTTTCTTTATTTAGACAGAAGAAACATTAAATACTGAAAACCTGCCAGTTTACCTCTTCCATTTAACAACACGTTGCACTCAAGATGCTGTCTGTTAATACACTGTATTAACTTTGAAACTGAGCCAGTCATAATTTATTAGGAGCTTTTTCCATTGGCGTTTTTAGGTGGCATTTATTTATCGGTTAAACTCGCCACAACCCCATGACTTCAAGGAGGAGGATTACAGGAAATGGTCATACCAGCTGGAAGCTTTGCGAGGTCAATCAGTGTCAGTATCACAAGCATTTTTCTCCTTATGTGTCGGATAAACAAAACACTTATGGTTAAGGTCACTCCATTGTTTCCCTCAGGCGTTGTCATTAAAGGCAATTGTTAATTCATGCAAGCCTATTCAGGGTCACATTCGATTATCTGAGCTTGTACTTTTACTCACAGAGTTTGAAGAAAAGTAGCCCCGTTAAATGTGCTACTGAATAAAGATAATTTGATCAAAGCAGGAATTACTAGAGGAATGATTAGCTTCGGTTGGTCGCTTCTGAAATTTGGATTTATCTGGACATCCTGGCAGGCGTTTGTCTGTTTGCCCCTCGAGCTCACACACACACACACGCACACACACGGTGAAGTTTCACACATTCACTGGCTGGATCATAAACTTGGAGCTGGACTTGGCCCCTGTGAGAAAGTCACCCAGAGTTCAGCAGTGTCTTAACAACAACGCTGCTGTGACACGACAAACAGACGCCGCACGCGCTCCAAGCAGGAACGAGGTCAGCGTGGCGAAAACAACCTTAGATGAGGCAGAGAAATTTCAGGGTGCTGAGAGGATTGCTTAGATTTGGAACTTCCCTGCTGCTCTTTGTCTCTGTTAAAAAGGCACAACTCTGACAGGTAGAAAAAAAAACAAAAAAAGCTTCCAGTGATCAGTAAATTTTGTTGCTTCACTTTCTTTTGAATTGAAGTGACTGGCGTAAGGCAAACCCTGGAGGAAATGACTTCCAAATGACTAGCATGAGAGGGATAAAATATCATATGACTTTTAGCCTAGTTATGCAGATGAACTTTCTTCAGTCTTTTCTAAATCATTCATTACAGCAGTAGAATATAGAGTTTGACACGTAGGTTTATCACTCAAGCTGCTTACAGGTGGATGTTGAGGTGGTGGACGGGTGGAAACAGCAGGCATCGACACAAGGAACTGCAACGGGAATTTCAGAGGGAAAAATGGGAAATGTTCAAGTTTTCAGCCTGAATTAACTGCAACAATCCCATTATTCATAAACCCTTAATTGTCGTTATTGCTCTAATTGGTTCTGAGGAACAAGCTTTCACTTAAACCTATTTACATTTTATAGGTTAAGTGATTTCATTGAAAAAAGGACTAAATATGTTATATTTAAAGTATGAAGTATGTAGTTGCCTTGGATTCAACAGAAATGACGTTCACGTTTGATGATAGAGTAAATCTGTTTGGCACTCAGCTCAAGGGCTTATATCGCTTCACACCCGTCGCCCTATCCACATTCAAAGTCACCTTACTATTCAAAGATCGGTCTCAGTGCTGAGTGCGTCTCTAAAGTGTCCTCTCATCCACACGCCTCACTGGTGTGATTTACTCTCTGCGTGGTTCACTGTGACTGCAAGTGGAGCAGCTGTGGCAGAGGTTATAGATCGTCTCACAGGGGGGGATATGTGTCGGGTAAAGAGATATTGATTTCTGTAAATTCAGCTCAGTGCGTAGATCGCTCCCACTACCAGGCCTCATGAGCTATTGATCAGCTTTTATTGACGGAGAGTCAAGGTCAGTATGGATGAGGAGACTTTCTGCTCTCCTCTTCGTTTCATTCAGTGGGTGGGTGGGAACGAGGGAGCGTGACAGTAACAGGCAACGCAGGCAGTACTTACTCATTAGCCTCATTTTTATTGGTGCAGTAAGTTATGTGAGGATACGCTGTCAAAGAAGATTTTGTGTGCATAACAAGTCTGCTGCTCTAAATTAGAATTGTATTTGGTTAAGTTAACATCCGTGCCACTGTTTTTTTCCATATCCCAGACTAATTGTGACCTTATCAGTTTAGTCTCATGGTCTCTCAGGCGAGAAGTCTGAGAGACCTAATGCTGAAGGCAGCAATGTGACACTGGCCTGCTGCTGACAAATGCACCCGCTTGACTAGAGCCAAGAAAAACAGCAGCGGCCCTTTTGATCTAGTAGAGACCTTACTCACTCGCGCATAGATCTGACCACGATGCTTTCTATGTTTGCAACTCTTAGTGGGTGATAAATCCTGAAAAAGTGAGGTTATTTGTGAACTGACATTGAATCAGCTAGATTTGAAATCACACATTTTTATCTATGCTGAGAGTAAAGAGGTGTGATTTGTCGAGTCATAATTAGGGAACTATCATTACGAATTGTTATGAGTTAAAACCTACAAATATTTCCCTCTAAAGGTTTTATGTATCTCATGTTACTATAAACTGTCCTGTCCTTTGTGGTCTTAAAACTTACATTTGATTTATCTCTTATCTATTTATTAATCGCAACTCACTTGGCTGTGAGCTGCATGTCTAACAGTCCCATGCTTGTTTCATGTTATGTAAGCACACAAGTGACAGGAGGTTTCACAGAGCTCCTATTCTCCCGTGTCCCTCTGCCCTAACACCGTAACAGTCAGGCATGAGGCAGCTGTCCTGCCTTCTACACATTAGCTGTACAGATTGGAAAAGCCTCAGTTGTAAAGCTTCTCATTCCAGCGTGCACAGCTGTCACAGTGCTGGCACACATGTATTTGCCTACAGAAGGTTCTGGGTTTCCCAGATGTATGTGGGTGTTGTGCAGAGTCAAAAGGCCAACATGAGTGATGTCTGCCTCCTGGGTATCTGCTACTTGCTGTTTTCCAATCTCTCCCATCGGCCTTCAGATCACAGTTAACAGTCTCACATGCTGTCTGTAATGGAAACTAAATTTGTATCCTTCAAATCTTGTTATATTTTTATATTATAGAGTTTCTTGACCAGTGTCCAGCACTGACCTCACTCACTCACCCTCATGGTGTTTGAGTACAGTAGTGGGATTGTTTTCAGAAGACGTCTGTGTGCCTTTAGCCATGCTTGTGTCCTCTTTAGGATATGGGTCATACTCCAGGAAGGGAAATGTTTTGTGGTTTAAGTGCAAGTCTGCTCCCTTGAGAGCATGAATTCAAGGCCTCTAAAAAAAATTCATTGGCTCTCCACAGAAACTTCGGAATTTCCACAGTCTGAGCTGCCCAGGATTCACGGGCGAGGACGGCCGCGAGTCCAGCCAGGCTACCCCCACCCTCAGGAGCACCACTCAGCGCGATACTGACGACTCAAACGAGCACAGCTTCAAGGACATTCAGCCTCGGACCAAAGAGGGCGAGATCACCAGCACAGTGTCGTCAGACACCGCTACAGAGGATGCGGACTGGAACTCCACGGATTGTGACGACATGACACCAGGAACGACCAATGGGAAAGACAGTGAGCCTTTCTGGGCAGGTCTGTGTAGCATGAGGAAGGATCAGCTTGGAGGCGAGTTAGATATTGAACAAATTGAGAGGAACTGAGCGGGACTGCCTTCCTCCTGGGGGAAGCTAATTTAGAGGACTGAAAGAAAAACAGTGCTGATAGTCTTAAGGAAAAAGCAAGTGGAAAGCTAATACAATGAGCGTTCTAGCGCTTGTCTTTATTTTTTCCCTTGTGGAGAATTTTGAACAGGAGCTTTGTGTGCTAAACGCCTATTTTTGTGGACTTTGTGTAGTCAGAAGCTACTCCCCCACTGTGTGGTATCTTAAACGTGTCTCAGGAGAACAAGAAAGTCAGGGAGGATGGATGTGGGTGAAAATAGAACTGATAAATATAAAAATGATTATGTTGGCTCACAGACTGGGGTCTTTAACATTTCTCTGTAACCCTGATTACCCTAATTGTACTAGATATGGAGAGAATTCACAGCGGGTTTGTAAAAATTCTCTGCTCCAGGAAGAGTGTCTTTTCCTTTGACGTTCTTCAGTAGTACGTGGGTACATGATGGAGAAAAATGGAGACTACTTCATGAGTTACTGTTAGTAAAACCCCTTTCACTTTTACTGAGCAACAGGCTGCACGCACACACCATAAAGTATACTGAAGAGCTTAACATTTCACACAGTAACATCGGGCTTATCTCTGGATCTCTGCTCCTGTATGTTTGAAGAAACGTGATGCTAATAGCGTTAATATTCTTTCTTTTTACGATTTGTAACTACAGAGTTATGTAAAACATGAGCATATTTCTATACGAATAAACACACTTTTTAAAGTGTCATTTGTAACTTCATTATTTAAGTGTTTTTTTCTTCTCATGACATATAGGATCTCTGGACTATGTTTAAAGCAGATTTTAAACTCAGCTAAATTATTTACCATTGGAGCAATTAAAGGATTCTGTGACTGCCAAATCCCTTTCTGGCCACTTGCACGTCTGCTATTTCACCATGGACTGCAAATTTAAACAGACAGAGGGGGAAAAAAGATAAATAAATCAATGGGATTATACTTTTGTGCAGCCGATTAACAAAGGTGATTAAAGCTAGATCAGCAGCTGCATCCAAGCAGTTTTCATCAAAGTGTCAAAAAATTTTATGTGTGCAGAAATCAACTTTTACATCCTGAGGCATCTGAGGGGGAGCCATAAATTCAGCCTCGTAACCACTTATCCAATTCAGCGTTGCTGGAGTCTGACCCAGCTGTTGTAGTGTAAGAGGTGGGCTACACCCTGGACAGGTGGCCCGTCTATTGCAGGGCTAACACAGAGAGGCAGTCATTCATGCTGACATTAACATTCACAGATAATTTAGAATTGGCAAGTTAATATTCACGTTTTTGAGCTGTGGGAAGAATCCAGAGTACCTGGAGAGAGAACATGCAAACTATACACAACAAGGACCAGCCTGCCAATGAACCACTAACCACTGCACTGCTCAAGGAGAGCAATTAGTGCAAACTGCCTAAACTGACCGATGCCTTGCTGGTGAAAATCTACCATGTGTAGGTGATGCACAGGATTTAAACAGCGTAATCTTAAAATACAAGTTGTCCTAAAAAAAGGTGCAGTTTCTCATTGGCAAAATCACACACAAAGTCAAATGCTGGATCAAATCAGTTTAAAAAGACTAAAATCTTCACAGTAGAAGGCCATCGAGATACACTGAATAAAAGTACTTTCATGCTTAAACTTAACTTGAATGTTGGATTTTATTTATTTGAGGAAAATATAATACTTTTTCCATAAACTAGCACATGCTTTTATATTAATACATCTGATATTTTAAGATAAAAAAGGTAATACAATCAAATACATAATAATATTACATGATTGTGGGGTATAATTGTGCATAACTAGATCTACTTTTGATGATTTTAAGGATATTTTGCAGAGGAAATTTGCACAAGTACATTTTAATGCAGGGATTCTTTGCTATCTTATAAGTGTTACACACTAGCAATGTTACTTTTGGTCAAGTAAAGCAGCTGAAAGACCTCTTTCATTAATAGCAGCAGTGCACAGGACAGCAAGGTCATTGTTGGCGACGTCTTTAATGCAACGATGCAGACTGACCCAATTAAGTTGCAGGAAAAGACAATCACAACCGTAGTAGTGGTACTACTGATGAGCCTGTGTTTGTGTGCTGAGGCGGGGAGTAAGTATGGAGGACGCCAGGCAGAGTTGGGAAGTCCGGTCCCTTTTTCTTTCTCTCTCTTTTCCTTTGATGGCGGCTGGAGTAGTGGAGCTGAGCGACGGTTCACCCCAGAGACCTTCCTCCCTCCCTGCTTTGGGAAACAAAAGGGGCTTTTTCTCTGAGGAGCACAGTGACGTGGGAGGCGGCTGTGAATATGGGCCATGTGTCAGGGCTGCTGCTGCTCCGTTTGTCTGTTTCCCCTCCCCATCTCTGGTGCCTGTGCAAATCTACAAAAATTTATGCTGTCGTTAAATTTTTTGATTCACTGACGGCCGCACGCTCCTCCTGCAAGTTTGTTCACACTTGCAATGATGCTTGTCATTCTTTGAAAGCAATGATGTGCCACTGAGGGAAGAAAGACTCCTCATTAAAGACTAGCTGAGTAATTTGAAGATTGCTTGACATGCTATACTCAAGGCTCAAATTTCAAACGAAGCATATCTGCGGGTCGCCTGCAATGCCTTGTAAAGTGCTGACTTATTGTGGCTGTTGCACGAGAAACCTTTGAGGCCATATTTACGCTCAGAGTCACCAGTGGTACACACAGCTCACTAAACCTTTCTCATGTACTGAGTTTAGAAGGAAACGGGTAAACACGAGCCTTTTTAAACGTGCCGTGCAGCAGCCCAACACACTCAGGGCCCCCGGCCTTTAATCAGTAGAGTGACAGAAGTGAAGCGAGAAGATAGATACAGCAGGAGGGGTGCACCATGCCAGCGTTGTGCATGACACTTGCTCAAAACCCTCCACCGATACACACATAAGAGAAAGGTGGTCACTTTTGAGGGGCTTTTGGAGGTTATGCACAATCTTAATGACACTTCACTTCATACGGCATACTTCAGCTTTAAGACAACAGACGTCCCACACTTTTCACCGCATTTGTTTGCCTATTATGAAAGGGTTGCACTGACAGTTTTCCGTCCACATGTACATAAATAAATCACTTTATTTAATATTCAAATATGATGCGACTTTTTTTACGCCATTTTTCCGGGTGGAAAAGTCAAACCATATGTGAAATGAGCCAAATATTGGCAGGAGTCTCGGGTTTGGTGCCAACCACAGCTTGGCAGCTCAAATGTGGTAGAGGTGAAAAGCAATTTAGCAGTACCACCCAGCCACAAAACATTTCCAGTTGAGCAAGTGCTTTTTTTTTGTGTGTGTGTGTTTAAGTAAAATTGCGAGGAGCTTAACTTTGAAAAGTCAAACCAAAATGTCAGCTCAAACCTCCAGTTACTGACTGGTCATGTTGACTACACTTTGCAGGATTCACTCTGAAGTACTTCTGGGAAAAACTGTATTCACTGTCGTGTCTTAAAAGCAGATGTCTGGTCTTACACAAAGAATGAATCAGAAAAGTCATAAATTCTTATTTTTTTTGTCAATACCTTCTGAGTTCAGTCCAGTGTCACTTCACAAGACGACTGCAGGGTCTAAAATGTGAGTCCTCACCTCACCAACCAGTAAAGTTGTAGTTTTTACCTGTTTTGCCTATTAATGAGACTTGTTCCCCATCCACACCAAGGGTCTATGAATAGAACAGGTTATTTATACTTTCTTTCTAAAGCTTTGTGGAGACTTGCTCTGAACTATACCTAGTTCACTAAGAAAAACAGAACGCAGAATAGTTTTTATGGCTAAACATGTATTCACACGAGACAGATTCAATAATAGTCGCTTTATGTACAACTTCTACAATGTTGATGGTTATCATGTATCTAATAGCTACACAATCATTACAGTGGCACTTAGTAACAGACAGAACAATTAAATTGAGTTGCGACATTCCATATATCTGGAATTGATGTAAAATTCCAGATAAATTAGTAGAAATTCTTCTAAAATAAAAAAAGTCAAAATCCAAATTCCTCCTTGAGTCCAACTGATGGATGCTCTGCCTCCATGTCGCCCTACCCCTAGCATCCTCCTCTGTAACACCAACCCTCTGCACGTCCTCTGTCACTACATCCATGAATCTTCTCTGCGGTCGTCCTTTTCTCCTCTTGCCTGGAAGCTGCATATTTAGCATCCTTTGCCCAATATATCTACCATCTTTTCTCTTCATGTGTTAAAACTCTCAGGGTTGCCTCTCTAACTTTGTCTCCAAACTGCTCACCTTGTGCTGTCCTTGCTATATATTCATATTTCTGATCCTGTCTATTCTGGTCACTCCCAACTCCCAGTTTTAAGATATTGTGTCCGTAAGCAATGGAACAGACCACACACACACACACACACACACACACACACACACACACACACACACACACACACACACACACACACACACACACACACACACACTCAGACATTTTGCATACCAAAATAGTTTACACTGTGCTGACATACAACCATAATTATGGCATGCTTTGTGTCTGGGGAGGTAAAGCCCCACTGATGCTTTAGTTGCAAGTAGGCAGGGGTCACGTCCCTGGAGGGGCCAGTGCTGACTGCAGCCACATTAGCAGAGTACAAACTGCTCAGTGTCTGAACTGAAGCACTTCACAGGCTGCTTGTGAAGACTGTTGGGTAGAAAATCGGGGTGGGGTTGGGGACAGCACAGAGAGGGAGGAAATTTAGGGTTTGGCTCCAGACCTAACAACTTCAGACGTTTCAAAGCCCTCCTGCACCACCAAGAGCTGTTGGCACAGCTGCCCACAAGGGAAGGAGAGTGATGAAATGTGGGGAAACCGCGTGTCTTGGCGAGCAAAATCAAGAGGCCTCTTTTAGACCAGCTTGCTACACGCAGAAGGGAGGGGATAAATAACTGGCTGCTGTAAAAACAAGTGCACGTTTCTGTGGATAATGGTGCATTTAGAGCTGCAGGTGTGCGACGTTGTCTGGTCAGCTGACCCTCCATTTCCTGTCAAACAGGAAGAACCGAACGAGCAGAGATGAAAGTTCAAGGTAGCACACAGCTGGCAGTTGTTAAGGTGGGTAACTGCAGGTGCGTTACAAAAGCGGCTGTGTGCACGCTGTGTAAGAGGAGCCTAACCCAAATGGATGACATACAAATGTAGTGTATGTGAATATAGTCTGAGAGACACACTGCAGCAGGGAGCACTCTGCAAATATGCACAGTGTGTGTGTAATGAGCTGGGGAAAATCACTTATATTTATTATTAGATTTACATTAAAATAATTTCAACAAATAGAAAAAAGTATCACAACTTTGACTGGGATTCTGTTGCAAACGCAAACACTGTTGAAATTATACCCCTCACAAGAATGTTAGTACTGAATGCCAGAAAGTGGCAGGATACTTTCAGCATACAGCCACATTCTGTTCTTGATCCTCAGACTCATGTTAAAGGGATTTGCATCCCTAAGGTGTCCATCAACATAAGATGAAAATGAGATCATCAGCTTAATGAGCTGAGGTTGTAGGAGAGGAGGGCGGGAGGGGTGAGGATACTCTTGTGGTCGTAATCATATTCTGCTATGACCAGAGAAGATGATACTTCAAGACAGACATGTAATGAACTCTGCCTTGAATCAAGTGCACTAAACGGGAAATTACATTTACAGGTAAAATGCAGAAAAGGCTATAAAAGAGAATTCTTCTGCCACTTTGACAAGTTGTATTTGATATCCAGTCTCGACACATGAGTAGACAAAACTCTGACTAGGTGGAAAACAAAGGTTAGTATCATATAACTGATCACTTGTGAAACATGGTCACAATCTCTCCTATTCCAGGTATTCCTGAAATATTGCATTCACAGGATTGGCACAGATGGAGTGTCACTGTGACTCTGAACTTCGGACACTGACTTCTAATCAGTTTAACCTAATTTAGCCCCTTAGTGGAGATCTCTATGTACGTACAGGGGAAATTCCAGATTCAATTCTCTGTGCATGTATGTGCATATATACAGTCAAGCCCATAATTATTCATACCCCTGGCAAATTTTGACTTAAAGTTACTTTTATTCAACTAGCAAGTTATTTTTTGACTGGAAATGACACAGGCGTCTCCCAAAAGATAATAAGATGATGTACAAGAGGCATCATTGTGGAAAAAAATATTTCTCAGCTTTTATTTACATTTAAGCAAATGGAGGAATCTTTAGTTTTCCTATTTGTTAAGTCACTTAACACTACCTGTGAATCATTCAAGCATTTAAAAAGCACCTAGCTCAAAGGATAAACCAGTGTTGCATCGTCACATAACTGAAAAATTAGTAAAGAACAAATTTAAATTGTATCTGTAGTCACTTTGTTACTAGCAGCCTGTCACAAAAACAGATGAATCTAGAAAGAAATGCCCCTAACAACTGTTTGACAGGCATAGATAGTATTTTTGCACCAACAAGGTGTGGTGTGTCTTTTAACAGCTGAAGAGGTGGAGGACAAAAGAAGAAGTGGGAGGCTTAAAAAACTTTTCTTCTAAGTTTTTTTAGGTCACGACTAAGAAAGAGGAAAAATAAATCTAGCAAAAAGGAAGGAAAGTTAGGAAGGAAAATAGGGGAAATGCAGAGGTATGCCAAATTACACAAGAACTGGACTGAAAAATCGGTGGCAGAAAAAACATCTTTGCAAATCAATTATGGAGTAATGAATCCAAATTTGAAATATTTGTTTCAAATCGTTAGCAGTATGTACGACAAGGTCAGGTGAGACGTACAACAGTTAGTGCCTATGGCCATCTGTGAAACACTGCGGAGACTCTGTCAGGGTTTGGATGCATTTCAGTCAGGGATGTTGGAGATCTTGTCAAAATTGATGGAATTATGAATGCAGATTTTGATCCACCATATAATACCATCTGGGTAGAATTTGATTGGAAACAGTTTCATTATTCAGCATCAAAATGATCCGAAAAACACTGCAAATAAATCCCAGCAGCCATTTCAAAACTTCATCGCAAAATATACCGAAATAAGGGGTGGCTCAAAATTTTTGCACAGCAGTGTATCTTGCCTATTTTATTTCATTTCTAGCATAAATTGAAGTACAAGACAATACAGTTATTTTAACGTACTGAACACAATGCAATACCAAAAAGGCCCAAAGGTGACAAACTGATGTAGCAATCACCTTTACACGTTAATCTCCATAACAGCTTTGGTGAGACAAGGATTTGCCAGTCTATCAATTTGTCCCATGACAGTGAAATCCTACTCTACATGCCCAGACATGTCTCCCAAAATGAGGTCACCTCTATTATCTGAAAGCAATCTTGCTGTGCAGCGACAGGAAAGGAATCAATGTACTGCACCCCATTAGGAATACAGTATATCGCTGTTTACCAGTGCAGACAGCCACGATAGGTAAACCGTTGCTAATTTGTAACTTATGTCAAACGGGCGGCTAAACTCTGGCTGGCCTGAGAGGTGAGGTTAACAATCATCCTGCTCTGGGTCATGTGTGTGTTTGAGTTTAAGACCTAGTGATGGTGAACCTGCCAAAAGGGGTGTATGTGTGTTGTAAACTGTGGCCTAGATCCCTCAGATACTTCACTTCCCTTAACTGGAAAAATAACCTAGTTAAAGCCAAGTGAATTCATTCGAGAGTATTCAAATGCATGTTTAATAGTTCAATACGAGTCCAGCAGGCAGTAACATAATGGTCAAACAATGTGCAGGCTGTTAGAAAACTGGGTACCAGCTGCTAGTGCTTTTCTGTGTACATTAACATTTATTCCTGAATTGCAAATAGGACCAGTCAAGCTGCAGTTTCATATTACTGCATAACATTTCATTACCTCTGAATGCCCAGACATACTCAAGCTTGTGTCTGCTAATGGTGAAATAAACCTAAGAGACCTCAATGTATCACTTGAAAATGAGCTTTTTTTTCTTGTCGAATTTATTTGGTACAGTGGAACCTTGGGGGTAACGATTGAGAATCATTTCTTTTACGCTCCATTTCCAAAGATCCCAACGATCCAGCTGTGACACTGAAGCCCAATAACCAATCTTTTTTTCTTTTTTTTTCGGTCACGGTCGTTTTATTAACCCTCGGTGTGGATACCGTGTGTAATGAGTGGCTTTTGACAGAGAAGCTATGACAGGACCATCTCCAGTAAAAGGCCGCTTAAAGTCAAGTAAATAAAGATAAGCAGTTGAAGATCTGTGGTTCTTCAATCTGATGGAGTGTCGGTTTCATTTTTGTTTACACAGAGAGAAACATGAGCCCAAGCATCAGCATAATTTATCGCATTCAGCAGTGGTTGCATTTATCATCTCTCAGACCAGCTCACTTCCCATTTCCAGCGATTTATTATTGTAAAACAAAAGCCTCTCCGATATGAATTCCAGTTTAAACCTGAGCCAAGGCTGAATTTTCCCCAAGTGCTTTAAGACCTTGAGCTTTTCTCTGACAATGACTCAGATAAATTTCCAAACTGATGGAGATTCCACACATTTTCACACAGACTCGAAAATGATCTTTATTTATAACAATCAAAGAAAAAAATCAAATATTTCCTGCAGCTCTATATGGGTCGTGCACGTTTTCTGTTTTCATCACATGACGCACAACAATTACTCTGCGTTAAAGTGCAGCAAATGTTTAGTGCAAACTGTGAGTACAGTAGCTCTTCGGAGAATTTGACTGTGGGAACTTGAACACTGCATTTCTCTCGCCTTTTAACTGTCAGTCAGCAGCTGGTTACGGCACACTCGTGTCATCTTGTGGTATCTTATCTATGCCAATCATGTACTGACAAATACACAGTACAGCTCAAGCATGCTC
Source organism: Perissodus microlepis (assembly GCF_051167445.1). NCBI lineage: Eukaryota > Metazoa > Chordata > Actinopteri > Cichliformes > Cichlidae > Perissodus > Perissodus microlepis. The sequence goes on from NC_140468.1 coordinate 11,009,075, forward strand.
AACACGATCTCTTGCAGATGGGATAATTGTTCTGCAAACGTCATTCCAGTTTGTGTCACACTTCGCAGAGCAACAGATGGGAGTCTTTCCCATGTGTGACAATACAGTTGGCTGTTAACAGTTTATAGAGGCCATGGGCTAATTAATTTAACTTCCATAACAAAGAAAACTTTCAGAAGCTACTTTTTAATGGTACTGCTGATCAGCTAGAGTTCAGTGTCCACTGCCTGGTGTTCAGTGCCCCCTCTGACTGAGGATCATGTCCACCGCCTGGGCCAGGTTGTCTACAGTGCCGTCAGCCGTCACCGTCGGGTGCCTCTCATCAATGGGCCTGAGGGAGGAGAAGCAAATGCACAGGTTTGAGGACCTGTATCGCAGGAAGAAGGAAATCTTGAGCACAAAAGGGATGGTAAACAAGGACTAGCAGTTTGACACAGTCGACTGGATTAATAACGCTGAATGCATTATGTGGGGGGAAAAAACAAAACAAAAAACCCCAACAAAACACAACTGAAACGAAAAAGAAAGTTTGTTATCAAAACTGTCATCCTGTGTGGTAACTCTGGTTCTGTTAAGAGCTTGTTTAACAGCATTGTATTTTTAGTTCTTTTGGCTGCTCCCCTTACAGTGTTTACAGTGTATCATCTGCCTCAATCTCACCCTTTCCAAAGCATACCTACCCATCCTTTGCCCAACATATCAGTTGATTTGAAGGTATTTCAGGGTAACGGTGGCGCCATAACCACACCTTTCTATCATATCTGCAGGCTACTACACCACAATTATGGTGCTGTTTTGTATCAAGGTTAGGATCAAATCGTAATATACTGTTAATCTGAGAGGCTGTAACAAAACACATTACTTCCACACATGGTAACAGACTGATTTCTCCAAACTTGCTGTTCAGCTGTGCTAATCTCGTGGCTCTGTGGCCCTTTGACTACACTGACCTCATATTTTTGTTAAGACATTTAGAGACACCAGTGCAAGAGACACTTACAGCATTCCCCTGACATTCTCATCAGCTTAATCGTTACTCTGCATTTAGGACAAATTAGCTTGTTCTACATTTGTAATTGGATGGATTGCACAGAAAGGGTTATTGTATTTACAGCACGCACACAGAAATGTTTACATTTTTTCCCATATAAAGTACCCTACATCAAAAGATCACAGGCCAATGCCCAAAATTACCCTACCCATAATCCTGTTTCCACACGATTTCCTAAATTATGGGAAAGCTGTGGACTTGGTCAAGACGGGCAAGGCTGTAGCCTCCACACTGGCTGCTGCCATTGTTTGGATCAAGGCCCAGTGATGGATGCAGATTTGGTTGTTTAATCAGCTGGTAGTGGAAATGTAATCCATTTGGTGTGGCACTAGGCCCAAGCTCACACGGAGGACCTCCTTTCCACCCAATTCCATCAAAAGACAGAGACGCCCCTTCATTCATCAGAACTGCCCTGGAGTCCTGCTCATTTATGGAGTGGTGCCTATAGACCCCCCCTCCACCGGCCGCCTTGACCGGGCTCTGTGTGCTGCCTCTGTTTCTCAGTCACGGCTTGGAACTCCAGATGGGGACTCTTTGTCAGGCCCTGGGTGTGAGGCACACACCACCATTAATCCTGACTTCTGAGAGCTTACAGAGCCCCATGGCAAATATTTGTGAGCCGCCCAAGTGTAGTGACAGAAAGAAGAGGCCTGTGGTGGTGGAAATGGGGGAAGAGGTGCTGAATGCCGAAGCCACGCTGAATATGGCAAAGCAGTGCCATGTGTTTACGTATGTCTGTCAGCTGCCAGTGCTTGGGTTATGTGAGCTGGTCCACTAATGGTTGGGGTTTTATGTCTCCTGTGCTGGATTACTCCCGCACCCTTTTCTGCCCGAGGACTGATTGAGTTCACACATGCATGCACGCACAGGCATGAACGCACAAGCAACATAGGTCACATGGCTCTTATGTTTCAAGAAGTGAAGCCAAAAGTATCAACCTCACTGTCTTTTCAACCCGATGCTTCTTTAAATCTCTCCCCGACTCCATCTTTTAGATAGGCATACATAGATGCATGTGTGTGTGTGTGTGTATTCATTTTGCAGCCTTCCTCCCATTCCCATGAATAATGAAGAAGTAACCAGGTCAATGTGACCATGCAAAATTCAGCACAATACAGCTAGTGTTACCGGTGAGGTAATCTGCGGCTTGCTGTCCTTCAGGTCAATGCAATATCAATACACGTGAATAGATAGGTTTGGTCCCTGAGCCTGACTGACATTGCAGAGCCATCACGTAGGGATGAGGTCAGCTATGAGGCAGGAGGTGGGGAGCAGCCAAGGGTTTAGTACAACACAGCTGCCCCTACGCTGAAAGAGCAAACTGCCTCATCAGACGGTTAGTAAATGATCACACGATTTGTGCTGCAAGTAGTGCAAGAAAAAAACCCGATTTTGACAGCTGATTAACATTCAAGCAAATCATCAATCAAGATGTCAAACACTCGCAGGTTCCAAATTTTTTTTTGACAGCTGAAAATTTGAATATCTTTGGTTTTAGAGAGCTTAAGACCTCACATTGGGCTCTAGGAAGATTAAATGCTGATCAAAAAGGAAAAGTGGAGCTTTAAAGTTGGGTTCTCTAATGCTGTCGATCCTTTAAAGCTATGAATGCCCCATGTGATTCTTGCAGGTTGTCACAGGACTTGCTTCCAAAATAACAAATCAGTTGTGAGTGATTAGAGTGTGATATGATATATACAGTATAAAACATGACACTTAGCACTATTAAAAACACTTTATTTTCAGGCACTGGTTGTTCCTTCTTGAAAAGAAAGTAGATAAGAATGACTCATGTAGTGAGTGCATTTGTTTGTGAAAGTCTGCTGTGAGTCAGAGACACACAGAGACGAGGTAAGATATAGAAATAAAGAAAAGGACTCTTGTTTAACCTGAGGAGAAGAGGGCGGCTTCACCTTTGTTTCGTTTCGTTTAGATGCATTCAGCTGACTCCTGAGGTAACTGACCGCAGGGTGAGAGAGCATGAAAACGCTCTCGCTGGTTAATGCTTAACTCGCCTCGTGCACAGAGGGAAGCAAAACCGTCACATATACCCGATTTCGATTTATACTTGTCTCTTAACTTCTGCACCTCTGCTGAGCAGGCATTTTGCTTGACACAATACTGACGAAAAAACAAAACAAAAAAAATCAGGTTAGCAGCGCACAACTCTCGGTGATATTTTGGTGTGAAGGCGGTTACATACTGAGCAACTCAAGCTAGAAATATCTGGGTTTCCTGTGATTTGACTGTAGGACAAAAGGCAACTTTGAAGCTTTGATCTAACTTTTAATGGCTGCTATTAATGGTCTAGTCAAAGAACCATAAGCTAGTATAAAATCACCCAAACTGCCTACATGAAATATGGCTCCTATTAGACAGAAATTAGCATTTGTTAGCAATGAAAGAGGCTGGCTAATCAGTTTAGGCTTTAAAAGTAGTACCGTTTAACTTTGGGAGGTTCTTCTGATCAGTGTGTTTGTGCACTCTTAAGTAGGAACATGGGTGTGACAAATTCAGCCAAATATTTCAATATTTCAGCCACGTTGCATACTTTATGACTTGGCTTTTTGAGTCATCATGAGAATTTTCCCAGCTGGAAATCTGTCACAAAAAGTCACAACTCTAAAGAGGGCTGAAGTTACCAAGAAAGTGTACTGAAAGTCATAAAAGCATTTAAAAACAAACCCACAGCAAGAAACAGGAATAACCAATAAAAGCTTACCAACAGAGACATCACATAGCAAATAACTCAATGAAATGACATAGTTATCACACTGTTATCACACTGCTCCTCTAATAAATAGGAGCTACAGGGTATCATTGTAGGCTTTGTGTAAAGTGAGTTGCCACCTAGCAACACAGTGAAGATAACACTGAAAGTAAAGAGTGAAAGGTGGAAAAACAGTCAACCCAGGCCAGTGTGTTGTTTTCATGCCAGACTAGTGAAGGCAGCAGGAGCTGTAACGCAGCCTTTTTTCCACTATAAAGACGATGATATTAAATATAACCTGAGGGAGATCACATCTTGATGACATTCATAGCCTTTATGTTGAGCCAAGCCGTGTGGGTGACATAAGATGCAGGCACATGACAAAGCTCTCTACCTTCACCCCGGGGACAGGGAGAAAAGGTGTGCAGCTGCTCGTGTTTCCTGCTGCACCGTGCCGCTTTAGCAGCGTCGGCCTGGAGGGTGAAAATGTGATCCGTTTGACTGACTCTGTTGTAAATAAAATGCCACAAGCCCGAGTGAAGATGTAGCGGGGATTGTCGACACCAGCGATGCTACAGCCTGGTTTTATTACAATCCCCTCCGAGCTTCACTTTTCCTATCTTTCTGTTCTGTAGGTACAAAGCACAGATAACATCCTTGAAATAATACAGCTGCACCTTCTTAGGAAAAACAGCCCAACTGAACAGAGGAAACCACCATGTTACGTGCATGTTATGGCAACAGAAGTGACAGATGCTAACTTGAAGCCTTCACATCCTCTGCCGAGTTTGTGGCAGTGCAGCGACCGTTATCACTTCACTTTACAAAAGGCTGCATAATGTTGAATCATGATCAGCAAACAGCTGCGGCATGGTTTTCACACTTTACACAGATTAACGGTTCTTTCCAATCGAGCTGGACACAAAAGGGGATTCCCTGGTTGCGGCGCAAAGAGCTACTTGATTCTTTTTTTCCATCCTGTGGCTGTACGAAAACCTCCTGTGAGTACGAGCGATGACTGTGAGCGTGTGTGAGAGAGAATCCTGACCTGCTGAAAACCACCTACTGGAAACTTTCTGCCTTTCACAATAACAAAAACATCCAATGCTACGTGAACAGGATGCAAACCATAAAATTTTTTATGTCCTCAACGGCTACTTAGGACATAAACTTTTAGACATTATAGATTAGACTGACTCTTTATATTTGGTGTGACGTTCATTGCTTTGAAATCTATTTAATGAATTACAAAAGGTTTTGCTGCTATGGTTTAGGTGCTAATTTGTGGAGTCATCTTAGGTGATCCGGTGGGAGCAAAGGGAAAAAAAATATATATCTAAATTTTAGCTTTTAAGAAGCCATTACCTTCTTCAACATTTAACAGCTGTCCTTGTCAGTGTTGTGCTAAATATGCAAAGCCTTACGTGACCCAGATCTAACCACACTCTTTTCATCTGTGTGCTGTTATTATTAGCAGCACTGCTGATGACTTGCTGAATCGTCTTTTTGTGCGTATATCTCAGGGCGCATGGGTGTTATGCTAGCTCTGAGGTGCTGCTGAGTCACCTGCATCAGATAAAGAAAATGCAAGTACAACCATGCATACCCACTCGCTAAAACGAATCATAACAAAAAAATGGTTACAGCAGAATCCAGGCAAAGGCCCAAATCCCTCTAGCCAAGCAGCTTGTCAATTGGTAATTGCAAGAGGGATTGGTTCCCCATTGAAACGGCTACGGGTCTGTGTTCATGTATTTAAGAGGCAGTGCCATGTTTCAGCCTGCCATCTGTGGGCTACAACTCGCTCTACTCTCCCACTCTCACTCATTTCCTCTTCTCTTTCTCACGGGTGGAAAAGTACTGTTGAAGGAGCTCAGTGACTGAGGCCTGCTTGGTTCCTTTGTCTTACCGTGGGAGTCTGGTCTCACTGCGAAAAAAAGCTCAGGTTAATTATTAATATCTCATTGACTTATAACGCACAGCAGGCTTTAAAAGAGCCTGCAGGCAGGGGGAAGCTAACACCCATGGGTGGGGAGGCTTCTATAACCTCTTTGTGGAGCTACTGCCACTTCAATCTATGACCTCGATTCAATATATGGCACACTATCAGGTGTTCGGATTACACATTACTACGATACAAAAAACAAAAATGAAACAAGCTTTTGAGATTTTGTTGAAAACGAGTCTCACTTTGCCTTTCAACTGTTCAGTTCAGCTTTGTTACTTCTTGGATTTATGACTAGGTAATTGATCATAGGGCTCTCTTATCTGTCACATAAGACAGGACAGCAAACTCAGGACCCCATGTAAATGATTTAAACTCCATATTTAACTGTATAACAAACAGTAAGACTGTTGGGTTTAAAAAAGGGGGGTTCCAGCAACCTGGAAACCGCCTAACAGCTTTTTACACATACATTTAAAGTTGTTGATGTTTTTAAAAAAAATTGACATGATGCTTTTCTGACAGATTGTAGGTGAATGTAAGCTCCTCCAGCTTGTATGTAGAAATGTCCTTGGACAAGACACTGAAACTTGAGCCTCCCAACGCTTTCATTGGAGTGAGATTGTGTGAATGTCAGAATAAAATTTTAAGTGCCTTATGAATGGGTGTGTAATTGGGGATAATGATGCTTGTAGTAAAAACACTTTGAATGCCAAATCAGACTGGAAAAGGGTATGTATAGTTTTTATATACCCATCATGGTCATAAACATCATAGTAATTTGGGGTTTTTAGATTATTAATGTGAACTCTTCTTCTTCCATAGTGAAATTGTCACCCAGTCTACAATGGGACATCTTTGACTTTCAAAGAAAGTTTGAATTTATTTTGGATTTTCTCTAATCTACACAGGTTCAAACATATGCATACGCTCAGGTGGTGCTGAAGGTTCTACAATGTCTTTTAATTTGATGCTGCTGCCATGAAATAAAACTTTTATGGTGGTTTTAAGACTCGTTTTATGCATTTAGATGCATAATTGCTAAAAGTACGTGCTAGGTGGTTGCTAAGCAATAAGATGGAATCAAAATATGTGATATAGATAAGAACCTTGATAGACTTAAGATGTAGTTCTGTGCCAAGTTTGGTTGCTCAACTCCTGATTGTGTACGTGTAGTTGGTAGACAAAGAAACAAATACAAAAAAAGATTTTGCGATAGCCAAAGTATAGCTACACAAATCTGTATCTTACCAAGTATGGATTGTTTGGAAACACTATGCTAAATTAGCATTTATTTTTTGGAGCAAGTATGCTTGCATCAATTCAGATCCACAATTTTGTACAAATATTTTACAATAACAGTTTCAGTTGGCATCATGATTGGCTGATTTTGGTTGCACCTACAATTGGAAAATTTAAAAGGACTGACCACAGTAGTGAAAAACTAGAATGATAAATAAAGCAGTTACAATTTAGGCCCATCCGCTCAGCATTTGGAATACACTGGGCATAAAGATGGAAAATTAGGAAGTGGCCCATTGCATGATGGGGCTCAAGTAGCTGTTAGCACGAGCAAGAACTAACAAGCAAGTCTCTTTTTTTTCCCCAGTGGAAATGAACACCCATTTCTAGAAACATGCAGCAAAAGAAATTCAACTAATAAAACACAGCTTTCATGTGTTATCTGTTAAATAGAAGGGAAATCCAACAGTGGAAATAGGAACCTTATGCAACACACATTTATCCCAGTTTACCATGCATCCTGCCAAGGCCCTGCTGCTGACTGACAAAGGAGATGCTGAGAGTTGTTAATGGCTGGTCAGACATCACTGTGCTTATCTGTATGCTTATGATGACGCATAATGTCAAAATTACTTTAGAATTATGCCTTATTCTGTCAGTCTAATAAGAAATGAACACAGATTTATATACAACCCATTCTGTACAGTCAGGTTTATACATTTCTATATAAAGCTAACAGGTTAGAACGTGCTAGCTTTAGTTCCTCTGAACATCTGGGTGGACTTGAACACAAAAGAGGGCCCCTGTGGATTTAGCTTTAGCTCAAAGGCCACGTTGTGCACATATCACGCATCCCTTTGCTGGTGTAAAGAGTCAGTGTTCTTGTGGTGCACAGATAAAGAGACCTAAATGACACATTTAGAAACACTGTAGCTGACAAATTCACAGCCCACAGCCTCAGCGGAGAGGAGTGCACTTAGATAACTTCACTTCCTTCCCACACAGACAAAACTAATGTGTTAAGAGTGGTTAAGAGGACAGGGTGTGGGACTGCGCTGTTACACGAGACACTATGAAGTGCCTGCACTCTTTTCTACAAAGCAAAATGCTGCACAGATCAAGACAACGCAAAGCAAAAATGTGACTCAAGCGTAACCTGCTCAGGCAAGACTGCACATTAAATTCAGTTTAGTGTGCTTGAAGGAGAGAATTAAAGGCATTGTCTTAGGTAATCTACATTTCATAACTGTCTAGGTAAAAGGAAGGCCTTGCAGTCGTACATGAAACCATGACCATTATCATATGTGCTGATCTATATGTCGTGAGGAGGACTGAAAGCTAAGCTAAGCTGAAATAAATAATGTATCTGGGAGCCATCCCAGAAATGACCACAAGATAAAAGCTAACTGGCACCAACAGTCCAGTAATAATCAATTTCAACATCATGCCAATATAGATTTAAAAGCAAATATTTTCAGTCAAACTGCCAGATCTGATCACCATATGGAGGAGGTCCAACTTAAATTTGGATCACTTCATTTTTATTAGACAGCCATTCAAATACGGGTAAATGATTTATGAGGAATAGTGCCAAGTTACAACATGTGGCCTCTTAGGGAGCGGGAATACAATTAACCTGCCCTAAATATGCTAGTAATATTGGGGTTATTATACTAATTCTGTCCACTTTATTATATTAAGCTGACAGCAAACATTTTTCTACTTGAAAAGCCTTCTCTTGTGTTTGCTGAGGCTGATTGGCCATTTGCTTTCTTAATGAGCTGTCTTTCCTTTCATTCACTGCACTCACAATGGCTTTATTTTCAAGACTTCATTACAGGTTTCAGTGGAAATCTGCTCAGGATATCCACACTAATCACAGGTTATGTGCCACTCAGAGAGAGCCAGTTCAGTCTGGGCTGGGAAGGTTTCTCTGGACTGGTCTGCTGGGGGACAACTGTACAGTGTATTGTAGTCTGTTAAGCTGTTAAAATCCTTTGGTGCTTACTCACAGATTAATTGTACCATCACTTTTGGATTAAGCCAAATTCTTTTTCTACTCTCAGACTTGTTGGTTCTGATCATACTAGCAGTTAAAATCATAGCTTGGAATATTTGCATACTAACGCATCGGATGAGAACTGCATGTCCTCAGGGATATTACTCATTGCACAATGTTGCAAGCTCATAGAAGCTTCATTGACAACATCCATGTTCATGAAATATGCCATATGCCAAGCCATGATCATCGTTTTTTTGACATATTCTTGTCTGTCAAAGAGCATTTTCAAAAACTGTTAGCTTTCCTTCTAGTTATCTCACGCCAGATCATTACTACACTATCATGTTTCACTCAGTTCTCATGAATCTCAGTTTACCTAAGCGTCAACTGTAATATCCGACTAGTAGTCTTAAAGTCAAAGAATCTGACAGTTACAGAACATCCCAGTTGGAGAAAGTTGCTACATAAGAATAACAGAAAACACCTTTGGCCTAAACTAAAATAAAGACTACATACAACTGCAAAATTATTGCTTTAATTTGAGTACATTTTACAACAATATTGAAAGAACTGCTTGTGAGACATATAATACCATACACAGTGCCTGTGGGTACAACACAAGCAGGTTTTCTTTGAAATTGTTTCCTAGGTGAGGTATGTGAACACTAGTTCATGCGGAAAGGAGCTAGCACGCAGCTCAGAGTTCCCACAGAGTGTCATTAGGTGACTGAACACATGAAAAGGCTATTATTGAGGCTCATAAAGCCAAAAATAAATACATTTTAAAAATCAGCAGAGCGATATCAAAGGTAAACCTAGTAAATGACACATGACCTGGGAGACCAAGACTGCACAGAGAGTCAAGAGTGTTCTCTCACGGGCTTTCTCATCAAGAATAAAGTTCATGGCACCTTTTTCACCTTTAGATGCCTTTCAAACATGCTGGTGGCGAATGTGTTGTGGGCGGGGGAACATACAGCTTTCTTCGCGCTTGCTGATAGACAGGAGTACGCTTTTACACCCTCGTATACTCTATATGTTCAAAAGGCAACATCCGCCACACACTTCTTCTATATTAATGCAAAGCAACAGCTAACTAAAAGAGGCTACTCTGTTGTCTCTATTATTTTTTTTATTAAAAAGCCACAAAAAACGAGGAAAAATGTAATTCTAAATGTTTTGTGAAACATTTTAATTCATTGTCTTTGACTCTTTCTACTACGCTTGCAAAAACTGTAGAAAAGCTGTGCTTCTGTCTAAATATTTATGGACATGATTGTACTTGGTGTGCCCACAAAGGCAGGAGTGGAGATATTTCTGGAATGATCGGTGGAATCTCAAATGCTGGAACAACATGGGGTTTTCCTGTTCTTTACACTGTGCCAACATGGGCCATTGAACTAATGAACCGTTCTTTCTTTAGCATGTTCTTTTGCAAACATGCATATGTCAGCATATTGATGCATTCTCAATCATCCAGGAAAGTAAATCTCCAAAACTTGATTCTGTTCATCTGGACGTAGCGTTTTGTGGGAGAAACGTTTCGTCACTCATCCAAGTGACTTCTTCAGTCTCAGCTGACTGCAGGGTTCCCCAAATCTTAAACAGTACATTTGCATAATGACTGAAACCAGCCCACTGAAGGGACAATGGGCTGGGAGGTCAGTCTTCTCATGATAGAAAGTACTATCATGAGAAGATTTTGTCACTGCTCAGTGATGAAAATACTTATGAGCCCCTGAAACGAGACCCAGGAAGTGGCTAGAGGAAGAGGGTGATAGACTGTCTGAAGCAGTTAGAACAAGACAAGGCTATTGACCGGACCTCATACCACAGGCTGTACCCAGGGGAGTCTACACCAAGTCTGTATGGTTTACCGAAAATACATAAACAGGGTGCACCTTTAAGACCGATTGTCTGCATGATCAACTCTGTCACCTATAACAAGTTTCTGGCTTCGATCCTCAACCCGCTGGTGGGCAGCTCTGAACACCACATCCAGAACATCCTGGATTTTGTTGAGAAGGTGAGAGATGTCATTATGGAGGCAAATGAAACCATGGTCTCGTATGACGTTACATCTCTCTTCACTTGCATCCCAGTCACGGAAGCGTTGGAGGTAGTCCGTAAGAGATTACAGGATGACACCAACCTCAGCAACAGGACCACACTCAGCATCGACCACATGTGTTTGCTTTTGGAACTGTGTCTTCATTCCACCTACTTCACATACAAGGGTCAGTTCTACAGGCAGAAACATGGGTGTTCCATGGGTTCCCCAGTTTCACCCATCGTGGCCAATTTGTACATGGAAGAAGTGGAAAAGAGGGCTTTGCTTTCCTACCCTGGAACACCACCAAGCCATTGGTTCAGATATGTGGATGACACCTGGGTGAAAATCAAATCTCAGGACGTGCTACATTTCACGGATCACATTAACTCTGTGGTCGACATCAAATTCACCAGGGAGGATATGAAAAGTGGCAGGTTAGCCTTCTTAGACTGTGAGATTTCCATCAGGAATGGGGGACATCTAAAAGCTGACGTGTACCGTAAACCTACACATACGGATCAGTATCTAAAGTTTGACTCTCATCATCCACTGGAGCACAAACTGGGTGTCATCAGGACGCTACAACACAGAGCGAACACCATCCCCACAGACACAGCGGCCAGGGAGGCAGAAGAACAGCACATCAAGAAGGCCCTGAGTAAATGTGGTTATCCCAGCTGGACTTCTGTCAAAGCTGGAAAGGTACCTAAAGAAAGCTCCAGCCGATCCAGGAGAGAAGGATAACCGCTGCCCAAGCGAAAACCTGTAGTGATCCCATATGTGTCAGGAGTATCAGAGCAGGTGAGACGCATTTTTTCTAAACACCGGGTTTCTGTGGCTTTTAAACCCCAAAACACACTGCGCCAAAAATTGGTCCACCCCAAGGATCGGGTCCCCCGACACAAACAGAGTAACATTGTGTACGCTGTTAAGTGCCAGGAGGATTGCCAGGATTTATACATCGGGGAAACCAAACAACCTCTGGCGAAGCGGATGGCACAACACAGAAGAGCTACCTCATCAGGCCAGGACTCTGCAGTCTATTTACACCTACAGGCCAGTGGACACTCTTTCAAGGATGAGGATGTACACAACCTGGACAGGGAGGAACGCTGGTTTGAGCGCGGAGTCAAGGAGGCCATTTACGTGAAAAGGGAAAGACCATCTCTGAATCGAGGAGGGGGTCTAAGGGTACATCTTTCGCCATCTTACAATGCTGTGATTGCAGCTATTCTCCAACTCTCTGTGAATGGTACTCATGACCATTGATCAGTGGGCTTTGATCATTGGGTTTTGGTCAGTGGTTGTTGATCAATGGTCATGAGAATTTGCATAATTATGATTATGGAACTGACCTCCCAGCCCATTGTCCCTTCAGTGGGCTGGTTTCAGTCATTATGCAAATGTACTGTTTATAAGATTTGGGGAAACCTGCAGTCAGCTGAGACTGAAGAAGTCACTTGGATGCGTGACAAAACGTTTCTCCCACAAAACGCTACGTCCAGATGAACAGAATCAACTTTTGGAGATATGTCAGCATGTTTGTTTTAGTAAATACAGTACAGCATGGGCTTGGTGCAAGCCATAAAATTACTGTAGGGACAGTAATCTATGTATGGTAAGCACATGGCCACTAACCCAACCCACCCTCCAACCCCGCTATGTTTCTTTCCTGTTGCGTCCCTCGTTGACTGCCACAGACAGAAAGGGCATGAACCAGGGTGCGGTTTCAGCAAACTATTTCATAGTTTGTATCATCAGGGACTAGTTCCATCTTGAGAGCTTCAATCTGGCTCAGCCTGCTTGTTTCCACACATTCCCATTAGCAGCCAAGCGTTAGCCGCAGAGAGAGTTTCACAGTGTAAACCACTCTGACGATGGTTGCTGCTGTGTGAAAATGTTTGCTGTGTGCTCTTTGCCAGATTCCAACTGGAATCCACTATGGGCTTCCTCCAACTCACTGGCGCCCATTCAAAACACCTATCAAAGCTGTGCCGGTATCCCACTCTTTGCTGCATAGCTTTCTCCCCGGCACAAGCACACACGCCAGCGCTGAGAGTGTATGCACACGCAGCACATGGGGAAACGGCAGTAGCAATTAAACTGGTTTACCACTGCTGCATGCAGAAACAGCATGATGTGAACTTGCTTTTATGAAGCTTCAAAGCTTCCCAGTTCTGCGCTGATGCAGTTCCTTGAAGATAAGAGAACAGAAACAAAGAACACACGATCGGTCACAGGAACAGGCTGCTGTAGATCACTATTGAAAAAGGTAACATACGCTTGAAAGAGGAAAACAAGGGCATCATACTCATAACCTTACTGCTCAGTAACATTTTTTTAATTATAAACACCAAGCTCACAGCTTATTTGGTTTTTTTTGTACTTCCACAAAATAATTACCAAAAAAACCACATTGACCCACCGCTCATTCGCTAATATTGCTTTTATAATAAAGTGGCCCTTTATGCTCACTTCCATCATGTTTCATAATTAAAGGTAATCCTTATTATTTTTTTTATGCAGCTCTTAGGTCGTCACCTGTCTCCATAAAACCATTTCACCTTCCTTAAAGCTATTTTTCTTTTGATTGGCTGCCCCTCATAAACAAGGGTATCAGCCTATGCTGTTCTCAGTTACATACGCAGACCTTTAATTTAAGACTTTGTCTAGGTTTAATATGAGCATACACTATTGTAACAGTGCATACAGATAATAAAGGCTTGATATGGCCACTTTATAGTCATTCGAACCATTATTAAAGAAGCAAAATGGTTGGGACAAACCTGCAGGGAACACAGCAGTTGTGACACTTTACTTCAGGTCGCTGTTTTGGTTTCTAGGCGTAAAGAAAATTCCCTGTTTCAGTTCAACTTCGCTGCTTGTGTCAATCCTGTTTACTCCCGCAGCAGATAAATGTTTCCTCCCGATACCAAATGGCAGACAAACAAATTAAGTGCCTAGTTGGTGATGAGCGTAACACTTAGCAGCCAAGGACCCAGGCACCAGCTCTCTGAAGAAGTGTTGCTTTTGCATAGACTTGCAATTATCAGCTGGCCATAAACATTACTCCAAATGAATGCTAAAGCTGCTTCATGTTAGCTGGCAAGTGTTTCCTAACAAGTTAATAAGGTGATAATTAGTCAATATCAGGTTTACAGCTTGAATCCATGTGACTATGAAATCCATTAGCTTTAATATCAAATGTTGCATATAATTGGCCCATTTCACTAGGAAAATGTGTTTTTTTAAGTACAATTATGCATAATTGTCCAATCAATTATTGTTACAATCTGCATTTCAGGCCAACATCAGTCCAAGAGCTTTTTCCTACACACAGCAGAGCTTCATCAGAACAATAATTTAATTTGTGTTTTTAAAATTACACCTGAAACCTAACCAACTACTGATTACTGATTTTCAATAGCATAAACAGCAGTTATGGATAAAGTGTAATATGGATGGTATTCAGTAACCACTGAAATTTCATATACAGCTATAATGTTCTGACTGCCATTAAGCATGTAACTAGAGAAGTGAAAGCCTGAGTGGGGTTTGGAGCAGAGCTCAGTGTCTGTGGATTGTTCCCATGCAGCTGATTAACATCAGCAGTCAGATCTCTATACTCAGTGTAATTTCCACCCACTTTTCAGTGGTAGGCCCCTCTTTGCAAACCTGGTCTACATTAAAGAGCAAAGGGTTCTCTGGCTCCCTTGAGGTGCATTAACTTTCACTCGTTATATACAAGAACAAGGGAAATTTGACTGCTAGCAGAACTGCCAATTACAAATGCCCTTATGTTGTGCCTATAGCTCACCAACTAGTCCAGCAAAGTCACTTTGCTAGCTCCACTTTTGAATTTAATCAAAATGAGCCACATATATAAGAAAATACATCTTATTTAACAGTAAAGTGAGCACTTAAGTGCACATAAAACCCTCTTATCGTATAGGTTTACTATAACATGTATCCATTTAGTTCTATTTGATACTTTAAAAAACTACAGACTTTAGCTTTTAACACATTAAAGGTCAAAGACACACATATAGCTTCAGAATGAGCGAGGCACAATTTTGGCTCTTCATCCCTGAAGCAGCCAACAAAAACAAAACAAAACCGGCTTGTGAACCAATTTCAAAGGATGTAAAACTTTAGAGGATTTTTTAAAAGTAGACACTCAAAAAAAGCTTAAAGTTGTCCAGAGCTATGAGTATGTCAAGTGAAAAGCATTTTCGCACAAGCTGATACGATTTGATTTGTATCTTTTTCCCTTCCTGTCTTGTCACTGAGTCTGGGGTATTTGAATCGGTAATTTCTCCGAGTGTGATGGGAACTGGAGGCCTGCGCAGCATCTAGTTGACTTGGAAACAGCTGTGTTTTCACAGTTATGACTGAGGGTTTATAGCCGCTCAAAGCGAGCCTGGGTTCACCGGGCCCGTTTAGCTAAACAATGTTAAATCTCAAGTCTCCCCCCACTACTCAAATTCCCACTGAAACACTGTTAATGTCAAAGTTACTCCTCTTCCTCTCAGAGAACGTGTAAAGTCAGCAAGTCTGGGCACTCCGAGTTCTGGGTTATTATTAAGTTTCCCATGTTTAATAAACAAAGACAGTTCGCTTTAGGTGTCATAAATGAACCGCCTTTATACTCTGTTCCTAGTTGTGGGCAAAAGAATACACAAATACTGTGAGGCTCTTCTGTTATTACTGTTTCACACCCACATGATGTGCTGTTCAGAGCTGCTATTGCAGCAATACATTCGAAACACAGATGATTTCTTAATCATTCATAATAACAGTTTTGGTTTCCTTTGAGTCATTATATTGCTCTGCTCAGCTCTCCCCAGATAAACCCCTTTGATAATACTAATAGTAATAAATCCACAGCTTGTCATGGAACCCAACACTAGTTTCACACACGTTCCTCTGCTAATCTATAACCAGATGCTTTCTCCACAAAACATGGTTAGGCAGTGATATAATTTAATCTGTTTTATCCTGTTTAGTTGAATTGACACTGTTCAGAGTGTCAGCACACTGGAGCTCAACTGAGCTGCTGGGAGTAGACTATGAAGTCACACAAACCAGATGAATTCATGTGCTTACTCCACTGAGACTCTACAGTAGAAAAAGTTCAGCCCACTTGGCTTCTAAGCTAAACATGCATACCGCCGCAGAGATGTGCAGGTCTGTCTGTCTCTCTCTGAACGAATGACTGCCCAGATAGAGGGCAGCTTTTATAATGAGTGACCATGCTCTTAGCTAAGGATTAACGCTGAGTGATGCTCAAGCAGATTACTCAGCGTTCTCTGGTCACATGACCGCAACCCGCATGCCAGTCTACGTTGGCAGGGCAGGTAATAAAGAAGGGCACTCGTCAGATTGATGCGTGGTTTGCAGCCAATTTAAATATTTTCATATTCTTATTCTGTTGCATGCATCTGACAGCTACAGTTGCTAGCTATCCATCTTTACATAAGGGTTACTCATGTTAAGACAAAGGTAAACATTAAAAGCCCACAATTTTGTTTGTAGCAATTATTTTACTTTGGGGAAAACCTGCATAAGCTGCAAGAGTAAGGTAGAAATAAAAAAACGTCATCACTTTTCTCACATATCCCTAAACATGCATATAAAGGGTAAAGCATTTATATTACTTACCAGAACTGCAGACATACTAAAATTATAGTAAACAGTACATATGGCATAATGTAGTTCTATACCAGCATCCTCTCTTACACCCAGAAACTCTTCTCTTTTCTTTAAACTGTAAGTACCACATGGTTCTAAAATAATCAACCATAAATTTCCGTAATTACACCATAAGGAAGGCGCCCCAGTACTCCCCAGAGTTGGGACTATAAATCCTTTGGTGACTGCGACCTTGCGGGCAACGAGCATCTACATGTGGAGAGAATAAAGCTTTTTCTGGCAGATTCTCAATCAAATAAACAAATCTGAGGATTTAAGAATATGGTGGCTGACTCACAGGAAGCCTGTTCATTACAAAGGAAACATTGCGCCCCAAATCTGGTGTAATGCTGCCCCCTTGTGGACAAACTAAGCAGCTTCTTGCAAGGACATTTTTTTCAAATGCACTCACAGAAACCCTAATAGGTACACTTTGCTAGTACTAGTTGAACCCCATGTTGCTTTGAGAACTGCCTTGATTCGTTGTGGCATAGATACAACAAGGTGCTGGAAACATTGCTCAGAGATTTTTGTGTGTGAATTGTGGCCTTAGGTTCATTTTCTTAGCTTACAAGAGAGGCAGCCAGTGTGGTCAATCAAGGTTTGACGCGTTGTGCGTTCAGAGATGCTCCTCTGTATACCTTCGTTGTAATTGGTGGTTATTGGATTAACGGTTACTGTCTTCCTATCTGCTCCAGCAGTCTCTCCACTGACCTCTGGTATCAACAAGGTGCTTTTTACCCTGCCGCTCACTGGATATTTACTCTTTTTAGGGCCTGTAAACTGCACACTTGGTTGCGTGGGAAAATCCCATTGGATCAGCAGTTTCTGACCAGCCTGTCTCACAACAACATGCACAGCACGATCAAAGTGACTTAAATTGCCTGTCTCCCCCATGCTGATGCTCAAATTCCACCTTAGTAGGCCGTCTTGATCATATCTTCATGCCTAAAATACACTGATTTGCTGCTATGTGATTAAATGATTAGATATTTGTTAATAAGCAGCTTACGTACCATCTGTGAAACAAAAAATTTAATGAAATAAAATGAAATGAAGAGTAGCAGCAACATGGCCGATGACAATATTTACTTCTATTATTTTTATCTCTAAAAACCATATAATTAAACAGATAAGTAAAACAGACAGTAAGAATATGGATTATTCAGGACAGAACATACTGACTGTAACCGTTAGATAAAACGGTTACCCAACATAGACAAATCACAGTTCACATAGCATATCTGTAGATTTAGGATAACACTGACCTGTACTTGCCAGTCCGCACCTGTACACCTTTCATTCCACAATGTTGGGCCCCACCTACATCATTTAAAAGATCGTCTCCAATCATCAGCACCTGAACGTGAGAAGGGAGAAGAAAGAGAAAACAGCAGTTCCATAATCCGTGCAACTGATGACACAATACTTGACCCTTTGTCCTTTGTGGTTAACCAACTTTATCACTTGTTAATACCACTACAGTATGTTTTTGAACACTTGGATACACTACAGATCATTACTGCACCGAGCTGCCAGAAGTTATTCTCTGATGTCCTTGCTTCCTTACTAAGCTTCATTAGCACTTGGGGAGATCAGTTTCATCCAGGCCTCCATTCTACTCATGTTTCCTTTCAAAAACTGCTTAGTTGTCATCCCAACTGACTCAGGTGACCACCACTGCCCACTAAAGAAGCCACAAAGGGGGATGAGGACAAAAACAAAGGAGCAACCCATGATGGGCTCTCTACAACACAAGAAAAACAAAAAGGAGACACATTAGAACAAATATAGTGCACTGGGAGAATTAAGAATTCAACCAGCGTCACTAATTTTAGATAAAATATGACTACTTAAGCTACTCGCGAGATCAAACAGGAGCAGCTTCCCTCCCCCCCCCTTCAATGCAAGTGTGTCAAGGGCAAAAAGACTCCTAAGAGAACCTAGTGCAGATGCGTTTTAAAAACATCGACACCCTAGACCTGCTTTGCATGCTCAGTGAGGTCAAACCATGGAACTACTTTACTTTATTAATGAAGCAGAGGCACAAAGAAAGGAGGGAAAGCGGAGACAGAGCTGGTACAGAGAGTTCCTTGAACACAGGAGGAGTTCAGTATCAATTGACTGGGCCAAACAGGCCGTTGTTCAATGATTCTAAGAAGGCATTTCTTAAAGAAACAAAGAAGAGAATAACAGTGGGTTATAATAACAGGAGAATAACAGGAGCTTTTTAAGTGAGTGACTCGACAAACAAGGACAAGAGCCTGGGTGAGTAAATGATTGCTCTGGAGAGGATGGCAAAGTTAGCTGTGAATACATCCATGTATCTGAGAAAGAAGGAAAATTACTAGAGTGAAACTTAAACTGAGATTATTGAAACTTTCGTTAACATTCTTGTGTCTGTGTTGGATTTGCAGTGCATGTGTTCCTCTACATGAAAAAGTAACAAAAAAAAAAAAAACCTGTAGGAATTTTACAATGAAACATATGATATCAGACTTATAAGAAACAAAAGCAGATATAGTGATATAGTTGATTCGATATGTTGAAATCGTATTGTGCAGCTTATAGTTGTCATTTTAAATATTGATAACATGTTGCTGAAAGCATTGACGCCCATATTTTGGCTTAAAAGACAAAAAGACCCATCAGAGAGATAGGAAATCTTTAAGAGTGGCTAAGTCAAAACTCTGGTACATTCTTAAAATGAATGAAAGCACTGGATAGCTCAGCAACACCAAGAGGCCTGAAAGACTGTAGAAAACAACTAAATTACATGATGACAGGATTATTATTTTTAAAAAAGAAAATAAAATAAAAAATAAAGCTGAAAGTTTGTAAATTTAGCTATATGTGACTAAAGTGCAATCTATTGTGGTGGAGTACAGATGCAAAACTAGAAAAAAAAAACCATTGTGTCATTGGTTCAAAATTTGTTGGAAAAACTGTAACAGGAGCGTCAGAGCACAGAGGAACAAGCTCAACAAAGAAAAGCTGCAAAACAAGAACTAAAGGCAGCTGGTCTTTATTGCACAACTGACAGTAAACTTTTCCATCCTAACTTGTACTCATGTATTGCTGCATACCTCATGTGGTCTAAGGCCCATATCATTGAGAACACTCTGGAAGAATGTCGGGGAAGGTTTTCCAATTACTTCTGCCTTTAAATCACAGGCATACTAAAAAGAACAAAAAAGCCAACATTAAAAATAACTTATTTATTTCCACTGAACTCTAAAAAAAAAAAAAAAAAAAAAAAAAATCAAAATATCGGTGCACCTATTTTACCTCCAGAGCTTTCATGTAAACACCAACATCTAATTTTAAACCATCTGTCTCCTTGTAGTATCGCCTATGAAGAAAGATTAACATCAATAAATACATTTCATTATATAATGATGCGTTACTTTGGATAAGCAATAGAGTAATGTCGGTTGGCTAGTAATATTTAATTACCCCTGGCCCAGGGAGAAAAGCACCGGCTTTTCCAGGCCTATGAGGACCCTGAAAGCCTCGTTCAAGTTCTGATAGGAAAAATTTTCAGCTGCATCTCCTACAATCACACAGTTTGGGTTTGTTTTGTCAACACCGTCAAACTCCGGGAGAAGTCCTGCAGAGAAGGAGCAAAGTCAGTCATAAATGGGTTATTGCATCTAAAATCATCAAATTATTAGATAATTTTCAGCTCAACCCACTTTGATTAGTCTGAATATTTTATGATTTAAAATTTGGGCACGATGGACATAATGATTATTGTGACATTTTAGTTTCATACATCAAATATATGTTATATACTGTATATGGATTCATGCCAGGTATTTGTAAGAATAAGTAATGTCTTATGCTGCAGAAGGGGAGACTTTACCAAGTAAATCATATTATAAGACACAAGTCTTGTTTTACTTATGAGACAATTTAAGTTCCATTCAATAGCCAAGTTAGACGTGGTCCAGCAGAACACTCAAGATCACTTGAGATTAAATGAGTCAGTTTATAATTTAACACCAGAATGTAACAGAAAAAACCTTTTATGTACTCCTCACATATATTATACCAGGGCTTTTAATGTGCATTTATTCCAAGTGCACTCTTAGAACACAATCAGCTAAAAAGTGGTCTGAAAACTTTAGATGCTTAAATATGAACCTTACCATCATGCACCAGCAAGTGAGGACGTAAACCTCTTTCTTTGAGAACGGCTATGGCTGCAGGCGCAGGAGGGAAGACTTCAGATACAGAGATGTCGAAGCCCAATCTTCGAAGCTTGGCTACAAACTTCTCTCTGGTGGCCTGGGTCTCATTTGTGCAGAATCGCAGCTGCAGGTCGGATTCCTTGAGCCTTTCAATAGGTCAGGAGGGCAAAGCGGGTGGTCACATACATCATTAAGTCTGAGCGACGGACTTTGACAGCTATGCAAACTGAAGACGTAAAGCTAATCAAATTTCTACGTGAAAATTTTCACTCACTTTTTCACAGCTTCGATCGAGCCAGGAATTGCAACTCCGCCGCCCTCCCCGCTGTCATATAAAACTCCACACAGGTCCAAAATGACGCCTTTTAAACTCTTAGCACAGCCCGGCCAGCCACTGTCCGCCATGGCGAAGTGATTAGTACGCATGCGTGTAATGTGAAGCGGCATGTGGCAAAGCACGTGTGAAGTTTAATGTGTTTATCGAAAACATACAAAACAGTATTTTTTAAATGTACATCTTGAAGTATAATTAGACTCGCCGTTGGATCCCAGACGAAGTGCTTTCAATAAATTCTGGACGGAACATTAAAAATAAACTTAGAAATTAATTTTAAAAAAGTAATTTATTTATTCATGAATTAATAAAAATACCTAAACAGAATGAAAAATACATTTTTATTTCAGTGATATAATACTTGCTGTCTTTTAATAATGCAATTACTGCGTGAATTGCAACATGTAGGCGTACCCCATCTCACCGTGACGCAGTCACGCATTGAAAGAGCCACGACACTGCCTTCCCACTGCACAAAACAGAAGAGCTACCAGCCGGTGTGTCTATAAAAGACAAGCATCATCGACTTGGAAAGAGAGATTTGACCACGCTCGGCTTTCTTCTGGTACTGTCTGACTTTCTTTTATTTTTCCTTTCTCTTTTTGAATTTTTAAAAAAAATAATTTAGGGATGGAAATTTGGCATCCGGAAGTTGTTCATGTTCCTCTGCTATCCGGTATTACATAAAGGAAACAAAGCACCTGTGTCTCTGCAGCAATTTAGATGCGTTTTAAGGGGGGACGAGATAAGATAAGGAACCTGTGTTAATTCATACTGAATCGCTGATAAGCATCACATTTAACCACTCGATCATTTTAAACTACAGATCGCTGCAGCGCATGTCTCAGGGCCACGATACAGGTTTGTATAATCCGGGATTGTTTTGGAGAACTGAGATATAAATATAACTATACATAATCTGAAAGAACTCTTAATTACCCATCTTTATTTAGCCTGCTGGGGCTGGTGGGTGTATCCCGGAGGCAGCTCCCACGGCAGCCTATCATGGCTCACCTAAAAGGAGCTTTAATGCTGTCTGCGGCACATCAGCAGGGACACGTGCGGTGTCATTACGTTAAACCTTCCAATTTACAGTGTTTATTCACTGCTGTACATGCTAAAGCTGCTGTCTACACTCTTGTTAGTTTAATCATATTGACTTAGGTAATAATAGATTTCCCTCAGAAGGTGGCTTATAGCATTCCAGAGTTATTGCAATAACATTATCTAGTTTGTCTTCTTAGTAATAGAGCTAGGGATATAATAAATAAGGAGATATTTGTCCGTGATAAGATATTAAAGAGGTTTACAATAGATATTAAACTACAAGCTAACTCACAAAGAACTGCAACTCTCAATAAGCAAATTAAATGATGGTTGTTCCAACAAAGAGTATTGTTTAGGTTACTTCTTGTATATTATTTTTATAGTTAAGTTGGTGTATTTGTAACACTGTTTTCTGCTGAATTTTATTTTCGTAGGTATTTTGATAAACTAAAATTACACGTGTAGTTTTAGTTAACTGTAATAAAACAAAAAAAACAACAACAACAACAACTTTCCAGCGAAAAGACAAAAGCCCTAATGAACAATGATGTGAGACACGTCAGAGTGATTTGTTTTACCATGTATTTCTCACCTATATTCAAGAAAGCCTATTTTCATGAACAGTGGAAAAGTCTAGAACAGCTGCCATACTGCTTTGGGATTACTTTTTTGTTAACCTGCCTTTAGTATGGGAGTGTTTTACATTCAACACATTGTGCTGGTTTTGAAAGGGAAGCATGGTTCAGCAGGCCTGTAAAGCCTATGCAGTCTGTGGAATTTCACATTGCAGTATATCAGCTTATTAAAGCTCCAACTCTGATGCTGCATTTTATTTTGAAACAATCTCAGGCATGAAGTTACAGTAGCCTTTTTGTAACTATTCAAATTTTGCTTATTTACTTAAAACCTTTGAAATGTTTAAATGTAACTTCATTATTATATATTAGAAATTTTCACGTTTACGCAGTCCTAAAAGTAGAGAGGGAAAGACGAGGAGGGAAGAAATAAAACTACAGAGAAGATTCTTGGATGTAGTAAAGAATGACATGCAGATGTTTGATGTGACAGAAAAAGACTCAAAGATAAGGATGAGATAGACTCTTAAAGGGAGCAGCCAAAAGAAGAAGAAGAGTTGTTTTTCAAGAGAACTTCTTGAGACTTCTTAAAAGTTCTACTTTGGATTTTGGCTGCCTTTGGTCTGTTCTCTGTCAAGATGGCAATCCCTACCTGCTTCAGTAAAATTGAGAACCGGGCTATGGGGAGGCCAATTCATGACTAATAGTGTTCCACTGTGTGTTTTTTCTAAAAAATGAAGCTGTTGACAATCGGGTGCTTTCTAGATGGTATTAGATGGTGGCTGAAAATGTGACAGTATTTTTCTGCATTCACAAGTTCTGCCGAGATCCCCAAAACCACTGGCTGATATGATGCCTAAAACCATGACAGATCCTCCACAGTTTTACGGATGACCTGCAAACCATAGCAATAGCTCTTTGGGTGTCTTATCAATACCATTTTGTGCATGTCAAGCTGTTACATTGTTATTTTTTGTAAATTTTTGTAGATTTAACTAAAAATGGGAACAAATTATGATTTTTTTCTTTTCCTGACATGCTGCTGGTAATAAAGTGTGGAAAGATATTTTCAAAAATTGGTTCTTTGTTACGTGTAGATGCAACAGACACAAAGGTTCATCCTTTTAGTTAGGTGCCATATGCTTGAGCGATTCATAGATCAGTGTTAAGTTGCTTAACGAGCAAGAAAACATTTCTTTGAGAAGGGCTAGTTACAGTATCCAAAGAAAGCATGAAGTACGTCAAGACCACGTTAAAAATTACAAGTCTGACTGCTTTCCCACAGTTTTTTACTAGGTCGTGGTTTCACTTGACTACCCCAAAACATTTACTTTAACTTTATTCTTTACCAATGCCTTCTTAGAACAACTTGCTTAAGGTTTTGTTTTGCTGCCATCAAACTGTTCCTTTTATGCATTAACAGGCTCTTTCAATTAGACAACAGCATCTGCATGACTGCTGACGCTGCACCAATCCTCTGCTGATCTCCCCTTACTCATGAACAAGACCCCGAAGTCCTTCCACTGAAAAGAAAATTACACTAACACTAAATGAATAAAGATCTTTTTTCCCACAAATTTGTGGAATTAGCTATTTTTAGCTACCTTATGGAGTTTTTATGTCGTGTTTTATTTAAATCCCCATATTTTGTTGAAAGATACCATAATCATTTTATTTAGAAAAACCAAATCTATTTCTTAATGAATAACAATAAAACTTTCTTAAAATCTGCAGTAAACTTCTTGAATGCACTTCTGTACGCCATTGTATCCATAGCACAGTGAAATGTTAAGGACTTTTATTATGAAAGGACAAAATGGGCTGAAACTAAAGTTGTTTTGGGTGAATCTGAAATTCCAGGCAGGGGAAAGGTGTGGGGAGGGTCATTATTTGGACTTTGGCTGTTGTGCTGTCAATTGTTCTTGACCTGTAAGTGAGTAGTTTTTTCTGCTTTTATTGATTTTAAATGTTTACACATGTGCCTTACATTGAGTTAATTAATAGATGTACTTGTTGTATTGAATTTATGTAGGAAAACAAATTAATGAGCAGTTAGATTCTATCCTCGACCTTGTTATCGTGCAAAGCTCACTGCAAACAAAAAATGCATATTATGCTTACTATATCATATTATATTAGCATTTAAGATACTGTTTCTCAGCGTAGTGAGTAATGGGTGAAATTCCATCTCATATTTTTGGATATTTGTGTTAATTCTAGTTGAGGCCCTTTCACCTGGCAGTGATAACTACAGTTAATTTGGATAGCATTGTTTGACAGAAATGGTGATTAAATCTTTATTTTATCTTATTAGTTATATTTTTACTGTAGAAAATTATGACATTTCGTCTATCTGTGATTATCTGAGGCTGAGAGAAGACCAAGGCCATGTAAAAACATTATTATTAAGCAGTATCCCTTTAACCAAAAGTAATTTTAACCTTAGCTAGCAAACAGCAGTTAGCTAATTAGCTAGCTAGCTGGCTAGTTCACGTGACTAGCCTCATTCCACTTTGCCAATATAATACAAACGTGTCATTAAAATCTACCACCATTATATATTTAAACTCAGTTGATTCAATACTGTACATAAGGTAAAAAATCCTGGTGTTTTTATTTGATATTACGTGGGATCTTTTTTGTTCTGATATACCTCAGAGACAATTGTTGCTCTTTTAGCATATTACAACTAGTGCAGTTGGTTTTAAAATTTAGTTACTTTAATTTAATTATCTCATAAAGTTCTTCATATCTAGTGGTGGGGAAAAAATGGAAAGATGTGATCATTTTGCATGTTTGTGATTAAAAATGAAGGCCACGTAACAAACACGTATGTTTCAAACACATCCTTACAAAATATGTTGTAATGCTGTATATTAAATTGCCCTAAAATATATAAAATGATGAATAGCAGTAATGTGTAACAGACACGACAATTTAGCAGTAATATTTACCCAAAAAATGAGAGAAAACTAAAACAGACAAAAAAATAGTACAAACATGGTACAAAAGCACTCCAAAAATACCACAGAAAGACTGAGAATCTTCCCAGCTACTGCCTGTTTTATAGTTAAGGTCTCTATTTAGAATTAAAGCATATCTGTAAACTTTGGCATAACACGGTGTAATTGGGATGTTGGATTACCAATATGCACTGGCCCCTGTGAATAAGTAATCTATTTCCTATCTCAACTCAACTGAAGCTGTCTGCTCATTTCTCCTTAAAACAAATATCAAAGTACACTTTGTTTGACACTCCCAAACAGACTCAGGTGAGTTAGCCAACTAACCAATGTAACTGTAATTAATCTTGACGTTTGTATGGGGTTTTAAAAGGAATATTCATCTGAATTAAAAACAACATTCACAACTTGTTTAAAGTTACTTGACTTGGAGTATATTCGCAGTAGTTATAAATTCAATTCAGTTTTATTTATATAGTATCAGATCACAAAAACGGTCACTTCAAAACCCCAACCCTTAGACAATCCCCTCTGTCAGCAAGCACTTGAAGCAGAGATGGTTCAGGATCACCTGATCCATAAGTTTTAAGATCTATGTTTTAAGTCTGGTCTTAAAAGTAGAGAGGGTGTCTCTCTCCCAAATCCAATCCGGAAGTTGGTTCCAGATTAGAGGGGCCTGATAGCTGAAGGTTCTCCTATTAATCAATGGTAGAATCTTGAGAATTTTTGCATGTTGATGGTAGGGCTGCCACGATTAGTCGACTAGTCACGATTACATCGACTATCAAAATCGTTGACGACTAATTTAATAGTCGATACGTTGTTTGAAGCTTTGTAAGATCCTAAAAGACGCAGGAATAAGTAGTAGTAGTAGTAATTAATTTGCTAGGAGAAGAGAGAGAGCGTGTCTAAATTTCAGCAGTTTTACTTTGTCTGCCTTTCTACATTTTTGAAAAGAAACCTGGAGTTGGTCTCATTTCTTTGAGTGATATGTCACAAGATGTCCTAGCTTTATCCAAAACTGTTTTTTCAGAAAGAGAAATACAACAATTCTCCTTGCTGTATAAAGGTCTTCTAAACAAGTGCAACACTATTTCCTCTCCAGCTTCCAAGTTATCTGCTTTAAGACGCGCATTTGTGAGTTAAGTACGAGTTAAGATTTGTAGCTTTATTTGTCAGAAAAGCCACAGTATACAGTGTTGTACACAGTGAGGATTTAACTCTAGTAGCAAAGCAATTGACTTCTGTGGGAGTAAAATTTAGTTAGCTCTTCTGGATTGTCTTGGCAGAATATACCATTGGAGGAATTACTGCCTTAAACTTAGTTACTGTGCTTTCAAAAGGACATCAGCTGTAATGAAATCTGTTCCCCAGTGCTGTGTAATACATAATAGTAAATTTAAATGTCATCAAAAAGTGGTCCGATGCAGAAGGATTCTGAGGAAAACCTGTTAAATTATCAGTTTGTTGTCAGGACAAGATCAAAAGTATAATTAAAAAGATGAGTCATTTTGAGAGAAGCCAGTTGGGTCTAATGGATTATCAAGGCTGTTGTTTTCAGTGTCTACAATGATGTTAAAATCACCAAAGCTAATTAATTTATTTGAACCGACCATTAATAACATTATAAAGTCGAAGAAATTGGATAGAAGCTTTGAGTAAGTGCCAGATGGACGATAAACAGCAACAATCCACAAACCATAAAATGTTCACAGTCATTGTTA
The DNA here is from genome assembly GCF_051167445.1 of Perissodus microlepis. Classification (NCBI taxonomy): domain Eukaryota; kingdom Metazoa; phylum Chordata; class Actinopteri; order Cichliformes; family Cichlidae; genus Perissodus; species Perissodus microlepis. The sequence continues at coordinate 11,036,605 of NC_140468.1, forward strand.
TTGTGGTTGTGAGTATTTTATGGATAACTGTTAAGGTCAACCTTTCAACGGCTTCTGCAAAGGCCTGAGATGCATTAAGTCATTTTTCGCTCACAATCTGAAATTTGTATAACTACATTACTGAGTGAGGTAATACTTATTTTGAAACATGTATTCCTTGGGGTTGCATCAGGAAGGCTGTCCAGTATAAAAACGCTGCCAAATCAAACTGTTGCAACATGTTTTATATCTTGAAAGTCCCATGTAAGAGGCCTGTGGAATGACCTTCAGGTAGATTCAAACCCAGGCTGTCTGTTTAACCCAGTGAGCTAAACCAGCGCTCATCTGCCAAGTTTTGTTAAGGACTTATTCTTTCTCTCTGTGGCTTAAGAACTTGACTGGGAATGCTCCTAGGAAAGTTTCATTGAGGGGTTTCAGGGCGAGCACCCAATATGCTCTCTCAATGTTGGGCACTAAAGAGGCGCTCCAATCCTGTTGTCAATAACAATTCCACAGAAAGTCAATGACGTCATCTTATTTTGTTGTGAATGCCCTTCCCTATGAGTCATTTTAACTTCTGTTTATACCAACTCTGACAAACGTCTTCATGGGAATGAATTTCAGTCATTGCCATTATCATTTTCTCCACAGTCTTTAATTCTTAGGTATATTTTATTTATAGGTTCAATTATACAGTTTAGGTGCTGTTTGGAATGTTGTTTTTTTCCTGTTACACATTTTTGTTTGCCCGTTGTATCTCCAATTTGAAAATGTTTCAGATATGTACAACTGTTGTTTGTGCTTAAACTTGCAGACGTGTCACACAGCATAAAAACAAATGAAGGGAATGTTTCTCCAGCTGAGCCGTGCGATCCATACCGCACCTGCTCTCCGTTATGGCATCCATTCTGGGACGCGCCCCGTCTCAACTGCTGCCTCCAAAAAGAGGGTTGAGCGCTCGTTGACTTCTGAGGAAATCTACGCTCGTGAAGGCAAGCATGGAGCTCACAACTACCATCCCCTTCCTGTGGCCCTGGAGAGAGGAGAAGGTACGTTTGGCATATGACTATTAAAATTAATACAATACAGAACTGTGCAAAAGTATTGAGCCACCCCTCGTTACTTTATATCTTGATACAATTATGAGCTTAGAAGTCAATATTTGGTATGACCACCTTTACTCTTTAACACAGCCTCTCTTAGTTAAGCTTTCTTATCATTTCTTGGCATAGTCGTCAAGAATAGTTCTCCAGGCTTCTTGAAGGACATTCAAAGCTGTTCTTTGGCTGTTGGCTGTCTTTTGTTCTGTTCTCTGTCAAGATGATCCCACACTGCTTCAACAGTGTTGAGGTCTGTTCTTTCTATCCAAGTGTGGTGTTACTACATTGGCAGTGTATTTGAGGTCTTTGGAAATTGTATTGTTGTTGCAAAAGTACAATTTTATGCCTGTCAGACTATCTTTTAAATTGTTCATTGTTTCAACTAAAGAAATGGGAACACATATATTTATGCAACAGACTTCTACTAACAAAGTGCCTCGACATACAATTTAAAGTTGTCTGTTATGTGTAGACATAAAACCGGTTCATTCCTTGAGTTTAGGTGTGGTCCAGGACTTCTCCACAGTGATCTATGACTATTAAAGCTAACACTATAATTAATATAACAGGTTTGTGGTTTCACTGTAGTTTTCCTGGAGAACTTGCTTTTCTTCTTGACCATTATTACTTCTTTCAGCTTCTCTCTTTAGGCGTCTACATGGCAGATCACCTGCCTCCATCTTACTCTATGCCATCCATAAACTTTCTCTGCAATCATCCACTTTTCCTCTTGCCTGATAGCTCCATCTTTAAGGTCATTTGCCCACTCTTCCTCCTCTGCACACGTCCAAACCATATCAACCTTGCTTCTCTAACTTTGTCTCCAAACCACTTAACCCTGATATGTCCATCTGTTTTTTTCCCTTCCTCGCAGGCATCTATGTGTGGGATGTGGGGGGCAACCGGTACTTTGACTTCCTCAGTGCATACAGTGCTGTAAACCAGGGCCACTGCCATCCCAAGATCATAGCTGCACTCACTTCCCAAGCATCTAAGCTCACCTTGACTTCCAGAGCGTTCTATAATGATGTGCTGGGAGCCTATGCGGAGTATATCACCAACATGTTTGGCTATGATAAAGTTTTGCCAATGAATACAGGTAACATCTAATCCTGATTGCACTAGCTATCTTTGAAGGTCATTGTGAGTAGATTTGTTGACTCTAATATTTTGTAATGCAACAGGTGTTGAGGGTGGTGAGACTGCCTGCAAGCTCGCACGCAAGTGGGCCTACAATGTAAAGGGGATTCCCAAAAACAAGGCAAAAATCATTTTTGCAGGTAAGTTGGTATTTTTTCTTTTCATTGAAATTGACTTCACTTTTCGTGAGTGTGTCCATTTTTTTTCACCTTACACATCATTCTGTAAGAAATAGACCAAACGTTACTTTAATAAGGTAAGATGACCCATTTCTTGACTTGGCAGGCACAATAACCTCCACTATTACGGGATTAGGAGACCAGTGAGCTAAACCAAGCAAGTTACTTCTTAGAAATTGTATCTTTCAGATGTTCTTTGTTCAAAAAAATATGATCCCCCTCCCCCCCAAACAACAATAATATGGTAAACACACCATCTTCTTTACTCTTCTTGATTAGAGGGAAACTTCTGGGGCCGCACCATGGCAGCCATCTCCAGCTCCACTGATCCCAGTAGCTACGAAGGTTTCGGCCCCTATATGCCAGGATTTGAACTGGTCCCATTCAACGACATACCTGCACTAGAGGTACAGGTTTTCATGCACAAGATTTTCCGTACAGTGGGATAGATTTGAGTTTCATGCTAAGTGGATAATATAGTCTATGAGACTCTGACCATCTGTGTACATATAGGGTAGAAATTACACATTGAATTTAGCTATTTTTGTGAATGCAGACCTTTTTTTAACATAACAGGTGAATAACTGACTGAAGTACTGTTTATTTATTGACAGAATTATCGTATACTTGTCTTTTTTTTTCTTTTTTTTTGTCCGCCTCTCCAGAAAGCCCTTCAAGACCAAAATGTTGCAGCTTTCATGATGGAACCCATCCAAGGGGAAGCTGGTGTGGTGGTGCCCGACCAGGGCTACCTGACTAAAGTCAGGGAACTTTGCACAAAATACAATGTAAGTCCTGCGCAGAAAGGAAAATAAGTGTTGCAATTACCTACAGGTTGATATGGAAACAAATGTTTCCCTTCAAACTGAACTAGAGTCTAGTGTTTGTTATAAAAACAAGTATATTTCGCATATTTCCTGAAGCTTGCTTCATGCTGTTTTATGGTTTCAAGCATATGAATGTCGACATCAAAGAGCGGGTATTTAGTAGAGGTAGTTAATTCTTAGGTGGTTGATAAAAGCTGAAAGAGAAGTGTTCTGACTTTTCTGGAAACAGCTGTGTAACGACTTAGTGGTCTGTTTATGTACCAATAGCATAAATAAAGGCATGTCAACAAAATCTTTAATCAATCTTTGGTTTTTCTAAGTTTGACAACAAGATGTCCATTTTCATTCCATGCTTTTTTCAGGTGTTGTGGATTGCTGATGAGGTGCAGACAGGCTTGGCACGTACTGGCCGACGGCTGGCTGTGGACCACGAAGACGTTCGTCCGGATATGGTCATTCTAGGCAAAGCTCTTTCTGGAGGAGTTTACCCAGTAAGCATTTTACTTTGGTTCAATCACGCTTCGTTACACGTTATGAATACTCGGAGTTCAAGATTTGTGAGACAAAGTAGACTCAGAACTTTTCACCTTTGCTTAACCTGATCTGTTTTTGTCTGCACTAGGTATCTGCTGTACTGTGTGATGATGAGATAATGCTGACCATCAAACCTGGTGAGCACGGCTCCACATTTGGAGGTAACCCGGTGGGCTGTCGGGTAGCTATTGCTGCGCTAGAGGTCAGTGTTAAAATGCACTTTACGTTCACTTATTAGCATACGTAAAAAAGTCAGCAAAAGTTTTTTTCCTTATGGAGTAAACAGATTAAATAAAATTAACATAAAATTTAAAATGCATAATAAAGTTGACAGTAGCAGAAGAATAATCAACCTGTTTGTTTTCCACTCTTGCTGCTCTTATTTGTAGGTGATGGAGGAGGAGAAGCTGGCAGATAATGCCCAGAGGATGGGGGAAAAGCTACGGGCTCAGCTGAACAAGCTGCCCAAAGACATAGTGACAACAGTGAGAGGAAAAGGCCTCCTCAATGCAGTCGTCATCAAAGAGACCAAAGGTATAGTAGTGATCGTTTCTTGATAGCTAACATGAAATATTTTAGTCAGTGAAATCAGATTACAAAGCTAATCGACGGTCGTCTACTTTTATTATCAGATTATCAAGGCTTGAGTGTTGCCATCATGTTTTAATGCAGTGGTTCTCAAACTGTGGTACGTGTACTTGGGCTCTCTCTGGTGGTACGTGGGGATCTTTTTTTAAAGATTAAATAACATAGCATTGTGGAGGTTCCAGAGGCTCTTCTGGGAGCCAGAGTAGGCCAGGAAATGTCTCCCTGAGCGTGAGTCCTCTATGTAGAGCAGCCAGGGAAATGAGCCCGCCAGCGCTCTGTAGCAGCCGCGACTGCTGCTACAGAGCGCTGGCGGGCTCGTTTCCCTGGGTCTTAAAACTGCAAAGGCGGCATGGTGCTGTCACGCCCTTTCTCAGTGATGCCGCGGTGCCTCGATCCCAGCCAGCATCGATGAGTCAGAGACTCCCAGAAGAATCGGTGCTGGATGCCGAAGCTCCTGGTAGCCAGGAGAATGCGATCTGCTTCTTCTGCAAGTGAGTAGTAATCATTCGCAGCCAGCAGCGGGGAGTTGGTGAGGCCAGCTCGTACCTGTAACTGTCGGAGGAAGACGTGAGTCTGGAGAGCACACCGTTCCTAGCAAGGACAGCGTGCTCTCCATGAGCTCGAGAGCGGTACCTTCACCCAGGCCCGAGAGAGAGAGGAGTTTCTCTGCATCGGAGCGGGAGTAGTGTCGCAGCAGCAGCGCCTTGAGAGCAGTGTATTTCCCTTGGGTGGTTGGATCCCAGAGGAGGGTCATCACACAGCGGGTGGACAGCGGATCCAGTGAGGCCACCACATGATAGTATTTCGTGTCATCGGCTAAAATGCCACAAAGAGCAAACTGAGATTCGACATGCAGGAACCATGTAGGAGGGTTGTGAAGCCAAAAATCCGGCAGCTTATTTGCCACAGCAAAAATTAAAACGTACAGCTCTGCTATCACTTCCGACATAAATGAAGACAGAAAACTAAACAGCAGTGGCGTTTGTAGGGTTACTGAAGTTGGGCTAGCTGGTATATAATGATGTGCTGGGTGGTGGCTAGCTACACAGCTATGTTAGCATAATATAAACACAGTGAAGCTAGAGGATGAACGCTAAGTTTTTTCCACTCGATAAAAGTTAATGTGAGAGTTCCTGATGGTAGGGACAAATGTAATCGCATGACAGGATGCTGTAAACAGACCAAACTTCAATCAGGAGAAAACCTGCAATATAAGGTTAGTCATTAATATACTGCTGCATGGGCTGGGCTGTAGTTACATCATAATGCTTTAAAATGAACAGTGATCATAAAAACTGAGAGAGGCCGATGGTGATCACTGACTTTGACATGACAGTTAAAATAACATTTATATAAGAAATAAAATTGTCTGTGTAAACTGTATGTGGTGTTAAATACTGTATGTGGTGTTAAATAATACTATTGTACTTTAATGTTGGTCATAAGGGTGGTACTTCAAGAGCCATATATTTTATGGTGGTACTCATTGTGAAAAGTTTTAGAACCACTGTTTTAATGAGTATAAACGATATATTAGTGTAACTTATATTAAAACAATTTCCCCCAGACTACGATGCGTGGAGAGTGTGCTTGCGTCTTCGTGACAATGGTCTGCTGGCAAAACCCACCCACGGTGACATCATCCGTCTGGCTCCTCCCCTCATCATCAAAGAAGACGAGCTAGAGGAATGCATTGATATCATCCAAAGAACCATCATGTCTTTCTAAATAACTGAACATCACACTGACATCCTTCAGGCTACTAATTTGCATCAGCTTAAGTTGTGGTCGGTCAAGTAGCTAGTTTTTTTCTTTTTTCCAGAATCACTATATTCCGGGCTGGGCATTGCTGTAGAAATACAGTATAAAAGTCCTGTGTATTTAGTGTTTGCGTCATTGAGGACACTGACACTGAACAGACAAACTAGACAGCCTCAGGAAAGAGTGCAATTGTTAGAACAGTGTTTGTAGTAATATTTGCTTTTAGACTGTCGGTAAATGGAGTAAAGGAGTAAAAGGTCAAAAGTTACAAAAGATTTTAGTTTTAATAAGCCTTCACAAGGCTGAATGAACACTATCTTGTGTAAGTGAACAACAAATTTATTAGTCTGCTGTTACTCATTTTCTTTAATTAGACTAAAGACATAATTGCTGTTTTTATTCCATAAAAGGAGCTTTAGAAGTCAATACATTTATAAAAGTTTTAAATCTCACATCCTTAAAAGCACATTTTTAAAAATCAAAAACAAAAGCTAAATTATTAACAAGGATACAAATGATTGTGCATTGCTGGAAGAAACGATCCCACATGATTGTAATAATTTACACTTCATACTGAAGGATTTGGTATTTTGATTTATATGACATCATATTGTTTAAGGACTGCTGAATCTTTGGAAGGCTTATGCTGCTAGCTTTGTTTGGCATGGAGTTAAGAGTTTACTGTATTCATGTTTTACATTTCTACAGTATGTATAAATTGTCATCTTACAATGTTACCTTTATGTTGTTGCATCTGTTTCGCTCTAAATAAATTATTCAACTCAAATTATTTATCTCTTTTCCGTTGTCTCTTGCTCTTTGCTTGCACCAGTTATGCAGCACGTCAGGAAGTGAGGTCGAGGACTTATTCAGATGACTTTGCTGATTACAATCTGGAAGATATCCCATGTAAAAAGAACCTTATCTGGGTTGTACTCACTTTGTAACTTAGGAAATTCGAAATGGGACAAAGTTCTGGGTCACAATACACAACAGGGGTATTGGGGCATATCAAAGTTTGTTCTTTGTAAAGGACAAAGTTTAACCAAGGAAAAATATCCAGATTACTCTTTTTTATGGATCAGATCCACAAACATGCATCTAATGACTTGTATAAGCTTGGCTAATTTAGCATGTCACAAAAATGTTGCATTGCATTAAAATATTTGCAATGACCACAGATGTGACACTAGAGGGTGCCGTGCTCTTTTTAAAATGAAACGGGATCCAAAAACCTATCCAAGGCAAACACGCTGTAGGGAGACAATTCGAGCCCTACTGACAGAGTAAGGTATGCACCCTCTGCTTAACACTGTCAGACAAACCACAGATTGGATGATCCCTCTTTTAGCACAAACAATCCTTCAGACTAGCGCTACGCTGGGATTTCCACATATTTGCAGATCTATTCTGACTTATTATTTGGAAGTGGTCAGTGTCAGATTCCAGTATATCAGCTTTATTTTTCTTGAGCAGAAGCCAGCACATTTTTAATCATGTGACAATTCAGACGAGGAGAACTGGCTTTTTAAATATGACTTTTCATGAAGCAGTGGCGCATCTTATGCTCTGAGGTGGGCAGATGTGGAGTTGTAAGTCAGGAGGGATAGGAGTGCGAGATAAACGCTACACTGAAACAAATATTTAAAATTTCAGGATGTGACGGTTACTTTTAATCACCTCTGACAACACAGTAGTCTCACAGCAAGAATCTCTGGTGAACTGACTGAAGTAAAAGTCACATGAATTCCTGTCCCTGCCACACACACTCACAAACAGAAAACAACAGTAAAACCAAGAGAAACGAAAAGACTACATATACTGTAAGTCACTGTGTGATCAAATAACTTTATGCTTACAGTGTCAGCATATCCCAGTGGTACATACATCCCAAACTCTCTAACAATAAAACATAATCCCATCGCTAGTTCTACTCCACTTTTCCCCCGGTGTTTCTCTGCACTGGGGCCTGATCCACTGCTTGAGAACCACAAACATAGCCTAAAACTTCAGCCATATGACCTTCAGGCAGTGCGAATTTATTAGTGTAATTACTGTGGAATAAACACATTAGTCTTCAGTAATTACCCTTTTTAAAATGGATGTTATTTCAAACCCTTTATTTAGAAAAAAATATGCAGTAGACATCAGGTGTTGCTTTGAGACAAATACATAAAAGCATAATGAATGCACTTAGAAATCAATAAAGTCCACAAGGTTTAGTTCAATGCGTTGCACATGTGATGGAATACTAATGGCCAGCTTCTCTTCAGAGGCTTTGTATTGAGTGCTTTTTTTGTCAACAATCATTCTTCCAAGGAAAGCTTGAATTATGTTTTGTGGGAATGCATGGCTTGCAAAAGAGCTGGACAAATTCTCAAGTGGAAACTGCAGACTAGCCACAGTCCGATCTGCAGAGCAAAGAGTCACAGTGTCAGATAGCATGTTTCCTAATCAAACCCACAACTATTTTCTGACTTTTTCCTGAGGTTTAACCACATCTGGTCTCCAGCAGTCTCTGAGTCGCTGCCATCGGAGCAGGTTTTGTTTTGTCATTGATGGGAAACATTAGGTGGAGGTCTGGAGGTTCACACACAGGACTTTTTGAGACATTTAAATGTGTTTCAAGCAAGATTTCTGATAAGCATCAAAAATTTCTGCAGATTCAAAAAAACATCACAATTACCTTTTGAAACAACTTCAGGAAGGCAGATATATCTCAACTACGCTACTGAGGCTAATTAGTTTTTAGACTTTTTTCAAATTATAATTTAGGTCATCATCTAATGATGAAGTCTTTGTTTGTATCAACTGTTAAAACAGCTGGTATATCTCAGGAGACAAATGTAAACAGGACTACAATCTAAGATAGATTATTATTTCGCATGAAGGAGGTCAGAGAAATGACAGGAGAAAAAAAAAAGTGCAGTTTGCTTGTAAAATATGACTGGAATCCAGTTTGGCAGGAGAAATAAGGGTTATCACTGGGTGACACTGAGAAATGTGCAGACTTTGATCCCACACTCTACTGAGACCTGCATCCTACCCAGCCGTGGCAGAAAGGCATACCTTATTCCACAAATGAGCTCCAGTTTTGGCAGGAGAGTGACAGGTCAGAGGATCTGGGAACACGTAGGTCCAGGCACCAGTCAGGCTTTGATTACCTCAGCCAAGCCTAAAGATGCTCCTGTAAAGCCACATGAGTTGTTTTCCCTGCCATGCACTCAGTGCCGACTGCCAGCCAAGTCCATTTGAGCATGGGGTGGATTCAAAGCCTAGTGTTTGTTCCATCACAATTCCTCATACCAAGAAGGTCAAGAGAGGCTCATCCAGACGACATGGCTGCTCTCAAATCCGCTCTTTCAGCTCTTTGTTCTTCACCTCCTCTTTGTCTCTAACCCCCTTTTCTGTCTCTCCATCTGCCTTTCTTTTAATTTGTTATCTCTCCCCGTGCCCCTGCTCTCTTTCTGCCCCTTTGTCTCTCCCTCAGCAAGCCCATTTGTATTCGTTCCTTACATAATGGAGAAATCAGATTGTGGTACTTAGCAAGGATGTAATCAAAGTCCCGTGCCAGGAATTTAATTCAGGTGAAGTTGCAGTTAAGAAGAGCATACATTATAAAGCTCTGTATGTATTTTTCCGTGGTGAATAAGGTGCCAGCTTGAGAATTATGACCGATGCACTGCTGCAATAGTACAAGCTATTCGTTTTTCCTGCACCACCACAGATAAATCAGAGGAAAACATTAGGCTCGCCCGCCATTGCTCATAATAATAGGCCTTTTGCATTAAGTTTATGACAACTGAGTGCACCGATAAGAGACATATGCATCTTAAAGGGCAAATGACACATAACCACTGAGGAGTAATGCACACCGACTATTTTTCTCTCTCACCATGACCGTCTTGTAGTTCACACCAGAGGGATATTGATCAGGCATGGCAAGGTCCTCTAAAGGACACGTCCCTCCCCACAGACCTGAAGCACATTGGGCAAGTGGGATTCTCAGACCAGTCATCTTAGTTGTCACCGCCTCACCTGATTTATTTCTGGATTGTAGACAAGCGTGCAGGCCGTAAAAATATGATCTTCAGAGGTCAATTTTTTAGGGACTGATGTTATTAAACATAACGATGGAAAATACTGATGCCATTCAAGGGCTCTACCTCATCCTACTGACAGTGAGGAGGTTCAAAAATGAAATAACATAATGTCTGGTTGGATATGGTCATCAAATACACTTTAACACATTTTTACCTGAATCGAATTCTCTCGCACAACAAAGCTTTTTGCAGCCTCTTTCTTTGGTAATCGTTATGCTTATTGTACACTGTGGTTGTAAAGGAATAAACATCATTAGCGACAATACTCAGGTAGGCTGTGCAGTTTAAAAAATGCTCAGTTTACACTAAGTGGCCAGGAAAATATCCCCCACACCATTACACCACCATACAAGGCATATACAAGGCAGCATGGATCCATGCTTTCAGCTCCGACCCTCCAGATATCCATCTATCTGTCGTCCTTTTTTCCATTTCTCTGACTCATTAAGATGGAGCTGATTGTGAAAACTGATCATGGAAGAAAGCATAAATCAAAGTGTACCTAAGAGTATCTGATGTATTACGTTTCTAGGCGCATCTCTTCGTGCAACCGCAGCTGTGGTACCGCATTCAAAATGTCTGGCAGTAATTCAAGACGAGGATGACTCATCTAACTGCCGTTCACTTCTCTGGGCATCGTCTCTTCGCTTTCCATTAGAAAATAAACTTGATAACAAATTTATTTAATTTTATTACCCACAGCCGGGAACACTGCTGTCTGGGTATTTGATTGGAAAGACGTAATTACAGTCAGTAGAATTCCACTGATTGAGCTCCGCTTCGATATAATGAATGAAGAAAGATTCACAGCAGAGGTGAGAGGCGGCTACATCCGAGACCCCGGGTGGTGAGCCTGTTGCCAGAGTGTGATTAATTCAACTGACTTCAAATACAAAATACAAACACACACAAAGAATGCTCAGAATATGCACAGCAGAGACATCAAAGGAATTACTTAATGATGAATGTGATCACGATCTGGGTATTTCGCAGTGGTCAACATTACCTTTAAAGGAGTACTGGGTGGTTCCTACTATACAGACAAAACAAAAGGCAGTGACAGCCTTTGTCTTTACATTATGGCATAACTTTGATGATCACAGAATTGTTATTGTGAGGTTGTTAAGTCTTCAGATATAAACCAGACATGTTTTTTCCAAGTGTTGAAACGCCCATCTTCTCCTTCAGTCGAGCAGTTAATTTGGAACTCCCCATAAAAAGTCTTAACACAGCTCATTCTAATTTTAGCCAAACTATGGTTCATCCTAATCTAAAATGCTTGCCACTGATTCCACTGTTACATGTTTGGCCACTATTCCAGTAGGAGGTACCCAAGGTTCACACGAGTCTACCGTGACACCGAGACCACAGTAAAATGAGAACACACCGCCACTCGTGGCCCCGAAATATGCCTATGAGTATTTGAAGGCTGCATAAGCCGCAGACAGAACCAGTCACCGCCGCCCTCTTGTCTCTTCAGGTCAACCAAAGAAGCTGGGCGCTAACTCGGTCAAAACCATGCACAAACTGATGTTTCATAAGGACTTGGCTTTAGCCTGCAGACTGGCCACAACAGCTGCACACAAAGCCTCACTGTTTACAGTGTTTGGGACTGAGGTGAGCGAAGAGGAGGAGGCAGCAGGAAGGAGGAGGAGGAGCGGGGGGAGGGATGTGGGCTCAGCTTGCACTGTTGGATGGAGAGAAGAAAAAAGAAAAAAAAAATGACCAGGAGAAACGGGACCATAATGGTGCCCACAGGAATTTGAGTCTCGGGCCTCAAAACACTGAAAGGTCATTCTGCATGCAACCTACAAGAGGATTTAGACAGAGTTTATGTGAGAAGTAAGTGCATGGCACATTTAGGAAACAGAAAGGGGAGGGGGGGGGGAGGATAAATTAACTCAGTGCATATGGTGTTTGTTTCTTCAACAAAGGGATGGATGTACTGGGCTAAGTGCAGCTCAGACCCAAGGTGATGAATCAAAAGAAAAATGTGTTTGCATATAGGGAAGCCAAGGCTGGAGGACCCTTTCAAAGGAGACTGGAAGCCTAAAGTATCAAACAGCAACTTGCAGTGACAAGGAGATGCAAGTCTGGAATGGGCAAGCTGCCACAGAAGCTCTCAGTGTCATAAAGGATACATCACGAGTTTAAGCATCGCAGTAGCACTCTGCGGCTGATGCAGCACCACGTCTCTGTAAACAGAGCTCTGCAAATATGAAATGTCACTTTTTTAACTTCAGCAGTTTCTGCCAATGTCTCTCACGATGGAAGCCATCAAAGGTGCATTAAAGTGTTGTGAGAACTCACAGCGTCAGTGATAATGGTAGCATGGCGCAACACTGTGTAAAAAGGCGGCCCTTGGTCGCCGGAGGGCAGAAAGCCTTTAAGTTCATTATCGGCCAGAGATGATATGAATCAGCAATGTTGCTCCTGCTCTTTGTCTGAGCTAATTTATCACTAAAAAGGATGTCACATTTCTTTTTATTAGCCAAGTCAGTGAATGTTGGCATGCCTACAGTGCTGAGGAAAGGTCTTCAGCCATCAGAATAATCTCACAGTAAGGTCCGTCGAGACACAACATTGGCTAATCTCTTGAGTTAGATGCCTTCCCTATGTTTGAATGACGCCTACGTTTGTGTTACATGACTTAACAAAGAGCAAACATTCCTCTGAAAATGGTCAGGTACAAGGACTGGACTGAAAATTAATGAAAAAGCAACCGACATCCAAAGAACTGTGAAAGACCTTCAGAAAGCCTGGAAAACTATTGCTCAAGGCTAATATAAAAATTACAACAAAGGAACCAAAATGTAAAGAAATTATGTGCGGCTCAGGACTTTTCCACATGACTGTATCCCTACTAAAGCTAGCACTATAATTAATGTGCCTGACATGCATTTTACTGTAGTGGTTTGTCTGGAATCCTTTTGTCACGGACCCGGTTCCGGGGACTTGGGGTCCGTGAGCAGTGTGGACCTTTAGTATTACTATTGCTGTTGTCGTTATTATTATTATTATTATTATTATTGTTATTATTGTATTGGATATATGTTTGCTGCACTGTGCTCTTGTGTTCCATGCTGGTGTGTGTACGTGTGGGTGTCTGCGGGTGTGGCTGAAGGATGAAGGACAGCCACCTGCAGGCCTGATGGGCGTGGCCCTGCCGGCTGCCGGTCACGCCTAGGTTCTCACACACCTGCTTCTGATCAGGCTCATCGGGGGAGCTACTTAACAGTGCGACGGAGCTTCCTCCGGCGCAGGATCGTTGAGTTAGACTCCATGTCAGTGTTTAAAGTGCTGTTCAGTGTATGCCTGCTGGAGTTGGTGCCATAACGGCCGTGTCTGTTGTTTTTCCTCAGGAGGACAGCGGAACACAGGACTGCAAGACACACGGGGTATGCGAAGGCACAGGGGCAGAGAGCACGAAATACCAGCACTTAGGAGAAGACACGTCACGGGAATCAAGGGAGCACTTTGGAGATTTATTGTGTGGTGTACATTTACCTCACTGTAAATAAACCCACTGCTCATTCCACTAAGTCCAGCATTTGGGTCCTTTCTCCAACATCCCCCACGGTCTGCCAGCCAGACCGTGACACCTTTATTATTTTCCCCAGAATGTTACAAAACACCAGCTTTTTCTCGAGAAATTGTTTTTTTTGTGTGCTTGTATTTTGTTTACCACAGTCTTTTGCCTGGTTAATGTAGGGGTCACCGCAGAAGATCATCTGCCTCCATCTCATCCTATCCCTCACACCTTCTTCTCTCACACCAACCCTCTTTCTCACTAATCCCCCCTCTGTGGTCTTCCTCTTTCTCTCCTGCCTGGCTGTTCCATCTTTAATGTCCTTTCTCAAAATATGTTCACTATTCCTCATCTGCACGTGACCTTTGAAAGACCTTCAGAAAGCCTGGGTAACTGTCAACTGTCAAAAGCAAGCGGAATATAAAGAAATCAGGGGTGGCTAAAACTTTGCACAGAACTGTATTAAAATAAGTACTGCATACACATTAAATGGCTTTCTGTCTAACTGATGAGTTTCAATCATAGTTCAGAGCCCTTGAGTTTTCACATTTTTAACGTGACTGATGATATAATATCTATCATGTTAGGTGTGAAACTACCAGCAGACTACATTTGTCAGGGTTTTCTAGCCGCGTAGGATGTATAACAAGCATTGACATCTCTAGCAGACAGAAGCAAAGCCAAAGAGTGACACTTTAATTAAAAGTTTTATGCTTTTGCCCAAAAGAATTCCCTTTTGACACATGGTAGGTAGGAAGGAAATTACATATGCGCACACACACACACACACACACACACACACACACACACACACACACACACAGGGACAAATGATGAGAGCTTTTGATGTGACAGCAGAGTCTCCTCCCCGGTTTGTCAAAATGTGACAAAGTGTGTGACATTCCTTATACATGTGAGTGAATGTGTGGAACACCCTTTGAACACCACTCAGACACAGGAAGTTGCCAGTTATTGTTAGACTGAAGCACATTCACATAATCTTTTATCCTCTGCTCCTTTCCTGTATTAAAATCAAATCCCTCACAGGGAAGCACTGATGAATAAAATCACACAGTCACTCACAAAATTCTGTCATTACTGCTCCCTCGGACTTTTAACTTTAAATTCTGACTCATGCACCTCCAGAATTCAAAGGCATTCTGCAGGGCTTTGATCCTTAAGTGTCCTTCAGAATCCTGCTGAAGCTGCACATTCAGACCTCATGGTATGTTAGTTGCACACTGGCCCTCCACTGGGGGAATTTAAAACAGCCCCCTCTGCTTCATCCTTATACGCCACAGCTCCATGCCTGGGGCTATCAGCATACCATAGACCTGGTGATGCTAGGGGAATATGCCATATCTGCTTGTCTTTATAGCAGTGTGGGGATGACCTCCCAATAATGTCACATATTGATTTATCTGGGATAAAAAATATCTTAAAGTTTCCCAAAAGATTACTCTCTGTTGTAGATTTTGCATTACCCAATGAGCAAGAACCAGTTGAAAAAAGAGCTAAACTAATATGATGCATTAACATTAATGTAATGTAACAATACAGCTCAAAACGGACTCACTTTTTTAGCCACCTATATGTGGTTCAGTGCTACGCATCCACCACCAATGGCCTTCTCAGACTGCCTTAATGCTTTTCTGCTGGAACTGCTTAGAACATGTCTAACTTGAAATCACTGACCTTTTTGTTAACTGCAATTTAATGGGGTGATTAGGTCTACTTCACTCTATTTTCTAGGTATACATCCATCTTCTTAAAAGTGTTGACATTCCAATAACCCTGCTTTTGAGCAGAGTCCTCTCAATGCGTGCTTGCTTGCTACTGAAACACCAAACAAGCACACCCTTGACATTTTGGCACCCCACTTTATGAATTCCATAAATTCAGTGCATTTATGATGGGCCTGCCTGGTGCTCTTAATGAGACTCGTGAAAGCTTTGCCTGGTAACACTTTGACCTGCTGAGCATAGGAGAATACACAGTAGTTATTTGAGGGGTGATGTCACACCCAAGTGATAGGAGTTTTCCATGTCTGCTGGCCTTACGTAAGACTAAAAATATCACACCACGACCTAACAACGATAGAGCTGGTTTTTTTGTTGTAACATAGCTTGGATAGCCCTCACCAGAAGATGGAAAACAAAGATTTCTCTTTCAAACTAATGAAGTTCCACAAATCAGGAGTTTCTATATTAACAATCAGCCAAAAGTCCTCATCAAAGATCTCTGCAGTCCTAGTAGTAGGTTTTGAACCTTTAAACCTGGATCAACAATGAACATTTTGCACTGCAAAAGGTAAGGACCTAATCCCCAAAATCTAACACAGTTTTTAGTTACTTTTAACCAAGACTACACCTAACTTTCGGTGCAGTAGTGCTCTTTAGTCACATCTTAATTCTTTATATTTTGCTAAGTAAATGAGGCACATGACCAAACGTGCATGGAAATACAGTATAAATGTCAAAAACGGAATTTGTACAATTTTAATGAACTTCAAAGTCAATATTTAATATGACAAATGACATCTACAGAGTCTGAACTCTCTTAGACAAGCTTTCTTGTCATTTCTATTTCAAGATGATCCCACGCTGCTTCAATAACTTTGAGGTCCGGACCTTGGGGAGGCCAATCAATGACTGACCTGGTCCAATTGTGTTTTCCAATCCAGGTATACTTTTTTCTTTCACATTGGCATTGTCATACTCAGAAATACCATTCAAATACATGATATCACATGGCAGATAGAAATCTGATGGGCTGTTTTTGCATTCATAATTACATCAATTTTCACTCTCACTGCTGTACCTTGTTTATGACTTCTCCCAATCCTTTTGAAGCAAAAATTTCAGATTTGGCACGATAAGCCAGATTTTTCATCTCTTTGTGAATCATGTCGTTGGTGCAAAAAAATACTATGTTATGCCTGTCAAACTGCGCTACCTTTGGCATTTGTCACAAATTCAGGAACAAATTATGTTTTTTTTTTTAAAATTTGTGACACGCTACCAGTAACAAACTCCGTAAATATATAATCTAAAATTCTCTAAATTTTAAAATCTCTAAAATTCTCAAGAAAATATGACTGCTTGAAAAAAGTCTAAAGAATTGAGGGATGGTTCAAATCAGCGGTCCCAAACCCCGTGGCCCGGAGTCGTTTGGTACGGGCCGCGAGAGTTGAGGCTCGGGTGTGAATTGATGGTTTTCAGGGTTTTTATTGGTTTTTATCGTTTTTTTAAATTATTTTTACCGTTAACTCAGTTTCCCCGGGTCTTTTCCCGTGTGGTATGAATAAATCTTGGTACCGGTATTGGTTAATTTTGTTGTGTACCTTAACCTCCTAAGACCCGAACTCTTCCACGACATGCATTTTTAATTTCTCTTTGATATTTGGGCATATTGGGGCCTGATGAATGTAAAAACAAAGAATTACCAGATTTTTTTTTTACCTTATTTTTGTTTTTAAGAAAAATGAGAGCCACAAATGAGGATATTCATTTAAAATTTTGATAGAACAGTAGCAGTATAATGTCCTTGTAAGTGGATATCAGGCCCATGTAGAGCAAAATTGAGTATTTTGGTCTAAATAACCCAAAATGTGATGTCCACATATGCGGACGGCAGGTCCTAGGAGGTTAAAAGCCAGCCCGTGAAAATATTGTCAGACATGAACCGGTCTGTGGCGGAAAAAAAGGTTGGGGCTCTAAATGGCCCTTAACCATTTTCTGAATCCACTATTAACAGGAAACCACATGTGGATGCAACTAGTAAAAATGACTCTTGCCATCCAGAGGCTGTCTGACCAGCAGTTAGATTCACATGAAAAAAATAAACAGCTACATTTAATCAAAAATGGTCCCTTAAACCAATTTTTAAGCCCTTGGTAGAATAATGAGAAATCAGACACCTAACAAGCTGAATCCTGCTCTGTTTCATATTGGCCAGTCACTTCCCCGCATTGTGGCCATTCACCTTTGTGACACAGTTCAGCGGTTTGTGTCGTCAGACAGGGCGGCTCTGTAATGCTTCATAATCAAGCTTATCTATCCAAGCGTGGAGAGCAGCTGGACTGAGCTGATATTAGTATGCTCCCCGTGTGGCTCGGTGACAGAAGCTGGAGCTCACTCTCCCTTCCTCTCTCCCTCTCATTGCGTGGTATCAGATGAAGAATTTCATGTGACAGAGGGTAGAATGAAATGTGCTGGCGATCTGCAGCAAACTTAGATTGGCTTTGTAGCTTTTACTGTTTTGAAGTAACTGATGGTCAAAGCACACATCAGTCTAAGCTGGATAATACTGACCCTGACAGCTTGTTTGCAGAGGCAAAGGCGCTGTGATTCAGCAGAGGCCCAAAAGAAAAACTGGACCACAAGTTGACTTTAGTTGGAGATAGATGTCAAATAAAAATCTGTGCTAGAATTTTTAAACTAGCCCCTGACAGTGAGTTCAGAAGCAAAGTGAGCTGCTGGTGTGGAGCCTTGCTGTAATCTGACAGACTGATGTGATAAAATCAGGCCAAGCAATTGCATCGTTGTACCTGGAAAAGCTTTTTCTCTCCTCTAAAAGGACAGAGGCTGCAATTAGCGTTAGTGATGACTGCCAACTGCTGACATGGCTTTGTATCACCCACCCATCATGGCTCTGTTTGTACTGTTTTTTGAGGTGGGAATCATTAGCTTATCTCAGTATCATGTTTCCAACAGAGAACGCTGACTGTAGAGGCAGTTTGGGCTCCGGCAGGTGTTTTTTACCCAGTGGGGATTGGCTAGATGCAATTTGCTGTTTCAGAATTGGACTCTTTTTCAAGGTTGCTCTTCTCCCACATACAGACTCCACTAAAAACATGAGAAATGCCTGGCAGCCAGGTACCCGTTGTAACCACACTCGAACAAGGATCGAGACAACTCTCAGGTAATTATAGAAGGTAGAACAAATTTTAACCAAAGAAACAACCTTTGCTTCAATCTAACTTACAAGTCAGTACTCATAGAGAAAGAAGATGTGGGTTAATTTGACTACAAACAAATATGGATAATGTAACATATATTATAAGTCATAATAATTTATGGTTTAATGACCACTTTCAACAGCTTACCAACTTTTAGAGATTCTTTACTTTTAGTTGACTATATTTTTCTTCTCAGTTCATAAATGAAATTGCATTTTATTTAATTATTTAAATTTTGTGATTTTAAGTTTAGCTGAACTGACCTGTCCTATTTGCAGAAGTACCATGTAATGTAGGTTATTCCTAACCCCTTGTTAAGGTATCACCAAGGGCCTGTAGTGATGCGTAACACATGTGGACCGTGCTTTACAGATCCCTAAACAAAAGCAAAAGCAAACTGTCTTATTTTCCTGCGACGGGCAGCAAGGTGCAGAATGTGACTGCAGCCTTAGCCAGTAACAATAATTCATTTCTGAGTGCATCCACTCTGCAAATGATCTACATTCAGCGTACCCACTGGGGTCACTCTGCAGAACAAAACATTCCTCTTCTTCCACTTTGTTAGGCACCCTTGTTCAGCTGCTTGTTAACTGCAGATGGTTGACAGCGTGCTATCTCTCTGGAAGAAAGGTGATTTAAGTGACTTTGAACGTGGCATGGTTGTTGGTGCCGGAGGAGCTGGTCTAAATGTTTCAGAAACTGCTGATTGTGCCAGTAGCCTTTAACGCCGTGTGTTCTCCTCAGTAAGGATGAGAGACAATGGGATATTTACACACAGTTTTTTTTTTAAAATTCTTACCATTTGAGTGCCGACTGCATTACAAAACCACACAGCGATCTGTGTCCTCCTCCGGTCCCTAATAAGGCGATATAAGTCAGGTGTGCCTCTTTCCTCAGCTGCCACTATTCCCCAAACCACACCACTCCATCTAACCCTCGTCCAGCTGAGCCAGAAGGGCAGGCCATCTACCAGTCAGGGGGCTGGTGGATCGATCCCCAGCACCTTCATTCCACATGTCCTTGGGCAAGATGCTGAACTTTGAGCTTTAAAAAATACACAGGCATAGAAAAGAAGTGCTGTATAAATATGTTTCTGATTAAATGAATTCAACTTGTGGTATGATGTGCTTTGAGTGCTCAAGTTGAGTAAAAAGGTGTTATATAAGTGCCAGTCTATTTAGTAGAAAGGTGTGCCTAATAAACTGTCTGTTGAGTATATATATACTGTGTAATCATACACAAAATACAGACTCAGCAGGAGTAATAATTTAAACACTTTATTTAAGTAAAAATGAGTTTGGTGACATAAAAGTGCCTCCAATGCTGGAAAACTAAGTACATATTCTATTATCTGGCAGAGAAGAGAGGGGAAAAACAGAGTTTACACAGGGGAAACAGTCAGGTACAGGTGAAACACCTTAGGATGGAGACACCAGAAAGTAGGGTGGAGATCACCTTGAAATAAGATAATCATGATGTTATTGCACTCTGTGTTCCTCACATCCTTCTGCATCTTTTGGAAAGCTAGCAACATTTTATAGCTCTCAATATTACTCAGGGGTTGTTTCTGGAAATAAAAACAGAGCGGCCAAATGGCCTTCTGTGCAGATGTCGTGGATTTGTTCAAAATACCCTCTTTTTAAAAAATTTATTTATTTATTCTGATCCTTTTAAGCACCACAAGGCAAGTATGAATGTGTCTGGATCTGTTATATTCAAGACAATGGAACCATTTCTACCTTCAAAACGGTCCATCTGATACCAAATCAATGTAGATGGATAAACAGAGCAACAGTTCAGGGGATAAATATGCAAATTTGGTTTGAGGGAAATTGTCACTTTAACAGTTAAGCTCCAGCATCCATCATGGTGGGAATAAATTACACATTACGATGTTTACAAGTTCAGTGTTTCTTTTCCACTGTAAGGCTGAAAGAAAGACAATTACGATATGGGGAATAATTCCCCACATAATCTGTCTTGTAAAAACACCCCTCCTGGTAAACTTACTCATTTACTCACATGACAAAATAGCCGGTTAGATTTTTATAATGCATTTTTCTGAATTCACACAGGGTCATAAGAATTTGATTGCCCTTTATTGTCTTGAATATTGCAGTAAATGTGCATGGACTTAAGAACAAGTTTACTATTGTGTCACACAAGGTGCACTTTCATCTTTGGCCGCTGAGAGCCGGGAGCAAAAAAACACCCAAAGAGCCAGAATGGCCCAATACAGTGGATATGCTATGGTGGTTTTTTTTTTTGCCTCTCTTCTTGTCCATCCATTAACAGTGAATTCATTGGTTGCCAAGTTGAGAGTGAACCCCGGATAGGTAACAGGTAATGTTATCCACCTTGACATTTCCCCAGTTAAATGTAATCTCTGGAATTTAAGCCACATTTCTTCAGAGAGACACACTCTGACACACTATTGCTTTTCTCTTCCTTTGTATCGATTTGTTTTGTATCAAAGAGCAGTGAAGGCAGGGATAGAGAAGGGAGAGAAACGCCGTGGCAGAAGCACAGCTCTTCTAAAATGTGTTTTCACTATGTTAGATCAGGCTTTGTGGTGACAAAACATAAATGGACTGCATTTATAGTGCTCTCATCGCATAAAGGATGTGGCTGCATGAACATCACTGTATGCCACTGCAAACTACAGATATGGAAAAAAAAAAATAACATGATGAAAATCCTGTCATTCACTTTTTCCCCATGACAAGTGAAGAACATCTTTCACACCTACACCTATATGTATATATATATACAGAGGGCTGCAACAGCTAAAGGAAGTGTTGGCATTTTTAATGTGCAATCTGTGTAGAAGTCTTCCTGGAGTGTTTCTTATCTTGTCTTTTTTAAAATAAACCTCAGATAGCACAGGAATAGAAGAAATATAAGTACAAAGAACTTGCCAAGGTCCTTGGAGGGAGGGAGAAAAGAAAGCTGCCAAGCTTGTGTGGGCAGCATTAGAGCAACATCCATCCCTGGTGAGGGGTGGAAGAAGGGGAGGGAGGAACGGACCACAGAGGACCCCAGCTCTTTGTTGGGATCTGAAAGATGGACAATGCTGCTACTGTGTGCCGAGAGCAGGAGCCATGCTGCTGCTGGTTCCATAATACTGTCAAAGCTTGTCACAATTATGCTGCTCTTTTATTATGTTCTATCGTTTTTTCTAATTCACCCCTGCTTCACTTCCTTTTTGCCTTTCTCCCCTCCACTCTCTCAGCCTTTTGCTTAAACCTCACCTTTCATAGTAATGATTTCATGTAGCGCTTGCTTGTGACCTCCTGCAGTAAGCCACAAATGGCATCTGCAAATGATCCAATCATCCCACTGTGCTTAAGGTGGTGGCGTGATTGTAAATGTTAAAGTGAATAAGTAATGTCTCTAATTTTACACCAGCTGGACTGCAGATGTGAGATTTGTGATAAGTAACACATGGAGACTTCAGAAATTTAAAGGACTCGACCAGTTTGCTATCACTGTGTAAGAATTGACTTGGACTTATCTCAAATGAGATGTTTGATTTGGATTTGCCTTTCACAGTAAAATTTGGCTTGCAATCTCAAGGGTTGGTCTGGACCTGTCACACATGGCCATTTGTTTAAATTTTCCCGATGCATTCCAAATATCACTTTTGGACTTTTTTTAATAAGCCGGATAAAAGTTTGGACACAGGAATGGGACTTCCACCCGTCCACCGCATTCACAAGTCCAACATGATGAGAATCTCTGTCCGCCTCTGTGAACTCCCTACTTCATCTTAAAAAGAAAGCACTACCTTGTTGCACTACTGGGAAGGCAGATCTCTAACTATTTTTAGCTGATCTCTTCCTCACAAGGAGTCACCACAGCAGGTAGCTCTGCATGTTTGATTTGGCAGATTTGTTCACCAGATGCCCTTCCTGAACCAACCCCAAAGCACTCAGATTTAAATCATGGAGCTTTTGCTTGTTAGGCAAATGAGCAAACGATATACTTTGGAGCCACTGAGAGTTGGATCACTAAATTAACCCAAATCTCTTTTAAAAAAAATCACATTACACTGATAGGAGTTCCTCAGCCATGCCATGAATCTCACAGTACACAGTTTCTGTGCTGATGTTAATGCCAGAGGAGGTTTGGAGCTCTGTGGTTACTGAGTTAGCAAAGCATTGGTGAATTCTATGCTTTATGCAATCATATACCGTGATTCTTAAATGCTTTGCAACAGTATCCCTTACAGCTCATTGTGGAACTGCTAGGAGGGGTTGTGTGATTTTTTTGAGGTTTTTCTTCTGTTATTGTAGGGTTTTTACCTTACAATATAAAGTGCCTTTAGGCTGTTGTAGTCATTTGGCACTATTTAAATTTAATTGATTCAAAAATTAAGAAACTGAACGGCTCATTTTGTTTGTCTACAGAGTGTAAGTGGTGATGGACTTGGCTAAACTGATATTTCTGTCCGTTTGCCTGACCTTTTACCAGACCTTAAATCAAAATGATGTAAAACTTGACTTGGACTCATCTCAGTTGGAATTGGAGTTGATTGGAGTAGTCTGCTGTGTCCGACAGTGTAGCAATCAGATCTGTTGTCTGAAGGCCAAAAAATACCAAACAGATTTACTTTTACAAGTGGACCATTACAGCATTCGCTATCCGGTGGTTAAGTCTGACGTCACTAGCCGTGTCTGGGCCTAAACTCTGCTGCAGGTCCATATATCAAACGATCACTATGGCATTACTGAGAGTTGAAAAACTGTCTAAAGTCTTTCATCTTTAATAAAATGATCAGCGTTCTGCTCTACCAGGTGTAACAATTGAGTTTAACATCCAGGCATCCATGAAAACGGAATTTATGACATTTAACGGAGTTAGAAGTTAGCAGGAAGTTAGCTCGCTAGCTTCTATCTAAATACAATATAGCATGTCCTGACTGCGGGGTTTTGGAAACAAATTAAAACGTACAACGTACAACTCCAACATAAATGAAGACAGAAAACTAAACAGCAGTGACGTTTGTAGGGTTACTGAAGTTTGGCTAGCTGGTATATAATGATCTGCTACGTGACCGCTAGCGACACAGCTATGTTAGCATAATATAAACAAGATAACTTTTTTCCACTCGATAAAAGTTAACGTGAGTGTTCTCGTGGTCTGGAACAAATGTAATCGTATGGCAGGATGCTGTAAAAGGACCAAACTTCAGCCAGGAGAACAACTGAGATAATCCATCCACAATACGAGGTTAGTCATTCATATACTGCTGCATGGGCTGGGCTGTAGTTACATCCTAAGGTTTTAAAAACTGAGCTTAAATAAATGATTAGCGGTAATAAAAGCCGAGGGAGGTCAACAGTAATCACTGACTGTTTTAGGAGCTTTTTGAGATTAAATAGAAGAAAATACAAAACATTAAACATGTTAACAACACAAAAGCCATATTAAACGCAGACTACTTTAGGCCCGGAAGTAGGATTCGTCACGTCATCACTTAACGACCGGATAGTGGTCCACTTGATAGTCATATTTTTTAGAACTTTATTAGGATTTTTATTTTGAGCAGAGAATAGAAAAGAAAAAAAAAAGAAAGAAAATATAGCTGGGGGGACAAGTAAACAGACCGATAGGGACAGAGAGAAAGGCAGAAAAAAACATGAGAAGCTGTTTCAACACCAGCAAAAAACCAAAAAACCAAAACCAAACTTGTCTTGACTAACTTAACTTGGTGTTGTAAGTACTCGATGACATAAAACTGGACTTCTCAGTAAAGTTTGCAAATAACTCTTGCAGCAGAGGCTCAGGGCTTGATTTGGACATCTCATTGTGATTTTCTCTAACAGATTTTAAAGGGCCACAGAGTTGTGTGCATTGTAATAGTGGCCAGCCGGTGGCTGCCTCCACCCCAAACACGGCAATGATTGTCTGAAGAGACCTGCTAACAAGAGAAAAAACTGAAATAACACGAACACGGTATAAAATGTGGTGGTAGTGGTGCTTGTGCTTTCAGACTCACTTGAAGTACGCATGAAAAAACGCTGCATAAAACGCTTCACGTAAATGTAGAGGCAGCCAGCTGTGGAATATTGCAGCCGTAAAGTGGAGAGTTTTTTTCTTTTACTGAACAAAGCCAGGACGACCGCAGAGGAGACTGTGTGGTGCTTATGTTTTATTTCAAGAAACTTTAGGGAACAACCCTTGACTCATATTCAGCATACTATAAAATGTGAATAGCTTTCCAAAAGATGCAAATGGATTTGAGGAAGGCTCAGAATACGTATGATTGTGCATTTCAGTGGTATTGTGTATACATATATATATGAGAGCAGAAGAGAGAGAGGATAATTAACGCAGCAAGACTAATGATTTGTATCGCTAGGCTGCAATCTAAAAAATAGGGCGCATTTAATTGAGTTACTGAAATGAATGCCATTTGCAGTTTGCAGGATATTGATTTTTTTTCTTTCTTTTTTTTGCTCCTGTATTCAAAGCAAGTGGCTGTTGTTTCAAACAAATTTGAACAGGGAATGAAGTTGTTTCTTTCGTGAATCTGCTCTATTCACCATGTAAATACAGCTTGAGGCAAACAGTTTATTTTGATGAGACGGGTTGAAAAGAAAAACGTGGATGAATGAAAGGTCGAGAACAAAGACTGAAGTTTGCAGAGAGCGTCAGCTGCAGCTAACTTCCCTCAGTTTTGTGTCTTTTCTTTATGTAAGACTTTTGAATTTTGTTCAAGGGCAACTTGTGCAACTTATTTTCGTTCTCTGTCATGCTAGTGGAATTTGTGCTCTCTTCAGACGCCTCAGGACATGAATATTGCATTTAGTTCGACCCTAAACACTGACATTATTTATAAAGGCAATCATCATCAGCCATGAAGTGAACCCTGTCTGCCTGCACCAAGCAGCTGACTTCAAGGACTGTCTTTGTCGCATAATAAAGCAGGGATTCAAAACAACACACCAGTATACATGTTTTTCATTTTTGTAATATATATATATACATATATATATATATATATAAAAAAAAAAAAAATAAAAAAAAAAAATATATATATATATATATATATATATATATATATATATATATATATATATATATATATATATATATAATATCAAACTTCCTTGGTGCTTAATCATTTCCATAATGTCCATTATTATGTCCCACTTTGCGGTTGCTTCTCTCCTCAGCAATTTGATAGAGAGCCCGTGTCGTCTTTTACCCCAGGTATCTTCATTGTGTGGTTGATGAGGCTGTCAAAGACAGTGTCTGGCCAAGTGATGAGATATGACAGGAGTGAAGACTTGCCTCACTAGGTCTCACCTGCAGCTGCTGGCAAAGTCAGAATGTGTGCGTGTGTGTCTCACATGTGTGTTTGTCTGTATTATAAAAACCCCAGGTGCTCATTTTCAGTTATACCCTCAAAATGGCTGTGGAAAACCCTCACTGGGCTTCAGTCACAGCCAAATAATTTGCACTCAGTTGGTAGTCAAAATGCAGTCAGTAAGTATACGGGCATACACACTTTTTGCTGTTGTGTTGTCTCTGGGATCTATCACATTAGATTGTAGCTGAAGCAATGGCACCAACGCTAAAATTCTGATACCGAAGGTGTACACACTGTTACTGTGGTAACAATAATAACAAAGAAATGAGGAGAATGAATAAAGAAGATGACAGGCTGTAACCGTTATATGAAACACTGCTAAATCTGTTTATAACCATCTCCTGGTCAATGCACATGATGTAATTCCATGAAGAGCATTTTTGAAAGTGCGGCAAACAGAAGGGAAGCTAATATTTGTGCACAGTTTGCATAACTGCTTTTCTCTTCATGCAATCCCACCCTGACTCAGTAATCTTATGGTCAAGTTTCTGTGGTGGCCATACCATGTGTAATATGTTGTAGAACTCTTCTCGTTAATGAAGGTAGCTCTTTATCACTACAGCTTCATATTGGATGTGATTCATGCTACAGTTTGGGACCAATCTGAAGCCTTGTCAATGGTATATGCCTAAAAAGTTAGCGCTTTATTATATGTGTCACATTTCTTTAATCTCAAAATTAAAAGGGAACCCTCTAAAAACATTCGGTTACGTGGTTATGATAAACCGTCATTTAGAAGATGCAGATGGTTGTAAAAAATATTTATTGTTCTGCATAATATGATATGCACAGAAAAGGGATTCCAGTAGTTTATTACACAAATTCATTAACAAATGGCTTGCTTGACTCTGAAGACAGCTCCCCTGTATTGCTGCTACTGCTACATGTTTGACTGATACAATATTATGCAAAAGTGTGAGAAGCCCATGTTGTGTCTACATGTTACATAATTTTTTACTAGTTACTATTTGTTACTAGCACTCTTTAGGCAAATCTATGAAAATTTCCAAAGGATAACACAGTTTAACAGGCATAAAAAATGTATTTTTCCACCAATAAGGTGATTTGCAAAGAGCTATTAGCTTAAACTTGGTATAATGCTGCATGAGGTGCAGTGTGGCGTTAAAAAGAATTGAGAAAACTGGATAAGTGGAAGACAAGAGAAGTGGCAGGTGTGAAACTATCTACAGCAGATGGACATTATCTGAAAGTCCTACAGGACCTGAGAGGTTCATCTACTGTTCACTGAAGTGTCTTAAGAAATGGTTTTGGTGGCTGTCAAGAAGTCATTCTTAAGGAAGGAAAGCAGGGAGAAAGGTATGCTGAGGTATGCAAAATTACACAAAAACTGGGCAACACAAAATAAGTGGAAACTTTGTAAATTTAGAGCCGGTCTACTGGAAAAACAATGTAACGCCACCATTTCTAACCCCAAGCATTTTTTATGTTTAATGTTCCGTTAAAACATTTTCATATCACTGCATTTTGGAATTACCAATTACCAGTACTAATAAAAACACAAAAACGCGTGTGAGAATTTCCAACAACTGTTATTATCTGCTTAGATATCGCCATCAAATCTTGGATGCCTCACAGTGGAATCTGAAGTCGGGAATTTCATTTTCAATACCACATGAAATTGCAATATCAATAACAGCTTTAAAAAAGCGAGTAGAAAAGGTAATACAGCTGAATCTACAAGTATCAGCTTCTTGACCAGTTCCATCAACTAGATCACTGTTATATTTTCCGCCCTGTATGGTAGATTATAGCCAGAAATACAGAAAATTTGTTCCTGTCCAAATTCTAACACTGTATGTCTAAGTAGGTCAGGAGAAAATGAATAGGAGAGTTGGGGAGGGTGGCTGGTGTGAAGTGATGAACAGAGGAGAGTTCAGCTCAGTATGAGTCATCATGGGTGGTGAGGTGGTGGGCAAACAGCTTTCCTGTGTCAATAATGAAGGAGGGACTCTGTGAAGAGCAGAGCCATCACAAGGCAAACTGTGGATTATCAACTCACAGCAGCTCACAAATGACAAGGAAGATGCATGTATGTACATTCACACATTTGAGGAAGGTGCCCAGTGAATTTCCTTCGAAACGATGCACGACACAGAGACAGCATAAAAGTGTCTGGCTCAGACCTCTGTGCTGACTTCAGGTCATTAAGGTGTCACATTAGATTTCACTCTAAATGGCCCAGCAGGGCTGAACTCCTTCCCTAATGAGCATCTGCACCACTGTCAGCGCCACGGTACATGTTTGATGGAAAACACTGTAATGCATTATTCTGTTCAAATGAAAAACAACAAACAATGTGATGAAGAAGAAGGGAAAAAAAGTGGAGGACACCCAATCAGGTGCTGCACATCCAAAGCATGAATAAAACATGAGCAGCAGAGCAGGACGGTTTTGCAGTATGTCTCTCTGTGGACATTTTTTTTTTACTGTACACTGAAAAACTCTTCCAGGCAGTAGGTGATAATGCACAGTGGGAAACTTTATGAACAGTTCACTTTTGCTCTCCACATATTCTGCAACACATGCAGAGCTATAGTTAGACACAAGTTTGGAAACTCTAATGGGGGATTAAATGACTGCACTGTCGAAGTTTGGTTTTCTATGACCTCCACTATTCATTCTTTAAGGCTCTGGAAAGCTATTTTCTCAATCAGCATCTTAATATGACTAATACAATCCAATTTCACGTGACATCCTCATTATATTCCCAGTGGCTGATTTGGATGTGACTTACCTGATCTGTGTTCAACTCCTAAACATTTCCTGCTTGTTTAGTCATGAATAGTTACCTTATACTGGATTTAGAATATTATATTTTACTGAGTATAAGCTTTATAGATCTGCATAGGCTTTTCTGTAAATTATCATGGCCCAACATGGTTGCACAATTATGTTACACAAACCCACAAACATGCTGCAAACCAGTTTAATAATATGTTATTTTTATAATGCAACATAACACCATTATTTTTTTTGCCTGTAGGTACAATTCATATGTAGATTAGTATGTGGCTGACTATCAAATGTCTATTATGTAATAAAACTACACTAACTTTCCCCTCCAAATATTTGGTATCCTATCATACTGACATGCTAGCTCTGTAGTTTTACCAAACAGTGGGTCTCCCACACTGCACTGACTGACTCTCAAACAATAAATGCTCTTAATGAAAATAGTTCTGACAGTGTAATATCAATAAATCCTGTAAGTAATTGGTCTGATAGACACTGTGCTAGTCTTGCCAGACCAGAGGGATAAACTGAAAGAAGTTTAAAAAAGTCAGGTTCTCTGCCTTGACGAAACCTAAGATCCAAGTCAGACATACGGTGGATGAGCTTGAGCTAAGATGAAACCACCTGTAAAGCATTTATATTTACATGTATGGAGGAGCAGAGGGTTTCCCAGATGGCACAGAACTCATGGAGAGACATTCTGCAGCTCTCAGACAACCGTGCTGCAACAGTGAGTATAAATGGATGTGGCTGTGTGATGATGTCACCATCGGCGAATGAAGCAACCAATGCGGTGAGGATAAATGCGCCATTAAGTCAGGCTTTCTGCTTCACACTTATTGCGCACTCACGAGTTTCACACATCATAGACTCTTTCTGCACAAAATTATCCTTATGGATGCCTCTTCCTCCAATCAGAGAGGCTGTCAGTTGATGATAATAAAATAGTTATAAGAATCTATAAAGAACATAAAAATGTGACAGTAAAATGCAACATTGTTGCAAATGGGATGAGAGACTAAAGTTGAAGGAAATTTTAATCTGTTTATTTCTAATATTATAGCTGCACATTTGGGCTTTGAAACTTTAAACTGGATGTATTTAAACATTAAAAGTTACTGTATCATAGTCTAATAAAATAATATGGAAATTGTTTGTTAATAGTTTGTGGTGAAATCAAACTAAAATATATAATGTATAATCTGTGCTGTAGCAGTTACAGTTCCAGCAGTGTAAAACAAGTTATCCGCAGATTTAAACCAAGTATAAAATGCTATGATACACAGTTTGTCCAGCAGTAACTTTACATTTAGGTGTCATTCAGTGGTTTTACTATGGTAAATGGAGATTCGTGACATCTTAATAAAAGAACCACCATCACATTGTGAAAGATCTGTGTGTAGCTGTGGCCTCTGGGTACTGTCCTGATTGTCCAGCTCTCTGAAGGTGCCACGATTCTACCTGTATTTTTCCTCAAGCACTGTAAAAACTGTGAGAACTTTCTTGTTCCACTCAGCTCGCCTGTACCTTGGTGACAGGCCAAGCCAGAGTTTACATCTATGAGAGGCCCCAACGTTTTCATATTACAAGATCAGAAATTCCTGAGGGGTTGGTGCACAGTGCTCTGACTGTTTGGTGCTCCTGCCAAGTCCTTAGTAACAGACAAGCCTATATTTAGCCAGGTTTTATGGGGTGTTGGAAAGTGCCTAAAATAGTTTGGAGGGAGACACTTCTACAATGCTACCCCACGAGGGTCTATCACACTCAGGAATATCAAACTCTGCAAACACAGCTCTTATTTTGCTGTGATTCTTGGCACTTGAACATGAACGTGATTGTTTACCTTTCTGTCTGAGGCAACAGTGAAGGCATCCAAAAACTTAAGTGAAAAGTCTTTAAAACTCAATGAATCATTTAGTCTGTCAGGGCTTTCAAATAGAATTTTTCCTGCACGGTTAATCTGTGGCTGTGGGATAAACTCAAGCTAAAATGCAGTTGATTTCCAATGCAGCCTTGACCCTGTCTTCTTATCTGACAGTTTCAGTCCTCCAACCTCCATCCTGGGGGAAACCTGCAGCTTTCAAGAAAAATTCTGATACCAGAAGAGCTCCATACCTACAGGAAACAATGACTGACAGTCTTCAACATCAAAGGTTTAACCTCTTGTCAGTTTGATGCAAGAGTTTCAGAGACACAAGCAGAGGAATATCAAAACTCCAGAGTCTCCAGCCTGAAGTGCAGATACAAATACATGAATGATCTCACATGCGCAGTACAGAGATTCACAGCTCTGATAGAGTTCAACTAAACACACACACACACTCACTCACTCACACAATCGCACACATACAGAGACTCGCAGCTCCAATTGATTTCAGCTATCGTTCTACATTTTACATGAGACTTTGAAAAGCCTGCACAATCGAAGGCTCAAAGGGAATTATAATATCATGAAAGACATGGGGGCTGTACCTTTGACAAAATATGTATCTGATGTATTTTTAACTCTGAAAAGTTTTGTTTGAAAGTTGGCAGAAATATAGTATTGTCGCCCTGCTCCAGAGTGATTCCATGAATATGTTTATGGCCTGGGATTAAGTGATAATGAAGTGTTACGTACAATGCTGTGCAAAGTAGGCCTGATGCAAAAGATGTTGGAACTTGCAAGCGATGGAGCAACAAAGTGCAGCTCAGACTCAGAAGAGTGCTGATATGATTATGTGGCATCCTCAGTTAAACCAGCAGTATGAGTCAATAACTGACATTCCCTCTATTGTAAACACAGCAGGATATCACCACTATATTAAGCCTGAATTTCATGGAGCCTGTTTGGATTATGCCTTCTCTGTTGATATTACAGATACATATCCCAGCTGAATTTTCCACTAGTGGACAGAAAAATGAAGCCAATCCATGCATGTGCTGGCAATTTAGTTCAAATTCACTCCAGTCCACTGATCCAAGCCTAAATAGAAAGTCGCTCCCAGTCTGAGGATGGCACCCGTAACCTTACAGGAAACCCAGGGTTAGAAAACAAATTCTTCAGATGCTTAGCTATAATTTTAAAATGTGCATAAAACCGCAGCGAGTAAACAATTCTGTCTGTGAATTGTTTTTCCACCTGCAGGAACTACGAGGATGTGAAATTCAGTGTGCAAAGATATTGGGAGCAGAAAGGTGGAATGGTCTTTTTTTTTTTCGGGGCTCAGAGTGGGCTTGGTGGTCTGGTCTTGTGACCCTTCTGTGTGATGGTGTTAGAGGACATTTCAGACAGCACCTAATATCTTGCAAGCTGGAACAAGTTCCCAGAGAGGTTTTGGCTTGTTCACTGTGCTGTTGACAGCAAAGCCAGTGCCCTGATTGCCTCCCTCCCTCCGCTCTTTGGACCTGAATAGCTATTCCAGTGAAGCACCGAGACGTTGATTATGCAGAGCAATGCGTGCTGGGAGAGGACCAATTACTCTGATGTGCCTTTTCATGTTTGCACATTGTTGAGAAGCACATCGGCTGGTGTCCCAGGGGCACACACAACAGTACACGTCTGAAGAGGCAATGCCAGCAGCCGTGATGGTGGGCGCAGTCATAATTGTCACAGGAAACATCATGAATATAAATATACAAAGAGAATATGCCAGTGAAAAGCTCTTTATTGGTTTCAGGCAATAACAAAAGGGAAATTAAGTCTAAAACTATTTATTGCATCAGGAAGAAAACTAGGTCTACACACACAATACAGACAAATAAATGGCAGTATAGACATTTAATATTAAGGTGCTAGAAACATTCATCACAGATTTTGGTTCATAGTAACATGACAGCATCACACAGTTGCTGCAGATTTGTTGGCTGCACATTGATGATCCTACATCCTACCACATCCCAAAGGTGCTCTGTTGGATTGAGATCTGGCGACTGCCAAAGTCGTTTGAGTACAATGAAGTCAATGAACTCATTGTTCAAGCAAGTCTTAGATGATCTGAGCTTTGGCCAGTTATCTTGCTTATGGTAATAAGGGAATAGACATGATCTGCAACAATACTCCCAGGTAGAATATGGTGTTTAAATTAGGTGCAGTAGGCACTAAGGGGGCCAAAGTGTGCCAAGAAAATATCCTCCACACCATTACGCCAAAAGTAGGCAGAACTAGTGATTCAAGGCAGGATGGATTTCATGCTTTCATGTTGTTTACTCTAAATTCTGAACTGACCATCTGAAATTTGCCGCGGGACATGAGACAGCAAATGTTTTTCCAGACTTCCTTTGACCAGTTTTGGTGAGCTTGTGCAAACTGTAGCCTTAGTTTCCTGTTCTCAGCGGACACCCGATGTGGTCTTCTGCTGCTGTAGCCCGTCTACTTCAAGGTTTGATATGTTGTGCATTTGAGTTGCTGCTGCATTCCTATCAGCTCAAAGCAGTCTGGCTATTCTCTTCTGACCTCTGGCATCAACAAGGCATTTCCGATGAGAGAACTGCCGCTCACTGGACCTTTATCTGTAAACCCTAGAGATGGTTGTCTGGGAAAATCCCAAAAGATCTTTCTGCCTGCCTGTCCGTTACCAAAAACCATGCCACGTCCAGAGTCACTTACTGTAAATAAACTTTCTTCCCCATTCTGATGCCAAGTTTGAACTTCAGCAGGTTGCCATGACAATGTCTACATGCTTAAATGCATTTAGTTTCTCCAATATGGTTGACTGATAAGCAGTTGAACAGATGTACCTAATAAAGTGTCCATGAGTTATTCTGATTTTAGAATCAAATATAAGTCGTTATCTCAAAATACTTGATCCCACTTTTCCCATAGAGTAGACCAAATCATATTGTTTTTCTTTCTCTCTCTTTATTAAAATTGCATGTTGGATGAACTAAACCATGTAGTGTCCTTAAATTATTACCCTTATTGTTTGGCCATGAAGTCTTTTTTTATATGTTTCACTGCATTTAAAAAGCAGTAATAGTTTTCTGCACCACAGTGCTTTTTCTAATGGTGTTAAAAAACTGGCTGACCATAACCACATCTCATATTCACACATTAGCATCAACCCCACATAACATTTTCCAGCTTAGCATTCACTGAGTGCTTGTGGTTTGATTTCAGCTGAAATAAATAGATGACCTCGTGTCGGCTCTGTACCTGCACTCCGACCTCTGGGACCCTTTGTGCTGTTAATAGCCTCGCTGGCACTGAGCTGATGCAGCTTCTCACATTTCCCACATCACCACAAGAAGAGAAAATAGAGGAAAAAAAGCTCAAGAAGGCAAACGGCACCATTTAAATTCACAACTGATAGTCTGTAATTTTTTCCCCCTGAATGTTTACCTGCAGGATAACAGCCTTTCATTTTGTGCATTAAATTGTTTAGTATCTATTGCAGCAAAAGACAGCAAACTGTAATGCTTTTTCTTCCAGCTTTCTATAATGAACGCACAAAATCCCAAACAGCAACTGAATACTGATATGTGCATTAGTATAAAGAAAAAACAGTCTGTCACGCACTTATCCCTGTTTAAGTCCTTTAATACTTTAAGCTTTGGCTGACTCATGGTATGCATTTGTGTATTTATGGGACAAATCATGTAGCATTTGGTTGAATCAACAAAGAAAGCAAATACTCTATGACTGAAAGGACTTTCTTTTAAATGTCCAAGCCTGTGATATTGCTTGTTCGTGTTTGATTGCATGTCTGATTTGCATGCGGTTACTCTCGAAAAGTGATTTGTTTTTGTCTCCGCAGGTCACAACTTCAGTCAAATAGTCCAGTTGTTTGGTGAGTCAAGCAGTTTGGGGCTACAAAGCAACTGATTTCTTTCTAGGCTTGTTTGGGGAAAAACAAAAAGTTTTAGGAAGAAAAACTCTATTTCTTTTCTGAGGGACCCAGATCATAATGCCTCTGTCCATCCTCCCAATCTGAAAAACAATCGCATGTTAGTTGGAGGTCTATGAGTGTCTGCCGTCATTCAGCACCTGCCTCGTTTTGCTAGATGTTTGAATGACAGGTATGTTGGATGGCTTCACAGGGCTTTCGCTCTGTAAAATCTCATGTACTCGAACAGAGTCCAAAGTGTTGTGTTGCGTTGGGAAAGTTTCCAAGGTATAAATTTATATATAGTAGTAGTTTCAAAGAAGACAATCAATAAAAACGCACAGCAATGGGGTGCAGGGTTGTACATACATCAAGAAAAACTCTACTCCTGCAGAAGAGACACCTTCAAGTCAACTGCTATGGACAACCTGGAGAAAGATTATGCATTTTCAAAGTGTGCCCTTTGGTCAGATGAGACAAAACTGGATGTCTTTGGCCACAGAGCCATTTCTTATGTTTGGAAAAAGAAGGCGGAGGTGTAAAAGAACATGGTGGTGGCAGTATTATGCTGTGGGCATACTTCAGTGCATTTGAAACTGGGAATCTCGTTAAGGAATCATGAAAAAAGAAGGACATGGAGATTTTGAAAGAAAACCTCAAGCAGTCAGGAGGAAAACTGGGTCTGGGTCGTCGCTTTGTCGTCCAACCCACTTTTTACAAGGAGAACCTGGAGAATTTACTGTATGTAAAATTTATCAACATGAAGAATCTTATTCTAATGACTTTTATAATTGGTTTGAACTGAGCACTGTTCAGTTCATCAGGAGTGAGAATTTGGTGAAATCGTGCTATGAAAATAGAAACGTGACCTCAAACATGAGCACAATTTGGATGAAGAACAGTTCAGCAATCCCTGTGTGAGAGAAGTAGTGATTCCCATGATTTGTGGAGGGATAGAAAGATCCATGACATCGGTGTTTGCCATGCCATGAGCTCATCAGTAGGGATGGGTATCGTTTAGGTTTTATCCAATACCAGTACCAAACCGGTACTTTTGAAACGGTGCCGGTGCTGAAACGGTGCTCGAACCGGTGCTTAAAGAATGGAGAACACACACTTTGTCCAAAAACCTCTCATGTTTAGCTGTTTCCCTCTTTTTCTTTGGTCATTTTAGCCTTTTTGGCCAGGGTGACGGGAGTATCTGCCATCAAACAAGAAGACAGCCGCTATAACTACGACGGTGCATTACGGTCCTTACATGCATTAATTTAATAACGTGGTTAGCCTACTCAACGTAAATTACACACGAACAACATTAAGCGACTCACCCAGAGAAGAACGGCTGCTGCTGCCATCATCATCCGTCATCATTTCTGCTACACTGGCAGGGCTACGGGCCAGGACTCTAATCTTCAGGTTCTTGGGGGATGTTGCTAACTCCGGGTCTGATAACAGGCACCACACCCGCAGTAAATGTGCTCGGTGTGAGCTCTTGCAGCAAGATATCAAATACGGTGCATTTCTCGGCTTTAAAAAACCCCCCGCTATGCGTCGCCAGGTGTTTCATCAGATTCGAGGTGTTACCTCCTTTGCACAGTATCACCTTACAGCACTTATTGCATCTTTTGCTGTGGAGTACGGCCAGACTTTTGACCGCTTTGCCTTGGGCATTTTTAATCTGTAGCTCTGCTCTAAAAGAACGTACGTACCTGGGCCCGCCTACTATCCTTGGAAAGGTAAAATGATTGGCTAGAATTCAAAGTGTATGACATCTCAGGGAAAAAAAAGCACAGAAATAAAGCACCGAAATGTGCGCTGCTTTTCGGTTTGGTTACTACCGTTTATGTCAGAACCGGTACCCATCCCTACTCATCAGTCCTTTGGCTACATTAGCTAAAAAAAAAAGCAATAACAAAAACAACAACAAAAACTATTTCAACAACAATTAATTTGAATATGAACTAAAATAAAATGTTGCACCATATAAAAAATGCTTTCAAAACTTGCTTTAGTGAGAAGCAGTTAGCGGTCCTCTCAGCTCTACAACACATCTCAGAATCTTTCTGCTCGCTGTTTTGAGTGTTGTTTTCCACTGCTCTCATCATGGATGCCTTTTACATGTGAAATCTACAGCAACAAAAAACTAAAGAAAACTATATGTCACCTACAATGAAACAAAGAAACAAAAAAAAAAGACACCAATCTTAGTGACTAGCTGGTAAAGAAAGTAACTTAAAAGACAAATATTTCCCACCAGAAGCAGTGAAGACCAAAGCAGAGCTAAAAAAAAGAGTTTCTATTGGACTCCATTCATCAGGTGGCAAATAACCTGATGTGTCTCTGTTATCTGTACCCATATCTTTGTTACAGTCTACAGCAGAAGAAGCAAAACACTATATATCAAGGCACATTCAAACAAGTAATTTTTGGATACAACATTTTTATCTCCTCAGCCAAACATGAATGTTTGCGTCCAAGATTTATTTTTTAATATGCAAACTAAGAAGGCAGATTATAACAGATAATTGAAAATGTACTTTTTTTTCTTCTTCAGTCCCATTCAGGACTGAAGTGCATGCTGTCAGTCAGGAGCTCGTTCAGTGAGAGACTGAGATTACCGAAAAGCACCACTGAACGACACAGGAAATCTTTCCTGCCTGTGGCCATCTCCCTGTACAACGCATCCACTTAACACACTGGTTACTGCTACAACTACACGTTTCTTTTCCAGCTATTTATTAATGAGTGACTTATGTATATATATATATATGTATATATTGTACTATTCTTAGTTAGCGTATTGTCTGTCTTGTCTTAATGTTGGTTTATGTTGGTTTATAATGGAGCACTGTAACAAAAAAATAATTTCCCCCAGGGATCAATAAAGTATTCTGATTCAGATTCTTAGTCTTTGCTGTCCACGTCCTGAATACAAATGAAAACTTTTTAGTATGAGCTGGGCATTAGTCCGGTAAGCATAATATAAAAGATTTCTCCAGGGGTTAACTGTTTAGATTCAATACAGAAACTGCCCAAACGAAGGGCAGGCTTACCAAGTGCTGAGAAGCATCTTCTAGTATTCATTAAAGGTTTAAATGTGAGCGGCAACATCTGAAGAATGTGAAATAAGGGCCTGGGTTATTGACTGAGCCTACAAGTTAATTTAAGCTACATCATTAATCAAAGAAATTGGTGTAATTAAAAAAATCAGGTTGGGAGTGTTAAGTTGATAAATGACAGCTTTTAAAGGGTCAGAGATCTGCAATCCCATGTGTGATATTTAGCTATAAACGGAGTACACAAACACAAGGGATTATCCACAATTAGAGATGCAACTTCATGAATATGCACGACAAGACGTTGCAAGTGTAACTGAATGTGCCTCATTATCAGCTCTGTGCAGATACTTACCTGAGGCCTTTTAGGAAATCAGACGCCTCTTTTGATCCTCTGTAGTCAATTTACAGTATCTTTAGTCAAACTTTATTTTGGCAGATTCTGTTGGCAGATTATTTGATATAAATAATGTACTTTGTACTTTTTTTAAGTATATATATAAAACATGTATTAACAGGATGTAGGCGTGGGTTGTATTACAGCATTGATACCACAGTATTTTAGAAAATCCAGATGGTTTTCAAGTCAGTCTTCTATTAAACAGATGACTATATTAGCCGCTGTTATCCTCTCTGTTATGCCTATGATGGGTCAGTAAGCTGCAGCACCAAGTGTCATCAGTCAAGCAGTAGGGGTTTGTGGAAGAAAGGTGCTATTATGGTTCCTGCTACGCCCAACCTCAGTTTTACAATAATATATTTTCAGAGCAGGTAACCACATATATCAAATCCTTTGAGTATTAGCTTTAATTCAAAGAGTTTAACAAAAGTAACTGCATTAACTGTTTAGAAATTACAGCTATTTTTTACAGAATCTCAGAAGTCACTGGATTACTGACTCACAAGTATTTTCACGGCCAGGTGAGGCCTATTATTTTATCCCTATTATTTCTAAGTTTTCTACTTGCATTTAGTAGCTGTTCACTGGAACTCTCAATATGAGGTCAAAAGAGTGGTCAATGCAAGTGAAAGATGTCACTGTTAGGTTAAAACCAACCAACCGACCAACCAACCAACCAACACACCAACACACCAACCAACACACCAACCAACCAACCAACACACCAACCAACACACCAACCAACCAACACACCAACCAACCTACCAACCTACCAACCAAGCCCAAAACAAAATAAACCTATCAGACAGATAGAAAAAAACTTTAGGAGTGGCCAAGGGAACACTCTGGATTATTCTTAAAAAGAATGAAAATACGGGCCAGCTCAGTAAACACCAAAAGGCCTGAAAGACCACAGATGACAAGTAAAGCACATGATCACAGAATTATTTCCATGGTTAAGAAAACCATGAATACTCTTGAGGAGGTGGACACACTATTGTCAAAGTTTACAATCAAGAGACAGCAATAACAATGCAAATACAGAGGTTTTAGGAAAAGATGTAAACAACTGATTACACTCAGGAACATAAAGGACAGATGAGCCAGGATTAAACAAGATTAATTTATACCAGATTGATGGGAAGAGAAAATTATGGAGAAGAAAAGGAATAGCTCATGACCCAAGGCAGCTGTCAAACCCTGTGGAGGCAGTGTTATGGCATGGACATGTAGGGCTGCCAGTGGAACCAGGTCACTAGTGTTTATTGATGATGTGACTGCTGATAGAAGCAGCAGGATGAATTCTGAAGTGTAAAGGACTGTACTCTCAGATTCAGCCAAATGCTTCAAACTGATCAGATCATGCGTCACAGCACAAATGGATAATGACTCAAAGCAAACTGCAAAAGCAACCCGAGAGTTTCTCAAGGCAAAAGAAATGGGATACTCTTCAGTGACCAAGTCAATCACCTGATTTCAACCGAGCAGAGCATGCTTTTCAGTTATTAAATATAAAGCTGAAAACAGAGAGATCCACAAACAAGCAGCAACTGAAGGCAGCATCAATGAATACCTAGCAGAGCATCACAAGAGAGGAAATACAGCATCTGGTGATGTCCATGGGGTTTAAAGTTCAGGGAGTCATTGACTCCAAAAGATTTTCATCCAGTCATTAACAACAACACTTATATTTAATATTATGTTAGTTTTTCCTGTTAATTAATTTTGAGCCTATGAAAATCGGGGGAATGTGGATAAAAAGTTGTAATCACTAAACAGTTTATGCTAAGTTGTTGTTAATCCCCTTGATTTAAAGCTGCAAGTCGGCATTTCACTCACATCTTGGTAGTTTGTTTGAAAATCCATTGTGGTGGTGCACAGAGGCAAAAGTACAAACATGTCTGCTTTCTTTTTCCACCTGCAACAAAGATCATATGTAGGTATGAAAAAACTGATACTGCCTGAACTCTGCAGGAAGAGATTAATATCTGCCTCCGTGTAATCTCGCTCTGACATCCTGTGTGTGACAGTTTAACTAAGCATGTTCCCTCCCCACAGTGTCACTCAGATTGTGCCAAAAAGCAAAAAAACAAAACAAAACCCCAAATAAAACATATCAAACACTCTGCAGCTGTTTTCTAGAGGCAAGATGAACACAAGGAGACAATCTCGCCAACTTCATCTATAAATAAGTGAGACTGTTGAACCTGCAATTTATCTCCTCTATCTCCTCTTCTCTTTGTCACATTTAGCAACTTTGTTTTTGAAAGTGCATAAATGTGCAGCTGCATTTCCAGCTGCAGCACACAACACTGACCTTTTCTAAGATAAATGAGGAGGAAACTCTGTGTGGCTGTTCTGAGACACTCTGTACTGGCTGCTCAAAAAAATTTGGCGACCTATGAGGACATCAGCGCTGACCAGAAAGAAGTTTCCAGTGGTATGTGGCCTTCATAATTTCCACATTTAAGAAACATGAGCACCGAGAATTTTCAAGAGTGTGTCTCTTTGAAGAAAAAAATTGCAATGACAGACAAGAAAGCCCCTCACAGGTTTATATGTGGGCCCATGCGGTCAGATGAAATTTCCATTAATACACCATAAAATACCAGTGCAGTCCTCTATGAAAGGAGAGGATCTGCGATGTATATCATACTATAAGTAATTGCAAATAGTGGCATTCCTTACATCTATACATGTCTATAAAAAAGACAGGCTTACAGAACAAGAGCAAAATTGTGTGCTCGCAGAAAATTATTCAGTGCTTTAAAGGACCTGCAATCTTACTGGGTCTGTGATCTGAAAAGTGAATTTCTACCACTGTACTATACTTCTATGTTATCCTGAAAAAGACATTTTTGGAAACAGTGCTGTTTAAATACTCAGCCCAGTAATATACTTTCACTGAATACATATTTTGGACCTATTTAAATGACTTTGACTTAAAATCCATATTTGTAGGTCACGTTTGCTCGGTAAACACAGAGGT
This sequence comes from Perissodus microlepis, assembly GCF_051167445.1. NCBI lineage: Eukaryota > Metazoa > Chordata > Actinopteri > Cichliformes > Cichlidae > Perissodus > Perissodus microlepis. Next base: position 11,077,686 of record NC_140468.1, read on the forward strand.
CATTGTCCAATTCAGACATGCTGTTTTGTTTTTCAGTGTGAAACTGGCCACTGGCAGCAATGGAAAGATTCATACATACAGCACTATGCAAAGATCGTTTATATTTTTCTAAGAAAATAGGAAACAGGTGCAAGCATAAATGTAAATACAGTATATAAGCGAAAAACAGTTTGTATAATTTTAACATGCGTGAAAGTCAGTAATTGGAATGACTACCTTTATTCTTCAGCACAGCCTGAACTCTCTTTGGCAAGCTTTCTTGGAATTTCTTTAATTAGTTGTCAGGAATAATTCTCCAGGCTTCTTGAAGGACATTCCAAGCTCTTCTTTCAATGTTGGCTGTTTAGTTCTCTGTCAAGATGTTCCCACACTCCTTCAATAATGCTGAGGTCAGGGTTCTGGGGAGGCCAATCCATGATAATAGTGTGATTGCATGTTTTTGCATGCTTTTACTGTATTGGGATCATTGTCATCCTGAAAAATGAAGGCGTTGACAATCAAACATTCCAGATGGGAGGATCAAAATCTTTTCTGTGTTAATAATTCAGTCAGTTTTGACAAGATCCCCAATAAGACTGGCTGAAATGCATCCCCAAATCATGACATAGTCTCCACTGTATTTTACAGATGTCTGTAGACTCTCGCTCTTATACCTCTATCCTGATCTTTATATTAACCATAGTTTGAACCAAAGGTTTCAAATTTTGATTCATTACTTAATCAATTTTAAGTCCAGTTCTTGTGTAATTTGGTCTTTTTCCCCTTGTTTTCCTTAACAACGGGTTGCTGCCAGCTGGCCTTCCACCTTTCTGATGAGTCTTTAGTAAACACGTCTTTGCACGTCCTATTCTTTAAAGAAATGACTTTCAGAAACTGCTCATCTTCTGTAGATAATTTCCTAGGCCTGCTTCTTCTTCTCTTGTCCTCCACTTGTCCAGTTTAGTCACATTTTTTAAGGCCACGCTGCACACGTGCTGAGATATGCCAAGTTTTTGACTTAAAACTGTTTGAGAATCACCAAATGTAAGTACAACAATTGGAATCAACTCCAGATCGTTTATCTGCTTAATTTGTCATGAAATAACAAAAGAACGCGCCTCACCAGGCAATGAAAATAATTATGTGATTGTTATCCAATTACTTCAGAGATTCTGAAAAGAGGAGACTGTGTATAAAATGACTGTAATTACTAAACAATTAATGCAATGCTTTTGTGAAACCCACTGAATTAAACCTGAAATTGCGCACTTCAATCACATCTTTATTGTTTGATATGTACACTGTGGTGGTGTACAGAGGCAAAGCTACAAAAATGAGTCAGCTCTCAAATATTTATTGACCTGTCTGTAATTCTCATTTATCTCGTACTTTAATTTCAATTTCCATTTAGAGAGCTGCAAGTATGCAGCTCCGCTGTCACATCTGTGGTAAGATAATATGCATCATACAGGCTGGATATATTACTATGATACATATTGTTGTCTGATCTGTGTCTTATTATATACCGAGGATATCAGGAACAGTGATATGCCACGATAAGCACCCTTCTTCCGCAAAACTCCTACTGCTTGATCGATGCAACTTGGCGCTGCAGCTTACGGACGCATCATGGGCAGAATAGAGAGGACGATAGTGGCTTCAAGATGAATGTACATGTGGTAACATGTTGGCTGTCTTGTCATTGAGAGTACGATATGGAATGCTCCAAAACAGCTTCATATGCATTCTTCTATTTTATTAGTCCTGCATGTTGTCCAGAGCAGGTAGTCACGATTTTCCCTCTTAGTAGCTGCAGCTTCACCAACAAAGTCTAGTGCACTGTGCATGCTGTGCAGTGTACTAGTGAGCCTTACAATGCAGTATATCTCTAGCTGTTTAAAAGAAAGGCAGCCCATAGATTTACCTGACTTGAAAATCAAGCCATCTGGATTTCTTAACGCTTTGTTAAACCATAAAAATACTATTTTGTGCCAAATTATGAGCTTTAACAACAGGTTGCTTGTAACAAAGAGCCTAAAGATACTCGATTAAAATAGTTTCTTTTACTCTGTTATGACACAAAACTGATTCATCCCTTGAGTCAGGTGCTCTCTTTATGCTTGATTGATTTATAGGTAAGTGTTAAGTAGCTTAACAAACAAAAATATCAGTTTTTCACTGATTTCCAAGGACTGGAAATCAGGGAAAAAGCCAATGTTCAAATATAAACTCTGAAAGACCTTGAGAGAGCTTGGAGAACTATTTTGTCAAGAACACTTTAGAAAATGAAGTCTGACTCCTTGGAAGGAAAAAAAAAATATATATATATATATGTTTTTTAAGTTAGGGGTGTCTCAAGATAATATGCCTGTTTTTTTGTTCTTTTTTTGCTCTCTTGCCATAAATACTGGTTTTAATTTTTAGCTTTGAATCAGTATACTACTACAAATTTTGGTATCTATGCTTTTCATCTTCTTGCTACTTTGGATCTTGATTTAAAAAGGCTAAACTGTGATAACCATTCAATTAAGTCCAGTTGCATGTTTCCAAAAATACCAAAATTCTGTTGCGTGGCTTGACAGAAACCGGGTGTAAACGATCACATGGCACAAACTCGAGACTGTGTTTCCTCCTCTGAGCCAAATCAGAATCAGGAATTTATGTTATTACTTCCCTGCATTCTCAAAAAAATAAATAAGTAAAGAGCAAATAATAAAAAAAAAATCTTAAAACATTTTCATAACCCTTCCTATATCTGAGTTTTCTGCCACAATCTTTGCAACCTCTAGTCTGTTGTGATGAATAAGCATCTTTTTTCAGGCTGACTTATTGTCATAATCCAGATTTTTAAAAAGCCACTTTAAATGTACTTTTCTGGGTTTCACAAGATATAGTAGGATTGTGGATGCTGCACAGGCTCTCTGCAATTTGTCTGCATCTCTGCAAAATGCAGTGAAAAACTACAGCTGTCTATACAATGACTATGGCTGTGTCTGCTCATCCTTTGAGACTGCAGTTTTGGTTGCAGGCTTATTTACTGTGTTTCTAGTCTAATTGTAAACAACCGAAAAGAAAAGATTTTTTCCCTAGCAGCAGTTAAGATTCCAATATAAACATCTCAGACACATCACCTGCTAAGTGGCTCAAATTAAATCTGAGCCGACGCTTGGTGATAAACAGCAGAAAATAAACGGAGGCACAGCGCAGGGGTGGGACAAGTAACTAAGCATAATTCATCCGATTAAATCCAAGCAATCTGAGGAGGATAGTAACTAACCCACAACTACTGAAGCAACGACAAACAGATTTAATGTAAAATGAGTCACTTTTGCTCGGAAAATGTGAGGCAGTTACGGGGAGGTTAAGCCCATAGTGTCTGCGTCGTGGGACACAGAGCTGAGCCTACTTTGAACTTTATGCCCCAGTTTCTCATAGTCAGACACAGCAGGCATCATCCCAGTGTTTCCCTATGAAAGCGGCTCGGACCAACCATTATCCGGCAATAAAGCCTTTAGCTCTGCTGTATGGTGGCCAAAGCCCTGGGGGATGAGATAAGACGCGAGGGTGGATTTGGCTCTTAAAGCTGTAAATCTTTTTTTACATGCCCTCCTCTCAGCTCATGTTGGAGACTGTTGCTGTCTGAGCTAATTGGCTGAAAGGACTCTGGCAGCTCAAGGCCATGAAAAGAAAATGAGCGACAGAATCCAATTGGCTTTGCCTATACAAACAGCAGTCTGAAAAATGACAAAGGGATCACACGGGGGTGAAGGAATTCAAAAGAAAGAATAATGAGAAGGGTGTAATGACATGTCACAATACAAATATTGAAAAGATTGAAGGAATATTTGCTTTATATTTGAGCTGCTATTTGCTCGTCTGTTAATTTAATATCTGCATGTACGAAGCTGTCATCACCAGAAAAACAGCCCATTCCAGCGTAAATCGAGGTAGCATTCAAGGGGAGGAAGATTGTTTGTTTGTATTATATGGCAAAAATGAAGAACAAAGCACCCTTTGTGTATGGGTTACACAATAAATATGTAAAAAGTTATTCTGACCTTGTCAAACCTTTGGGGAGGAAGCAAAAAAAAAGACTTTTCTCAATAGACCAATCTGGAGTGGACGTTATGGTTACATTACTGCAGCTGTGTGCAAACTCTGTGGGGATAAAATGAAAGAAATACAGCAAAAAGCCATAAGTGCATGAGGTCATTTTGTGCCATTTTAAATGCAAAAAATAATAAAAAATAAAAATGACCTTGAGTTTTATAGAATATCGCTGCCCTTGGAAGTGAAAGGCAGAAGCTGATGGTTGCATGCAATTAAATAGATACACTGAACTGAATAAAATCTCTGAGAACAAGACTGCATGAAATCTGCAGCACAAAAAAAGGAAAATAAGTGATGCACAGGACTGTGGACGTTTCTTTATATTTTGTCAGGAAAATGGGAAATTGTTGCCGTGATATATTTTGATAAGATGTCAACACCACTGGCTGAAATGCAGCGCCCAACCATGACAGAGGCTTTACCGTTTTTCAGATGGCTGCAGACACTCACTGTTGTACCCTTTTCCTGATATCCTCCATACATATTTCTTGACAGCTGCTTTTCAGTTGAAACCATTTTTGATGAGGCTTCGGTGAACAGTTGATGGCTCGGCTAACGGCATGAATCTCTCGTGTGTCAGGTCGTTGCCTGACGTTTTCCTATTTCTTAAGGATATGACTTTCAAATAGAATTTTGTTCACCTGCAGTATTTTTTTGGCCTGCCACATCTTCTTTTGTCCTCAAATTGTCCAGTTTATTCAAATTATTTGAATTTTAAGCTGATATCTCTTTAGAAACCTTGATTTTGGTACTTTGTTGGTACAAAATGCTATTTTATGACTGTTAAACTTTCTCATTTTTGGTATTTTTTTCCGATTCCATTTCAAAGGGAACAGGTTATGTGGTTATTTTGACAGGCTAGTCAGGTACAAGGACTGGACTGAAAATGAGTGAAAAAGGAGCCAATATCCAGAGATCTGCGTTATGATTTTACTGCTTTACTACTGGGTGTTTCCACGTACTTAACATTAAAATGGTCAATATTTTAGCTGTGGCGTGACATAAGAAATCAATGGCCACTGACAACAGACACAAATTGAGGACATGAATTAAGCCAAATGAAAATCGTGACAATTTAATGACTTTATGTCATAAAGGTAGAAGAAATAAAAGCAAAAAGTGGAGAACTAGACGCTTCAAGGTGAAGCTAAAGCACTCTGCACCATATAAGCAAAGCCATTTTTGGTAATGTCCAGTCTTCAGTTGGAATTTTATTTTAGTTTCTGTTAACTTAAATGTTGTTTTCATTCCAGTTTAATTTCTAGAAATCATAATAGATGCGGTCAACTGTGTATCTTACCAAGCTGTGAGCTAAAGCACCCATTAATTAACAAAGAGTGATGGTGGCAATAAGTTTAACTCGGTGCAGAAACCTGTATTTAGGAAACAGCAACATGGAGGCGAATAATGACCTTGGATGTGTGCCCACGTCTGTTTCACTCAGCAGACTGTGTACTGCTGCTGTGAGTGCGGCTGCTACGACACCTGAATGAGCGTGAAACAGCAAGCCATCACAATAATGTTCGGCTGAGAGGAGGTGGGTGTGCGGGGGAATTTGTAGGAGAGAGTAATCATTGATATGAAGATTACAGACAGCTCTCCGTGCAGCGTTCATGAATTCTTATCTTTGCATTACTCATTCTGACTCAAAATAAGAGCACAATGTCAAAATGAAACAAGTCATTTGTGGCGATAAGAAACAAACCCCTGTGGTGGTTTTTTAATTTGTGCTCTATTTAAATGTGATCCCCAGCAGGGAAAAAGATCTGTCTGAGAAAATCCTGTCTCGGAATTAATTCTGTATTTTTAACCTAGACAAATTTTTTAAACTTTACTGAAATGATGAGAGGAGAGAAGCTATAAAGATGTTCAACATCTTTCAGATCTAGCTAGCTGAAAAAGCAATTTGAAGATGTGTCATAGTAAAAAGACCAAGTGATTAATCAGTTTATGTCTAAACTGTGAACAGATGGACCATTAAAGAGTCTGCTTGTGCTTTTCACATGTTCTTTTCAGTGACATTTTTCTATTTCCTCCCAGGCACTTTGCATTAATGTCTCACTTTTGCTTTCCAGCGGTGAGGTAACACTAGGTAAGGTCAGCTTACAGAATGGAGCACTTGACCATTAATGTCCTCAAACAACCGACCGATGTTAGCCAGCTAGCTTGTGGGCTGGGTAGCTAGGAATTTGTGTTCATTTTCAAGTAAGCTAAGAAAAAAGAAACGTAGTTAAAACTATCCAGCCAGGCGGTTATGTTATGCTCAAGGGATGCAAATACACGCTTCAAGCAGCTTGAGCCCTAATGGCTTCCTGGATATTACGCAGAGGACCTTTAATGAAAACAATCATTTCCTGCAGCCAGAATCTTCTTAACCCTCATAAACCCAATACGGTGAAATTTGTTCAGTTTTCCAGTTTATATGTGAGCATAATACTCAATTTTGCCAAATTCATGTGATGGGTACTCTATGTCCACTTTATCCTCCCCTCCTTCTACATTCTTCCAGTGGTGAATGAAAGGGATTCACTGTTAATGGAGAATGTGAAGTCACTCCACTGGCAGAAGAACACAGGCTAGCACCTGGATGGAGCGTCTGTCTCGCTGCGTGTCACTGACGGATTGCAGTTTGTGAAACACGGCCAGACAGACAGTACACTGGATACCAGCCATTCAATTTAATCCCACCACCATCAGTCTCATGGCCATTATGACTCAGCCACTAGTACTCTGATGGAGATTTACTCACCTGTGTTCCCACTTCAGACCAGAGGAGTGGAGCCAGCTAGACGATATCCTCCTTTTCCATTTCTCCAACCTGGGATAAACAGTCACATCCAAATGATTTGACAGCAGAAATGGATACACAGACCTCTATATCTCTCTAACAGAATAACATTTGACAGATCCCACAAGGCAAGTCCAGCAGGATGTATTTCCAGTAATACAAACCAACTAATCTTTTCCACAGAGGTTTACTTTGGTTCTTGTGCACATATGAATAGGTACATTTTCTCAAAACATTAACCTCGTAGTCTAAAGTTGCAGTATATGTCTCCATGAAAGCCCACACTCTGTCATTTTGATGACCCATATCACCTTTCATTTGTTTTTACCATGTTTAATTCAAATACTGAAATGGTAAATGTTTCAGAGAGCAAAAACCAATCATAGTGGGTTAGTAGACAGATATTTCTTGAATAGTTTTTGGGTCATTGATAGGATGGTCTCCGCTGATATGGAGGAGAGAATGAAGGTAGATACATTGTCTGTACAAAATACCAGGTGGAAGGGAAACAAGGCCAGGAGCACTGGAAGTAGATTCAAGCTGCTGAAATTGAGTAGGGGTAATCTTGGAGGAAGAGTACATAAAGGAGGAGATGAAGAGAGTGTCAGACAGGATCACGAGTTTGAAGTTAGAAATAATAGAGGTGATGTTGAATGTTGTCAGTGTCTGTGCCCCACAGGTTGTGAGTTAAAAGCGAAAGAGGAATTCTGGAGTAAGTTGGATGAAGTGCTAGAGTGTCCCCAGGGTGAGAGTGGTGATTGGAGCTGACTTCAATGGATCTGTAGCTATTAGAGGGGTGATGAGAAGGTGTTGGATAGGTATGGTGTTAAGGAGAGGAATATTGAAGAATAGGTGGTAGTGAATTTTGCATAAAGCATTGAAAAGGCTGTGGTCAACACAGATTTCAAGAATATTATATGGCGAAGGGGCAATCTGAAGGAGACAGGAGACTGCAAGGTGGTGTCAGGGGTGAAGGTGGCTCGGCAGCATAAGGTGACTGTCTGTTGGGATAAGTATGAAAATCAAGAACAGGGAGCAAGTGAAGGTAGAGGCAATAATTAAATGATGAAAGTTTTATATATTGCAGAGTTTAGAGAGGAGATGAGGCAGGCTCTGGGTGTTAGGGAAGAGTTAACAGATGACTGAGAAAATACCACTGAAGTGGTGAGGGAAACTGCCAAGAAGGTATTTGATGTATCATCCGGATGGAGAGAAGAGGACAGGGAGACTTGTTGGTGGAATGAGGAAGTACAGGAACGTATTCAAAGGAAGAGGTTAGTAAAGAAAAGGTGGGATGGTCATGGAGATAAAGAATTTAGACAGGACTACTGGGAAGTTAGGTACACTGCAAAGAGAGATGTAGACTTTTAGGGAGTTGTATGTGAGGTTTGACAGTATGGAAGGAGAAAAGGACTTGTATTAATTGACTAGACAGAGAGATTGAGCTGAAAAGGATGGACAACAGGTTGGGGTGGTTAAAAACAGAGTTGGAAATGTGCTAAGGCAGGGGTCAGCAACCTTTAACACCGAAAGAGCCATTTGGACCCGGTTTCCACGCAAAAGAAAACACTGGGAGCCGCAAATACTTTTGACATCTAAAATGAAGATAACACAGTATATATTGTTTTTTACCTTTATGCTTTGTGTAAATAACTAAGGTGTGTTGCTTATGAAATCCATGAAGTGCTACAGAGAAAATTACATTTTATTTATGTAATTAACACATTTTGAACTCTTAAAGAAATATAACAAAAGGAAAGACGCTGAACTAAAATGATCCATGTAGCAAACAAAAACTGTTATATAGCCTTTGGGCTTTTGGAGCCTTGACCTGACTTTTAAAAATTCTGCCTAAATATGTATTTTACCTGGTTAATGTGTGGGGCGGGGCGTGGTCTACAGCGCCGCTGCAGGGGAGGCGGACGCACCTGAGCGGCACCCGCAATCACGCCTCGCCGCCTTAACGTCTGTGCTATCTATGCTGTTGTGTTGGTGTGTGTCGGGCTGTGAGCTGAAAAGCTACAGCCGGCTGTATGCGTCAGCAACCGTGTGTGAAAAGTGGTCAATAAAGAGATGCTGAAAAGCGTGTTCATGGAAACGTCGTTGGGTCTGCCGTGATATGTTTACAATGGAACTTCTGCTCCTGAACCTCTGCGCACAGCGTCTGCAAATCGGGGCTTTCATCTTTACGCGGGACTGTAAGCTGTCGTCTGTGAGGTGTGAGCGCTGTTTGTTTACGGTGGAGAACAGCTGCTGACATAATGTGGATCCGAAGATCAATAATTGGCCTATCTGGGGTTGAAAGTCTCGATAAATGCACGGCGTTTCAGTGGGTATACCGGCTTCCGCGAGTGTGACGCTTATTTTGAGCAATGAAAAAATAATAGGATATAATTTTATTTTTATATTTCAATATCACAATAATCTTCCAATTTAGAATTTCAAGTTAAAAAAGAACTAACATAAATAAAATACACTTCAGCTAAATACTTCTAATTTATTTTCCAAAACCATGCGGAGCCGCACTATAAGGACTAAAGAGCCGCATGCGGCTCTGGAGCCGCAGGTTGCCGACCCCTGTGCTAAGGAATGAACAGAGAGTACTGAGAAAGTTGAAGGAGTACTTTAAGGAGTTCATGAATGAGGAAAATAAGAGAAAAGACTATGAGTCTGGAATAAATACAGATTAATTTCATTGGCTGATTAAAAGGAATGCAGATGGAGAACAATTAGTGAATCAGGAAGTGTAGCGTAGGGGAGAGCGGGGTAAGTTGTCACACTTTTCACACTGACTAACTTTTACTGAGCACCATACATCACAACGTAATAAATGTTTCACCAAATGAAAGAAGGAAGTCTCGGGCACATATGATGTATTCATTACATTTTCATATCTTATCTCATTACGGAGTTGTAGACTGTTGAATGGAGAATGTGCACTTGTGACAATTTGCCCCATCGGCAGGTAAGTTGTCACACTAGATTATCTTAAAATAAGAACACAAATACTTAATTGTGATTATTGATTTTAATTGTTAAATTCAAACCAAAACTGTAAATTTGAACAATTATGCCAAGAGAATTTGGAAAAAAACAATTATTTCAATCCAATACACATTTTAATCAAAACATTAAGTAGAAAGAAAACTTTAGTTTGAACTTTAAACTCAAATGTTCTCTGGCTTGCACATAAATCCATCATAACTGAATGGAATGCTGCAAATAACTTGCTTTACTTAACATGTTTATCCTCTGAACAAAACAGATGCCCTATTTCTGATTAATCAGACTCAACTTCAGTGTCACAATTCTGGCACACATAAATTGCCTGGCCTGAGGTGCAAACATCATGGGCCCATTTGTTGCATTTTACGCATTTTACCCAGGTCTCTTTTGGATGACTGTTTGAAAATGGCTCCACACAGACAAGGCAGAAGCACTCTTCATCATCTGATGATGACTCTTGAATTATTTTTCTTCTTTTAGCTGCGTTGTTCTTCATAGGTCCAGATGTTTTCCCCCCTCGCGTCCCTCTCTTTTGAAACAGCTTTTTGCTAGATTCAGCCTTATTCTTTTCTTTTTCTAGTTGCTGCTTCACTGGCGTGTCGGTTAGAATTGCTGATTTGCGTCGTTTTCTTCCTTTGCTGGATGGTTTTCGGCGGCCAGCTTTTGGATATGGCCGGATGTCCTCTGGAGTTGGTAGTCCGCTGTCAGTAATTGCAGTGCTGGGTAAGGGTGAGCTCGTGATAGAGATGGTGCTGGAGCTTGGCAGTTCAGAGTTGGTGCTGGGGCCTAGCAGTGCAGAGTTGGTGCTGGGGCCTGGCAGTGCAGAGTTGGTGCTGGGGCCTGGCAGTGCAGAGGTAGTGCTGGGGCCTGGCAGTGCAGAGTTGGTGCTGGGGCCTGGCAGTGCAGAGGTAGTGCTGGGGCCTGGCAGTGCAGAGGTAGTGTTGGGGCCTGGCAGGTCAGAGTTGGTGCTGGGGCCTGGCAGTGCAGAGGTAGTGCTGGGGCCTGGCAGTGCAGAGTTGGTGCTTGGGCCTGGCAGGGCAGGGTCCGGAATAGGGCGATCTGTGACGTAGGATGGTGCAAACTCGGCTTCCAGAAATACATTTCTGTTGTAAGGTTGAATCCCAGCCACCCTAAAACCAGCCTGAATGTTCAATGGGGTTGCAGCCAGAGGATATGCAATTGCCACAATCCCAGGAATGTCATAAATAGACATTGTCTTCCCAGGGTTGTTCCTCATCCAGGCATCACACGTGCTGTTGATGTGCCTCTTTAGTGGCCCGTAGACAGACCTGTCTAATGGTTGGAGCCGATGTGAGCAGTGGGGTGGGAATGACAGCATGATTATGCCATTTTCTTTGGCATAATTGAGTCCATCAATGGACAGATGAGACTCGTGGTTGTCCAAAAGGAGTAAACAGGGCTTCTCCTTTGAACACTTTGTATGTTCATTGAAATGTTGCAGGAAGTCAACAAAGTGTGTGTCTTTCATCCATCCAGAGGAATTTGCCCCTCCTTTGCTGCCGGGTGGCCCGTTGATCAGGAAATGGTCACGGAAGTGGACACGCGGGAAAATAAAGTATGGAGGTAAACTATTCCCTATGGCTGAGACAGCACAGGCCAGTGTGACAAGGGTTCCCCTTTCAGCAGAGGTCAATGACCCTACTTGTTTGAATCCACGTCTGGCCAACACTTTGTCTGGTTTATGTACAGTGGTGACCCCAGTTTCATCAACATTCCAAATGTCTCCTGGTCCAAACTCATATTTGCATAACACTTTCTCTAAGTTGTCAAAGAAAGCATTGACATTCTCTCTGTTGAAGCTACTTGCCCTGGCAAGGCTAGTTGCTTCTGGCTTTCTCAGTGACAATGTTGTATGCCGCTTTAAAAAGCCTGTAAACCACTCTTTGCTGGCCTTTTCTTTTTCTGCCCACAAAGGCACAAACTTCAGTTCGTGTGCTACAGCAAACTGGTAGGCAAGCTTTCTGACCTCACTTGGTGACAGACCAAAATAAATGTCAGCTGACCTAGTAATATACTCAACAAGCTGCTTTTCCAAATCAGGGGAAAAAATCTTCCTTGGCGTTGTATAACCAACCATTGTTGTTGGCATGGCTGTCTGACTTTCAATTTCTTCTCTGGTAATCTTTTGACAATACCGAGTTAGAGTACGGTAATTTATGTCAAAATCCTTTGCTGTACTTCTGATTGATTTGTTCTGCATCTTTACCTGCCTGACTGCCTTTAACATAATGTCAGGTGGTGTTCTGCCACGCTCTGTCTTTCGTTGATAATTTCGAACCATCTTACTTTCTTCCTTCCTTCCTTAATTCCTACCTCTCCTTCCTTTCTTCAAAAACCTTATTACAAATACAAATGAATTACAATATCACAATTTTTTGGAGCATTTATTTGTACAAAGTTAATGAGACAACTTGCCCCAAACTGACATTTATGCTAATTTTGGCTAAATGTCAGGGTTAGCTCAACATAGCACATCAGCTGAAGTATCAAAAGACACGTTAATGTCTCCTCTATTTTGTGTAAAATAATAATTTGTAACATCTATACCTAACAAAGTTGTACTGAAGAAAATTTAAAGTGATTTATTTTTCCTTTTAGGTCAAAAAAATAAAAAAGATGTGCTCACCTCAGATTAGAGCAGTCTTGACCACATGTGAACAGGAGGTTGACTATAGAAGAAGAAGTCACACAAAGTGGCTATTTCATTTTTGAGATAGAGCCTCTAGTGTTGGAGTTATGAACAGTTTGACAACTTACCCCGCTCTCCCCTATTTGCAAGGCAGAAGTGAGGCAGCTATGACAATGATTAGAAGTGGAAATGCAGTGGATTCAGATGACATACCAGTAGAGATATGGAGATGTCTAGGAGAGAGGGCAGTCGATTTTTTAACCAGACTGTTTAACACAATCTTGGAGAGTGAAAGTATGGAATGGGGGAATGGAGAAGTGTACTAATACCAATTTTTAAGACTTTTTTTCCTTTCAGTTTTTTGATTATGTTAGTTCTAGTTAGCTCTTTTTTAGGGATAGGTACCAAAAGTCCTTGGTGAGGTTTAGGAAGTGATCGTGGTTTGGATAAGAATATAATTAATTGTGGTCTCATTTTCTTCCAGCAATAAGGGATTGGCTGTAAAGGAAATCTTGTGGTTATACCCGAAACAGCAGCAGTTTTAACTACTAAATTTGACGCCCTAGATAGTAGAATGGGCTCCCTTATCAGTAAAAAAATGTCAATACAAAACAGTAAAATTAAGTACAACAAAAGCAATTTCAAAATGCTCAATTGATGTTTCACATTAAGTTAAGACAAATGTATGTTTTAAATATTTGTACAGTATGGGGCAACTCCTCATTTATTTCTTGTTTTTCCAAAGAGTCTTGTAATTTTATTACCGTATGCACTTGCCTGACTGTTGCCAAAACATTTAACTTGTTCCCATTTTTTCAGTTGAATGTACAAAAATGTCAAAGATAACACAGTTTTACAGGTATGAAGTGGTATTTTTGCACCAACAAGGTGATTCCTAAAGATTAATAAACCAAAACTAGGCATACCTGGTCACGGTGTGAGTAAAACTACACAAATGGAGGAGGAAACAAGACATGGCAGGCCTAAAAAACTATCTGCAGCTGGTGAACAGAATCCAAAAGCCACATCCAATCCAGCAAAGATCTGACACAGCACCTTAGAGATGCAGCTGGACTTTCAGTTGATTCATCTATGATCATCAGAAATGGTCTCACTGGAAGGGTGACTGTCAAGAAACCATTATTAAGAAAGTTAAACAGAACAAAAGGTTGAGAAATGCCAAATTAAAAAGAGCCTGGAAATCCATGGCAACAGGTCTTATAGAGTGAGGAATGCAAATTTGACATTTTTGGTTGAAGTCATCAATATGTACAGAGGAGATCATATGAGAGGTAAAACTGTGAGTCATCTGTAAAACCCTGTGGTGGATCTGCCCTGGTTTAGGTCTACATTTTAGTCAGTAGTGTAAGAATCTTTCAAAATTGATGGAATGATGAACAGAGCAAAGTACTATCAGATTTCTATCCACTATGCCATGTGGAAATCATCTGATTGCAAAGGCTTCGTTTTTCAGCGTGACAGTGATCCATAAACACTGGCAAAGCAGGAAAAGCATAGCTGGATAGAAATCAACATAAAGGAACACTATCCATTCAATAACACTATTATTAAAGCAACATGGGATCATTTTCTCAGAGAAAGGAATAACAGGCACCCAGCATTCATAGACAAGCTTTGAATATCTTTCAGGAAGCCTCGAGAACTATTCCTCAAGACTAGTTAAAGAAATGACTTTCAAGTTCATTAGAAATGTACAATGTCTTTATATTTTGCCTCATATGTGTCTTTACATTTCAAAAAAAAAAAAAGAAAGAAAAAGAAAAAAGCAGCACTTATTTTCCATTTTCTTAGCAAAATATAATAAGATGGCATGCATAATCTTTACTGTAGTTTTAAGTGTAGACAATTATACTGGCTCTTGTATCAGAAGTTCAATTGTTTCAAAAAATGATCATCAGTGAATAAACAATCTTCTTATTGGCTGTTTTGTTTCCCTGAGGTTGTCCAGTTTCATTCATGGCTGTGCTTCCTAACTATACAAAATCCTCCTTAATGGAAGTTGTCTTCCTGCTCAATCTGTGCATTACATTTTTCTTGACAAATTTACAGGCTTTATGACCTTGTGCTCTTTGAAAAGTTCTGATGATTACAGAGCTGCGGAATCCAATTTAGCTTCCACGAGCAGCTGTTGATATATGAAATAGCTGCCTTTGGCCACGGCTCGAGCATCTCTGTGTGCTCTCTGCTTTGTTAACCCACCAAAACCCCCGTGTTGTCATATGTGAAGACAAACGTGATCACACTGTTGTAATATGTTACATTCATCCTATCATGTAATGCAGAGTTCAAATCTTTTGGGTTAAACTAATTATTTGTGTTTGGTCTATAACCAGAACATCAGTAAAGCCTTGTGCTTGTCTAATCAGCTCTAATCACACTTATTTGGATGAAAATTGATATTGATTGGCAGAAACAGCCGCACAGCTGCAGTGCCACTGACAACAATGACAAGACAAAAATGTGGTTTTGAGACTGCAGGTCCTCAGCATGAATTCCTACATAAGGACAAAAGTATGCAAAGGTGAAGATACGCAACCAAACTGCTTCATATGAAAAAGAACACACACACGCGCACACCCCTCATTGTGCATCTGAAACACTGAGGAAAAGAGTTGAAGTGAGCTGAATGAAAAATAACATGTGCATCCATGCTCTGGCACACCGCGATGCAGTGCAGAATTCACAATACTTCAAAAGAGCTCTGTGGTCCCACTCATTTCAGACATAAACACTACAGAAATATGCTCCTCAAGCCGTGTCTTTGGTTACCGAACCGGCAACAATGGGGTTCCCATTGACTGTCAGACAAGTGAAGAAAGATGCTTAGCCAGTGCCTGAAAATAATCTACGTCAATCAATAATAATCTGATTGACGTGTTTCCATTACTTTGTAATAATTACTTCATCATTGCCGCCTTAGTGTCTACAGTTTATTTACATGATGGTGCCTTTCTAAACCTCATTAAATCCCCAGGAGATGCAAATGAGGAAAAAAACTTATATGTACCTCCATTGTCCTCCAGCCATTTTCCAGTTCATGTTTTTGTCTGAGTTGCTATTTGAATTCCTTTGTTGGCTCATTAAAATCTTCAGTGCCAAACCAGTGATGTTTGTTTCACATCATCTGGCATGTTTAAATTTTGGAAGACACAAGGGTGATAGTGAAAGAATTTCCTGCCCACAAAAATAGAGTTAATCTTCTATTAAAACATGTGTAATTGCAGAGTCCCAGCAATAACCTGCACAACTGATACTGCCAATAACATTGACATTTTATTAAAAGGTTCCTGTTCACAGTTATTATGAAAAATGATCTTTTATAAACTGATTTCCAACTTTATTAGACACGCTTGTTCAGCTGCTCAAAACGACCTGCTGAAGTTCAAACTGATCATCAGAGAGGAGGACAAAAGTGATTAGGGTGACTTTGAACGTGGCCTGGTTGGTACCAGATGGGCTAGTCTGAGTATTTCAGAAACTGCAGTTCTGTTGGGATTTCTAGAGAAGGATCCAAAAGAAAAAATATCCAGCGAGCGGAAGTTCTCTGGGCAAAAAACAGTTTGTTGATGCCAGAGGTCAGAGGAGAATAGCCAGAATGCTTCTGGAAGGCAACAGTAACTCAACTAACCACTTGTCTTTTGTACAGTCATGGGTTTAGAACCAAGTTATGCAGGAGACCACACTGGCTTCCACTCCTACGAACAGGAAGCTGGAGCTACGACTTGCAGGCTCAACAGAATTGAACAACAGAAGACTGCAAAAACATCGCCTGGTCTGATGAGTCAAGATCATTCAGATGGCAGGATCAGAATTTATTATAAACAACATGAAATACGGTAATGGTAAATGGACTGATTCTTATATAGCGCTTTTCTACTCTCCCAGAGTACTCAAAGCGCTGTATACAACATGCCTCATTCACCCATTCACACAAGCACTTCTAAACACAAGTGCAAACTAAACTACATTCACAGTCCGATGAACGCATCGGAGGGCAACTTGGGGTAAGTATCTTGCCCAAGGATATTTGGCATGCAGATTGGGGAAGCCAAGGATTGAACCACCAAGCTTCCAATCAGTAACTGATCTGCTGTACCACCTGAGCCACAGCCACCCCATATGAGCCCACTGCACTAAAACTGCCTCCACGGTCACCTTATGTCAATCCAACAAGCCACCTTAGGGATGTGGTGGAATAGTTTTTGAAGGGGTTGAATACGGTACTAATTAGATATAGCTAATAAAGCGGTCATTGAGTGTACATGCATGCAAATACATCTCATGATGTATGAATGATAAATGGAAGAGAAAAGGGACGTTATATTTCCTTCCACAGACTTTCAGACTGAGTGCTATCTGCACTGTTTGTACGTTCCAACCTCGGGTGTATTATTTCAGTGCTTTCAGCAAACATACAGTCAGTCTTGAAAGAGAATGGGCTCAAGGTTAAGATGGAGACAATTAGACCGTTTCTATTCACCTTGCTGAAACCTTTTAAATGAATCAGTGTGTCTTTGTGATATGTGACTACCACAGTTTTTGTGCTATCACTTTATTTTGAAGCAAAACACTTTTAAAGTGAGGTGCAGTGGTTCTTTTTTAAAGCTTCTTTTGATTGATTGATTGATTGATTGATTGATTGTAATGTTTTACACTTTTTCTTCATATGTTGTCTTAATTTTCCTTATTTTGTCCGGTTAAATGCTCAAGACTCCATAACATTAAAAACAACATTAAAAATGAGTCAACTCAACAACTCACAGCACTGCAGTGCAGAATCTGAACAAGGACCTCGTCCCCTCTTCCTAAAGGTGAAAGCAGAGGCATAAAAAATAATAAGCATTAATTAATTAAACAAATGCCATTTAATTATCTTTTCCAAGTGATAACTGCAGTCATAATGTCAAAAAAAAAAAAAACCCTCTTCAGCCTGCATGAGGTTATCCTGGCACACGTGGAATTCATTTCTGTGTATGTGTTTCTGGGAAGTGTGTTGTGTTGTTATAAAAAAAACAATGGGTGATGACCCTGCCTGCTAAACTGATGTATGGGATCCTGTTCAGCACTGCAGGATTTTCTCTATTGGCCCTCTCCAGAGAAATGTCCTCCTCTCGAAAAAATGGTCTTTCTACTAGACAAACAAACAGGCGCTCATAAATCAAACATGTATTTTAAGAAAATCTGTCTGTTTTCCCTGCAGTGACTCTTTTTGCTCAGCTCAGTTAACACATGATGCAATTTATTGAGTACTGCAACAGAAATATTACATTTTTCCATTCATTTTATGAGTCAAAAGGAGCAGCCTCCTAATGCACAGAGACGTATGATGAAGACAATGCACCGTGGCAGCTTTGGCCCAAAGTCCTGGTTTAGTGAAGTGCTGAGGCGGCAACGTTCACTGCGGTGTCAGGTACAGATGTCTCCCTGCGATTGCTGAATCAAATGATTTAGCAAGCATAAAGCAGATTAAAACATGCTGTAATATTTGTTCTTTTGATCTGGACTATGGGTCCACATCAGCTTTAGTCATCTGACCACAGAAAAAACCCTGCTTCCTGAGAAAATCATCAACTGTTCCCCCATTCTGTGCAAAGCCATTAGGGGATTTTCTGTGATTTATTCACATGGTCTTGATCCAAAGCACTTTCCAGTATACATCACTGAAGAGGTCGTTTAAAAGTCTACAAGAAAAACCCAAACATGAAAACCCACACTTAAAAAAATAAGTTATTAAATTCTCTTTTATCTTTAACATGTCTGAGAAAAGTGATCACTTGCAGACTGTGACTTTGATAACTTGCCGTAAGACGTGAAAAACATCAGGAAAATCCTACGGTTATATTCCTCTCTGCCATAGACCATAATTATTGTTCAAAAACTGCTAAAACACATCAGTGAGCCAACTTGACACAAACATCATCTTCTGGAAAGCCTTATAAGAGTGTACAACACTGCCTTCCACCAAATCAAATCAAGTCGTGCTTTTTTTAACCAAACAGAGTTAGAGGGCAATGTAATCTCAGCTGTTGGACTGTGTTCAGGAAAGCAGGAACATTTTCTAAATTAAGAATATGCTCCATTTTGTGCCACATGCAGGTTTTAGGGAGATTGCCAGGGTGTATGGTGGAGATAAAGAGACACTGAGGCCCACTGTGAGGTTAAGATTAGGAAAAGATTTCTTTAAAAAATGGAAACTATATATTTCTGACCTATTTTTAAAGATTGGCAATGTTTGGGGAATCTTTTGAGTAGTAAGGAATAGAGCTGTGGCCACAGGAAGGGTAGGGAAGGCAGAAGGTATTGGGAAAAGATTAGCAAATTGATTTTATTAATTTTATTTACATTACATCAAAAAGAAGTGGTTGAATAGTTAGGGGTGTTACATGCTTAGAACGGAAAATTACAATAAATTCAAAGAAGATAGGTGCCATCTAATTTACTTAGGCTACTGTTGCTCATCATCTGTCTTATTGTTAACAAATAATTATAAACAAACATATTCTGGGGTAATACTTTATATATATATATTGGACTTTGGACATACTAGTCTAAAGTCCAATACTGATTAACCCTAATGACTGTGGGTTTTCAGCAAAATGACAAATTTTTAAAGCTGTCAGCGTTAATCTTGTTAAAATGACGTTAACGCCATAACTGCATTAACGCGGCAAATCTCTGTTAGCGAGTTAGCGCAGATCGGCCCGTGAGTTGGGTTGCATGGCGTCAACGCGTTAGCATGGTTAGCTTGTTAACACGTTAGAGCCGTGCGGGGCACGGGGCGATCTGCGTTAACTCGCTAACGGAGATTTGCCGTGTTAATGCGGTTATGGCGTTAACGTCATTTTAATGAGATTAACGGTGACAGCACTACAAATTTTATTGTAGTATACGACATATAATTCACTTTATTAGCTACACTTTGCTAGTAGCCAAATTG
Source organism: Perissodus microlepis (assembly GCF_051167445.1). Lineage (NCBI taxonomy): Eukaryota > Metazoa > Chordata > Actinopteri > Cichliformes > Cichlidae > Perissodus > Perissodus microlepis. Next base: position 11,097,177 of record NC_140468.1, read on the forward strand.
AACATCGTTCTGCCTTCAAAACTGCCCTCATTCTTGGTAACATAGATTCAACATTGTGCTTAAAACATACAAATCGCCTGTACCACATCCAAAAGGTGCTTGGATAGAGGTTTGGTGACTGTGGAGGCATATTAAATACAGTGTGCTCATTTTAATGTTGAAGGAACTGTTTGAGATGATTTGCGCTTTGTGACATGGTGCGTTATTGTGCTGGAAGCAGCCAGCAGAAGATGATTCCACTGTGCTCATAAAGGGATGGACGTGGACAGCAACAATACTCAGCTAAGTCGTGGTGTGTAAAATATCAACCATACTATTACACCACCAGCAGCAGCCTGAACCATTAATATAAGGCGGGATGGATCCATGCCTTTGTGTTGTTTACACCAAATTTTGGCCCTACCAATTGAATGTTGCCACAGAAATGGAGACAGCTAATGTTTTTCCATCTTCTCCTGCCCAGTTTTGGTGATCCTAACCAAACTGTAGGTCCAGCTTCTTGTTCTCAGCTTACATCTGATGTGGTCTTCTGCTGCTGTAGCACATCTACTTCAAGGTTTGACGTGTTGTGCATTCAGAGATGCTCTGCTGCATAACTTGGCCACATTCTTCCAATCTTCTACTGTCCATTTTTGCTGAAATAATGTAAATTGTAGCTTCAGTTTAGCGTTCAGAGATGCTCTTCTGCTTCCAATCAGCTTGAAGCAGTCTGGCCTTTTTCCCCCCGACGTCTAGCATCAACACAACATTTTCACCCAGGAAGCTGCTGCTCACTGAATATTTTCTCTTTTTTCTTTTTCAAGTTGGTTGTGTGGGAAAATCCCAGTACAGTAGATCAACAGTTTTTGAAATACTCAGACCACCCTATCTTGCACTTAAATCACATTTCTTCTCCATTCTGATACTTGTTTGAACTTCAGCACATCATCTTGACCATGCAAGTTGCTGCCATGTGATCGGCTGATTAGATGCCTGTGTAGTAACTGAACAGGTGTACCTAACAAAGCGGCTTGTGAAGCTTTTAACAGGGAGGACTTTAATAGGTGGCCACCAAAAATTAGGGTAATGAGAAATTTGCTGAAGATTCAGTGTGTGTCAGTGTGAGGTTGAGGTTTGACCTTTTATCATTCTAGCTATGAGGCATTTGTATGAAACATCTTTAAAACGAATTCCTGAGTTAAACCTTTTACCAAATCAAACTCTAATCAGTTCATCCTTGAGTCCAAATGAATGTTTGTGTTGAATAAAGAAATACTGCCTTTTTGTGAATGGGACTACCAACTCAAAAACATAATGCCTGAGGGCACGACTGCTGAACAGTGCACACATATCGCCAGGGTCAGGCTGTAATCACTGCTCAGCCTTCACTCACACAACGTGAAATGAAAGAGATGAGTAATGCGCAGGCTGGAAAGAACGGCATGGCAGAAGTTGCCTGACCCCATTGGAGTTTAAACCAGACTTAGCAACAAACACATTTTCACAGAGCACGAAATAAACACAGTTTACCCCCCCTTTCATGACCAATACTGGAAACAGACTGTATTCAATGGAAACCCAATCATTTATGCATGAGCTCACCATTTATCCTTCAATTATCATGACTCATGACTTTATCAGACATCATTTCCACCCCCTCTCACCAACAGGCTTGCGCAAAAGCCTCTGCTTCAAATCTCATCTGACTGTCCTGCTGAGTTCTTTGCAACAAATTAAACCCTTCCTATTATGCAGAATACAAAAGAGACCATGTTAAGACTTGGTAGTGCTGCGGGTCATAGAATGACTCAACGGTAGATATTTAACAGACAAACCGTGAAGCGTCTCGCTCTGTTCAGAGACTCTTTGTTGAGTTTAGTTAAATTGGGATAGAAGAAATGTTCTCATCTCAATCCAAGTGTGACAGGTACTGAACTACAGCACACCTGAAGCAGAAAGTGCAACAAAGTTATATTTGACTAAACTGCAAAAAAGAAGCTTTTCAATTTGATCTACCTTGGCTCCAATTTTGAAAATATATGAAGAGAACTTGAATTCATGGAATATTTTGTAGTCCTTTGATCAAATTTGAAGGTTTAAAGATACTGCTTTCCACCGCCCCACTGATGATTGAATATTGCAGTGACATGTTAATGCTTATAAAGGAGCTAGTCATTTCTAGCAACGCTGCCAAAAATTAGCACTTTGATCTTTAGCAAGCCATATTTTAAAAAAGTAACCCTGGGATGTGTGTGATGAAATAATAAATCGAATACCACTGACAAACTGAATTACATCAGGTTGTGATACGAATACCTTGCCATTCAGTACTTGAACTAGCTCGAAGAAAAAGCTGCTTGCAAATGAACGCACATATTTTGCCCTGTCCTCAGAGTTACATGTGACCTAACACACAAAATAAACTTGGAAATGCAATTTTCTAAAACGCAAAAAAACAACAACACAGGAAGATAAAACAAACAAAAACCAGCTGTTTGTTTTTTTTTTTTGCATCTGTTTCCTTTTTTCTCTGATTTCCACCAGGCATAAACAAAGTGGAGGCAGTTTCTGATAGGCAGAGTGACTCATATGCTCTGGATGACTTTCTGAAGAAAAAAAAAACCAGGCCTACCACCTTCCTCATAATCATCGTCATCATGTTGTTGGTCTCAGTAGTGGATTACATTAGTATTATCCATGACTGAAATGCAGCCAACAGGAAAAAATTCATATTGCGAGAAGATGAAATTCTTGAAAATCTATAACACCTATTGGGTATCTTGTCTATTAACAGTAATGGACGTTGGAAGCTTATGAAACCAGCATGTGGAAGACAGCGTCTGAAGGCTTAATGGTATCCAGTGCAATGATTGCGATGATGATGTGATTGCTGACTCAGTGACGGCAGTTACAGAATTATGCCAGCATCAGTGAAACATGATATGAGACAACACATTTTCCAGCTGAGAGCTCTCTTAACTGGAACCCCACCACCACCACCACCATCACCCAGCTGCTTGCAGATAGAATTGTGTCCATGTGCTGTACGGTCACCACAGTCAAGCTATTACCCGTTTAGCTTTGAATCCTCCAGATGCGTCACGATGAATCATCTCCCACATCTCTGGCTGAGATTGCATCTCCCTGTTGGTCTTCATCATATAAGAATGCACGCTTGTTCTTGAAACACCAAGATTAAAAATAACTAAATAAATAAGCCCAAGAACATGAATGTGTCACTTGTGGTCTTTGTGTTTGTTTTTTTTTTTAAAAAGTAAGTGTATTATGCTATATTAATTTTTCTTTGGGGCAAACAGAATGCTGTTGTTTAAAGGCATCCCATTTTACACACTGTCACTCCCGTCTCTGAAGAAAAAAGCCTCACAGCAGTCCAGTGATGAATTGAACAGTAGCAGGTTTATGATGCTTTATAACACATTATTTTCACTACTATGATTACTATTCCACTTCTATGTTATTTACTACAATAATATTTCATCAAAATCTCATCAAAAGATCAAAACATTTTTGCACAATCAGTTTCTCGCTGCTTTTTGTCCCTGTTGGTTTATGCCAATGCAATATTTAAACATGTTAACAAATATGTGCTTTCACATTTTCTTTAGAACCCGTTTTTATTTGTTAGGTTATAGGAAAATAAATGGAAAAAACCCATCAGAACAAGCCTGAAATTTTTCATCAGTGCAATGTCTAAACCTCAAAGTAATTCCATGTACTTCCATTGTGTTTTATAGACTCGGAAATCTGGAAAACATAAACTTTTTGCCCTTTTCTTAAGATGCAGAGCTGGCACAAGTAACCTACATAACCTAGAATTGGTTATTTCATATGTTCCCATTACGTACACTCCAAAATTGCTCCACCTATTCTGATTTGGTTTACATATCGAAAAGGAGTAGGAAGAAGTGCACACTTATTTAATCCCATAAATCATCAGGTAATATTTATCCAGCTTCCTTATTCATATAAATTAATGAATAAGGAAGCTGGATAAGACAAATTTGGGCCTTTTTTTCATGAGACTGTGGGGACAGATTTGCTTTTGTGATCTTGCCTCAAGTGGACATTTCAGCAACTGCATTTCTTAATTATTTTTTTGGTTCATTTATACAGTCTTTATTATTCAGCAGCAATAGCAAAATGGTTTTCCGTGTAAATCTGCTTTATAACACTTCATTGCAAATACAGTTTTTAAAAAAACCAAAACAGAACTATCATGATACTGAAAAAAACCCTTTCAATGTACACTCTGCTCTATGTGACTATAGAATTTATGGCGACCACATCTTGTTGTCGTTTTTAATCTTTTGGTATTTGCTGACTATATAAACACATTTACCGGGATAAATGGTTATTTTACGTTTTATAATGTTTATTCTAGCCAATAATTAGGACGGACAAACTTTAAACTACAGCTGTCAATAGCAGAACCTTGACCTAGGGGCAGTCATGGCTCATGCAATCAATTATCTAACAATCGGAAGGTGGATGGGTTGATCCCGACCTCCTCCAGTCCTTGGGCACGATACTAAACCCTGAGTTGTCCCTGATGCATTTGTTATCATGTTAGTTAGCATCATGTCAGATAAATGAATGAGTGTGGTTGGGTGAATGAAAGATGCTATATAAGTACCAGACAATTTACCTCCCATCTGACTCCAATAACTGCTTTGAGGTGGTTTATATTGCAAGGTAGAAAAAACCCTACATAATTCAAAAGAACCATCCACAATCACATGATCCCCTATAAGCAAACACTTGGCAACAGTGGGAAGGAAAAACTCTCTTTTAACAGGCAGAACCAGGCTCAGGGAGGGGCGGCCATCTGTTGTGACGGTTTGGGGGATGAAGGGAAAGAGAAGAGAGCAGAGAGAAACAGGACAAAAGGGAAACTGTAGGACAGAGTTTAATTATTTCTAATGATTAAATAAAGCAGTGGTGTATAAACAGACAGAGTGTGAAAAGAGATAAATGAAGGAGAAACGCTCAGTGCATCATGGAAAGCTAGCTAGTTAAATTAGCTGGATGAGCAGCCTAGTATGATCAGACTATTTTTACAGTATTATCACTTCATAAACAGTGAGCGTGGTCTTAGGGCACGAATGGTGTTGGCTGTTTCTAGTGAATATGGCAATTTCAGATTCTGGGTTATTTCCCAAGGGTCACCACAGATCGATCCACCTGTCACATATTTTACACTGGATGCTTGTGTCTCCTCCCAGGATCAAACCAGGGATTTAGGTCTAAAAGGGAAATGTGCTAACTACTACATAGAACCACTCTTGCCATTTCTAGAGTAAGCCATTTAATTATTTTTCTTTTTATTCTTAGGGTATATTTTATTTATACATATTTATATATTTCAGTTGGATTAAAAAACACTGATTATTTTTTGAAATTCATAGTAATCTAAATATGCTTACACTTGCTGATGTAAATCACTCATAATGAACCTAGTTAGAGAACCCGCCTTGGGGAAGAGGCACTTGAATAGGATAACTTTGTCTAGCATCGCATCATTTCCTTTGTTTACTTTGATGTCTGACATTTGTTAACTTAGTTCGTTGGATTTAGGACACGAGCAGCAGAGCAGAAAAGCTAGTATTTATATCAATACTTTATAACCAGTCTGTGTGGTGTAGGGCATTGTTTTGAAAATAAATATGTCCTCTCCAGTCTAGCAGGTCATTTCAGATGCTCTCTTATTTCCCAAGTGCCACCACAGCAAATGCATCATGGATTTTTGGCATGTAAAGACAAAGAAGATCCCGGCAGAACCACCTCTGCCATTTCTAGAGTTAAGTTATTTAAATAATTGTGTTTTGAATTCTTCTTTAAATCGTCTTTTATGTTATTATTTGTACATTTCATGTTACATTGAAAATTATAGTAAGTAACTTTGGAAATCTAAACAGTTTCTATTTCAAATTTATTTTGTTGGTGTCAGCTTATTTATAACACAATAGTGATGACTCTTTGCAGGGTCATCCCTCCCTTTCTGTGAATTTTTGCTGAAGGTCCCAGACTCCACAGTTAGAACTGATTTCTACATTTCTTCTTAGGAAACCCGCGTGTCATCCGTTTGACCTCTCACCCAAGCACCACACAACACCAAAGAGAGACTGAGAGAGAGAGAGAGAGAGAGAGAGAGAGAGAGAGAGACTGACTCCCACTGTTCGCGTCGGGAGCCTGAGCGAGAGGCAGAAGCGAAAGAAAGACTGTCACACAGCCTGGCTCGCATGCTTTAACTTGTTCTCATGTAACCGCCCGTGAAGGAAAGAAACAGAAGAAGAAAACAGAACAACTGCATGGATTTACAAATGCCTTTAAATCTCGTGACCACTGACCAGGGAATATGAGCCGGCTATGAGAAGTTGTTTGATCCGACCGGACGTACGAGCGCTGCCGGCACCAATAAAGAAACTCATGGTAGGTTTTATTTCACACAGCAGCCTGCTGTATTTTTACGGCTGTTTAACCTTTTTTAACATCAGTTTTCTGCTGTGAAACCTGTTGTCTGCGCCAGTTCAAAATAGTTTATGCACTCGCTTCTCTGGCTGTGTGTCTGAAGGGAGCGGGTGCAGAAATGGAAAAGTTTATGGCTGATTTGACTGTGCGCGCACAGTGTATAGCTACGGAGACATCATAAGTATAACGGACTCCTTTCAGCGCAGAGGCGCCCGCTCTCCCTAAAGGGAATGAATAGGTCACTATGTATTCTAATCAAACCCAAGATTTGACTCATTTTAAAGCGGCGGAGAGAGCCGCCGCTCCTGAGAGTTACCGACAAGAGCGCCAATCGTAGGCGAACATCGTGGAGATCATTCGCAAAACTATCGAGGAAATCTTATTCAAGTCGCAATCAGTGAAGCGGTCGCTTTTATTCTAAAGTAACCACAGCGAGGTCTTTGGTCACATTTCCTGCGAGAAAATGTGGCTTCCATTCATGAGATGCAGGATTTTCAACCGTGAGAGACCAAACAAAAGGATTTCCTGCTGACCAATGAGAGCACGGGAAGCCTCTGGAGGGACGGAGCGGTCCTCTCTTTGTCCAACAACACCAGACCGACCACTGATGCCTGCCGCGAAGCCAGCCTGACCGGGGGGTGTTTGGGAGGGAGACGGCATCTTTTTGAGATTGCGCGTAAAGGCGCACCTCACAGTCAAGCAGGATCTGAAAACACCTGCACATTTATCTTTAACTGCCTGAAAGAATTTGCAGGAGGTAGACATTTAAATTAGAATATGCTGGTGCTTTATGGAGTCATGTGATGTGCTTGGTTAGTGGCTGACACATGCCCCTCGGTGTAAATCACCTCACTTTAACCTCCTTCCCCCTTAACTTTCGGCTTGGTTAAGTTAATGTGCACAGTAGCTACTACAAAGGATTTTAATTACTGTAATTGAGCTTTTAATTGAGCACAGGTAGCAAAGTGGCTGCAGTGGTCTCAAACGCTGAGAGAACTTAGTGCGAAAGAGCACTTAAGTAGCAGGACGATGCAGAGGTGATGGGAAATCTGTCAAGAGCACTAGTGCTGGCTGGAGCAGTTCATTGATTAGATGAATGCCAGGGAATTAATGAAGTGTTTAAAGAGCTGAGACATTTATCAAGCAGAAATGCCACGCATTCTATAGCGACCATCAACTTAAATGATTTGTGTCACCGTACATCTCATATTTGTGGGTTTTAAGGGCAGTTAACTGTGCAAGCAATGTGAAGACGTCATCTTTTTTTTAATTACATATCATGAACTACTAAGCACTCATTCAAAAAATAAATTAAAGAACAACCAGTGATGAAATTAATAATTGCTATCATCCATAAAGAACACTTATTTTTAAAGCTTATATATCATGTCATGTTGTTTACATGGCGCGGCAGGATATACACAGTGTGTGTGTGTGTCTGTGCCAGGATGTGTAGCTGTTTGTAAGTTGACACAGTCTATGTGGGAAGCCGAGTCGTAGGCGTAAGTGTGGTGGGGATTCTCTTTCTCACTGCAGTATATTATTATACAGTGAGTGGGATGGATGATTAAAATGATTTAAATGCCTCGACTGAGGGTAGCGTGCGTGGCCTCTAGCAGCCTCACTGTTTTTGTTTGAGCTCTTTTTTAAAGATTTCTACCCACAGCAGATTTCTGGAGTGACTGAAGCACTTTGATGAATTACTCTGGCCAGCCCAAGTTGATCTATCATATCAAACTTCTGACTGGTGTAGCATCAACGTCTCTTCATACTGGGCTGATGAGGCATTCATTTCGCAACTTGAAGAAGCAGAGCTATGAATGAATAATATTTCTGTCAAGTATGAGAAGAAAGATTTTTTTCAATGAGGCTTTGATTATGTGTAAATGTGAGCACAGCGGGATTAACAGCTTCAAACACTGGTTTTTCTCCGGTCCTGAAGATGATCACACTTCTTTCACAGAAAGGATAAGATCAGTTTTGATGTGAAACATCAGGTCGGCAGAAAAATGCATATAAATATGACGTGGCGATCATCTTATTGCTAAGCAGACCACAGTGTGTATGTAAAAGATGCCTCGGGTTCTGAAAAACGATGGGGAATGCATGAGCAGATCAGCAGAAGCCAAGAAGACAGAACTTTAAGAGAAAATAACCCTACTTCTCTCCTGATTTATGACCTCAGTATACTTTTCTTTTGTATACATTTCTTTATTTTTGGCCTTATTTACAAGTTTCAAGCCATATTTATTGCCAACACGTTCTCACTCCCTAAGGGTTATTGCAGCACTATAATTATTTTCCAAGAAAAGGTTTAAATTGACGTAAAACACATGATAAGCAGAAAATGACTATGACAAGTTGTTACCCCATAAATGACTGACAAGTGACTCCTCGTAATGGGTAAAGAGTCACTTCCACTTCCCGCCCATGACATCTGAGCAAGGAGTGGAAGTGATGTCAATGGCCAAAATGCAGAACTTATGATAAAAAAAAACTTGCGGCTTAAAATTTGTCATCTCCAAACCCTTACGTGTCTATATCTCATTTACAAAATCGATGGCTCAGACTTGATGTAAATGATTTTTCTGCTGGTTATGAAGTGGAAGCTGCTTGTACTGAACTTTGCAGCTCTCTTTTTCAGACCTATCTTTGTTCACTGCAGCGGTGAGTTGTGCGTTTTCCTTTGTCTTTCAACCCACCGTTTAGTCCATGAATAATGCATGTTGCCTGGCTCCAAGTGCCTCTACTTTCACCAAGAATCTTTCAAAAGGGGCCGAGTTCATTTAAGTTGATATGAGATTTGTATAGATCACAGGAATGTAAATAACAAGCTAAAGCTGTTTAAGCAGGGTTTGTTTTTCCTAATGCATTTTTTATGTATTCAAAATCAAGCATTCTGTTGAGCAAATGACAAAGGCTAACTTTAACTATATTTCCAAGGATGTAGTTTTATAAACTACACCCAAGCTATAGGCTGTTATATATTGTAAGTTTGATAAAGAAGAAATGCTAACCTATCTCTGTTGGAATTTTCTCAGGAGAAGGGGATGCAATAGACACAGCAGATGCATTCTATAGGAATTCAATTTAAGTGATCTTTACCATTACAATTACCATAGAGAATTTAAAAGAAAATATGCAAAGGGCTGTGGTCTTTTCAGAGTCATGGATTTAAAGTCATTAGACACTGACAGTGATGAAACGTATCCCAATGTTTGGACGAAGGATGAATTAGACACCGGATTAGTGCAAGTGCACAAGATGAACCCAAGTGTTTTGTGCAGTGGGGCAGCTTTTATTAGCAGAGAGAAGTGAAGACTTTCATGTGAATCGTGCCATTGTGCATTTAGTGTCACATGCATTTGCCACGTCGGTGCGTTTGTTTATTCATGCAGTTTTAATTTAGGTGTAATTTTCACCGGGATAATCCAGTCCATAAATCTTGAAACGTTTTCATATTCTGCTGAGGCCCTGGCGGTGTCATGATTTATCAAAATGAACTAGAAAGCGGAAGTATTAATGAACACTGGTGCATGGTCTGTCTTCCTGCCAGCTTCCTTTTGCCCCACATTTCTTTGTTTTCAGTGAGAACTCGTCTGGGACATTTTGCACCAGATGGGGCAACAGTGTGTCCCAGAGCAGCTCTGTCTCATCCCAAAAGCCTCTGATCAGACCCTGTGGCATTTTTTCCCTGGTGGTCAAGGGAAGCCAACTACCCCCCTTTCTGTTCAGATTTTAGTAGTTATTTAAAGAAAAAAAAAACAATCTGTCTGTTTGTTTCAGTAATTCTTCTCCCCTCCTGTTATCTTTCTCACTGATCACTGAGGACTCGTCTGTAAAATGCACTGAAGCACTGTACTTCTGAATGCTGGAGAGATTGTGGCTGTTTACAGCTTGTGCAGGCTTGTTTGTGTTCTCAGTCTGTTATGCTGGGCCCTGAACATTTGATCTAGCTTTAAATGATAAGGAAGCATGGACAGTATCATTGTACATCAGGCAAGTAAAACAGGGTTTGTAAGCAAAGGTGCCCTGATTGCATTGGGAAAGAGAGCACACTGCATGTCGGTAAACTTCAGCATCGGGTATGTTGCATACTCTCTGCACATCCTGTATCTGCATGTTTTGTGTAAAATGCAATCGTGTGCAATCTGTGGTTACTGTCTCACTTGGCTTCCTCAAAATTGTACCTCACACCACACCACGGATCAGTGCTTTTGATATTGAACACATAGCTTTCTTTTTCTCAGTGACTCATGCATTCCAGCCCTGCTCTGATAACTGGCACCCATTTTGTACTCTTACATGGCCTTTTTCCATCCTGTAGCACAACTGTGTTTCACAAGTGAAGCATCTGACCTGTGTCTTGTTTCTTTTAAAAAAAAATTGAACCACTGCTGCAGGATGCTTTATATCAAGTTTTCACTGGTGCACCGATCATTAGACATATCGAAATATGAAAAAAAATCTGTCAGGTTTTCACCCTCCTTTCAGGCTTTTTATGAAACCTTTGTTTTCTTCAGCACTGGCTGCATGTTGCATGCTGTAGATTCAATCAACCCTCAGCAATACGAACCCCTCCCACTCCCACAACATGACGTCTTTTCAGTTAAGCTGTGTCCTCAGGGTCTATGAGTCTGCTCTGAGGATTAGAGAGAAACTTACATTTTTGAAAATGTCCATATTTAGTATTCACCTCTTGCTTAAATAGTTTCAGTTCTGCTTTTCCAATTTTAGATATCTGTGTCATTTTTCCTATTAGAGATTTTCAGTGTCATTGGAGCCCCGTTGTACTACTGTTGACGCATACTGACACATCCATGTTTTCCTTTAAAAGGTTGCTGTGAAGGCATCATCAGAAATGCAGCGTAGTACAGATTCTGTACTGTTTGGTCAGTTACGGAGTTTTGCGTGGGAGAATCGTATGAAAAGAAGCAGCCATAGGAAGATGAAAAGGTCGGCACGTGTCTTGGTCCTCGCTGTTGTTTTCCACTGTCACACCACAACACATCAAGGTGAAAAGTTGCACTGAGCCAGGGCGACTCAGTTGCTCGCAGTCGCTCATGGCATAGTTTGGTGTGACTAAACCCACCACAGTGGAAAAACCCTATAATACCTGTCTTCCTGCAATGTGCATTCATAAACTGTGCTCACGGCCGCAGAGCAGTTTTGTTTTGAAAACTAATCTTTGTGGGTTAGACACCCACTTGGCTAAGAGATTTCTGGTCAGTGTTGAAACTAGAGATGGCACGATACCACTTTTTCATGTCCGATACCGATATCATACATTTGGATATCTGCCGATACCGATATGAATCCGATATAGTGTGTTTTTTAATCAATAAAACTGTTTTTTAATATCTTGCTGCTTTTTGTATAAGTTCATACTCAAGTTAAAAAAAACCCACTAAAGCTATTCTGTTATACCTGTATGCAAAAAATGCACTGCACCCAAAATATTTCATAGTTCAGCAATACTGATCAATCTAATAAACTTAAACCTACTCAATCCTCCCTATTCTGGTATTTTAAAGAGTAAGCAACCTAACTAATAGGGCTCTAAAACTCCCAGCAAAAAAAAAAAAAAAAAAAAAAGGGAACACCCCACCCTCCACCTCATGATGCTTAATTGACGTAATCAACTTTAATTTGATGCAGTGTGAAAAAAAATTCACAGAAATAAATTATTTTTCAAGAATAATTAAATAGATTCAACATCTTTCTTCAACAGAATTGCAGACTGCACAGATGGTACCTTCCCAAAGGAAAAAGTACTATAGCTTACTAGGGTATATTAGACTTAATAGTTACTATATACAGTAATGGACTTCTATACATTTTACATCAGATTAAAACTTTGGGTGTAAGATTCGGATAATTATTTATTAAAAGCTAGACATTTTAAATGAGAATAAGAAAGAAAAGTATGTCTTTGTGCCCCCTTTTCCCTGTTAATGCCCTATCGGCCCCCCTGGCTAAACTTTGCTAGATCCGCCCCTGCACAGTTACCAGCCGTCAGCTACACAGAAAAGGATCCAAGTGTAGAAAGTAAATAAATTCTAACAGCTTATCAAGCTTAAACGTGCTGCTGTTGTTCAGCCGCTGCTTTCCTCTTTCTGGCGCGAAGTGGGCGATAGACAAGCAAGAGACTTGCGACAGAAAAGCCGATCAGCTGATCATTGATCAGTTTCATGATTGAAGTAGCAGCAGGAGAGGGAGGGAGAGAGAATGAGAGGCAGTCGCTCCATATATTGGTTGTAAAGCTTACGGGAATGCTTTACAAACATTAAGAGATGAACTTACACACTTGCTTTACTTCTCTCAGGGATAACTTCCTCGGAGATGAAATGCCAGATTGGTAGCAAGGCTACAAATACACACAGCCACTCTATCACATGACACATACTGCTGCCATCGCTGTGTCGCAAGTTCTGTGAGGTGCTTTTTTGATATTTAATGGATCGGATTACATTTTTTATTTCTCTCCGATATCCGTAATTTACATCAGTATCGGACCAATACCGATACATAATATCGGATCGGTCCATCTCTAGTTGAAACCCTCAAAATCTGTAAAGTGTTTACCCTCCCTTTATGTCAACAGAATATTGTCAACAAAACAAAAAACTTCCACCTTCTTTTTATTTTCTGTATTCAAAGATTTTCTCTAATTTAAAACTGAATATTTTTTGGTGTTTTCAATGTTTGAGCAAAACAAGTAATTTGAAGACTTTATTTATTTGTCAGAGCTTTATCATTCAACTAATTCTATGTCCCGTGAAGACTGCACATCTTGCAGACTTTAGTGGAAACATACATGTATCTCATTAGTATGCAAAAGAGCTCTTTGCGTCACCGTAAACAAACCAGCTGTCAGAAGCTGTGTTGTTCTCTATGTCTATTTAAAAGTCTTAGGCCATTCAAGCAGTCTATCAAAAGAGACGTCGGCTCTTAAAGATGTCATCTTCAGCTTCTCGCCTGTCACGGGAAATCCTTTGTTGCCTTTGTAAATTTTCATAAACAGACTGGTGTTTTTGTAAGCTTGCGTCTAAGTGACAGTGGGCTTCGGTGTATGACTGAATGATCTGTACTAGAAACAGTATCCGGCTGCATTCTGGCTGTGTTTTAGTGTGGGAGTTGGACTTTGAAACTAACGGTGCGTGCAGGGTGCCTGGTGATAGATGGATCCTCCAATGAAGTCATGTTATGTATTCCTGATGAGACTAGTGAATCAGAGGAGAGGATTTATGTGGCGGTGGAGGAGCAACCACTCCAGAAGATGTTGTCTGTGTGAAGTGGTGGACTGAGGCTGTTTGTCATTGTGCTGAGCATCCAGTGATTAAGCTACCATGCTGACAGACATTCATCTGCTTTATTAAGTGAATGACTTGCATGCAAAATGCATTTGGCTCCAGTAAACAATGGGAAGTTTAATGGCAAGTCACATGCTTCATCTTCTTTTTGGTGTAATCCCATAAGTCACAAAGGTTTGCTAGTCAAACAGTGGTTTGTCTCTGGTTCCTTGCAAATTTAAAGCAATGAATAAAAAAAATTATAAGCTACTACATGTACTGATGAGTGGGAAAAATTAAAGGAAAGGAAAAAAAAAATCACATGAAAAACAACCTGTTTTCAAGCAGCAAGTGAGTTTTAATGTGCAGAAATGATTGTTGTGAGAAACAATTTCAAATTTCTTCAATAACGCAACAAACCTTGTGCTACTGAGATATCTCACTGGGACTTTGAGGTGCTGAGTATGTCTGGCAACTCACGGTTGCGTGACACTGCCAAGCTGGGGGTCATTGCTTGTATTAATGATGCATGGGGAGCTGAACTGGCTTTTATTTCCCACACCATCTGTATCCAGTTGTGCCATGTAGATGGATTTTGGCTGAACAACCCCCCTTAGCAGCCAGTGGTATGATTTATGGGACTGTGGCACAAAGGGATAATGTGTGCAGAGAAAACTATTTGCAATTATGCAAATATCCACATTCACAATATACATCTTATTTATTTAATGCAAGGTTTAATATTGTGTTTTCCACTAAATATTCAAAAAGAAGTTCAGTGATTTCAACTGTTTTTGTTTAGTAAAAGCAGAGACATTTATATCTCTCAGGAGAACATAAAAACTGAAAAGGGTTGGAAAAGGAAGAAAATTTAATTTAGATAATTGAGAAATAATTGAACAACAGAGGTTTGTGAAACCACTAGGTCTAGATGTGTAGTATGATATTAAAATAAGTACTGATAAAGAAATCTTAGAGCAGAGAGAAAAAATGGCTGATATCGAGAAATCCGACCAGTGGCTGGGCAAAGCAGGATTGAAGGACAGCACAGAGTCACTAATCATGGCAGCACAGGAACAAGCTGTGAGCACAAGCATCATGTGTATATGAAATATTTTAAAATATTTATATTCACAATATTATCGGATGACCACCTTTATTCCTAAAAGCAACTCTTTTTGGCAAGTTTTCTTTAAACAGTCTTCAGGAAGCTCTCAGGAAGCCTGGTTCTCCGGGCTTCATGATCAATCATTTCTGCTGAGGCTTTAGCCAAAAGTAAAGCGGATCAGCTGAAAGGTGAGATTTATCTCTCAGATACTGTGTCTGATCTTTTTTCCTATTTCTTAAGGACATGACTTATACGTTCATCTGCTGTAAAAAGAATAGTTTTTGTAATTTTTTTGTTCTCCACTTGGCAAATTTACAAATTTTTTTAAGGATTGGCTGCACACCAAAGATAATTCACGATTTCCTGTAATAGGTGTTTGGAATCATCCTCCTTTTTTCAAAAATACAATTTGAGGCCTGTCAAACTGTTATCTTCAACATTTGTCATTCTATTATTTAGTGCTGAAAAACTTGTCCATTGTGACCTTTCATTTTGTGACAAGCAATCCAAACATTTCATGAAAAAATGAGAACAACTGTGAAACCTACTTCTCATCAATTATTCATTTTTTCATATTTGTGAAATTTTTCATGTTTGTGAAATATTTAATTAATATAAATTAAAAGAACAGACAAATATATACCACAATTTCTATTAAGACTAATGTGACTTAACATATTAGATCATATCTTACTTTCTTAACTATTCAGTACGCAATTACTTGAGTTTGGATGAGTCCAGCATACCATCACACTATCTCTCTATATATCTATCTCTATTTATAGATATATCTATATATCTATATATAGATAGATGTGTGTGTGTGTGTATGTTGCCATGGAATTTCTTGGGGTTGCAGGGCAGTAGAAAGACAGAATTAGTGGTTCTCTGTGTGTGACTCCAGTATCTTTCTTCCAGATGTCACTCTAATGGGCCTCAGCACAGACCTGTGGGCACCTCAACAAAATAGAGCACCACAGATAGATGTGTTGATTTCCCAATTACCCCTGGCTACTCTTTTTTTGATGAGCAACTGGGAAACCTTTCAGTGTCCCAGTCATTTCTCACCTGTGAGATGAGATTTTTTTTAATAACCGGACTATGCTGAAAGCTTTTGCTTTTGGTTGTGTGTTACTCTGTGTTACTTGCAATGTACCTTAACACAAGGTTAAAGCTGCAATTAGAAGTACCAACAGCAACAGCTCGGGGGCTTATTTAACCCAAAGAACAGGATGCATCTTAGCATGCACATGCAACTTGGCAGCACGTCTGGTTTAGCTGAAAGGCCAACACCGAGTTCCGTTTACCAGACAGGTCCGAAATGTTTAGCTAAAGTGTCAGACGTACCTGTAAGGCTGTTTACTTTTTTGTGAATTTTTGGCAGTGAGGGCACAGATGTGGCTTGGGTCACAAGGAATTTGTACAAATGTTATTTCCATCGCTTTAGCTATCATTTCGTGGGATTATCCCTGCCAAGTTAATTTGGAGCTGGAGTTTTATATCTGTGCCGGCAGCTGCTGCCAATATGAACCTTTGGTGTAGCAGAGAAATTGTTACACTTTGCAAGACGGATGTGCTGTTGTAGTTAGAGCATCCCTCAGCCTGCTGCAATTCATCAGGATATGGCCAAGCAGGTAGAATTGTGTATATATAATCTACTTCTAGGAGGAACAGGACAGATGTATTACCGTGATTTACCTGACACTCAAATTACAGTGTAAGTAATCCTTCTGCTAGAGGTGAAACATAGTGACAGCCTTATAAATTAAAATATACCATGGAATTAATCCTAGCTATTAAAAGGAGACCTCTTAATGCTCACCTTTAATTTGGAAAATTAACCTGCCTGGCTGTCTGTTAAGCCTGTCCAAGCCTTCGTTACTGTTGAGTCATTTGTATAATGTAGCAGGAAGAAAATAAAGCACAGCACCTTATAAGCTGAAAACCTACAGGCCAATTTATTATTATAGATTCGGTGGGATGCCCTTGAGTAGCCTTCTTAAAACTGTTTACATCAGACCTGCTCCCTAGTGAGGGAGCCAACTGACTTAGTAATAGCTTACATTTTGTTAATTCACACGTTTTCTTGGCAGTTATAGGCTAAGACTCAAACCATGCTCATAGCTGGCAAGACAAGCTCTGACGGCTAACTAGGTGTGAAACACTGTTGCATAGGATTACCATATATGTCTACTAGAGAACCTGCAGAAATCAATGAATTACAGATAAAACAGGAAGCTGCTCTAAACACGTCATGGCCTTTGGTGCTTCTCCTCATCATAAGATAGTAGCAGATGAAAACTTGTCTGACTCCAGTTTACTAAGTGGAGATGGCGCCTTGCTGGGTATCAAGAGCGTCCAAGTTGTATTTGCAGAGAGAGGCTGCATTTCTCTGATTATGTCAAGTTGCTTCTGGAATCCTCAAAACAGCAGGATTTTACAAACATTGTATTTTTATTTCCTCCAGCTTTAGTCAGAGTCTCACAAGTAAACGAGTTTATTTGCAGGAAACTGGAGTGGAGTGGAGAATGAGCTCAGCTGGATGTAAAATTTCTATTAAGACTAATTTGACTTAACATATCAGTTTCAGTTTTATTTAGATTATATCTTAATTTCTTAACTATTCAGTACGTAGTTACTTGAGTTTGAATGAGTTCAGCATATCATCACTATATTTATATATATCCTTTAGGCAAATACAAGTTTTCTTTTATTCAGCAGTTACAAATTAAGACAAATACCATCATACATATTACAAAAGAATCATCGAACATTACATTAGAATTAAGATAATTGAATTGAACCGGGAGCTGCAATTTTAAACAAAAAATAAGTTAACAGTTTGTACAGCATGTTTGATAGTTTTAATTTCATCATGTGCTCAAATACATTAACAAAGACAATTAGATAAACTCATAAATCTGTTAACTACCGAAACATTTTTTTCTGATCACCAAATAAGTATTTTCTTATCAAAAGATCTGCAAAAAAGGGCTGATTCAATGAATAGGAACGGTAAGAATACTTAATTTATAGGTATATTTTTTTCTTCCCTGGGATGTTAAAGTTGTTTTTAGTACATAATGCTAGAAATGGTGGGTAATTTCTAAATGTCACTGAATATCTTGTTCAGCAAAGCAGCTCAGATAATAGTGATAGCAATGAAGAGTTAAATGTTTTCACTTAAGGTGGTAAGATGGAAAATTATGTCCCTGAAAGCTGAATAAGCAATGACTTTTTTTCATTCTCAAAATACACAGTGTATATAAAATAACACTGTATATACTATATCTGTTTATGTCAGTTGATATATTGATTGATAGTCCAGTCTCAGATGTGCATGGTGAGATGAAAACACATTGATTCACTCTAAGGAGTCTGGGCTCATATGCTTAAAAGCTTAGGTTAAGCAGATACAATATTTATGTTTCTTGAATATTACTATAATAAAATATGTTTGTAAAACTGATGCAAATATATAATAATGTATTTATATATAATAAAGAATATTTCAGGTATATTTCCCATTCATGTGGCAGTCATGCAAACCTCTTTGCTTAATCGAGCTGGGGAAAAAGGGGAACTCACTGAACTCATGCTATTATTTAATCTTTTGCTAGTTAAATATATTTATATTGGGGTGGCTGTGGCTCAGGAGGTTCAGTACAGCAGGTCATCTATTAATGGTTTGACCTCGGCATGTCAAGTATCCTTGACCAAGATACTGAATGCCAAGTTGCTCCCAATGCTTTCATCAGAGTGTTAGGAAACATTTTCTGATCCTTAAACTTGGGTTACCATAAATATTTGTATTGGTTTCCATGTCATTGTATCTGTAGTGATGATCCAAGCACCAAAAGGCCACTTGACTCAATTTGAAGTCATTTCCAAGCTGCTGTGGTGAAAAAAACTAACGTCCACCATGGCCAATACCTTTAACACTTTATCTAATTCTTAAAAAACAAACAAACAAACAAAAAAACAGACAAATCTGAGAGAATGACTGAAAGTCAAATTCACAGTGCAAAAACAGATAAAAACACGACACTACCATCAGAACCAAAAACTACACGGTTGAAAGATCTGTGTGGCTTCCTCCTGGCTTTAATTCTCTCCACCTGTGCTCTCAATGCGTCTCCTAAATAGGGCAATGTAAAACCCATTCCCCGTGGTGCTCAAGTGACACTACTGCATAAACAAACAACAAAATACACTTTGAATGAGATCGAATCTAATTTAGATAATTATCTGTCCAACACTTTATTCGTTTCAGCTCCAGTCAAAGACTACAATAGTTTGGAATTGCTCTCTAAAAACATTCAACGCTCATGCCTTGTTTTGGGGAAGAAAACATGATGAAAATTTTCGCATAGGTCCTTTAATTTCTCAACCTGGACTCTCACCAAGTTCCACTGAGTGTAAACCAAACCTTAAATATATTTATGCATGCGCAGCTGCTCCATAAAGTCGTATTTTAGTAGTGGTTCACCCTTTTGAAGTGTAGCGTGATTCCAAAGTATAAAATAGCATTTACAGATGTGTTTGTTAAGAGGGTCACTGGGTAAGACACTGAGCATGGAAAAATACAACTGCAGTATTGTTTTACATCTAAATTTAGTCTTGACAGTCTTAACCACAGCATATGTTTTCTTTTTTAATACAAGTGTTATTGACTGAATATAGTTTCCCCTGAATTTTTCTGCGAGCCTGTAGGGATCAAAATCTTTTATGCCGCTCTGTGGGTTGAGAGGCATTCCACTGGAAATGGTAAACATTCCCATTGGATTAATTACCAACTCCTTTTCCTCTGTTCTGTCTGTTTCTTGTCAGAATGGAGGTTAACAGTGGAATGAACTTTGGTCCACGTGTAGAGAGTTTGCCTGTCAGGTCTCATAAAGCGCGAGTAGGGCCAGGTGTTGGTGGATTGTTGAACAAATGAAAAGTTGGATGTCTGAAAGAAGAGGTCAGATTAGGTAAAAGGGACATGTTCTAGCATCTTGTAGTTGTTTGTAGTGTTGTCTCTTGTACAGATCTTTGAAGTTTTTACAAAAGTGTTATTGCAAGTTTGAAACTTTCTATGTCTATCTTGCATTGTTTGTGAGTAGTCTTTTTTTAAACCTAACTTATAAGAAAACAGGTGCGTTGTTGGGATTCTGATGTTGTCCGATATGTTATAGATGTTTGTGGCTTGCATTTTCAACTTCTTGCTATTTTAATCATCTACACCTTACCAGACAGTATAATACACATAAAAATCGACAATAATATCAGCACAAAAACTTTACTTTAAAATTGCAATGGCAATGTGCTGTTGTGTCACCAAAGACGGTGGGATTCACTCACTGGGGACGATGACTTTGATATTGGGATCAATTAACAGATAGGTACATTTACAGCTGCTACAATGGCTGAAAATTATAAATAACCGAAACTAGCTAATTTCGACAATTATCTGTTCATTTTTAAACTCTACCTTCCAAGAAAACAGGTGGTTTGCTCAGATTTTGATGGTGCACAATATCCTATACATGTTTATGGCTTGCATATTCAACGTGCATCGCTGGCAATTATAAATTCCAGACGTAAGCCTCCACTAACAGCTACTCTCATTACACTCAGTGTTATTCAAACAGGCACACAGAGTTCACTTGAGCAGTCCACCCAGGTGTAACATCCACCTTATAATCTAAAAACAACACTGCACATTCCTTTTGCCTTCATTTTAAACAACGTGAGAAGAAGGGATGTCACAATACCCAACTTGACACCCAGTTTGATAGCAAAAGAAAATGATTATCCTGCCTACTTAAACGTGCACCGCATAGCATTAACCACTGCAAACATTTTAGCCTATGGAACGTGGGGGATTTTGTAACAGCAATGTCAGCTGTCTCAAAAGATAACACATTCAGACTAATATTGGATGAAGTTGTTGAATTGAAGCACATTCACCTTTTTAATTATTAGTTTTTACCATTTAAATCCAAACAGATTTGGATGCTGGACTTTCTGGTGCTTTCCTAAATTGGAAGTATTTCCTCCCTTGATTTGAAAAGCATGATAGCATTGTTTACATACTGCCTTTAGGAAATAAGTTATCCCCCTGCGCCTTAATGCCTTCATTATCTATGCATTGGAGTTCAGGTTCAAGTTACTGTATTTGTACTGGCAGACAGCTTTAGCCTCTCAAGACCTCGAAATGAGACTTTGGAAACCAGTGGCTGACGTCACAGTAGCTATGTCCATCTTTTATACTATGAACTTTCCCTGTGCCTGTGGTCATCCTTCAGCATGTAAAGATACAACACAATACTTGTAGCCATATACTACCCCGTTCTGCTTACAGTACCTATGATAGACAGAAAATATTTTGTGGTCAGAATTACGGTACTTTAAGGTATCACAAATATGGGTTCTGACAGCATCTCTGTTAAGATCTACCTAATTAATTGTTGCTATGCTGAGATCACCAAGGCTACAGAGCAGAAGGATAATTATCAGGTAAATTTGGTGTCCAGCTGCAAAATGAGTGATTCAAATGTGCTATTTGTCCCCAAATTCTTTGCTATTAAAAGATACAGAAGAGCACCTCATGTGGTATAAAATGGTCTTCTGTACTTTACAGCATTTAGAAGTCATGGCAGATGGCTGCCCCTCCCTGAGCATGTTTTTGATGGAGGTTTCTTCTAGTTAAAAGGGAGTTTTTACTTCCCACTGTCACCAAGTGCTTGCTCAAGGGGGGTAATTCGATTATTGCAGGGTCTTTACCTTACAATATAAAGCAGATTTGGTGCTATATAATTAAAATCGAGTTAAATTGAATTGGATAAGTAATATAGTTTATGTGGGTTTGTACTCTTTTGAACTCATCTCTACCACCACAAACAGAAAAGCCAGTCACTGTGAATTAAACTAGTATTTCATGACATCTTCTTCCCCATTACATGCAACTTACTGACAAGTTAGTGCTGTATTCAAGATCTCTGGATCTCTTTTATCGCAAAATCTGTCAGCAAGACGGATTAATATTTCACAAAAATAAGAAGAATAATCAACATAAAGGAACATAGACAGACATAAAACACTTGATAAAAGAGAACAGAGAAACTGAATTTAATTGACTGGAGGATTAGTATTAGAAAGCTTAAAACAAAGGGGAAAAAGAACAGTAGCAGGGAAAATGCTGAAATGCACACAAGGATCTCTTCAGAATTAGTTTTACTCACATGGGTATAAATTTTCTAAAGTTAGATAATAAGTTACAGACACATCACATCGAAGTTCATCCTGATAAATTATTCATTTGAAACTGCTGTGCTAACGCTGCACTGTTTTGCATATGCCCCTCAAGTTTGAAACACCATTTTATCCACACACATACACCTTAATTGTTTATTGTGTTAAAGACAGAGCTCTTCAAATAAAACCATCATCCCTTGTTCTGGGTTTGATGTAAAGTATACTCCCATCATAAGACACACGACCTGTCACTTTCCCTGTTATCATTTTCAGGCCTAGTTTATCCTCATTATTTGTGTTCTGTTTGGAGCCCAGAACAGCTCTTCACAGCATATCCATTACCACAATCAATAATTTAAATAGGAGCCATTGTTTTTCTCTGCTTTTTAATGACACCATCATAAGCACTTATTCACCTCAGAAGGTGCTGCCACTGAAATTAAAATAATGAATAAAAGATAAGATGGTGGAAAGTGCTGAACTGGGACTCCAGCCGTCTGAGATCCCAGCTGAGAAGCAGTTATGAATGCAGGGCAGAGGCCACGTTTCTCACCACCCTCCTCGGGAGTGAGAGCGGCTGATGGTTGTGTTTGTTAATTTGACCCTGTGTGCTCATTGGTCGGGCTGAGGTCAGATTGACTTCCTGGGGATTAGATTCTGATCTTTTGGGCCACAGAGTGTGTGATCCGGATGAATGTGATGGATGACTTCTCCTTGG
Organism: Perissodus microlepis; assembly: GCF_051167445.1. Taxonomy (NCBI): domain Eukaryota; kingdom Metazoa; phylum Chordata; class Actinopteri; order Cichliformes; family Cichlidae; genus Perissodus; species Perissodus microlepis. The sequence continues at coordinate 11,120,002 of NC_140468.1, forward strand.
TTAATATGACAAATGAATCCACTCTAAGCCACAGTGAATACAGATCTTCTCCTTGTTTTTCTTATGTGTGCTTGCGATTTACATGATTGAACTGGGCCACAGACCTTTGGGGGTGCTGGAGAAGGAGTGACATATTTGACAGGTCAGGGTGCTCCTGCTCACTCTATTATCAGACATCTTTGTGGCACACTGTAGACATGCAATATATTACAATCCCCTTTTCCAAGTGTTGTCTTGTAATCCCAAACTATACTAAGGATTAATTTCATGGTTCAGTAGATAGCTTTGGTTCTCACTTTATTTGCACTAACCAGCCTTTTTCAGTTGCTTTCAAATAAACACATCAAAGTTAAAGCTAATAATTCTCTTTTTGCCACGTTATGAGTATTTATTACATTTAAATTGTTGTTTTTAGAAAAATATATTAATATGGGTAAAAAGGTTCACCGTCTGTTTTTACAGATTCTAACACTCAACAGCATATTAGCTCTACTGTTGTTTACTCAGATTGTATAGAAAATATGTGGACATAGCCATGGTGAGGTCAAATCCAAAAGCTATAGGGTGCAAAACTGTTAAGCTAAGTAGGTTAAAAATGTCTCTAGTGCCATTATCAGTCAAATTCCTAAATGGTAATAGGTGCAATTGTGGGGTACCTTATATGAGTTGCTTCCCTCACTTGTCCAAAGTAAATTTCTCCCAAGAGAACTCTGAGTATAGTCGCTGCTCCTCCACATTGAAAGGAGACAGCTGAGGGCGACATATGTTAAGGAGCTGAAACTCCTAAAGCCTTTATCCAATTTGAATGTTGATACCCTCAAATGAAAGCTGAAAGGCTACATATTATGCCCATGTCCATTATCTAATTATAATTGGAATATGTTTTAGTAAACAGGTAACAAAACAAAACTTGTGTCAGTGTCTAATGTATGGACCTAACTGCATCGGCTGGCCTGGGAACCCCTAGACATTTCCCTGGATAAGCTTATCCATTGATAATGTCCCAGATAATGTTTGTTTATTTGATTTTTACTGCAATGCAAACTTCTTAAAGTACATTTAAAAAATAACAAAGAAATCAAAATGTTTGCATACAAAATATAATACTATTCCCTTGACCATAAATACTATCCAGAGAGTGAGCTGCCCTGGGGGACGTTTGAGCTTTCCGAGTGCTTCTTGTTGATGTCTGTTTTTAGACTTCACTGATCAAGCCCTCCTTGTCCATGGGGCTGCACACCCACATATCTTCAATAATGAGTAATTACATCTGATAAGGAGTTTAATACATAATAACATCAAGCGAGTAAATTTTTCACGTGTTGGAGCTTGGCGTTCCTTTCATTTAATGCCATAGGGATACTCAACAAACCAGAAAGTAATGTCATTTATTTTTCCTTCTCATCTTTATCATGTGTTTGTGCATACAGATGTCTGATAAGTATTAGTAAGTTAATGGCCTCAGGTTAGTAACTGCAAGTAAAAAAATTTGGAAGGGAGAACTAAACAGAAAAAATAATTATTTGTATTAATTTTATGTATACTATTATAAATCCAATTTTTAATATACATAAATGTGCATATTAGGTAGTTCCATAGTGTAGTGGTTTACAAATTTTCCTAACAAGTAAAAGATCCCAAGAAGTGGCACAAATCCCTGGAGTGTTGTATCCGGAACGGGATCTGGTGTTAAAAACATGTCACACCTCTTGAATAAAGGAGCAACTAAAAGAAGCTTTAGATTAAATTAAATCAGTTTGGCTTTAAAGCCAAAGTTGTCTGAGGAAAGAATTCATCAATATTCATGTGTTTCATCAATGCCTCCAAAGGTTTTGATCATGTAAATCAATAGAAAATTGTTAAAATCGAGTCAATGAGTGAGTTCTGGTTTACTTGTGCATCAACCCAACATTGCAAGCCTCATTTGGAGTTTTGTTGCAAGTTTTTTTAAATGATGCTGATTTGCCAAAAACAAAAGCTAAAAGCCTTTAAAACTGGGTGTACGACTGGTAGGATTCTAGTGAACCATATTATTATATGTGGATGATCTCGTGGTTTATAGTCCTAGCAGTACTGGTCTCCAGTAGTTCCTTCACATATGCTCTGCTTTTGGTGTCGAGCATGACATCAGATATAACGACTGTAAGAGCGCTCCCATGACTTGGAGAACCAAGGATTGCAAACATCTAGCATTTCAAAAATTAAAATTGTTAGAGAATATTCTTATTATCTCTAATAAAGTCAAATATTTTGGACATCTTATTACAGATAAAATAATGGATAATGAAGATATTTATACGCGATGCAAGATGTTTTATGCACAAGCAAACATCCCCTTATGTAAATTTAATGTATGTACAGAAAGAGTGAATATTTCTGTACATACATACAAGAAACATCAGATAATATACACCAAATACATATATTACTCCTAACATACATTAGCATACATCACATTACAATAACAGAAATCACTAACCAAAAACGTTACCCTAAGGATGCTAATATATAAATATCACTAATCCAATATATCTAGATAATCAGCACATGAAAATAATAGCATAAACTTCATATAGAAAGCTACTGCAGGTTGAGAAAAATGCTTACCATACAGGATTTATAAGCAATAAAAACATTTTGATAGTAAGTACTGCATTAAAGTTTGTTTGAAAACAGAAAATGATGTTAACAATTTTAAGATGCATTGAAGCTTATTCCAAATTTGTGGACCTCTACAGGTCACACACAAAAAAAGTATTGTCAGTAAGTAAGTAAGTAAGTCACGCAGTAAGTAAGTACTAGATTATACATTTCACAGGCATTATAAAAATACCTATGTAAACAACTCTATATACAACATATATGTGTGGATGAATTATAGGAAAGCAAAGTTTATGGAAACCTAATATAACTTAAAGATGTTGTTATAAGAGATAGTTAATTGCAAGAGAAATGTTTGTAGCTGCTCGAGTCAATACATAACTGTAATACCTTATTAAGAAAAATTAGTAAGAAACATCATGTTCATATTAAGAAAATCATGTCACTGCTTCTGAGAATGAGATCAGTGGTTTAATGGATATTAGTATAGTTTGAAAAAACCCACACTGTCCTACTTCCAGTAACCCACAGTCTCACACAATTTAGCAGAAGCAGGTTGTTAAACCAGGAAAACAAAATGTTGCACAACATTTTCAGGTTTGAAGCCTTGCTATTTTTTTTAAAACACTCATCTGTAGATTGATTTATAGACAACATGTTAATGGAAAATTAATATTTAAATATGGGACATATGCATAATTTATTATAAGAGAGCTTCTGTTCCTTTATATCACCCTGGCAGAATAAAAAAGCCTCAGCACAGAAGGAGGCAGTGTCATTGTCATCAGCAGCTATTTATCACAATCCCAATATGACCAATCAAGCATTTGCCGCAGTGTCACATGTCAGAGAGCATTTAATGGCTGTACCACCCTGGCAGTGGCCTCATGCTGAACTTTAATTATTGTGAGTGGCCTTGTTGAAAAAACTTTTTTTTTTTTTTTCAGCTGACACAGCAACTACAATTCCTTTCTTCTTCCATCTTACTACTTCTATCACATTCTTCCCCTGCCAGTACTTCCTGTGTTTTTGGTGGACTTCAACCAAATTCAACTTCCTGTCTCTTGGAAATGTTAAGAGAGGTGAGGCAGTAAGAAGGACCAGATGGTTTCACAGATGTGAACGTACAGTAAATCCACGTTTTCAGCTTCTATTGGCTTTTACAGTCAACTTATCAGCTGTTTTTGTACAAAACACCACAACAGGAAGTTGCCTGGAGTCTGCAGGCAAGTAGGCTCATTAGCTGTCTCCTCTGTTCTTCTGTTTTTTTGCTTATTTTCTTTGGAGGGTTTGTAAGTGGTCCTAAAAGGGAAATGACTTTATAATGGTGTGTGGACAGGATCATCCCTGAATGATAAACCGTTTCTTCACTATAACAATGGATAGTTGGAATCAGCCTGTTGAGAGCACTTCTGGGTAGCTGCCCAGAAGGACTCTCTGGACAGAATGTGCTGTTCTGTTCTCAAGGTCTCTCAAGTGACTCCACTGCAGGGTTTGCAGTCCACTCTGTCATACTGTTTTCATGTTTTATTTTTCTCTGCACCTTGAGCAATGCAATGGTATTGAGCTCTCTGGCTCTGTCACCGCAGAGGAAAGCTGGCAGTAGATTTCATTTTTATGGTATTGTCATATTCCACTTATGTTCATCTATTTTTATACCTCCATGCTGTCGATGGCCATGGCTAGAGGCATTATGTCTTTGGGATTGTTTCGGGATTGTACATTACTCTGCCATCCATTCATTAGTCCATCCATTCTAATAAATTTGAGATATTGTTGATAGCTTCTAAATGTTCTTTACATCTGCAACAACCTTTCACTTGGACTGAACTGATTAGATTTTGGTGCACATAAAACTAATATTCGGTGCCCATGTATTACATGTCTTTGAAGCCATCTTTACATGTATGTTTGGATTTACATGGCTGTAAAGTGCAACTTGACTTGTTGGCAGAGGCGGTACTATATAGGGAGATTATATAAGGACCAACACTACAAGAGAATATAAATGTTTGCTTTCTTCCTTCTATCTTGATTTATTCCTTTATCACCCACATTTCTGATTGAACACTTGATTATGGATTGGGTTTCCGGTGACTAATAAATGCTTGAGGATTCAACTATTTTTCATTGAGTCTTTCTGGTGATATGAATCGGGCTCGCCTGAGCTTATCAACTGACCCTGTGCAAAACCTCATATAGCATTTCGCTTCACTGCATCCCAGCCACGAGTGCAACTTCTAATCTGCCTGTTGCTTCTCCAGATAAGTGAAGTTTTAGCTATCGTGCAGTGTAAACAGCACTGAATATTAAAAGATAGTCTGACATTTTAAGAATGCCCGGAGACACAAGAGGACACAAACATATACTCGGCCAACTTATCTTGCGGAACATCTTCAAGAGTTTCTTGCACAATGTTTCAAAGAGAAAGCATTTCCTCTGAAAATGGGTTAGTGTTAAACCCAGTAGAAACAAGACCTTTTAATCTTCTCCATGAGTCAAAAATGAAGACAGCGATGGTATTTTAAACATTTCCTGTGAGTTCTCCGTAGCCTGAGAAAGCACTACTGGTTTGCTTTGAATCAAAACAAAGACGGCCCATCGGCAGGGCAGCAATTAATTTCCACCATTTGAAATATCAGAGAGCTGAGGAAGTAGGACAGTGCACTCTCTGCTACACAGACTGTTTCTCCAGCCAGGTATAACAACAATTCCTTGCTGTGGTTTGAGCAATGAATGGTTAAAGGGCTGTTGAGTGTTTTTGTCATTCGCTTTCTCTAAGAACGAGACCAAAACGCATGGACATGTTGCTTTTGTGTCACCACTTTTCCATTTTTTTTTGTGTGTGCAAAATCAATGCCAAAGAAAGCAAATTTTCATCTTCAGAACATTAGAAAAGCTGTAGCATAGCCTGTTTAAATTTGATTTGCTACAGCCAATAGCGTGATAGTGATCGCCAACAATAGATTCAGATTGGCCAAAAAATGAGTTACACACAGCGGCTTTTCACACAAAGAAACATTTTTGTATTGACAGAAATAAACACAAAGAAAATAATTGTTTGTGAAAGAAGGGAAAGTACAAAAGAGAATAGCAATTAACTGCTGGTGTGAGGAAGGCTGTTTTTTTCCAGAGCCGGGATGGGAAGCTTGGAGGAAAGCAGACAGCAGACTTTAAACAAATCAGCCTGATTGGCTGTGCTGATATGTCCCTAAATGACAGGGTAGATAGTATGGAAAGGCCTCCCTTTCATGAGTTATTAAGACTGTGGCCAATTCCATTTGTACCACACAGGGAAGGAGCCGTCAGCGCAGCACTTACACCACTACTACTGAGGCTTATGTATTCAAAGTTAATTATAGTTATTATGAATTTGAGTTATCTGTGTGGTTATGTGTTTGATCTCTCCAGCCAAACCAGTTTTCTGACCTGCGGTCTCCCTACATGAGTGATATTTCATTTCTCAGTGCCAATTTCAAATAAAATCTGAAACTACTGGTGGTATTGATTGTGCGATAATAATTTATTAAACATTTAGTGATCATTAATAATTTTACAAAGCAAGAAATCGTATTATCAAATTTATCCAGTTTTATTATTCTGTGGTTTGAAAAAGACCTGAAAATGAAGTACTGATGCACGCACAAAAAGCTTTTCAACAGGTTTTATACTAGAACATGCACACAAATGGTTTTATACTATATTGCACTCAAATCTGTTCTATTCAGATAGATGCACACAATGTTTTTTATTCATAGCTAAAACATCTCAGCCTAGTCTGATATCAAGTTTTATCTTTAAAAAACACACATACAGTCATTTGCATTACATTTGAGTAAAGACTAAATACATAATTTACATATTTACAGATGAGATTTCTTTCTTCAAAAGAGGTTTATTCTCACTACTCACAAGCTGCAGGGCATTGGAGCCCGATCAATAGGACTCTTAGGACAGATACCAATATTTGTCAATTAAAAAAAAAAAAATCCAATATTTCTTATGCCATTTTTCTTCTTCTTTTAAAGACATGAAACATAAACAGATTTCCATAATATTTATTTGTAGTTTTTTTTATTTATGCTTCACGCGATTCTGCTCAGCTGGTTGTTGTGTCTGTGGCATTTCAAACATGTATGCTGCCAAGGGAAGCTGGTGAGCGCCTTCTGGTGAACAAACTAAGCAAAGTCAACACCCATAATAATATTGATGATTGAAGGGTGTTTCTCTTATTTATAGATGTCAGCCGATTATATCAGCAGTAAAACTATACCTAGATTTTTGTGTTTCCTCTTTAAATTTGTTGGGTTGACTTTTGTTGTTGGTGCAATACAGTATCAGTACACTGAATTTAATAGGAAGAATTGAACTGAATAGCTAGTGGCCAGATAATAGTTTGAGATTTTTTCTTTTAAAATATTTGCCTTATTAATGCTTAATATAGATTAATTACACATTATTGAAAGAATTATTACTAATGCTTTAACTTAGTTGCAACAAACTTTTCAGCTACTTTCTTACAGGCAGTGTTCAGAGGCATTAAGGATGCTAAAGGTGGAAAAATGAATGTGATGGGTGGCCTTCAGTGCAGATAGTCTTCAAATCCACGCTTTAATTATTACAGATTTGAAGGTTTATCAGCTGAAAAAGGTAGATGATGCAACTTTGTGTTCTCTTTGTCCACTGCCCTCTACACATATTTCAGTTCCAGTTAAGCTATTTCATCATACTTGATGGACAGGACAACATATTTGCTTCATGAGTATAGCAGATCTGTCAAGCTGCCAGTCACCCACTGCTACAGCTAGCTGACTGATTGATTTAGATGCAACTTCCCTTGAGAGTGACATTGTTGTGTCAATGACACCGTCCCTTATTTGCCTTTGCATTTTCCATCCATCTGTTTTACCTGTCTCGATCTCTCTTCATATGTAACCCTCATCCACCATTTTTCTTTGCCTTCATCCTTGTAGTCTTTGCCATGACCTCCCATTGACTGATAAAGGAACAGAACAGAAGAGTGATACAGAAGAGTGATATGCTCATCAACAGTAATCAGTGGGCTTGTTAGGTCTAATTCTGTAAATGTCATCCTAACTTTAGTGCTGTGAGTACAGTGTACTATCCTTTAACTGAAGAAGCTATCGATTAAGATCCATTATTCTGCTGGCGTAAAGCAAAAACATATTTTACATTTGCGTCTTTCTTTTTCAAACTGAAGGTACTGTCAGGTCAACTTCTTGTAGGTTGGAAAGGAGCCTTTTCAGAGCAGAGCTTGTTATTTCGACACCTGTTTCCTAGAAAGACTGTTGCTGTGGGGTGAACCTGATGGCCCAGCGGGGGGTAAATGACATTGCTTGAGCAGGGAGGCAGTCACTCCGTCTTCTTATCAGCTCTGCCTGCAAGCTGCTGGAATACAGAGCTGCAATGGGTAGCTGGGGGTAGACAATATCAGCAGCTGCGAGGACGAGCAATGACTCACTTCCACGGTGCCCTTATCTTATGATGTATGCGAGCAAGAGCAGGTATGGCATACATCAGCTTCAACTGCATGGGTATAATATATATATATGCAGCTCCAAGTGTGAAGATGGGAAACATTTCCAAAGCCTTCAGCTATAAAATCATTCTGCTCACCCTTTTAAAAAGTATGCTTTTTGTCATCCTGCTGTATTTTGTTCAGAGCAAATCATTATGGCTTACCTTTAGACACAAAGAAAACTCATGGATAAAACCAGAAGGTAGTACTGCGAGAGCATTATCTTTAAAGATCAACATTTCTTTCACCCTTCAGACATTGGCGTTCTTTTTTATCTGCAGGTGAGTGTTGATCCAAGTGACTTCACAGTGAGGAATACTATTTTCTGATAATATAATCCCTCCTGTGGTCCAGGCCCGGCTGCGTATCTCTTATATCCATGTCCCTCCCCGTGAGAGCCTCATAGTTTCTGGGCTGAATGTCTCTCTCATCCTTATCGTTTCTTCCATATTGTGATTCCAATGCACAGGAAGGATGGGAGGATGGACAATGAGTAGAGTGCTGCTGTAATGTCTGATTGAAACAGGAAGTTTAAGAAGTCATTCCAATTAGTTACATTTTTCTCATGATTATACCGCTTTGTTGAGGTAGAAATGTTGACATTTTGTGAGCTGCTGCAATTTTATATTTTCTTCATATTCACAGCAGGTAATTACAATATAGCAACATAACAATTTCACACAATCAGAGAGGTTTAAATGAGTTTTTTTTTGTTTTATAATAATTCTGCTCTTTTACAGTATTTCAGCGAGATAATGAAAACAGTGAGATAATGTTGACTCCTAGTCATCTCACTCAGTTTTCTTTCTTTCTCTGTCTCTCTCCATTTAGTTAGCAGAAGTCAGTGGATGAGGTGGGCTGTTCTCCATAACCCATTATGGATATCATCTACTGGCTATTTACCCATCTCAAAACATCCTGTCTGAAAGGCTCCTGCTCCATAACACCTCCCTGTGTTTGAGCTGGGACGCCCGGGACTCACAGGCTGTGGACATCATGACACAGATGGACTACAAGTACAGCCTGCTGGGCTCCACGGTGGAGGACTACCGCAAGAGACCGCTACTCCTGCAGGTGGATGAAACACCTATGAACCTGTTTGCAGTTCTGGAGGTAAAACGGGATCTACCAAGACGATGGAGCAACCTGGGGTGGTTCCGAAAGATCCGTGTCTACAGCTTCCTGTTTGGCCTAGCTGTCATGTTCCTCATCACGGCTTCATACATTCTGACTGGGGACAAAAAGGGCCTTCTCCTCACCCCTTCTCCCTATCACTTCAGCAGCCTGGTCAGCCCAGGACCTTTAACCTTTAATCTCTCCTCGGTCAAGGATTACATACATATTAAAATGGTGGTCAAATCCATTGCATCTAAGGTGGAGTTTCAGAGCAGTAGACAGCTTCCGGAGCTTAAAGCACTGGTTAAGAGTGAGCCACATGTGAGTATCCAAATTATTCTATATATTCTTTTTCCAATTTAACGCATGGACTTTGGCTTTGAATATCAAATACTATCACATAATTGATTTATTTAAAACTGATTAAATTCATACTTCAGTACTATATAACTATTTATATTACTCCTTTAATCAGCCTGAAGAGCCTTGTGCTATAATTAAATGTGTTGAAAAGGTGATTGAAATCAGCATTCCTGCCTACATGCTGTCTACCCAGGGCTGAATACAGCTACTCTGGTGTAATTCCCCATTGGCTACAGTGTCTAATTTAATTCATAAAGAGATAAACCTGCACTGAAATCCTTCTATAACTCTTTATGCCAAACCAGATAATTACATAGGTCCCCTTAAGCTCAAAGCCATCCCGAGGTCCTTCAGCATGTTGGCCTTGAGGCTTTCTTACTGTTCGTCTCACCTCAAAGCTTAGTTCAATTAATTGCTAATCGTAATGATAATGGCTTGTGCTTGGGCTATTTGCAATATAACTAATTTCTTATTGAACAACCTAATGAATTGGAGAGAGTGGCTGCAGGACAATCAATACTGCATCTGTGGACGGATCCGGCATTAATTGTCCTTAAAGTAGCCACGTCTTACAAAGTGCAAGCAAGTCATAGTGACGTGATTATTTGCTGCCTTTCATCAACAAAAAGAAAAAAATAACATCTTAACAATGTGAATGAATGCATGCATGCTCATGTGTAGTGCTACCAGAAAGTGTGAGATGAGATTAGAAGTTAATCTGGTTACAAAATTACCAGAATGAAGGTTAACATTTTGTGAGTTTGCACCTCCACACTTACTCAACAATGAATTTGAAGCTCTTTTTGTGAGTGTGAGGGTGGGTAATGGATCTGAGTTAGATTGTTTTTATGGCCACAACTTGCAATGTTCCCTTTTGGCCAAATCAGTCCCTCAAACACAATTCAGCTAATGTTCGTTTTAACTGTTCAAGACCAGACTGAATGCAAAAAAGCCTCCAGGACACGGAAAAAGGTATGAATGGCTGGACTATGTGGCTGAGCATCAGCAGTACAGATATGATAAGAGTGTGCTGGTGTTTATTGGAACATTGCTCGACAAATTTAGCATGAAGCAACTTGCTTGTGTTTCCAATTTATTATAAGTCTGATCTGCCAGAGACCACATTCTAGCTGCACAAACTTGTCATGAACGCACACAGTGCTTGCCTAGTCCTACCAAAAATAATGGTCTGTAGGCTATACAAAAACCCCCAAACATATTCATCTTCTACCGTGCGATGATAATTGAGAGTTTACAAAAAGTTTTGCGTGAAATGTCTAAATGGCCTAACAGACTGATGCAACCTGCTTTCTCTGCATTTACAGATGTTTTCTGTTATCCCTCGCAAATTTCTGCCTGGTGTCAAGAACCCCTGCTGGTATGAGGAATACACTGGGAATATCACTTCCGACCCATACAGGACAAACTTATATGGACGCTATTCACGGCGCTTCAGAACAGTTTTCCAGCACTTGAGGAACACTTTCCATGAACATTTGCTTCATCACAACAGGAAAATCTACCGCATGCGGTGCCTTCCTTATTTCTATATCATTGGTCAGCCAAAGTGCGGCACAACAGACCTGTATGATAGACTAAAGCTGCACCCGGATGTGAAGTTCACAACTTTCAAAGAGCCACACTGGTGGACCCGCAAACGTTTTGGTAAGTAAGGAACACGTAATTTTGAGCGGTACGGGAGCCCAGCCTGGGACCATGACATATGCTAAGCTCAAGTCACTGTCATTATTTTGGCAGTGAAATAGCCTCAGTGGACCCCACAAAACCACTAAGTGACATAATATTGAAATTGTCTATAACTATCATCATATTGTTAGATGTGTGAATTGCACAGTTTCTGCATATTTTAGTAGGTAATTTGAGTTCTTTCGGTATTGACTGACAATAATGTTAGAGTGAGACTTTTCTGAAACAAATACACATTTATGTATTTGTTTTTACATTTCTGATCCATATAGTTCAGTTTCTGGCTGTCTCATGTTTTCTACCAATTTCTACCCCGGCTGTCCAGCATATTATGCATCTATATTAATATATTTTATATTCCCAAGTAACCTTGGGCAAGATACTGAACCCTGATGCCCCTGATGTTTGTGTGAATGTTAGATAAAAGTGCTCTTAGTGAATGTGTGTGTCACTGGGTGAATGAGACTTATAGTAGAAAGCGCTTTCAGTGCTCAAAATTAAGAAGAGAGGTGCTATATAAGCTTTTCCCAGTGCAATTACAGTATAATTACAGGGAAATTAATACTCAAGACAAAAGCATTACAATTAACAGAAACTGCTAATTTTCTGCCTGAGAGTTGACCCAGATCAACATCCCTAATTGTATATTTACAATCTTTATGCAGCATTTTGAATTATAACCATTCCCTGTTCCCCTCCTGCATACTTTTACACCTTCATTAGACTTATACCAGTGCAACTTTCTCATCTTGGTATGTGTGGTTAAGCTTATGTGCTAACAAAGCTCATTAACAGCTCGACTAGAACTATACGCAGAAGGATCTAGATTATCTGTACTTTACTGTCATCTGTGACATAGACTTTTCTCTGTGGTAGAAAGCACTTGAAAGGAACATAAAAACAACCGAAGCTTCTTCAGGCACACTGAACCCACGCATGCTGTTATTTTGCACTTGTTTAGCACGTTAATGTTGCAGTCGCTCCTTGCGACACATCTCTCTACCGTGAAATTTGCTTCCCTCAGCTTCTAGGTGCATCATTTGGGCTATTCCCACTGTGCATAAATTTGAATTTTATACTCTCCTTGAAAAGAGTAACAGAGCAATTATAGGTTTATTTAATTACGCAACAAATCTTTCCATTTTATGATAGAGCTGTTGCATAAAGGCAATTAAAGTTGTTACTTCTTATTGGATAGAACATTGAATAAATAATGGATAAATAGTGAAAATACTGGCCAATTTCATGGAGAGTTTAACACTATCTGTTAATATATTGGCTTGTTTGTTTAGACACACACAAATTACTGCCAAAATTCCGGCTTATAATTTTGGCACTCAAGGCGTTTGAACAGGTGGTAACTCGAACAAGTCATTTGCACAAACAAAGAGAAAACCCTGTGCGTCAAGAAGTAAGAGCCGCCTCGCAGCAGACATCTGGGTCGTATGGCAGTTCTAACAGTGTGGCTGACATTGTGGTGTTCTTCCTCCACGAGCATCTGTGATGTAAAAAGAACCACCACACCATCACAGATGGGATTAAAAGCTACGCAAGACCCGGGAGTGAGACTGAATGCACCTCATGTGAGAAGAAAACCCTCTGGACACCCTTAAGTTGAATGTTAAATCGCTTGTTTGGTTTGATTTAGTGATTTTAGACACCACGAAGGCTTTACTCGATTTCCTCTTACATCTGAAATATTTTTAATTACAAATTTAGCTGATAATAAGGCTTGTAGTAAAAATCTTAAGTAGGCCAAGATTTCTTTTTCTCTCTTGCATTGTTGTCTCTAAACAAGCAGATCATCATACCTATGAGGTTTTTTTTGTTTCCCTTTGATACTGAAAGAGTCATTAAGACTCATGAATAATGGGAATCCTTCATCAGCCCAGGATGCGGACATCAGCGAGTGAGTCAGTGCGTGTGTCTCACTAATGTGTGCCTGAAATAAAGAAATACAAAGCCCAGCAGTTAAACTGTAGGGGAACGATCTGCCTTTTGACCGATGGCTCTGTTTTCAGTTCTGATTTCAAAATCAAAAGTCAATAACACAACAGCTTTATACTGAATTTTGTATATGCAGTGCTCAGATTATTTTATAATTATCTTTTAGTAAATGAAGCTACGCTATAACACGAGTGCAATACGAGCGCTCAATTTTCACCGTGATTTCTGGGGATGGGGGCTATTCTTCTGCTCAACAACAACTGATTTGACATTTTATTTTTCCAGCTGTCTGTCTAAAAGGATACTTAATGATATAAATAATTTCACTCATGGCTTTGGTGTACTCCTTGTTAAGGGCACTACATACAGTATTGGCCACAATCTTTGGAAAAAAAATCATCCAAATTCTCACCACAAATATCAAAAGAGGCTTAAGTGTCACAGCCAAATCTATCCCTTTGAAGTTTATCCAGTTGCTGACTATGCCCCTAATCCTTTCGAGACTCACAAAACCTAATTGGTGGATTGATCAGTCTGCATGCAATACTTATTTTAATGTGTTGGGTTTAGTTTGAGTTGATAATTATTTGAAGCTCGTAAAGCTGTGGGTTGTGGATGAGTTGTTTGCCTTAATTTGTCTGCCTCATGCTCCGTGTTTTCTGCTGCTTGTGATGTTGCATAGCAGCAAATGCAGTTATATCCCAAGGACACAGGTCCCCCTCAGTTACTGTCCCCCCTCGTTTGGTGCGCTTTCATCTTTGCTGTCACTTTCTTTCTCTCTATTCCTTCTAGTCATGAACTTCGGGCTGCTAATCAGCACTTTTCTCTTAAGACATCCTTTGAGAGCTCTCAGAATTCAAATGGTCTTGTTTTGTATTTATTTATTTCGATCCCCCTCGAGGCGCTGCTCGGTCGATGCAGTAAAAAGGTGATTTGATGCGATCCGTGCTACATAACTTTCTTGGAGGAGCATTTTGAATCTTAAGCAGATGTGTCTGTTGTGTACAGTTCCCATCAAGAAACACAGCCTATTTGAAAACTGCTCTATGCTTAATTCATATGAAAAAGCACAGGGACGGGGAAAAAAAAGAAAAGCACTGACGCAAGACTCGCCAGAGCCATCACACCTCATACAAGTGTGACCGTTCTGGATGAGTAATGATGCTGACTGGGTGTTTGGAGAGTTTACTTGAGTTTTCTAATCATGTTTTTCCTCCTAAGAAAAGGTGTTTTAATAGGACACCATCAAAGCATCGCTGAAAGTAACAGCGCGCCTGAGTTACCTCACTATCCTTATGCTGCATGGATACTCCCAAGTCCTAAACCGTATCTCCACGATAGCCTACTAAATTATAATTATAATGTACACCACAGCAGCTAAGATGGAAAACACATTTGCTAGTCCTGCATTTTAAGGATTAACTTGACATTGGCCTTTAATTGGAAACACAAGAAAGTGAGCAGAGACAGTACTCCCTGCTGAATTTGGATTGGATCTTTACTTGGATTTTATTAGGTCATCCTGCAGTCAGGACAACAACAAAGCCCTAATGACCCCCTTTAGTTTGAGCACAGAAACACATGTAGAGAAACAAGAAGGCGGGACTGAAAACACACCCACTTTTGCTTCTAGAATCCCGTTTAAAGCCAACGCATCCACTCCAAAAGCTTTTTAAGTGTAATAACTTAGCAAAAAATTCTAAAATATACCTGCCTAAAGTCAACGTCTTTTTCTCTGTCAGGTATCATTCGTCTCAGTGAGGGCTTCCATGATCGATACCCAGTGGAAGACTACTTGGACTTGTTCGATCAGGCTGCTTACCAAATCCAGGGCAACCTCACAGCAAATACCAGCAGATCCAGCCAATCTGATATGATCATAGGTAAGTGAGATGACAGCCAGCTCCCATTTGTAGAAATGAAACTATTATAACATATATTATTGCAACACTTTGAATTAAAATTTATTGAAGCATTTTCTAACTGGGCTCTGCACCACTAGTTGTTAGCCAGTGTGGATAACACGGATAATTATCATCTTAGTAACATATTGGGACCGAGATTTATAAAATAGACTTAAAATATTTTTGGGCAGCATGGTGGTCTTTACAGTAAGAAGGTCCTGGGTTCAAATCCACCATCTGGCCCAAATCTAGTTTAATTTCCGGGTGGTTGAAAATTCACTCTGTGTCGTTTCTACTTGGTGCTACTGTAACTTGCTAACAAAGGCTTTAAAAGTTATACAATGGAAGATTATAAGCTTTAGAATTAAACAGTCAGCACAACTGAATACCTACATATACTGTAGTTGCCCTATGCCTACTGCACAGCAGCCTCCAGTGGATGTGAGCAACATTACCTTCCTGGTTTATGTCCCATTGCAGTAATTTAATGGATCTAACAAGGACTGCCAAAGAGCAGGGAAAGGTCATAAAACCTGGTACCCATTGCTCAGATGATTAGCAGCCATGTGATATAGATACTAACCACTTGGCAATTGGTTTGTCACGCATTATGCAAAATGCTGGGAGCAGGAGCAGAGATTTAGAAGTGGAAGTTTTGCAAGCAAACAGAAATGACTTGAGTGCAACGATATAGAGGTTCAGTTAGAGGACAAGATGTCTGTGCGGGCAGCAGTCCGTCTCAGGGCAGACATACAATTTTGCGCAGTAGAGGAACAAATCTATGTGGTTTATTTGAGTCCAAAGGCAAAGTTTTGAAGCGGACTGTTGCCATATTTGAACAAGAAAACAAGAACTGATGCTCTCAAATGAAATGTCTCTTGAATAAATACACCGTGAGTAATATGAGGTGATAGGAGCAGGTATAATTCAAACGAATCATACCTTGATCCAGTTCAAATCTAACTGTCATCAAAACCTTCATATTCCAAAGTGACCCAGCTACATTTTGCATTTAATATGAACTAAGATTGCGCAGAATGCAAACACTGAATATCATATTCCACTTTTTGTGCTATGCAAGCACAGTAAATCAAACTTTGAGTTGCACATTATGACAGGAAGCTGCATATCAGCATTTGCCCACACAAAAAAATACCCAACTATTACAGACTGATTATCGTCAGAATAACATGTTTTTGGGTAGCTAAGCCAACAAGATACAGGCGATAGTGTGTAAAACATTGCCTGACTTCTTGCTAATCGCATCTCTTGGTAGTTTTCTAAGCGGAAACATTTCCTGTTGAGTGTAACCTCTGTCTTCCTGTTTTCTTTCACTGCTTCAGGGAACAGCTATTGCTCCCCACTCTCTACTGAGTATCTTATTAATTACTCGGGTCATGTATCTGTTGTGATCCATCTATAGAATGTGGTCCAGCAGCATTCTGTGCCCTCGTCGGGCTGCAGCCAATAGCATTGGGCCTGGGGTGACCTGACACTCACTTTAAACTTCGCTTGTAATCTTGTGTCCAATATTACAAAACTACTATTAAAGCAGCAGGTAGTGAGGATGAAGCACGGGGCTGCTCTGTAGCAGCCACTTTCACTTCAGTGAGGGAAGGTATTTCTAAAAGAGCTAGTGACTCAGCCTTAAAGAGAGGCTCTAACAGCTTAATAATACTGGACTTCCTTCTGCCTCACTTAGCCACTTCACTGAAGTGCTGTATAAGGGAATCATTGTTTTGTGTGCGTGTGTGTGTGAATGTGTGTGTGTGTGTGTGTCAGGACAGCAATAATACCCGCAGTGGGGTGGTGAAGTCTTACAAACCTCCTTCCTCTATCTGCATATCCTGTCTCCAGCCCCTCTGCAACTATCTGTTTCTGTCTTTTTTCCCCCTCCATCGCTTAAACACCGTGTCAAAGAAATTGCTCGGTCGCAAAGAAAAACTGATTTCAATTTTCAACAACAGGCTTTTCACACTTGGCTCGCTGCATTGGGTGCAGCTTAGCATGTTGCACTGTTTTGTTTGCGATTTCAAATAAATAATCCTAGTTAGAGAGGTGTGGGGGAGCAAAACCCCACTCAGTATTCACACGATGCCCTGGGAGAGCCCAGCACGGTGCAGGCCTATGGCCAGGATCTTGGGCTTCTGATTCTTTTCAACCCCCGGCCAAGACCCAGCCACTATGTAACACCAGAGAGACCAGTCTGGCTCCTGCATTTGTTTGTCCTGTACGGCCCTCCTTCTGGACCAAAATAAGCCCTTTTAATGGATACAGAGACCTTTAAATAGACTTGATCACAGTGTGTATCATTTGAGGTGTTAACAGCATTAACAGTGATCCTGTTTCGCTCTCACCGTTTTCATCGCAAAAAAATAGGCCCTGGCTATCGTCCCTTTTTTCTGAGGAAGGGAGGCAGATAAGGCTCCTGTTGTGTTCCTTCCAAATACAGCTTTGCTTCACAGATAAGAGGATAATGAAGGCGCAGACAGTCTAATGAATCCAGGATATCATTTATCAGCTTGGCTTGATAAAGTTTATGGTCCTAAATTGTTTGAGAAACAATGTCCTCTGACTTGGTGTGAGCACCAGTTTGGACAAGGATTTGAAGACTGCAGTCGTTGTACTATTTAGCTGCTCTTGCTGTTTGTCTTTTTTCTTTCTTTTTTCTCCCATTGAGCACTTGCTTTAGAACATCTCATTTTATTGACCTTTGCTTTCATGTTTTACTTCAAGCTTCAATTTAGAGGCTGTATGTTTCAAGTTTCATAACAACGTGCGATTTAAATCTCAGACAATCATTTGCAGGTAATGACAAACTAAAACGGAAATGAAAAATGAAAATAGGCTTAAAAATAGTTGCAAAAACAACAACAACAATGGTTTTCCCAATACATGCCCATTATTTCTTAATAACCAAACTGTTTATTTTGTATTGCCCACCATCTAAAACCCAACTTTCAGTGATTAATAACATTTGGCCAGTTTACATTTAAGCCAAACAAGATACCAAATTCTGTTTGTTTTTTTTAAATATCAATCAACATCACATTTTACAATAAAATATGTTTATGGTGATAAGAACAGTAACGCTAAAATAACAATACAAAAGTGTATTAGTATGATGTTTTAATGTTGTTGTAGATTATTAGGTGTAAGATAACATATATAACAGTAATTTGATGTAATTTAACAGGGATCCTGTACTGCGTATATTTGGTAAAAATATACAAAAAACACAAATAATGAGCCTTACACTAAAAACTAAAAGTGTCTGTGACTGCACAATACAATTTTACTTGAAGCACTGTGGCTGTATTTTCCAGGAGAAGCCAGCGCATCCACCATGTGGGATAACAACGCTTGGGTATATTTCTATGACAACACAACAAAGGGAGAGCCTCCCTTCCTTATCCAGGACTTCATCCATGCCCTGCAGCCTGATTCCCACTTCATTGTCATGCTCAGGGATCCGGTGGAAAGGTGGGAGAAATCTGCTTTGCTGATGCAGATCTAGTTCTGATGTGCATGTCTTTGCACCCCTATCATAAGTGTTTACACTGCTGACACAGACAGACATTTTCCAGGTTCATAAGAAACAAAAGACCTGTTGTCACAAGAGATGTGTTGACTTTTACTCAGACAGGCTGCCACAAAAGTATCATTATGATGCCTTTATCAGACATGTGGAGACCTTACAGCTGAATTCCTGTGTGATAATTTGTTTAGACGGGGGTGGGAAGGGTTCTTAACGCTGTTACTGTTGATTTTTACTTCTGAGCATGTCTAAGCATGCTCTGTAATTGCTTTTGTCTGTCAAATCGTGGCCCGTGGAACCTCTCCCCCAAAACAATTCTAGGAAAAAATTAGTTGCATGCTCAATTAGATTAGCTGTGTCATTTTTATTAGGTGAGATCAGTTTACACCCTGTACCGCATTTCCTCTATACGATCTTACATTTCAAACTAAATTGCAACTTAGAGTTCATATGGATCAGTGTCGCCACAATTCCCTTTCATTCTCATTTGACAGGAGGCAGCAGAAACATGTTTTCAGTCATAGAGTCAACCATTAAGAACTGAGTTGAGTTCACTGTGAATATTTTTGGTTGACTTAAAAAAAAGCCTAAATACAAAACATTAACAGACTGACTGGAAACTACAAAATACCAAATTGTAGGTCCTAATTTGGACATCTGGGTTTCTCTGTAAAGGCCTGTCAATTCTGGAACCCATTACTGACTGATCAAATTAATTACAGAGAGAAATTTTTCACAAGGGCTGGCTGAAAGCAAACAAGAGTAGCAATTTTTAGTAAATTGAACCCCAAATGATTATTTTGATTCATTTAATTGTCACTTAATCCGGCAGCTTAATTAAAATCGAAATATCTTTTTTCATTTTAAGAGAGAACAACAGAAGTATAATGGAAGCACTAAGATGACAGAGATAAGAGTCAAGACCAGCGCCAGCATCAATAAACATCTGGCTGGCTTAACAAGCTAAAAGAATTTGCTGTCAGAGGAGGCTGAGGCACTGGGGATTCCCCTTGCTGGACCAATATGATGACTGTCTGCAGTTTAATTAGGAGACATATTAAAAATACCAGAGAAGAGGAAATATATCTGTAATATTACAGCTTGTAAATGCTTGAAGACAAAAACCTGAAACATAATGAGGTGTCTTTTCCATGTTCAAATTTGTCTCTTGTCTTGCAGGCTGTACTCTGACTACCTTTACTTTGGTAGTGCCAATAAGTCTGCAGAGGATTTCCACGAGAAGGTGTCAGAGTCACTGCAGTTGTTTGAGGGGTGCCTTACGGAGTTCACAATGCGCTCCTGTGTGTACAACACCACCGTCAACAACGCCATGCCAGTGAGTGTTCCCCGCCTCCTGCTTTTGTCTCAAAGCTCCGCTGAAAAGCGGCACTTAGTGACCAGTTTATTAGCTGGTGGGAATGAAGAAAGTAAGAAAAGACAGATGGAGAGAAGTCCGTGCTTCATTAGCAAACGCTAAAGTTCGCAGGACAGACTTAATGGAAAGGATTGGCAGCACTGTGGGACCACTGAGCAGTTCAACACCTCAAGCCTCTTTGTGTACTACAAAAGCTCGTTTTCCTGTGAACTTGCTTCTTACTCATGGACCACGTATTAGTGCCAGCCAGTGCCCGGGCCGGTGTTAGGTCAGCTTTTCTCATAGCACCCTGAGGCAGACTGTGTGAGATGGGGATGAGGATTGTCCTCTTTTGGCTTTCCCTTTATGCTGCCTTGTATTTAGAGGTTCTCCAACAGTCTTTATGGCCCTTCATGAGCATGTTTGCTCTCTAGCGATGACCTAATTGTTCATCCGCAAATATCTATAAGAGTTATTAGCTCATGTGAGAAGCATTACAGCTGTCCTTACAGCAGACTCTCATGCCTGTGGTTTCTTGATAAAGGTTTTAGAGCTTGGATTAGTGTCTTAGAGAAAAAAAACAAATAAACCCCAGCATGAGAACACGACTGACCTAAACTGTTGTACCAAATTGATTTAACAAAGAAGGAATTGCTGAGCTGGCTTGTAATCATCGATTCTAAATGGCCTTTCAATTTTTGCTAAAAAGGCGAAATGAAAGGGTATTTTGTGCACACCTACTGTTCTGCAGTGAACTGTCACAAAGGAATCCAAAAATCAATTTCAACAAGGGTTAGGCTACGAGCAAATGCTTTGATGAGATCTCACAAAAGATCAGGGTGCTCATTTATTTCTGGGGTTGATGAATTGTGTAGTGGTTTAATCTACGTCTCAAATAAAACCTCAGAAAATTAAAAGAAACGTCTATCCTGTGTTCCCAGAGCCCAAGTTGGGATCTTTAAAATACTTATTTTGACCAGAAAATAATTTAAAGATTATTAAATCTTTAGATTATTTCAATTTGCACTTTTACAAAAGAGGGAAATCACCTTATTATGATGCAAAACTAAATTGAAATACTATATAATGTTTGGCCGTAAAGTATTTAGTTTGGTTGTGATGATGATGCAGGTTTCCCTCTTTCTTATCTCCCTCTATCACTTCAAATAATAAACACTACACATTTACATGCCTACACAGCATCTTGCATCACCGAGCCGAATTCATGGAGAAGACGAAAAAGAAAGCAGTTAAAATTTCCTCCCTCCACCTGTTTATCTCCTTAAAGAAGAGGATGCATGCACCACTTTGCTAAGAAAAAGTGCCTTGCATAGGAATTGCTTATCTCATGTTGACTTTCTTCTTCTGTGCCCTCAGGTCAGATTGCAAGTTGGCTTATACATTGTGTACTTAATGGACTGGCTGACCATCTTCAGCAGGGAACAAATTCTGGTCCTAAGGTTGGAAGACCATGCCTCTAACAGGAAATACACAATGCATCAAGTCTTCGAGTTCCTTAACCTGGGTAAGTGAACAAATGAGTAAGTGTAGTCATGGGGACTCTGATCAGTACAGTTCCAAACAGTGCCCTAGATACATACAAATATGGATATGTAGTGTAGCGGTAATTGTGATTATTAGAAAAATGAATGCGCCGACCTAAAACCTGTGCTGATCAAACAAATGTCACTTTAAAATGGCATGCAACAATATAACTAAAATCTGTCGATGCAGAATACGGGAGTATAAAAATCTCCGCTTAGGAGTAATCGTGAACAGTTTACCACACGCACACAGGTTTGAGTGTATGAATATGACAGCCAAAAACAGCCCCTTCCAGCTTTGTGGAAGCTTCCTTCTCTTAACTCACTGGTTTATCCCACAGTGTAATTGCCCCAAAGCTCAGACTTAGCTCTTCAAGGAGCTGCCAACACCATCTAAGGTGTGATTACCTTCCAGAGAATCTTTTGCCTTTCTCACTATTTTGTTCCATTTGTTTAGTGCTGCGTCAAAATCAAAATAAGTGGACCAGAACGAGGGGGTGTGAAAGAAATGTTTCTGTGTTTTTCACAGGGCCGCTGACAAAAGAAATTGAGTCAGAAATCACAAGAAGCCCGGCGTCAAACACCAGGAGGCCAGCTGACAAAAACCTAGGACCCATGCTGCCCATCACTAAAGACATCCTGCGGGACTTCTACACACCGTTCAATGAAAAATTGGCCAAAGTGCTGCAGAATGACTCCTTCCTCTGGGAGAATAACTCTAAACTCTGAACATCCCAACATCACAACTCTTGTTATTTTAGAAATAGAAAGAAAAAAAATACCACTGATGTGTCAACCAGCCCCTTTGGACTTCATCTCTCTCAAGTGCCCATTAAAAAAAAAAAAAACAATAAAATCTATGTTTTTTTATTTAAATTATTTTTTTAAGTTATAAAAGCAGAGATGAATCAAAGATAGAAAAATAGCACAAGCAAGTGTGGTGGTTTTGTGTGAGAGTGTGTGAGAGAGAGTTGAGTTGTTCTTGGCCCTGATTGTTGTTGTTGTTGTTTTTTAACCAGATGTACAAAAATTAAATAGTGAAACTGAAGATATTACGTTGTCTCTTTATGTTTAATTAATTTAAAGAGGAAGAAGTCCGACAGGACTGAAAGATGAGATGAGAAAAGACGAGATCTACTAGTTTTGGTCCTTTTCTTCCAAGATAGCTATACTCAGAGAGACAAATTACTTTGATTGTACCTTTATCAGAAGGATTGTAAATATGGCATAGTGAACCGAGCTTGTAGGGGCACAATGGATTAGTGAAACCACAGCGCCCTCTACTGTGAAGAAGGTGTAACTGCAATCTTAAAATTGGCCTCATTCAAGACTAAAAGGTTAAAAACACAGATGTGAAATGGAATATATGTTATCCTCAAAATTTAAGACAATGGTTTGTCTCATGTTAAACGTTAGCAGAGATTTTAACAGGAAATTAAAAGAAATAGTTTCTGAATTAAATTGAAGGACTTATTATCTGGCAGATGACTTCCTGCCAGATAGTTATATTGTATTATGCATAATAGTCCATCTGTTATGAAAGATTTCCTGTATCTGTTTTTGTTGCAGCAGAGCTTAATCGGTCTGTTAGAGAAGGTGCTCTGCTGCCTGTACGGTAAGAGGTGCAGAGAGTGGTCAGGATAATCTATAATGGATAACAGTTTGTGCAGTAACCTCCTCTCCATCACAGCTTCTGGGCTGGGTCTGTACAGTCACAGACCAGCCTACCTCATTAGTTAACCAGTGCTGGAGTCACTACCTCCTATGCTGCTCCCCAAATAGACCTCAGCAAAGTACAGTACACTGATCACAGCAGACTGATAGAAAATCTCCAACATTTTGCTGTACACATTGAAAAATCATCTCCTCCTATAGAAAACAGAGCCTGTTCGTACCTTTTTGGCATACAGCCTCTGTATTGGTTCAGCCTGCTGCTGACATGGATGTCCAGGTACTCCTCCGCCACATCAGCATCCTGGTCCACAAGCTCGATAGCTGTCCTCTGTCCTTTATTTGCATCCAGAAGACAATTTCTTCAAGACCACTCCACAAAATTATCCATTAGTGCTCTGTAATGCTCCTCATTCCACTTCCAACCTCATCCAACCACTGCGGAGTGAGCAGAGTATTTCTGCAGGTGGCATGACTCAAACTTACAAAGAAGTTCTGAGGTTTCAAGGTGAGCAGGAAGACAGCACAGTCTCCTGTGGAGCTCCTGTACTGAACATCACCAAATCATACAGAGCACTGCCCAGTCTTACATGCAGTCTGTCTTGTCCGGTCATCAGTAATCCATAAGCAGCATGTAGACGATTGCAATGTCCACTCCTCCACTTTTGGATTTTCTCTAGGGTAAAAAAAAAAATCTTTTAATAAGTGGTGCTGAATGAGTCACCGCTTTGCCAACGTCTGGAAGAAGGCCCAAACTATCGCCCCCAGGGCGAGGGAAAATTGATTGATAGCATTGTTTATTCTTGGACTTCTGTAGCTGCAGAGTGTTGCTGAAACACATAGCTCAAATTAATTTAACAATGCAAATAATTTCACAGTTTATACAGAAGCACACCTACAAAGGAGCAAAATGTTACCAGAAAAATTCCCCCCAAAAACAATATTTCACGTCTTTAAAACAATGTTGTATGACTTCAATTACGAAAATATGAGACTGTGAAAATGAAATCCGAGCACAATCTATTCTCTACACCAGAGGGCAGACAAGACTTAACTATACCTAATTGTAACTTAGATTTTAGCAGGACGTTTAGTAAGTTACAGCAGTACAATTATTAACGCCATCATTAATGAGAATATTATTATTAAACATTGTGATACTTTAAGAAAATGTGCCTCAATTTTGAATATGGGTTAAAAAAACAGAACAATCATGCAGTAATTTTTTCTTTCCTAACAATATTTATAGTTTTCCATCATAACTTCAAGACAACCTGACCCAAATAGCTATGAGAAACTTGAGCTTAACAGTTTAACGACATGAGATCTACTTCTCGCTGCTGTTTTTCAAAAGGTAATGCAGCCCTTTCACTCTGCAATCCCAAAGTGCCAGCAATTTTGGCTACTTTATCCTCACTGAAATCAAGACAATCTGAATGGAAAAATAGTGACTCCAAGTCATTTGCATACTGTGTTTAGAGTTGGATGTGTATATGACTGGCTGAAGGAGTTTGGCTTTAGTGAGAGCCTCCAACCAATTTCAGTTGTCTTTGAATTCACAAATATTATCAAAGTATCTTTCATCCTAATCTGGAATACAGATTACAGTGACTGAGAAGAAACTTAAGAAGAAACTTTCTGAAATGCACACTTAGATCACACTATTTCAATTTTCTTAATGAATAACCAAACATTGAACAGATTGGCATTTAGGTTCTGATCTCAACACTTCCCACAGGTATATACTAAAACTAGCACTGCAGAAGCTGGAGAATGAGGAATTTAAACTTTAGCTCAGGGGAACTTTGAAATTTAGCCCACAGATGAATCCTGCTGATGTAGGTGGAGTTTATGAAATGCTGCAGTGTGCAGCAGAAGAGCTGGACAGAGCAAGCATAGCAGGGCAAAGGGCAGCAAAGACTATAAGGGAAATACAGTGCACTAGTGTGCATGTGGTTTGTGGTCATAAGTTACGACCCTGGCATGTAACAGTATGTAGACTACAGTATGAAACATACACTTATCATAGGCATGAAAGGCAATTTTGGGCTTTTTTTTTATTGATGTTCTTTTTCCAGGGTGCAATAATTCTTCTTTAATAACTTTAGAAAACAAGAATTGGGTGCACAAGGTTGAATTTAATTTGGATGTTTTGGATGACAATAATAATAATAATAATAATAATATCATCAGCTGTAGATATTATAACATCTAGAAAATATATTATCAGCATAAACACTGAGAGTTGGAAGGAATCCAGCTAAATATAGAGTATCAAGTAGCATTGGTCTAAGTTGGATTTTTGAGCTATTATTTGCCTGATTCTTAGATGACATAAGCATCAGGTGAAATATTCTAGCACAAACAGTCATATTTCCATTCCTAGAGTCAACACATATTACTGTCCTTTAGTGTTGTGAGCCAAAACAAAAAACAAAAAAACAAGACAGCAGGAAATATGCAGCAAAATGAAACAACACAAAACATACTCAAACAAACCGATAACATAAATATTATATTGCACAAATAGGAGACCAAAACTTAGAAAGTTAACTAAAATAAGTGTAATAATTCATAAATGACTGCAATATTAATCCCAGAATTACGTCATGCAAGAGGTTCAGCAACACAGTGGCCTGCAAGTGCTAGCGGCTACTAAACTCCAAGCTAAGCCACCAAGAAACTCATAACACGTTTTACAAATAAATATTAGCAAATAAACTTACATGCGTGAAGACGTGATTCCCCACAGCTCCTTCAGGAAAGGTAGTCACTAAAATCCCAGGAAGGAAAAAGAAAATCAGATTCCAGGTTGGTGAAATGTTGCAAACAGTTAGCTAGTAGCATCAAAGGCTCTATAATTGTTTCTTCTCCATAATGTCCGGATGCAACATTATTAGCTTTCAGTTGTTTGTAGGGTGGTTTAATTATGAAATAGTGTCATAAATGATAAAGTAGTTTACTTAGAATATGATGGAACAATATCAGTAAAAAAATGACTATAGAAATGTGCAGTAGGTAGATATACGCTAACTCACTTTGTTAGATACACCTGTTTAACCTCTTATGGCAGATACATGGACGTAGTCAGGATGACCTGCTGAAATTAAAACCGAGCATCATAATGGGGAAGAAAGGTGATTCAAGTGACTTTGAGCATGGCATGGTCGTTATTGCTAATCTGGGATTTTCCCACACAGTCAATGGAATAGTCAGAAAAGGAAAAATATCCAGTGGCCAGTAATTCTCAGGGTGATAATTCATTGTTAATGTCAAAGCTCAGAGGAACAACTGAGCCAAGGTATTCAGAAAACCATCTGTGAACGTATATAATGTCAAAACTTGAATCTGATAGGTGACAACAGCAGAAGACCATACCAGGTGTGTCAGGCTTCTGCTGTCGATGTGTTTCTCAACTTCTCTGCTAGGGTGGCGTCTGGACACCCGTGCCTTCCTGGAGCCTCACCCTCCTTCTTCTCACCTGATGCTGGTTCTGGCTAATTGCCCCTGACAGTGGAGTGTTGGTCCTTGCTGGATTGTTGTGCTATTTTCAGTTAGTGTAGCCCAGCTCTCTATGATATTTTTCCTTGTGCTCTGTGGTTCTGCAGCTAATTGTTGGTTCTCCATCTCCTCCTGCACAGACCTACCTGGACCCCAGCCTGCCTTCCCTGGAAACCCTTTGGTTGAGCAAGAGCGTGAGTGAGGAACGGTATGGACATCTGGACTGAGTGTGTGTTTTTCACAAGCGGATTGAAGAGGACTGTGAGCGTGACTGTTCCCCAACCCTGGACCTACACCTGGAATCCCTGGACCCCTTTTCTCCCTCTCACTGTACATATGTAATTATTCCACCCACTGCTGTAAATAAACCTTGTTCTGTCTGCACAGTTCTAAGTCCTGCACTTGAGTCCAGCCTAGACACCATGACAAGGTGCCACTTCTGTTAGCTAAGAACAGGAAACTGAGGCTACAGTTTGCATGGGTTGACCAAAATTGGACCCCATAGAAGATTGGAAGATTGGTCTAATGAGTCTCAAGTTCTGCTGTGACATTGGGATTATGAGCAGTGTACCCATCAGGTTGAATATGAATTGACTGTACTCAAATAACCTCTACAGTCACCAGATCTCAATCTAACAGAGCAACTTTTGGATGTGGTGATTTGCATAATGGATGTGTAGCCTACAAATTTGCAGAAACTTCTCATGTCAATATGGACCAAAATCTCTGAGGAATGTTTCCAGCACCTTGTTGAGTCTATGAATCCTGGTACTAGAAAGGTGTAACAAATAAAACAGATGTCTTCATGTCCTGTGAGTGAATATATAGCTCTGGTATAGTAGCAGCATCAAAATATGATTTTTCAATGTTATGATGAGACCTGTTGTCAAAAAACATGTGAATGAGACAAGTTGCTACACTGTTTTTCTTATGCTTTTTGTCTTTTACTATAAACGCGTCCACTCTCTTATTTTCAATCAGTCTGCACACATGTTAGATCCCCACTGCCACTTTGTGTTAGAAGCAAAGGTTTGTGTATAAATCAGTGGGCTGGTGTCTAAGTTTAACAGACAGGCTAGGAAGGTTGGAAGATAATGAGAGGTTAAAACATTCTTTTATATGATTTGTTGACTAAAAGGAAAACATGAAAAAAGAGGAGTTGGGGGTGTATGCCAGCAGCATGACGATGCAGACATCGTGTTTCAGGTCACATTTATGATATTCACTACAGGACCTTAGATGTGTTTGGGAGACCTTTTCTCCCCAGGTCCATTTCTTCTCTGTCAGTTTGGATAAGCTTCGAAGCAGGGCTTTAGCAGTGAGGGCTCCCTGTTTTACACCATCGTTTTTTCTTTTCTTCTCATCAAATATCTCTTAACTCTTTTGCTGTCCTCCTTCAAGTTGTCTGCTGTCCTTCTCAGCTCTCTTTAGTCTTCTGTCAAATTAAACTGTCACGGATCTTCCGGGATTCTTAATGCTATAGTGGTCCTTTAAGTTAATGTTAGACCTTCAGACTTTTGACCAACTGGGTATAAAATTATATTAGGAACCTTACTGCTGCTATTCTTGCTCATAACCATCCTTCATACCCTGAAATGAGCTGAGAAAAAAAAAAGTATATTCTTTTGAATCGCAGTTCTGTGTGTCTCTATTGTCTGTAAGAGAGAGTGCCACAGAGAGTTTCTTGGGACAACAAGAAATAAAAAGACTGGATAAACAAGTTTATGCAACAAACATTTGCAATCCATCATGCTAATTGAGTGCTCTGATAGCCTGCCAGTTGTATCTGAAGAGGCTGTGTGAGGCCCAGTTATGCCCACTGACGTTAGAGAGACTGAGGAACGCAATCTTTAAAATAAAACCATTGCCTCAGTTAGGTAAAATATAGCAATATTAATCAGTTAACTTTTTTAATAGTATACACAGGAATGCAAAAGTAAGCTGATGATATTAAACAGAACAGTCCTGTGAGATCTGTTCATCTTTCTGATTCGTTGGAAGGGCTCAGCTGAAAACATCTGCTTATGATATACAGTGCTATGCAGTTTTATCTGTCTTGGACACACATAGAAATAGAAATGGTCCTTGGCAGAGATTGTTATTACTGATTGGCCTGCTTATGTTTTTTTCTCCACATAGTCTAAACTAAGCTAAGACACTATTGTGATGGCACTGTTAGAAAGCCGTTTCTCCACAAATAAGGGAAGCCACTGCCTTTCATGCTTGTTTACCTCCTTGTCCTGATATGGTTCTGTTTAGTGTTGACAAGTCTCCATATGGCATATTTGTCACTTCAGCTATTTTTAATCAGGGCAAATTCTTAAAAGTGGAGAATGTGTTAAACCAGATGTTACTTCTTTGCTTCTTCTGTCCTTCTGAGCCTCTTGTGCCCTTGAAATTGTGTCATTGTTCAACAAGGTTCACTGGATCTATGGTCGTTGCTCTGTATTAGCTTTCACATCAGACTCTAGCCAAGCATTTGAGAACAGCACAGAATTCTAATGTGGTTACATCTGTGTCTGGGCGGATCCTCGTCTTTTTAGCAAAACTGACACATGTCCTTAGAGGTGCCCACTCTTCAACAGTGTTTTAGTATCAGTTCACTGGATGCAGCTGCAATATTAAACCAGTTTGTTTCAGTCATTCATTCATTCAAAAAACTCTCTCTTTATATCACTGACATTAGATGTGAACATCTGGCCTTATTTTGGTCACATCCAGCTGGAATCTGCCCCAGTCATAGCCAGGGCAGATTTAGACAAAGAATTAGAAACACAGGTGTTCAGGAAGGGAATCTTTTCTGGGAGGAAACTGAGGGCGGCTGTGCTGAAACACATCAGCACAGCAACAGGCTCCAGGCCACTGTGTTATAAAACTGACATTGCTGAAGAACAGCTTGAGGTCTGAGTATGTGATAAATAGATAAAAATGCTTTACAGGTCCCCAGTGGGGCGACATTCTGAGCTTAACAAACCAAAAACAGAAATAAATTTCACGTAATTGCAGATATAAAATAAATGTAATAGTTTCTACAGTAACCACGCAGTGCTGTTAAATGAGAACACGGTCAATGCGAAAGTATAAAACCAAAAGACTGGTTTGTACCCAGTGTGAAAGACAGATGTCCAAGTATATTTAGCTGGCCTGAATAAACCAGACACTACACACAGTGACAAACCACTATTCACTTCCAGTTTAAACATTTGCTTTGAGGATTTAGAAGAAGTAACTTTAACAGATTTTTTAATTGAGGTCAGTAATATTTAGCCCTGAAAGTATTGTAGTTAGTTAACCATGGTAGAAATAAGCTATAAACAATGTATAATTGCATATAATACTAATATTATATTATGAATTATGAGTATTCACTTTGCTTTGCACCAACTAACTGCTAATTTTAAGAAATCGGGTGTATTTTTTCTGGTAGAATTAACTGCTGACAGCTTCTAGAAATAATCCAGATGAAAAAGAAATCAAAGCAATGTTCAAAGTTGTTGAAATGCTGTGTATAGAAACTGCAGGACGTTTCATGCTCCAGTCCAGACAGGGCAGTTCTCCTTTAGCAATATTCTCATTATAAAGATTAGGAAAAGATGCCACTATGCTGCACTAAATATAATTTGATTTAATATATGAATAAAAACAAAACTGAAAGAAATGAATCATTTGAATGTCATCACATCAGTCCATCCATCCATTTTCTTAATCACCTCATCATAAACAAACATATAATACATTGTGGAGTTATTTTTTAAAGAAAGGCAGATATGAAATGGTAAAGTGAGATCCGAGGAACCCCCATATATAATTCCCTATATGCCTATATATTGGCAGTACAAACAATACCAGTAAGAAACTTTGTTATAAATAGCTCTGTGTAGCATTATTATCAATTTGACCTTCAGATCAAACTATTGACCTTAAAGAAGGGGTCAGAGGTCAAATGTGACATGACATTTTAAGTCTTTCGATTAGTTTACAATATACACTACTCTTGTAAGAAGCATAGTTTCTAAGTTATAAGGCTCAATTTTCAACCAGTAAATCATTAAGGTGACCTTAGTTGAGGGCCTTGGTGGATGTAAGTCAAATTTTAGTGGATTATTAACATGATCCCACTCTATACCCCAACAAAGATGTAACAGAATTCAATAAAAACCTTTGGTGCTACCTTGTTTTCAAACAGAAAGTGTGACACACATGCAGACACGCATACAAATGGTACCAAAAACATAACCTCCGTGGTGGAGGTAATTAGGAAATTGCTTACCGAGGTCACAAATCAGTTGAGAAGTAGGTTCATTTTGTCACTGACTTTTATATAATTGGACTTATCTTTGCAACCACATAAGTCATCTTCTACATGCCATTAAAATATTAATATAATTCTAAAGTATTTCTATACTGTCTTTATATCCAGAGGCTAAAGCCATCTGTTCAAATCAAATAAAAGTGAAAAATAGAGAGGAGTGTTATTTCATTTCATTCATTCATTATAGCATTACACAACAGCAAAGAAATCTCACCACCTTTTGTGTGATGTGATCCCACTACCTAAAGCAAGATTAAGCATTGGATCTATTGGCTATAATCAGACCAGTAAAAATTTGCTGGCATCTTGAGTGGTGAAACAAGCTGAGTTCCATGAAGGACACCATGAAAACATAAGCTGACACAGACCTCCAGTCTCAAAACAGACTGCTCTGCATGTGTGCTGGTCGAGCAAATTGACCATTGCCACATTTCTCACAGTTTCCATGGACACAGAAGAAATATTGCTAAGACCCAGCACTGGGCTGTTACCTTCTTGTCACACTATGCTGTGATGAGAGATGTTCACCACTTAATTTCGCCAATTTTAGTGATACAGACACAGTTTTTTAAACTTTTTTATGTGGCAGACATTCCTTTTTTATGGATTGTTAAATATGATCATTCTAATATGCATTTCAAGCCTTAAGAGTGTCAAAGCTCTACTGCACTTATTCCTGCGTTATTTGGATTAATATAGCACTGCTTTTACATTCAAACTCTGACAGCACCAGCCTCATCCTTGTGTGGTACACATTTACCTTTCAGTGATTTAGCTTTCAGCTTTAGCTTGCCGCTTGTCAGACGTAGTGCCAAGATTTGAGAGTCGTTCCTAATGAAATGTACATACTTTAAAGCAGTAAATCCCAAGGTTGCAATATGCCCTGTTTTGAATCTATAAATGTGTCATATCACATTTTGTTTTACATGTAAATAAATAAATAAATAAATAGGTCAAGGTGGGTTTGTCCCGCTCAGGCAGGATAAACTCTTTGGATGTGAATTTAGTAGAAATATGGGGCACAAGCCAGTGTGGCACATCCAAGGTTGTTTTTGATGGATGATCACTGAAGGTGTTTGCATGCATACATTTCAGCCTCTTTGTGTGAGACTTTAAAACATTAATAAGGTTCTCTCTTTGCATGAAAAGCAAAGCACTCCCCATTTTAAGCACTCATTACAATTACCACTGTCCACCAAACTTGGCCTTACCATGCCCTACTGTACCATTGGATTTACAGTCTCAAGTCAGTGTCCCCTTTTGCATCAGTTACATAGTGACAAAGCAGCAGCAGGGAGAAATTTGCCATTGAGTTTCTAACCTGTCACTCTAGGCACTGACACCCAGTTAATGAGAATTCAGCCAGGGGATTTTCTCCCTGTGAGAGATTATGGAGAGAGGCAGAGGCCATCACTCCTACCTTGGGTGTTCTTCGCTGAGAAAGACAGCTATTGTCACAACATTCCTGCCTCAAGCTGCTCTATACTTCACAGCCTGATAAGCAGCTGTTTGATCAGCCAGCACCAGATCAGGTATATTAAACTCTGACGTCGAGTTTAGGAAATCATTTCATGCTTTCATAAATGTTAACCAAGATTAAATAGCGTCTACGCTCTAATATATACGTTCTGTGTAGGTCACGTTTCTACTGACAAATGAAGTGGAAGATTACATAAGGGTTGTTGGGCCTTTTTGCTATCAGCATTTCATTTTGAAAGCTGCACAGCAACAACAGCGAAAACTAATTTTCAAAGCAAACAACAGGAGCTTGAAAATAAAACACAAAGACAAGTGGAGTAGTATCTAGATAATTCTGCAGACTCCAAACACCTTCATTTTAGTCCACATACACACACTCTCTTCTCATAATATTAAATTATTATTACTTAATCAAACCTCATCCTAAAAGCTGCCATTTCCCCCAAAATGTTTCTAATGCTTCTTATATGAAACTTTGCAAGGTGAACCTGTTGAAACTGCCAAAATGATCTGTCCACTGATGTCACAAATATTATAATGCACTGACGCCAGTGGTAAATATTTGAAGAGCGTGTTTTGTGCACCATGTTAAAATAAAAAGAAAGATGTGCCTGAGAATAAAGATAAAGACTCAGCTGATGTGCAGAGGGATAAAGGGGGTTATTTAATTCTTGTGTGCCTATTTTGCATTTAGTAAAACAAAATATAGCTTCCTTTTAGTTAGATTCAGTTACAAAAAAATAACTGGGCAGCACAACTTGTTGAGAATCAAAGCTGAAATCCTAGAGGCTGTTTCAAAGAAGCGATTCAACCGCATCTGTCATATTACCAGCTTTTAATACAAGACATTCTTGTCTGCAGAGGCATCACAGCCACGGTGCGGTCCTGTATTTGAGAAACTCACTGACAGTTGTGGTTGCTTTAGCAGAAAGGGCTGACATTTGTCTCAAAGCCTGTGCAGTAAAGTTTTATAGTCCTTTTTGGATGCCTTCTTCTCATCCCTCATTCCTTTCCTCCCATACGGCTCAGGATGGGTGTAGTCTAGATGAGAAGTGGGTGAGCAGTGAATGGCTGCCTAGCTGGCGAAGGATTATGCCAGCTGAACAGAGTCTTCCAGCCCTGAGCTGTCCACCCACTCCAGATCCTGTTCTTCTGTGATTAGCCTGCAGCCTCTGCCCACTTTAGCCTCCGTTCAGAGGCTGTCTCAGTCTCAGGTGTGAGTGATTTCCAGGCAACCTTTGCAGTTTTCTGTCCATCTACATGAGTTATGTGTAATGAACCAGCACATTTAAATTGGGCAGCATTCAGGCAGGCCACCAGGCTTGTTAAGGGATTATTATATCTGCCTTAGTTTGTCTTGCCTCAGCTTGATGAAATGTCAGAAGCTGTAGCTATTAGTTGTGCGAATGCTTGGTGGAATCCCCGCTCCTTATGACTACATCTTTTAAGCCCAAGGCTAGACATTTCTTTTCTTAGCATTAACACAAAAAGCACACACTCAAGAGAAAACCTTTCTCTCTATCTCTTTTCCCCCCTCTAATTTTACCTAAAGAAAAATCTCTTCAGCAGACAAATTATGGTTTAATAAAGAATCTGCCAGTTTGACTCTGGCTTTAGGCTTTGTTATCATCTTGTTATGAAAGTGAGGCTCCATCAGCTGCTGTAGTCATGGCTGTATGAAAGCGAGGGAGAGAGAGGGGAAGAAAAAAAAGAGGAAAAGCTTCATGATGTGATAAGCAGTGACACACAGGGCAGCGCTCCATCCCTGTGTTGGAACATGCCTGAATGCTCCACAGAGACTGTGTTTTGTTAAATTTCCACTGCTTGTTAACGTGCAGACTACTGAAGAGTCCACACATGTCTTGGGTGAAGCAAAGGATGTATAATGGTCGCTGATTCTGAACCCGTTAAATACACTTTTACTATCGGATGCACACACATTTGTAACCGACTCGTCAAACTAAAAAAGGGTGGATCACGGTGCCTGTTTGCTTGGTGATACATGTGTTGTGGACCTCATGTGGGCACAAGAAGGATACTTGGTGCTGCTTTTCCTTTGAAGATCCAGAATTGGAAACTGTTTAAGGGTTGCTTAGGTCTCCCAGTTGCTTCCCCCGCACATGATAGAGTAAACTTTTCTCTGATCAGAGAAGGTAGGAGGAGATGAATATGACAGCTGATCCCAAATGTGTCAGTTTCTGTCTCTACCATGCCTCGTGGCATCCTAAACAGAACTGTATTGTCTGTCTTCCTGCCTCTTCCCTTTCTGCTTCCTCATCTCCTGCTCTCTGTTTCTCCCTCCCTCGCTGCATTTTTCTCAGGCAGAGGCGTCCATGGACCCTCTGGCTCCCAGCTTTCGTCAGTGACTAGGAGTGCTTTGAAAACTTTGTGAACTCTTCCTGTTGGAGTGGGAAGGGAGAGAAAGGCGAGCAGTTGATGGGACACTGCCCGGCAGCAGCAGCAGGCTCCTCTGGAGACAGCATCAGGACTCTCAACTGGAGGTAATCCCCAGAAAATGATAAGAAAACACCTCAGGCTCTTAACCCCCCTGGCCCTGCTGGGACTCCTTGTGGGGTTGGCAGACCTTAGCCACGGCTCTGTCGGGGAGGATGAGGATTACTACATGCAGGGGCTGCTGATAAGAGAACAATACAACCAGGTCCAGGTGTTGGAGAAGCAAAATTCCTTTATACCCGATGGTGAGGAAGACCCAAAGGAGCATTCTGCCAAGAAGACTGCCAAGGCAAAGTCAGACAGCAGTAAGAAGACAAATAAAACCCCAGCAGATGCAAAAACAGGTAAAAACACTGCTGTGACTTAGAGAGCAACTTAAGCAACTTTTAAAGAAAAACAATATCAGTGAGTTTTTATCAGTTTTTTGTGTATTGCTGTACATTTTCTTTTAGAAATCCTCTACAAAAGCATGATCATTAGCAATCAATGAGCATTAGTGATCTTTAAGATTGGATAACAGACAATTCTAACAGTATCTTGAGTTGCTGCAACCTCTTTTTCTGTTAAATCCATAGGAAAGGTAAACTTATGAGATAGTGTTGAGACAGGTTTCAGTTTTTAAAACAGTCATTCTAGCATTTTATTTTGAATAGTCAATATTATTTGGAATTAAATAACATCACAAACGTCATATTATTTGGCATTTTGCATCATTGGGTGCTTGCTGTGTGGAAAAAGTGAAACATCACTCATAATCACCTTTTCTCAGAGTCACCTAACACGCAGCCGACGCTTATGCTAATCGATGAATAGAGATGAAAAATTTGGAGGCATCGTATTCAACCCTGATGTGCTCACTGACTCATAAAAATAATGATCTCATGATGTAGTCGTCCTCCTCACTACTCAGTATGCATACAGACCCATGTTTCTGTTTGGCTACAGCACAACAGCAGGATTTAAAGCTTCATGCATGGTTGAGATTAGGATTGCACTGTGTGGTGGTGTGCAGTGCACATGTGAAACTTATGCTATCCCAAAAAGTAACAAGCACCAGCAGTGCGGTCTTCCTGTAGTCCATGTTGAAATGGACAGCTTGAATCCTGCAGGAGCAGGTTTGTAGGTGTGTTTGAAATGCTGCCAGGTGATTGGGAGACAGTAACAGGCTGTGAGGGTTTGTGTTGGTTGGTGGCTGATGGCGTAGTGCAGCTGTGTAGAAAGTGACCTCATGTTTCAGGCATCTGACTTCACGTGTCTCAGCAGAGATACCTGCTGCAGGTGAGACTGGAGGAGGAAGGTGTTAATAGTGATACAGAAGCTGCTTCTTCCCTACAATTACAGTTTTTATCGAATTAAATGCATCTTAATCACTTTAGTGTCTTCCAGATAACGTTATCTACAGTATCTGAGCCGGTGTGGTGGTTTGCACTGTCACCTCAGAGCCTCAGGGCCTGTCTGCGCGTGATCCTCATGTTCTCTCTGTGCCTCTTTGGGTACTTAGGCTTCCTCCCGCAGTCTGTTGACAAGCTTGCTGTTTTTTTTGCTAAATTGAAAGTAGGTGTGAATAGATGTCTCAGCGTTAGTCGCGTGGCAGTCTGGTTGACCTGCTAAGCACGTA
Source organism: Perissodus microlepis (assembly GCF_051167445.1). NCBI lineage: Eukaryota > Metazoa > Chordata > Actinopteri > Cichliformes > Cichlidae > Perissodus > Perissodus microlepis. Next base: position 11,156,650 of record NC_140468.1, read on the forward strand.
CCCCGCCTCTTACCCAATGACAACAGTGATAGGCTCCAGCCCAGATGCAAACCTGAATTGGATAAGCCAAAGAAAATGTATAGATGCAAGTGTTGTATTTAAAGCTGCACGGTTTTCTTTTTTAAATATTAATTGTACCTAATATTAACTATCTACATCTTTCTGCAGACAAAATAGACATCTAGCTACAGAACAAAAAAAGCTGTACGTTACCCTTTTCTAACAGGAATGCACAGAAACTAGCTGGTGAACAAAGCTAGTGTAGGACCATTAGAGGTGCGCCAGCAGAAGACTCGACTGTTTCCTTGCATGTTATATATGTTGTATTTCCAGCTTGCACGACTGCACTGAAGTGTCAAAAAAATAAAAAGAATTAGTCATGAATTGAGATTTGCTTTCAACTTAAATCCACAATGACAATCCATATTTTACTTTACCTTAAGAGTCTTAAAGAGAGAAGAAGAATGGAAGTTTCTTAACATCTCAGTGTCAGTGTAGGGAACAGTTTAAATGTGGAGAGTGAGCATTTTTAATTGATGGTTGTTGCGTGGAAGAACCCATCCCTTCACTGCTTCTCGTAAGTAGGATCTCTGGAATTCATTTAGTGGAGTTTAATGTCATATTTCTACTGTACTATGATTAACTAAATGTCATGTGTAGTGCTAGTATTTCACCAGTGTCTCAACAACCATATGCTGGTGCTTTCTTAATCGGCTTTGCTGAAGCACATGTGGAGCTCAGAGTGCTGCGGAGTTGAACCTGTCCCCAGAAAGAGATGCAGATAAAGACTTACAGATGTGAGAAGAGCTGTTGTCATGTGGAGCCCATCCCAAACTTCAGTCAAATAAAAAGCATTTTCAGTACCTTTAATGTTAACTCACTGCCCCATACCCTGCTGCATGTACCGGGTGTATTTATGATGTATTTGAACCTTGATTTCCTGATTATTTAATGCAAAAATTTCAAGAAAAGTGCAAATTAAAATGCATTATTTATCTAATGTGAGAGGCAGACAGACATGAACTGAATGTAGGGAGCACAAGAGTTAAATGTTTTCAGATTCTGTGCCCAGAAATAATTTTTTGGTTCAGTCCCCATTCCTGAATCCATTACCATTTTCTCCTTTGTCATCACTTTTCGTATCAAATTCTGCATTGACATCAGTGGATCAGCAATTTAAAATGTGATTCAGCCTTTTATAATTTTCTTTTCTTTTCCCTTTTTAACATTTCAATCCCTTCCTTAGTAAAATCACCCAACAAAAAGGCAGAGAAGACCAAGAAGACTGCAGTGAAAAACCCAAACAGCGTCTCAGAAGGAGAACGACAATACAACCCGATAAAAAAGGGTGAGTAAAAAAGCCAAATGGGCAAATCAAAGTTGACACTCACTTGTTATGGGTAATTCATGATCTCATAAAAAATCATCTATACTGCACTGTGCAAGGATCATTTCTATGGTGGGAAAAAAGATACAAGCTCTCTCAGAGATGACAAATCTTTTGGGTAGAGTAAGTGTTTTCAGAAACCATATTTTCCCTGAGAGGAAAGGTCTGGCAGTATAAGATGATGCTCTCAGAACTGGAGTCTAGCCGCAGAGGCACTGATGTCTTCTTTGCCTATGAAGCATTGTGTTTGGTTTCCATGGATCACAGTATATTTGTATATAAACTAAAACCAGGATGCCCCAATTGTGTTTTTGGCACGTCAACTTGCTCCACTCAAAGTGTGATTCAGTGCAAAGTGAATGTGCTTTAACCTCACAATTTCCACAACTCATAATGTACTAATATTGCCATTATTTGACTTATTTACATAGGATAAGACCTTTGTTTTATTGCAGGAAGCTGTATTTATTAATACTGGGAAATTAAGAGTGACTGGGGCCAACTGCGAATTTATGTGTTTATGTTGAAGCTATGCAAACAAGACAGGGAGAAAGGTTGCCATTTTTAATTTGGCATTCATGCAGCAGAGCAGAAAGTTGGATACTATTTCATGATGGAAAATAGGAACTCTATGCCGACATGCCTGCCATGCCTTGAACTGTCAAGATGTGGTGCAGACTTAAAAAATCACAACTTAAACTTCAATCTGGTTTTTGAATATGTTTCAGCAGCTTCTGGTAGCAGCTAATTTATCAGAGGCAGGAATTCATGGCTTATACTTTCTATAGATCAAGACCTCCAATACTCAGAACTTGTTCCACCTCTGAAATGTTAATTATTTGGCTGTTGTCAAAAGTCAAGGAGAACATGAGTGTCTGCCACATGCACATACCAAAACAAATGAGAGTTTTTGGTCATCTGAGACCAAAAGGGATTTTCAAGGTTTCATTCAGCAGATGTTTCAACAGCTCATTCATTATTCACGTCGGATGTAACAGAAATCAGCTGAAACAAATATTTCAACTAGGATTTGTCACATGTACTCTGTAAAGCTGCAGATGCTGGCTTTAATAAAAACCCCATTCTTCTTTCTGCTCGGCTGATGAAAAGTGAAAAGAAAATGTATTAAGGGTTGTAGGGAGGCTTACTTCTGGCACACTGAGTTGTTAAATAATTTTTCTATTACGGCGAAACAATGTCGCTTTTGTAAGGGGAATAAATAGTAAGTATTGTGTCATTTAAAAATGAGTTACAGTCTTGGGAAATGTCGAGAAATTCAACACACTGGCGGGTGCCAAAGTTGACTTCCTAGCGCTGGATGCAGTACTTACTGATGGTGAAGTGATCATATGGGCTTTGTAACTCAAGGGATGGTGATTCTATTTACTTAGTTTAAAAAACTAAATAAAGTTTACTGGAAACAGTTGAAGTTGTTGCCCAAGTGTTCAAAGTGTTTCCTCAAAGTGTATCTAATAAATAAAGGGATGACTTCTTTTAGTTTGGAAACAGTTTCAAACTCACAGCACATAAACATCCTAATATGAATAAATCATACACAGAAAATATTTCATTATTATACCACAAAATGTAAAATGAGAGCTTGTAATTGACAGAATTAGGTTTTGGCCTCAGTGATAAGTAGGCAGTTAGCCTAAATTGCAATGCCTTCAGTATCTATTTTGTCATTTTTATTACACGTTGCTTTTGAAGGCAGATGTGTGTATATGGAGGTCCTGTTGTGAAGGATTGGATGCAGATGGTAATGATGATTTAGGACTTGGCAGGAAAGCAGACAACCATCTATTTTTTTGTTCTGCTAACCTTGATCCTTGGGCTGCTTTGTGGGCTAGGCTTGTCCCTAATATGTTGTGATCGCTGCATTCAGAAGGCCCACGGACTTACAATGTGAATCTGAGAGCATTTTAAATATAGTCACAGGGTCGCAAGTGCAGCAACACATATTTTATTACTGTATAGAGTTACTATAAATACTACGCTAGCTGGTCTTCCCAGCGGCTTTGCCTTTGGCTTGTTAATCAAATTTTACGCTTCAGTTTTACAGCAGGAATTAATTTGAGCTCGAGCTATGTTTGCTTTATGCATCAAACATAAATCAAGACATGCATGTGCAGATTCTGCATGCTGATCCTCTTTGTCTGTGGTGTCTCTCAGGGATTGTGATTGGCAATGTTTGAAATATTTCAGTCAGGTATGCAAAGTTAGCTTCATCTTTTGGAAGAAATTTAAATCTTACCGCAGAGGTAAAAGAAGGAAAGTTCACTTGTCTTTTTTTTCAGCCTGTTACACTTCTGGTTGTTCATTTATGAAGGCCAGCCTGGCTGTGTGACAGCGACATGTGCAGCATATGCCGCATGTACAAACACTCTGGTGCCCAATCGGAAATTCTTGCTCTGAAATTCCATTGCTGTGATCCAGGGAAGTCTGCAAACAGCCTGATCTGACCTAAAGAGCTTTTGGGCAGCAGAGATTTCACATGTCAACTTTGATTTGCCCATCTGGCCCTCACTGGATGATTTCCCTTGCACTGTTAAAAGATGCGCCAATATACCCAAGTAGTTCTGTTCAGTATACGCCACCTCAGTTTCTGCAATCACTTAAATACAGGCATCTGTCCAAATAAACTCCAAATGCTCTACAGCAGCAAACAAAAGCTCTTTTAGTGACGTGCAGCTCTCAGGGACTGAGTTTTATCTGCGTGTTTTTCGGATATGTATCTTGAGTATGGCTGCTAGGCAACCAACCCATTGCTGTAGCATCAGTTGGTGATACTGAATAACTTCTGCACTCACAGAGATAATTATCAGTTGATTATTTGATTTGATGGCTGCTAATTGTCATCACAGTATTTTATGGGATCCAGTGGATAAGAGATTAGACATCTCTTTATTGGAGTTGCATTCATGTAGATTTCTAAATATGTGATTTGGACTTAAAACCGTAAAGTTTAGGATGTAAAAAAAATATGTTGTGTCATCTCAGTTTGTAAAGTGTCAAGCTTGTGATAATAAAAGTAAAATTTTTGACACATACACTGTGAAAGTATAAAGATATTCCAGAGAGACTCAAGTGAGGAAAAGCTAAAAGAAAAAAACAAATAAGATCTGCAGTTAATTAGCATGATCTGTGCAAGCCAAGTGTATTCTGTTTACACTTTAGCATTTCTGCTTGACTTCATACCGTATGTATGGTGGTTAAATGGGGACTTTCAGCCTGTGAAGACAGTTGCATGCTCTGGGTCTGAAAGTCAGAAAGTCTGCAAAATGATGCTACATCCAATTAGTATTATTTTACCTTCAGCTTATAGAAAGAGTTCAAAAACAAAATGACACACATGGTGGTTGTGAAGTTTATCTGAAAGGGTTGGCTCAGGTTGCATTGCAGGAAATGATCCCACAATGGAAGCCACATCTTGAAAGTTTCTTTGGCCTGATCCATATAAGAGATAAAATTTCAAGATGATGTTTTATTGTGGTTATGGTTTTATCTATTTTAATTTTAATTTCCCATAATTCTAACCCTAGCTTTATGCCAAAGAACATAAAAAACAAGTTATAGAAACATCTGTTTTTATTTTTATCTGATATTCTCATTATTTAGTGCAGGTTAATGCATGTTAAAACAGATGAAAATAGACCTTTTTTTCCCCAATTCAACCTGTGTTCTCATTCATAACATCAAAAAGTTATCAGCAGGCTAAAAGCAGTAGCTGCTGCAATTTCCCCTTTTTTTCCTTCCTTCGGGATACTGATATCGCTTTAGTCGTTTTAGCTATTTAATCATGTATTCAGGGTGTAGATTGATGACTTTGATAGGTGTGCTTTGCTAAATTATAAAAAGCAAGCGTTCAAAGCAGAGTCATTAATCACCCGTGAAGGCTGACACGTTTTGGAATTCATATCAGTTTAACAATCAAAACAAAGATCACACTGTGAGACTGCTAAAGTAAATGTAGTTCATGTGAGACCCCTATGCTAAGTTGGACTGAGGCACAAAATGATCATCAACAGCTATGATAAAGGTTGAGAAATGTTCCTTTTACTAGAATGAAAGTGGTCACATAAAACTATGTGTTGTATCATTAGATCCTCTAATTTTCTTGTGAAAAGTCTAAACTGTACCTTACTGTTTACTCAAGCTATACAGATGCATTGTGTCTGACTCAGGGCATCTGCATACTCTGCAAAAACAACTTTCTACCACAGCTGCACATGATACATAACATTACCATCACAAGCCAATTTGTAATTCTCATTACCTAGAATGCCCTCCCATTGGACTGGAGTCATTGAAGATTGATGATTTTCAGCTTCATGCATCATCTACCAAACGCTATGGCCTTGGTGCACACAGAGGTCGCCTTAACATTCAGGTGAGACGGAAATATAAAGTGTTGGCGTAGCAGGTTTACAAGAAATGTTGGGACTCGTATTATACCCTGGGCTATCTCGTCTTTCCTCAGAAGCTTTAACATTTTGTGAAGGCATTTTTTTTTCCGGCTCCATATTATAAATACAAAAAAAATAAGATTGAAAGATAGTATTATTTTTAATCCATATTTAAGCTGCACGCAACGATGTGAGCTGTGATAACTTGGCTTTTCCCTTGTAAGATTGAATGACATTATCCTCTTGTTTCAGCTCACTGAATATTTTAATACCCCAAAACTAACTAAACAGTGAAAGTAATAGCGTTACCATCAAACTAGGGGCACATCCCCAGACCTAATAAAAAATAACTGGCATCTGGGAGAAGAGAAGTGTTTCCTGTTAGTGCAAGCTTTGCTTTGAGTGCCTTAGCCTGCATGCAGTGTGCAGCTAGCCAAACATTCTGCAAGCTCCACCGCCCCAAATTTATCTGCACAATTAATGACACGCACAAATACACTTAATCCACTCAAGACGACATTAAATGGCAAACAACAAAACAAAGGATTTGTTGTGTATGTGTGCGTGCGTGTGTAAGCGCAGACATGATAGAAAGACAGATGGTGTCAAGAGAATAAGGAGGACCACAAAAAGCAGATGTCTGTTGACTCCGACCTGTGCTCAGTGTTATATGTTGTTTAGATGAAAGATACTAAAAGAGCTGGGATTCATTTAACTATACATAAAACTACTATAAGATAACTATATATAACCCTAACCCCTAACTATAGTTTGAAAGACATGCATTAGAAGGAAAATCTATGGAGGAACAAAATTGAAAGAAAGCAAAACCAGGAAAAGTAAGCCCTATATAAATTTTGTATCTGTAATACATGTAATGTTTCAAAACGGAGTCTCCATCTGGTAGCAGAACATACTGTATAAAGTGATGTGCCATCTTTCTTTTATTCCACTAAATAGTTCATGAAAAGGTCTCACTGTCTGCACCTGGACAAGACACGTGATACGGGAGTCAATAATTTTTTCCGTAGCCAGTGCATTTCATCTTTCATTAAAATATCTCGAGACACCCTTCTAACTGGCTGACAAGCAGAACATAAAAGAGACTACAAATGTCATCTATGAACCATGTGTTTAGTTCAAATGAGCCAAATATTCTTACGGCGCGCAAAACTCTTGAGTCCCTCTATATTTCATTATGTTATTCCAGTAAAATGCAGCAAAACATGCAAAGATAAATAGAAGTGAAAACAGAGCTTCATTGGTACAAACATACTATTCATATAGGCCAAGCTGTGATATCTTTGGCACTTTTTGCTGCTTTGACGAAAGAAATTAGTGTTTAGTAACAAAGTGCCTAAAAATACAATTTAAAATTGGTTCTTTCCTAAGTTGTCTGTTATGTGTAGACACAACACTGGTTCATGCCTGAGTTAGGTGTCTTTTTAATTCTTTAGTAATTTGTCAGTCAGTGTTAACTGCCTTAGCAAACAAGAACAAAAAATATTTTCTGAAAATGTCAGGGTCAAGGAAAATGTTGGCTGAAAGAAAGTCTGGAGAACTATAATGAACACAACTTAAAAAACTGCAACAAAGTCTCACTCTGTGGAAGGAAAATATAAAGAAATGAGGAGTGACTCAAGACATTTTTACACACTAGTATAAATTAAAGAAGCATTTAAAGACATTCACATGTCTGTTGGATTTCATAAGTTAATGTATCTTCCCTTTCCTTGCCTAACCCCTTTGTAACTGGAATTAGGATCAGCTGTTGAATTTATATTATGGCCTTTAACATCCTAATCTTTCTGATTAAAGCATGTGAAAGTCATGGTAAGGAGGAAATGACTCCATGCCCTTAACATCTGTAGTGAAACATCTCATTGTAATGTTTAAATTTAGATGATAAAAATAAACAGTCAAGCCTGTAAGCATGCAATATGAAAATGAGTGTTTGTACTCTGAGCCAGTGTGTTGACTGGTACAGCACAGGCTTTACAGAGTAGCATTTGATCCCTTATAATCAGTGCAACATTTTCAGCTATTGCACCAGGTTCGTACATCATACTAAAAGAGTTACACAAAAACAGAAATGGTGGGATTTGGAAAGAGTTGCAGGAGAGGAAGAACAGTTTTCAACACTAAGCCCTGTTTTATAGACGTGCTCATTCCTATAACTCTGCTTCACTGGCTCTGTTTTTTTCTCTTGTTCGCTCTTTTTATGTGACAGAAAAAAAGAGTAGGCTTGTGCGTACATAGTAAAATTTGTAGTTAATACACCTTATTTCAGAAGATATTCTTCACACTTCACTGTCTCCATTATAAAACACTTCAATAGTAAGTTTTAATTAGAATTTTATAAAAGGAAAAATGTTCCCAGTCAGTGTGTTGGACCATATTCAGACTGTAAGCGCACGTGGAATTAAATTGGCTTTTTCTGACCTGCAGGCTGGCCTTTATGAAGATGACCTCTATGACGGGGCCTGGTGTGCTGGGAGAGATGACACTCTACAGTGGTTTGAGGTGGATGCCAGGAGGCTGACAAAGTTCACTGGGGTCATCACACAAGGCAGGAGCTCCCTCTGGTCGTGAGTAGGAACCCAGCAGACATGTATGGAGAGTTGCACAGTGAAGATCTAGATTGTTCTTGTCCATGAAACATAACAGGATAAATATGTGGGATGGATTTTATGCAGGCTATTGGAGCCTGGTTTGATATATTTGTGAAAAAAATTCTAAAGAAAATCTGCAAGGAGATTTATAACTGAATATCAAGCGCAGTGTTATGTAAAGTTTATGAATGCAGGCAATCTTTGCATTAACCACTTACCTTGATTAAGTCCTTTTTTATGTTTTATACAACAGGGAGATAAAATCAAGACTGAAAACATTATTATGCAACCATTTACCTGAACTTTGAATAGAGAAACTTGAATAATTTTCCATCAAGAGTAAATATTGAGAATCCTTTTGCTTTGCAAACTGTTGTTTCTCTGCTCTTATGCAGTTACTGTTCCGTACAGTATGGCATTATACTGTTTCAGTATGAATCTGTAAATCTCGCATGGCAGAGTCACAGATTTAGCTTTGCCACTCATGGAGCTACACCCTTAACGTTGCTAATACAAACTCAAGCACAGTAAATGGTCATAAAACAGTTTACATACTGCACGAGTTTCAAAATGACTCTCCGTAATAAAAACTGAACGTAGATGGACATAACCATTCCGAAATTCTTGGATTTTCCCTTGAACCCATCTGGAAAATTTAACTCCACGAACATAAACAAAACAAGCTTTTCAATCTTGTCTACATGGCACCGAACCTTCACTGGTGTTTGGCCTTTTCATGAGGCTTTTCTGATCCCCTCACAGTGGGATTAAGGATTTATGAATATGACTGATTGGAGTGCAGCCTGATTCTTTCATTACTCTTAAAAGGTCACCACATTTTTAGAAATAACACTTCAGAGGAGAGAGACTGTACAGCCTTATGGACTTGTTGAACACAGTCAGATGTAGAGGGAAAAAGAGATGCAACAAGTAGGCATTATTATTTAAAAATGCTTTTAGAAAGAGTGTGCAGCTAAAAGTGTATGTAAAACAAAAACTGCAGCACCATAATGGCTCGGTGGAGTCTTATGTACTTAATTATAAATATCTCCCACCTCCCACTGCTACATCTGAACAACAAGTGTGCCAGGTCTTCTTTGAGTATCCACACATGCGTTTACTCTTAAATTTAGAAACCACCTACAAGTCACTATTGCTTCAATTACTGTGCCGCAGTGTATACTGTTTTTAAAGCCATTTTAAAATCAAATCAGGGTGTTTTCCACAGCACAGACCAGGAAACAAACACTTCACTGTGGGTAAGTCACCCTACGTGGAGTGAAAGTTATCTAGGTTTGTATCAACTGATTTATGAAACTGCCGCAGCTTTGTTTCAGTCATTTTGTGTGTAAGAATGGCAAAAAACATTTCAAACACATTCCACAACACCTTGTCATCTTCATTTTTTATTATAAAAACTGCAACTATACATGTTAGTACATCAAAAGAGCTTTTTCGCTACCAGAGACCCACAAATGTGAAAAAAACTATATTTAAACTAGATTTGATTGCATCCCATGTAGCCAAAAAGGTAACAAAATGGGCCAACATTAGACTTAATGATACTATATGTGTTCTACCTTTTCAATCTGGTCAATTTATTACTTACAAACTGACAGCCGTTGTAAAGAAAGCGCACACTCTGTCAATTCCAAGGTTTTATATATCAGGACATAACCAAAAATCGTCTGGTACTGTAGCAGCTTAGTTTTTAAAATGACATAAACATTAATAAACAGATTTCATCATGTCAATATTTTAACAAAAATGAAGCCACAAAACAGAAGCAGTGCTCTGAAAAACGAAGCACATGCCACGATTTACCAGCTTCTAGGACCACTTTTAGCTGCGTATGTCGAAGTAACTGTGTTCTGTATCAGTCTGTCACATCATGGAGGCGTTTTAGTCCATTCTTCTTTACAACATTGCTCTATTTTATTAAGGTTTGCAGGTGGTCGTTTACACACAGCTCTCTTAAGGTCACACTACAGCATGTCAGTCAGGTTGAGGTCTAGACTTCTCTTCTGGTTTAGTCATTCTGTTGTAGATTTGTTGCTGTGCTTGGGATCATTGTCTTTTTCATGATACAATTGTGGCCAAGCTTTAGCTATTGGACAGATGGGCTCACATTTGCCTCCCGAATACTTTGGTGTACAGGGGAGTTCATGTTTGACTCCATGACTGAGAATTTCCAGGGTTCTGTGGCTGCAAAACAAACCCAAAACAAACCCAGCTCTGTGCTTCACAGCTGGTATGAGGTGTTTGTGCTGATATGCTGTGTGGTTTTCACCAAATGTGGCACTGTGCATTATGACCAGTCTCCACTTTGGTCTGGTCTGTCCAAAGTACATTGTTCCAGAAATCTTGTGGTTTGTTCACATGCAACTTTTTAAACCTAAGTCATGCTGCTGATGTCTTTTTAGAGAGAGGAGGTGTTCTCCCACCAGTCTTTTCAAACAAGCCATACTCATTCAAACTTTTTCTAATTGTACTGTCATAATCTTTAACTTTTAACATCATAAACAAGACTTGCAGAGTCTGAGATGTTGTTTTTAGACTTTTTGTTTTTAAAAAGATCTTTGAGCATTGCGTGGTCTGACCTTGGGGTGAATTTGTTGGGACATTCAGTCCCAAGAAGATTGGCAAATGTTTTCCACTTGTGAATAATATTTTTAACTGCAGTATGGTGGACTTCACGTTATGTGGAAATGCCCTTATAACCCCTTCCGGACTGATGGACAGCAGTACTTATCTATTAAGCCTAAAAGCCTTAAATAAATTGTTAGAATAAGTGTTAGAGCAATTTTGACAACAAGAAAGTGGAAAACTGGAGGGAACTGAGGACCACATTTGCATTTAGGCGAGAAGTCCAGCAGATTTTCCCCTGCCATCTACCTTTCTCAACTTCCCTCAACAATGTTATTTGAACACTTCAGACCTTTGTACTTATTAAGTGGACTGGGTGGCACAGACTTTGTAGAAAACTGCTATGTAGTCAGAGAGCAAGGTGAGAGACTTTACCAAGTTGTGTTTGTAATTTCCCTTCAATGCTGGTGCAACCTAATGGCACAGAAGACACAGATGCCCGAGACAGAATTTCTCTGCAATTAGCTCTGTAGGGTATGTAACTGTCTGCAGTGCCAGCTCAGGGGCTTCCTTCTATAACAGTGCTTTAATTAACAGAGCTGGGAATTCTTACCAGGCAAGACCAGCTCAGCACTGATGTCTTTATCCAGAAGCATAGGAGGCACAAGGGAGTCACTGCCAACCTACATACTGCAGACTTTGGTTAGAGGTCTGTCTGGTGTTATGGGAAATTAAGCCATCTGTGAGTTCTTTATATAGGCATACTTAAAAGGCATTGTACTGAGTGATGTCTCACCTGTCTGTGTTCAACATAAAGTACCTCTAAAGGACATAGCTGGTATATTTGCACACTTGATTAATTACTTCTCCTCTGTTCTCATATTTATTAAATTCCTCTTTTTTATTTATTTTTTTTACATTTCTTTCTGTTTAGTTTATTTTAGTTTGTGTAAAAATATGTATAACTGAGTTTTTTCAATTCACCATTTATTTTTCAGTATGTTTATGTTTAATTGCAGGAGTCTGCCTATGTAACAGTCAACATGGTGAGTTTCAAATGTGCAACGTAGCCCACCAACATCTCCCTAAAGAAAAATTGTGTCTTTACTGGAAGTAATGGCCCCGATTGTTCTATGATAATGCCGTCGAGGCCTGGTTTTAAAAGTTTGTATGGTGGGTGTAACTCTAGGAAGGATTAATGCATATTGTCCTCAGTCTTACAGATTTGATGCTCACTGTGATGGATTAAACAGCGTGAGCAAGTTACAAGAGTGCACTAATAGATTTTATTCTTTAAGGAGATTAATAGAGCTCAAGTGATGCCTGGAAAAGCCTGGAAAATAGATTAAAATGACTAAAAGACAGAAGGTTTTCAGAGCACAGAGCCCATCTAAATAAGATAACTTCTTAAGCCTGATATTATAATTGAGTGTTTCCCACTAGACCCCCAGTGAATCTGGCACACTGCTTGGTCTGAATGCTCCTTTTATTCAACATGATTAATACTCTAAAAAAATCTTAGTTTTAGTTGCAGTGCAGTTTTCTAATGCACTGCCTCAAATGACATTTCTCCCTTATTCTCCGATGTTCCTATAATTTTTAACAGGAGTGATTGGGTCACCTCGTACAAGGTCATGTTTAGCAATGACAGCCATTCCTGGATAACACTGAACAATGGCTCAGAAGACTTGGTGAGTAACAATCTAGACATTTATAGTGCTTTATCCACCCCTCATTTCTTTATATTTTGCTTACAAGGAGCCAGACTTTCTTCTGAGGTTCTTCAGGCTTTTCTGAATTTCTTTTTTGCATCTGGCCTTTCAGCTGATACATCTGCTTTTTATTAGAAATGGGCTCAGTGGAAGAGTTTCTGTGAATAAGTCATTCTTAAAGAAGGGAAACGGGGATAAAAGGCTGAGGTATTTCTAATTACGCAAAAACGGGACTGAAAATCAGTGGCAACAGGACTTCTGGAGTGACAAATCCAATTTGTGGTTCAAATCATCATCGATATGCATGGAGGAGGTCAGGAGAGAGCTACAAGAGTGAGTGTCTACTCCATCTATAAAAGACGATGGAGACTTGTTTAGAGCTGTATCTCAGTCAGCTGTATTGGCGATCTTCAAATTTCACAGAATTATGAATGTAGAAAAGTATCATTAGATTTCGATCCAACATGCAATACCATGTGGACAGCATCTGAATGGCAACAGCTTTGTTTTTCAGCACAACAATGATGCCAAACACACTCCAATGCACTAAAACATACTTGCATAGAAAAACATACAATGAAACACTATCAGCCACTATACAACCAAATATTGCCTTTCAAGCTCGTTAGAATTGCAAAAACTCTTATACTGTTTTACTGTAATATCCCTATTAACCATAGCTTAATAAGGATTCTTGTTTTCCGTGTCCATGGTTGGATGGAACCATTTTTTAAAAAAGGCTACAGAGCAATTACACAGAGAGATTTAGACGCCTGGTTATTTCTTAGCTTAGCTGCAGTGCAATAGAAAAACAGTGAGGATGCTGAAGCAGATAGGAACTTCATCCTGGCTCATTGTCAGAGATGGATCTTTGTCCCCACTTAACTCTTCTGCAGTTTATGTAACTGAATAGACAGAAACCAAATACAGCTGAAAGAAAGAAAGCAAGAAAGAAAAAAGGAAAGATTAATAATCTCTTCTGCACATGCAAATCGGATCAAGTTAATATTTTTGTGGAAAATCATATCCTCATTGCTCCCTCCGTGGTTCACATCCCAGTTAATTAAATTTTGGTGTAACTGTGCACTCCCTTGGCTGGTGATGTCATCAGTGTGGGAGATAATATCCCTATGGTAATTTAATGTCTGCTACAAGCCTCCCTCTCACCCACCTTTTGTGCCAAATGCCAAACTGTTCTGTTGGTCTTTCAAAATGCCACAAGGTGCGGATGAAAGCTCCAACCGTGGGTGTTAAAATTTACAATAAACTCCCAGTGGTATCAAAGTTTCATGACATTGTACAGGTGCATTTATGTGTGTTTTTATATTTTTCGTTGGTCTTTGCAGGTTCTAACTGTACAACCTCTTTTTCTTTTAATAAGTATTTATATTTATAATATTTGGGTTGTTTTTTTTTTTAATATTTTAAAAGCCTCTTTAGCATTTATTTTATGTAAGTCTATCTTTTTGTCTCAGTAGATATTCAAGGGCAACAGGGAAAAAGAGATCCCAGTCCGGAACATCTTCCCAGAACCTGTGGTCAGTCGATACATTCGAATTAACCCTCGCTCTTGGTTTACCAGGGGCAGCATCTGTATGCGAGTGGAGATCCTTGGTTGTCCTATGCCAGGTGACGGGTTTGAATGGACAAAGCAGATACAATTAGTCCTTAATTTTTCTTGCAGGGCAGATTTTGCTTTTATGCATTTACTTTTGCTTTTCCCAGTTAAAGGTTTTCTATCTGCAGAGATTATCCACAGTAATCATGACACTGTTTGTGCAAAAGACAGGACAAGACTAGAAAGAAAATGTTTTCATTTTGCACAGGCTAAACCTAAACTGAAACTAAGAGAGCAAATTTTAAATCGTTCTGAAGCTTTTTAATCTTTAAAAACCAGTAACTGTATGTCTTCTGATTCCAGATCCAAATAATTATTATCATAGACGCAATGAAGTCATAACAACAGATGACTTGGACTTCAGACATCACAGCTACAAAGAAATGAGGCAGGTGAGTTACAGTAAGCAGACCAGTAGTAAAAAAAGAGAAAAGACTCAACCTATTTCTTATTCAGACCAGAGCGTGAAGCAATAAAAATGGCGTATAACTTCGAGCCAACACTAGACAAGTTGCGTCCTTTGCAAGAACAAAGTGTACAAGTGTAACAAATGAAGCGAACAGTGCCAGCCACATAAAAATTCATAAAGCATCTCTGCTTGTGACATTACTTATTCATATAGTTGTCAAGAGCAGAAGCCTAGTTTGTACTGAGAAGGAGGACAGCTGTATTTGTCACTGCGTACACTCTGCCAGGGTGACTGTGAATTGTAATTGTCTCTAATGTAGCAGTTCTATGTGTCAAACATTCGACTACAGGTGCTCTGAACTGCTCTTTAGCACACTCAGGCTGCTATGTATGAGTCTTTAGAAAGCTGCTGTGAGTGCCTGAAATTATATTATAGAAATATCAAAGTTTCTGCTTTTCTTTGCTTTCTTTTCTTTTAAAGCTAACGTGTCTCACACAGGGAGTTCAAGCACCAATAGGCCTCCATAAAGAAAGGAATGGCTATTTTTAAAACTCCTTTTGTAGGGCTCTTGCACCCTTGGCATTTTGCTTCTTCTTGTATGTACCATATCTCCCCTTCATCTGTTGCTGTTTAAATACTGCTGTGCCAGAACTTTAAATTGGAAATAGCCCTTTGCGGCTTCCCGAATAAAGCACGTGTCCAATGAAGGGAATGAAAAAGATATCCGTTATGATGCTCAAGGACTGTCCTTTCCGTGGACCACGGCTGATTATAATACAGCGCTCTTGGGATTACTGATATTGCCAAACACAGACAGTGAAAAGACATTATAAATGGTGAGGAAAGAGCACTTTTCACACTCTAAATTAATATCGCCTGAGAACACGGTGGCAGAGATGCTTCTCTTTAATAACAGCATTAGCGTAAGTAGAAAGTTTAAGCATGTAGCATGCGCTGCGTTCTGTTTTATTATGTTTCTGTACGAAAAAATGACAGAGAATTGGGCAAAAGATTCCTTCTTCTAAGGCAGAATGTCCCCCAGTGATCATGGTAAATAACAGCCCAGGTTTATTTATCAAGGGCATGCTGTGCTTTATTGAGCTGAGACTTAGGATCCTATATTTCTATCAATAAAAAGCAGACGTTTGTTTAATGATTTACATGAGAAGTTACGTTAAACACAGACTTGATTTAAACCCCATGACCGGCTAATAACTTCTGCTGCAGCTGAAAGAGCTAGCACACACAAATGTCTGACATTACTGGGGTTTCTTTACTTAACAGCTAGTTAGTCTTTCTCCAACTGCACATGTTCTTTGTGTCACCACTCTTACAAAGAGGAGTATACAATAATTGTTTCTATTTTAATCTGCCTCTGTGGGGGACATTCAATGGGCCTTTCTTGCAGGCTTCATAATTGCCTTGACTGCTGCTGCAAAGCCCCTCACACTGGCTACAGTGTTATCAAATAAGGGCTTTAACACAGCACTGGAGAATGTGTTTCTGGAGTGTCATTTATTTTTATATTTTAAGGATATGTGCACATGTTTTTACAACTAAGCAAGGCCATTATTAAGATAGATAGATAGATAGATAGATAGATAGATAGATAGATAGATAGATAGATAGATAGATAGATAGATAGATTGAATTAGTGCTCTTGAACAAGTTGTTAGCAATAAACCTCAAACTAATCACAATCACAATTGCTCCAAAGGGCACTAATAACACAAACAAGGTAGAGAGGCCCAGTTCAGTGAATTAGCTAAGGTGACCTCTTGCGAACAGCCAAGGCATCACTTTGCTTAAACTTTGTTTAAACCAAAAATATATATATTTTAATATGTGCTAATTTGTTAATTAAATCATTAAATTTGAATATTTTAAGCAAACGTATGCAGATTAACTCACTTTTGGAGCCAGCTCTCAGTGGACATTTAAGAAACTTAGTGTAACTATTGATTTAGATTTAAGTGATGGATCTTTAGTCTGTAACCTGGCATGCAGACGGGAAATTTCCAATGAGGTGCATGCCAGGTTACAACATGTAGGAGGCATTTGCAGTTATGATATACAACATAATCCATGCAACTCAAAACAAGCTTTATCTGTTTCCTCAGACAAATGTGAAGAAGCAGACAAATTTGTGACCAAACCCACTCGTCACCATTTTCTGATTGAAAAATGTGAAACTTTAAACTAGTGCATATGGTGAGCCTAACAGTTTGCTCATTATCTTGAAAACAGCAGTTGTCAAAACAATCTCAACTCAAGGTCGATTTGCTCGCTTGTTGGGCAGCTTTCAGAAGATGACAGCTGTTGTCTTGTCATGAAATGACTGATGTGCCGTGATTTTCTGTCCCTCTGAGCACTTCTGTGACTTTGAAAATTTTGTATCTCAGCTGTAAATACCACAAAAATTCCACCTAGCTGTTTAAATAAATGTATTTTTTGATCTCTTGTACCTCTGAAAGTAGTTTTTCGGAGCCCCAAAGATAATGTGAGTTCTGCAGTAGATATTAGCTCTCACATTTAGGTCAGATTTTATATAGAGTATCAGTAGCTAATGCCTCATTATTTGCTTTCCACAGCTTATGAAGGTGGTTAATGAAATGTGTCCCAACATAACCCGGATCTATAACATAGGAAAAAGTCAGAGTGGCCTCAAATTGTATGCAATCGAGATCTCTGACAATCCGGGAGAACATGAAGTTGGTGAGTAGTTAAGTAAGTGGATTATGATTGCTGAATATAATGCAGAAAAAAAGGAACATCAAAGACACACAGTGTTCCTAAGAGTTATTATCTTTCTACAGCTGTAGTGATGGCTCTATAAATTTCCATCTGTTCTCTCTCTCCACCTCTCCCTTAATGTGAAACTGTTGATTAGGCGAACCAGAGTTTCGTTACACGGCAGGATTGCATGGTAATGAGGTGTTGGGACGAGAACTGCTCCTCCTGCTGATGCAGTTCATGTGCCTGGAGTACCTATCTGGCAACCAGCGGATACGTCACCTGGTGGAAGAGACTAGAATCCATCTACTGCCATCTGTCAACCCTGATGGGTACGAGAAAGCCTTTGAAGTGGTAGGTCTGCAAGACAGCCATTTGTGACCTCATACCACGATCTGGCCTCTGGTGAAAGCAGCATCTCTCTGCTTGGTCTCCTCCTAATAAAAGTGCATGTGGTGCTGGAAAATTAGTTTGAATGATGTACAGAAAATGAACAATGTGAGTGCATACTGTAACACACTTTTCACAAAAGCTAACAACCAGTTTCAGTGTCATGTCTTACTTCAGTACATGCAAAGTTAAAAGAGATGAAGCTACTGAACCCTGTGACGCTTATATAAAGGCAGCAGGCAAGCCAGTTTTTTAAAAGTTATCGTGTTTTCCTGACTGATTAAAGTGATTAAAGTTTTTTTTAAGAAGAAGCTACTTTTGGTAGCTCACTTATTCACCAGGGGTTGGCACAGCAGGTAGCTGTGTATGTTTGATTTGACAGATTTTTTTACGCCAGCTGCCCTTTCTGATGCAATCCCAAAGGGATTTGTGTCTCCTCCCAGGAAAACAAGGGAACTTTAGCTTGTTAGGTGAATGACTACTACACTGTGGAGCCATGGATTAAAGCTTTTTATGGTATTTATATAAAGCCAAATTGCAACAACAGTTGCAAAAGCCCTACGATTACTTACAATTACTTACATTACAATTATTTCTTTGTTTCCTGTAAAAATTAGACTTTTTACCCCCTTATTCTAGTGTACCTACCTTTAGGTATTTGTAGATAAATATAATTACATTATAATTTCAAATAAAATATGTTGACATGGCATTTAATTATAGGGGATTATGCCCTTAGTTGTGGGCTGTATTATAAAGTTTCAGTGCTTTTTTCATACTTGACTTTTTAAAAATAGTTTCTTGGATCACAGTTTCTTTTGTTCAGTGTATAAAAGTCTTATGTAACATGAAAACTGCTGCATTCATTTAAACTAAATGCTCAGCTCTGCATCTCAACTTAGCATTTGGTCCTGTGGCTCTACATACCCTTTAAGTTTGAGTTGGCTCCTGCTAGCCCCAAGTCTCATCAAACCATAGCCAATTAGTTTCAGCAAACACTATCAGTGTCCACTCCCAAACAAGCAATGATCAAAAAGAAAGATGTAACAAATGTGTTAACCAAGCTCGGAACACAGATTAAAAATTTAGGCTTTATATTGTCAAATAAAAATCAGTTGCCATGGCACTCGGCAGCCACCAGTTCTGATCAGATATTTTGGCATACAAGACCACTAACTTTAATTTTGATGGGTTTAAAGCTGCATGGATCATCAGTCAAATAAAAGCATGGCGACTTTGCCCCAAAATGCTGTTTTGGCATACAAGAAGGTAGGGAGGGACAGATATCTTCCATAAATTTCTATTAAGGATGCTTTAAACTGTGTTGCAGTGCTAAAAAAAACAAAACAAAACACTTAAAGCAGCTTTAAGCCCTTTTTGCTTGCAGGTGATGACCTTCCACTCGACAGCATGTTGTTTGTTTGGCAAACTGTGCGGATGGACCACAGGATTTTTTGATCAGTCTCTGCAACCCCTGCCCCTCCTGTGCCTGGCTTGATACCTCTGCTAAGCCTCTTAATGATAACTCCACACTTCCCACCTCCATCGCTGACAGAATTCCATCTGTGATCATAGATTTGTGTTCCCACTGTCTTTGAATTTTCCAAATATTGTGGTTTTCTTTTGTTTTACGCAGGGCTCCGAGCTCATCGGCTGGTCTCTGGGTCGATGGAGCAACGATGGAATCGACATTCACCATAACTTTCCTGATCTTAACGCTATTCTGTGGGCAGGTGAGGCAAAGAAGTGGGCTCCTCGTAAAATGTTCAACCACCATATCGCCATCCCAGATTGGTACCAGTCCACAAATGCCTCAGTAAGTCAGTAAATCTTCCCCGTCATAGTCTGTCTTTTAAATTGTGATTGCCATTTGGTTTCCAGTGACTTTTCCCTCAGGTGACAAATTCTGACACTGTATTTTTGTCTTGGACTCCCTAGAAGCGTAACAAACAAATTTCATAGAGAAGATTATCAGTCTTTTGAAAAGGGTAAACATTTCACGGGGGCATATCAGTGCTGTCTATTTTGGGAGAAGCGGATGCATTCGCTGTGTGACGACAAAGGGGCTGTGAGCTAAAATATACCCAGCAATCTATTTAAAGCTCATCCTCACGAGTGTTTTGACGTTGGTGAGAGCCCCGAGTGAGTCATACAAAGCCTCCAGAATAGCTGCTGCAGCTGTAGAGCTGGGATCCCCATCTGTGCTCACAAAGCTGTGAAAACTATCCTTGCCTGCCTGGCTAACTGGTTCAGCCTGTGCTTGGAGATAAAAGGGGTTACGTGAGCCTGAACAGCAGGGGCAATTTTATCAATTTCCTGCTTCTTGATGAATATTTGTCCACTTTTTAAAGTGGATTTTACTAAAATTCTACTGCAGTATTTTAACATTTAAATATTATTACTCCTTCTTGACAGCACATTGCAGCAAATTGTTTTCAGCATGAGTGAGTTTATTTAGTGACTGTGCCGAGACGATTGCATGAAGTACATTATCATTCCCTTTCCTGTATCCCCTCCCGCCTGTAGGTTGCCTTGGAGACACGAGCTCTGATAGCATGGATGGAGAAGATGCCCTTCGTGCTGGGTGGTAACCTCCAGGGTGGGGAGCTTGTGGTGACCTTCCCGTATGACAGAACTCGCTCCCAAGGGGTGGTCAGGGAGCAAACCCCGACCCCAGATGACCACATCTTCCGCTGGCTGGCCTTCTCCTACGCGTCCACCCACCGTCTGATGACTGATGCCAACCGACGGGTCTGCCACACACAAGATTTTGCCAAGGAGGATGGCACCATCAACGGCGCATCCTGGCACACTGCAGCCGGCAGTTAGTGTCCATATCTGGAGGGTGGATTTCTCTGCTGAGCTCTGAGCCTTTGAGCTGTAGCTTTTTGTTAGCATATATCTGCATATTTGGAAAACTTCTGCTTTCAGAGCTTCTAGGTTTTAGCCAAAGCATTATGTAATAATTCACAGACAAACAAAGAATAATGAAAGGCTTTTTTAAGCCCACTTCTAATTTCACAGATCTGGCCAGTAAGTGAACTAAATCCTGACCTAATTCTGCCGGCTTCTGCTGTCTCTTTTTCTTGGCAGGTATGAATGATTTCAGCTATCTGCACACAAATTGCTTTGAGCTGTCGATGTATGTGGGTTGTGACAAATTTCCTCATGAGAGTGACCTGCCTGAGGAGTGGGAGAACAATCACGAGTCTCTTCTTGTATTCATGGAGCAGGTACAGAGGCAAAGGAGCCCCTAAATTTCACACATATACATAAAAAACTTAACAAATAATCAATAAAGGCACTTAAACATGAGTGTTTTTAATATTTTAGAGCTTTTTTTATAATGTACATGGTTTTAATTTACTAATGTTATATCAATACCATAACTGTCTTATACTAAATTAATGCTGTTGTCAAATATAGGTTTAGCTAGCTGTTATTTGAATATCGGTGCTACATGAGGAGGAACTATATTATAGAATCCTTAACTGTCAACATACGGTACACTTCACATCATTGAATCACACACGATGACATGTGCCATGCTTCCACGTACAGGTGCACCGTGGGATCAAAGGTGTAGTCAAGGACCACCAAGGTCGTGGAATAGCTAATGCCATCATCTCTGTGGAGGGCATCAACCATGACATTCGTACAGGTATCATGCTGCTTTTACCTGATTCTTATTACTGTGACAGTGAGGTTATTATTCAGTCTATCCTCTGTATGTGTGTAAACATGGAAAAATATTGTCCTTGTGACTGATGCTGCAAAGTTGCCTGTGAGCTGTGTGTTTATTTGTTATTTGTCTGCCACTTTATATGTGTGTGCTTGACATCTAAATGAAAGGCCATTTCTTAGTTTTAGTTTTTTGAGATCCCCATTAGCTCATGCAATAGCAGTAGCTACTAACTGTCGATCTCTGTGTGTACTCTGAGTCATTAACGGTTAATGGTTTGAGCTAGTAACCCAGTACAAAGTAAACATATTTACAAGAAACCCCCCTTCCAATTGTCTGGACCTGGGTAGCTGTCAGCGTCTGTTTTGCAGCAGCGTTTTTGCATTCATCTGAAATTTTTTGCGAGTAAGCTCAGATTTTGCAATCAAAGCAGAAGAAGCTGCCTCGGGGCGCTCTGACTCAACTGTCTCCACAGTCCAGCTTATTCCTCAGAAATGAATCATTCTTGCAACGAGTTGGTATTTCGGTATAAGACGGGATAAAAGGCACAAACAAAAGCAGGTTATGTATTTTAGCGGAGCTCTGACTCAATTCACAGTCATAGCCTGTGCTGCCGAGGCCTCCTGCTCCAAATTTAACAATCAAGTGTGAGTCCTCAAGGCAATCTATTCTGATGCCTAAAAAATGCAGCTTTCCAAGCCAAAGTAGTTTTGTACTTAGAGCGTGAAATCAAATGTTCAAAAGGACATTGGCCATTATTATTCCTGGAACTAAGTTTAAGTCAGCGCTTCCTCTTAGGATTCTCGCTATTCTCAGCTGCAGAGAGGAAAGATGTGAGGGTATTTACTTTGATGACTGTACCTTTTCAGCTGCTTTGAATTTCCTTTGGAACTTTATGGACCTTTAGAAAAAGGCGTTTGCAAGGCGGTTTCTCTCTTATCAAGATGAAACAGCTGTAGTCACCAAGAAGACATGACAGAAAGCTTTGGTACTGCTGATACACTGATATCCAATAGATAATGGAAATACACTCTAGTTCCATTGCATTTTTCATGCAGTGACTTCAGAAAACAATTCAGTTCTCTTCTTCCATCTAAATGCTAGTAATATGAGCATGGATGCTGTTGTGTAACTATTTGGACTGACAGCAGCAGAACCAGACCTGCCTTCATATTTCATTTGTCTCAGTGGTTGTTCAGACGCGTCAGGTGGGTGTTTGGATGGCAGGAGGGACGCAACACTGTCGTTTTTGTGAGTGAGTCAAAGGCTGAAAATATTCCATAGGCGCACTGGTGTACTGAGGTCACATAAAGGCAGTATTTGGCACAGAGAGACCAAGAAAACCCAACACGACAAAGCAGAGCTCCTTTTAAAAGAGCTTCTTTCTACTTTTACACAACACCTACCTCGTCAAAAGTAGAACACACAGAACTCGCCAACATTTATTTTAGGCATCAAATGAAGGCTTTTATGATGCTTGTTTTTCTGCCACTGCTTACTGGGCTGTTCAAATTCAGATTTCTAGGACAGAATTTGCATTTTGCAACTGTGGCAAAAAATAGTGTGCTTTAATGTGTTTTCACAGTCCATAATATGTAAAACACTTAAGGGTGCATCACATATAGTAAAATTTCTTACTTGTGGCTGTGCCAAGACTATAGAAATCAATTTCACCATAATTTATGCCTCAGCTTTATATCATGGCCTGTATATTAAAGATGGACGTAGTCACTGGATTAGAAAAATGAAGCCACTCGGGGGGAAGCCTAAAGATGCAAAGGGCATTACAAAACTCTGGATCTAAAAGACTAAAATTCATTAAGTGTCAGCTTCTATGATGAACTGCTGAGTCGGTGCATATTTTTCTCAAGCCATTAAGATGTTATTAGCTAATTTACCACTTCTGATCAATGTGCTCATCGTGCTTTTGAAAAAAAGAAAATAAACTGGTTAGCCAACAGTATAACTGAAGGGAATAATAATTTGGCTGTATGGCAAGTATGCACAAGCAGATCAAAGTCCTGTCAACTGATAAAAAGTAACTAATTAATTGCACTATTTCCATTAATTAAAGGTGATAATTGCAAGTTTTTCTCTTTTTAAGACTGAAAGTCATAATTAAGGTAAAATTAAGCAAAACATTGAAGATTTCTATAGAATCTTAAAATGGACATATGTTCATTTTTTTGACATATACAGTACTGTGCAATAGTCTTGAGCCACCTGTCATTTCTTTATATTTTGTTTCCAAGGATAATTTTTAGGTCTTTAATGGTAGTTTTTCAGGCTTTCAGAACATTTCAGAAGGTTTTTCTATGAACATGCTTTTTCACTCATTTTCCATACAGTCCTTATAGCCGACCAATTTCAGAGGAACCTGTTTTCTTATTATTATTTTTTTTGTTTGTTTGTTTTGCTTTTTAAAATTCTGGCTGGGCTGAGACCTTTCTGTGTGATTTCTCCATGTTCTCCACCTCAAGGTTTGCTCCAGGTACTCTGGCCTCCTCCTAGAGTCCAACAACATGCAATTTGTAAGGTTAGATTAACTGGTGATTCTAAATTGCCCATAGGTGTGAATCGTTTCCTGTGTTAGCCCTGTGATAGACTGGCAACCTGTCCAAGGTGAACCCTGCTTCTACGGCAGCTGGAATCGCCTCCAGCTTCCCGTAACACTTAATTGGATAAGTAGAAGAAAACTGATGGATGGATGGTGTTGCATTGTTTGTTAAGCCACCTAACACTGACCTGTGACTCATTCAAGTTTAAAAAGTTACCTAACTCAAGGGATGAACCAGTGTTGTGTCTGCACTTAAACAATTTAGCAAAGGGGAGAAAATGAAATTGTATCTTGAGACACTTTGATACTCTACCAGTCTGTCAAAAAAAACTAAAAACAAAATGTGTTGCTATTTATTTTGTTGAATATGCCAAAAAATGCCAACAATAACACAGTTTTACAGACATGAAAAAAGTATTTTGGTGCCAACAAGGTGATTTCCGAAGAGTTATTACCTAGAAACCTGTCACAGTACTGTATGCAGTGTGTCCTTAAAAAACTTGATGAAGCTGGAGAAATGGAGGATGAAAGAATTGGGAAGCCTAAAAACAACAGATGAACACTATCTGAAAGTTATTCATTTAATCGCAGATGCTAACATATTAATTTTGATAGCACTAAGTGCTTAGTATTTCTAAAATCTGCTCACCTCTTTACTCAGTGATAGCCATGACAGCTACAGCACTTTCCTACGAACAAAGTTAATTTTCAGTGTTTGTGTCTTCAGCTGCTGACGGTGATTACTGGCGCCTGCTGAACCCAGGGGAGTACAGAGTAACAGCGAGGGCTGAGGGATACAGCCTCCTGAGCAAGAAGTGTGAGGTGGGCTATGAGATGGGTGCCACCCGTTGCGACTTCACCATTGGCCGCACCAACATGTCACGAATTAAAGAAATAATGGAAAAATTCAAAAAGCAACCCATCAAATTGCCCATGAGGCAGCTTGCGGCCCGGGGGTCCAGAAGGAGACGTCTGGGAACATAATGACCGTATGAGGTAGCTGGAGGAAGAATTAAAAACAAACATCTGCTCTGATCAGACTGCGGTGAAGGCCAAGCCTGGGTTTGGACCTGTGTCAGATTCCTTCTGAGTGCTGTCAGTGGAATTAGTGTTTTGAGACTAAAAATGTGGATTAATTTAAACGGGGCACTCTATTTGATTTCTTGTTTGGTTAGAGCTTCTTTGCACTCACTGTCATCATCAACTTTTCTCTCATCTCAATGGGAAACATTTATGCTTTTCATTTGGTGGAAGGTCAAGTTTGTTAATAGGGCAAATCTTGTGGCATTAGCTATAACAGCAGATAAGAGATTGTCATCATATTAGAGCTATTTTTCTTTAATAAATGACAATAGAAATTTAAGCCACTGTGAGGAACTACCATGAATGTCATTATGCACATACTTAATAACTTATGTAACACAGTTATATAAACAGTTACAAAAGCTTTATTACCAACAGCTGTATAATGTTGAGTCCTTAAAAAGCTTGTGGACTTAGTGACCTTTGTTTGTCATTGATTCTGTTTTATACACTTTTCTTTTAGTTATTAAAATAAAAGCTGTGTTTTGCACAAAGTGAACTCGTTCAGCTGATTATGTTGTGTGTGAATTCAACTCAGGAAGCCAAACTGTGTAACATCTTTTTAATACAGATTTTTGCTAGTCACTATGCCTGTCACCACATGTATAAAACTTTAAGCTTCTAATAATTTGCATGAGACATCCTGAAAAAAGTTACATATCAGAATCTGTAATTTTGGAGAGACATATCCCCAAAAAAACTAGAGACAATTTCTTACATATAGAAACAGAAATTAAGAAAATGTTGTTTTCATTCAGTTTTCATGCTGAGCAGACTCTACCACAAAAACAAAAATATCAATATAGTCTAATACAAATAGAACCTACTGGAGTACCCAGATGATTCTATAATTAGAAATAAGGGAAAGTAATTGGGCTAAACAGATGGATTCTTTCATTTACAAAAATATGCACATTGCCCTAGGTGGGGGGTGGGGGGTTCAGGTGACGTTTAAAACATTCAAAGAGGTATTAGAAACGCAAAAATTTAATTTTTTGTACATATATATCTAAGTATTTGTATAAGTATAAGTATTTGTTATAAGAAATTAAAATTTCACAGCAATCATTATAAACCATAAAATCATCACCACTGATTACTGCCATCTTGCCAGAAGTGGTCATATAGCTTGGAAAGGGCATGGGTGATCCATGATCTCTACATGCTTATTACTACTAAAATCTTCTATAATACACAAAATCTGTGTCTGTCTGTGTGGTGAACTCTCTCTAGAGATCAGGAGCTGAGCAACCAAACTTGACACACAGTTTCATCTTAAGCACCTGAAGGTTCTTATCTATATCTGATATTATGATGTCATCATGCTGCCTAGCAACAACTTAGCAGTGGGCTAAAATTAACCACATTTAGCATGTATGCACATAATAACATGTGGATAAATCAGACATAATATATACACTATAATAGCTTATGAAAACAGTGTATCACTTTAGTTTCTAAAGTAGTTCAGCTTGATAAATTCTCAAATATCAGGATATATTATTACAGTATGAAGTTGCTAAAACAGGCCAAACAATACTGTAGCATGGATATGTGCCAGTAAAAAAAACTGCTTGTCAGATAATTTAATTAAAAAACTTAAAAATACATTAAAAAGTCTTCAGATGTGAGCAGCATCACAAGAACGGTCAGAAGGCCCAGTTCAGTGACTCAAATAACTTTGATGCTTGAAGACAGATGACAGCTTGATGACAGCTACCTGTCACTCAAAGCGATCGTGCCATAAAACATGCAGTTAAAACCTTATTATTATGAAGTCATATAAAAGTTCAACCCTATACAGAAATCATGAAAGGAAAAATTAGATGAAAGACAAAACCCTTTTGGATATACCAGGCATTTTATTTCTGCTGCAACTATTGTACTATGTCATTGCTTCTTTGAGATTATTGACAACATATACCAGTGATTCTATAAGTATATGTAAGTAAGTAAAGACACCTCTGTTAAATTCCCTTTTTAGACACTGATTCCTGCCAAGGCAATATGAGTTGGATTTTGTCTCCACTGGACAATAGAAGATAATCATTCCAGCAGAGTGCTAACACATACTGACAGGCAAACACCTACCCCCGAATCCATCAGCAGTGGCGAGCATTCAGCCCATCGAACATGCAATTTAGGGGGAGTGCAGTTCAATACTAAAATACTACTAAAAAAACAAGCAAGATCGTAAACTGATTGAGCCACAAGGGATTCACTGTGATGTTGCAGGTTATGCGTATGATTAATTTTCAAACTGAGAAACATTTTACTTCCACCTGTTGACTGAAACTCCCTGATGGAACTCCATTTCAGTCCCATAACATACTGTAGTAGTAATGACTGTGGTTAATTTTAAGCACCATCTAATTTGATTTCTGGAGTGGCGAGCGGTGCATCGTAGGAGTGTCAGGGTAGGAAGACTCTAATTATCAGAACTCTGTTGGGGCTTTTACACATCACTGGATTATCCTGACAACAACACCAGCCTTCTTTCTGTTCGACCAACATGCAATTAGAGGAGGACCTCAGCCTCTTAACTCGTTCTTCAATGATTATTGAACGGAGGCTCGCAAACCTGTCATCATCTCAGAGCACTAGAGAATAGAAGAACAGAGCTTGTTAATTTGATGTATTTTCTGTGGATTTATATGTTGGCAAATGAAACAGAGATGTATATGATGTGCAGATGGAGAGTTTAAAACCACTAAAACAAACCACAGGGCTTCTAAACAGTATATATATATTTGTACTGTACAGCACTCAGAGTGGTTTTACTTCTGCTACAGATATTTAGTAATAAAAAATAGAAGAAGAAGCTTGATTTTAGCCTGCCAATAGTACAATACTCAATGCCATTTTTTTTGGGGGGGGGGGGGGGGATATAGACTCACAGGTCACTTCATAGGTACACCTTGCAAGTACTGGTTTGAATTTTCACTGGTATATCGTTGATGTAAATCTAAGGTTCCATCCTATGAGCAAAGGCTTTGGCGACAGTGGGAAGGAAAACCCTCCTTTTAACAGGAAGAAACCTGCAGCAGAACCAGGCTCAGGGAGGGGTGGCCATCTGAGCCAGAGATTAATAATAACTATAAAAATTACCCATCCCATTGGCTGGAAAGTGCAGAGAGGTGTATAAACACATATTGAGTGAAAAAGGTGACTGAAGAAGAAACACTCAGTGCATCAATGCATCATGGGAATCCCCCAGCAGTCTACACCTATTGCAGCATAACTATCTCTCGAATCCAAACTGGAAACTGGTTCCAGAGAAGAGGGGCCTGAAAACTGAAGGCTCTGCCTTCATTCTAATTTTTTTTAATTAGTTCTTTGTTCTTTAGTCTTAAACTCAACTCAACCGAGTGGCAGAGCAAGATCACCATCTCATCCCCCATGTAGCTGGTGTATCAGAGAAACTCAGGAGAGTTTTCTCCAAGCACGACATCCCAGTGTACTTCAGACCCAGCAACACACTCAGACAGAAACTGGTTCACCCAAAAGACAAAACTCCTAAACACAAACTTAACAATGTGGTGTATGTTGTACAGTGCAGCGAGGAATGCCCAGACCTCTACATTGGAGAGACCAAACAGCCACTTCACAAGCGCATGGCACAACACAGAAGAGCCACCTCCACAGGACAAGACTCAGCAGTCCATCTGCATCTAAAGGATAAAGGTCACTCTTTCAAGGATGCCAACGTTCACATTTTGGACAGAGAGGACAGATGTTTTGAAAGAGGAGTGAAAGAAGCCATTTACGTCCACTGTGAGTGACCATCTTTGAACAGAGGCGGTGGTTTACGACACCAGCTGTCTGCCATCTATAATCCAGTTCTGAGATCCCTTCCCAGACGCCTTAACGCCCACTCACATCCTGGGCCATCTGACCTCAGGAAATCACATGATAGGGTGGGGCCAGGTTTCACAATGAGCTCACCCCCTCTTTGGGGGGAAAAACTCCCAGTGGGTTTAAATCAGGGAATCTCCACCATTTGACCCTTAGAACTGAAGAAGCTTCTCGGATGAGAGGTGAAACGTCTTCAAGCAACTCAAAGAAGTCCAGACGCTTTTCTTTCAAAGCTCCTTAGACTACGATGACCTGGATGACTGAGAACCTCCACAGACACATGACACATCTCATCATCCTAACAACCCAAGAGCACCATATTTATGAGTTAGTCTTACATAGGTTACTTGTACTTTTTTATAGACATTGAACAGTTACAGTTCTTTGACCTCTATTTAAAGTTTTTAATTACTTGATGTCTCCAGCTCAGCTTTTGTTGCTGCTTCTGTAAAAAATCTGAACCAGGGTTCAGCCTTTGATTTAAGTGAAGACCCTTTTCTATACTGTAAGAGAAGAAATGTGGTTATTTCGGTTCACCACACCTTTGAATATAGAGATTATTTTTTTTAATGCTGACTATGTACTTAATTTACATTCCTATGCTTACCTTTGAATGTCTTGCATGTTACTGTATTTGTAAATGTTAAATCAAACAGCTGCTGAATCCACCTAAAGAAGCAAGTCACTTGTTAAAAATGGGACATTGGACATTGATTATAAAATACTGGTGATGTTCATGAATAGTAATAACTTACAAGACAAACTAATGATACTTGCTCCATATGGATAGCAGACAATCCCTGTGAGATAAAATCTGTGTAAATCGTGACAGGGTAAGTAGGGTGTGTGCAGTGTAGCTGCTGTGGCCAGCAGCTGTGATACCATGCAGATGTGTGGGAAAATACAGGCACCAGCTGACCTTGCCAGAAGCTAAAAGACCAGTGCTTCTTCAGAAGTCAGTCCAGCCTTTGAAGTGTTAGAGCGTCATTCTGGATATAACAGGAGTGAGACGTCACAAAGCTTTGGTAAACCAGCTCTTAACCTGTCTCCCCTCTGCTTCTCTGGAGCCTCCGAGACAGATTAGACACTCTGGTTTTGATCTAATAGCGACAAGTGGAGATATCATCTGAATTTCAGGAGCGGGACCACTCCTCCTTCACGCCCCCTCTGGCCTCAGCCTATAAAAGCCCCCCTTGTCCAATACCCGCTGTTCTCATTTTCATGCCCCCCCCTGCCCCCCCCTTTTTCTCTCTTCTCTTCTCCTGTCCTCTCCTCTCTTCCTTTCCTCCCCTTATTTCTCGTTAGTACAGGGGGTTCTGCCTGGCCCAAGAGCCGTCGCCAGTCCCCTTCAAGGCCTTCCCCAAACCGCAGCACTAATCACACTTCCTCATCGCCCATCGTTACCAAGGGAGTGGTCCCTGCTAGTTAAGCACATCCATGAAGAAATGGTGGTTGAGAAGTTTTGTAAACTCTGGATTTATTTTACTGGACACATTATACCTTGTTTACATTTCCTTAATGAACATAAAACAAATATTTCGAAAAGTCATTTAGTTGGCTTTAGTCTTCATGCCTGGTCATATGCTACGTAGCCTGTTTAAGAAAGTAAATGCCAATTTGAAAAAATAATACAAAGTCTGATGAAGCAAGAAACATGAGCAGTCAGACAACTAAAAAGTTTTAAACAAAGCTGTAATGGCCACATTATTCTGGAAGGAGGCATCAAAATTTGCAGAGAGACTTTGATTTTACATTTGGCCTCTTACTGAGCAGACTAGTGGTGAAGTATCGTGTGGGAGGTTGCAAACAAACAAAGAAAAAAACTGCAAGAAGAGGTTACCACCCTGTGAGATACACTTTTTAAACTGTAGCAGCTCCAGCACAGATGTCACAGGTTATGAGCAAACCAAATGCAACCACTACCACAATGCACGGAGTGATCACACACAGATGGTATTCTGAAAGATCTGTAGTCAGTAAAATCTTATATGTCTATACTTGGGAGGTTTTGTAGGCTACTGTACTTAATGTTACTTCAATGATGATAGTCAGGTGAGCTTAAGGAAAAATGTATAAATGCCTTTTAATGCTTTTTGCTGGATCTGTGTCAATGGTCAATTATTTTTATTGAATGCCCAAATCGAGAATGGAAAGTATTCTTTTGTCTGCATTCACTTACATATGACATGCCATTCTTATTCCACAGGGTTTAATATGATGTTGGATCATCCTTTGGAGCTTCAACTTTTATGGGAAGGCTTCCCACAATGTTAAAGAGTGCATTTATAGGAATTTTTGACCATTCTTCCAGAAGTGCATTTGTCAGGTCAAATACTGATATTAGAAGAGAAGGCTTGGCTCATTCTAATTCATCCCAAGGGTGTTCTGTCGTGTTGAATTCAGGACTCTGTGGCGGCCAGTCAAGTTCTTCCACACCAACCTTGCTCATTTATGTCTCTATGGACCTTGCTTTGTGCACTGGTGTGCAGTCATCTTGGAACAGGAGGGGCCATCGTTAAACTGTTCCCACCAAGTTGGGAGCATGAAATTGTCCAAAATGTGTTGGTATACTGAAACAGATTTCCTTTCACTGGAACTAAGGGGCAAATCATGAAAAACAATTCCACACCATAATCCCTCTCCCAATAAACTTTACACTTGGTACAGTGGAGTCAGACGAGTACTTCTCCTGGCCACCAACAAACCCAGGCTAACAGGTGCAGATGTGTGACTCAGAGAAGACGTCTCCACTGCTCTAGAATCCAGTGCATCCGAAACTTTGCATTGTGCTTGGTGACGTCAGGCTTGGATGCAACTGCTCAACCATGGAAACCCATCCCATGAAGCTCTACACGCTGTTGTTGACCTAATCAGAAGGCCACATAAAGTTTGGAGGTCTGTAGTGATTGACTCTGCAGAAAGTTGCCGACCTCTGCCCACTCACTGCCTCAGCGTGCGATGACCCCACTCTATGGCCTACCACTTTGTGGCTGAGTTGCTGTCATTCCCAACTGCTTTCACTTTGTTATAATACAACTAACAGTTGATTGTGGAATATTTAGTAGCAAGGAGATTTTATGAGTGGACCTGCTGCACAGGACTTCACTCGTGACAGCGAGCCTAGGTACGTGACCATGAAAGGTACAGGAAAACCTGAATTCAGTGATATGGATCAGTGAGTGAATACTTTTGGCAATACAGTATATTCAAGATGGGAACAAAAACCACTTTGGTCATTATAGCTAATTACCAACTTTGTGAAAACTATAAGGTAACAGATTTTTTGTTTAAATAACAATTTAATTTAAAGTCTCTACACTGTGCATGATCTATTATTAGAAGTAGGTCAGCTTTGATTGGCAGGTTGGCTGCTAGCTGACTGCTTGCTGTTTGGTACCTTTAGGAACATTTTCAGTGCAGCAATCTGAGAAATAATTGCTGCATGGTTCATTATAACCTAAAAAAGTTTACAAGTGTTAGTGAAATTCTTTTATTATATTGGTACATTATTGATGCTCATTAGCAGATTTGTTTGATACACCTCTGGGCACACCTTGCTAATAAAGCACTTCATGTTTTTGTCCAATGGGCTGCTTTGAAAAAGTGTAATCAGACAAATAAGTGAAAGCATGTGTAAGGATGTAATAAAAAAAAAGGAAAAACAAAGGAACAAAAAAAGGCCAAGTACATATATCATTTTAGTGAAAGTATATTCTTGCAGCAGCTACACATAGCAGCATAGTGAGAATATGTCACACATTTTTATATATATATATATATAAAAAAAAATATAGTCAAACAAAAAGCATGTGGTAGCATATGGGAGAGAAAGAAAAGGGCAACTGCAGGAATAAGCCCCACATGTTTTGGGGTTTTTCACACAGGAAGATAATAATCATCCCGAGTTACATTTAAAAATTGAACTCTTATAATAATTGAGTTTTACAAATCGTACCTATGTTACCTATGTCTGAACCTAACCTAACCAGTCCTAAACAAAAGGATCATATGGAGGAAAAAAGATCCCAACATATTCTTTTGTTTTGTGTTTTGCTTTTTGTGTGAGGTGTCTACTTTTCACTTTGAGTTGTGGCATATTTCTCACTGAACCCCCCCCCCCCCCCCCCCCCCCCAAAAGCCCGAGTGGGCTGAAGCTAACCACCATTAAACCGTATTAGATGGTCAGTGCCACCCACCTGCAGATAATCACTGGCTCCTGGGGTGGTAATCAGTGTACAGGATATCAGTGTTTTACAGCCAGGCCCTTCTCTGTCAGCTGGTGCTGTTTCATTACCACCTGCATTGTGGTGTGAACAGAAAAAATGGCATCCCTGTGACTCAGACTGATTGCTCGTGGTAACAGTCTGAATTGCCGCAGATACATGAGAGTCATCTCGTCAAACCCTTGCTTTTTTCCCCTTTCTGTCCAACACAGATGCATTCTCAAAATCTAAAAAAACCTGGAGACTCAAGGCACTGATTTATGGGGGGGGGGGGGGGCTGCTTTTGTAGCAAACTGATAATTTTCCCTTTAAAGCTTTGTAAATAAACTTGGGCGTTGAATCATTTTACCTAAAGTCAAAGCACTTGGTGACAACACAATTCAGTTGAGCTGTGTTACAGCAAGACAGAACGCCTATATCTATTTACCAAATAGTTATTGCTTGTTATTGCTAAAGCAGGAAGTTAAAGAAAAAATAGGGAAAAAAGAAGGAAAAGAAATATGGCTCCTGATAAGATACGGACACCAAGTTCAGCAACTCAAAGACTTTGGACTGAGCAACAGTCCAGTTCTTTTTCTCCTCAACCTGGGTAAGACCCTTCTGACATCTCTGGTTCAGGTGTGGCTTGATATTAGGAATGCATCAGTTGTAGCTCCTTTCAAGAGCTCTTCATGCACTGACACAATCCTCAGCCCACTCCTTGTAAAGCTTCCCCAAGTTCTTGAATCAACCTTGCACGTCAGTCCTCTTAAGGCTGCAGTCATCCCTGTTGATTGCGCACCTTTTTCCTTCTGCGCTTTTCGATTCCGGTCAACTTTCCATTAATATGCTTTGATACAGCATTCTGCGAACAGCCAGCCTTTTTAGCAGTGACCTTCTGTGGTGCTTTGTGGAGAGTGTTAACGACCTTCATCTGAACAACTGCAAAGTCTGCAGTCTTTCCTGTGATTGTGGTTGCATGTAGCGAATAAGACACTGTCTGAAAAGCAATATACTCAAAACACTAAATGAAATGTTCTAGTAATTTGAGATACAGGGTTTCTGATTGTCGTGAGTTATAAACCATAAAAAGCTACATTAAAACAAAAGGGCGTGAATTATTTCACTGTGTGAATTTTACCTTTTTGAATTAAATCACAATTTTTTTTTACTTTTTCACAATATTCAATTTTTTAAGATGCACTAGTGTTTATGTCTGTGAACAAAGACACAAAGACTCCATTACGAGAGGCTGAGAAGCTTCATGAAGACCTCTTATGGATTCATCTTATCCATTATGTCAAATAGAACTAAAGTTATATGTGCAAGTGTGAGCTGTGTTACGATGGTGTGAGTGTGAGAGTAAGTGTTTCTTTGTTGTCGCATCAACAACAGTTGTCATCAGTTTAATCATCATGGTTAAAATCTAAAACAGTCATCTTTGTCATTTTTACCAACATAACAATTACAATCTCCATTAAAAAAAAATATTATGGAAAAAGCATTCATCCCATCACCGCCAACATCGTGAGTTTGTCATCTTAGCCATCTTTAGCAGCAGCAGCAGCATCGAGCCATGGTTTGATAAATCAGGAGGTACATAACAGAACACTTTAGGCAGTCAGGTCAGTCACTGATAAACAAAATGAGGTATATTACACTCCACTCATTGCCACCGATCCACAACAGGATAAACTTCATTTGCATTTGTAGCAGCACATTCTGTAAAACTCAGACATACAATAAATTATCCCAATAAATTACATTTACATATATCAAAAGACTCAAAAATACTTTTCACATTGCCTTTCATCTAAATATGTCGACATGTATCCTTTTAGGTTTCGTTTTAGTCATCATTTATGAGAAACATTTAATGTGGGCAAGTGAGAACTTCAGGAAATCAGAATTAGAGGATAACAAAAAGGAAGCAGATTTCGAGTAACGTTGATGAACAGAAGTGAATAAGGCAAATATTGATTCCAGTAATATAGTTCTAGATATCTATATGTCTGAAAAACTTAAAACTAACATATTATAGAATTTAAGGCATCAGCTGTCTTGGAGCGTCGTACAATACATGATATAGTCAAGACAACCGTTTCTCCTTAGTAAAATCATGAATCCTTACACCCTACATAAAATAGCCTTCACTTCTTTTGTTTTCTTTTCTGCTTTTAGAAAATTAATTACATCTGCTTATATTTAGCTCACTGGGCATCATCAGTAATTTTGGCACTGCATTTTCACTCCCTATCTCACTGTTAGATGTACAGTTTAATGCATTTTGTTTCCACATGACAAAAAAAATTAAAATGTACTGTAAACAAGTAAATATAACTGGTTTTCTATTGTCTTCTATAAACGTCTTCTATAAAATCGAATACAGTATCTTTGGATGTTTTTGTTTCGATTTAATGGACCAAACCAACAAAATAATTCTAAATTGCTTAAAACTATATATATATATTTTTTTATCTCTTTACCAAGAAAAAAATGAAATAACTTAGGGTTAGTGGGACAGGTGGGTTAAAGTTAGGGTCCAACTGGTAGCCTGGTGTTGTTAGAGACTTGTTTGTTGCACGTCTCCATTAAATAAAGTTTATAAGGTCATAATCATTTCTACTTGGTGCCTTCCACCATCATTTGCCAAAGCTTTATGCAAATATAAGTGGCACTGGATGATTTTCATCTGCTTTCTACTGCTTTCAGGTGATTATTTAAAAGAAAAACCTTTTTATCAGCAAAGACAACAATATGTTATATTTATAAATACAATTGAGTCCTATTAGTCCTTGCATTAGTATCAATATCTAATATCTGTGTTAGTAGCTTAGCTGCCCACTTATCTATTATCACTACTAGCTCTTACCCGTCGCTGACTTCCTGGCAAAGTAGTTGGAAAACCTGCTGCTGCAGGTTATCTGAGAAAAAAAAAGACTAATAGGAATCACAGACTAGGATCATTTAGTTTTGCGGTCCAAGTTATTAATCCTATCTTAGCTTAGCTAGGATTATCTTACCTTGTTTTGAGCATATTCAGTAATTCAGACTGATTTTAATAATATTATGTGGTAAAGGTGCTCTCAACTATTACCATTGCACATTTAGTTGGCCTTAGCTGTTCAGAGATATTTCTTTTTTTACTTCACCCATTCAAACTGATTATTTCTGCATCCAGAGGTGCTTTGCTCTAATATTTTCTCGTGTCCGTGGCTGTCATCTCTATTAAATCATCTCATCTTTTTGCCAAAAGACATGTCCCGTGCATTTTCCTTCCTGTATGTGTGAAAAAGCATCGAGCAGTCTCTACGGGTCACTTGTGACTGTGAGTACAAACCCAGGCAAATACAGTTGATCATGCTTCACTTGACTTAACAACCTGAGGGCCACATGTCAGTCATGACAGCAAAGGCAGTCGGTTTGAGGGTTTTTTCTTTCTGCTAAAACTCTGCTTGGACAGATCAGTGAGTCCTTAAAATGGCTGCTAAAGCATAAACGATGCCAGTACACATAAAACAAAACATATTTACATCCAGTGGTACTAATACAGCCAGATAATGTATTGAAAAATAAAAATACCCAAAGAATTTGCTTAATTCGCACTGGGCTATACCTGAGCCATCCTGTGCAGTGTGCACAGTCTGCTGTATGTTTTCATCTACAATACAATTTGGGAACTTGTTCTTCTACTTTGTCAAGTTTTGGTTAGACTAGTCTTCAGTGCTACATACAGAATTAATGTATAAATTACTGCAAACACTTTGCACAGACTAAAACAGACATACAGCCCCCCCCTCCCCCCTGTTTTGTAAGATAAAATGAATATTACAGTTATGTCAAAACAAACAGACACACTGCAAAATCTGTATATAATAAACTGTATCTCATATCTGACTGTAAGCTACCCTAAAATAATAAAACTTTTAGGTGGCCATTCATCCTGGGTAAGCACATCTGTCTCTCCAGGTGGACGTGGAATCTGCTGCTCTTTGTTGTCCTCACAGCAAGTTCACTGCACTGATTTGCTGTTCTGGGCACTCGGTATGAAAGCGCAGTGGTATTCCTGTACAGGGAGTTGACCTTGTCTGTTCTCCTTTTTTTGTAGACCAAATTCAAGCAGACATGGACAGGAACTACCAAAATTTATTCCACTTCTTCATCGACTCTAAACTAGGTTCTTTTTTCCCTGACAGTTGTCGGGTTAACCTTCCCATCGGGGGCAATGCCGGTCACTCCACGGTGGGTATGCTGTTCACCTGGCTCTCGTGCTGGCGTCCGGACGCGTTCAAGGAGCTGCGCTTCAGCAGCTTGTTGATGATGTCAGTGCATGTCTTCTTGTACTGGTGTCGGAGGAGGGAGTACACAAATGGGTCGCAAGCTGCCTTGCTGTAAGCTAAGCACTTGGAGACAATTCCCCAGTGAGGGTTGATAGGCACCGCTGGAAATAACTCCACGATCCTGCAGGGAAGCATAAACAGAGGGTGGTGAGAGAGAGCGTGGTAGAAAGGCAAGTCAACATGCTGGAAAAGACATGCATGCCTTAAGCTTATTGAGCAGAAACAGAAATACATTTGCAACACAGTGTTCTATTTTTCCCCCATAGTAAGCAGGGAGTTACTTATGGAAATGTTCTGCTTCTGTATAAATACAGGGATCCCATTAAGCACATATTTGTATAAAGTTATTTTTCTCATCTACCCACAAGAAAAAAGTAGGTAGCTGTGAAATGACAGTACACGATTTCCCCGCCTTTCTGTCATGAATGTGGATTTACAGTGTGGGGCTATATTAGATTACATTTCTAATTTGCAGTCAGCCGTAATTACTGCTTATCTGTTTTACTCTTCTTTTGTCTTTTCTGGCTTTAAAGAGTGTCTGTGAACAAAGTTTGATTGTAACTGACAACCACATTAGACTGAAGACTGAGCAGAAAATGTCAGACAGTGAATTCTTCCAGTCTGGTAAAAAAAAAAAAACCCACCAACTCATTAGTGTATAATATAATATAAATATTTAATTTAAAGCAGCTCTTAATAAGCTTTACAGTCTTGTGAGGTCTACATCTCAAAGCAGTTCATGGCACTCCCAACTTGTTTTTGCTTTTAGACACATTTGTGTGAAGTGTAAGTTATTAAACCATCATAAAGCTGTATAAAACCGCTGATTGTCTACACTTGCACTCTGTATGATTAGGCCATCCAAAATAGAGCTCTGTCAGCGTATTACCACAGGCCTTACATGGGCTACTAGCCATCCCTGTCATTTGTTCACACACACTCCACAGAACGAGTGAATGTTGGTCACAGCGCCACACAAATGCAAAGGTGTTTTCTCACATGAGTTAACACAGAAGAAGCTAGAACTCCATGAAGCAGAGGATCAGGGGAAATCGGAAAATTTAACATGAAATGAATACCCCAAACCGAACGTCTTGGAAACTGGTTGAAGATGCAGCTAGTAGGTTTCATCCCATTATGTAGAAGTAAAGATGTTAGGGAAATGGTAGGCAGTGGTCCAAAGCAATTTTAAGCAGAGTCCATTTTTCAAAATCTTTGTTTATCGTACACACACATACACAGTTAGCACAAGAGCTTTCAGCACATATTATCTCATGATGTAACATTACATAGGCTACTGTAATTATATTTACAGTTAAATTGTTAGGAGGGCAAAACTGCTTTTCCAGGAGAAAGGAAATTCTCCAGAACTTATGGCTTAGGTGATATGACAAAGTAATTTGGGGTCATACCTACTTTTGCAGCTAAGCTTTGTTATCCACTGAAAACACAATAAATTGGGAGCACTTGTTGTCCACATAGAAGAACAGGTTACTGCCAAAGCCTACTGTATTTAACTCAGATCACGTCTACTTCTATTTTTTTTCTACTGTGAGTTTTATTTACAGTAAGTTACTGGCATCCAGCTGCCATGTAGTTGCTGTAGATTTTGCAGCAACCCCTTTACAGTGCAGCAGGTCTATGCATAAAGATTCTTTTGTCAAATCTCTTAATCTAAAGCTGAAATTCTGCACTTCAATCACAACAATCTTGATTGTTTGATTTAAATTCTGTTGTGGTGGTGGGTTCTCATTGTCCAAATGCTTGTGGGTCTGGCTGTATTAAAGTAAATGTCTCACATGACAGCAAGCCGATGACTTATGTGTCTCACTCACTACAGGCCTTATTTGGTATCCTGTCTTTGTTTAGTGATTGATGTGAGTGGATTCTACCTGACAAACTGATATGCACCCCGCGGACCTGAAGAGAAAAAGTGCTAATGCAGCAGCAGCAACAGCAGAGCAGAGGCATATTACTTATCACAAGGTCAGCCAATCTCATCTTCCAGCTCTGGCCAGTGTGAGGAGGAAGCGGAGGGGAGAGAGAAAGGAAGCAGGAGGGGAGGGATATGGGTATCTGTGACTGGAGTGCAAGGAGGTATCCAAGGGTTGCATACTCTGCATGGTGGTCCAGCATGGATTCCCTCTGGTCACCCAGACTCTCTACTACTCACCTCGTGATCACATAGGGAGCGAAGCAGAGCATGAAGGTGCCGATAAAGGTGCTGATCTTCCTTGTTGCTCTCTGTCGTCGCCTCTTCTGCTCCTCCAGACAACGCTGACGAACACTACAAGCACAAACACATAAAGAGGGATGCCCACAAAGTGGGTTAATATGAGACAACAGGGAGTGGGTGTCATGTAGGGGTAAAGCATGGGGAGATCCAGTATAGGGTGAGTTCAGGTAAATCAACTGGGTCAAATTAAAGGCTCAAAGTGGGGATCTCCCTTTTAAGAATTCCAGTTTAATCATTTTCTCTGTGCCTGTATGGCTTTGTGTGATACCTGAGTGCACCACAGCTGTGATGCCATGGTGACACATTGCTTTGGAGATTTTTTTTTTTATGAAATAGAGGTCATCTGTGTGAGTAATAACAGGATTTATAATCTGCAGTAGGCTATTCAACCACACACACACACACACACACTCAGAGATTGTATAGTATTTCCATGGGAGCTATTCTGCACGGAGACAGAATAAAGCAATCACCCCAGATGACATTTCAGTTATATTAGATTTTGAGCGAGGACTCAATTCATATGTGAGATTCGCTGTTTTAGATAGGAGAATAAAAGAGGCTAAACCCTTCCTTTTAACTAACTTTTAAATACTTTTCAAGCTTTACAAATATAAAGGTACCAGATTGCTATACCATATAACGTTATAGTTGCAGGATTGATAACTTAAAGTAGCTCACCTGGGGTGTATATCCACTAGAAGCACCAAAGTTTGCATTGTAATAACGTCGATCCTCTTACAGTGAAACCTTGCTACTTTAAGTACTTTGAGGTATGTGACACATAATACTATGAAAGACAGAAGAAAGGTGAAAGAGTGGAAAAAGATGGTGAAGACGACAAACTGTGTCCGATTGCTCGCTCTGGGGTTGGACAGGGTGCAGGATGCGTAAAGCCGGTGGTATCCAACCCAGGAGAGACAGGCAGCCACCGTGGAGAAGGACATGGAGTGCGCCCACGTGTACGCGAGCACAAAAGCCGCGTCTTTGTGGCGCATTTTGGAGTGGTACCTCAGGGGGAACACCACCGCGATCCACCTGTCGATGCTCAGAGCTGCCATGCTCAGCATCGAGTTCGTGGACAGGAAAGTCTCCAAGAAGCCCACGATCTGGCAGAAGCCATCTCCCCCCGGTTGAGCTTTACTGACAAGTCCTACCAAAGTGAGCGGCATGTTGGAGACGGTGAGCAACAAGTTGCAGAAGGTGAGGTTGAGGTTGAACAGACCGGGGACTTGCTTGCGGATCTCCGGGTTATACAAAAAGCAAATCAGCACCAGGACGTTGGACAGCAGCGACACTATAATAATCACAACCACCAGCACCGAGAGAATTACCTCGGCAGTGTCCATCCTGTGGACACCCGAAACTCACTTCTCTCCGGTTTTTCTGCGCATATCCAGTCTTTATTTTGCAGCTGCAAAATTACACTAATCACCCGTAACCGTGTCCATGCATCCCCGGATCTCTTCACCGGTGGAGATTCCCTTTTCTTTCAACTACATTGTTTCCTCTTCGGCAAAGATATTCAGGAGGATTCCGACATGATAAAAACCTATGTTTGTTAGTTTTTTAACGGACTAACTTCCTTCTTTCTCCCCACTCTAATCTACAGAAAACAAGCTCTCTTGCCAAAGCTGCTCTCTTCTGGCACTGCGTCTTGCAGTGGGGTTTTGTGTCCTGTGATGCGCTCCCGAGGCATCACCCCTCCGCACACACTGCACAGTGTGTGGGCTACTTGATCTCTCTCCTCTTCTGGGTAAAAGTAAAAAAAAAGAAAAGAAAAGAAAAAGCATTAGTTACAGCTAAAATGAGAAATTATTAAGCTCATTTAACGGGAAATGGCAGATGTGGTCAAAATAAGCGTGCTTGTTTTGTTTTTGTTTTTTTCAAAAATAAAAAAAATATTA
The DNA here is from genome assembly GCF_051167445.1 of Perissodus microlepis. Classification (NCBI taxonomy): domain Eukaryota; kingdom Metazoa; phylum Chordata; class Actinopteri; order Cichliformes; family Cichlidae; genus Perissodus; species Perissodus microlepis. The sequence continues at coordinate 11,198,365 of NC_140468.1, forward strand.
TTATTTTTGACTATTGTAAATGTTAAACTCGCAAAACGGCTTTTTTCCATTTTAAACTCTCCTTCAGGACTTTTGTAAAAGGGACTTGGGATTATCTTGACAATAAATACAAGATAGACAGCATAATCAAGGTGAAAGAAGAATATAAATACTACACTAAAGAGCATATAAGGTACACAATTAAGAGGCACGAATCTGACTTTTCACCAAATCACCTAAAATCCTTAAACCTGTCAAACTCATTAATAAAACAGAGATTAACATGAGTTCTCGTGCCTGATTCTGATCTCATTCTTCCAAATCACGATTGCATTCCAGCAGTACTGCTTCTTCATCTTTACTAATTAAGTCTGCATCATCACATTGATAAAGAGCAAAATCCTCTATTTCCCTGAAAGCTGGATAACACCCCCACACTCTGCTGCCCCTCTGGACTTCAGTGTGGGGAGAATTTTTCCTCTGAAGCGTGGGATTCAGCGGAGTGTGCTGTGGCACGTGAGCCACTGAAGGCGCTGGAGCAGTGTGTGTGAGGTGGTGGTTGTGGTTTTCAGAAGGGGAGGGGGACGGGAGGGGGTAGTGTGTGGGTGGAAGGAGTTATTGTTACCGTGTGCACACACATACGTAATATTTGAGTGTGAGGATGTAATAAATGCAGTCTACCGTGTCCTCTTTCTTTGGCTAAATGTGAACAGAAACAGGAGGAAAAGAGGAGGATTTGTGTTGAAAGTGAGTCTCATTAAAGTCGTATGCTATGAGGTAGTGGAGTATAGGGGTGATGTTTGTTCTTGATGCAAAGAGAAGGTGGCTGCAGGGGTGGACAACCCTGGCAGCTGCTGCGTATGATTAGGCAGAAATGGAGCTCCATCTTGGACCCCATGAGGCTTTGGCTGTGATGGATGCATTATCAGCATGTTGTACATGTGATGGGACAATCAGCTTATGCAGGAGGGGACACTTGCATACTGTCAAGCAACTGCTTCTGCGGCTTTTTTCTTGTCACTTAAAGGGACTTATCAGCACAGAGCCACCAGTTGATCTCAGGCACAAGTGCAGCTTTTTGTATGCATCATTTTAATTATTCTTTTCATAATTAAATGTCAGGTCCAGAGACAATAATGTCTCTAAGGAAAGTGCTCTAAAAATATGGCTTAGAAGGGACAGAGGGACATGGATGATTAATATCCACAGACAAGGGGATACTACTTATAGTTCCACCAGGAAAATAATCTTTAAAATGCAGATTTTTTTATTAGGATTTACTATTTAGAACATTCACATTTCTCCACAGCACTACACCACATTAGACAAATATGCCAAGGAAAACCTTTTAATTTTAATACCACCTTACAGAAGGCTTGTTTTCAGAGAGCACTGTGTCTTTACAGATCCAAATATGGCCTGGTTCAAGGAAAAATGGGTTCTGATACCTCCCGGCATCCCGTGAGATTACCCAGAATAAAAACACTGTACACAGCTCCTGTTGTGTCAATTAAATAATGCCTAGTTCCCACAAATCTTATCGACTGTGGTTTATTAAGAATTACACAAACTAACATTATGGAGGTCATTTACTGACTCATCAAACAATGCTAAAGAATGACACATAATTCAATATGTTGTCTCAAGTTTGTGTCTACCCACAACCAACATTATATTTGTGTAATGCAACAAATAGTACTGTCAGTACTGATCATTCAAAATGGTCCAGTCCCATGTGCAAAAACACCAAATCTACACATCTTTACACAAACATCGATGGGTCTTGATTTCTGGGCTTAAATGGACTCATTTCCTTTGGGATAAGTTCTCATTTTTGTTGACTAATACCCTAACTTGATTAATAATAAAATTTGGGTTTAGGGCTTCAAGATGTACACATTGACTGGTCACTTCATTAGGTACACCTTCTTCAACTCCTTGTTAATGCAAATATTTAATCAGCCAGTCACATGGCAGCAACTTAATGCATTCAGGCACGTAGATACGGTCAAGATGACCTGCTGTTCAAGTTCAAGTCCAGCATTAGAATGAAGAAGAAAGGTGTTTTAAGACTCTTTCAGTGTGGCATGGTTGTTAGTATTGGTGGAGTATTTGAGAAACTGTTCATCTACTGGGATCTTAATGCAAAACCATCTTACATAAAATGAACACATTGAACCTTGAACCAGACTGGCTAGAGCAGCAGAAGAATATAGCATGTGCCAATCCTGTCAGCTAAGAACAGGCTACAACTCACACTCACCAAAACTGAACAACGGATGATTTCAAAATCATGACCCGATGAGGTGTTTTGATTTATGCAGTGACATTTTATTCAGGTAAAGGCTGGTTGTGGTGTAATGGTGTGGGAGCTATTTTCTTGGCACCTAATTGTTGAATCAAAGCCACAAACAATTGAAGCAGTTCTGAAGGCAAAAGTAGGCTCAAAACAGTTTTAGCAAGGTATCCCTAATAAAGTGCTAACTGAGTGTATAAACACTCTTTGTCAACATACCCCACTCATTCTTCAGGACATTGATAGGGACCATATGTATCAAAATAAAATACATGCTTTACTAAGTAAAACTTGAAATTAGCAATTAAGGCTTCATCAGGAAACTTTTTACTGAAGGCATGGATCAGGCATCAATAAGAGGCTTCTATCCAGCGGCATCTAGGAGAATTTACCCTCTGCTGAGTATTGCAAAGAGTGCAGCTCTAAGACATTTCCAAACAGACTTCACTTTAAAGATCTGGAAGGTTTCTGATACAGCCTAAGATCATTTGAACAAAAACAACAATCAAGAATAAACACTATCATGATCTCTACAGATAATTAAACAATCAAATCCATCTATAACATTTCTTTCTACATACCTAAATGCACTAATTTGCTACTAATTTGAGCAAGTGAGCAGGTGTACCTAACAAATTGGCCAGCCAGTGTATTTCTCCCAGTAAGTGAGTATTTGCTTGGTGGCACAAGACCTGGACCAAACCAACCAACTATATTATCTATTTCTATTACCGACTGGAACAAGAACAAATAGGATTCATCTTCAGGTCATTCATCCTTTTTTCTGTTAAATGAATTTCATGAACATTTTGTCAGGAGATGGAGAGAGTGTATATCCATCACTTTACAGAAAGGCACAATTACACTTAATAGACAGTGATAAGGCACCTACTGTCAGCTGAAATGTCAGGAAGAGGGTTGGGGACACACACTGCATTATATGAATTATTATTATTATTGAGAATATTGATATGTTCTTAATTTTTTTAATATTACGGCATTTTTAATTACTAATCTATCACAGTGCCCCATAGTGTGTAACTTAGGGGTTTTATTACTTAAAATCTCTGTTTTGTAAGGGAATCCTTAGGGTTTACTGTGGCTGAGAAAAAAATCTCAAGTCTGCAGATCTTCACTTTGAAGATAATACCTCTTGTCAAAAGATTTAACAAGTGCAGGACTTGACTGTGAGAGACAGTAGGTTGAGAGAGAGCCTGCGGCACTCCTCCTTTATGCTGTGACAGTGTGAATTTGAATTTGCTGCCAGTTCCAATTCCACCCTTGACTTCCCTCTGATTGGCAGGCTGGTATAAATTTAAAACCCACAGTTGATATAGGCTGTGCTTTAGCTTCTTGGTTTTCCTGACTCTTGTGAATATAGACATGTCACTTATATTTCCAACCTTCCCAAGAAAAATGATGCAGGATTTCTGAGCCGAGAAGAAGTTGTGCTGCAAATATGACAACTGGAAAACTTGTAAAAGTAAGACTTGAGTTATGTAACTCAGAAGAGTACATGCAAGCTGTAGAACAGCAGCCTTATGGCTCATAAAGGTCTCACGGTGAAGACGGTAGGGATGCTCACTCATACAAGAAGCTTTATATAAACATAGTGAAGTGCCACTTTGCAAGTAAGGAGAAAAGGAAGGTGTTTACACAGCTAGCTATAACGCTGAGAGAGGCCAGTTTCCTGTCACTTCTGACTTAGTCATCACCAATGCAACCACTCTGATATCTAATAAAGCTTGTACATATGTTAAAACACAAAGCAGTTACCTGAAGCAGCAGAGAATTACTGAGTGAAGCTGGTAGAGTTTCTGAAACCTATTACTGGCATTACTACCTTGAAGCAGATATTACTGGTTCTCAAAGTGGAGTCCCAAAACCCCCAGAAATGTGCAACCCATAGGCGAGAGCTCCACATAATAATTTGTTGCAAATGACTAAATTCTGGCGTATAAAACAGTAAAAAGTGCATTTACACAGGTAAAGGACATTTACACCAATAAAAGGTAAATTTGTTTTCATAACTTGGCCCCATTGTACTTCATGATGATGTATGGAGAGTCAGGTGAGTACCGAAGTCAGTGTGAGTCGTTGTCTAGTAACCATAAAGTGAGTACTGATTAGAAATAGAAATATATAATAAAAATATACCAGTACGGCATTGATTATCCAACGTACTGGAAACACTCCTCAGAGACTTTGGTCCATATTGACATGATAGCATCACACAGTTGCTGCAGATTTGCTGCCCATCCATCCCAAAGGTGCTTTACTGGATTGAAATTGGTGAGTGTGGAAACTATTTAATGAGTCATGTTCAAGAAAATTTCTTGAAATGATCTGAGCTTTAAGACATTCTTTGTGTTATTATCGAGTTTTTCTAAGGAGCCCAAACTGTGCTAGGAAAGTTTTCCCCGTGCCATTTTCTACCACCACAAGCCTGAACAACTGAGACTCAATGCTTTCATGTTGTCTGTGACAAATCAAACACTCATAAGCGCAGGCAATGTTTTTCCAAACTTCAGTTTCTTGCTCTTAGCTGATAAGAGTTGCACCTGGTGTGGTCTTCTGCTGCTGTAGTCCATCTGCTCCAAAGTTCAACATACTCAGCATTCAAAGATGCTCTTCTGCATAATGAGCTTCAAGAAGTCTGGCCTTTCTCCTCTGACCTTTGACATCAGTAAGACATTTTTGCCTGGAGAACTGCTGCTCAATGTATATTTTCTCTCTTTGAGACCATTCTCTGTATCACAATATGGCCCACAGTACAGTAAAAGTTCTAAATTGGCTCTTGATCTTATTTAAATGTATTGAGGTAGTTTTTCACTTATATACTGGACACCTTACATTTTTTAAAACATGAACCAATCAGCGGCTGCATTTCTACTACATAATTACATAAATTTTGGACAATCTTTCAGTTCTTTTCCTGTCATCGGTTTCCGGAAAATGTTGTACGCCACTGAACTGCATTCAAAGACTTTTAAAGACTTTTAAAAGATATCGAATTCTAATTTTATTATTGATGCACCAACATCCAGAAGTACTTGAAATGAATTCCAACTCGATCAGCTACATTAAATGAGACTGATGCTGGTGGGCATTATGCATCGGTCACAATAATAGAATAATGTAATCACAGAAAATACTGAGTGCTGCATATGAATTTAAAAAAGCCTCCCTCATAAGAAGCTTTTGTTCATGTCCTCCATCTGTATGCCCTGCTGAGCTGCTCACCATACCGATCCTCCTCTAGTATCTGAGACTTGTCTTTCCACATGTGGCAAGGCAGAGAAAACCCAGCACCCATTCTGATCTCACCACCAGAAATGTATAATCAGTGCACAGTTAATACAGACGCTAGTACAAGCTTATTTTCATTATGGATCCTGGAAGGCGCTGGCTGTGTGTGTTCAAGGCTGGCCAACTCCTACAGACGCAAGCACGAAGCATTCCAGCTTGACAGTGTTTTATTATAGGTGCCGACAAATTGCTTTCAGCCTCCTGCTTGATATTTGTACTCTAAAACAATGGAGTGCAATAATTATCTTTAGCGGGACAGTTTTATGCAAACATTTGCTGCCCAGATTTTGTAGGATGGTGTCAGTTTTATAGCATAATTATCTAAAACTGTTGAACCTTACAGGACGGAGCTGGAATGAGCTGTATTTTTTCCAGTGTTGACAAAGGAGAAAGAAAAAAAAAAATCCAAGGGAGCTTTATATCAGCTGGATAAGCTTAAGAATAAATAAGAATAAAAGACACTTTCACTCTTGTAAATTTAGGTCATTTATCAAGTCAAATACATCCGTCTTTCATCTCTTGATTTCACAGACGAGTTCACAGCGACACTGTCAGCCGTTCCTCGAAGCCTGTGGTACATCAAAGAGAGAAAGCAAACACAATTTGCGGTGTATTGATCTCATTATTAGCAATTCTCTGGCAGAACACGAAGTGTCAGGATGTGATGCTGAGATGCAGAGTTTGTTTTTTTTTATCTGGAAGTATCTAGATGAGCACTGATGGGAGAAATATGTTTTGTCTAGTGTTTCTGGAGCATGAGAGCTTTTATTGTGGTGCACTTTAGCGGCCTGTATTTTTTCATAATGCAGTTCACTTGGACTTGATTAGATTCCTCCCCCATGTTGGACTGTGATCTGAACCCTTTCCCCTTGACAGCATTTAAATCAGTTTTTCATTCAGATACATAAAATAGAAAGCAATCCTCTTTTTCCTGTGGACCCAGATAGTCTATTACTACCAACAATTTGATAAGAGTCAGTCACCTTAATGCAGGGCTTAAGAATTACAGAGCATGTCTGACAGGTAATCAGTTCTTCCTGTGAGCCATCGAGACAGAGGCTGAACCTTGTGACCCAAATAAAACCTGAATCTAATACCTCTGAATTTCACTTCTGCTGTATATTTATCTGCCTTTGATATCAAATCATGAAATTTATGCTGTTAATAGCAACAGTTAACGCAGTGTGCCAAATTTGTTATTTTAAGTGCGGGTGTTATCCCGCCATCAAACTGTAGGTGAAACCTGCTTCACTGACAGTAAAGGCAGCCATAAAAAGTACAAATAATCTACTCCTGTGATGACAATTATCCAGGAGCCATTTGGTTCTGTTAATTACTGAAGTCGAAAAACAAAATGTTGAAAAACTCTGAGATGTAACAAAAATAACAATGATAACCAAGACAGGAAAAATGAAAGAAAAAGATAAAGAAGATAATTTAGAGATAATTTATTGATACTATTTGTGATAACACAGCAAATAATGATTACACAGACTTTCCCTCAACCTTTCTATGCTCCCTGAAAAAGTTGAATTTGACAGATCATGTTAAAACACCAGATGACACTTAAAGGAAAAGTTGAATATTTTTTTGTAAATGTGTTGTAAGAAAGTCTGTCTGTACGAAACTGGACCTGGAAGGCTGTCAGTCCATCTTAGCATAAAGACTGAAGAAACTGATGAGAAACAGTTGTGTTCAAAGGTAGCAAAATCTGTCCTTGAATTCAGAGATTTCCAGTCACTTTGTTATTTACATCTTTTTAGAATTTGGCTGAACTTTTTACTTCAGAACTGCCCTTATTCAACATGCTGCTGGAAAGTTAAGTTGCGCCTGGTGTGGTCTTCTGCTGCTGTACCTCATCTGCTTCAGTTTTATTTATGTAGCCCCAAATCACAACGAAAGTCACCTCAAGACATTTTTTATTGTAAGGTAAAACCCTACAACAGCGAGACAAGCCCCTATGAGCAAATGCTTGGCAACCTTTGGCAGAGCCAGGCTCAAGGAAGGGGCAGTCATCTGTCACGACCAGTTGGGGGTAATGGGAGGAAGACAGGACAGGTCTTTAAGATAAGACTGGGCTTAATGGGCCTTGTATGCAAGGAGAAGAGTTGAATTCAGGATTTAACATCTGCTTGAAGGTTCAACATGCTGTGCATACCTTGGTGTAACGAGCGGTTATTTGAGTCACCTTTTGTCTACTCCAAGCAGCCTGGCATTTTCTTCTGCGCTTTGCCATCAACAAGGCTTTTTCCCCAGAGAACTACTCTTCACTGGATATTTTCTCTTTTTTCACTCTCCTCTTAAACCCTAGAGATGGTTGTTCAGGAGACTCCTAATTGGTCAGCAGCTTCTGAAATACTCTGACCAGCCCATCTGGCACCAACATCCATGCAATGTTCAACATTTTCTAAATCACTTTTCTTCTTCATTCTTCAGATTGAACATCAAGTTGTCTTGACTATATCTACGTGCAGAATGAGTTGCTGACTTGAGTTCATGCCATGTGATTGGCTGATTAGATATGTGAGTTAACAAGCAATTGAAAAGGTGCATTTAACAAAGTAGCTGGTGAGTGTATATTAAGTATATACATCCTCATATTTAACATACTAAAACAACAGTTCTATAAGTCAAAAATTATATATTACCTTGATGAGGTTTACTCTGAGGTCACTGTGAAAATACCAGCAAATTGATGGTATGCAAGAGCATGTCTAGAGTCAATGTCACATATGCACTTATGTGTGAGAGAATAAATTGAAGTGCTCTGGAGTAGCCCCAGATTAAAAGAAGAATCAGTTTCTCGTTCCCCTGGATTTGTTGTGGATTCTCTGCTCCCACCTAAATGTAAATAAGGTACTTGCGTGGTCAGTGAAAGAAGAGCTGTTGCCATGCCTCCTCGATAGTAATCTGAACTCGGCTGCTTGCACTCCTTCTTGTGCTTTATACCAATCCCACCTTCTCATCCCTGCTTTGTGTTGAAAAGTCAATTTTCTCATTCACTGATCTAATTCATTGCAAGGATTAATTTGCCTTTCTAATTTGATTTCACAGTAATTTAATAAGTCCCCCCAAAATTTCATCAGTGGTCCATTCACCGTTGAGAGAAGCCCTAATTAGAAACGCTAATGCATAATTATTCTTTTATTTCCAGCTTAAGCTAGCCAGCACATGAATACATGAGAACAAGGGGATGACAGCAGATATCAGCTAAAAAAAAAAAAAATCTCATAGAAGCATGTTTACATGAATGTGTGTCTATACCCACCACCCTCCGTTTGCATTGAGGCACCTTATCAAGCTTGACGAGACTTCAGTTAACTTCTGGTGTCTCCTCTAAAGCATGCAGCTCATACAGTGATATAACCATTAATGTCTCATTAACTTACCAGCCTTTCTTTAACACATATGCTGTTGTGCAGATGGAAACCTGATCAGATTTCTGAAGGACAAGCTTAATTAAGTTTATGAAGGAATGTGATGTAGCCTGGTAGCTTGGATTTAGCACCGGACCATTTAATTATCATTTAATTAAAATGCTACAGAGAAACCTTCTTCATAGCTCAGTGATCACTGCTGTTAAACTACAAAGAAAAAGGTGTGCCTGTCCTGTTTGTTCAGGTGGTTTGCTTCTGAAAGTTAATTGCCAGGATCTCGCTCGTTAGCTCATGTATTCCTGCCATCTAGTGAAACTCTGCAGTATTACAAGCAGTCTCCAAGGGCTTTTTGAACTGTTGGAATGAATGAGACTGCAGCAAAATTTAATCAGTGGGTCCTCCTTGTGGCAAAGCAAGGTCAGTGCTGTTTTTACCCACTTTGTCATATTCCTTCTGCTAAAGTACCTGACTCCTTGAACATAATCTCTAAATTGCTTGCCCAGCTTGTCATGGTTATATGAATTATTTGACATCTCTGAAGCTAAACAGGACGCGTCCCATAAAAATGGCTTCCAGCCAAAGCATATTTTTTGAGGCAGTCCAAAATGCCAAGATGCTTGTGCTAAAACTGGATTTCAGGCATAGCAATATTCTTGATTTTATTCACAAAGTAATGTTAAGCAAATGTAATTGTGGCTATGGTGATGTCAGAGGTCAGAGTAAAGGACCCAAGACTAACTCCATTTAATCTCAGCACTGGTTTGGGAGCGTTGTCCTGCTTCTGCAGCTGCTGTAACGCCACTTCAGTCCTTGTTGAGATTAATAGCAGGCGCACACAGGAGCCATTAATGCTGAGGAGCCATTGTCCCACCTCTTCCCCAGTGCTACCCAGGGAGCCACAACCTCCATAATGGCTCCATTCTCTATATTAATGATGCTCCCTGGTCACATGAAAAAAGAAAAAAAGAAAAAAAGAAGAAAAAGATTTTTAGCTGTAAGCCTCGGTGAAACAAAAAGGGAAATGTGAAAAGGGGGTAGCAGGGAGACCTTCTGTCACCAAAAGAAGAAGGTGTTTTACTACAGGGGACTCAAGATGGCTCGTTATTAAAATTTAATGTGTATCGTGAGACTTTCCAACATAAACAATGTGGATATTTCCACAGACTCAAGTTCTTGAAAAAATGAAATTGTGATATTCAGGGTAATATTTTGATCTTATTTTTACATTTTATCTATTTCTATTGTTTTAGGGAGTTTTAAGTTTCCTTCTTTTGTTGCAGGTCATTGTCATAATTGGTGATTTATTGATTTGTCAAATAAACTATTGGAAAGAATCTGCCATGCTGAATCTGTGTGCTTTTACTACCAACTGGTAATTTAATTAAGGTTTATTATATTCATATTTTCTAGAGTACAAATCCCTGGGTGGTGTTGTTGGTCTTCTTTCTCTAGTTAGTGTTCCCCGCCACTGATGAAGTTCAATTTTTACAAGCCAAATTCAACTCGGATATGGTCAAAAATAGCCCTTTTGCCACAGTTTATGGGCAAAAGTATTTGTCATATGCATTATTAGGCTTTGACTTTAAAACATAAATGTTAAAATGGCATTTATCATCCCATTTATCTTATTATTATTTTAATTACAAGTATAGAAATTATACAGCAGGAAGAAGTGTTTCACTGAAAAAACTCAGGCTAGACTGACAGGCTGCTGCTTCAGGCCCCGCCTTAGCTCAGGATGCTGATCGTCCAGTTCTGTAACAGTATCCAACTGGAGATAGACTGGTAGAATCTATCTCCACTTGGACCTCCGTGGTCTACTGTCATCAACCAGCAGAGGACTTCCTAAACTTTGTAGCAGTAGACATAAGATCCCAGCACACCAGTAACTATACCATAAGTCAGGTTTCACAAAGCAAAGTCAATATGAGAGTAGTGGTTGGAGTTTGTGGTATTTAGACTGTGACGTTACAAAGCAGTTTATATACTCTATATATAACCAGCTAGACAAACAGTGTCTTATACAACAGCCAACAAGTGTACACACGTCTGTATACGTTGGGCAATTTTAGTGCCTACTGAGTCCTGCAGAGGGCGAAGGAGACAGCCAGTCCACTGAACATCCCATCCACCTGAAACCCAAGAAGGACCTCTTAAAGAGAGTCACTTGCAATCAGAAAGCCCCCATTTAATTACAACACACAGGAAATTACTGAGTGAATGGGTCAGGCGCTGATAAGAGGCTGAGCTCTGGGGATGATAGCTCCTGAAACCCAAGGAGCCCCAATCTCAAAGCCAAATTATCACAAAGGCCAAGTCTGGAAGCCTGACAATCTGATTGTACTGTCATCCAGATTCATAATTAATACATTTATCAAATTAATCGCTGAAAAGAGCCCCGGCCTTGTGAACAGTAAGCAGATTCATTGGCCACTGGCTCAGCTTACCACTAATAACAGTGTTGTCAGTGGAAATAGGCCCAGAGTGGGCCGATGACCCGGACTTCATGACAGACAAATTGCGCATCAGTGTAGAGATGATATGGGGAATTTAGGGAGTAAAAGAAAGAAAAAAATGTCATTGTTTGGTGACAACCACAATTGTACCCTTGTTTCAGATTGTGAATGCCATGTTGGAGGAACATGAAAGGGATATTTACTGTTTGGGTAGAGCTGAAAATATCTGCTGTTATACCTGGTCTAACAAATCACTCATTAAAGGGACTTTCAATGTTACTACCACAGGCTGTAGTAGTGAAAAAGAATGATCTTTATTATTAGAAATACAACAGCAGGACTACCGTAGAATTCGTACATGTTTAACAAGTGATTCGTGTGTTAAATAAGTGCACAAAATCACTTCAGAAAATGAAAAAGGTAAAACAGATTTTTTTTTTTTAAAAAAACAACTTTTTTTTAGGCTTCACAACAAAAGAAACTAATAAGTAAAAAACTAGTATTTTGTACTTATAAAACTAACTAAAGCAAAATAAAATGTACAGAAATTGCCTTCATTTTTGGTTTTTGCCAATATGATTGTCAATATTTTAAACATTAGAATTTATAATGGCATTCATTTTTGCAGACTTGGAGATATGCATGTTGTATATATTATTATGTTTCTTCTAGTCTAATTAAAAAAAAATTCCCTGACACATTCCAAAGTATTGTAAGAATTCATAATAATAATAATAATAATAATAATAATAATGATCCTAAAAAATAATAACAAATTTATTACATTTACTTTTACCCCCTTATATAGTAATTTTCTACTCTGAGTACATAACACAGTTTATACAACTTGCCTCTTTCATACAATCACTTTAAAAAAAAAAAACATAAGTGCTTTCTGTCTAACATTCTTGCCCATCTTCCCCAAGAATATTTGGCACACAGACTGCAGCGGACAGGTATCGAACCACCAACCTTCCGATTAGGAGGTTCCCTGGTCCTTCTCCAGATCCACAGTGGGGTTGCTGTGGCTCTGTGGGTAATATTAAAAAATATTAAATTATAACTCCTGTAAACAGGCAATAGACACATATAATAGTGTTTCTTCAGAACAAAAACTAATGTTGTATCAGACATTAATAGAGTCTGATGCAATAATGAGTAAAAAGCATTTTTCAAACAAAGAACAAATTTATGTCTTCCCTGTGGTCGTTGTTTTGGTAAAAAAAAATTATCCGTGTCTCTCTTTCTCCGTGTATGTTTTTGCTTTAGCTTTCCTCTTTCTTTCTTTTTACTCACCTTGTTAGTTAACAGATGAAAGCATCCAACTACCTTCCTAGATGGTAGTGACAGCCTGACAGAAAACTAAATGTATTCCCCCTTAGCAGAGTTCCAGTGATAATGCAAACTGATTATTTGCATTGGCAAATGTGGACAGAAAAATAGTTCCTAATTTTTCTGAGTCACGGGTGCAAGTATGAAACCAAACACGCGTCATTGAGTGTATGTATATTTTAGAGTGGGCAAACATTTCTGCTGCTGACATCCTTATAGAAAAATAGCTTTACTGTGTTAACATTTTGGACGTTAGTGGTTCCCTGACTACAAATAGGATTATTCACAACCCCAAAAACTGATCACAGACATCTTGTGTTGTCACCTTTAATAGAGTAGACCTTTTCTCTGCCGTGTCATCCCTGGTGTTATAGGGACTAATCACACATTGGTAACACATGGTAATTTAAAGCACTAATGAGAATACTGAAAAGCTGCTGGGTGAGCTCCTGGATTTCCATCTGGGCCCCTGAAAAGACCATAATCACTGGTCAACAACCCAGGTCATTTGAAACTGACGATATTGCTGTAATTACATGATAAATGTCTTTGTTACAGATACCTAAAAACACACAGATTTAGCATCTTTGTTGTTTTCTTCAGACTGTATACTATGGATACTGTGGATTTCTTAAATAGTGATTGCCTCCTAATTTACTTGGTCTTTTTTAGTTTTTATAAAATGTTTTCTTATAAAACATAATGAATCTGACAATAAGGGCATTGAGGAAAAATGTGTTTGAAATAGAATAATAATGCATTTGTACATTTTCTTATATTACAGTTTCTCCAGAGAAATCGAGAAAACAACTGGAAAGTACTTCATCAGCAGGTGAGTTGCGCTCAACAACAAACGCATTCAGAAGTTTCAGTGTTTCAGTGCCATGTTTCACAGGTTGAAACGTGACGTTGAGGACGAGGCAGTTTATTTCAGCTCATTTCAGCTTTTCAAAATGAAAAGGAACAAGCGTTTCTTTTATGAAAAGACTAAAAGCTCAATTTGTCCTCTCTTGTTTACTCTGCGATAATGTTGTTTTGACATGTAGTCCTCAGCAGTGCTTATATAGTTGGTATTTATGCTGTCTATCAGGAGCTGGTTGAGGTCCTTTTCTGCACTGAGAGCCTGTCTGGTTCAGCTCTGGAGCCTGAATGGACCCACTCTTCACTGCCAACAACTGCAGCAGGCAGGTAGCAAAGGCTTTTCAGCAGGGCCAGCATGCATCACTCAACTTAGGTAGAGGGCTCTCTCCGTAATTGCCAACTATTACAATACGTGGCATGAGGGGTTCAACACTATTTTCAAACATGATGAAATGGCATCAAGGCATCCTCTCACATCCAGTGATAATTGAACAATTAAACTTTAGCAGACAAATTACCTCTTCATAAAGCACAACTAATTATAACAGCAAGCCAGTCACAAAGAAGCTTATCCAGGGTCAGTCCTGGGGCTGATGTTCAGATTTTCATTATTAGATCAGGCTTAACTGTATTTATTGTATCAAATACATTTTTATTTGTCCATTTTGAGTTTCTTTTTTATGCAGTGCGCCCCCAAAACGACTTTTTTTCAACCATCCAGTCTGTTTCGGGGGGGGGGGGTTTATGACCTAGGATATTTTCAGACCATTTATTTGAGACATCCAGCTGCAAGCCCTCCTATTAAACATCTTGATTAGACAGGATTTAAATCACCCTATTTGATTGGGGCAGTTAAGCTCTTTATACTCTTCACTGTAAAATGCTAATTCTCTGTGAAACGAATGGACATGAATCCTCAGAGAGCATATGGAGAATCTCTCATATAAATAATTCACAGGAAATGAGTAAAAATTAGTGAGCAGAGCATCAGTGATGTTGCGCAGTCATTACTTCTGCAAATGAGGTATTTAATATGAAGGATTTAAAATGGAAATGTCATCAGTGTGAAAAATGACCTCCTTTTGCAGAGCAAGACACCTCATGTACACTGCAGCACGATACTAGCAATGTAAATGCATGAAATCCATACTACTAGCATTTTTTAGATTATGGTGTTTCCTTCTACTACTGCCACCAAGCCCTTTACAAAATAGTAGCTAAGCCCCCAAGTGTGAACTCTGAGCCTAATTACCCTCTCAAGGGGACCCGAAACCCCTCCGAAACTCCTCACGTGCACGCTGTGGAGCTCTTCAGGTGCATTAGGTGAAAATTATATTGACGCTAACAATGGTGGCTTCAGGATCCACTTCAAGGATGCAATAGACTTGAAGAGCACCCATATTTTAGTCCAGGACAAAAGGCAGAAGATAACAGTGCAGGTTCTGCAGCAGCAGTATCTGTAAGCAGTTTCAAATTTATCTGCAAAATACTTCTTTTTGAAAATTTGATGAACCTAAAAGAGCATCGAATGAATCAGTGTAAAGTATGTGCCAGACAAACACACACTCATGTCAATATTTGACACCATAAACTCCTCCCTTGGCCAGTCACCGATGAGACTCAGAGATTATGAATTTGATATTAATGCCGACCGAAAAGGCCAAACTGGGAGCACGGAGCACATTTAATATCTAAACGGGGCTCCTCTCGCACACACAAGTCATTTGCAAGTTCCAATACAAGATGATTATATGTGTTGATACATCAAGGCAAGAGATGAAATTGATTGCAAATGTATCATAAGGTGGTGATTGTAGACAATATTAAACTTCACAAAGGAGCTTTTGTTCTCAAATTCCTGCGGCGGTTCAGCCAGTATCGCCTCTGCTTTAATTTAATATCTATTTATTTTACTCCATTGTACGGGTTTTATTGAGGTTGCGCCTGCTTTATCGCCCCGATCTAAACCAGAAGTGAAGGTCAGGAGAGGCAGAGTGCCTCTGTTTATTGGCTTCCATTGAGCCCATATGAGCTGATTTGGCTATCTGCTCTTTCATAGTATTTTGTGCTATCCGGATATTGTTTATCACCGCATTGAGATATTCACTGTGTATTTACTGCTGAATTAAATATTCTTCATCACTTTTGTAATATCCTCTCTGTAGGCTCATGCAGGATGTGAGAATCCTGTTGGATGTGCCAGCAAATCCTCACTGACGATCTATGAATTCAGGAAGAAAAAACAGCGTGGAACATATATTTGTCATCTGTGTATGCTTTGAAAATGTTAAGTCACACTATTTTAGACAGCTTCACTATGTTATTTTGAAGTCTGGACTTGGTAGCGTGAATATTAACGCATTAACCCAAAAGCACATTCATATTCATCAGCATGTCCAAGTTGTTCCAGTGACCTCAGATACAGTGTAATGTAAAAAAGAGCTCAGTTCAATACATTTCTGTTTTTTTTCTTAACTTTTGGCTTTTGTTACTGACAAATAATTACATATTTACACAAAGGTTCTGGCAACTTTATGTTTTGTTGTTTGAATAACTATCAGATTCTTGTGAGGTTAACAATAAAATCAAATAAATAAAATCTAACTTCAGTGACGTGCATTTCCACCTTCAAAAGCACATAAATTCTTGTTGAATAATGAAGACTGTACCATTCTGGTTTTGATCTCAATACCTTTCACACGATATGGTGAAAAGGTGGTAAATGCACTACTACCTGGACAAATCAAGGTATGCAAAAGTTTTGACGCACATTTCATGTTTTGCCTCCAAGGAGCCAGACTTTCTTGTATTTTTTAACGTGGTTTTGAGCAATAGTTCTGCAGGGGGGTTGCTGCTTTTTCACACATTTTCAGTCTTTAGTCATTCCCTTCAGTTGCTCCATTTACTGCTCACTGAAGCCTCATCAGAAATGGTCTTAGTGGAAGGATGGCTGTCAAGAAGCCATTCTTAAAGAAGGGAAGTGGCTGAGATGTGCCAAATTATACAAAAACTGGACTGAAAATCAGTGGCAGCGGGTGTTATGAAGTGATGAATCTAAATTTAAAATTCATGTCGGTGTAAGCCATTTGTAAAGGTGGCTGTAGGTGGAGGTGGAGGTTCTTTCATGGTTTGGACCTGCATTTCATCATTTGATGGAATTATGAATGCAGAAAAGTAAAAGTATGATTCGATTTTGATCCATCATGCAATGCCATCTACAAAATGCCTGACAGCAGTTTCAGTCATGGATTGGCCTCATCAGAACCCGGACCTCAACAGATACCAGAACAAAGGCAGACAAGATCCAAAGAAGACCAATGAATGTCCAATTAGTACCAGTTATGGAGCTGTTTTTCATACCATATGAATGGAGTGATCTTTTTCCTCCCAACAATATTTATTTCTATTATCTATTCATTTTGAAATTTCATGAAAGAAAACAGAATGATCGTGATGTAAAATTTAAAGCTGCACATGAACAGTGAAATAGAAACATGGTTTCTGATAAGAAAGGAAATGATACTACATCAACCTTAACCTACATCTTGCCAGTTGTCTGATATTGCAGAACTGTCACAGGTGGATCTAGAAAATTTTACATGGGGGGCAAACGAGGGTGAAGAGGTATACACGGGGTGGCAGATACCTCTTCATTAAAGTATGTGAAAATCCCTTATGTGTAAATGGAATCAACAATACATACACAAAAACACTTTAAAACTATTCATTGTATCATGATCTCTTCTTAGAAAACGAATATTTTTAGGTATAAATAAAACAAAAACATTTCCCCCAAATAAATACAAAACAAATACAGCAATAAAGGAATAAAAAAGACAACAAATGCAGGAAAAGGCTTAAATTACTGTTTTATCTAAATCAAATTTCATCTATTTCTTTTAGGAGAGCTTAAGCTTAAAATAGGGGGAAGGAGGGATAAATAAGGCTCTACAGCAGGGTGGGCAGTTGACCCCCTTCCCCCTCTGTAGTTCTGGAATAAGCTGTATGGCGTCACTGCAGCCTCGAGATTCTTGCATAATGTTACCTCTTGTTGGTTTTGGGGGGGTTATTTGTTCCTCCTTTAGGTCACGTGTGTGTGGGGTGGGTGGAGGGGGGCTGTTTTGCCCGTGTGTGTGAAGCAGATGGAGCTTGGTCTAATATTTTTCCTCTCCTAGACTCTGCTACTGTTCATTTTTCACTACGTTAGTCTCCAAATGCACCTACACTTGTTTACATTTACTCACACATATCATTGTGTGGCTTTTTCATGTACCGACTTTGTACTTTTGCACAGTGTTATTGCGATTTACAACAGCGGATGAAAACAACAGTAATGGTTCCCTGAATGCATCATCATGCAAACGCTGCAGTGATGGCTGAGTGACGTCACTCCTCCGTGGGAGAAATCTGATGCTGCAGGTCTTGCACGTGGTCTGTTGTTTACTTCTTCCAGGAACAGTGGAAGTGCAGCCAGAGAGGGGGAGGAGGGGGAGTCGGCAAAATTTTGAAACAGCTGTCCTGGATAGGGTTACCTTGGAGAGGGGGGAAAAAGACGCGCAGGCTGACGTTAACGTCGGGAAAATGTCGAACTGAATTCTCTGATGTTTCCATCTTCAGAGGCTCCGTAAACAGCGCGATACCTGAACTGTACGTATTTGTTTGGCGTCAGCATGCCGCTTTGCTCTCGCTCTTTGTTCTCCTCTCTGAGGTTCGTTAAAGTTCAAGCGTCCAAAGACCGTCAACAATACGGTTAAACCGAGTGTAGCTGTGAGCACGCCGTTAAACGCAAACAGCGCAAATGCTGGAATGATGAAAATGGTGAATTTGTTTTGCTAAAAGTTTGATTGGACTGAAAAAAGAGAAAAGAAAGGGGGACAAAAGTGTACACAAACATGCTGTTTTTTACGACAACAAGGGTTTAGGTCTCCAGTTTATGAGTTACGGGAAACATCTCCCGTTACATATAGACAAATCATTTACATTTCCTTACAATGGCGTTGTCTTTCTGTAAAAATACCCCAACAACTGGAATGCTTATGCTTTTCTTTATTCTCATTTTGTTTATGTGCTTATAATGAAGACTAGAATGTTTCAGCTTGGAAGTCTGCTGAGCCAGCTCCATCTCACCTCCAAAGCGTCAGAAGCTGCCCATGGCCAAATCCCAAAGCAGACACCGACAGTACCTGACTTTTTACAAAGCGTGATGTAAGTATTAGGTCAACTTAAACCTGCACTAAACTTAGTCGTACAGTTAGTGTGTGTCAAGTAAAGTACAGGGATACACTGGCAGTGGTAAACTCCCAGGGGCTAAATGGGGCTTAGAAATGATTGAAGTCCAGATTTGTCTTTTTCTTGATGCATCATATTAAAGGTGTAGCACCTGTACTCTAAGGAGCAGCGGAAGAGTCTACCCTTAAACTAGATCTTGGTCCCATGAGGTAAGAGTGTGGTGGAGAGGTGCTTTTCTACTTTATTTCAGCACAGAGCGCTTTATTGAGGCAGTAAAGTGAAGTGAGTTGCAATACAGTCCAAATCAGAAATTCTAAAAACTGTAAAGGAATTTTATTTTGCACAGCTTCCCTTTTTTGCAGCAATATAGAAGATTTGTGTTCATAAAACAATGAAATGAAATAAAATAAAATAAGATACTTTAAATTTAGGAGACAGAATGATTCTGTAACATCTGAGAAAAAGTGGCTGTGGTCCTGCCTACCATTTATAATCCGTTACAGGTAATACATCAACCAAACTCCCAGCTAGCAGTATTGTGGTCAATAAAGCCCATAATCTTTGTTTGGTTTTTTTGGTTAAGTTGGGTAGAGTTGTCCCTTATAACAATCTTTGCCTGTAATTACTGTTCCCCTACCCATCGCTGAAATCCATCCTCTGCCCATGCACTTCACTCTGAGCATTGCAGTGTCTTTCACCTCATTGTTCTTGTCCATCGCCTACAACCTCCAACCTCCAACCCTAACACTGGTGTCCACAACCTGTGATAGCACTCAACAGCATAATAGTGGAGATGGAGCAGCTTATGATGATCTAATATAACCTCTATCGGGGTAGCATTGGTGGAGTTTAAGGGCAAAATGATAATTTATCACTATTCTGTTTGCAGCTTGTGCCACTGTGCTCAAGTGGAATAACAAAAATATATATTTTTACCATTTACTTCCTCTGTAGGAAACTCACCGGGCTGAAAAAGGAATATGTTTTCTGTAATCTGCGTATCCCCGACCAGCTTCAGACAACCAAAGATGACATCAACCTTGTTATCCTTTCGGGTGAGTATCTGCTGAAGAAATGCATGGAATAATATGTGAAAATAATATACATATGACATAGGGATGTAAGATTTAGCATCTCCATCTAAATGTTTAAGATTATTTAAGCGGACAACAGTTTTTGTAATCGTCTATTTTGCTGCATGCTATGAATTAAAATGGCTTTAGGAAAGAATAAGTTATTTTCTAACAGTAACACTAATAGTATAAGACTAGTGATAAGGATTAATGTTTCTTGATCTCTTTGCTAAGGTCATGGGATCTTCTGCATAGATGTTAAACCCTGGAGAGGCACAGTGTCTGCTCACAACCAAAACTGGCATGTGCAAGTGAAAGAAGAGGACCAGAACTTTACCAATACCTGCATTGAGCAGATTGAAGATCCACTCAAAGCTATCATGGTAAAAAAAATTAAAAAAAAGACAAGTTTTATCTGAAATGTTGCAATGGCTCCATGAAAACCTAAATGTCAAACTGTCTGGCACACTTGAGTCCAAGGTCCAACCAATTGTCCAATACACTGTTTTCCTCCAAACTGTGGTCGGGTTAAGAGATTCTGAGTCACTATAACAATTTATATGGAAATTTTAAATACAGAAGTGCTTCCTAAACTTCCTAAGTGGGCACTCTTCATTTGAAAGGCCATAATTGTATTCACGGTTTGAGGAGGGTGGGGGTGGGAATGAAAGCAGGCAGGTGCCTAAACACAGCTGTCACCTTATGTGGCTGGGTCTGTTAGGAGTCATTCATTTCCATTTCTATAGATGCTCAAATTGGACTTGAAGCTTGACAGAACAGTTCAATGGCAAACACACACTGCAATATTGAAACGTGTTCTGCTTGAATTGGATCTATTAACTTCGTTAATCTACACAAAACACGACAAATTTGAGGTTACATAATTTCTCTAAATGGGCCCTCTTTGAAATTTAAAAGTACACATCTACATCGTGTGTGATTCAGGTCATTGCAGGAGGAATGTTGAGACATCCTGTGAATGTGAGCGCATGCTGAACTTGATGAGTTTCAGCATTGTTCACGTAAATACTGGAGCATTTAATAAGTTAATCGGCTGGCCTTTAAATGAGATAACTGCTGAACATTTTGCTACTTTACTCCAGGTGTTTTATGCAAAGTGGATATCAGTGTTGGATGAAACAAATCATCTTTTTAACCAAAACAATCCAGGTTTTTATTACTTAGATACTAATAAAGAAAATGAAATAATAAGTATCTACCTAATGTCTGTCTCTTAGACTAAAACAGCAAACTTATGCAGTCATTTGAAGAGGAGTGGAGTGTCTGTGCGCCAAAGTCTCTTCTTCCCCAGAATCATCTTCCTCTCACCAGATTGTGAACTGGATAAGGAGCTGAGGAAGAAGAGGGAGCTGGTCTCCCACAGCCAAATAGAGGACTTCCTCAAATCTTTCAAGGAGGGCTATATTGCCTGGATATCAGATGCGCTGACGCCCTCCTGGATCTCTGGTGAATATGCATTAACACTTCACTCAGTGTTCCAACACATTGCAAAAAGAACTGATCTATAATAACACGATATATGTCTGTTACTATGTCCTAAAACTTGTGAAAATATCCACTGCCGCCTAAAGTTCTGGTGGAATCAATCAGAAATTTACAGACACTCATCGTGGGCATGAATGTCATGGTAATTTGTACAGCATACATTTATCAATTTTTAATTTATTTAGGATTTTCTCTAATCCACACATGGCCAAAGTATCAATACAGGCCTAATATAAACATATACCCCCACTAATATTTGGTTAACTGTTCCTTAGCGAGTTCCACACCTTTGATAGCCATCAACAAGTGTCTTGCATAATTCTGCCTGGATATATGTTTAAATTGGTTGGTTTCTCCTGGCATGGACCCGACTTTCAAGCATGGTCTACAAATTTTTAATAAGGTTGAGGTTGGGACGTTGGGAGGGCCATTTCAGAAGCTAAATGTTAGCTTGCTTTATCCGTGTGTGTTTAGGATCACTGCAACTGATCAAGCCGAAGAAACTGGAGGTAATCCTACTCCTGTATTATTCCATCCACTTTGTGCAATACACGACTACCACTGGCAGCAAAACAGCCCTAGAGAGTGATGCCACCACCAACAGGATAGTGATGCTAGCATTCTAGCAATTTCTAATTCATGGCAGGCTTGGTGGTTCCTGAGTTAGTCCTGAGCATGGTAACCATTTTCTTCTCATTTGGCAAAGATGTCATACATTTGAATAACTTGTACTTTCATACAGTTGTTTGAGCTGATGGTCTTGGAATCTGCAGTTTACCAATTCCTCCAAGAGACCATCTCAACTTCTGTAACTTTATAGCGCTCCTTCTTAGATCTTCACTGAGTTCCTTCTCCATTGTTCTACGTGTTGATCAATCCAACGAGAGCTGTCAAACATATCCTTTTTATGAGAAAGAGAAACTTGGTTGGTCTTGGCCTTGTCAAGTTAAAAGACATCGTATAATTTTTAGCACTACTTATTAAAATATTGAAGTAAATGTATGTATAGATTTTAGCCTGTATTTATACTTTTGACCGTGTGTGGATTAGAGGCAATCCAAAATCAATTCACAATTGTGAACCCCTTGTTTTATGAAGATCTATGCTGTGCAATTATTCCAACCTGTAAACAGAACAGTTCAAAGAAATCATTTACGACCCAAATTACTATGACATTCATGGTGTTTTGTAAACTTCTGACTTAAATTTAGCAATAATTATGACTAAATAGGCAAAGGCTCATAAAAAGCCAGTTAAACTTGTGTTTTTCTTGACCTGCAGGTCATCTGTCGTACAGGCAGATGGAATCAGTGCGAGACGTCCTGAGGAGGGTGGGAACGTGGGATTTGGTGCGGCTGCACTGTGGCGAGCAGCTAAAAGGAGACTTCCAGAGCTGCCCGTATATCGCTCTCAACCGCCAGGAGACGGACACCCTCGAGTTTTCCAGTGTCAAGACCCTTTCTGCTGACTCGCTTTGGGCCCTGCTGGGACACGCTCCTCAGGTCAGTCCACTACTGTGGTTCTGATGAACCAGTCGCAAACATAAACGCCATTTGTAACTTGGGATCGAATGCTTTGTCCAAATGATAATGTGAAGCATCACGCTCATCATGAACCAGCAGGTGGCAGTAGCACTTTATGACTGCCTCCGTCAATTATCCCCTGTTGTTCTGGTAACTGGAAAAACACAGGTTTGATTTGTGCTGAAGACCCCCAAAACATGACACCAATTTCACAGTTATTTGAATGCAATTAGGATCATTTCTGTTTAGAAGTATGAGAAAATTACTGTATAAACACAGATAAAGTGATACAGTTTAGCAATTAAGATAAGAAAGTGAACCGTTTTTTCTTTTTTTTTCCACCACACCACAGAGAGCGGTCTAACTGAGTACAGTGTTCAGCATTTAGATATAAATTAATTTAAACTGTACTGACCAAACAAATGCTTTTTTCACAAAATGTAAATTGTTGAATTTGGTTCTTTCTTTTTTTTAAACCAGTTCGACCACCTACTCTTTCTCTCTCAGGTCATTTTAATGGACACCCTGGGTGTTATTGAAGCGTTAGGGCAGGTATTTTGTTTGCATCACAGTAATTTGAGCTGATTAAAATTGATTTTATGTTTTGGGTTAATAAGCAGATTTCATTCAGACTCGGTAAATGTTGCCTCTCGGGATGCGATTGGCAAATCTTAGCAGTCACTAAGATTTGCCAATGACCGAAAAAGGTGGTTTATATAGAAGTTAAATTGCAGTGATGATAGAACGTTAGATTCACACAAAAAAATGTTGTTTCGTTACATTTTTTTTCTTCCAAAAAGCAGGATCGAACCTTTAATTATTTTCACTTGGCAGTGGTGCCTCTTTTCTGCTTGTCAGTTAACTAAATGTTACCTCTTTAAAGACCAGTGAGTGCGACCCAGCTCAGCATCCATTACAGATTCACACCCACCCTCGAACACCCAGACACTCAGCCTGCGATGTCCATGCAAGCCTGCTCAGGCATTAGTTTGCCCCCACCACCACCCAGCACCCCAGACTGTATGTACTCTCCCCCCTCGCCTCCAGCTGCTGTGTATTTGATACATGACCCAGCAGTCATTAGACAGTCTCCAGTGGGCTCTTTTCTTGCCCAGGGGGACACAAAACATGACAAGAAAATATATTATTTTCAAAGAGATATTTGCAAATGGAGGCACAGTGATGCAAACCTCATCCTCATATTAAAAACAAAAAAAAAGGAAATTGGAGAATAGATGGTTAATATGCTTTTGTGAAATTGGTTTTATTTCTCTGATCGGTTTCTAGGTGTGTTGATGCAGTCCGCACCAGGGTAAATCGATTCTGGCCCTGAATTTGGACTTTAAATATTTGGAGGTTTTGCCCTTTTTAATTCACTGTGTCACCTACTTTGTCTTTAGGAGAGAAAAAAATGCTCTCTGCTCATGTGCAGCAGCTGCCAGGGGAAGTTTGGGGGGGCAGCAAAGAAACCTGATAGCTACCCCCATTTTCAGAGCCTACAAATAATGCATGCTTTTGATTTTTTTTTTTTTTTAACTTGTAAACACAGGCTAGAAGATCTCCAACATGACCTACGATTTCTCTCGGGCATCTGTTAGGTTGCATGAAGTGGCACCAGATGCATTCAGAAAGCTGCCGTGGAGGCAGTAGGTGTGTTTTCTGTGAGCGCAGGCAATTACTCTGCAGAGAATGGGATGTCTACATGCACCAAAGTGGAGAATGATTGAGTGGAGTGGCTGTAATTTATTAATTATGGTCTATATTCGTAGACCACGGTTCTGGCTTCATTCAATTTGTATGGATTGAGGGGTAATTACGGTGTGTGTGTGTGTGTGTGTGTGTGTCTATGTGTGTTAAGGAGAGAGAAAGAGCTGAAGATCTATTCATGTCATAATTTAAAGTGCAGGTTACTTGTGATATTCATCTTCATATTGTCCCCTCTTCTAATAAGGCCAGTTCATATAATGCAGTTTATTCAAGAGAAGACCCTGATTTAAAAAAAAAAAAAAAAAAAAAATTTCTGACTTGCAGTCAGCCTATACAGAGCATCTATTAATTGCAGAGCTGTGAAGCAACAGTTAAGTTCTTTTGAGCGTAACTTGACTACACAGCCCCTCCTAGCTGATTAATAGAGGCAAAGCCGGTAGGTGAAAATCTGCAAATTCACAGACAACATCTCGGCTAACGGAGAATGGTACAAATAATCAGATCTCTGTTGCCGGAGATACATCTCGTCTCCCTGACAGGCTACAGATTCCACACAAATGTAGCTTGTTAATTTAACTCCACCATGACATTCCTCTCCATTTGGCCATCTCCCAGGCTGCACGCGTCACGGGCCTGTAATGGACAGCTGGTGCACTTGGTGCTTAGCACAGAAAAGGCAGAGAGGGTAGACATCAACTGCTTTGTGTGATAATGAATGGAGGCACACAAAAGGCCAGGAGCAGGCCATTTACAAAGCCTGCAAATTCTGCTGTCTAAATAGATAATATTGTCAGCCACTGTGTCTTTTGGGGTTTCTTTTACTGTAGTGAAAAAAACAGCATTCACCCCTTTGAGGTAAATATATGCCTTCCCCATTACTCTTACTTTCAAATATTTATGATAATCATTAGAAACCATATTCTATGTGTTCTGTGTGAGCATGGTTATAACTCCACTTATCAAAGGATCTGTTTCACTAAAAGAAAAAAAAAGAAGAAAGAAGACAACTGTAGTTTTTTTTTCAGTTATGCAAAATTAAACAAAGCACACTTTAAAGTTGTGTCACCGAGACTACAATTTAGGCTCTAATTCCAGATTCATAGCTCACTTATTTCATTGCGTACCCAACAAGCCTGTAGGGACGCAGTGCGTAGGATGATATCTCCACTGTGGAAAAGTTTTCAAAGAAAAGTTTTTAGATTGAATTTTTTTTCTAGAAAGAAAGATCTATTAGTTGCATTGCATTTCCCAGCAGAGATGAAAATTATGTGGACACTACCATGATGTTCAGATTTCTGTAATTGGAGGATCGCTCTCGAAAGGAAACTGGAATTGGAAATAATTCGCGCCAAAGAGCGTGTAGGAAGCTACGGAGGAAAAATAACTGTGCAATTACGCATGAGAAGAGTGCTGCAGAATCACAAGTGTCTGTAATGAACTAGTGAAGACACCGGCACTTATACAGTGGAAGGCAATGATAAAAGCTGCCTTGTAATAGCATGTGATTAAACTTAGTAAAAAAAAGAAAAAAAAAATCTATTTTTTCACTCGAGCACCGAACCGCAGTGAAGAGTCCCGTGGAGAGATTCTGCATCTGTCAGTTTGAAGATGACTCAATGTGTTTCCTCCAAATTCATCACCCAGCATGCAGTTCCAGTCATTTTAGAGGGTTCTTCAAGTGCTCTTTTGTTAATTTAGTTAAACATGAAACGTTAAAGTTCATGTTTTACACATTCCTACTTAACACAGGTGGAGTTTGGGTTTCACTAAATTTGAATACATGTTTAAGATTAAGCTCCAAGCCATTATTATTCATTAGCAAATAATTTCCGTGAATGTGGAATGAGCAGGGGGTTTGCAGGGCACTGTGGGTAATAATATCTGCTCTACTGCATGCATATATATATAAAATATTGTTAATTTGTATACTTTGTCTAGAAAATACAGCGCGTGCATTAATAGGGTTTTGTAATATGGTTGCAGTAACAGGATTTTCTTTTTAAATATGTTAGCACCATTAATATGAAGTTCCATGCAGTGAACTGTATTTCAGGGTGATTCTTCACTCAGTTCAAATATCCGAATGTTCAGCTATGTAAAATGTTCAATTGAACATTTTCAACATTCAAATGTTGAATTGAAAGCATAAAAAATATTGTATAGGTACATTTTAAATAATTAGAAGATCGAAAGTCTGTCTTTGATTCTTTTGCAAGATAAATAAAGAATTAGAACGAATTTTTTTCTCTTTTTTGTGCAGTTTTACAATTAAACAACAACAAAAATAAAGTGTTTTGAAATGAAAATCATTAACTATGTCCCTTACTATATGATTCTGTGATCACCACGGAAAGTCAGAAACCATTATTGAATTGTTGCACAATCCTTTGTCATAGCACATTTAATAAGACCATGTAAGCTTCATAGATAACTTTTTTTTTTCCAGTTGATGATTCTGTGACATTATCTAATTTGGCATTAAATGCTGGTTTTAGTATTTAAAAGAAACTTTTCTGTGGTCATTGGCCAACATGTTCATTTTTATCTCTGTAGGCTCAGTTATTTGTTTTATGGATTCAGGATATTAGAGTGATCCCCGCAGCATAGGTGCTAAGATATGATCAATAGGGATTCATGAATAATGAAGAGGCCGAGTGGAGCAGAGGCACTTAATTACAGCTTCGAAAGCCATTCTCGTTAATTGAGGAGAATAAAGGTGCTGAAGTGGCTTAAACGGCAAAAACTGTAATTTTTTTAAATTATTAAAAAAAAAATTTTTGTCACCACTCTTTTTTTAAATTACAGCAAGCCTCTACCTGAAAGCCAGATGGATCCAAGTTCTCACCTTTGTTTTCAAATAGATACATTTGTATTTTATATTTAGTTTATTTTTGTTCTCAGGCTTTCTTTGACCATTTGTGAGCAGACTCTCATTCTTTTAATGTAAATGCTAATATGCTGCATATCCAGACAGTGTGTGACTGCTGTGCACTGCAGATACAGTATATAATTGACAGCCCTGCCATCTGTTACAGTTATGTGAAATTATGGATAAACTAGTTAACAGACACTTTGGCCCATTGTCTGTTGTTTTGATAATCACCCTTAATAACGGACGGCATCAATATGGTCTTTAAACCTGATTTGGGAGTTAATGGAGTCAGATGGGGGCAGTCAGTGTATGCTCTGGGGGTAATGCTGTTAGAGATGTTCGTAAAGAGCAAATTAAATCAGTCATAGATTGTGCCCTCTCAAGTCAGCCAGACAACCAGACCTATTGAGGAGAAAAAGGAGGGGGATTCATATTTTAACCTCCCGCAGAAAATGCACTTATGTGGATGGAAATACAGTCAGAGCTGGGTGACTGCATGCAAATGGTTATTGCCCAGCCTAATGGCTTCCTGTTAGCTGAGGCAGGTTGGAAGGGGAGTCATATCTAATCGGAACTTAACCGGGCATTTTTTAAAAATATATATAATTTATTTATTTCTTTTTGTGGCCTCAGACGAGCACTGTTATTAACATGGACAGAAATGTCACCACCTCTATCTTAATGGATAGAAACTCGTGATATGATTCAGTACGTTACTCAAGATAACATTGGTATCACAGTACAGCCATTCCAAGATTCATATAAATGAAAGGAAAAAAAAACAAAATACAGAATTTAAATGTTTAAATTAATTGATATTCACTTTATGTCTCTAGCTCTCTGATTTGCTCTGATATGTTTCATGGTATAGATTCAACAAGATGCTGGAAACATTCCTCAGATGTTTTGATCCATATTGAAATGATAGCAGCACACAGTTGCTGCAGATTTTTCTGGTTGCACAACTATGATGCAAATCTTCTGTTCCACCATATCCCAAAGGTGCTCTATTGGACAAAGGTCTGGTGACTGTGCAGGCCCTTAGAGTTCAGTGAACTCACTGTAATGTTCAAGAAACTAGTTTGGGAGAGGTTTGTGACATGGTGCATTATCATTATGGAAGAAGTAACCATCAGAAGATGGGTCAGGAACAGTACTCGAGTAAGATGTGCCATTTAAATGATGCTCAGTTGATACTATGGGCTCAAAAAGGTATTCTCAAAAGAATATCCCCCAACCCATTATACTGCCATTGTCAGCCTGAATTGTAGATGGACTAATGCTTTCATTTTGCCAAATTCTAGCCCTCTATTCAAAGCTCTCTTTCCTGGCGGTTCATGTCCCGCTCATGAAGGATCTGGTGTTTTGTCTTCTGGTGTGACATTCGCAGCCTTCATTTTTGATTCGGTCCATCCAGAAAATCCATCCTTTTTTTGGTCTTCCTCTTGGCCTGTTACCGGTCTAATCGTTGGGCTGTTTTAGCGATGGAGTTCTCATCACTAGGGACAACGTGGCCATACCATCGGCGCCTCGACTCTCGCATCTTGTCCGTGATCGTTCACTCATTCATCACTAACATTTTTCCAATCTTCTACTGCCCAGTTTTGGTGAGCCTTTGCAAACGGTAGCCTCAGTTTCCTGTCCTTAACTGATAGGAGTGACACCAGGTTGTGGTCTTCTGCTACTCTTACCCATTAGCTTTGAGGTTTTAAATGTTGTGTCATTAGAGATGGTCTTCTACGTGCTTTGATTGTAACAAGTGGTTATATGGCAGTCTGGCCATTCTCCCCTGATGTCTGGTATCAACACAGCCATTCCTGATGCCCGTTTTGACCATTTGCAGGTTATCTTGACCATGTCTACATGCTTAAATGCATTGCTGTAGTGTGACTGGCTAATTAGCTGTTTGCATTAATAAGCAGTTTAACAGGTGAATTTAACTCAGTGGGTGAATGTATTGTAGAGATCGAGATTGGACTCAGAATATGGGATGCTGTTTACATTTCTTTTTTTTTCTTCTTTTTTTTAATATCTTGTAACCTCAAAAAATTAGCAGGTAAAAACAAAATCTATTATATATTA
Source organism: Perissodus microlepis (assembly GCF_051167445.1). Classification (NCBI taxonomy): domain Eukaryota; kingdom Metazoa; phylum Chordata; class Actinopteri; order Cichliformes; family Cichlidae; genus Perissodus; species Perissodus microlepis. The sequence continues at coordinate 11,227,967 of NC_140468.1, forward strand.
AATTAGAATAAAGCTGGCTTATTTAATTTAGCCCCTTCTATGGGGGGAAAAACACTTTTGGCTGATTGTTAATCAGATTCTGTTTTGTGTCATAATGGAAAACCATTGAGTCAGATCATCAAGATCATGACTTGAGTTGAATCAAATTACCGCTGGTAGTCACTCACTCAACAGATTGTTAATATATTCATCTTCTGAGCCAAACCACACAGTGCTTACCTAATTGCCTTGCAAACCATTTTTGGTCCATTTCCATGACATTTGGCCCATCGACAAAGAGGTTTGGTGCACCAAAGGTGTGTTACTCAGTGCCCCCCCCCCCTCCCCCCTCTGTCCGTGTCTAGTGAGACACGAAGTGGAACAAAGAGCCCGTCGTCTGAAGCTGGTGTGGCTTTACGCTCACTCAGAGTTCACCTGAAACACTGCACCATGGCTCCAGGTAACAGCCTCTGCTGACTGATACACCGCTGGGATTCTTTGACTTTATCAGGGGAAGAATCTGAACTTTGTGAATGGCAATACATGCAGGTGGTGACATGTCCCTACCCAATTACACAGTTCCTCGGATTTGTCATACCTGTCAGACCTTAATGACCAGTAAATACATTTATACAGAAATAATTCTGTAGTCACAATTAAACATCATTGATTCATGTTGGTTTTATTAGCAGAAGTGATTTAGGATGCCTGAACGGTCTTTAAAAGAACTAGCTCTGAATCTGTACCGTGGAGATCCCTGCAGATGGGAGATAAGGAAACCACTGGAGATGTCTATCAGCAATTTGCATGGAGAAGTTTTCAGAGAATGAGTTGTCTTGTTGAGTATAAGAGGTTAAAAGGTGAACAGTGAACCAGACATAGGATTTATGACTAGTAGCAGACGGTAAATAAGAAGAATGAGTTTGTCTTGTTGAAATGTGAGGAGTGATGTCATTCACATGGCTTCTGCGACACTGAAAGTGAGAGGGAGATCAGGGTAGACACCGTTAGGTGAGCTCTCAGCCCTTTGTGTGACACCCAGCCTTAGCCCCAAGGGTCTTGTTCTTTCCATGAAATGCACCATTTTGGCCTGCTGGTGCTTGAAGTAGCGATGGTTCTCTTACAATTGTGAACAAATCACAGAAAAACCTAATACCTAATTTTAGTGACTTTAAAGTGTTCGTTTTGGCTTATTGGAGAGTGTGTCGCCGTGACACGTTGCAATACATCTTAAGTGTCGGATAGAGATTGCACTTTAAATGACATTTTGGTTTCTATCAGCAGCTACTTTACTTTTTTTTTCTTCTGCTGCAAGTCAGATACAGCATGATCTTTTACTCTTTAACACACCCTCTCATTCACTTGAGGGATAACATGCAGTGACAGTTCCTGTACCTGGCACGCGGTCCGTGCTGAGCAACATCTGGCAGGCAGCTTGTCTAGACCACACAGAAACTTGATGATGCCGCAGAAATGGACGATGATGAATTTAAATGGCTGTAAATTAAATTTGACACAATTCATCTCTACGCTAACATTCTCAGACAGGATTTATGTAAACTCCAAAGCAACCACGGGCAGCAAATTAGCATGGTTGTTACTGTAAATATGTTTCTTAATATAATTTGCAGGATTGTTCTGCGGCGGGTTTTATAGCTTCCCTGCTTCTGTGTGGGTTTTATATTGTCTGCCTCTTGTGCATTACAAGTATGGAAGTACTCAACTTTGGCTCCATTAAATTAGCTAATTGCTGATTATGAACTATTGCGCTGCGCTGTGATTTGTTAGAATAATTCCTTTCTGATGTCTTTGTCTCGGTTTGTGTGCCTCTCTGCCACCAGCTGTCATTAAGCTATTTTTTCATGTATCCCAAATTAATAGACACTCACTCACTCTGAAGTGTCTGATGCTATTGTAGCAGAAGCCACGTGGCATTTGGCCAAGGCTGCAATATAAGACGCAATTGTTTAGCTTTTTTTCATCTTTATCCCTGTTTTAATGCACAGTAATAAGTAAGTAAATGCTGGAAAGATGTGTGTCTGAAATCGCAGTGGCCTTTGTTGTAGATAATTAGGTTAGCAGCAAGAGTGTGCAGGTGTTGAGGGTGTACTGTGTGCTCATGTTGTGTTATCGACTTGCTCATATTCGTAGGCTGTCAGGGGTGTCGCACTTTCCATCAGCCCCAAAGCTCACCAACCTCTTCACTATTAAAATGATCACTTTCAATAGCAGACAAAGGAAAGAGGGAACATATCTAGTGCAGGGTATTTTCCCCACCTCTAATGCTTATCTGCCTTTTGATGTCGGCGTAATAAAAGGCCTATTGGGCTTTCACAATGACCTGCAAAATGGACAAGGGCCGATATACTGGGCTCTGACTGTCGCTACCATTAACTAAAAGGCCCAGACATTATGGAGAGCCGGGGATGAAAGTACATGGAAAAAAAAATAATAATTGAAAAATTGCCTAATGCTAAAGTGAAAGAAAATGGAACTGTGAAAAGGCACTGTAATATTCTGTTATCCCCGGTAAATGCAGCCAAACAAGAGATGCAGCAAGGCATTCTTTTTGAAATGGATGTGGTTCAATTACCTGCATGTCTAAATCTAGTTAAGGCTTCCATTGTCGGGCTCGAAACATAACAGGCAGTTTTTGTAGTGTTAAAGCGTATTATGCCCTACAACCTACATAGAATCAAGAGAGGTATGACTCCATTCAAGATGCGGAGGGAATTAAAATTCACAGTGAGACCGAGGTTAATTTATTATTTAGTCTGTTTCGGGCTACCGTTTGGATCACTGTTCTAACAGAGTTCGAGCTCAATATTCGAACAAGCTTGAAAAGAACGTTTCTAAATATGTTTTAAGGAGTATTGAAAGATTAGCATCCAATAGAAGCAGAATCTGGTTTGTTTTACTGTGTAAAACAGTTGACCTAATTCAGACTAGACTAGGCCACGTAGATGGGCATTATATTGATGAACAAAACTAGCAGACTGGCAAATATTTTACTAGTTTTACCTTTTCTTATATAATTTATTATTTCTTTGATATTATGTATTATTTATATATTCAGTTATAAGACACACAAAACCTAACCTGTAAACCTTGAGTTTGATGTTTAAGTAAATGCCTTAATGTTGGTGTTGTCTGTGATAATCTAAAAAAAAGAAAAACATGTGCCTTTACCCTGTAATTTTAAAAAAAGATAGTAATATAGTGCATGTATTGTTTTGTTTGGTCAATAATTTAATATCCCAGTTGTAATACACATTGTACACATCTTACCTGAAATGTACCTGTCCACACATCAGTTAACCTCAAACTGCTGACTTCATAGTAAATAAGTGAACGTCTATATTTAAATCTGTTCTGTATATAATACATGAATAATTAACAACTACAAAAAATGTCAAATTAAAAATACAGTTTTACAATTTATAACATTTTAAAATTTACATGGGGTCATTGGTCTTGGTGGTCGTCAGGAACGCCTTCTACTTTACCATAATTAATCATCATCTGTTGAGCTATATGTCTGTGATATCCAAGAACTTTATTTCTAATTCCACATTCCATATTTAGAGGTAAGTCAGATACAGATTTCAGTATTATAATAAATCTTTAAAAAAAAAAAAACATAGATGGTAATAATCACTGTATGCGTTTCAGTGTTGGCGCAAGGTTTCATTCAGATTGGCCCAGCAGTTAAGGATGGGGTGCATACAGATATATATATGCATACGCTACAATTATTTTAGTAAGGTTTACATATTATAAATTGATTCTATAGTGTTGTGGTTTACACATTCAATTGCCAGGGAGCAAACAAGGAGCAGGTGAAAGTACCTTCATTCAACATTGTTATAAACTGATACAGTGATTACAAAAGAAACTGTAGATTTTCCAGCCATGAAAAACATCATTACCTGAAGTACTACTTTAGTAAGTTGCAGGTGTGATGCATTTAAATATATACCAGTACCTTCTACTTCAGTTTTATAGAGAGCTTAAAAGACAACAGCTGAAAAACCTAATTCAAAATGCAATTCACTGCATCAGTAACTTAAAATCCAACAGTGGAACAGACTTTCTTTCTGAGTTATATGTTGTAGATGGTGTTGGAAATTCAGTTAATCTGGAAGTGACTTTATGATCCGGCTGTATACAAATTCATATAGTTATCATGTAGATCATATTGATGTCTAAAAAAAACTTCCAAGTATAGTTCTATTTTTGTCCTATTATTCCTTAGAATACCCACGAAGGATAATAGATTACCAAATCTAGACTTCTGGGTAAAGTTGACCTCAAGGTAAACAAAGATGTTTAATTTGTACACCAATAAAAGAAGTCCTTCTTTACACCAGGCAGAATGAGTATTATTCAACGAATTTTCAATTTATTTCTCTCTTTGGCACTTTGCAGGTAACCGTTAAAATGTATAAGCGTGGATCTAACAGCTGGCTGGGGAAATCCCTGAATGCCACCACCACCATCCCCTCCAACACCTCTGTGATCTTCAGGATCAGCGGCGAAGAATCAGATGCTAAAATCCCAGCAAACGCCATTCACAGCATCACGCTCAGCATATGACTGTGTGGAGATAATACAAACAGGATCGCCATCGCAACATGGCACTGAAGAAGCAAGGGGAAGAAAAATTGCTTACTTGTGTGTAGCATTTTTTAAAAACTGAGTGCATTTTAACATGCAGCATTTGTACTTTGCAATATTGTAGGACTTCCAGATGTTTTTATGTGCGCATTTATTGGGGGAAAAAAGGAAAAAGAAAAAAGGTCCCATTTGCCAATTTCCCTGATTCTCCTTAGTGACAATATTATGTTAATGTAGATGGTTTCAGACAATTAGCACGATTAGCTTTCTCTTGTTTTGAATTTCTAGAGCTGGCCCACACTTTACACTAGCCATTAATTAATCATTATGCAAGCTGATTGTGTCACACCGATTTAGGACTGAAGTGTTTAATGTGTTAATTGTGGCGGTTAAAAACCGGTGGCCTCTGGCACGTCGAGGGCCGAGGATGTAACTGCCTCTGTGGGTTTAATGGGAAGTTATTTACGGTCTGTTTAGACAGTGGAACTGTAAGGTGCTTTATTAATATGCTCCACCGCACGGAGGAGATGATAACTATTCAAGAGCACACAGGCACAGCAACCAGCACCATTCATAACTGTGTCTGAGTCACTTTCCATCAGTTGCCCAGGCTTCCACAGCTGCGCTAACAGCTAGCAATTGCATTTACTGGGCCTGGCAGTGGTCATAATGAAGTTATTCCCAACAGGATATCAGTGCCTTTAGCTAACAGCTCTCTCTGTTGATGGTATCTTTCTGTATGGCATGTCTACCTGAAACATCATTACACTGTACTCAAGCTACTCACTTTTTCAAATGTCTGTTTACTGGTTTACCTGAGGGGCAGATCATCTGTAGTTTTAAAGCCATCACTGAGTTGTTTACATTGGTTGCTGCACATTTTTGAGACTGGTTGTTTTGTGGTTTGAGTCAACATTGCTTGAAATTATAGGTGTTTTCATGAATTTATTGCCTATACATATTTAAACCTACATAGTCCTCAGGAACTGTTTTCTCCAAAGCACTTGACAAACAATATTTGCAATATCAGATGGTCTGGTATGGGAAGGACTTCAAGGAAATTACTATGTGGATATCTGATAAGTGGTGGGTGCATCCACGTTTTACTGTAATTTCATTATACATTGAACCATGCTTCTCAGTTGATTTATTCAGGCATGTTTGCTTGATTCATTGGTGTGTGGGGTTTTTTGGCCATTGAGTTATCAAGTGTTATCAAATGTTTGTACCACGTGTTGTTGTAATAAAGAGATGTGATTATTGGTTGGTTCAGTTAGTTATTTATACCATTTTTGGACTGAAGTGGCCTCAACCATCTCAGTCCTATTTTTTTTTTGTTGTTGTTTGTTTGTTTTATTTCTGTAGTGTCGTTATTGAATCATCTTAGGATACAGCAGAATAACAGGAATGGTTTGGAATCAGCCGATGCAGCTCTATCTCTGTAGTTCTTAGATGTTTTGCTGCAGCATTTTGGTTTAAATTCTGGTGTTTTGTAATGTTCCTAATCATCCAAAAGTAACAAATGCATATTAGTGTCTCATAACAATTATACACTCCACAGCCACTTTTTTGGAGGTATCTGATCAACTTGGCTAAGAGTTGTCCACCAATTTGAATGTCAGTGTATCGATCACTGACAGCTCTAGTCTGCATGCCAAAGTGTCCTTGGGCAAGATACTGAACCCCAAGTTGCCCCCAGTGTATTTATTCACTGTATGTGCATGTGAATGCTAGAATGCACTTACGCATAGGTACAACTCCTGCATTAATTTTTAGTGGAAAATGCTTTGAGTATACTGAGAAGCAAGGTGCCAAATCTAATAAGCCAATCACATGGCAACCACTCTATTCATGTAACTAGGACAACCTGCTGAAGTTCAATCGAGCATTTGAAAAAGTTTTGTTCATGCCAGATGTCAGAGAATGGACTACTTCGAGCTAATAGAAAGGCAACAGTCAACTCAAATAACCACTCATTACAACAACAAGGCGTGAAGAGGAGGAACTCTGAACACAAAACACACTGAACTTTGTATCAGATGAGCTACCAGAGCACACCAGGTGCTACTTTTGTCAGCTAAAAACAGGAAACCGAAGCTACAAATCACAATTGCTCACCAAAATTGGATTTTTGCTTTGGCATAAACAACACAGATGGCTCACGGATCCATCCTGCCTTGTATCGAAGTTATGCTGCTGCTCATATACAATTGCTCGTATAATGGTTTAATGAAGTCTTCTTGGCCCACTTTGGCTCCTTTAGTACAAATTGTGCTTTTTTTTTTTTTTAAATGCTACAGCCTACTTATCTTCTAATTGTTGCTTCCAGAAGATTAATGTACCATATCATAGGGCTGTGCGATATGACCAAAATCTCATATCCCGATATAAGAATTCTATCGTCCCGATAACGATATAAATCACAAAAATGTAACATTTTCTGTAAATTCTGTGAATCTCGGGCAGCTCTTCTTGCGGGAAGTGTTTCCAGCTGCGTGTCATGTAGCTGGAGTCGAGTGTTTTAACCGATGCATGAAACTATACATTTTTAGACATAAGTTGTAAAGGCCGCCGTTTTCTTTGTGAGTATTTATTACACAGGGTGCTGCGGGGAAACGCCTGTTCTAACGTTTGAGTCTAAGGTTTATTTTTTAGCACCTGGCGGCTCTTTTTTACTTCTCATCCGTAAATAATCTGCTCTTTCACGCGATTCAGTTTATTTTGAAAAGTCTCAACAGGATCTTGAGCTTTATTGTGAAAGGTTTATGTGGAACATAAACAAGCGGACACGCGATGCTGTTATCGCCGTTGTTGCTAACCACAACGCATAAAAACAGATGCTTGTCCTCTGTAGTGTGGTTATATAAAATATAAGAGAAAGAGAGAACTTTAAGAAATTAATATAGCCACTACAGTGACCATCAAAACGATGAAAAAATATTGCCGTAAACAGTTTATTTTGCGACACCACGAAACAAACGATAGCGTAAAATGAAACGATAGACGTTTTTATATCGTCATATATGTTGTTATATCGAACAGCCCTACCATATCATAAAGCTCAAAATATTTCAAAGTGGTTTCTTGAAGATGATGATGAATTCACTGTTCTCAGATGACAGTTACCTGATCTCTTAAACCAAATGCTCCAGATACAATTACTTCAATTATGTATGAATTTAGAATCATAGGGTGTTCAGACCTTAGTGGGCTCAAGATGCCTTTGAGGTGTGACATTTGATCAGGACTCGGATAAACATAAAAAACAGTGTTTTTTAATAACATTTTAATAACACATTTGTATAGTGAACATTTGGGGTTTTATATTTTTATTCATATTATATTCATGTTCTGTTTCCTTTAACGACAATATGTTTCACTGTCTGTATATAATTGTGTGATAAATGGGTGTCATAGGCAGGATTAAGATAGGAAGTCAAATCTGAGGTTGACTCAGTCGTCTAAACCTATTTCATGATTGTTGGTCACTTTCACCATTGCTGTTACTTTGCTATGATGGACTCGTGACATAAATAATTTGAAACTGTTTTTCAAATATTTAAGAAGTAAAAGTGAGGTTTGCTGAAAGACTTGGATAAAAAGTAGGGTTTTTAGGTAGATGTTTTTACTTATATTTAATATTGTACCTAATTGCTTCCCTAAAGCTATAAGGTATCTGTAATAGTGAACCCCATATACAAAGTCATTTGTCACTACTGGGCCACAAGGTTTCTTCAAAGCCTTATTAGTGAGATGGAGGGCATCCATCAACAGCTTACCCTGCTCTTTGAAAGCATGCAGCATGTCTCCAGCACAGTAAAAGACTGGAGATTAGGAATGGATGGCTGGCCACAGGGACAAAGAAAAGTCTGTTGGACAGCGCTGTGGTGACTGGGAGGGGAGGCTGAGCGGAAATGGACATGGAGATCAGACCAGAACATAGTGTGACAATGTAACAAGGTAAACTGATCCAGGCTGTAATTCCTCTAAAAAACTGAATCAATGAGGGTTCTGTTAAAATGGAAATTCTCCAGGATATCGAGTTTAGGTGAATCTGGAAGTACATAATCAGCTGTAAATTTACAGCTGTCCCTTGCTGTAGCTGTACGAATATGTCTGGTAACCTGCGGATGGGTGTTCTGAACATCTCATTGAACCAGAACATTCATGAATTGAACCTATCGCTTGAACCTACAGGTGTCCAACTTTGACCTCTCGTCATTCAATATGGTCCCAAGGGTGGCCAGGTCAGGTAGCTGGTTTGACATTTTCTTTGTACAAGACATGGAACTCTTGCAACTTAGAGATGAAGGACTAATCCCTCTCAAATAACAGCGAACGAGCCACTGTCTCAGCCACAACCATTGTGTTTCTATACCACAGTAACTGTACTCACATAGGTCAGTCAGTACTTGAGGACTTAACTGTTTTTCCTCTCCAAAATGTTTGCTGCACTCCCTTTCACCTGCAGTTTCCCACTAGAATGTCAGCACTGCGCAAATCCAACAAACAGTTTGACCCCATTATGTGAGCGGCACATCTTCTGTGATGTTGCTGCTTCAGCTCGACTAGCTCAAAGGTTCTGATCAGACCCAGGTCAATGCACTCTTTTTAACTGTAATATTTTCTGAGATGCAAGCCTGTTTCATCTGTAGAGGGCCCTAGAGATGAAATTGTGTTGTACTCAGAGCCTAACCCTACGTGATAACCCTGTGGTTTACTGTAAGTAGGGAAATGGGTAGGAATAACTCCTGGCTCTGGTTGTGCCCTAACATAAACACTCTGAACATCAAAATGCCTGAAATTGCCAGTGAATTTGTATTCAGCAGTTAACAATTCTCGACTTTACTCTGCATCTCTTATCTACCTGTAATTACAGCGGCAATTTTGGTCTCGGTTTTGACACTTTAATGTATCCTGAACTCAAAAAAACTGGCAAAATCTTACACAATCACCAGAACAGGTCAGGTCACCCAAATTTGAAAATGCTGCTTTTCTTACTTAAATCTGGCATGTGTCCATTTTTGAGTTATCAGCCACATGGGATTTGGCTAAATTCAGTGTAATTAGTGTAAAAGCTAATTCAATCTGTTAATGGAAAGGTGTTATGAAAATAGGTGGGGTGGGGGAATCCATATATTTTGAGAAATTTCACAAAAACAAAACAGATCAGAAACCCTACAAATATTAATCGAACTATTGCAAAAGCATTACCAATGTGTAAAATGGACAAACATTACAGAGTACTGTGTGCTACTACTAAGATATCATAGTAGATAAGTAAAACCCTGTACCAGTTCAGTTAAATTAAATTTTATTTGTGTAGCGCCAAGTTGTGACAACAGTCGCACATTGAAAGACCCTCCAAAATTAGAAAGAAACCATTAGACAGCGCTCTATGATGAAGTACTTAAAAGTGAAAGTGGGAAGGAAAAACGCACTGTTGGTACTTTCGTACTTTCGTACCAACAGTTATTCCAGATTTTATGGTAATGGATCTTACAGACCAAAAAGCTTACATCCATCCATAAACTCACGCAACAAGCGCAGCTAAAAATCAATGGATACATATTTTACTCTCCAGTAAACATATTTCGCTCTTTATACTAAAGAAATAATGGGGCCAGGATTTGTGAAGATGTAGAAAAATGAATAAGGAACAAAATTCTGCTTCCCAAAACTAAAAAAGAAACAATCGAAAGAGGTAAATCAGTTATGAATCATTGATTGAACTGACAGCTCAGAGATGTGGGTGACAAGAGGGTTGAAAAAGGCTTACAAGCAAACCACTGCTATACTTTAAAGTGTTGTGATGTAATTTTATTGCATGTGTGAATAGTAAATGCTTAAAATACTCACGTATAGCACAGTATCCATGAGGAAATCAAAAAATCATGAGCTGGGAATAATCCTGAAAAATATCAGCAAAAGCAAATAGTAGATATTCCCCCTGAGAACTTTCTTGGCATCTGTATTTTTATAAAACTGATGTATGAGAGGGTTAAGAGTGCTTAAGAGAATAATGTACTGGTGTAACACAGCGAAAAATCTTTGAATGCATTTTACTGCAGCATAAAGTGTAATTTTGGTGAAAATACAACTGCAAGCTACATTTTACAGGCTTTTATACAACTACTACAATGTGATGATAAAAGGAGACGAGCCGCCCCTCTAATGCCCACCAACCCCTATTCTGTCACCACTACTTTGCTGAACAGCAATAAAGCTTTCAGAGTGTGAAAGCAGCAGGACTCGTAAGAGATTAAACATTTTCCCGCCTCTTGCGGATGTTCGAAATTAAGTGTCATCGAAATTCTATTAAATGTTCAATTTAATGTTTAGTTTTTAACACATTTCAGTGTCCAAAAAAAAAAAAGAAAAGAAAAGAAAAGAGGAAAGAATCAAACAGTTGTGTATTTATGAATAAATAAATAAATGGCCACGCAGGCAGGAAGAGACAGGAGGCTGCAGAAATTAGCCGGTTTTGAAACAACTTTCAAAAGCACCACACTTGAACGAACCTACAGGATAACAAAAGACATACAGGAGTGAATAAAATAAAGCTTCCTTGCCAATTACTGTTGCGAATGCGGCCACGGTGGGGCTTTTTGTGCTTCACACAAGCAGTCTTTTCTCCCCTTATCCCCGGCTATTGAGAGGGATACATTAGCCTGGCAGGATGGATGTGGTGGAGAGGAGCAGAGCAGAGAGTTCGCAGTCATACAGCTCACTTCACGCCCGGTATTACAGATCTCTTATGATTTCACTCACAGTGCTCGCACACGATGTGATTTTTCCAAGTTTTTTTCTGCTTCCTAAGACTTCCACACAAATCTGCTCACTGTGCTCTTTTATCTTAAACATTTGGGTACAAAAGAGATTTTAGTCTTGGAAGTCAGTCTACTTCATTAAAACACGGACATTTAAATGTTGCTGAAAAACTGTAACCTAAACAAGTAAACCGCTTCGACACTGATATGCTTTATTATGCTGAATATGCTTTATTTTATTTATTTATTTTGTCGCAATCATACCTCTGGACCACCTCAGCTCTTTATTATTTATGACAATTCCAGCAGGCTCTTCAGAGTCACAGTTATGTGTGAGTAAATGCTGGGTTAATGCTGCGGATAACAGCATCCATCATGCGGTTTCATTAGCACTGTCCTCTGACCCCTTCCACATAATGTTGTGAAATGTGTCAGGTGCCAGATTATGGGGAGGCATGACGATCAATACAGAAATAAGAGAGACGCGTGCGATGTTTCTGGCCCGGCTGCAGAATAAACCTTCATCCAGCATTCTGCCGCCTGTCACAAATCTGAAAAACAAATGCACTTGCCCACGGCAAGAGCCATCAATAATAATATAATGTGTGGACAATGATGAATTAGAGCCAGACTTCTCATTGCATTGCTGTTCTACACACAGAAACATTACTGGATGAATGAATTGATCTCTGTGTTCACATTAGTTTGCTTAATCTGTATTTGAGTCGATGGGACAACATACTGTTTCACTTCACCGAATTCAGAAAAGTTTATCATGTCCAATAATCAAAAGCTGTTTATGAAAGCATCTCCTTTTTGTCTCATTGATTAGGCAGCATAATGCACCGCAATCACTAATCACTCAGACAAAATGCACTTAGAAAATGACAAATGTATTTTATATTCAATAACATCGATTTTTCCCCCCTTGCTTAGGTAACAGGTTGGAGCTTAAACAGAGGGGCAATCAAATGTATTTCTCTATAACAATTACCGACGCTAACTTTGGACAAAGAACATGTTTAAAATAGGTCGTTGTGTTTAAACAAAGATGTTGTAGTAACAGTTCAAATTCCCTTCAGTTTTTGTCACTGAACTGCTTGGGATCTGGGATGTTGCAGTATGATCACATCAACAGTTGCTGCAGATTTGTTGGCTGCACATCTGTGATGCGAATCTTTCGTTCCACCACATCCCGGTGGTGCTCTCTCTTCATGTTTAAGAAATAACTCTGAGATGATTCGACCAGAACTTTTTTCTAATGTTCTGTTGTCCAATTTGGTGAACCCGTGTGTATTTTAGCCTCGGTTTCCATTTGGTTGCTGCTTCAAGGTATAACATGCTTTGGGTTCAGAGATGCTCTTCTGCATACTTCTTCATACTTCATACCTCTAACCTCTGGCATCAACAAGGCATTCCCTAGAGATGGTTTAGGGGAAAAATCTCAGTAGATCAACTGTTTCTGAAATACTCAGACCAGGCCATCTGGCACCAACAACCATGCCATGTTCAAAGTTTCTTAAATCATCGTTTTTCCCTAATGATGCTTGTTTTCAACTTCAGCAGGTTGTTTGGCCATGTTCGCATGCCTAATGCACTGAGTCATTGCCATGGGATTGGCTGATTAGATTTTTGACATAATGAGCAGTTGAACAATTGAACAGGTGTAACTAACAAAGTGGCATTTGAGTGCATATTATTAGTATTATACTATTTAGCATCAGTACTGCCAAATATCGTAGTATAACTTGTAGTTTTTAAACAATACTATGGTCAACCTACATAAACGTCCACAGGTCCTTGTATAAACTAGTCAATATTACTGAATACAAAGAAAGCTAATACCAGAAAACAGCTCCAAGCAACTTCATTTAAGTAGTTATGTTACTCTAGATCCATGAGATCCTCATGGCCCACAATGACAATAGCATTGGTATACATGTTCCTGTGATCAGTGTCTTGACCCAAATGTCACAGGGCATATACAAACACAAAAAGCAATAATAGTCCTAAGGGTTTTCATTTTCTTATAATGCAGGATTTAGACAAATAAATAAGAAGCAAATATAGATTGATAGTGAAAAGGAAATGAACTATATTGATTTGAACTGAAAATGAAGGCCACTGGCTACTGTGGCTTTGCCTTTCACCCATTGTGACCCGAGTGTTAATATAAATGCAAGTATTTAACCTTAAGCTATGCTGTATATGATTGCATGGTAAGCCCAAGTTTAGCTGTGCCTTCTTCTATTTGACACTAACACTTAATTGTCTGATAATGGCTGTCTTGAAATTGTATTCTGCAAGGGATTTTGCCAATAACCTCTAATAAAGCAGGTTGAAATGGATACAAGGAGTAAGTTAAATCTTGGCCACACTCACCCAGAGGCACAGAGGAAACTTGAGCCTCAAAGATTTGGTGCATTAGTTCTGCTAAGCTAACCGTGAATGCTAATTGCAGGAAGGACAAACTGTAACCCCTGCCCTGTGGCCATGAACCCATTAAACAGCACAGAGAGTTCATAGGTATGGAGAGTGCACAAAGAGGTTTGCCTGAAAAGACCTGCAATCTGATTTCAGTTTAAATGGGGATACCTACTTACTGTTTTTCAAAGGTTCCCCGGGGATGTGCCCTCCCTGTATTTAAAGTAAGACTGCTTGTCACTCCAGAACTGACCGCAAATCATCTGTACAATGCAACAGGTTCTGGAGTCTGTTGTGTGAGACAGAGAACTTGGGTGTCTCTCTACAGGACAGATCAGTTATGTCTAAGTGCTTGTGGTTTCACGCCCTGGAGGGTAACAACCCAGTCATGGTAACATATGACACCCTGTACATGGAAAAGGTGTTCTTTATGATCAGGAGAAATAAAGCATTGCCACTGAATCACCAACCTTAATTATTTAGATTGAACTTTCATTTAGGCATAGATTGCTAAAAACACGCCAGACAAAATACAAAACCATGCTAGTGATAAAACATTACCAGGAATGCTATTATGCACACAACAGTATCCCAATTTACATTGATTGCATGCTAACGTTTGCTAATTAGCACCAAACGTAAATGTGTTTGCTCAAAACCAGATGCCGGACAAACCAGATTTATATTTGACATTTGATAAAGTATTTGTCCCTTTCATGATTTCTTAGTTTTTCCCATATTTCTCACACTTAACTGTTTTAAATCTTCAAATAAATGTTCATATTTGACAAAGGTAACTATAAAAAAATCTGCATTTTATTACTTTATGAAAAAGTCAGCTACTTTCTGCCACTGAATGTGCCATCTGCATCTGCTAACCACTCTTCTAAAGAATAAGTGGTCAAATGGACCATTTATGAGGCCTTACAGTTTACATTGATGGAAGATACACACAAGTGTAACTGATAACCTGGTAGCTGAACGTTCCACATATTAATGCTTAAGTTTGTTTACGCTGTTTGTGTAAAACACAGAAATACATTTATTATGCGATGCCCTTTATAGTGAAGTTAGTCTAAATGTAAAACCTAATAAGATGTGGTAGTGTGATTAACACATCAGTGGCTCAGTAATTTAAAACAGCATCAATTGAGTTTTTATACAAGTTTGTTACACTGATATAATTTCTTTCAGTTTCTACAGTCTCCAAAGTAAAGATCATGGTCTTGTCCTCCCCAGATTTAGCATGCTGTGTCCACTTCATCCAAACTTCGGGGGAACGAAACCCAACCCTTTCACTCGGGCATGGCTGTGGCCTGCCTCGCTCCTATCTGCCCCTGCCCCAGGGAGGCTTTTAAAGGAACTTTGGTGGGCAAGACAACATCTTCTCAAGAGCATTGTAGTTACATTAGAGCGTAATTAGGCGATAAAGCTTAAGGCCATGTAACCCACTGCTAGGTGTCACACTCACAGCTATCCATCTCTTTTACAGGGCTGACAGGGGACAGGGGCACTCCTCTGGGAGCTGGACTGTAGTAAATTAAAAATCTCTGGGCATGACAAGGGGGTCACAGATATTTGGTTTGACATTCCATTTTGGCTCATAAGCTTTGCGCTGGAGATTAGGTTAAATACAGTGCAGTCCAAATCTTTATTTAAATCATTTAAAAATATTTAGAGACCTTATAAAAATAAGGTCTCTAAAATTATAAAATTGGATTACATTTCTTTATTAAATTAAATGTATGAATGATATTTTAGAAAAATTACAAAATAAAATACTTTTTAACCTCACTGGTGGCATAGTGCTATGAAAAAGTACTTTCCCCCATACATATTTTTTTTTTTGCATGTTTTTCACATGTTTGAGATCATCAAATAAATTGTAATATTAGACAAAGATAACTAGAGTGAATGCAAAATGCTATTTTGAAATGATGGTTTCATTTATTAAGGGGAAAGACCTATCCAAAGCTACCTCACCCATGCCAAAAAGTAATTGCCCCATAAACCTAATAACTGCTTGTGCCTCCCTTGGCAGCAAAAACTGCAATCAAGCATTTGTGATAACTGACAATGAGCCTTTCACATCACTGTGGAAGAATTCTGACCTACTGACAATTTTTTTTTGATTCAGACCATTGAAGGGTTTTCGAGCGTGAACCTTCTGTTTAAGGTCACACCAAAGCATCTCAGTTTTAGGGCTAGACTTTGACTAGGCCACTCCAAAACCTTCATTTTGGTTTTTTGAGCAGAGGTGAGTTTACCGGTGTGTTTTGGATCTTTGTCCTGCTGCATAAACCCAGGTGTGCTTGCGCTTTAGGGCACAAACTGATGACCAGACATTCTCCTTCAGGATCAAAGCAGCTCCAGACTATCACTCTATTGTAATTTTAAAATTTGTTTGATAATTTGTGTAACAAATATGCAAAAGTAACTGAAAAAATGTTTGCCCAGGAAGAGGGCAAACATTTTTCATAGCACTGTAAAGTATTAAAGGAGGCTTTGTTAGGGTGTCAGTAAAACCTCGAACACTGAACCATATTAGGTGTGCTGATATGGTTATGAAATCTTGTAATCAGTTTTCTTCCAGCATGAAATATAATTTATGCTCATTAAAAATTACCATAGTTTAATTTTTTATCATTTAAAATTGTGATTTCACAATTAAAAGCTTGAAGAAACAGCATTATAGCATGGTGTCACTTTGTGTCTTTGTGGTCTACAGTAAGTAACAATGAAACGTAAGACAAACCAGAATGTGGTCAATATTTTCCTGATGCATCATGTGATTTCCCCATTTTTCCCCAGCTCACGAAGGACGCAGGGCTATCATCAGCTTGATATAATATTAGAAACCAGTCTTGAGAGATAAGGTGTCTGCTGAAGGTCATCTGTGCCCTCTTGAGTGAACATAAGAGCCCTTTGTGGTTGGGTTAAATGCACCTGACAGGCTGTTGGAGGACAATCACCCATTTTAATTGTCATGTAACGGTTTCATGTAGAGCCAAAGTGTCTGCAACACTTCAGTGGTTGGAAATCAGAGCCCAGCCACACAACCACAGATGTGGTTATCTGAACATTTGCTAGAGGAAATTAAAAAAAAAGACATTTGGAAGAACATGCTGATAGATAATCCAGCTATCTGCAACAATTTGTTAAATTACAGAGCTTAATACATCTTTTAATAAAAGGGTTGGAAAAATACTAACTGCCTTAATGCACCTTTCAAATAGACTGCTAAATTACTTTTTCCTGTGTAACACCTATCCAATATGGGTTTAATGAACACACTAAATTTCGCAATTTAGTAGAAGCCAAAAATGGCAGGAAACAAGGTAATTCACTACACCCACAATAACAAACCCCTGCCCATTCTCCCTCTATTTCCATGAATGCCATTTCATATTAAGCTGCAGTTCTAATCTAACGTCAAAGAGACTCATTATCGACAATCACAGGAATTAGTTACATCATTTCACCAAAGTGGACTAATCATTTCCAGGATACTGCAGAAGCAGATAAAACCATTTGGAAAAAAATAGGATCTCTTAAATAGAATAACTGACATCTATATCTTCTCTCATGCTTAGGCTCAAAGGTTTCACAAACTGCATTAGATGCCATTGAAAATCTGCGGGGAAAAGACATCACTTATATTTTTCCAGAGCTGCACTGTGCCAGTCGTATATTACCAAATACTGCATTACAAAAGCCTGTGTTGCATCCAATTCTGTCACCAGTGTAACAACTGACACAGTCTATAGATAAATTCAGTGATAATAATACACTTTTAAAAAGTTTTAGCCCTCTGAAACATCACTGCTGTCATCTGCTAAAACAGCAGAATTAGCTCATTGTTTATAGGTTGGAAGTTACCATAAATCCACTACTAAGGGATATATTTATATCTGGAGAGAGAGAGAGAGACAGACAGAGAGATGTATATACACACACACACACACTTAAAAATGGATGATGAAAAAAAAAGGATGATTAAATAGGCTGGGTCATCAAGTTTAGTTGTTTTTTTCTCCCAATTTTCTCCAGTAATAAACCTGGATCTTGTTTAGGCCAAAGACCTCTGATGTCTATCAGCAGAGGTCACCGTCTGGGGGCAAGTGGAGCCCACAGCAAGATGAGTGGATCATCACTTTCCCTCAACACATCATCAAGAGAACAATCCTTATTGCCTTGACACATTCCTAGCATTTCTCCAGCTGTTGTTCATGCAGGTAGTATGTGACAAAGTATAAATTAACTTCATGATGGTCATATTTGAACATTTATTAAATTCCAAGTATCAAACTGTGAGCACTGAAAGACTGATCCAAGAACAGCTGCAACTGTGCCTTGTTAAAATGTCAAAATACCAAAAAGACCAAGGGGAAAGAAAAGTCAAAAAGGTACAGTATATACAAAAATGATTTTAGTCAAGAAAGAACAAGACAAATACATAAAAGAATGAAATATTTAACACAGACCAGAAACGAGCAGAAAATGTAACAACTGTTACTTAAATTACAAATGCGGTTTGGGAATGGAAAGAAATGACAGGAAACGATATAGTAATGGTACACTGGATGCCAGCAGATAAATCCAATGTGATAAAGGCTTCAAAGGCAGAGGGAAGTCTTCCTCTGTGCACTTAGGTTGACCTGTAAACCAAAAAACACAAGAAGAGATTCAATTAACTTGAGCAATCACTGAATTGATACATGGAGACAAGTCATATCCCATTTGGTAACTACAGTTTTGTATCATTGCTTCTTTTCAAGGTTCTCGACCAAAGCCACTCACCTTTTAATTAAGTCGGTACTTTAAAATTACTTTTAACATCTGCTTATTGAGATTACAATCAATCTTTCTACATCTAAAAGCTCCAATGAAAAAAAAAAAAGCACATTTGGCACATTTCATCCTGAGGTGAAGGAAAAGATAACCTTAAAGAGATTTGGATTTTTGGCCAGAGTCCCAGTATAGTCATGGCTATGATATACACCACAAGGATAAGCCTCAAAATGCCAGGTCGTGGTTACCAAACACATGACAAGAAACTGTTGAGCTCTGCAACCAGGTTCTAGGGACAAGTATGGCTGACGGTGAAAGAGACAATCTGGTATTTGAAAAGTATGTTGTGATGTTTATAGACTATTATGGATGTTTACCTGCCAGTACCTATTCAGCTTACTCAAATAAAGCTGAAAACAAACTCTAATAAAATCTATGATTTATTTCAAATTAGATATAGAGGGAAATATTAAGAATTCCTTTTAAAATACTTTAGGTCTGGATTGAAAAACAAGTCAAAAGAACACCTCAATTCTTTTGACTTTGACAAAACAGGGGTAGTATTTATAACAGGCCCACTTTAATGGACCGCCTCATGCTATATAGAAGGTTTATGTTTATTTGGTTACTGGGTAGATATTTATAACAGCCACAGATGTACAAAGTGAAAGGAGGACTTCAAGTTCTCATCTATCTTTCACTATCGGATATTGAAAAGTGGACGGACAGAGATAAAGATCAGCATATGCTGCAGCTCGACGTGCACATTGTAAACAGCACTGCTCAGAGATTCAGCGGTATGAAACTGCCATTCTGAGCAGTACTTTGCACAGCAGACAAGAGGAAGACTCACTTGGGCTTTGTCTCTGCATCTGTGACCTGGCGGATAAAGATGGCATCCTCTGGGTGGCTGATGTCTCCTTTCTCAAACATGTAGGAAGCGGCGATTGCAAGCATGGTTCCATCATTATTAAAGGCCAGTGATGCAATACTGGTTGGATACCGATGGAACTGACACAAACGCTTCTTGTTGAATGGATCCCAGATGTTCACAAAGCCATCTGAGCCACCTGGTAAAAGGAGAGGTTCAAGGTCAACCTCAAAAAGTTTTCGGCCCTGTTATTGCTGAGATATGGATCTATATTAACAAGAGTTCTGGATGCAACCTTGGCAGTTAAGAGGTGAAGGTCAGAGAAAAATCTAAGATATTTTCTGTAACTGACTCTTTTTGTATATACATATATAAGCTAAGAAAGATCTAAGAAGAAACAAATACCTGCTTTTGTCAAGTACTAACTAGCCAATCTTACCTGTGGCAAAGGTGTTATGAACACTGTGAAATGAGATGGCATTGACAGGATAAACATGCTCGATTCCTTCTTCCTTCAGCCTGTGGCACTTGAAAGCGTATTTCTTCTTCTGAACTTCCTGGCTTGGGTCCAGGTACTCCACAGCTACACGTCCCTCAATTGAACTCAAGACATACCCCTGGAGCCAAGACAGAAAATATGAGGTTAAAATTTGACTCTATATTATCAGGTTCTATTAAGAACAAATTATCAGCCAGGTTTTAACACAGTCTTCATATTTTATAAAGTCTACCTGTTTGTTGGGGAAGGCTCTAATGCAGCGCGTCTGATACTTCAGACTGGACTCTCTTCTTTGCTGCACATATCCCATGTTTCTCAAATCCCACACCAGTACTCGTCGTCCTGCTGTGCCAACAATCAGCCTATCTCCAGCCACAGAGAGGGTATACACCTTTGACAAAGACAAGTTATGAGACAAGATGGCGACATCACTAGCAGTGCCAAAAATCATATGAAATGTATATGCATATGCATACAACATTACTTAACCACATGCAAACACATTAAACTTAACATCTTTGTCTTTGTTAACCATTATGGGAAAGTAAATAAATACAATTACAATGTCTAATGTAGGGAGCTTTCTAGAAAACATCTTAATAGCTACATCACTGTGTACCAGTATTAGGAGTAAAGCCAAAATAAAATGTAAATAAAATCCATCAAACTTTTTTCCTGTTTTCATTAATAGTCTTATCAACTCATTCTCAATAACAACTGCTAAACCTGTAATGCCCTCCTGAGAATCCAAAATACTTTGTTGCTTTGAAAAAGGATGAATCTCCAAAAATGTCATGTTTTCTTTTTTAAACTTTAATAGCAATGCTAGTGATTTAGATCTGAAAACATGTATATAACAATCTTATAAACAATATGGTTAAGCTCAGTGGTGGCTCTACTGCTTTACCTTGTCTGGCTGAGTAAAGGTGCCAGCGTTGCAGGGTGTTCGTGGGTCCCACAGTCGAACTGATCTATCCCAGCTACCTGTTACCATGACATTAACTTCTGGGCAGTACTCTACACAACGAATGGCAGCATCATGTGTTCCAACAATTGTGTCTGTTTAAAGAGAAGAAACCAGCAGAATATAGATGAAAGCATTCCAACATATATGTTTTACTACTGGAAGTTTTTAATCCACCTACCAGATTAGTAACATACCTTGGTCTGTGTTCAAATCATGCATTTTTAACTGTGCATCTAAACCTCCACTCCAAGAATGTGTTGGATCCTGAAAGTTAAAGGTTGTATCATTTGAGCACACCAGACTTCAAGGCTATAACATAACAAGAAGACACCTAAGCACAAAATATGTGACCTACATAAAATGCACAATCCAGAACTGGAGCCGTGTGCTGGTACTTCATTCGCATGGTGTTGCCTCCCACGTCATAGAGACGGACAGTGCAGTCCCAAGAGGAAACCAGGAGAAACTGGGCTGTGCTGGGACTGAACTTGACAGCAGAGATGCCATCCTCTGGTCCCTGATTGAGCTTGTACTCGTTTGAGCCTGTCATCTGCAGCAGAGAAAAATGAGCAGGCGATTTAAACTTTAATAGTAATCAACCCTGCAAGGTGTTTTAATGCAACCTAACTGACATTTAGACTGGAATCACAACAGGACACAACAGAGGTCAAACATTATAAACTGGGCTGTTAATTTCAATCTAACTGCCCAGTTTTAAATACTGCTCCACTATGAACATCTATGACACTGTCAAAACACATATTTTATTCATTTCCTCATTCATTTGGAAAAAAATGTCTGTACAGAAATTTTTAACACTTTATTGGGCAAGGAGCTATATTTGGTAACTTAATAGCCAAAATTAGCACCCCAATGCTTCATATTGAAATTGTAGAGCCATGGATTCCTCCCAGTGAGTCAGCAAAGATCAGGAGATATATATATATATATATATATATCTATACACACACACGCAGACAGACAGTGACCTACACTTCAGTATTCTTTCACAAATTGGGGAATTGTGTTTTTGACCCTTATCTACTCCCATACCATTCATCATAAAATTGAAATGAACACTGGTAGCTGACCAAAGCTATGCATGATATAGTTCCAGTTGTATAGTTGTGATAGAAGTTGAGATAGGTGTTGTTTGTTTAGGATTTCTAGAAATTTGAGACGTCTGTGGCATAAAAACTATAGCAACATATTTGATCATATGACCTGTTCACCTGTAACTGGTACAAGGGATGTCAAGTCCATTTTAGACACACACCGGATGTATCTAGCAAGCCATACTTGTGTTATGAAAAACAAACAAAATAAAAAAACTATTATAAACATAGGACAGCAGATGTCAATTGTATATTGAACCTTGCCACAAGTTTGTGTAATAATATAAAGTGATTCAGTGACAAATGCATTCCACTTGACATTTTCAGGCTATAAATAGAACCACAAATGCTATATTTAGTTCATTTTATAAGCATACATCCATGTATTTTTTACCGTGAGTCTTGTTACTGCTAAAATTGACTTAGTATTTCAATATATGTGATTAATTTATTTTGGACTGAATTACATGTAAGAGAAAATAAGTGGTACCACCACTAGTTATACCATTTTTTACTCCTTGTTATACATTTACAATTTCTGCATCACCATTTTAGATTCATTTTAGGCTTCACTGTTAGTGCTCACCTTCAAAGATGGCTGGATATTTATGTTCTCTCTTTCATTTTGCATTTGTGTAGTTGGAACTTTTTTTTAAGTACCATGTCGTATATAAACCCTAGATCCAGGTGAATACACATGCAGCGAAAAAACTTAAATTGTTGCTGAAAATTATAAATATTTAGTTATAATGTCTTATTGGAAATTATGTCACCTTACAGAAGCTTCACCAAGCATCATAAGGCCTGTGACAGAACAGGACTGCTGTTATCGTTGTGACAAATGCCAGTATTATTCAAGATAAAAATGTTTCCCTAAAATCTCTAAGTTTTTCCAGTACTTTATTTTATAGACACACTTTTTGGAAATATGTTTACCTAAGATGGGGAGGAGTCATTATACTGATTGTGATTTGCAACACTACGTGCTCCAATGACAATTCAGATTTGAAATTTTGAATTTCCACGTCTTTCAGTGACTCCCTTATAAAGGGTTACTATTACTTAGAAGTTATTAGTGGCTTCAGTGAAAACCAAACATGCGTTTTCATACACATTATAAAGCTACATAAATTCCCTGGTCGCAACCACAGCCTAACAGCAGTTGGTTAAAGGCTTTGTTGCTTGTTTCCAATGCAGCCCACCGACAGAATACCCGCCCCAAATAGTAGCTAGCAACCATATAAACTAAAATACATGTTTATAAGCCTTTCTGTCAGTTGAATGACTGCGTTACTTGTGACTTTATAACCGCATTACTTTTTGTTCCACACTGACTGGACTCATTGTTCAGTTAAATCCAGGAATTACACCAAGCCCACTACTACTCTTGCCACTGGTGTTAGCTAATGCTAGCTCGAAAGGGTAAAAGCAACGAACACAAATGTTAGTAGTTTCACTTACCGCTTCAGTCAGATGTCGTTCAGACGTGACCAGTTGGTTTATTTGTCAAGAGCGATTATTATACCTTTTTAGTTAACTATAAAAATATATGAATATACGAGAACACAATGTGGCTGCGTGAGGATAGCTCGCTACTGACGGTCCACAAGGCGCTGATTGGTTGAAAGAAATGTTCAAGTTCGCGCCTGCGATTTCATTGGCTGAGCTGATTTTTATGGTTATTTCCGTTGTCTCAATACAGAACACGTGACATGGGTCCCTTTTCTGTCTTACGCCGTATTTCTTCCTAGAGCCTACTTTCTGAGATGAATAGGTCTGATATCTATCTATCTATCTATCTATCTATCTATCTATCTATCTATCTATCTATGCAAGCATTTATCTGTGGTTTTACTCTAAAATCATGAAGATGTATAGCTCATATGTTAAATAAACAGGTAGCAGAAAAGCTGAGAGAAAAGTGAGCACATTTTTAAACAGGCACCTGTACAATGCGCCTTTTTTTGTTGTCCATTGTTTTGTTTTTGGCTTTTTGTTTTTGTTTTTTGAAGTTTGATACCACATAAATTAACCACCATAAATCAACCACATTGAGGCACATGTAATGGTATATTTTAGTTTAAGCTGCTCTCAAGCGCTATTCAATAAGGAAAATAATAAAAAAAAGAATAATAAAATAAAGCATATAGTAACGTGATGACTTTATGAAAAATTAAGAAGGCCGGCTCTCAATCTTTCAGATTCATTTTGTAATTTAGGCTAGTACATTCTAATTTGTGTGGATATGTGACAGTTTTCTTCTTCTAATTATAGGACATGTTTTCCGCAATACTTTTTCTTAATTATATAAAGCAAAAATTATATAAGATGATGAGATTTAAAAGAGCTGACGTTGAGGCCTAAATGCTTCACAGAAACCCAACATTTGGTTCATCCAACGCTCCTATTATTTAGAATGCAGTTGTTTATTTTCTAAGTGATCGGTATAAATATTGTTGCCACTCTAATGCTGATCCGTGTTTTATTTTCGATAGGCTCGAAAATAAAACACGGATCAGCATTAGAGCAAACTTAAGAACCCTTAAGAACAGACCCCTCACAAATGTTTGAAACCAAGAACGACATGACTTGAATAAACATTCGTGTTGCACACACCAAGGCTATATAAAAGGAAACATTTCTTGCTTGAATTAATTTTTACTGAGTGCGAGACCATATAATATACAGAATTTCAATAACAACATCAGAAGAAAACCATACACAAAAAACAGAGGCTTTTTTGGCTTTTTCATGGCTTTAAAATTACGCCAACCACTGCGTCAAAAAGACAAATGCCTGTATCATCTGCAGTTGTTTTTTTGGTGGTCGGGTGGGGTGAGGGTGGGGGGGTCTTTTAAGAATGACATGATTGTCTTGACTATTACCAAGTGAGCTATAGGCCTATGGGAGACAAAGGCTGGCAGCCTAATTTAAAGCCAACAGTATTGCACAATATTGAAAAATATTAAAATATTTAATTCCACATTCAAACACTGACACAAATCTCTGTAAATTACATATAGACAGCCAACCCTGTTCAACTGAATACGTTCAAATATATGCACCCATTTCGAAATCGATCATAATAATTAAAAAGAAAAAGAAAATAACCAGAAAATCCATTACTTTTGTTCCCCACACGCGTGGGAGCTGTAAAAGGGACCCTGTCTTGCTCAAGGACACTTTAGTAGAAGAAAGCATGATTACATATAATAATAATAATAATAATAATAATAATAATAATAATAATAATAATAATAATAATAACTGTGTACGTTCAATCTACAAAATATACAAAACAATTTTTTTTCAGTTAATCACTCTCATTTAAAAACATATGTACAATGCTTTATGACACAAATGTTAAACGGGTCTCAGCAGTGGGACTGGGTGAGAATAGTACATGTGGTGGGGGAAAGCCAAGAGTGCCTGGCCGCCCGGTGAGTTTGTAGCAGGGCCCCCGCTCGTTTCTGGGGCTCCATTCTCGTGGTAGAGTATGGGAACCCGCACAATCCTCTGTGCCGCCGCATGGCTCAGGTTGGCCGCCTCCAGCTCGGCGGCCAGCTGCCTTTTCCACTTATTCCTCCGGTTCTGGAACCAGATTTTCACCTGCGTCTCGGTTAAGTGCAGGGACGCGGCTAGGCCTGCCCTCTCTGAGCTGCTCAGGTAGCGCTTAATGTCGAAAGTGGACTCCAGCTGAAAGACCTGACTTCTGGAAAACACGGTGCGCGTCTTCTTCTTCCGACAGGGCTTCTTCTCGGAGTCCAGCTCGTCGTTTTTTCTCCTCCAGTCGTCCTCCTGGTCTGTTTCTTTCTTTGGCTCCTCCGAGTCACTTTCATCCAGGGCGATGTCATCGTCGGCGCTTTCATCTTTGGCATCTTGATCACTTTTCTGGAGATCCGGAGAGCGCCTGTCCGGTGCCTGTGATGCTTCTCTTAAGCTGACCTTCTCAGACCCTGGAGAAAAACATTTTATTTTGTTAAAACCTATTCTTCAACGACAAAAAATTCTGCAGTGAAAGCTATCCTAGCTCTATTCTATTTCCCCTTTATGTAATTGGTTTATTGTTGGGATACATTAAGTTTAATTTAGAGTTTTAAGTATTTAAAACGTTTTTATTAAGATTTACGTATCCATTCACGATGTTGAATACACCACAGCTTTTCCCGATAGAAGAACGTGAATTAATATTAAAACACTACAAGTCCCTCGTCTAAAGCAATACAATAATTTACCTCCAGTCCTAAAATGTGCTCCAAGCGTGTAGGGGTACCACCAGGTAGATGCTCTTTCCAGATATTGCGCGGATAGTCCAATTCTCTGTGCTGGCAGCTCAAATCGAGGAACAGACAAATCACCGAGCCGAGAAAAGAAACTGCCTTCCAAAACCCCCTTGTGCGAGCCGAGGATGCTTTTTGGCTTCGTGGGTTTGTCTTCAATATTCAGCAGGTTCTTTATGGAGAACGGCGAGTCTTTTGCAGGTTGGCGAGCCTCTTGAGTATCAGAGTCTGCCATCACCGTTTACTGTCCGACAGGGATCACCATCAAAAGCTGAAAAAAGATATTAAACAGATCTAAAGGATTCTCTGGCGTTAAAGTCCGAGCTAAAATAGTTCGCATAAGATCGAGGGAAAACTCAGAAAGTCGCGTAAAGCTGTGCCCAGCTTCCCCCCCACGAGAATGATCAGCGTGAGAGCGCAGAGATCACTGCGTCAGACTTGCTCCCGACCGTAGTGATGAAATAAAAATGCCATCCGAGTTAAAGCGTGCTCGGTCGCTGCTATTGGACAGGTACAATAGCAAATGGGATTTGAGATGAAACCGCGTGGGGGTCTGACAAGAATGGACTCCAAAGAAAAAGGCCGCGCGAGAGTTTTGGCTTCGGGCTCAGCAGTACGCACCCACTTGTCAACCAATTAGATAAAAGAGGAAAATGTATCAGGGTTATGAGGGGTGTGCGCGAGCCACAATTACCTGTCAGTAAATTGAATAAATGGTCCATTGATTAAATGGTCCAGCGAAATCAAGCAACTTAGCCTTATTAAACAAATTACGCATAGGTTTTACGCACGAATGTAAGCTACGATATACAATAACAAAATGGCGAAGTATTATTCTTAACGCACAAAAAGATTCAGAAAATTGTTAAATATTTAGTCATTTAATGATTTTTGTCATTAAACGCGGACGCTGAACACTATGACGCACGATTTCGGCGTGCCACTCTTCTGTTGCGTCCTGACGCGCGTGTGTTCGGCAGGAAAGCTGTCCATTTCACCTGCACCGGAGCGCATTGACTTCGGTGTAATTTTATTAGCCAGGAAGCGCTACAGGCAGACATCAAATTGAATGTTTAACCATCGTCATAAAGTCTTTTCACATCAGCTTAGTACCAAAGCAGACACACCCACAGGGGCAGCAGGTGATCTAATGCGCGAGGACGACAATAGGCCTGTTTCTGTCGCACACACAACAGTGCTGGTACTTGAATTAAGCAAATTTCAATTGTGTACCTGAAGAGACATGTATAAGAGCTGTTTGGTCACATTTTATTTGTGCGTATGATGAACGAAAGAAAGACCAGGAAAGAAAATGAATTTATAAGCACACTGCTTTTCTGATCTCTATTTAGACTAAGGGCACATATCTCCAAAAACGGAAGAGATATCAACATTTTGCGTGTCTATTTGGTATAGGCATACTCAAAGAAAAAATGAGACACTAAAAAACATTTAAGATGCACCATTTAAACCAACGTTGAAGCAAATGCAGAGAACTAATCAAACAAATTGAATTTGCTCAACCTGCAAATATGCAGCCTGTCCTTTTAGCTCGTGGAGCGCTCTCCAGCTCTAGAGGACAACACTGTGTTTTGTGAAAAGCTACTTGAATCCTTGCATAATTAGAGGTCTCATAGCTGTGTTAAAGATGGGGGCGGAGAAAGAGGCTAGCTGAGCAGCATTTTGCCGAAGCAAAGTGAAAAGCAAATAGCTGTGTTTTCATCAGATTATGTTCATTAAAGAGAGGGGGGGAGGGTCCACGAGTCAGAGTGGATCAGAGGGGCAAACAAAGTACACTCAATCAGTGATGCAAATGCAGGCTTGATTTTCTGTTCTATCTTTATGTGATTAAAAAAAAAAGAAGAGAAATTTAGGTTTAAAGAACAGGTGTTTGTATGCAATTACACTGCAGCCTAGCACGTTTGATTCTAACTTCTATCAGCAAAGTCCCAGCAGTAAATAACACTCAATTCATCTTTAAATTCAAAGCTTTTGTTACAGATACAGTGGTGGTGTCAAGAATTATACTGATCGTTTAGAAACACACACATAATCCTAAATTTTTTATGAGGGCAAATACATTTCAGTCCCTTTCACTCTTCAAATTTATTATACAAATACATGAAATAAGAAGCAAAAGCAAATCTTAATATAAAATTATCTGCTACAAAAACATTAAGTTTCTGTATTACAGCCAGGAAACGGTGTGACTAATAAAAATCATCAAATAGTATCCGTGTCTGTTTTAATTTTTCCCTCTCCATTATTTAAAAGTGATAAAAAATAGCACCACATAATTATTTGTAAGAAGTCGTGGCTAAAAGTTTAAAAGCTGTTTAAACAATAGACCTTATTTTGCACAGCACATGTAGCCTGTGCAAATTTAATCAGTCACACCCACAAAATTATCAATGAGTCAATTATGCAAGGCGAGCTCTTTTCATCTGAAGCACCGGCATAATTAAATTGATATAAAATATCATTAGAGGTGACAAGCTGTTAAAAGACATGATAATTGACTGCCGCTTCTGTGAGCGGCTGTCACTCGGGAAAATGCTGCCATCTAGTGAGAGAACTTGGTATTAACCAGGACTCCTCAGCAAATACAAACAACCATACACTGCACTACAGCATACTTCACATTTAATAGTACTGACAGATCATTCTTTACAGATGATTTCCTAAAAGGATGTAGAATCATACAGAGAGAACACACACCTTTACATCACTGATCTCAGTAATTGCAAATCTTCCGAAGGCACCAAAACATAATCCTAATCATCAGCTTTCAACAACTAACTCCCACATTGCAAATGTATGGATCATTTATGTTACTGTTACATTAATAATAATCCTAGAACAAATGTGGGGTGAAGGTTGTAAAGGTCTTAAAATGATATACAGTTTGTTACTCATTGTATTTGAATCGATGGAAAGCTCACTGAATACAAAAAGCAAAATAAACATCATTAAACCAGAGCAGCTTTATCTCTAAACCTGAAGAAACGTAACCAAAACACCAGTAACCCTGAGCTGCTGCACGAGAACTAATCTATAGTAGTATGGTCTGGATCAATCCCATTATAATCACCGGGGGGAAAAAATGCGGAGTGTAACATCGCAGAGTACAATCGTTTAGGCTTTGCTCATAGAGTTTCAAACATTGTACTCCTTATCAATGAACTTGGCCATAGTGGACAGCTGGATATTCGTCGTGCCCTCATAAATGGTACCTGCACAAAGAGAGAAAACAAAGCATTAGCACAGATTCCTGCCATACACAACAAAGTCCATTTTGTCAAACTCCTCTGCACACTACATGAATCCGCCGCTTTCACTAGCAGGAGACAAGGAGGCTTAGCGTGCAGCTAGGTCTGCCGGTGCTCCAGCCAGAGAGCTCGGGAGCCAAAGTGGCAGTGATGAAAGGAAAAGTAACATTTTGAAATGGCAGCTTCCTTGGCTGTGTGCTGGTATAATGGCACTCTGAGGGGTCAGACTGGGGAATTCCAGCAGAGTCCGATTACAGCCACTGCTATCGGGCCTTCTCTCTCCGCCCCACTCTGGTCCAATCACGAACATCTACACCTGACCCTCCTGTAGCACTCACAAGTTTCGTTCTTTTCACAGTAGGACTCCAGCCACAGTTACACTAAGTACACCTTATTTAAGCAGCAATCTCACTAACAGCATACAAACACAAGCCAATATTTGCAGAGTGATCCAGAGTCCAAGCACGTTTGTCGAGTTAGGCTCACCAATTTTACAGTCTCTGTAGTATTTTTCAATAGGGTAGTCTTTAGTGAAGCCTACTCCTCCCATCCACTCGATGCACTTTGATGTGGTAAGGGTGGCAACCTGAAGAAAGTAAATTATAAAAAGAGACAGAGAAAATAAAAAGACTTTTTGAGTTGAAATTGTAAAAATAATTACTAGCTGAGACAGCAGCAGAGATATCACAGAAATGATAGGATGTAACAGAACCTAAAAACTGCCATGGCTTCAGGAGAGTCTCAGCAACAACTTTTACTTCTTCTACCATTGGTTGTATGAAATCATGACACAAATAACTTTATGGCAACATACCTAAACAGGTCCAAAAATATCCTTATTCTGTCCTACAGTGTACTACCACAAAAACAGGATGCTCACCTCTGCGCTGAAGTATTTAGCCATGCAGGCCTCTTTAATGAAAGTTCTTCCGGCTTCTTTCAGACGAGCAGCGTTGTACGTCAACAGCCGAGCGGCTTCAATCTGCGTTGCTACATGGGCAATTTGGTGCTGCATCCCCTGGAATATAAGGAGCACCAAAAGCAGCATCAGAATTTATTGAACCAAGCCTTATCACCACAAGGTGTTGTAAAAAATCCAAAGTCCAAATATGGATCGTGACCTGGAAGTCAAAGATACGTTTTCCAAACTGCACCCTCTGTCTGGTGTAAGGAACAGTGTGATCAAAGCAACCCTGTGCCAGTCCAAGCATCTGAAACACACACAGAGTTAGAACACCGCCCTACTGAATTTGACATTTTAACAGAGCAGATTTTGTGTTTTAATTTACCTGTGCTGCTATTCCAATCCTACCCTCGTTCAACATCCCGATGGCATACTTATAGCCATGACCGATCTCTCCTAAAATGTTCTTCTCTGGCACCTAGAACAGAGAGCAGAGTTTAAAAAAATCGATCTAACGCACTTGCCAGGCATTTCTCTGGTAACGTACACGATGTATGGTCGCACCTTGACATTGTCAAAGTTGAGCGGGCAGGTGGAGGAGGCCCGCAGTCCAAGCTTGTTCTCCTTCTTGCCGATTTCTAGCCCCTCGGTGTCCCGGTCCACGATGAAGCAGGTGATGCCTCTGTATCCCTGCCAAACAAAGGTGACTTTATATTTACCTTTCTGTCACAGGGGAACGCATTTAATCACCACAAAGCATCAATACAACCTATAGAGGGTGGGTATTATAAAGTATAGTTCCACTTGATGTTTTTGTTAAATGAATTTGTTAAAAAAATCCAGCATGTCTTGGTAATTTCCAAGATAAAGAAACAAACGCAATCAATATATTGTTATTAGATTATAAGCTCAGAAGCGACTGTTGAGAGGGGCCTTAAAAATCTAGGCTCAAAAAGAAATACTGCACACTCTGAGAATAGAAACATCAGCAGTTACTCACAGCAGAGAGATCCACATTGGCCATTACCAGGAAAACACCAGCATGCTCTGCATTACTGATCCACATCTTGGATCCATTGATTACATAAAAGTCCTTGTGCTTTTCAGCACGCGTCTTCAGAGCAAAAGCATCGCTTCCCGACTCTGCTTCAGAGAGACAGAAGCTTCCAATCTGGTATAAATAATACAAAAATACTAATATAAAATACAAATAAAAAAGGAACAAATATAGAGAAATTACACATACGGTTTCCAAAAAAGAACGGCATATATATGTATATATATAAATAAATCTCTTTGACTTAACAGCAGATTAAACCAGTACAAAGAACACAAATCACATGATGAATGATAAAACAAAGAATGTTTTCTTTTTTTGATGATTTTTGGAATCAAATAGCAAATCTTTGGACTAATGAGGAAAAAGACCATTCAACTTATTAACAGTGCACAAGCTCAAAAGCCAGAATTCATGACAGTAAAGGGACACATTAATACATATCGAAGGTGTCTTGTTCAGTGAAGGCCATGCTTATTTCATGATAAAAGGCAATTAATCACTATTGGTTATGGCCAAGTCCTGGAGAAGAGCATCTTTCAGTGCTCTTGAAGCAGATGAGCTGGAGCAGCAGAAGACCACACCAGGTTTCTCTTGTATAAACTAAGAAGAGAAAACTGAGACCACAATTTATAAGGGCTCACATAAACTTGGCAATATTAAAATGTAAAATCACTGTCTGAGATATTTTCGTATTACCCTTTAGTAGCAATTAAGCATCATTTAAACACTTCAATTAAACAGTCTTGTTGCTGACCATGTCCACTCCTTTACTCAACTGCTGCTGTGAGCACTAAATAAATAAATAAATAAAACTAAACAGAATTGAAAGCATGATCAGAAAACATTAATCAGTTGCACTTGACAACATTAACGTTGAATTGATGTACACTGTTTTATTTCTTCCAGATTATCAAGCTGCTTACCATGTCTGTTGACAGTCGATTGAGGTACTTCTCTTTCTGAGCTGGGGTACCGAGTTTGACAAACAGCGTGTTGATCAGAGTGTTCTGGATGTCACATAGTACAGCCACAGAGGGATCCACCTTCGCCAGCTCCTCGATGACCAGAATAGAGGAGAAAAACGAGGAGCCAGTCCCGCCATATTCGGGGTCGATCTCAATGCCCATGAGCTGCAAAAATCAAATGAGTCACTAGAAGGGAAAAAATGACACTGGCGTACTTTTAATGACATATACGTTAATTCACGATTAAATTAGTTACGTACACCTTGTTCAAAGAGGGATTTGATCACTTCCTTATCCATCTGCGAATTCTCATCCATTTGTGACACAAGTGGGGCGATGCGCTCCTGTGCGTATTTTTTCACTGTCAAACAGCAATGCAGATATTTAGCGTTTTAAGAAACCCTGTCTCCAGCTGTGAACTACAACATGAAACAAGAGGTCCTGCTTACCTGCTTCCCTCATCATGCCTTCCTCCTCTGTGTATGTCTGAAGTGGAGGGAAAGAGGAGACCACCTCGGCGGGATGGTGTGAAGCCACATCTGGGACAGATCTGGAGGAAGTGCTCCTCCATCCTGCCTGGCATGCCCCCCATGGACGAGAGAGTTGTTTGAAAGACTGAAAAACAAACAGCAGTAGAAATATGTAACATCGCTTAGAAAATAATTAGTAATGAACACACAGTGTGACTGAGCATTACGCAGTAATCTCGGGGACGGTTGACCACTGTTTGAGGATTGAGTGTTGAAACTATTTTGGGATGAAACTACTTAGGTTTGAGCTTTAGCAAATATTAGCATCAGTTAGCTAAAAACGTCACGTAGGCAAGAGCCAGACAAGTTACAAAATGCAATGATAAAAAAGGGTTATACCGTAGAAAAGATATTCAAATGAGCGCAGAAACTCTTCAAATGCAAATAATAATGACCTAAATATTCTGTATAACCTTTGAGAAAATCCTGACCAACGGCGCAGCCATGATGTTTGTTATGAAATGTTTAGCAGCGTACGTCCACCAGAGGGCTCATTTCTATTTCTGCCTTCAGTGACCTCCTGTAAGAGTCAGACACGAAAAGTTACACTATGTAGGAGACTTTAATGGCAATACATTAATCATTAACATGTCCTTGTGGGATTATCTTTATGAGCAGGAGTGGAGAAAAAAAAAACATAAATGGCAAGTGCTTCACTGTCTGTCCTGTTAATGTTGTGAATTTTTAACTTTTTGTATGTACTTATTAAATTAAGAAATCAAACGAAATAGACAAACTTATGCCAGTGTCATATATGTGTCCTGTGCAAAAATATAGGGCCATTGTTGTAGACTTGTGAGAATGTGCGTGTGTTTCCATCTGTTTGTGCGTACTGAAACCCATGTGCGCGCATTCAGATCTCTGTGTGTTTATTCTGATCCGTGTGGTTCACGCATAGTCAGATTTATACATATAAAAAAAAAAAAAAAAAAAAAAAAAATATATATATATATATATATATATATATAAATGACAACCAGTTATATATTATAGATAGAGTGAGAGGGAGAAAGAGAAAGAGAACGACAGCCCCATACGAAAATAAACATAGGTTATGTTTTTCCGATAACAGAGAAGGCAACAGTTGCGTTTGGGTGGCCGCTAACATATCAGAAAAAACGGAAGCGATCGCATGTTCGCCAGGTAACTGCATGAGATGATAAACTATCCCAACTCTGCTGTTAGCTCGAAGAAAAAGCGTTTGTTAGAGTTGTTACGGCAAAATATGGACCACAGTAACGATTGTGCTTAATTTGGGTGTTAAAATTTAAAATACAAGAGCTTAAATCTAGGTAATGTTAGCGCTGCTGCTAAAAGCAGTAGGCTAGTCACTAAGAACGCTAGCAGCAGTAGGTTAGCTGCTGTCAGAATACCAAAGCAGACTTGTAGTACATCGCCATCACATTTGAATCTTTTTCTTCAGGCTCAGCACACGAGAAGGAACATGGAGGAGATAAAGACCGAGCCCGTGGATTTTGTAAAGGAATTTCAAGAATACCTGACCCAGCAAACCCAGCATGTCAACATGATTTCAGGCTCCGTGTGTGGTGAAAAAGAGACAGCGGAGTCGTTTCAAGCCGGTGAGAAGGAAGCACACTAATATACAAACAACTGATTTACGTGTTTACTAAGCAAAATCATATGTTGAAGTCATGCTGTGTTTGTTTGTAGTTGCCCCAAGGTGCGAGCAAAATGGTCTGGACCCCCCGTCTGTGGAGGTGAGACTGTCTGTGGAGGATGGATCAGATGTGCAGATGGATGGCCTGGAGAGGACCTGCGATGGAAAGTATAAGTGCAGCTACTGCAGCTATGCAAACAAGGGCATGGCTCGCTTAATAGAGCATATCCGCATCCACACAGGTCAGAGTTCCCACCATGTAAATATCCCCGATATACAGCTGATAAAGTGAAATACTGAAAAGCTTCACCTTGTCTAAACCTTGTCTAATAGACACTTCTTTACCTCTGTGCAAACCATCACAGTAAAATATGCTGGTTAATATCAGAGTAATAACTGCAGTTATTTCCTTGCCCAGGAGAAAAGCCTCACCGCTGCCAGCTGTGCCCATTTGCATCTGCGTACGAGCGTCACTTGGAAGCCCACATGCGCTCACACACAGGAGAGAAGCCGTACAAGTGTGACCTCTGCGCCTTCCGATGCAGTGACCGCAGCAACCTGTCACACCATCGGCGACGCCGCCACAAGCTTTTGCCCACCAGGGTGGCACGCTCTCCTTTCTCCAACAAGAGAATGCTGAGCGCTTTGCAGAAGAGGACAGCCTCGCTGGGGTTCGGGCGGCGCCTCCTGATCAATCTCAACCCGGCTTCCGTGGTGATGCCAAAATCGGATTTTCTGACTGACTTGTCTCATAAAATCCACCATTTAAACAGCAGCGAGTATAAGAACGCTCCCAGGGTGGATGAGAAGGAAAGTCGCAACAGGAGTGCTAATGGTTTGACTTATAAAAACCCACTTGACCAGGTGTCTACACTAGCCGGTCAGCTGGCTGAGCTCCACCCTGAGTCTCAGACTCCCTTGTCCCCAGACAGGGAGTCAATAAAAGATGAGAAGCCCATCCTAATACATAATGTCTCCAGTGAACAGGTTGCAATGTGCTCAAATGGAGTGCAGATATCATCACTTAAAAAAGAATCTCCCACCTCACGCCACGAGAACTGTAGTCCTGCTCTGAGCCTTGGCTTTGAGAACAACATGAACGCTCTGACTGCGTGTGTTAGCAACAGCCAGTCGGGCACACCCGCCCCTGCCCTGACTATACCGGACCAGCAGGTCGTGTATAAATGCCAACATTGTGATATTCACTTTTCTGACAATATCCTCTACACTATTCACATGGGCTGCCACGGCTATGAACGTCCATTCCAGTGCAACAGCTGTGGGCATAAATGCGCAGACAAATACGATTTTGCCTGCCATTTTGCCCGTGGCCAACATAAAAAGTGATTCCTGGCAGCACAGACTTATATGGAGCCCTTGTTTTTATTATATTGGTTATATTTAGCAACTAAACATAGTGAGACTGTTTAACATTTCATGTTTTAAGTTGTTTTCTTTTTTTTATTTTACACTTCTACATCTGCACTATACTGTTGCCTTACTGCTTTTCTACCTTGATCCCAACTTTGGGCTTGTCGTATTAGTTGTGAACGTACAAAACCACAAATGACACTTTACAACACATCATAGTTTGTTGTGAGAGTTAGTTAATGCCTTGTGATATCTGTACTCCTTTGCTCATGCAACGTATTGGGTTTGGCATTAGACTGTGATGGGATTTGCAATGTTTCATCGCTTTGGAGTGAGTCATTAGGATTTCATTCAGCCTGTTGAGTAAATCACATTTATAAAGGCAGCTATATACACTGATCAGCCAGAACATTGAAACCACTGACAGGCAAAATGAATAACAGTGATTATCCGTTACAGTGCAA
This sequence comes from Perissodus microlepis, assembly GCF_051167445.1. Taxonomy (NCBI): domain Eukaryota; kingdom Metazoa; phylum Chordata; class Actinopteri; order Cichliformes; family Cichlidae; genus Perissodus; species Perissodus microlepis. The sequence goes on from NC_140468.1 coordinate 11,264,461, forward strand.
TGAAATGGGCTTCTGTGGCCTGTCTACTAACTGGAAGGTTGGTTGGTTGATCCCCAAAGTATCCTTGGGTAAGCTACTAAACCCTCAAACTGCCCCCAAAGTATCAATTGGAGTGTATGTGAGAATGTTACAAAGTGCTGTGTGAATGTGTGTGTGTGATTGGGTGAATGAAGTCTTGCAGCTTTACAAGTACCAGTTCATTTGCCAGTGTTCAGATGGGAAGCTTTTGCGTGTGGCACAATGTGTGGCACTCACGTGGCACACACTAGCACACCCAGAACAAGCCCCACAGTGCATCACCCTGCTGCCAACATCCCAAAGGTGCTGTGTCCACACCGTGAATACTTAGATCTCTGTTTTCCAGCAGGAAGGTGGGGCCCAATTCAATATTATGAGGGTGGTTTTAATGTTGTGGCTGTTGGGTGTGGGGCTTTTTTTTTTTTAAATACAACACCAAAACAGTATTAAGCACCAAACATTTCAAGCTCAACCAGTTTTGTATTCACAGTGGAGCCACCGAGGTGCCATTCTCACCACCATTTGTAAATTGCTTGTATGCCTAATAATTATACACCAAATTCTCAATCATGGTTAAATTAGCCAGACACATTCCTCAGTGGGAGTTGTAGTTCTAATATTTATTTATATGTAACCTCAGAGACTACAATTAGTAGTTTTTTTTTCTTTTTACAGTTAATATTTATATACTGTCTCAAGTAACTTTGTGTATATACAACTTTAAAAATAATTGTAGCCACTTACTGTCTGTATATTAGCCAATGCTGAGCCATATTAAAGATCCCATATAACCTGCGGTGGTTTATGACACCAGCTGTCTGCCATCTATAATCCAGTTTGAGTTCCCTTCCCAGACGCTGCAACGCCCATTCACATCCTGGGCCATCTGACCTCAGGAAATCACATGATAGGGTGGGGCTAGGTTTCACAATGAGCTTACCCGAAACCATAGCTGATTATGACCTACACCCGTTTTCACACCTTGGCTCGTATGATTAGGTAGAGGATCAATAGGGGGTCCATTGTCCCTCTTGGAGGGACACTCCCACAGGGCTTAAAATCTGGGACTCTCCACCATTTGACCCTAGAACTGAAGAAGCTTCTTGGATGAGAGGTGAAACATCTTCAAGAAACTTAAAGAAGTCCAGACGCTTTTCTTTCTAAGCTCTATAGATCCCATATAACCCTTATTATGTTACATGTAATGTGAACTAATGTTAGTGGCTTTTTGTTTGTGCAAATCTTGGACACATTAACTTGTTTGATAATGTTAGTATGGGCAGAAAATGTAATAATGATACTCTTAATTACGCCACTGTACCATATCAGGAGAGAAGTCATGTAGAAATCTGAAATCAGTTGAGAATTTATTTTAAAAAATAAACATTTCATTCACAGTTGTAATAACCAAGTTATTACATTACAACCATTTACAAGTGTTTCACTTAGTAGCAGAAAAATAATTTTAAAAAAGCATTTTTAAATTATTACATTTAATAAAATACAGTACACTGGCTATTCAGTCAAGTTTATTTGTCATTCATGATTCTAGACAAGATTTCTTTCAAGTCATCATTAAAAGTTTCAGCTGCTCTCTTCGCTGCATGCTCTACGTTGATTTCTTCTTCTTGGATAAATGGCACTTCATGGAGGAAGTGTTTCCGCAGGTTATGAAGAAACGTTGCTTTGGATTCACTCAGCTGAGCAGCCAAAGACCTCATGCATTCAGGAGGTACTTTGTTCTCTAAAATTAGGGAAAGACGAGTTGATCATTTAGCTAGGCTTCAAGTGGCAGCATGCTCTGTTAAACTTGAAATAATAAATATTATCCAAAGCTGACCTCTGGCAGTCTTCATGGCTTCAGAGATGAGGCGTCGACAGGCCTGGTCAGCCTGGTGGACAACACTATTGGCACATTTCAGACGATCAGCATCCTGCAAAATAGATGATGATATATGTGCAGGTGCATGTCTTAAGCCAATACCAATGTATATATGAAAACAGCAACATAGATAAAAAAAAGAATTCAGTTATGCATGATGGCATTTCTCTAGCTTCTTGTATTTCCACTACTAATGATGCATTCTTATCTCAGTGCAAAACTGTCCTTTTAATATATTTCTAATTTTCCACTTATAATATGTAGTATTAAGGGACCTGTTATTACTATGTAGTATCAAGACAAGACTACCTGCTAGTACTGTTGTTTATGATCATGAGTGAGTATTTTTTTTAAAACAGTATGTGTTTATAATGAATGATTGTTATTATTGCATGTTGATGGTAATAATCGTTATATCTTAACCCCTCCCCTTCGTTTTTTTTCCTTCTCTGTCTCCTTTCCCATCCCTCATCCATCCATCCCCTTAATGGTAGCTTGGTGTAATGATGTTCCAATATAGCTGACCGTTAAAACTTTCAGAGTTGCATGGAAGAGGCTCTGGGTCACTTTCTTTACCACTGAGATAGACAAAAATCTATTTTACTCAACTGACAACCCACTTATAAACAGTCTCACTCCTTAGGGTCTGTGGGCTGTTTTAAAGGGGGGGTCATGCTTGAGGTTGGCCCCCTCTGAATAGGTACTGTTGATTTGAGGACTCTTGACGATGCGTTATTTCATATGTTAAACCTTTAGAAATGATAGAAATGATCTGCTTCTGTAGCTACATCACTAGCATGTGTCTCAAGTTTACTCTACAGTGACGCACCTTTTGTTCTTTGTTGTCTTCCCCCAGGCTTAGTGGGTTATTTAGTGCAGAGGAGATCAACTCCATCACCCTCTGGCTGAGGATAAGCCACATAGGAGAACACAGAGGCAACAAATTAAAGCCTGACTTATGAATTGACTTTGGTAATTTATCTTTATGGCTGCTCTTTCTGCTGCCTTACATGTCAGATTTGGATACAGTTCCTGTGCTGTTAAGTGTAATGCTGTTAATCTCCCATGAGTTCTTCTGAGGATTCGGAGACTCCAACCGCTTCACCATCTCCAGTATCACCTCAGTGGGAATGGGCTGAGACCTACTCTGGTTTCTGCTGATGCATGATTCTAAATCACACTGTAGGTAGACCTGGCAGAAACCCAGCGAATCTGCAACATCAGAAGACGTTAACCTAATATTTGAAGAGCCGCATACGTTAAGTGGCATATTCAGTTGATAAGAGGGGTCTTACACTTCCTTGCAAGCTGACAAACTTCATATCTCATACTTGGATAGTAGAAGTTGTCGTCCAGTAGGAAGACGAGAGGTGGCTTCAGACCTTTAGGCCCCATCAGACCTTGAGTGCACTGTTCCCAGGCAGCAACACTGATCCCAGAGCTGCTCGGTGCCTCTGGCAGTATTTCTGACTTCTGCAAGAACTGCTCAATACAGTACAACACAGCTTGTCTGTGTGACTTCCATTCAGTGTGCTAGAGAGGAGAATCAGTTCTAAAATTAGTAGGACATACTCAAGCTACTTATGATGTATGGAGACAATATGGATTTTAAAAACAATCTGCTGCAGAATAAAAGTACTTTGAATAATTAATACAGTCACATATCGTGTAGCAGAAGGTAACATTACGGGGAAATTAAGAAGCTTGTTGTTTATGTTGGCTCAAGACTTACAGCAGGTTGTTTACTAATGTTGGGTCAATCCCCAGCTCCTGGATTGTATATGATGAAGTGTCCTTGGACAAAATACTTATCCTCAAATATCCTATGATGCAAGTGCTAAAATTTACCATGGCCTATCTGATGTTTTATCTATGTCAGTGTTTTACCCTTTCCTAAACTGGGAAAGGGTAAAACATTTGATGGAAAAGTTTAGTGAGAGTTACCTGAGTAAGCCAAAAAACCCCAAAACCCAAAACAAATCTAACCTCTAATCTTCAAGCACTGAACACATGCAATTTACTTACATGGATGGATAAATTGACCTAACTTAGTGCTGTCAAAGAGATAAACTTTTTATTTTTATTTATTTATTTACTTTACCTTTTCTGTTAATTAGCACCAAACTATTTGTTATTTAATGTAAAGCTGTATTATTTTGATTGCGTTCTCTAATAGTCATAATGCCCTACTATAGCTAATATTCCGCAGGATGGTTGGTTCACATTACATTTGAATCATGTCCTTACCATTTCTTGCAGGTTAACACCATCCTCGACCACTTTGGTTCGAAAAGCTTGCTCTGGGATCAGGTCATCGTATGGCACCACAGTGGCTCTCCATCCATGCTGTGCGGCGGTACTGAGAATCCGGCGGGCCAGGGTGGACTTCCCAGCAGCGGGTAGCCCGCAGAGGACACACAGACAGGCCGAAGCCCTGCTGACACTCACGGCCTCCTCAGTTGCCATGGGCTACGAAAGAGCAGCTTCACAACCTAGCTTCTACTACATTTGTACTCTGTTTGCAGCCATGTTGGATATTAACTTCCTCATATTCTTCCGCGTGTCATTTCCTGCCGACGTCCTTCAAAATAAAAGCACATAATATTTTAAAAGGTTATTCCAAAAGAATTTTAAAAAAGTGTTGTAAACGACGTCTTGACCAACCTTGTGTTGTACAGTACTAAATAATATTGTAAATAAAGAAACTAAAGGATTGGAATATCCAAATAACTTTCAAATACAAAATACAACAACTAGTGACATAAAACAAATCGCAAATAGTTTTAATGACTTTTTTCTTGATGTTGGTCCTAGCTTGGCTAAAGAAATTGTAAAATCTGGGCACCCTCCTAAAACTATCAATGTAGCAAACTCAGTGTTTATGAGGGGAGTAGATGAAGAGGAAATTATAGATGTAGTTACATCCTTTAACTCCAAGAAACCAACTGACTGTGATGGCATTGATATGGACTTAATTAAAGATATTATTGGATGTATTGTGAAACCATTTACCTACATTTGTAATCTGTCATTACAAAGTGGATTGTTTTCTGATAAGATGAAAACCGCAAAGTTAGATCCAATGTATAAAGCTGGAGATAGCAAACTATCGGCCCATCTCTCTACTACTGCAGTTCTCTAAGATACTGGAAAAATATTTTACAATAGATTATATGACTTTATCACAAAAAAACAATGTACTACAGCAAGTATGGATTTAGACCTAAAATGACCACAATGCATGCCTTAATGGAGTTTATAGATACAGTAACAACTGCTATTGAAAACAAAGAATATGCTGTTTTATGAGGTTTTTTTAGATTTAAAGAAAGCATTTGATACAGTTCATCGCAACCTTTTACATAACAAACTACATATGGGGTCAGAGGGGTGGCATTATCATGGGCTAACAGTTACCTTAAAAACCATAAACAATTTACCCAAATAAATGTCATAAAGTCAGAATTGAAACCCGTTGTGTTGGGGATCAGTTTTGGGGCTGCTGCTTTTCATATTGTACATTAATGAGATATGTGCAATTTCAACATCTTTGAAAATAATATTATACAATATAATACAAACTTACTGTGCTGTGGAAGTAACTTGGAACAACTTCTGAATGAACTAGAAAATGAATTAAATAATCTGAAGACCTGGTTTGACCATAATAAATTAACATTGAACCTGAGTAAAGCAAAATTCATAATATTTGGGAAACACACATATTCTACTAATAGTAAACTGACAATAAATAACACTGAATTAGACAGAGTATCTGAAATAAAATTCCTTGGTGTGATAATACATCACAAACTATCCTGGATTCCAGACATTACTTATATCAAAGGCAAAATGTCAAAGTCTCTGGCAATTCTCTACAAGGTTAAGGATCTCATAAATCAAACATCATTATATACTCTGTATTGTTCTATCATACCGCCATACATGACATACTGTGTGGTCGTGTGGGGAAACAAGTACAAAATCCAATATACATTCTGCAGAAAAAGAGCAATAAGGATAATAAATAAAGCTACTTCAAGAGAACCATCAAATCCACTTTTTATCAAATTAAATATTCTCAAATTTAAAGATTTGGTTGACCTCAGAACTGTGCAAACAATGTACAAGGCAGCAAATAAATCTTTGCCCAACAACATTCAGAACTTGTTCCAAATAAGACCAAATACTCATGACCAGCACGCCAGTAGTAAGGACAAATGTAAAATATCACACCATTACAGTCAGAGAAGTTAGTGTGTGGAACACCTGTACAGATGAAATCAAGAAAAGTAAATCAATACAAAAATTCACACATTAAGCAGGTGTTAAACACAGGGTGATTAGTTTATGTAAAAATGTAGTTTGTTGTTGTTTTGGTTTATGTGCTGAAAATGGTTTTATTTGTGTATGTTCAATGTGTTATATACATGAAAACTTAGATATATACATGAAAACTTGATGATTTTTAAGTTTTGTTTTTTCTCTCTTGTTATTTCAATTATATTTGCATGTTCAAAATAATATTCTATCTATCTATCTATCTATCATCTTTCAAAATATGTCAAAAATATCTATGATGTGATGAAATGATTTCGAGTCAGTTTTGAGTCACATTCCTGTCACAAGGTAGAAGCCTCAAGAAGTTGTTATTGGCAAAGCTACTTTTATATACCCTTTATTTAAAAAAAACAACAAAAAACAAAAGAGTAAAAAAGAGGCATAGTATTGAGGGAAACAGAAATTTCTAAATAAATAAATTGCAGTTCTATCAACATATCTTAAGTGGCCAAAATGGGCTGGATGCTGAAGCTTTATTTAGTTTTACATTTTTTTTTTTGCCATTTTGACTCTCTATGATTCTACACACAGTGTTTCTGTTTCTACTCTTAGTGTAGAAATAATTTAAAAGCCACAAGAATTTTTTACTCAGTTACAATGAAACAATCAAAGTCCATTTTTGATACCCTTCATTATTACATTGCACACATTATAAAAATTGCATTTAACTGCAAGAAACATCAATAATATTTATTTTTTAAAAAGCATGATGATGTAAAATATAAAACTCTTTTTGAATTTTATTTGCATGTATCCCCAAATAGTAAAAAGACCTAATAAAACAGTCATTTCAGTAAACATTTACCTGTCTCATCCACCACCACATAATAACAGTCAATCTTACAAACAGCGTGCCTTTAATTAGTATTTTAAAATAGTCTCTTCATACAGTTTTGATCTTTAGCAAATTCATAACTTCAGAAAATAATTTAAATGATACTGTATGAAACAATTAGCTTGGTAGCTGTTTCGGTTGGATTGGTCTGGGTACTCCAGGGCCTTGTACAGGAGGTGGTTGTTGAGGGGGGTCATGACTGTTTTCATCATCCCAGTAGTTCGTTTCTCCGTACTTGAAACTGACAGATTATGTTTAAAGTAAGTCAGAAACCAATCACACATGTTTGTTTGTGTACTGACAGCTTCAGTTTCCATTTATCTATGGATTTAGTTAAGTAAAAAAGTAAGTCCGTTCATACCCAGAAACTGGAGTTGAGGCAGCTGCTGGAAATGCAGGCTAGAATAAGAACAAGGCAAACACAACAATGAGCAACACTAAACACTAAACATCGAACAGAGTTACCTTTCCTCTTTAGGGATTTGCATTTTCACTAGAAAATAAACAAACATTGCACTTCACGTCCTTCACACAAGAAAGTACACACTCTTTAAGTTTTCAGGTTTTATGCATCAGGATATGACATATTACATTATGCCAGCCAAAATGCAGAAACAGTGTGTGAAAAATGAACTACACCCTGTGATCCAACAGCATCTAAAACCACCTTAAACAGCAATAACTTCATGTAATCATTTTCTCTATAAGTCTCACGTGACTGTGGACAATGTTGCTTCTGTTAATTGAGCTTTGCATGCACAGCTCTCTTAAAGTCCTGCCACAGGTTTAAGTCTGGACTTTGACTGGGCCATTCTTTGACTGGACTCCTTTCTTTTTCAGAATGTTATAAATTTGCTTTGCAAAGTTTGGTCAACTTTGCATAGCTAAGCTGTGCTGCCATTTTTTCATTTTAAAGAGAAGCGGCTTCCTTGACCAACCTTGTGTTTCTGTTTGTGCCGTCATGGAATTGTTGCCATTTCTCTGAGCATTGCATAGTCCGACCTTGGGATGAATTTGGGAAGACTAGCAGCTGTCTTGAATGTGTTCCACTTGTGAATCTTTTTCACTGTAGAATGATGGCCTTCATATTGTGTGGCCTTCTAACCCTTCCCAGATTAATAGACAGATCAATTAAGTTCATTTCTGATGTCTTTCCTGCTTTGCATTTTCACAATTTCTGTTCATTTGAGAATGACACAGTTTGTTCTTGTGCCTATCAGGTTGCATTTAAATCATTTTAGAACCTGTTAAGGACATTTGTAACATGCCCTAAGATGTAAAAGCCTTGGATCGACAGGGAGTGTACTTTCTTTTTACCATAACTATGAAGATAAGTGGATAAATATATTTACCCGGTTGGTGGGACGCTCAGGTGGAGGTATGGTTCTGGCACCCGTTTGAGCATTGCTGTTTGAGCCTGCATTTGTGTTTTTGGTCCGAGTCTTACGTAACCTAAAAAAGAAAAAAAATAATCAAAATGTACAACACCATATGAAAAACAAAGCTATTAGCATGTACACTTAATTTGAGTTGAGGTTTACCTTTTGAGGCAAGGCTCTAAGGACTCTCTCCTAAAGACGTAAAGGAGCACCAAAATGAGAAGAACCAGAAGAGGAACCACCAAGAGGAAGAAGATCAGCAGGCCGTTTCTGAGGGAGTAGTCTTATGCAAAAAAGAGATGTTTGTTCTTTATTAAGTTCAGATGTGAATTAGGAACAATAGTGAAAATTTAATTGCACCAGGAGGGAACTTTCTAAAAGTTCTGCTTTTTATTAGATGAAAATAAATAGTGAACTATCACATTGTTTTTGATCCAGCAGACATATGGCAATAATGTCTCCACTAATGAAGGGATAACAGATGACTGTGTATCTAATGATGAATTCAGATGGTCATATTGCCACACATGTGGTATTAGGGGACTTATTTGTCATAAGTCATAACCAGTGAATTAAGACGTACCTATTTGAGCAGGGCCGCTGTCTATGCTGCCACCCCACCCTGACCTGTCACAGTAGGGTGGGCCCCAGCCATTTTCACAGTGGCAGTGACCTAGGTTGTTACAAACCTGAAATAAACATTAAAGAGTAAATATCCAGCAGGTCCTAAGTGTCTGGAATCTGAGTAAAGAAAGACAAAAAAAAAGAAAAGAAGAAACTTTACCCCTCGGCCATTACAGGTGGTTTTTGCATCACAGATCAAGTTGGGCAGGAGAGCAGAGGCATTCACACACTGAAAGTTCACACAGGTCTAAAAGAAAAGTAATGTTACTTACTGGTGCAGTTAGATTGAGTCATTAGCAGTTTTTCCTTATGATGTTGACAGTATTTTTGTAAAAAAAGTGATACCATATTTGCATTAGTTGTTACATTTCTTTACTTTGTCATTAAAATAGTTTGCTCACCTTTCCTGTAGCACAGGGGCTGCCAGGGTTAACATAGGCTGGGTCCAGCACATCTGTGCCAAGGTTGAAGTCTGCATTAACACAAGTCTTCCCATCAACTATTTTGATACTGACTGTGGCACCGAGAGGAGGGTTAATCACATTCACGTTGGTGCACTGCACCTTTCCACACATGGCATTTCTGTGTAACAGAGTCAAATTAAGAAAATGAATCACAGTTGCAAATGACTTAAACACTGGATGAAAAAAAAAAAAGGTAAATCTAATCTTTAACTGAAATACTACAATTGTATCTTATCACTCAGTTACTGCCATCAGATAAAGTAATGCTACTTTTGTTTTCAAACACATTCACATATGCTTAATTGAATACATGCTGAATTTAGTGTACCAGCAAAGCTTCACATGCTCACGATGAGAGAGGAGATTCATGACATCATACTTATCAGCAATAGGTTTAAGTTAAAACCCAAGAACCACACTTTTATTTTAAAAACAAGTATAATCTGCACTTCTGGTTTCTCATGTTTTTAGTTCAATGAGTAAATATAATCTCACATTTAACATTTGGCAAGTAAAAGGAAATAAGTTTGTTCACAAATAATGTTGTTCCGTAAGAAATCATGGCTAGAATTAAGTATCAAACCATAGTTAGGAAGGTGCTTATTTCAACCAAACATCTTTGAAAAGCGAACTCCAACAGGGATCAAAAAATGGAAAATAAGACGACTTAGAAAGTGCCAAATTATAAGAGTAAAATTGTCCATGTTTTCATTAGATATCATTAGATATAGCTATACATCATTGTACAAAAAGAGCAAAGTCTGAGGGGATGGGATTAAGATGGGAATTCTTCTCAGATTTGACAGACTTTATGTAACAAAGTCGATGTTCAACATGACTAGCGCAGCACTTTTTCAACACATGTTAAAATCCTTAAATTTATAAGATGATGAATTAATGACATCATTAGAGAGTACTTACGCTAAAGTACATTTGATGTAGTTTCCATTGCTGTTGATTCCACAGTTACCAAACCGATCTCCCTGAATATTTGCATCTTGGAAACAAATATCTGCTGCTTTTATTGCATTATCTGCCAAAAAGAGAAATATAATCCAGAAAAAAGAACAAGAAAAGTCTGAGAAGTCTTGCCTAGTGATCGTAACCACATTACTGAAAACTAAAAGCATGAAAAAAGTAATGAATTATTATTAGATGTACCTGGTGCAAACAGATGTCCGCACTGATAATCATATGTCTGGCAGCGTCCTTCATAGCAATACGCAGTATTGTTTTGACAGGGCAGACCATCCATGAGATAAAAGTCATTCGGACAGGATTCATTTCTTCCATTACAATATTCAGGAAGATCACAGGTATTGACAGAATTTCTGCATGGCGTTCCTGCAACTTTCAGCTAAAAAAACAGAAGAGAGAAAAAAGTTAACTCACCCACATTTCCAAATGTTTTTTCTTGGTGCAAAAACCATAAAGCTAAATCCAACACATTTCAGACCTGACAGTTTTCACAACATGCTCCGTGAGCGCATGCAGATCCGCGGGTAAATGTACATGTGGCAGCATTGCAGCACTTATTCGTACATTCCTGTATGAAACAGATGAAAGAAAGACAGTTATTAATTATTTAAACAAAAGATACAAAAGTTCAACACCGCCAGAGCATTTTCACTCTCAGAGGCATGAAGCAGAAGTATAATTGGGTAATCGTGCCGCAATAAGTGAAATTAATTTACAAAAAAAGGTTGCAATTCTTTGCACATTGTATTTAATTTGTAAATGTCCGTTTCCATATTTAGACATCCTGATATGATATGATATCTAATATTCCCTCTTAAGACTTAATGCAATTAACAGATGGTACTATTAATTAAAATTTATAAGGCATGTAAGAAAAACCTTTATATGACTACCTATTGTTAATGCTTGTTATTAAGTATTATTTCCAGTGTGTTTGACTTTACAGTACTGAGCAAAAGACTTAAGCCACCCCTTATTTCATTATAGTTTGCAAGGAAACTGGAAAATAATTGCAGTGATTTATTGAAATTTGCAAACATACATGGAAATACAGTGTTTTTTGTTTTTTTCATTTGCTGCAGATAGATTTTCAGGTCGGTCACTTCTCCCTTTCCCCCCCCCCCCATCTGTCCAGTTTCCTCAAAAATTTGCACACCATACCAAACATGCCATGTTTTTGGCTAATGGCTCTTTGGCAATCACCTTGATGGTGCAAAAACACAATTTATGATTGCTAAACTACGCTATTTTTGGTATTTCCTGAATATTCAAAAAATTTAAGTGAAGTAGCTTAAAAAAATATAATAATAAAATAACAATAAAAGAAATGACCTTTAGATGAACTCTTAGAAAGTCTGAAAAACTATTGCTCAATAAATAAATAAACAAACAAACAATTACAAGAAAGTTCTGCTCCCTGGAAGCAAAATATAAAGAAATGAGGGTTGGTTCAAGACTTCTGCACAGTACTATATTTGACAGTAGTACTCTACCTGTGGTTTGCCACAATCACACTGCTCCCCATGTTCCAGTAGGCCATTGCCACACTCAGGATTGCTAATCACATTTGATGCAGCAGGCTGATTTCTCAGACACAGGCCTCCTCCTCTTAAAATCAGTGCTTCAAAATCTGCTTCACTGCACTGGCTAAAATGTGTGGCACCACTGCAAAATAACAGGATAAATCATTTATAGAAATATACAGTTGGACAGGCCTCATATAGATGTTTTCACTATAGTGAAAGGTTTCTGTTGTCAAATTCTAAATATCTATACTGATCTAAAACCTTTATACATCTTTCAGCACTGATGGTGCCATTCCAGATGTTAAAGCTGCCATTTCCATAGGCACTAACGCTCCTCTTCAGTTCAGCGCCCAGGTTTCCGAAAAAGAATTTCAAATTTTGATTCGTACAACCACAGAACAGTTTTTTCACTTTGGTTCAGTTCATTTGAAATGAGCTAGTGACAGCGTTTCCAGATAACGTTCGCATACAGCTTCCTCTTTGCATAATAGAGCTTTAACCTGCAGTTCACAGACAGTGATTTCTGAAAGTGTATCTGACCCATGCAATGACTTGAAGATCACAGGAATGCAATATTAATTTAAAGACTTCTCCAGATTGTCATAATCTTTGATTATATCATTTATTGTAGATGATGACATCTACAAAGTCTTTTTTTTATACTGAGGAACATTATTCGGAAATTGCTTGACAATTTCTGGGCAGTTTTTTGAAGGCTGGTGAACCTCTGCCCATTTTTACTTTTGAGAAATTCTACCTCTCTTTTTGTACCCATATCATATAATATTATTGTCCTGTTGTCTCATTAGTTGCAAAATGTTTCTTTCTAGTATCACTTTTTCATCCTTTTGTGGCCCCCATCCCAACGTTTTGGAGTCGTGTTGCTGATACCATATTCTAAATATGCTAATACAAACTGTACACTTCCCAGTTCACACATTTGATAGGTTTTCTATGTTTGATGTATGCATGTTTGATTTATGACCTTTACTAGTGATTGGATTCATTGTTTCCTTAAATTTTACATATTGTCCCAAATTTTCAGAATTGGAATTGTAAGGAAGGTTAAAAAAAAAGACTTCTATGGAAAAAACTATAAATTAAACATTTTTTGAACATTAGTGAAAACTGTATTACCTGGCACCTCCTGACATGATGCAGCTTTTTCCATTACAGGCGCAGTTCGCAGAGTCATGATTCATGCCCAGGTTATGACCCATCTCATGAGCCACCACAGTGGAGACAAAAGGCAAATTGTTGTCGCTAAACTGTAAAAAACAAACACAGGACATTAAATGGTGACATTTTAACAGCATTTATGCCCAATTTGCAGCTCCTGAATTTGAAATGAGAGTTTAAATCAATGATATGATAAATCATTATTCGTGTATAGCCAGAAGAAAAAAAATGTAAATGAACTTAAAAGCATATATCAAATATATCTACAAAAAATATAATATTATATAGTACATATAGATTTCTATTAATATTAGAAATCTATTTATTGATGTAATCACTTTCTCAACTGCAATAGTAATAGCAATTGATACATGTTATACATTATGTTGTTTGACTGATAAGAAAAGCAGTTTACAAAAAGGCTTTGTAATAATACAAAGAAAGATGCATTGTCATGGTGGTGGAGTGCATTCAGGTATAACCTGTTTGACTAGAGTAGAATGCATTCAAAGCCTGCGAGAATAAGCTGCAGTGTTTATGAATAATGTATGATTGGTATCAGTTTCTGTGTGTCAGCTGGTGTTAGAAGTTAACAGAGATGAACTAACCACATTGATTCCTCCAGAACTTGAGGCAGAGCAGACTGTGCCCACAAAGGCCATACCTAATACACCTCCTGGATATGCCCCAGGCCGACCACTAACAAATATGGAAAAAGGGATAAATGTGTCAGAGAGCAGTTGATATTCTGATATTAAGCATTATTGATACAACATCTTGCTCAGAATAAATAAATAACCCAAAGGACAAAGACCATGCGTTACTTACACAATGAGTTGTCCAATGTCATGCCTGATTTTGGGTATCAGAAAAGTCTTCCTCCACTGAACAAAATTTCCCAACACATCTCCTGCACTGCCGTCCACACTAAAAGGATTACTATCCTTAAAAATCTCCAGGCCCACCAGGACAACTCGGATATTCAGCTGCTTGTAGTACTACAACAAAGAGGAAAATAAAACATACCAGTGTTTTAGTACAGAATCTAGTTTAATTAGGCACGTTTTCTTTTACAAACTACTTAAAATCTCACCCCGTCCAGTAGATTAGCCATTTGCACCATCTCCTCTCTCACTGCTGTTGCATTGTTTTTCTTAAAAGTATACTGTCAACACAATTAACGTAACAGCAATAAAATTAATTTGTATTTAATGCCGTTTATATTAACATGCTGCTCAATAGCTTTGGCACTATATTTTACAATATAAGCACTTCAGATTTTGTGGGAAAAGTTATTTTAAAAACTATTATATGCCTGGTGACACCAGGAATAATATGTTCATTTACTGCATCAGTTTACAAAAGCCTAGTCATTATTTCCATATCAGTGAGTTCATAGACACATATATATCTATCTACAAATATATTTACACACTCACCCTGAGATTATCCACAACCAGCACCAACTCCACATAACTGGTCTGTGGTAAATTGCGTTTTCTCTGTTAAAGCAACAAAAACCCCCCAATGATTTTCATGTTGGATAACCTTTTAACACTGCAAATATATATTGAAGTAACAAATGAGCATTTAACCCGCAGCAGAGAAGTCAGGGATTGGCCAGGCTCAAAGGGTTCGTGGCTCCGCACTGAAGTAGCCTCAGTAACGACTCCACAGGTGATGGGCTCGGTCTGAACGTCCTCCAAAAGGTAGAGAAGGTGGTCATTGGTGGTGGACTGTGGCACAGGCTCCAGGCCAAAGGCCTTATTTTCAAAGAAGATCACACCCCTACAGAAAAGCATTCAAGACATTCTAAGTGACAAATGCTCTAATTCTGCTCAGGGGCTTGGCATGGCAATCCTGTAGCAGGTACTATGAGCTCAGGAAACTTAGATACTATTCCTCAAAAAGGTTAAAGCAAATCATTGGCACTTATCGAGAACATTTCCCAATAACCAGAATAACTGGAAAATAATTTGAATTGTTTTAAATAGGGATGGTCAAACCTGAGACCAGAACACGTGCTCAGCGCTACCATTGAATCCTTATAGCCTTCCACCTCCCCGTGGTAATAACAATGTACCTGAAAAAACAACAAAATGAAAACAGGTTTTAGAGTTAATGCTCAAGACCAGCCTTATAACTTAAGCTGTGTTTCAACGTACATGTTGTTTCGGATACGATGTGTTGTAGTTCCCGGCAGCGTCACGTGAATATTGAACAAAATTTGGGTGTAAGAAGTCTCTGAAAAGAAAAGAAAAGATGTACATATATATATTTGTCTGCAGCATTAATATAAGCTTATAATGTCACTACAACCAAATTCACATACCTGTTCTTTTTTAGATGAATGACATGCTTTTGGTTGTTTATGTTGACTGCATATGACACTGTCTCGTCTCCATATTTCTTAATATGTAAAGAGCATTTTAAAAAAAAAGTTCATATTAAACCATCAGCTGAAAAGATAATTCAGTCAGGTATCAGGTACTCACATCTTTTAAATGATGTTGTCTGTTGATGCTCCTAGACCCTCTATGAATCACTTGAGGATTTACAATGGAATACTTGGAAAGCTTTGATGTAAACCCCTGGAAAGCATCTGGAATGTAAATTCAACAAGATACTATAAAAATAGAGAAGTCACTCCATGATTACATAATGCAAGTCTTCAGGAAAAGAGACATTTCAGAATACACCCAAATTAAAATGACCAGAGCAACATTTAAGCTTCTTTTGCTGTACTTTCAGGAGCTAAATATGTCCTGATTAACCACACACAGCTTTTTTCTGGACTCTCTTCCCCCCCCCCCCCCCTTTTTTTTTAAGAATGAAAAATTCCAAGTTTTCGTTGTATGTCCTTTAACATCGACAGCCTACGCATTTAGCCAAGCTTAGAGGAGTCTTACCTTTGTTATCGATCCCAGAAATAAAGGAAAAAACAAAAACAGTTATTAGGATGCGATTTTTGATGATCATTTTTGAAGTCTGTAGATTGCGTCCCAGTTAGGCCCACAGAGTGCCTGCGTTGTCTTTGCTTCCTGCTCCTTGTCAGGTGGCTAACGATGGGTGTGGCTTTGGACAGGTGAGCGCCTTAGAAAACCAGACTTTGTTGCAGTGACAATTCAAAGCGATTTGTCAGAGGATTTTTATATGAGAAGTTTTAAGCGTTAAAGGTTATATTTCAGTCCTACCTTACAACTTTGTCCCAAATAACTTTTCTACCAAGAGACGCCTCCGTTTGTTTGTGTTGTTTATATAAAGATTGCAATCTTTTAACAATACTTGCTGAGTGGATATTTTCGGTATATATTGCGTCAGGGTTAAGATCTCGGAGGCTATTTGGAAGTCAGAAATTCGAGGAGCTTATGGATAAACCAACTATAGCATATTAGTCTAGTGATGACATGGTTTATGGTACCAAACCGAAGTATAGGCTACACGACAGAAATTATCATTACGTTCTTTATTTAAACAGGTTGTATCACTGAGATCAAGATTTATTTTCCCCAAGAAATACCTGTGTACAAAAGACATTTACAGTCTAAGTTCAAAAAGTAAGCAGACAAACACATATGGTAAAGCACATTATTCACGTTTACAAACTAGAAGGCATGAAAAAAATAACTGCAAATGGATGTAATTTTTTTGAAAAAATGTTTTTTTAACACAACCAGAATTTAGCTTCACATTTTCGTATGAATTTATTTATATTTTATTTTTGGTAGCTCATTTCATTGGTCAAATCCTTTTTACCAAGTTCAGTGTGACAAGAAGTGCAGCTAAAATGAGCTGTAATTAAATACATTCCTGTCTCATTATCTTTGATCAGAATCAGGTGTTTCTCATTATCCTGTTTTGTCCACTTCCATTGATCACTTTGTATGTATTTAAGCCCACTTCTTGCTTTAGATTTTTGTTACATTATACTACTTTTGGCTACTTGAGCTGCCCCTGGTTGAATTTCTGGATTCTGTTTGTATAATGGCCTTTTGGATCTTTGGCTTCACCTTAATAAAGTACCTTTTCAGTGTACTTTGAGTCTGCATTCCAGACAACACCCAGCCAAAGGTACACCTATTTATGACAACCAAGCATTCAAGTTTCGTCACCATGAAAAGTTGTACTATGCACCATTGGCTGCAAACTGGTTGTCTTTCAAAAGCAGACTTGAGATTTACAATGGCCAAATCAAAAGGAGATCCTTTGTGAACTGCATGAAAATATACATTACAATAATGACAGAAATAATAATAGTTACATACACAGAATTTCAAGTTCAAAAAGCTGACCTGATAAACTCTATTCTCAACTTCAGAAGAAGGTAGGTGCTAAATGGGTGCAAGGCAGGGCAAAGGTGACAATAAGGAGCAAAGGGTCTGATAGATCCAGTGAAATGTCTCTCTGCCTTGACTTTGGAGGCTCTCCTCTCAATGCAGTGCAAGTGCAGAAAAGTATGCTTAAGGTTTAGAAGACGGATAAGTAATTAGAAGTCAATGTTTCAAAGTATTGAGAAAAATGAAAGTAATTGTTCAGTTTGTTTGTGTCAGAGCTATTAACCGTTTCTATCATTGATCTCAATCCACTGACCTGTGTTATTTGTCTACAAAAGCTTTTAAAATAGTGACCCCTGCTGACGGTTTCATGACAAAACTGAACCACACATCCCTTCTCCTCTATTCTTCCAAACTGAACCTTTGGCTCATACATGGCTTTCCTGAACAGGTATTAATGATAAAAAATACAAAGGAGAACATGAACTGGAACTGATAGTTTTTCTGCATTCCAACATTCCAGTTCTCCATACCAAACACTGACATTTAATTCAAGTGAAACCAGTTAGGCAGATCAGCTTGTGTATCTCCCTTTAAGGTAGATGTGAAATCAGTGAACATAAAGATATTATTGAAAGATACATTAAAAATATGAGTTTACTTTTAATTTAGTCAACTTCCCTTGCCCCTGCACTGATTACATTTTAAGCAAAAGCATCATTTCTTCCTTAAATAACAACAAAAAAGGCAGTGTTTCCTTTCTCTGTCGAGATGATTAAGATATTTACAGTGTGTCTCAAAATGTAGAGCAACACCAGAATGAGAAAGACCAGAGGATGAACCACCAACAGGAAGAAGATCAGGAGGCTGTTCCTGAAAGAGCAGTCTGTGGTAGAGAAAGTCTTATTACTTAATGCATTAGCAACGTATATCAATAACTTTTTGTTTTGTCATGTTTTTAAATCAGATTACCAAAAATCAGTGACTTTTAATAAATAGTAACAAGTAATAGTATCAGTGCCACAGGCTATTAAGAGGTGCACAAAGAGTTCACTTGTTGTGACCAAATTTAAACCAGATAAAGTTTTAGCTTTTTATCTGTGCAGGCATCAACTGTTAGATAGAACATGGATGATCACACATCATAACTTGATAATTATGTTATTTCTGATCCAACACGCATATAGTTAAACTGGGAAATTTACACAAAACAGTTTCACCAAATTGCCTAGATCAGAATAAGTTACCACAACCATGTCAGTGGAGGACAGAACAATTTATTCAACAGTAATTTGAAATACTGTGTCTCTAATGATGAATTCAACGGACTTTGTTAGCCCAACTCAGCATTGATGATCATAGGTCTATTCAAGTCCACCTACCTGAGCAGGACCGCTGTCTATGCTGCCACCGTGCCCTGACTTGTCACAATTAGGTGGGGCCCAGCCATCTTCACAGTGGCAGTTCCCTTGATCGTTACATACCTGAAATAAACATTAAAAAGAGAAAGTCTGGCGTGTCCTAAGTGTCTGTATGAAAAAAGAAAATTCAGTTTTACCCCTTGGCTATTGCAGGTGGTATTTGCATCACAGTCCAGGTTGGGCAGGAGAGCTGAGGTATTCACACACTGAAAGTCCAGACAGGCCTGAAAAAAAAATTACTTACTGCTGCAGTTAAAATGAGTCATTAGAAGATTTTCCTTCTCATAGAAACACTATTGTCATAGAAAAAGTGAAATCACATTTGCATTACTTGTTACATTTCTTTCTGTTGTCATTAGCAACGAGAGTCTGTTCACCTTTCCTTTACCACAAGGGCTGCCAGGGTTAACATAGGCTGGATCTACCACATCGGTGCCAAGGTTGAAGTCTGCATTAACACAAGTCTTCCCAGCAACTATTTTGATACTGACTGTGGCACCAGGAGGAGGGTTATACACATCCACGTTGGCGCACTGCACCTTTCCACACATGGTATTTCTGCATCAGGAAGTCAAAGAAACAATCAACAAACCTTTAAATGGTATGCCAAAGATGCCATTATTTTTCTTTATTCTAATCAAAGGATCTTTGTAATTGCACTTTTATTAAAAGTTTTCGCATTATCTCACTTGGACGAAAAGTATAGCTTATTTGAAAATCTTAATCTTGCCACAAAAAGTTTCAGCAAGCGCTGATGTGGGTTCACAATAAATTATTCAGGTAGCTAAAAGTAATCATGTAATATTTATGAACAGTGAACTTGAGTCTATGACTTTGTCAATATGAATAAATAAATAAATAAAGTCTGTCCGTTCATCCAAGTGAGCTGCAGTCTAACCCAGCTGTCATTAGTTGGCACTGTACACCTAGACAAGGTGCCAGTCTATCACATTGAGACAGACATTAGCTCATGCTCACATGCACATCTAGACCCAATTTAGAATCAACAGTTAACCTAATTGAGCTGTGGGAAATAAGCAGGATACCCAAGGGAGAACCAATGGAGGTACAGAGAGAGCAAACTACTTAAATTCACAACATGTTAAATTAATGATGTCTAATCATTCAAAGACAGTACTTACACTAAAGTACATTTGATGTAGTTTCCATTGCTGTTGATTCCACAGTTACCAAACCGATCTCCCTGCATATTTGCATCTTGGAAACAAATATCTGCTGCTTTTATTGCATTATCTGCCAAAAAGAGAAATAATATCCAGAAAAAAACAAGACAAATCTGAGCATTCTTATCTTGCCTAGTGATCGTAACCACATTACTGAAAACTAAAAGCATAAAAAAGTAATAAATTATTACTGGATCTACCTGGTGCGAACAGATGTCTGCACTGATAATCATATGTCTGACAGCGTCCTTCATAGCAGTACGCAGTATTGTTTTCACAGGGTAGGCCATCCATGAGATAGAAGTCATTTGGACAAAATTCATTTGTGCCATCACAATATTCAGGAAGATCACAGGTGTTGACAGACTTTCTGCATGGTGTTCCGGCAGCCATGATCTTAAAAAAAAAAAGAAAAAAAGAAAAAAACCCAAAACTCAAATCAAACCTACTTTTATGTTTTTGGAATGCACAAGAAATGAAAAATTGTAACACAGAAGCCCAGAAGTCCAACACATTTCAGACCTGACAATTGTCACAACATGCTCCATGAGCACACATGGACCCGCGAGTAAAGTTGCATGTGGCAGCATCACAGCACTCATTCTTGCATTCCTGTATATAATAGATGGAAATAATTATTCTTACTTACACAGACAAAAAGATATGTCATGACGCAGATGTTTATGTGCACCCTAGTTAATAAAATGCGTAACATTTTAGATTTTGCACTGCACCAAGAATACAAATGATAACATTAGGTATTTTTTCCAGTGTGTGTGACCGTATCTTAAAGTAGTACCTCTGGTCTGCCACAGTCACACTGCTCCCCATTCTCCAGTAGGCCATTGCCACATTCAGTCACATATGATGCAGTGGGCTGATTTGTCAGACACACGCCTCCTCCTCTTGAAATCAGTGTTTCAAAGTCTGATGCACTGCACTGGCTAAAACTGGTGGCACCACTACAAAGTAATGGGATAATCCATTAATAGAAATATCCAATTGGATATGCCTCATATTAAACAAAAAAAAAAAACCCCAAACACCTTTTTGAATAATTCATATGATTCCACTTGAAGGGATAATAAATGCTGAAAAATTAAGCATGTAGAAAACATAATAAATCACACTTTTATTTTTTATTTATTTGTGGAAAATGTCTTACCTAGCACTTCCTGACATGATGCAGCTTGTTCCATTACAGGGGCAGTTCGCAGTGTCATGATTCATGCCCAGGTTATGGCCCATCTCATGGGCCACCACAGTGGAGACAAAAGCCAAATTGTTGTCGCTGAACTGTAAAAAACCCCACCAGTATATTTAAATTGTGACACAGAACAGAACTAGATAAGAAACAAAACTATAGATTGTTAATAAATAAATAAAAACAGGAAATGGGAAAACAACAAAAAACGCAAAAACAAAACTGGGACCAAAACGCAGGGATCCTAACACTGAAGGAGGAACTAGAAAGCCACTTCCAGTTATCAAGAGGAGTACAAAACTAGCCTGACTCCAGATGAAGTAGAGTTGTTTATACCTGAGACCAGAGCATGTGCTAACTGCTACAAATGAATTCTTATATCCTTCCACTTCTCCGTGGTAATAGCAGTGCACCTGGGAAATGCAAAGAAAAAAACAGGTTTTAGAACTAGTCTTCAGATCCAGCCTTACAAATGAGTTTGAGCTTAAACTTACTTGATTTGCTAGATATGATGTGTCATAGTTACCGGTGGCATCACGCAAATACTGAACAAAATTTGAGTGTAAGAAGTCTCTGAATGGAAGAGAAAATTTTTTTTTTCTTCTAAAGCATAAAAAAGGAACTTACATTAATATCTGTGTGGCCTAATTCTGCACATACCTGTTCTTTTTCAGATGAAGGACGTGCTTTTTATTGTCTATAGTGACTGCAAGGTCTCATCTCCATATTTCTAAATGTATACAAAAAATGTTAAATGTTCCATATTAGACCATCTGCTGAAAAGATGATTTGGTCAGGTATCAGGTACCCACCTCTTTTGAATGTCGTGGACTGTTAATGCTCCTAGACCATCTGTGAATCACCTGAGGATTTACAATGGAATACTTGGAAAGCCCATGGAAAACATCTGGAAGGTAAATTCAGTAAGATACTATAAATACTGAGAAGTACTCACTTATAATCTCATTATCACTTATCAGTACAAGGTCTTTTAAATGCCAACACCCAAAACACAATCAGATTTCTGCGATCCAATCCTTTTAAATGAGAAAGAATTAAGTATACACTATAGAGCAAACAAAGCTCTTAGTCAGAGTAATAATGAAAATACAAATGAACAACAATATGTAGCAATCGTCGTTATGAGTGTACAAAAGAGAAAGGTCAGCAGACAAACAACACAATATTTAGCCCATCTCAAATGTGTCTCACCTCTGCTGTCAATCCCAGAAACATGAAAGTGCAAGAAAATAGTGATCAGAGTGTATGATCTGACCATGATGATCCTTAAAGTATCCAGGTCTCGTGCCTGTTGAGTCTACTGAGTGTCTTTTATGCCTAATTCAAGGCAAACCAAAGTAGGTCTACCTGTTTTTGCTTGCTTGTAATAAGGAACCTCCTTTGACGGGAAAGACAGGTATGATAAATTTAGGCGGAAAATAACAGCAATTTAAAATATTTGTCATACAACAGGTATGCATTGGTGCACTTATTTAATTTTAATTATATGTGTGGACTTTTATAGGTGTGTGTAGAGCTGTTGAATGGAATGAGCTCTCAAATACGCCTCAAATATGTGAAACACTTACGTAACATGATAAAAATAAAGATTTTCTCTGTTTCTATAAAACAATGATGTAAACCACGTCTGTAGAATCGTGTGATGGGTGTGATGCAACAAGAGCAGGTTAGACTTCCGGCCTTCGAAGGGCGCTTTCAAGTGATGTACGTTTGAGTTATCGCGTTTTTCTCGTAGACATCTTACGTCACTCTCACGGAAGTGTTTGTTGTTTTTAAAGTAAGCTAATGAACTGTAGCATCGCTTCAGTGAAAGTAAAAAAGTACGGGTCTACGGTTTAACAATAACAAAAGGCTGGAAAAGTTTCTATGCTGTCCTTCGAGTCTCTTTCCAAGTAAAACGCTATCGATTAACACAGCAGCTACTCAAGTTTTTTGGATCATTGTTGGCTCAAAAATAGTTAGCACGTAGGCTAACCAAAAAGATACGACTACGTGAGTCGTTTGTAGATAGCCTATCAACTATCTGCTGAATGTGAAATGCAAACATATGTTTCCCTTTATTGCCATGCATTAAATTTTAAGTGTGATAACGAGTAAGTTAATGGGCTACTTTAGTAATTACGTTCATAACTAAAGCACTGGCATCTACTTTCTAAAAAGAGATTGCGTTATGTATGGCTGCGCACCATTTTTTAGGATTTGTTCATCTACTGAAAAAGGGACTGTATAAGAATCAAGTCTGTGCAAAAAACAGCATCTTATCTTTGGCGTCAGCTCAAGTTGTCCTGTAAGTGCACATGTACGGTGCAGTCTTCAAGTTTAAATTGAACCCGCACGGCACGGACATGTTTTATGTGTTGTTCTATTCTTTTGTAGAATGACTGCACTGACAGACTTAGAACCTTTAGCAAAACGACTAAAGGTGGAAACAAGTGCTCCATTGTCTTCTTCATCTTCTCGTGGAGGTATTTGTCTAAAAATATTTTCCCCCCTGGAGAGCATATTACTACATTGCAGTATCCCCCCTTTGTAAAATAAAAATTCTGTGTTTTATTTGTCAGGCTCACTTTCGAGTAGTCAGAGCGTCGGTGCTGCGACTTCAGATCAAGAAAGAATGGACAATAAAACCGAGAGAAAGGTGGTAATAAGGCCAAAAACAAGTGGAGCAGGTGACTTAAGAGGTGTCAAAATGAAAGGTCGCCTTCAAAGAATTGGTCCAACACAGCAACAAAAGTTCAGAAATACTCTTGAAAGATGGTTGATCAAGCCAATGGAAACCTCGAGTACAGGAGATGTGTGCCAAACCCAAAATGATGAAGAAATGATGGATGATGATGGTTTTCAAAGCACCTCAGCTCAGTCTTTAGAGTCCAAAGAAGCTGAAATACTTTTTGTCACTGACACAGATGAAGAAACCCAGCCATTAACTCCAACAGACTTAGATCAAGATCCTCCTGTATCACCAGCTGCCAAAGATTCTGCAGGGAGTGATCTTACACCAACATTGCTTCAAAGTGATGATGATTTAGAAACAACAAAAATGGACACATGCCCAGCAACCTCCGATGGTTCAGTCAAACTCAATTCTAAAATTACAGACTTCTTTTCGGGGGTGTCATCACCAGGTTTTCCTGGGAAACGACGCAGGTCAGAAAAGTCTCCAGAGAAACAAGATAGAGAAAAGGAAACTAACCCTTCTGAAGTCAGTTGGCTCGGGACACCAATAAGTGAGCTAAAGAGGATGCCAGAATGTGGTGAACCACTTCCTCCACTGAAGAATGTTCCTGGCCATCACACCGTGATGATTAGGGTTTGATCAGTTCTCTTCTATTCAGATCACAGCACAGATATAGTAATATACCTAACAATTCAAGAAGTTAATGTTAAACCTAACAATTCAAGAATTTAATATTAATTGAAATTGAAATTCACATGTGACTTTAAGAGATTTTGTTGTGATTTCATCTCAGTGTTTATCCTGAATATATAGAATAGACATACTTGTATTATTAATCATAAGACTGTTTGGTTTGTGCACGTGGAATGTCCATACTAATGTCATTTATTTTGATTCCCATTAACAGACAGATCTTCTTCAAAAGGATAAAGTTCCTGTTCCATATCCCACTAGATTTCAGGATGCCTGGGATGATGCACATGTCAAGATGCCTTGTTCCAGCAGGAACTTATTTCCTATAGAAGATGAGGTAAAGGCTCAAGTGTTTAAAACTTATTTTCGATGTGAATTAAGAAATGCACATGAAGTTACAGGTTAAGGGCATAAATTCGCAAGTTCTACTTAAGTTGTTTAAGTTGTGGGTTATGTAATCAGTGCAGTCACATGATACACATACATGATAAAGGTATCATAATTCAGTTAGTTTTTAAAGATTTCTTTATATTAAATCAAAAACTTTTATTAATAATAAACAACGTCAGGAACACTTCATGTATCAATGTACTTTGTGATTTTAAAAAAATCTTGCATTAATTAAAATTTAATGCATAACCTTTAAATTTACTGTTCATCAAATGTCACGTGCTTAGGCCTTACCTTTGACCTCAATATTATCTTTCTCTCCTGTCCTCTCTTTCATGCCTCTTTCTTGATTTCAGAGAGTAAAGCTGTCACACTTTAAGATTTTTCTTCTTCTAGGGAAATAGAGCAATTGATGCAGGTTGTGATACAAACTGCACAGAGGGAGTTTGTATGTTTGCTGATATTTGTTGAGCTGCATTTAAAAATGAGGCATCTTAACCTCCTAAGACCTGAACTCTTCCATTGCATGCATTTTTAATTTCTCTCTGATATTTGGGCTGATTGGTGGCGCTGTCACTTGGTGTTCGCTCGCTCTGCGGTAGAGTATCACTTCCTGTTCCTGCTCAAACACAGTGGTGTTTCTGAGTAGCTTATTTGCTTAGCAATTTAATTAACAACTTTTAAATACATTCTTCTTTCATAGTATAATCTTCACGTGCTTCATCCGAAGCACACTTTCTGTGTACTCACTACCTAATTTATAGCCAAAGTATTCACTCACTGTCTCTGTACTGTTTCGCTAGCTTAGCTTAGCTCGTAGCCGACTCGTTAGCACCATGGCTACTTCACCTGTCCCTCCTGCACTTTCTTGCTCATTGTGTCAGATGTTTAGTTACTCCTCGGCCTCCTTTAGCAGTAATGATATCTGTAACAAATGTAGCATATTTGCAGCTCTGGAGGCCAGGATTACTGAATTGGAGACTCGGCTTCGCACCCTTCATTCACCCGTAGCTAGCCAGGCCCCTGTAGCTGGTGCAGCCGAAGATAGCGTAGGCCCCGCTAGCTGTTCCCCGGCAGACCCCAAGCAGCTGGGGAAAGAGGGCGGCTGGGTCACGGTGAGGAGGAAGCATAGTCCTAAACAGAAGCCCCAGGTACACCACCAACCCGTTCATGTGTCTAACCGTTTTTCCCCACTCGGTGACACACCCGCCGGGGGTCAAACTCTGGTAATTGGTGATTCTGTTCTCAGACATGTGAAGCTAGAGACACCGGCAACCATAGTCAATTGTCTTCCAGGGGCCAGAGCAGGCGACATTGAAGGAAATTTAAAACTGCTGGCTAAGGGTAAACGTAAATTCAGTAAAATCATAATTCACGTCGGCAGTAATGACACCCGGTTACGCCAATCGGAGGTCACTAAAATCAATATTGAATCGATGTGCAACTTTGCTAAAACAATGTCGGACTCTGTAGTTTTCTCTGGTCCCCTCCCCAATCAGACCAGGAGTGACATGTTTAGCCGCATGTTCTCCTTAAATTGCTGGCTGTCTGAGTGGTGTCCCAGAAACGATGTGGGCTTCATAGATAATTGGCAAACCTTCTGGAGGAAACCTGGTCTTGTTAGGAGAGACGGCATCCATCCCACTTTGGATGGAGCAGCTCTCATTTCTAGAAATATGGACAAATTTATTAAACCCCCCAAAATATGACTATCCAGAGTTGGGACCAGGAAGCAGAGTTGCAGTCTTACACGCCTCTCTGCAGCTTCTCTCCTCCTGCTACCCCCCCAAAAACCCATCTCCATAGAGACTGTGTCAGCTTCCAAAAAGACAAAAAACAAACTAAAAACCAGCAACAAACAACTTAAACATAAACAATCAAAAAGAAAGAACAATACAGTATCCACATCTGAACCAAAGAGTAAAACAGTGAAATGTGGATTATTAAATATTAGGTCTCTCTCCTCCAAGTCTCTGTTAGTACATGACTTAATAATTGATCAACAAATTGATTTACTCTGCCTTACAGAAACCTGGTTGCAGCAGGATGATTATGTTAGTTTAAATGAATCAACACCCCCGAGTCATTCTAACTACCAGAAACCTCGAAGCACAGGCCGAGGGGGCGGTGTGGCAGCAATTTTTCACACCAGCCTATTAATTAATGAAAGACCAAGACAGACTTTTAATTCATTTGAAAGCCTGATGCTTAACATTGTCCACCCCAGCTGTGAAACTCAGAAACCAGTCTTACTTGTTATCATCTATCGTCCACCTGGGCCTTACACAGAGTTTCTGTCTGATTTCTCAGACTTTATATCTAATTTAGTTCTGAGCTCAAATAAAATAATTATTGTGGGTGATTTTAACATCCATGTAGATGCTAAAAATGACAGCCTCAACATGGCATTTAGTCTGTTATTAGACTCAATTGGCTTCTCTCAAAATGTAAAAGAACCCACCCACCACTTTAATCACACTCTAGATCTTGTTTTAACATATGGCATAGAAACTGAACATTTAACAGTGTTTCCTGAAAACCCTCTCCTGTCTGATCATTTCCTGATAACATTTACATTTACAATAATTGATTACACAGCAGTGGAGAGTAGATTTTATCAAAGTAGATGTCTTTCTGAAAGCGCTGTAACTAAGTTTAAGAATATAATCCACCCACTGTTATCATCTTCAATGCCCTGTACCAACACAGAGCAGAGCAGCTATCTGAACGCTACCCCAACAGAGGTCGATTATCTTGTTAATAATTTCACCTCCTCACTACGTACGACTCTGGATACTGTAGCTCCAGTGAAAACTAAGGTCTCTAATCAGAAGTACCTGACTCCGTGGTATAATTCTCAAACACGTACCCTAAAGCAGATGACTCGTAATCTGGAGAGGAAATGGCGTGTCACAAATTTAGAGGATCATCATTTAGCCTGGAGAAATAGTTTGCTGCTTTATAAGAAAGCCCTCCGCAAAGCCAGAACATCTTACTATTCATCACTGATTGAAGAAAATAAGAACAACCCCAGGTTTCTCTTCAGCACTGTAGCCAGGCTGACAAAGAGTCAGAGCTCTGTTGAGCCAACCATCCCTTTAACGTTAACTAGTAATGACTTCATGAACTTCTTCACAAATAAAATTTTTATCATTAGAGAAAAAATTACCAGTAATCATCCCACAGATGTAATATTATCTACAGCTACTCTTAGTACCATTGATGTTAAGTTAGACTCTTTTTCTCCAATTGATCTTTCTGAGTTAACTTCAATAATTACTTCCTCCAAACCATCAACGTGTCTTTTAGACCCCATTCCTACAAAACTGCTCAAAGAAGTCCTGCCATTGATTAATTCTTCGATCTTAAATATGATCAACCTATCTCTAATAATCGGCTATGTACCACAGGCCTTCAAGCTGGCTGTGGTTAAACCTTTACTCAAAAAGCCATCTCTAGACCCAGCAGTCTTAGCTAATTATAGGCCAATCTCCAACCTTCCTTTCATATCAAAAATCCTTGAAAGAGTAGTTGTCAAACAGCTAACAGATCATCTGCAGAGGAATGGTTTATTTGAAGAGTTTCAGTCAGGTTTCAGAGCTCATCACAGCACAGAAACAGCTTTAGTGAAGGTTACAAATGATCTTCTTATGGCCTCTGACAGTGGACTCATCTCTGTGCTTGTCCTGCTAGACCTCAGTGCAGCGTTCGATACTGTCGACCATAATATCCTATTAGAGCGATTAGAACATGCTGTAGGTATTACAGGTACTGCACTGCAGTGGTTTGTATCATATCTATCTAATAGACTCCAATTTGTGCATGTAAATGGAGAGTCCTCTTCACACACTGAGGTCAATTATGGAGTTCCACAGGGTTCAGTGCTAGGACCAATTCTGTTTACATTATACATGCTTCCCTTAGGCAGCATCATTAGAAGACATAGCATACATTTTCACTGCTATGCAGATGACACCCAGCTCTATCTGTCCATGAAGCCAGATAACACACACCAATTAGTTAAACTGCAGGAATGTCTTAAAGACATAAAGACCTGGATGGCCGCTAACTTTCTGCTTCTTAATTCAGATAAAACTGAGGTTATTGTACTCGGCCCTGAAAATCTTAGAAATATGGTATCTAACCAGATTCATACTCTGGATGGCATTACCTTGGCCTCCAGTAACGCTGTGAGGAACCTTGGAGTCATTTTTGACCAGGACATGTCCTTCAACGCACATATTAAACAAATATGTAAGACTGCTTTCTTCCATTTGCGCAACATCTCTAAAATTAGAAATATCCTGTCTCAGAGTGACGCTGAAAAACTAGTTCATGCATTTATTACTTCCAGGCTGGACTACTGTAATTCATTATTATCAGGATGTCCAAAAAACTCACTGAAAAGCCTTCAGCTAATCCAAAATGCTGCAGCAAGAGTACTGACAGGGACTAGAAGGAGAGAGCATATTTCTCCTGTTTTGGCTTCCCTTCATTGGCTTCCTGTTAAATCCAGAATTGAATTCAAAATCCTGCTCCTCACATACAAGGTCTTAAATAATCAGGCCCCATCTTATCTTAATGACCTTGTAGTACCATATCACCCTATTAGAGCACTTCGCTCTCGCTCTGCAGGCCTACTTGTTGTTCCTAGAGTATTTAAAAGTAGAATGGGAGGCAGAGCCTTCAGTTTTCAGGCCCCTCTTCTGTGGAACCAGCTTCCAGTTTGGATTCGGGAGACAGAAACTATCTCTACTTTCAAGATTAGGCTTAAAACTTTCCTTTTTGCTAAAGCATATAGTTAGGGCTGGACCAGGTGACCCTGAATCCTCCCTTAGTTATGCTGCAATAGACGTAGGCTGCCGGGGGATTCCCAAGATGCATTGAGTTTTTCCTTTCCAGTCACCTTTCTCACTCACTATGTATTAATAGACCTCTCTGCATTGAATCATATCTGTTATTAACCTCTGTCTCTCTTCCACAGCATGTCTTTTATCCTGTCTTCCTTCTCTCACCCCAACCGGTCGCAGCAGATGGCCGCCCCTCCCTGAGCCTGGTTCTGCCGGAGGTTTCTTCCTGTTAAAAGGGAGTTTTTCCTTCCCACTGTCGCCAAAGTGCTTGCTCATAGGGGGTCATATGATTGTTGGGTTTTTCTCTGTATCTATGAAGCGCCTTGAGGCGACTTTTGTTGTGATTTGGCGCTATATAAATAAAATTGAATTGAATTGAATTGAAATTGGCACCTGATAAATGTAAAAACAAAGAATTACCAGATTTTTTTTTTTTACCTAATTTTTGTTTCTGAGAAAAATGAGATCCAGATATGAGCATATTTGTTTAAAATTTCAATAGAACAGTGGCAGTATGATGTCCTCGTAAGTGAATATCAGGCCCTTGTAGAGCAAAATGCAGTATTTTGGTCTAGACAACCCAAAATGTGATGTCCACATTTGTGGACGCCAGGTCCTAGGAGGTTAAACTCTGTTTATGGTTGCTCATGAATTGCTAAGTCCAAAAACTGCAACTTTACTTGCTTTAATGACATGAACACATGACAGGAATGAGAAGTAAAAAAAACAATGTGTGCAGTGTGCAGATGGGACCATGGGGTGGCGTTAATTTCTCGCTGATATCAGAGGTAAGCAGCACCAGGCTGCAACACAGAAAAAAAAATCAACTCCTTTGATATTTTTGTGAATTCAATGGACTCTAAAATGTGGTTCACTAACTCATTAATGCTGCTCCGGATCCTGCCAGCTCACTTTAACTCCTGCTTGTTAGTTGCAATAGTTAGAACAGTTCTAAGTTTGCAACATTATAGCTGGCAAGATGTCAAAAAATAGCAAAGCATATGGTGCTTATTCATCCAGGCTGGGGTTATTCCTTCAACAATAGCTGTAAAGATTCCTCACATCTCTGAAGTCATGAAGTACAACAAAACAACACAGTATTATTGTTTATGCATACAAAATCTCAGACCTGAAATGTATACTTCCACAGGAAACACAAGAACTGCAGAATAAAAGTCGGTGGGAGCTGATCAAGGAAACTTTAAACAAGACATTTACAAATCCACATGAGCTGAAGGTACGTTGTATATCTTTGTCCCTTCATTGGCAAGACATAGTATGTCTCCTCTAGTATGTCTCAGTTGTTGTTACCAGACTCTACCATAAGATGGCATGATTAACCCAGAAACCAAAAAGCATACTGTCACAGAATTTAAGTAAGCTGACACTTTAAAAATGCAGGTATGCATACATATGGAGTAATTGTGACTTGAAGTGATGTTTAAGATTAATTTTGATTATCAATCTTATATGTTTATTTTTGTGATGTTACAGAATGCAATGTTGAAGTACAGTGCATCACATGCCAAGAAATGGGACTTCACAGCGCTTCATTTGTATTGCACAAAGGTAAACAGCATAGCTATCAGAGTGTGATGATTAATAATTGTTGATTTTTTAATCGCATTGAAAATATAGTGAATTAAGCATCTTTTGTTTGGAGCTGTCATCGAATTAATACTGACATAGAGGTCTGTAATCACACACAAGCACATCTTAAAGATGTCAAAGGATTAACTGTAGTATAATAAAGTATTAAGTAGCTAAGTATTAACTGTCCAATCACGATGCTTAATTGCCAGCAGAAAGCACCGTGTTCATCTGTTAATTATTCTGCTATAAAAACACTATTAAAAAGCAGTATGAATCAGTATCAGTAGATAAGACTAATAACCAAATTTGCAGCTCCGTAATTGCAAATACTATGAAGACATTACAGACACAACTTGTTTGAGGTTATTGATACTAAGAGAGATTTGTCTGGTTAAATCCTTGCCATCCACACCTGGACTTCATTAAATGGATATTAAAATGATACAATTGTACCTTATAAAAACTTAAGATAATTGTTTTAAAGGAGAATATAAGGTCATTCTAAATTATTCTAAAGTTCTCTTACTAATGTAAGTAAATCAAGTTTTGATAGATTCCCCTTGAAAACATTTGATTTGTTTTGCCCTTTTTCAAACTTTCCTTTTCCAGCATTACAGACATGAGAGTGAAAACATTGCTCATAATTATAGAGAATTTCACAGGTTTTAAGATGTTGTTTACATGATTTTTTTGGTACTGTCCCAAGCTAAGTAAAAGCACAAACAAAGATGAGCCTGAGTTGCATCATAATTTCCAGAGCACTGTTGGTTCACAGGTCTTTGCTCAGAGTTGTCAGCGTCTTCTCCGGCCTTGTTTGGAGCCCATCCATCATCTGTCTTAATGTGCTCTGTGTCATTCTGTGTAGAGAATCACAGAGGACTGTACTACAATCTGCCTCATGAAGGGGATGCGAATATTCCACTTGAAGCGATATCTGTGTTTTTATGTTTAATATAAGTAGCACTGAGCCTGTAAGAGTAAGAAATACTCTTTTTTTTTTCACGGTGAAGTATTGCTACATCACCATGTACTACATGGCATCAGCTATATGTTTCACCGATATCTCTTATACCGCATGAAAAAGGACACGTAAACCTTTTTTCATCAATGTCATTATACCAAATGGGTTTCTGTTATTTTGCTGAGCAATAATGGATTTAACAGTGGGACAGAATCCTGCAGCCCTTTACAGGCAAAATGGGAGTCAAGAGAAAATATTTGGTCTTTAGTCAAAAGGTCACATTTAGTAACTTGTCAGAAATGAAAGTGGTTGAGTTTACATTCTCGGAAACTGATTTATTCCAGCCTTATGATGTTAAATAAATTGTATGGCATATGTATGATATAATTTATGTTATAAAGGGAATTCTGTTAGCAAATTTTCAACATGTTAAGGCTGAGAAGCTTTAGCCATAGGCTAAGTATTATTGTTTCAGCTGGCTTTGGATTGTGTCATTTGTCAATTTGAATGACAAAGTTGTCTTATATCATACAAAAAAATACCAACTACCAATGAACATTTCATATAAAGTTACATTTTAGATGAGGCCCCTTGTAAAGTGTAGATAGAGACATCAAACATCTGCTTGTGTGCACATTTGACTGCTAAATTGTAAAAACAAAAATTGGTATAATTGAGGATTATGTTTGATACCAGCTGATAACTAGTGACGTAAGTGTCACTGATGGGCACCGTACTTAACTCTTTTACTTTCGTGCCATATAGAATTTACTCAGAACTTTCATGTGTTACAAATCTGTGATTTTTATAATATATTAAAGGGCTGAGGCCACCAGAGCCGAGCTCCACCTCCCGATAACGAAATCACTGTTTGTTAGAGCTCAGCTCTAGCTCCATCAGCATCACAAACTCGCATGCAGCTCTTGAAATCTGTTTTCAGAACAAATGTAAAGCATCAGCTTCTTTCATTTGTTTTCATGAAACACTAGCACAAATCATCTGATTTATTGTGATCTTACAGTAACTTTGTTAACCTAAGTGCATTCCTGCACAGAAAACAGCTGAGCTGTGGCAGAGTCAATGTTTTTACTGTGACACAGTAACGAAGCAGTCATGACCAGCTTTTTTATTTTCAAAGCAAAAATATTATTTTCTTTAGAGACATTTTTGCTCTTTTTGTTCTGATGCATTTTTTCAGAATTGCCCCTTAAACACAATAAAGTTAGCCACAGTAGACATTATTACAAATACAGGAGATGCCAAGTGAATAAAAAATAAAGAATTAAAAGACAGTTATTCCAGTTATTCTAATAATGGAAAAACAGTTTCTTATATTAATCCAATAAGCTCTTTTAGATACAATATTTTATTGAATGATAATTCTATAATAAACAGAAAAAATAAGATTGCTTGTTTTTTAAATGCACAAATGACACAATAAATTTAAATAACTGTTAGTCTTCTGCTTTTTATAGTTTCAGTGGAACTAATTTCTACTAAAGGGTAATTCTCCCAGTTGACCCCAGAATTAACCCTGGAATAAGCCAATAGTCTTCATGTGTGTAAATGATCCAAGAGAGCAAGTAGAGTTTAGTATTTGTTGACATTTAATTAAAAATAAAAGCGTTCGTTTTACTTCCAATTGTGTGGAAAAGCAAACAGCGTAGAATAATGCACGAAGCTTTTCACCTCCTGACTTCTCCCGTGCTCCTTGCCACATTGTATGATTTGAGTGTCAGAGAAAAGGAGGGATTGAATAGCATGGAGTGACGGGCCAGGCAGTTTCATTGAATATTCATCTGAGGATGGATTCCTTATGAATAAGTGAACAGCTGTTGACAGAAAGCATCAGTTTTGTTCTCTTTCATCCGCCCAGTCAGTGCTGTATTTACAGTTAGGAGCATGTGTGTTTTACTTTTACATGGTCTCATGTCTGTGGACTTGGTTAAGCAGATTGCTTTAATTTGTAGACCTGTTGGGAAAACCTCTGGTTTCTTGCTGCTTACACCCCCACGTCTTGGTTGATTGCTTTGTCATTTCGGTGCGATGTACAGAGCAGTATGAGGTCATACAGAGAGTTAGTATAGCTGATTTGATGCACGTCTTCTTCTGATTTAAAGAGTTCAGCTTATACTGCCTCAGCTATTTCTACTGTCTTCTCCGTCAGCTGCCTTAATTTATAATGCCTGTAGGAGCAGTTTACAATGTCAGCTAGGTCATTACTTACAACACTGTTTAGTCAGGCTTCTTTCGCCATAATATAAATGTCCAAGGCTAAATCAACAGTCAAGGCTTCTTGTCCTGGGAACACACTGTCCTTTCTATTTCAGACACTTGGTCATTTGCATTTCTTCCAGGAAGACTGTTTAATCAGTTGGCATGCAAGTGTAACCTTGATGAAATTGCTCTGTTATTGATCATTCTGACATTTTGTAGCCAATATGGATGTAAAAAGGAGTATATAATGTCTGTTATCTATACGATTCATAAATGTGGTGTAGTCATGGAGGATATGCTACTATGGGGTGATATTATTATTAACATAGATGAACTGTCCCACTAAGATTTGATGTCTTTTTATAATATGTCACCACATCTTTCACATTCCCTTTTTAATATTCAGTATAAGAAGAGAACAGTCAGCTGTAATAGTTATTGAGCTCCCATAGATGTTTTACATCTGCATATTGTGGATTGGAATCCCCATTGATTTTCTATAGTGCAGATATTTTAACAGTATTTGTTTCACCCTAAAAATTTTGATATGGATCATAGCTCGTAATTTTCTCTGTCTGTCTCAAACTAATCAGCCGAAACAGCTAATAATGTCACAGCTGATATTTGTGGCAAAGCAACAAATATAAACAGATCTCTGGTTCTCTCCAAGGTCCTGGAGCCTGATGCTGCTGAACATCTGTTTGAGTCCCTGCTGCCAGACATGGTGCAATTAGCGCTGAGAGCATCTGAGCTCTGTACCAAGGTAAATCCGTTGCTAACCAATGGAGACCGACATACTGGTCTTTAACATTATAGATCACTGCAGCACATTGATCAGAAAAGTCATATAATCCTGTAAAATCATAGTAAAAATTATGAGTTCAAAACACATAAGATGAGATGTTTTGATCATCTGGATCTTACATCGTGTAGTTAGTGTGTTTTTGCAGTAGGAAAAAAATTCATGCCCTAATTTGACCAAGCAGCCTATCATCTTGTTAAATATTACTTCACTGCATTGATTTTATTTCTACTGTGATTCATTTAAAAACTCAAACGGTCCCTCACAAGTAGGCACATTAGCCAAACAGATTTGTGATGGAACATTATTCATGTAGCAAACTCCGCATTGTTCTTCCTTGCTTATACAAATTTATTTATAAAATCATAACTGTAAATCTCCCAGGCATGAGGGTGTATGGAGTTTGATTTAAATTAAAGGTTGATTTAGGAAGCACATAATGGTGCAAGATTATTACGATTTTTTCAGCGTCTAATTCAATACATTGACAGAACAAATTATTTTGACCTTCCTCGGTTGTACCTATTTTCCTCTTCTAGCCAATACCCCTCCTCAAGGCAAGCATGAACCACTCCATCACCATGTCTCAGGAGCAGGTGGCATGTCTGCTCGCCAACGCCTTCTTCTGCACCTTCCCCCGACGGAACTCTAGAAAGACCGAGTACTCCAACTACCCAGACATTAACTTTTTCAGGTAATCTGGTGATGTACTACTCTTTGACTCATGGTGCTAAACGTAACATGATGTTGTTCGGTAAAGTATGCATTCGGGACAACTAACTTTATTCACTATGCATGCTTTCCTTATTGTCACATGACATAATGCGGTTCTATGTCAGGATTATCAATGTAGGTCTTCACTTGGAAAGTATGAAGCACGGCTTGAGGGAAACCAGGGCCCAGGATGTGCAAAAAGGGAATCCTGTAGTAAAACATTTTGAACATAGGAGTATCAGTGTTCGCTAATGGAGCCACGCAGCAAGCTCCTGGTAAATGCAAATCATCCATCAAGCCTATCATTGAACTTTTTTCATACATAGAAGAAGATAGATATTGGCGCATTTTCACATGGATTTTTTCTACTCAGTGAACACAGATGTTTCAGGAAATGTTTGTTCATGAAAATTTGCTTCGGCGATAGATGTTAAAGCATCATGGGAATTCATCAGTAAAATGTATGTGAGCACAATTCAAGAATTTAGAGATATTATATAGTTTTGCATTTTCTTTGCATTTTGATTTTAACTTTCATTTCCTTTTTCTTTTTTGTTTTTAATGCAGTCTAGTTCAGTTAGAGTCCAGAGTAGATTTTCTTGTTTCAGTTTAGTTTTTGCTGTTTGAAAATATTTAATTTGGGTTTCCTTGTTAATTTTTTCTCTTTTTGATTATTATTATTTGAAGGTGATTTGTCAGAGGAAAGATTTAGGAAATTGGTACAGCTATGAGAATAAAAACACAACTTCCAGAGTCTCAATAAACACGCCCACCAGTGCCTCATCAGGCACTTTGTTAATACAATTTTACCAAACAACAAATACTAGAAATATGGATGTTCCCTGCATTTTTTTTTTAAGTTTTCTAAGTTAAGAAAATCATTAAAGTTATTCAATTAATTCTAATTAGGTCTAGTTTCTATTTTTATTTTTGTTATGTAAATTTTTACACACCCGCTTTTAGTTTTTACTTTAGTTTTAGTTAACTATAATAATCTTGCAAAGATTAAGTGACAAACTATGACCTAAATGACAGGTTGAACAGAAATGTGCTAGAGCCAACCCTAAAGGGAGTGTTTTTCTGAACTATCTGGTGCTGGTGCTTTCTGTTGAACATAAATTTACATTTATTCATCGAATTTGAACGATGCTACTGTTTGCTTTCTCTTGCACTTGAGCGTTTCTCCAGTATGAGAATGTAAAAACAAGTGCATTCCATTCAAAAACACTGCATGCGACAAACATTAGGGTGTTTTCTTAATTCTGCAAAGTTTCACTGTGGAGATTGTGTGGGCGGTGTAATGTAAATGAGTCTGCAGTTCACTGCAGAGTCATCTCTGTTGGCATCACATTGTAATTACCTAAATGGAAGAGGAAATTAGATTAACATTGACTCAGATGGCTGCTTGTGACAATAGAGAAGGCCGTTGGCTATTTTGCAAAAGGCAGTAAAGGAGTTCACTGGCATCTGAATTTCATTTATGTTGTGGTTGTGCTGTAATTTCAAAGAAACTGCAGCATCGTCCCCCTGTCTTCCTGCGCAAAAGTGTCCTAAATATCCTATGTGGTATGAGACAGAAAATTAAGTTTATTTCATTATTCAAAATCCTTAATACATTTTTATTTCACAGGAATACCCAGAGGGTTACTAAAGGAAAAACAAACACTCATTATCTGTGAATTTAATTTTTATTTTTTTTTTAACTCAAAGCAGTCTTCTTATTTGCATTGAGATAAAAGTGACTATAAACACTATTATCTTTGGGGGTTTTTTTCAGCAGTGACTCTGCCATTCAACATGTTCTTCCTGAAACTGTATCTATTATTTTACCGCAGAGTGCAGCTAAGTTTATTAGAAACCCAGCAGTTATACTAAATATAGCTATATACACCCTTTTATTGAGTTGCATCATACCTTCTGTACATCTGTTGGAGGTAAATTGATGTTATATAATTATATATTAATACCGTATTCCCTAAAGACTGTATGGGGATCTGTTACTAAAAGGCTGCCTTATGTAGTAGCTACCTTATGTCTAAGACATTTTCCCCGGGGACTACATGAGGCATGATTGTTTCTCGAGTCCACACTGACAAAGAGAAATGAGTGCTGGGACTGACTTCAATGAATGAGTTTCCCATCCCCTAAAGGGCTCTCAGTGCACTGAGCTTTTGTCATTATTTCATTTCCTTCACTTGGAATTTCTCTCTTTATATTGTGGCATGTGGGGTGAGCTGCAGGGTTTTTTAGAGTGTGCTTGAGTGGGAGATGGTGGGCTTAATGCTCAAAGTGTATTCAAACCCATCCACTGTGCCTCGCTGTTAGCAGCTTTGTGTGTATGTGTGCTATATTCCAGGGGGATTGCCTTTTTGCCTCCTGAGGACTCTGTTGCTTAAAAGGGACACGGGGCTTCTTAATGTATCCCCAAAGAGGGAGGCCTGTTTCCCTCTCTCTCTCCCTTTTTGTGTGAGTGCTGTGAAGTGGCACATGAGTATTGCTCTGTGATGGCAAGCCTGGGGCAACTCCGTTGTCGAAACAGCGAAGGAGCTCCTACATAACCGGCTACTGACTGAAAAGGAAACTGAGTGAGAGGTGAACTAATTCATATCAAACGTTAAAGCATGACTGAACTCACATGGCTAAAGTGGACATCCTGTGTCTCAATTTTTCCTGGTCCTAGCTGTGGCATTTTGATTGTGAGGGTTGGGCATTTGGTTGGGATGCTGTGTTAAACCAACTTTCTTAAGAAGTAAGCTTTTAATTTTTGTTTAAAAAACAGGATGTACAATATCAACAGTTATGTAATTAAATCCATGATTTGTTCTCATCTGCAGGCTTTTTGAGGGGTCCTCTGCAAAGAAGACTGAAAAGCTGAAAACCCTTATGTGCTATTTTAAAAGTGTTACTGAGAAAAGTGAGTGGTCACATTTTCTTCATGTTAAAAATTTACTGCCACATAATTGTCTTGCCAGATAAAACATTTACCTTGTTTTTTGCAGTGCCTACAGGTCTTGTAACATTCACCCGAAAAAGTCTGAATAAGCCACCAAATTGGAAAAGGTATAATAATATGATGTCAAAATAATATTATATGATGTATTCATTGGGCTGTTTGGAAACAAGCATGGATACATGTTCACATGTTCTTGATGTTGATTAAAAACTGGAAACTGTTTCAGCTCACAGACTCCACTCACGAAGCTCCACATCACCTGTGAAGGAACCATTGAAAATGATGGTTATGGAATGCTTCAGGTAAGAGAGAGTATGCGAGGAATGCACGAGTTGGAGAGACTTGAACCCATTGAATCTTTGCCCAAACGAGCTGTTTGTTTGAGTGTGCTTGGTTCCCATCCTCTTTCCCTTTACTGAGCCGCCTCGTTCTAGAGTCTTCCACCCAGAATGCTTACTACTGCTGAAAAGGCCTTTGAGGGAGCATTTGATGTGTCGGAGGGAGTTTGCGCTGGGACTGGGGTCGAGGCCTCTGAGCCTCTTGTGCTCTCTGCGTCGACGATACTTCCTGTATACTGTCAGGATGGCCTGCTCTGGCTTTCACCTTTTGTTTGCCTCCAGTTGCCACAAACTGACAGTTGATGTGCACACATGACCAGCTCCGGGGCACACTGCAACTTGGATTGATGGATGCTCTGTTGGGGTGGGGGCTGTGGTGAGGTGCTGACAGCCTGTCAAAGCAGACTTTGGAGGCTGGCTCGCTGTCCCAGAGATGAGTGACCAGTTTAGGGAGATCTGCTCTCAAACTGCTGCTCATCCCTTTGCAGCTTCTTCCTGGGGTTGTGAGGGGTTTGGTCTGGTCTGTCTACAGGCCAATGAGCAACTGTCAGAGATGAAATTGTAAGATTATATGTTCCACATGGGTGCTTTCTGACTAAAACAATCAATTCACGTCTCTCTGAGCTGAATCAATGAGATGAACGTTTGTTCTGAATCACAAACAGACTGAAATAGCAGTATTTGTGACTGGAGAAATATGTTTATTTTCACCTGTAGGACTGCTCTCTTCATTTGAAATTTGCTACTGGCAGCCTCATACCTAAATGCCTCTCCTGGGAAGAGTTTATTTTGGCATGGAGGACAGATCTCTGAGTAATGCCAGCACCTTAGGGCACCTTTCCAATCAGCTTGTCAGGGATTCTGTCACAAACTGAATAAAAAGGGCAAAGACCATTTCATGAGGTGCTTTCTTCCTGTTTCCAAAGCTGTCCATTTTAACGTCAGACAGAATGTTAGCACTTAGATATTTTCTTTTTATTTTCTAACACTTTCACATGTGACAAAACAATAGATGCTGCAAGAGTATTAATAATGTTTCATAATCTTTCCTTCATCATCAACCATCTGTCTTGATTTGCAGGTGGATTTTGCTAATCGGTTTGTGGGAGGAGGTGTCACCGGGTCTGGTCTGGTTCAAGAGGAAATACGTTTCCTTATTAACCCCGAGCTAATTGTTTCTCGTCTCTTCACTGAAGCACTGGATCATAATGAATGTCTGATTATCACAGGTAAGTGACAAACACTCTTTAACCTTGTTAAACAGTAGTTGTTACTAAAGGAATCCTATTCAATGATTCACAATTTAATCATATGATTCCGATCAAATCAATAACGCCATAGTCTCATTCTTCTACTTTTCTTCTACTTTGCTTTTTCGAATTTGACAGTAGAAAAATTGCATTGATTTCTAGTCAAACCCAGCATGGAGAACACATTGCACAGCTTCAGTTTACAGCTTTCTGACTCAGCATGGGGCTAAAGGATGTTTGTGGCAATTGTCCTGTTTTCTGTATCTGTCCTTGTCACCTGTTTTCTTTGATTGGGTACACACGGTAAATTCTGGAGACAGACTATGCTGTTGTGATTGCGCTGTTGGGGCTTTCTGTTGAGTAATACCTCAGAAAGGAGTGTTTGCCACAAACAAGGCTGGAACAGGCCAGTAGACCCAGTAACAAGAGCATCCCTTAGGGAGCCCCAGCAGGAGGCTGATGGCACCTGTCTGCTTTGTGGCTTGATTGTGTTCGATGAAGACTTTAGACAACCAACCAAGATACAAACTAACAAAAAAAACTAACAAAATAAACAAACCCTACTCAAATTCTCAAATATAATGTGACAGTAAAGGCCGCTAGTGGAACCAAGTCACACTAGTGAGTATGGTTGATGTGTCTTCTGATAGAAGTAAACAGAAATAGATTAATTGGTTTCACTGTGCAAGTGACCCAAAGCATACTGCTAAAGCAACCAAAGCAGTTTTCAGGGCAAAGAAATTTGATATTCTTCAGTGGCCAAGTCATCTAATCTCCGCTCAATAGAGTGTGCTACTCAGTTATTAAAAGCTTTAAAGTGAATGCAGAGAAACTCAGAAACAATCATCAACTTAAGTAGGTTAGGGCAAAGGTTTGGCAGACCATCTCAAGGAAGAAACAGCATGTGGTGATGTTCATGCGCTCTAACTTCAGGTAGTCATTGACAGAAAATTATTTTCATCCAAGTATTAAAGACAGTATTTAAAATTCTGTTAGTTTAGTCCATTTACCGTAGTTTTCGGGTCATAAGCCGCTACTTTTTCCCCACACTGTGAACACTGCGGCTTATACTGACGTGCGGCTAATGCATTTTTTTTTCATGCGGCCAAAAACATTTTGCCTGGTAACAGTAGACTAATAAAATTGATAAGTAGTATATATACAGTATATATTTTTAGCGGTTGTTAAGAGACGTTGTAATGTTGTTTGTGCACTGTTCCGTAAAAAAACCATAAGCAACGTAATTTGTGTGTTACCGATACGTATGTATACTTAAAGGTAGCCGTGTCACAGGCGCTATTCGAGGAAAAAAAGCATTTGCAGTAATTTGCAATTAAAATTAGTCAGATCTGTCTCTCTTTGGCCCCACCGGACTTATTTATGCACCATTTATTTCAGTTATTTTATTTTGTATAACTGATAGAACATATAAGCTGCTGTAATTAATCCAGGTGTCTGCACAGGCCACATATTACACATTTTTGAAATCATGCTGAGTAAAATCTCTATGAAGTACTCCAAATATCTACTATGTTTTTGCCTATTTCAGCTTGTTGTTTTGCATTGATTGCAATGTTTTGGTTAATCCACAACTCATTTCGATACCCTTAAGGGACAACAAACATCATGGATTATATTATATCATGTTAAATGTCCTCCTTACATAGCACGTGCATTGGGTAAGAACAGGAAGTGAGGTCCTAGAGGCACCAGTCATACTGCAGCATAAGAGTCTCTTGCTCTCATAGAGTCACCTTGAGACTTCTTGCTGGCCGCCTTTCCCGCGTCTCTGCTTATGCCACTTAACTTTATTACTTGGGCCCAGAATTAATTATAGCTGGAAGACCTGACTCAGACCTGCTCTACTAATGGACTCTTCCATTCCATCATCTTTATTAAACCCGGGCTGTATCTCTTGTCCTCCACGGTAAAAGTCCAAGCCTTTGCTGCAATGTGGTCACGTGGTAAATCATGTTCCCTTGTGATACATTTTGGCATACAGTACTGAAGCTAATGGATCGTACTCCTGCACTGAAATTTGCAAAAGTGCCTTATCCTAATTGAATTTTCCTTGATTGCTAGATATCTGGCTGCCAGTGGGGCGGTCACAAGTATAAATAGTATCAAGGAGAACTCATATGAACCATATGAATGGTGGTGCTGACCAGAAAATGTGGTTCATGCTCGGTGCATG
Source organism: Perissodus microlepis (assembly GCF_051167445.1). Taxonomy (NCBI): domain Eukaryota; kingdom Metazoa; phylum Chordata; class Actinopteri; order Cichliformes; family Cichlidae; genus Perissodus; species Perissodus microlepis. Next base: position 11,307,423 of record NC_140468.1, read on the forward strand.
CAGGAGACAGAGTCATAGGGATTTTTCATTTTTATTTTTTCACAGTATTTTTTTTTTACAGCATCTACAATTTGAACATAATTAAAGCTATATTTTACCCATGTGCTATCCTCTTTTGTTCAAATGCAGAAGTAAAACTTGTTCAAATGAGATACACTGCTGACTTTCTACTGTCTGGTCTTCCACAAGAATGTGAGACAATTTGTTTTGATGCATTTACACATGAATGGGACGACCTTCAGGTTTCAGTGAATTACACCTGCTGTTTTTTAATATGACCTGTTCATTTATAAATAATTTCTAAGGAACAGACACATCTTCTTCTGGCCAAGATCGATCCTCTTCAGTTCTTACTAGAATTAATTTTTAAATGGCAAATGGGTTGAATACAAAGCAAAAGCATAATCTGTTTTGCTCCTGAAGAATGTGCCATTCAAATGCAAAAATGTTTGAGAAAAGAAATCTTATTTGGAAAACCAGTAAAGGTCAGGTGTATGCATAGTGTATGCACACAAAACCATCTAGTACAACGGCTGTAATATCCCATCTTTAGATTAGATATCAACATCACTAAAGTATTTATTAAGTAGTAGCTTTATGGGGTTTTTTATTCAGTTATAGTGCTGGGTGCAAGTTGACATGTGTTTGCCATCAACAGCGTGACTGAAAAGTACCTGTGCATGTACGTCAGTCTTTTGCAGACCTTTTGACCCAAAGTATGCATCTCTAATTTCAAATGTGCCAATGGCACTGAAGCTCAAAAAACTTTGTATGGGCACATAAGTCATGTAGAAGATTTATTTTCTAGCGCTGTTAAACTACATGAGATACGTCATTGTCTTACTCATTTTGCTTATTTAAAAAAATAGAGGTTGGTTAATTATTAATGACGTGTCTGTCAAGTGGAGTGCACCCTAGAGATTCCCCCATGTGTTACTAATAATAGCTGCTGACCAAGGCATCTCTACTAATCACTTGGTTTATTGACCTTGCAGCATGAAGCATCTCTGCAAGTGCTCTCAACAGCTAGGTACTAATGAGTGTTAATGAATGGGAAGTTAATCTGTGGCCCAATTATATTGACTGTCCTGTTGTTTTAATAATATAAATTTTCCTTGTGATTTTAAGCATTGAACTGTGTTTAGGAGCCAGTTGTTTGTGTTACACTAAAGTATAGTAACATGGGTTTTCAACTACTGATAGCATTTAGGTGGGAGCCCTAACAGAGTTTTTAAATGTCATTGCTTTTACCTATCAAAGATTTGTTATTCTGTATGTTAACACAATAAACTAACCCACATATTAGTTTTGAATCATGAAGAGAAAGATAAATAATCTTTAATTCTAAGTATGTGTAAATAAAATTGAGATTTATATGTTTATATGTTGCTTGCTTAAGTGTGCCTGAAGTTCCTGTTTGTTATTAGGAACACAGCAGTACAGTAAATACACAGGATATGCACAGACCTACCAGTGGGGTGGCAGCCGTTTGGACACAACTCCAAGGTATCTGGTAATTTTACTTGGTTTAAGACCTTTTACATTTTAAAATAGTAAATAAAAACTGTTGTAACTTTGTTAGATCTCCTTACATTGATTAGCTTGTCTTTTTCACCACCTTGGTCTAGTTGAAATATCTTGTAAAATAGTCACACTAGTCAAACTGTAGCATGACCAAAATTACTGCGAGCGTGTGCAATGAACCTGTGAAATTGTTGCTTCTGAAATAGTTGTTATGTCAAGACAGCCATAAAACCAAAATGAGATGGAATCAGTTTTCTATCAGGCTGAGACCAAGTTGCCAGTTACAAGCAATCTGTTTGTGATAATATGGCCATTCACTCTGATAAATCAGCAGATATTGCAAATCTGTTGCCATCTACATACATAGAAATTCACAATTACTAATTACTTTCAGAGTCCAGACAGAATTTTGTGAATCTGAAAGAAAAATGTATATATTTCTCATTAAATAGTGATGTGGTAGCTATGGAATTTAAGCTGCAATTATTAAAGGAGTTACTGAAGGAAACATGCAGTGGTAGATTCTTTCCTTGAAATGCATGTAAGCCACACAAAAACTCAACCTAGGTTTCCACTGGCCAGCTGGCCCCACTCTGAGATCCCATTTAGAAAGGTTACCATATTTAGTACACATACGTTTTCCTTTAACTTTAAATCTCACAATGGATGGATTGCCTTGTCCTTTCTGACTCAGGGCAGCATTTTGTTCCACTAAAACATTTCAAAACCATTTCTTTGATTGAATTTTTATTTCATTTTCAGTGATGGCTGGCAGAGAAGATGCACTACGATTGTGGCCATCGATGCGCTGCAGTTCAGGAACTTTCTTGAACAATTTCACCCAGATCGACTCAACCGAGAACTTAACAAGGTTGTCTTTCACTTTTGTTTCACTCCGTATTTTGTGTTATTTTTTGCAGTTGTTTTTCTTCGCTCTGTATGTTACGATGAGTTGAGTAAAGTATTTGCCCAAAATTGTTGAAATTAGGACCATAAATTTCGGAGTTCGGTGTGGTCACTTATAGTTAGCTCCAAAAGTGAGTGAGTCCTCACAGACTTCATGGCCAGCTTTGCAGCAGAAAGAATTATGTTTACAACTTCCTATGAAGAATTTTACCATAGCACACATCTTTAAAGGCCTAAATTTAGTATAATAAGGGCTGTGGTCTCTTTGCATGCCAGGTTGGTTTTGTTGTAAGGCTGTCTTATATTAGCCAGTATTAACATCCCATTTATTATCATAGTGAATAATGGCTGCACCTTCATACCTATTGTGTGCTAACTGTTAACTTGCCAGTTTTATCCTTGTAGTAGATTCACTCCGGTAAGCGTTAATGACTTTGTGCTTCATCTCTGTCATCTCCTCCGGCCCTGCACCGGCTATATGAGGAGAGAGAATAATTATCAGGTGTGCCTGCTCCACCCCTCCCTCCAATTCTTGAGGTTACTGTTGCTGGAATTTGGCACTATATGAATTGAAATCAATTGAATTGAAACACATAGAACCCCACAGCCAAGCCACTGCAATACCCTTTTCCAAATACGGTCACATGCAGTTAAAACAATAGCTAAACAACAGATAACTAAACTTCACAGATGTAATCCACAAACTAGTTGGTTATGTCATAGTAGGTGCAGCCATCTTTTATATCCAGTCTATAATTTGTCTTACGCTTCACACCTGTTTAGATAGAAAAAAAAAAAAGAAAATTGTGTCATACATAGTGAGTGCTGCTGAAAATATACTTTTTTTTTTCCTTTTTTAAGGGCAGCACTGTACGTTTTGATTTGGCAAATTTTTACACTGCATGCAGAGGGATATGTGTAGCAGCCTAGCCTGCCAAGTGACTTTGTTAACCACTACACTATAGAGCAGCTAGGTTTTAAAAAAATCTACTCTTAATTTCTAAATTCTCAGTTAATTTTTACAAATTTGTATTTATGATGGTGAATCTGTAGGGAACTTCTATCACTGCCACTGAAGTAATGTCATTTTAGAATTTTGATTTGCATTGTTTCATCACAAATATCATCTGAGTTGATATTGACTCGTGTTTACTTTTCTCAGGCTAAATAGATGAATTATGACGTGCCATATGCATGTAATACGTACTGATAGATTGCTGTATTTGTAAAGAATAAACATAATCATATTCATTACACTGTCCATTAGGCCCAGCATGAATTCTAATAAGCATAATTAACCTTAGTGCAATTAATCACTGTTAGCACATTTGCATCATGTTAAAGACACAAAAAACAAAAACAAAAGTCCTTTGTTATGTGTAATCTTCCCATGGTTGTCATATCTATTTGTAATAGAAAATCAAGATGTTGATGTTGTCAGGTCTGCTGTCAGAAATCATGGAGGGGTTTGACAGCTCTGACAAGGATTTAAAAAATGGACCAACATGAAGATCAATCCCAGTTCGACTATTGTTCAGTTAACTGTCATATCTGCCCTTTCACAGGAAGAATTTACGACTGGTCAGTTGGAGGACGGGCACTTACAATTCGTTTTCAGTATGCATCATTAATGTTAAGAGCCCCCTGCAGATATCTCATGTAACAACCTTTTGCAAATAATTTGCCATGTCACTTGCAACCCACCCAACATGTGATTTCATATGTTTTTGGTTATAACACATGGGTTTAGTCAAACGAATCGATAACATTGAGTGAATAGCCATGAAGTGGAACAATGATGCTAAATGACATCGTGTTAAAAAGGCATGTTCAGCCTAGTCAACCAAACCTAATTTTTTATGGCCTGTCAGCAGCATGACTGTTATTACAAAAAAAATATTCAATTACTTTTTGTAGTCAAACCATTTCACTTACATCACAGCTGGACAATTACACTATTTTACCACTTCGTTAGGTGTACCATGCTTGTACTGGGCTTAACTGCCTCAGTTGGCCATGGCATAGATTCAACAAGGTTGTGGAAAAATGTATCAGAGACTTTGGTCCATGTTGACACAATAGTATCACAAAGTTGCTGTTTATTTTTTAGCTGTGCATCCGTGATGTTAAGATCCCATTTAATCAAATCCCAATGTTGCCCTTTTGGACTGGGATCTGGTGACTGTGGACTTTGAAGAACAGTGAACTCATGGTCATGTTCAAGAGACCAGTTTAAGATTATTTGAGCTTCTTTACATGGCATGTTATCCTGCTGGAATAAGCTATCAAAAGATGTGTATACTGTGATCAGAAATGGATGGACATGTACTCAGTATTGAACCCTACAGCCAAGCCACAAACCACATCCCGCCACTGCAATCCAGAAACACTGAGGTAGGCTGTGGTGTTGAAGCAATGCTCATTTGGGGCCAAAAAATATCCCCCATAAATTACTGGACCACCATCAGCAGCCTGAACCATTGATGCAAGGCAAAATGAATCCGTCCTTTCATGTTGCTTACAATATAATTACATTAAATGATTGCATTTCTAATTTTCTGCTGTCTTTGTGTAGGCTTACTGTGGCTTTGCATGCCCTGAAGAAAAAAGTCAGAACCTTGCAGCAGTTGCGACAGGAAACTGGGGCTGTGGGGTTTTCGGAGGTGACACACGTCTGAAAGGTAAGCACTGACGTAACACTGCCGTCAGAGGATCTCGTGGCGAAAAGGGCTCCTGCAATCTTTGTGCACTTGGCAGTCTAATTGGAGTCTCTTCCTCGATATAACAGAATGTATTTTAGATAGAAAAGCTCCAGCAGATCAGTGTGAGCTCCATTTGTCTTCTGGGAATGCGTTCATTTACTTAAGGCCTGTTCGTTGGCTTCCTTCTATTGATCAAATGACAAAGTTAATATGTTTCATTAATAGTGAAATTGATCGCCTGCTTGAGTCCATCAATCTGTTGCAGCTTTCTGTCTGTGCTTTGTATCACTGTCACAGCAAAGGGAGCTCCTTTTTGCCAACAATTTGCAATAATAGCTCTGCTTCTCGCTTACTATCTGACTTGGAGACCTTGTGCTTACAAACTATACATCCATCCATTTATTAATTAGCTGTAGCAAGGTACAGTCCGTTATAGGCACTATCACTACCGTCTGCTTAATGATGTGCCTCCAGGGAAGAGCTCTGTAATTCAGATGCTGTTCTCTGCCTCGATTTATTGTCTGTAGCATCACATAGACCCCCTTTTTTTTAATTGCCGGATAATTTTTGAGGAAAGAGTTGAAAGAAGGGGAGAGAAACAGCTGAAATGAAGAGATTTTCAGCTCAGACATCCTGTGAAAATGTTGATTCAGTTTTGCTCATTAACTTGGCAGTGTACTAACATTCATTAATCAGTAGACACATTTCCGGTCTCTTAAAATATTCACAGCTCACCGGGGCCAGACCTGGACTCCCTTTGTAACTAATCCAGCATACTCAGTAGGGGTGAGACCAGTTCCCCAGATAACTTACCTTTTGCTGTAGGCTACAGAAGCTGATACTTCTCAGTTTTAAACAAAAGCTATTGGATGACTTTTCAGACCTCTGTTTTATTTGTCTTTGTTTTGTTTTTGCAACTGAATCTATGAACGTGTGTGGAAAACTCTTCAAAAGAATGTTCAAATTGTTTTTAGCTCCTATATTTTCCTTTCAAGCATTTGCTTGAATCCTTAATATACTTGAATACTCAGTTAATTTCCTTTCGAACTATAAATAACGTTTTTTTAAAGTCCAGTTTAGTTGATATACTGCATTGAAACATATTTTGTGTCACATACACTGTTGAGGCTCATCACTGCCTTCTTTTCCTCCAGCTCTGCTCCAGATGCTGGCAGCTGCTGAGGCGGGCCGAGACGTAGCCTACTTCACCTTTGGTGACAGCCAGCTCATGACAGATGTCCACAACATGCACTCTTTCCTCATTCAGAAAAACATCAGTGTTGGTAAGGGGAACAGCCCAGGCATCGTGCCAGCTTCTTGTTTTTATGAAACTTTTTGTACTTTTACATTCAACATTTTTAAATTGTCAAAGATGCAATTAAAGAAATAAAGTAAATACAGAAAATATGTATTGAACACGCCACCAATTTTCTAAGTAAATATAAGTATTTTTCTAAAGGTGCTATTGACATTAAATTCTCACCAGATGTCTGTAATAACCAATCCAGTCCATACATGCAAAGAAATCAAACCATAGATGTCGATAAATTATATGTAACAATGAGAAGTGACAGAGAAATGGTACTGAACACATGAAGAAAGGGAGGTGCGAAAAGGCATGGAAAGAGAGGACACCAGCTGAAATCTATCAGTAATCAGAAAGCAATTCCTGCAACTTTGTGCAAATTAATATCAACTGGTTTGGTTCCCAACCGATGGCCTATAAAAAGGTATCTCGTTACCATGGTGTCACACAAGAAACATTTCATGATGGGTAAAATCAATGCGCTTTATCAAGACCTTTGCAGCCTTATTGTTGTAAAACATACTCATGGCATTGGTTACCGAAGAATTTCTAAACTACTGAATTTTCCAGTGAACACTGTTGGGGCCACAATCCAGAAGTGGAAAGAAGATAATTTCATCATAAACTGGCCATGACCAGGTGCTCCCCGCAAGATTTCAGACAGAGGAGTGAAAATAATTATCAGAAGAATTGTTCAGGAACAATGGAGTTGACTGACTTGTGGAGAGCTACAAAAAGGAAGGATGAATGGAAAAATTGGGGACATTTTTGCTAAAAATCTGCTGCCATCTACCAAAAGACAATGGAAACATCCAAGGAAACTTTCAGTTGGTTTTGGAGAAAGCACATAAAGCTCTATGGAAAGCACTAAAGCTCAGAGTTCATAGAAGGGGCCCATGAAACCTTCAGGAGTTGAAGACTGTGTGAAAGAATGGCCGCGGCATGGGACTAGTTTCTCCATACAGGAGGCGTCTTCAAGCTGTCATCACGAACAGGCTTTTGTATGTTCAATACTTTTTCTCGTGTCACTTCATTATGTAACATAATTATGTTACATCTATGGTTTGATTTCTTTGAATGTCTGGATTGGATGGGTTGTTGCCGACATCTGGTGAGAATTTCATTACAATAGCACCTTTCGAAACATATTTACTTAGAAAATTGTTATTGTTTTTACCAACTGTAACAATGCAATTATTTTTTGTTATGAGTTTTGGAAAATAATATGATCTCGTGAACCATGAAATTTCCATCCCATATTTCAGCCTAATATGAAGATTAGACAATATCTCCTTGTCTTGTTACAGGAAAGGCATATGATCTCTTGGGGCAGTATTACAGCTCAGAGTGCAAGAACTGCCTTGGTCGACGCCCTGACGTCAGCCTCTATTCCTTCATCTACCAGCAGGTCAACTCCTCCCTGGCGCCTGATGACTCCAACATGGGTTCAGCCAGACAACACGCACCCACTGACTGCCATTAAGGTTAGGTGGCTGATGAGTCACCGTGACTTGCCTTTAAAAAATGAACATTAAATGAATAAAATATTTTCAGTTCCTTTGCTTTTTTAACAAAATCTATTTTCTTTTGTTTATATGATGGTGGATGTAGCAGATGTGGTTTTAACCACAGGCTAATAAAAATGATAATGAAGGTCTAGTATGCATACCCTTTAAAAAAAGCAGGGGGTGGTTAGTTATGGCTGCGTCTGGCACTGTACTCCAAGATGTGTTCATTTGGCTGTAGCTGGTAATACTGCAGTAGATTGAGCTTCAGTGTGACGCGATTGTGATTTTAATGGTGAAGCAAAGGTTGCCATCCATCTTCTCAGTTTGTCATGTTGCCTATTTTTTACACCAACACATATCCAGCCTAATTGAATTGGCTGTCAGAAATCAAGTTAGAGGAAAAGAGTAATAAGAATTGTGTGTTGGAAAGCTTGGAGCGGTCCCAGAAAAGTGGTTTGATTTAAAGAGCAGCCTATTTCTCAGCAATAATCGCTTCACTTCTGTGTTTATTTATTTGCAGGCATTGAAAATGGATCCATTCAGATTACATTGTTGTGGGTGTTTCTCTGTTTGTGATTGCAATTAAGATATTAAAAAATGATTGTTTGCGTCTTCCATTCATTTCAATGTTAAACTGTTTTCTTTGCCTTTTTAATTTTTATACAACATCACTAGAATTAAAAATCTGAAATATTCTTGGCAAAATTAAAAAATGTTACATTAAAAATCAACAGCGCAATTTAAATTGAGCCACAAATCTCATCTCTGACTTGATGAATGATGGCTCCTTGTCCCACAGATGTTATGGCAAAATGACTTTCTACACAGCCTTACCATTTATCTGTCCCCAACTATTGCTTCATCCTTTCCTTCACAGTTTAATAAGGTCACACCTTTTATATAAACTGCACATGACACCTCATTAAGTGAAGAGTAGATCATAGAGCATCCAGTCAGATCTGGGAGTCAGGTAGTGGGACTCTGTGTGATTCGTCTGACTGTTATACAAAATGCAGCTTCTTTTGCGTCAAGAAGCTGGCTGACCGAAGTTTCTGCAGGTAGATCTTTGGCACAATGTGTTTAGCTTTCATGGATTTCCATGGGTCTTTATTACAGTTATGTATTTAAGCCAATTTGTGTTAAATAAAAGCCGATTAACACCATTAGCAGTCTGACATCGATACAGTTTTATCCTTTAATGGTAACTAAAGCATGGGCTCAAGCTGTAATTGTGTACTTCAATGAAATAGATGATGTTTTATTTCACATTTGACCATCATTTATTTAAACGCAAAAGTTGTTATCTTTCAATTTATAGATTGGCCAGTCCGCAGAGGTCTATATGCACTATTGTGCAAAAATCCAGAGCCCCCTCTCATTTCTTTATTTTGCTAGGAAAAGTGAGTTTGAAAAGCAATATTTGGTAGGACCACCTTATTTTTCAAAATCAGCCTGAACCCTTTTAGAAAAGTAGTCTTCAGGAATAGTTCTCCAGTCTTATTGAACTTCATTTATGGCTCTTCTTTGCATGTTGGCTGCCTTTAGTTCTGTTCTCTTCAAAATGACCCCACACTGATTCAATAATGCTGAGTACCAGGCTTTAAGGAGACTAATTCATGACTGATAGTGTTCTAGTGTTTTCTGTCCAGGTATGCTTTTACCACATTGGGAGTGTGCTGGAGATGCATGGTGGATCAAAATCTAATGGTACCTTTCAGTATTTACAATTCCATTGAGTTTGACAAGATCCTCAAAACCTCAAAATTACCTTTGCAAACATTGCAATATTTCTGTTAATAGCTATTTGGGGCTAAATACTCATTTACAACTGGCATTTTTAATAAAGTCAACAAAAGAAAGGGCAACAAATTGTGTTTTTGTGACAGGTTGCTAGTAACAAAGCTCTACTGAGGATTCAGTACAATATAAAATTGGTTCTTTGCTAAGTTGTCTGTTGTGTGGAGACACAACACTGGTTTATCCCTTGAGTTAGGTGTCTTTTTCAGTTTCAATGATTTATGGATGATTGCCAAGTTGTTCAATAAACGAAAAAAAATTCTTCTGAAAATTGTCAGGTACAAAGACTGGACTGAAAATGAGTGAAAAAGCAGCAAATGTCCCAAGAAAGCCTGACTCGTTTGGAAGTAAAACATAAAGAAATTACAATCTGCTCAAGAATTTTGCACAGTACTATATGATTGTTTTGTTTTTTTTGTTGAATGTTAATTTAGTTTTGTTTGCTGAATGGATTCATGGGAGCTTGTAAGTAAATGAGAGATATGTAGGTGCCTCTAAGCTTGGTACTGTCTGCCTTTATGGAATCAGGGCCTGAAGCAGGGGGTCTCTCTTTGTACCTTGCTGGCTTCAAAAAAGCCTTTGGTGGCATCTCTCCAGAGGGGTTCCACCATAGACACACAGGGGTATCCTACTGGACTGATCCCTCTACAGTGAGCCTCATGTGTGTTTTCGACCTTTAGCCTGCCATCTGTCAGAAAGTCACAAACATGCCCTGTGTTTAGTCTTCTAAACATCTCTGTAATGCAGTCTGGTAATGAAAAGTCCTATTAATAATGGAGTTTCGAGATTGATCTCAGTATGGAGTGGGTCCTTTAAAATAATTTTCTGTTGTGTATGCTTATATTCTGTTAGCTCTTCAGCTTACTTCCACTGGATATTTATTTTATAGTATGTAGAATATCTTTTGCTGTTTTAGACATCGAGTAAGTACAGCTCTAGATTGATTTTCTTGGCTTACTTTCATCTCAAAGATCTCAAGAAGACACTGTGTACATAAATTCAGGGATTAATCCTAATTAATATGGGAACCCACTTTTGCTTTAATGCTAAATTCTAAAAAAAAAATTGTAAATGGATTGTGATGAAATTTAGTGCAGACAAATGTACACATCTCTAAAGCTAAATTACAAAAGATCGGCCCCTTTAGTGCTTCAAAGAGCAACAAAAGTTGGCATTGGAGTAAAAGGTGATTCTTTTGTAGCAGGCTGATCCACATAAAAAACACTAGACTATTAAAAAAGCTTTTTGAGTAATTACTGTGGACTGGTTTCCTGTGCCACTTGGGGTATTTTTCCCCATGGTGACTGCACTGTTAACAAAGTAATTATTAACAAAGTTTCCAGCAGTGTACGTTTTTTCTACAGTAGTATATAAGTAAGTGTTTAAAGAAGTACATAGCTAGGTTTTTCTGGTGTAACACAAAGTAAACAAAGGTAGCTCACAGTGGAAATCTAAGAAAGCTAAAAAAAAAAAAAAAAAGCTAATAAAATAGTATCTACACTGTACTATAAAAAAATCCTCAGGTAAGCCCAGAGTTTAAGCCACCATTCCCATTTTGCGCTAGGCTACAAGTGCGGTACTCAGGAAGTTTATCATTGAAAAAGCTGTCCTCGAGAATCGTCTACCATATCCTGAACACCTGTCCAGTGGTGGTCCCCACCCTATAACAGCTGGGATAAGCTCCAGCACCCCCGCTGCCCTGAACGGGATAAGAAGTGAATGAATGGATGGGTGGATGGTTATTATGTTTATTAATTAAGGCAGATGTGGCTCAGGAGTTAAATCATGTCACCTATTAAGGTTGGTGGTTTGATCCCTGTCTCCTCTAGTGTACATGTTGAAGTATCTTCGGGTAAGGTACTGAACCCCGAGTTGACCCGATACATCCATCACAATGTGATTGTGACATTAAACGTGCGTAGGCATCACAAAAGGCACTTGTGGAACTGTGTACGTGAATGGTTGGATGAGGCTTGTTTGCATCATTAGGAAGAAATTATCAGCAGTAAGATAACAAAACAACAAACTCAAATTTAAGTTTATGTTTCATATGTTAAATAAGGCGAGTTAGCAGAAATAATTACACATGCACTGTAAAAATAGACTACATGGCGTACTAATGTAAAGCCATCTTATTTGATGATTATGACCGAATCATCAATGCAGCCCAGACAACAAAGACAACACATTAAACAGCCCATTAATAAATTCGTTTTGAAGCTTGAAAAATAAAAAAAACATCCACTTGTGTTTTGTTTCCATCCAAGGGGGTCAGCTTGGATAATGTAGGGTGCTGTATTATAAATTGGGAGGCCTATTAAAATTAATTATAAGCTATTTACTTCATATTTCCTCATCATTTTTGATCATTAGTGGAAACTCCCTGCAGCATTTTGAGGAGTTATGCAAGGTTTTCTTGGCCACAGATTAAAGGTATTATCAGCTGAATATTGATATGTTTGATGAAACCCTGGGAGCTGCGGCTTGTATTTGTTTGGACTGAAGACATAAAACCAAAATAGGATTCGCTGTCATGAGCAGCCTTTTGCTAATTATTCATACTGTGTCCTTTTCCATGGTAAAGTCCTTATGGGGGAAAAAAGGATGAATGTTGCAAATACACCTGGGGCATTGAGTTCTAATGGCATGCAGCTAATTTGCAAATGATTCTGATCTAGGAAAATGGGTTATGTTTTTTACAGTACTGGTACTAGCATTGATGGTTAATATATGTAAAAATAGTCACTGCTAACACCGAAATAGACAGAACTAAGCGTACTAACCTAAAACGTCACCCAAGGTCAGCCTATGTAGAATCAAACTGGGGGATTTGTATGTCCTAATTTGTCTTCATTGTGCATATTAGCAGTTAATTTTAAAACTGAATGACTGAACTTTTAAAGAAATGACCTCTTTATAATTAAATATTTAGACATCAAAGAGCTCTGAGCGTGCTCTAATTAATCTCCGCGCTGCAGTTTTTATTGCACAATGTTCTTTAGCAAGATCTTTAACGCAGGTACATCCTATTACAGTAGCTGCATTTCTGGTGCGGGACACAGTCAGCTAAGCTTAGAGTGACCAGGTTGTCCCACTTTATGTGCAGGACATTTTTGTCCCTTGTTGCACTTACTACGACAAAAGTCAAAGGTGAATGAGAAGAAATACGAGATGTGTCATTTTAGGGATGCACTGGCAGAACAGCAGCTGAAATAAATTGTGCATTAGCTTCCATTTTGGTTTGTTTTATTTAATTAGAGAAAAGTGTGAAATTTTCTCACTGAAGTGTAATGCAGTGGATTGTCATATGATAAATGCTCAACCTTAAATTTGTATAGTTTGTTTTTATTTTCTAAGTTTAGATATACACTTTATTACTTACACCTTGCAAATACCAGCTTGGACTCCAATCTAGTATTAGAAGACCTGTTAAAACCCCCTTTTAACAGGTCTTCCTGTTAAAAGGGATTTTTTCCTTCCCACTGTTACCAAGTGCTTGCTCAAAGAGGTTGTATAATTGTTGAGGTTTCCTCCGACTGTTGTAGTGATTTGCTGCTGCATGAACTGAATTGAACTGAATTAATAGCGCCACACAGTTGCTCCATAATCCATGATGGGAATCTCCAGTTTGACCACCTCCCAAAAGAACTCTACTGGATTCAGATCTGGTTGCTCCATTTGAGTGCAGTGAACTCATTTTCATGTTCAAGAAACTGCTTTAAACCACTGATACAAGGCAGGATGGATTCACGATTTCATGTTGTTTATGCCAACATATCTGACCCTACCGCCTGAACGTTTTAGCAGAAACAAGTTATTAAACCAGACAACACTTTCTAATCTTTTATTGAGGTTTCTCACATGACACCATACACATATTGCTTGATATTTTTCTGCCATATTGGACTTAATAAAACCACAAATTCCTCGATGTGGCTGGCACCAACAAACTTGTTATATTCAGAGTCACTTAAATCACCTTTCTGCCCCATTCTGATGCTTACTTTGAACTTGAGCAGGTTATCTTGATCATTTCTAAATGTCAAAATGCACTGAGTTGTTTCCATGTGATATTTGTGTTAGAGAGCAGATGAACAAATATACCTAACAAATTTCAGACTGCTTTGCCCTTTAATCAGATTTGTGCCATCATAATTCACAGCTGTATCTGTGTGTGTGTGTGTGTGTTTGAACTCAGTGTGACCTAAATGTTTGACTACTTCTTCTGCGTCCTGTGTGGTGCCTCAGCAGTGGCATAGTTGCCATTGTTTGATGGTAATTTTGTCTCTCCTCCGGCTCTACACATGCTGAGATGGTTCCTCGTCCAAAGGCAGTTCCTTTGCTGCCCAGAAAATTTGCTTGCATTGTCTTTTATTTGGCCTAAACAGCCAGCAGCCAAAATAAATATGGGCTGTTGTATAGAGCGTGGAGGTAGTGGATAAATCCATTTAAACAGTTTTTATTTATTAGTGACAGCTTTCTATGACCATTTTTGTTTAAATGTTTACACAGCAATTGATCCAAAAGAAAAATCAATTTTAATTGATAGCCAGCAGTAATACCTAAACTGACTGCTCGTTCTGTAAGGTCAAGGAGTGAGTGAGTGAAATTATTTTTTGCTCCTTGTGTTATTTGATTGCCTATTTGTCACTGGAGTGTCATGTGATTGATACTGACTCGGCTTCAATGAAAGATGAAGGAAGGCCATCCCTTCTGGCATGCAGGAGTAGGAATGTGTTGGCTTCAACTTGTGTTTTGCGAGCATTTCTTTTTTTAAAACATCATTAAAGACATTTGCTGTACAATCATTCCACGCTGGAAAAAGAGCAGTTCTTCTGGCCATAATTGTATATGGGGGAAAATGCATGTGTTAGCTTCCTAGCATTTCTATTGAATCCAGTGTCAGAGTTCTTAAAAATCTGCTGGATAGGCCTTTGCAGAAGAAAGAGCACATTCAAATGTGAGTGTATAAAACTGAGAGAACCTGCAAAGTGCTGACCACTTAAAATTGCATGAACTGTTCATTAGTGCCCATGATTGCTGATTTTCCATTTTTGCCATGCATTTGGATTCACTACATCAAATTTAACTCTCTAAATGCACCATGCAGGAAGTTGTCTTCTTCTTCTTCTTCTTCTTCTTTTTTTTTTTAGTTGTGCTGGTTTGCTTTCTGGAGTTTGTGTTTTTGAATGAAGTAGTTCCTCGGGCCTTTAATTAAACACTTGTTGCTCCACTCACCCGTGAGGTAGATAACACCATCTGTTCCATATCCGCACAAGACCAATCATAATTTCAGAAAGAGAAAAACATATTTCATTCCCTGGCAAAAATTTCAAAGCAGTGAATCTTATTAGGGAATATGAAACACACCTAAAATAGGCTTTAAAATATTTCAAATTACAGTATTATTTGAAAAAAGCCACACGTTCAAGTGAAATGTATTGATGTACATGTCAGTGTTGATCTTCGGGTACTTCGGGCATGTTACCGCATCAGACAGATGTCTCTATCGGGGTTTCAAAGGTGCCGGAGGCAGATGCTTCCCAAACATTTCAAAGGAGACATTTTCCTGGCTTTTGGCCTTGATCATTTTCAGGATATGATTAGATTCCAACACATGGTCACTGGAGAGAAAACAAAGTAACAAAAATAAGTTTAAGTAGACTTTACTCACTAAGACGTAGATAATGGATCAAAATATGGTGGGTTCTAATTTAAACATGAGGATATGTTGCACTGCAAATTGAAGATCTTTACAGTTTTTCACTGTTTATCGGACAAACCTGCAATTTTACATTTTTTCAATACTGACATTAACTTTCAAACAGTTAAACCTTCAATAGAAAGCCATAGCTGCAATTTTTCCTTTAACGTCTCCCATAAAATGCTTGATATGTTGTTTTGTGCATGTATGTGAAGGGTCTTTGACAGGGTGGGGACCATGGAGAATAGCACTGCGTGGTGACTCGAGGCAAGGACCCGTCACGTGTCGCAGGTTGACTCTGTTTCTGTCTGTCCATTGAGCGAAGGGAGTTGTCTGAAAGCGCTTTCAGGGCTTTTCAGAGTAGCTTTGGCAGAGTGAACCCCAAGGCTCTGCTGTGCACTGGGCTTGTTACAAAGCTGTCACTGTTAGGGTGGCAGCACACAATGCAGTGGTCCCTTTGCTGGATGTAGGACAAGAAATGCATAGCTGACTGTTATTCACAGATAATTTAAGAAACCAAATGTAGTACTTGTCTTTGTTCCCACAGGGCGAGGGTTGAGGATTTCCTGGTTAAAATGTAATTTCCTGCTCGGCCTTTTTAAAGCCCCCCGGTCCTTTAGGAGACATATTTTTTTAATCAACACATAGTAAATGAAACATAATAACATCTAGCAGCTACCTCAGATAACTCAGGGGATTTATGGCTTCTAATTGAAAAAGACTCTTTTATCTTTGCTCTCTGCTTAAGATTATTCATGACTGAGTTCTTAACATGAGGTTAATATGATATATTAAAGCGCATCACAAAAGAAAAAAAGTGGATAGATTTACAAATTTTGGCAGTTTTTTCTTGTTCTTTTTCATGCGACCATAATATAAAATCCTTATTCTCTTATTTTTTCTTTGCATAGCTGTCAGTGTTTTAATCATGGAAGTAAAATTTTATGATGTTTGGCTTCTGTCTGGCATAAGCAACGGTGAATCTTTGCTAGCATATATTTCTGAGTCAGTCGCCTTATAGTTTATCTCAGTGTTGGGTAATTGTAAACTACAGACACAAAGCCTATTTGTTGTGCCCATCTGAGCTGTCTTGTAGGCCACTTCCCTTGACAAGTGTGGCTTGAGGAGCTATAAAGCAGCACTACCGTCATCCCTCAGCCCTGTCCTCTATTACATATGAACCTGTGGCTAAACTGACAAGCTTATTTACACCAGGACACATGTAGCCCAGATAACGCCATCGCTCCAGTGCCAAACACTGCAAGTTCACAAACACATCTTATTGACATATTCCTAAAAGGCGACAAAGAGATGGAGAGTGGGATCCCCATTTCAGTTCACCAGTCATTTAGTTTAGATACACTTCCTTCACGCATAAGTGAATGAGATCTTTTCCGCTGTTGCTGCTCAATTACCTGAGCACCCATAAAAAGCCGCAGCTTCGGTCTTTGGAGTCAGATATTGTTGCGCTGCTTGTAGAAATCAGAGGATGATTTAAGATGAGCCCTTCCCTTGTGAGAGAGACTCGGCAAAGGGATTCTCTGTGTCACCAGATATTGCAAGCTGCAGCTGCTCATTTACCTCGGGACCATTACTTTGCGACGCTGACTCGCCTTCTCGGCACCTCCTTCATGTGCCTTCATGGCCCCGTGGAAGTAAATAGACACAAATGAGCCCGAGAATGTACAGGAAACACTTAAGCTGTATCTGTGAAAAGAGGTCACGCGGCATTATTTCACAGCTGTGCCGTCTGTAAAGTTTTTAATGCTTCTCATCTTATTTCTCATAAGAACTCTTCATGGTTGGATTAAGTTTATATCACAGGGAAGTCCCCTGTGAACTATGTTGCATAATGTGTTCGTTGATCACAGTATGTGCATTCCCTATGGTATTGTCTGTATTTCAGCTGTGATATTTGCGTTACCAGTAGGGGAAGAATGATAAACAAAAATCTAAATTCCTTTCTGCTAGTTAGGTTTGTGGATTAAATTAGAAACTACTTCTACCAAAATTCCAGGTATCAGGTAAATATAGCTTTGTAAAGGCTGACGAAATTAGCTTATATCCACAGTACTTATTTGGGGATTTGGGTAGAAACTAATGGGAATGTATGGTCTTTGTTGATATAGTATAAACTATATTTATGATAAGGTCACACACAGAAACATCGGTAACAGTTCATCTTTCTTAATAGGAAAGATGAAAAAAATTAATAATTTAATAAACAACAATACCGGTACATGTTAAAATAGCACTACCAAGTTTTTTTTTCTTAGAATTCACCTTAAAATCTTTTTTCTTTCTCAAAATCTTGCCTTAATTATCTAATTTTGGTGAGCTATGTGTGGTAGAGGTATCTGGCTTTTCATGAATATAAGGATACTTGCTCTGCCTTTCCAGAAAACCTGGATCTGGACCTGGATAATCAGAAAAGTCCACAAGCCTTGAGCCCCTTCATATAGGACTTTTTTTATTTCTACAGAATGACAGAAGAAAGTATGCATCTACCCATGATGAGAGGCTCATGGTAGTGCATGACCGGTGTCCCCCTTATGTCAGTTAACTTCATGCTTCTGCAAAAGAAAATACTTCCTGCTTCAAATTGCACACAACAAGGTGTGTGGATTTCTTGTTAATAACTGTGCCATGATTTCTGGAAAAAAAAAACATACATCAATGAAACTGCTTTTTCAGATGTACATTCCTGGACAATGCTGTTAAGTCAGGTTGGTAAAGTGTCCTTTTAAAACACCCTCTGGCATGTTAAGAACTGAAATGTTACATGAAAATAAGGAAGTAAAGTTCAGTTAGACGAGAGGTTCAAAATAAGTTTACACTCCTCTTTCACAGAACAGGCAAATAAACACATTTATTTTCTTCCATCTGCTGAAGCAGCAGTTGTTTTTCTTAATGGGTCACTGTAATTGGCAGCGGTCAGGGAGCGAGCACTGCTTCGTGGTGTGTGGTTTAGTTACTGACGTCTTGAGACCGATGGAGGCATTGGCAGCTGTGGGCTCGAGGATGCTACTTCTGCTGACGGGGGCCTCTGTTCATCTCCTCTTCACCCTACACACTTCTGCTCCGCAGGGACAGTGCTACTGGGACAAATGGCCACCTGGGATTTGAGCACTTAATGAAGCACACCTTTTTTTGCCGCTGTTCTCCTCAGTCAACCTCTTTTTCCTAAGGCCAACGATCCCCGTACCTCACATCTGGCCTGGCAGCTAAGTAGATCTGTTGGGGGAATTTAGGGAATGAGAGAATTGCCTTATTGGAAAGCGTGTCTCACATGACCAGAGCCACAAAGCCTACATGCATGCGAACTCATGACTTTTTATTTGCCCTCTTGACAGCATAGCCATTAGCTGCCTGGTGGCGATTTTCACTTGTCAAGTGTTATGAGATATCCTTCAGAACTCATGGCCAGTTTGCAAATTTCTCTGCATTACTGAGATAGGGTTTGTGAGGAGAGTGCAGCTCTCCTAATGACTTCCTTCCATCTAACTTTTCTCCCTCCTGTCGCCTTGGATCCATTCATATTTTGCACTTATGCAACCAGCTCTCATGCTGAACTGGGAGGTCGTGCAGTCAGACGAGCGGTTGTTACTGCGATGTGAGGAGGGCATTTAAGCGTTTGTCTCTTTGCAGCGCTTTGGTGTATGATTGACTCTGGTCTTAAGATGATGGCCTGGCACAACCATTTACCTTCTTAACTTGCTCAAGACATGGACTAAGACTTTCTGTTTCTTTTTGTTTGTCTCCTTAAATATAATAAGCGCATGCAAGTGTTTCAAAGACATAGAGACATCTTTATTGCTGTGAGGTGCTTATAGTAATGATTATGCTGATGACTGCAATGCTCAATGACCCTTAAGGTTTTTTCCTCCTCCCCGACACACAACTTTCTTCACTTTTTCTAACTGTAAAACCCTTACACTTACCGTCCCCACTATTCACACAGAAACCTCCTTTATCGAGGCCACTCAAATTAGCCACGCCTGTTCGATGAAAGCACAACCACTGCTGGACTCATCGCAGGGCCGAGGCATAAATCATTCCCCCGGAGCAGGAGCCCGTGGCAGGCCTGGACACACATCCACCAGCCGAGATTTACGCTGCACATCGGAGCATAGCTTCGCAATCTTGATCCTCTCCACCAGGTCATCTTCAAATTGGTTATTGATCTTCCAATCACAAAATGAATCATACGTTGCCAACACTGTTTAGGTGCTACGTTTACAGTAGCCTGGCTTGGATAATGTGCAGTCTGGGGATGGATTATAGTTTAGAAACCATGAGAAAACAAGTACCTGGGCTGAACAGAGTAAATAGGAAAATAAATTAGAGGCAGTGTGCTTTGAGATGAATGGGTGTCATGCTGTCATCCAACAGAGCCTCATTATAACATTATCACAACAGCTGAAGAAACTGTTGACAGTCGCTGAAGTGAAGAGCTTGAAGTTAGCCGCTCTACTACAGTGAAATTCAAGTGTGTGATAAAGACTGGAGTCATTTCAACATTTTCATTCAGTAATAATTATTGCTGTTATTCTACAGTCCATCAGAAAATATGAGTAGTTAGTTCTTTATTTGATGGAAACAAATCCTTCGCCTAACTTTTAATATTGTCTTTCCTTCTCTGAAAAAGCTACTTAATCTAAGCTGAAATGCACCAGGTTTGGAATTTACTGTGAATGATCCTCTCACATCTACATTAAATGGGACCGGTACTGTGGAAGTAGTTCATTTCAGCTCTTGGCACATACTGTTCTTTGACATATTATTTAATGGGACCTCACTTCTCACCCAATTAGGCTTCAAGAACATGTCTAAATGTAGCTCCTGCCCCGGGATCAGCTTCCCCATAAATGCCAGTATGACCATTATCAGTATATCTTTGTGAGGGAAAACAGACAGCTAACTATAAACCCAGCCTTAATTGAAATATTGTAAGAATGGCAGTGGTAATGTCTTTGAATTCCCTCATAAATGTCAATATCTGAGACACAAGACAATGGGACATTTCTTTCCTGTCTCATTTTGGAGGGAAAATGTCAAGCTCATTTTCATTTTCAAAGCAGGCTGCATGAGTACTCAGGTTTCTGAATTACCTGATGATAATATTAACAGTGAAAGGACAGGTTCAGAGTAACTAATTAGCTGCTGAATGGAGTCATGTAATCTTGTAGCTACTTTTTTTAATATACATGTTGCATATGTCCAATTACTGATCCTCATTATGAGCACGGTACACCGGGATTAGTGATTACAACAGTTGCATGATTTGTGATCCTCAGTGCTTCTGCACTCTTAAAGAAGTAATATTTGAAAATACTTTCTCAGTTTTCAAGAACTCTTCTCCTACTTTGCCTTCGTGTTTCTCTGTTACAGAGAGTTGCTTTTCATTTCTCTTGTACTCTGCCAAGCACACGAGCAGGAAAGAGGACATGTGAATGGACAGCTCTGCTCTACTCTCCCTCTCTAGTCGATAGCAGCTAGCAAGCAAGGTCCGGACTCTGTCGGCAGTGTGGCAGAGGCTTATTAGTGGTAATGTTCTCCCATCATCCATCTCCAGGTGGGCTTCCGCCATTGATCTCACCGCCAAGTCTTGTCACAGGCTGCTCCTCATGAAGTGAAAGCGCTGGTTGCCATCAGCACTCACTTTCCACAACCAATCGTAGTGTTCTGTCAATAGACCTTTGAGCTGGACAGCCAATATTGGACCTTTGAGCTGTTTGTCCCTTATTGTGGAGCTAAATTCAGCCAATAAACAGCTCAGAGTTTATTGAAAGCAAGCATATAGGCATAATACCATATAGCGTTTAGGTTGAAGAATTTACACCTGCATCCTCACTCAGTTAATTCATGACGTCATGTCAACAAACATAACGAAAAAAAAAGTTATTGCTTTAGTTGGTGCAGTTTACCAGCGTCCTGAGCTCTTTACAAACAATGCTTTTTCTGTAAGCTCTTTATTTGTCAAGCCACTGCTTTGGCCTGTCAGATGCAAGTACAAATTCCTGTTTAATCACTCTGTGTAAACAGTACATTTGTAGGATTATTGTAAGTGGTGCATTCATCAGACTGGGAGTGCATGTGTGAATGTTAGATACAACAAGTGCTTGTATGAATCTCTTTGAGATTCAGAGTAGAAAAGCACTGCCAAAGTACAAGTCCATTTACCATTAGTAGGAACTGGGTGATGTCAGATAGCGGACTGTTTTTAAGCCTTGTGCTGGTCAGTGGCATTTTAGTGTGCATCACTTTTTAGACCATCAAGAGGGTTACATCCATCTGTATCCATATTTTATACACTGCTCAAAAAAATTAAAGAAACACATCAGATTTCAATGTAAAAAAGAAAAAAGATAATAGATATCTATACTAAAATGCATTCGGAATGAAAGATTGTTTGTTTGAAATGAAAAATGATCAATCTACAGAGGGCTGAATTTAAAGACACTCCAAAAAAAAAAAGATGTGGCAAGCTAGTTCATTTTGGTAAAATTTAATTCCAGCAACTCAAAATAGTGCTCAGTAGTTTGTATACATGTGCTTGTATGCATTCCCTCCATGCATCACATCCCCACACCATCACAAACTCACCACCATTCTGGTCATGCTGAACGACGTTACAGGCAGCATTACGTTCTCCAGTCTCTTTCACGTCTGTAACATTTGTGAAAAACACAGGGTGCCGATGGACTTGCTAATTTGGGTATTCTATAGCAAATGCCAAGGCCAGGCTTCATGGTAACAGGCAGTGAGCACAGGGCCCACTGGACACTGGGCTCAGGCTCTCAGGCCCCCCCGTAGGATCTTCTACGGCCCTATCCAACTGTCCTAGAGTAACTGGCTGTCTCCTGGAATATCCCCCATGCTCTTTAGACTATGCAGCAAACCTTCTGGCAATGGCCTCATGCCACCAGCAGTGACCCTGACCGTAACCAAAAAGAAAAGATGGGGAGAAAATACCACTGGGCTCCACCTGTATTCCTGTTTTGGGGGTTGCCTCATTGTTGCTCTTCTAGTGCACCTGCTCTTAATTACATTAACACCAAAGCAGGTGAAACGTATTAACAACCCCCTCTGCTACTTAACTGACCAGATCAATATCCCAGAAAATGAATTGACTTGATGTTATACTCTGATTAAAAAGTCTTCCTTTAATTATTTTGATCAGTGTAAATACAATATGTGTGAAAAGGTTGTTCTCTCACAGCAAGAGAGAATTTCCTGTATCCCTGTCTCTGGTTCTCTCTGGGAATGTGAGCGGGAATGGTTTGCTGTCGCTTTGTGTTAACCCTGAATTGGACTGACAACCTTTCCTTGGTGTATCCTGCCTCTCACCCTGTGACAGCTGGGATAGGGTCCAGTTTCCCCCTTGACCATAAAATAGGGCGACCGTGGTTCAGGGGGTTGGGAAGCTCATCTTGTAACCAGAAGGTTGCCAGTTCGATCCCCAGCTCTGTCTGTCTTGGTCGTTGTGTCCTTGGGCAAGACACTTCACCTACTGGTGATGGCCAGAGTTCTGTCAGCTGTGGCTACTCCACCAGTGAATGAATAGTGGAATTGTAAAGCTCTTTGATATATAAATATAAATGCAATCCATTATAAAAATGATAAGTGGTTGGGTGGATTGTTGAAGAAGACTTGTTAAGAACTTCTGGGACCAAATTGAAACTCCTATCTGTGGAAGAAGCAGACCCAAAAAGACATGGGGGCTCAACTCTGCCCGTTTCTCTGGTGGGTGCCACTTAGACTAAAAGCCCCTCAGTGGTTTGGCACAGTTTGTACTGCAGATGATCATCATCTCAGGCTGCAGGAGGTCAGTCAAATGGAAACTCAGATACTGGCTGTCATAAAAATAAATAAATAAATAAATAAAATAAACCAGGAAACACTTCTCCTTCCCTTAGCAAGATAGAAGACATGGACCGATTAGTTCTGTACTGTTACTACCAATAGTAGTATTTGCTAGATGTAAATACTTCAAGAAAGAAGTTGCTTGCAAATAATTTATTTCTTCAGCTGATCCATGATATAGAATATTTGCTTGACTAAAGTAAAGGCAGCATCAGAAAATCCCACATTAACCTGGAGGCATTTGAGGCACAAGAGTGTATCCTGTATTCCTGGGTGCTTTGATTCAATTAAACATTTTTCACTGTTTCACTGAATACAGAGATGATGATTTGCATTATTGTGGAACTGGACAGCTATGAGTGTGCTACCACTGACACATTGAGCTGTTTCATCCACATGAGTCCACATTTTTCTTTAGCCTAATTTTTATTCCAGATTTAATTGGACCAGTTCATGGAAGCTTTGCTAAATGGGCACTTGGTCGACCTGGTTCAGTGGTTTAACCAATGGAGAATTAAATGTGTCTCTCTCCCTAAAGACCTCATCTGATGCCAATGAAATTAGGCCATCTGTTGAGAACGTGTGACTCAAGTGGCAATGCTGCAAACAGAAAACCCCATGCAAATGAGTCCAGTTACATACAGCTGTAATTGATACTAATCATCATTGTTAGGGTTTTCTTTACAGCTATGTTAGCCTTGCACTAACAGAAATTAAAGTAAGCTCATTTGTATTTGTCTGTCTGACATTCTACTTCAAGATGAGGCTGTTTTGCTCAACTGTTAAGACTACTGGATCTGAAACCATTCACAGCATCTGAACAGTAATAGTTAATTATCTGATATTTAATTATTAGACTGTCTAGTGCCAGGCATTTTGGTTGTTGATTAAACAGATTTTATTGCATGTTTGGAAGATTGAAAAAGCTACAGCTGCATCAGTAATCGAGATGATCAATTAATGTTATAGCAATTCGTGGCATACTTATTGGATTTTAGGGCTCAGTTTCCGAGTTTGCAGTGTGGTCACATTAACAGAAAAGAAATGAGGGGGAGGGCAGGTGTGGTTGACAGTATCCATTCCCAGTTACGGCAGCATAGCAACATATTAACTTTGCAAAGTAAATGTTTAAATTAGCAGTTCAAGAATATGTTAAACGATACCCCATTTAAACAATTCTGTGAATTTCAAGGCTTTTCTCTTTTAATTGAGGTTCTCCAGTCATGTGAAAAAGGAAATTTACTGTATTACTGCATCCATAGGAGTTAAGAAGGTAAGTAGCAGCCAGGCATTGCTAATCAAATGCAGTTGTTTAATAGATCATTGGAAGGAGTGACCACCTCTAAAAGCAAAAAAGTCGAAGTTGACATTTTGCAAATCTGGGGCATTCAGCTGTATTTTAACCCAATGACAGCAAATTCAACTTAAAGTCGAACCATGCATTGCTCAGTGAAACTGCAAAAAACCCAAGAGCTACATATCATACTCTACAGTCCTTACATTTTAAATTGGGTGACAGTACAATAAAAAAAAAAAAAAAACAATGCCAGGATAATGACTCTTCTATCTCAAAAGGCAGCATGACTTCGGTTTGCAAAGCTGCATGCAACAAGCCATAAGACGTCTGGAGCAATGTCCTTTGGACAAATCAGACCAAAATGAAGAAACACAAACACAGAACATTAGCACAAACACCTCATACCAACTGTCAGCACGGTGGTGGAAGGGTGAGGATTTTGGGTTTGTTTACAGCCACAGGAGCTGAGCACCTTGCAGTCATTGACCATGAGCTCCACTGTTCACAAATTATACAAATGTGAGACCATCTGTCAGCTAAAACTTTGGCGAACTGGGAAATGATCCCACCATAGCAGCTAATCTATAACAGAATGCTTGAAAACAAAAAGAATCAAGGTGTTGTAATGGCCCACTCAAAGTCCAGACCTCAAGCTCATTGAAATGCTGTGGTAGCTTTGCATAAACAAATGCCCGCAAACCTTAATGAACTCAAGCAACGTTGTGAACTAGTGTGGGTCAAAATTCCTCCACAGTGATGTGAGAGACTGATAAAGTCATGCAGAAAATAACAGACTGCATGCACTGATTAGCCAGTGAGTGGTGACACTCGATGAGTCACGAGAGCGTCTCCTTCACAAAAATCAAAACCGCCATAAAACCTGATTAATTAGCAAGACACAACATCAAATTTCTAAGAAAAAAAAAAAAATAAAATACTGACGCAATTTTAGTTTTAAGTTATTTTTATTTATGGAATAGTTTCCAGTTTTACTACATGACAGTTTTATTACAGCTTTTACGTGTATTTTCTTCTGTGAACAAAATATTGCTACTGCCTTTCAAAATAAATTAGCATTTTGTTTTCCTTGTCAAAATAAAGAAAACTGGACTTTTCACTGCACTTCATAAAACACCATGTCTGATCTGCCAGAGACATGTTACACATTAATTACTTTTATAAAAATGTTATCATGGATGAGTGTAACATTAATTAAACAGGCCACTTCGCTACAAATATATTCTTTTACATGTATCACCCAGATTAGACAGCAAACACCAAGAGGAAACACATCAAATTAACATCAAAGCTTTGAACATCAATAGATTATAACAATTTATTGAAATTATTGAAAACAGCTTACATGACTTTAGTTTTAAGGCATTTTTTAAATTCTCTTTAACAATATTTCACTATATTATAAGACTTTCCACACAGACATATAAAAATACAGCTATTATTCTAAGAATAAACATGCATGTGTCACCTAGTAATTTTTCTGGTCATAGTTTTGGAAATTGTGACATTCACTTTGGCTGATGATACACAGATACATATCCTATGTGTCATTTGCACACAACTAATATTCTCACACACCGCACCACTAAGTAAGCATGGATTTGCTTCACTGTAACACAAGCCACCACACGAGATTAAAAAAAAACACTCACAATTTATATGTGTAGACAAATCTACATCCCAGTTTTAGTGAACATTTAAATGCTATAACATCATGCATGATGTAGATCACCAGAATTGACTGAAATCTTACTCTGTTTTGTCTGAAAATTAAAAATGGTCACTGTAGTTAATTTAAAATTACACAAGCTCCATGCATTTAATGAGCTGTTTTGGCAAATTGCGCATATACCCTTGATTTTGTGTTATTGCACAGAGAACCTACAGTGTAGCTAACATCAACTTCCTTCTACCTCCAAGTGCAAATAAAAAGCACTTACATAAGTGAACACAGTGGTATGCCTCAGTCATTAGTGGACTGTATCTTGCTTATAATGCGGCACTGTTTATAACACTTTACACATAATATAACTATTGCTATTAAATACAGTACATACATTATAGCTAGACAACTTTGAATGTGCCACTGAAACCATATCACATAACTCACTTACAGCCACTTTTCTATGTTTGAAGGTATTCACACACACGTTGACATAAACATCTTAAAATTCATCATCACACAGACTTCACATTTGCACAGCCTCTTTGGCAACCTGATGGCATCAGAAGAATAAAAAAACATAACTTTAGAACATTTAAATCTTACAGCACACAACAAGTGAGGTTTGCAGAATCACATTTACAGGATGTTATGATTGTTATAAGTGACTTTTATTTAGTGTTGGTATTTCTTTTTGCTATGTAAAGTATGTTACTAGTCTAAAATATGCACTAGGATCATTCGGCTGAATCTCTTACTGACTGAGGAATTGACCCTCAGATCAGTGCTACAAAGCAGACATGGCTTTAGTTTCCTAAAGGCAGCAGACCAGTTAATGTCAGTCTACCAAGTCAAGCAGGGTCAGTGCTGGACCAAAATCGTTCTGTTGTCCACACAGATCCAAGAGAAAACTTTTTGTTTCTTCTTTTAGTTTTCATATATATATATATATATATATATATATATATATATATTTAAATGTACATGTTTTATATACAGTTACATGTGAACTTTAAGGCTTTGAATTTTGTTATGAAAGTAACACTATTGCACAGACAACAAAGACATGTGAAGGCATCTTAACTACTGAGTCTAATGCTAAAGTCTAACAGTGGTGAGTGGAGCAGCTGAGTGGGCGTACTCCCTCAGTATGGCTTACTTCCCTGATTTATGAGGCTGGCTGGCTCCCTGGCTGGAGACAGCTAGTTTGCTAGCTGTAGCATTGCTTCTATTGCACAAGTCCCTGATTTCCAGCAGGCCCTCGTTCAAGGCTTTAACGAAAACGACCGAGCTAGTCTCTGTGTTGTCCCAGAAACTAGAAATGCAGAAGATGATGTGGTCTGACTGTGGGTTGTAACAGGCGCCATAACCGTTGGGCACTACTGGGCCATAGCAGCAGAACATTTCCACAGTGGTAGGAACCTGGAGTCAAGACCACATAATTATAATCATCATCATAATAATACTACATTTTATTTATAGGTGCCTTTTAAAACACTAAAGGACACAGTTGAAGACATCATAGAAAAAAAAAAGCCAGTACATCATAAAGTTAAAATCAAACAGAATAGAAAATTTTTTAAAAAGATGTGTTTTAAGGCTGGCTTTATAGATAGGTAGAGAATCAACATTGCAAATTTGGTGTGGGAGAGACTTCCAGAGATGAAGAGCCACTCAGCTGAAAGCTCTAAAGTCCATTGTGGTCAAGTAATCAGATGGTATAATGAAAGTAACGGAGGCAGATGATCTGAGATTATGGGAAGGAGTGGCCATGTGCAGAAGTTTAGAAAGATGTGGAGGTGCGAGATTACGGACAGACTTGAAGGTAAGAAGCAGATTCCTAAAATTAATGTGATATTTTACAGGAAGCCAGTGAAGCTGCCGAAGGACGGGAATAGACCAGATTAATTTGCTACTGTGGGGTGAAAATGTTCTGAGGGAAGCAAAAGCTAAATCTAAAGATGGTCTAACAGAATAAACTCACTATCAGGGGACGTCAGATTCAGGTGAAGTCTAGCAAAGAAACAAAAACAAAAAAAAAATGTTTTGGTTGGATCAACAACATCATCATCGTCATCTTTCTTTTCTTCTTCTTTAAGCTGTTAGTGGATCATCTACCATCTCACTAAACACCATAGCAGGTCTTATTACCGTCTTGTAAACCTTCCCTTTCACTGTTGCTGCTATCTCCACCCACCCACCTTGCGTTCATCCTTTCTCTATCTCTTTTGTGGGCTGTCCATTGGTTTGGAGGGTTGACCATATAGGTATTTAAACTCGTCTACCTTAACTATGTCTCCTTGAAGCCTCACTGATACACCTGTCTCCGTCTCATTCACACACATCTGCTTCTTTTCCTTTTCATTCCTATTCTCAAACGCATACCTCCACCTCTCCAGGCTCTCTTCCACCTGCTCCCTGCTCACACTACACATCACAATGTTGTCTGCGAATATTATAGTCCACGGACACTCCTGTCAACCTGTCCATCACCACTGCAAACAAGAAGGGGCTCTCTCTTATTAACCTAGCTTCAACAACTCTTGCCCATTTCTTTATGGTGTTGTTCGTCAGCTTTATCCCTCTGTAGTTATTATAGATGTCCACATAATTCTTGTTCTTGAAAACTGCTACCAGTACACTTGTTCTCCATTCATCAGACGTCATCTCAGTCTCTAAGGTTGTGACAAACGATGTGGTGAAAAAGTCCACTGCCCTCTCTCCTCCGCATCTCCTTAAACTTAATATCTTTAATTAGGCTTCTGCAGTTTGGAAATTGCCACGTGCACATTTGCAGACTCCATTACTGCTTTAAAATAATTACTTTATGGTTTAGTGATTCTCTTTAAGAGGTCTCTTCATTGTTCTTGATTGTCTTTGTTGGTTATAGAGTGTGGTACTGAATGAAAATTTGCCCTTAAAAAACTCCACAGCGGCTTAACTTGAATTAAATGCACACGAGTATCCTCAAATTGCAGAAAACACAATAGCAGATTTATTTGTGCTTTACAGGTATATTAACACATCATCTTTTTCTTTTTCATTCTTAGTTTGTGGGAAAGCAGAGGAACATCTGTATTTCTCTTTTTGTCTCCATGGAACATCTGGTGTTTCATCTGTCCCGATAAAGGGAAAAATGTGTAACTTGAAGAGTGCAGGTTCTGCAGAGGATTTGTATTTCTGGTATCAATTATATATATATTTTAATAGCATATGATTATGTGGTACCTGACTGGTAGAGAGGATGAAGTGGTTACTGGCCAGATATGTCTCATCACAAAAGATTTCTGGCTTTTCCATGTTGAGCTCCTTTGAGATCCTCACAAGTCCAAGGAGGTGATTGTCTATCGCCATTCCTGTAATTGCCTGAAAAACATATTTTTGACAATTTAAGGGTTTTATGAATAGTTACTTTTCCACCTCCATTCACTAAAACGGACTTCTTTATCCCAGAAATGTGGCTCACTGTTCATTGAAATACAGCTGAGCCACAACCAGAGCCTCATCAAAGCTTTCACCAGCCTCTTACTGTCATTTTTGGGGCAAAACAAAAAAAAAAAAAAGAAGAATTTTGGAAGTAAAACTTGTTCTAATTTTTTTTTTTTCCAAAAATTAGATGAGGAAATTAATGTAGAATTTCCATCTGTGCATTATAGATATCAAATCTAGAATCTAGAATCTACCAGTACTTATAAAGCTAATTACATAGCATGCTTTATTGCACATGTCGACCATTTCTTGGCTGGTGTGGTGAGAACTTTGGATTAATACTCACTGCAATTGTATAACTTGTCTGGGCTTTAATTGCATCCCCCAGTCGCTTCATCTTTTCTGAGTCCTGTCAGAGAAGAAAAGTCATTCAATGAAAAAAAAAGTGGACACGGGACATTTGTTGCATCGAGACAGCAGCAAAGCCAGCCATTTTTCATAGATCTGCTAAATCTTCAGGGGGATCATCTGGTTGACTGACTTTTCCTTGCCAAGGTTGCCAGTCGCACCTGTTTCATTAGTGAGGCGCGATGAGCAGTAAAGTGGGAGTTAGTAATTAAAGCGGAAGTGAGAAAAATGACTCACAGAGAACGCTCCCCTCTCATCTGCCATAGACTTTACAAAGGCCAGGGCCTCGGCGGTTGCTGAGCGAATGTTATCTACGCGACCTTCTTGGAAACGCCGAATTGATGCACTCTCGTAAGTGGACACGAGCCTTCCAGTGCATCTAAGTGCAGGGCAGACATGATTTGAAACTGCACCTTGATGGCAAACAGTTCAATTAGAGATATGCTTATGATATCACACATTGAATATTTGTTACTTGAAAAATGCAAGCTGCAAGGCAACTTGTATGAAGGCATCTGGACTCATCTTCTGCTGCTTGATAAATTCTTTCCCATAATCTTTGAATTTGAAAACATTCATGTCGAGATTATTCACCAGCCTGAAGAAGAAAACAGTAGATTTTTGTGACTTCCTGTCTCAAAAAAACCTGTACTTATTTATAATTGTAGTTGTGTGTTTGTTCTAGTCTTGCCTCTGCAGTCTCTCTGCAGATGCTGCTAAGAGTCCTTGGATATGTGGGTTACATTTCCAGCGTAGCCTCCTTGGAGGGGGAAGCTCTCTATAGCTGGAGGACTTGACCATCTTGGAAGAACTTTCCATTCTGTTCAGAACAACAACACGTTTCTTTCAGACACTTCTGGCCTCATCGGCATTCATTTAGATGACCATATTCAGTGTGCGGCCTGTCTTGCTACAGTGGGTTAACTTACATATATTTCATTATGTATTCGCAGCACTGCACCAGAACGATCCCTTCAAATGGCGAATGCTCACACACCACTCCACATATCCCATCCATGCCTACAACAAACTGAGAAAATGGGGATTAAGTGATTACCCAAATTTTACAGTCATGGAAAACTGAAGCAATATTGTCTTACCTGCATTGACTTGTCATACCAGCGGTTTGCACCGTTCTTTTCATGTCCTCCACCATGTAGCATCAACAGGGCCCTGTTGGTGTCACTGGGTTGCAGGCCGCTGGGCTCATCCAGACACACCACACAGATGCAGCTCTCAATCAGTGCCAGAGAGTCTCTGTTGATCTGATCTGGACAGATGAAAGAAGGAAACCCATGTCCTGGATTTGCTTTTTCTAAAAAAAACCTTTTTTTTTTATTTGATTAAAATGTTAAATTGAGTAAGAATGAAGTTGTGGTAAGACCTTTTATTAGTGCCTCTCTAGCT
This sequence comes from Perissodus microlepis, assembly GCF_051167445.1. Classification (NCBI taxonomy): domain Eukaryota; kingdom Metazoa; phylum Chordata; class Actinopteri; order Cichliformes; family Cichlidae; genus Perissodus; species Perissodus microlepis. The sequence goes on from NC_140468.1 coordinate 11,338,958, forward strand.
TGTGCCCATTCTGTCCTTCCATCAGATGTCAAGATGCCAAAAGGGGGGAGCTTCTCCTCAGTGTTTTCAGACATTTTCACAATCTTCTCCAGCTGGGATAAGATCTCCTCCTCACTGAGCTGCTTGCTGTTTGCGACTACATCCAACACGAAAAACTAGTGAGAAAAATAAATTACACCAATCACAAGTCTCTCAACTGTTCCATCAAGTACAGCTTCACCAGGATGATTCAACTCGACAGGAAAATATTTCCTTGCATGCTAATTGTGCTTTATAGCTAACCTTACGGCTACTGTTTGAACAGCTGAGATAATAACGACATTAGTAATAATGGCAGGGACTGAGAAGGGCCAATTACCTGCTTCTCTTCCACGATCAGTTTAACATGCGACTCAAGGAAGCTCTCAGACAAAGTGGCCGATTTAATCTGCAGTAATTAAGTTAACTCCCTGTATCTCCATAGGGACGGGCCCTTAGAGGCTACAGATTGATGGCTCCCAGAATCATTTCCAGGGGAGAGTTCCTGAATTCTTCCATGTTAATTTGCAGTCTCATTCTTAACCTTCATAAAAATCAATATATTAGCCATGGGCTATAGATGCTGCAGATGTTGGTGGCATGTGCTTGAATGTGGATCGGTGACTTTGATGTGACTCTGAGATGAGATGGTAATGAGTACAGGCTGTTTTGTACAGGGGATTGTGTTAGATGATAGGTAAGGAAAAGACCACACACACACATACAAGCCCGTTCAGCTATCTTAGTGAAGACCTTCATTGACATAATGGTTTCCCTAGCCCCTTACCATTAAAAATGAATGCCTAACCTTAACCCTTACCCTAAACCTAACCATAACCTAATTGTAACCCTGACACTAACACCACATTTTGAGCCTCAAAAAGGCCTTCAAACTTGTGAGGACCGGTGAGTGTGTCCTCACAAGTGACTGTTGGTTCTCACAAGTATAGTAGAATGCAGATTTCGGTCCTCACAAAGATAGCTAGACAGGAACACACACACACACACTTGTTTTAATATCTTAGTGAGGACATCTAATTAACATAACGTTTTCCCTAGCTGCTTATCCTAAACCTAACCATCAAAATTGAATGCCTAAACCTAACTATAACCTAATTGTAACCCTGACACTAAAACCACATCTTGAGTCTCAAAAATGCCTTTAAACTCGTGGGGATGGGTATTTTGTCCCCTTAAGGGACTGTTGGTCCCCACAAGTATAGTAGCAAGTATAGTTTTTGGTCCTCACAAAAATATCTAAACGCGCGTGCGTGCGCACACACACACACACACACACACACACACACACACACACACACAAACACACACATAATTCTTACCTGCTTTATTTTAAAGCTGGGTTAAAAGCTGGGTTTAAGATAAAGCAGTTAAACTATAAAAGTCAAGTAGGAGAGCCTTATGGGGATTTAAATGACTTCTGTCACCTGGCTCCTGCTGTGAAACTATAGCTTACCTTACCGCTACATGCTGTCTATTATGACAATTCCTGTTTAGTACTTCCTGGTCCGTCTTGTCCCAGTATGAAACTTTGGCCAGTTTAAATATTCAAATTGACACTGTCAGCCACAGATAGTCACACTTTGAGAAAGAACTGACTCCCCTGTTACAGCAGAATTAAAATTAGTCAAATAACTAACAGGTCTAATTCTGTTCTATCTGTCCTTCATGCAAAAGGTCTACAAGATGATCCTCAGGAGGTGCAGTAGTGGGTACATTGGGTAAGTTTCTCAGATTCCTTTCAATAATGACTTTACTTACAATTATTATTTTTCTTAGCTTTTTTTCTGTATTTGAGAGGGGTGTAGAAAAGGGAGTCGGTTGTTTCTTTATTTACTGTTACCACAGGAAAAAAAAAGGTATAATTTATATTCACTCAAGTAAAGGTGCTTAGACTAGTCCTTACTTTAAAATCTGACTTGAGCATCTCTGCTACATGGAAACTGACTTGTATGTCACTCTATATGTATTCTCTCAAATGGACAGAAAATACTCTTTAATCAGCAGTATTACTGAGTGTGAGAAGCCTCCTCAACGGCCAGTGTCCTGACCTGATTCTTGCATGCCACAATCATGTGCTCCGGTGCTGAGGATGCTGCTTTCATCTGGACCTTCAGCGTGTCTGTCTTTAACCCCGGATAGCGGTAGGAGGTGAAGAGGCGATAGTACTGCTCCATGCACATAGGCATGACAGCTAGCTGGCCTCGAGTGAAATCCACTGGCAGCGATCGCCTGAGAAACATTTTTACACACACCAGATCACCTATGAAAAGACTTGTGATTCATTATTATATAATTTTGGTTTTAATCTTCAATCCACATAGCTTGCAGGTTGAACTTACGCATCAATGAGAGCCTTGTATTCCAAAACTCCACTGATGAGACGGGCAGCAAATCTTAAAAGAGCAAGAAGGAGGGTGAAATTTGAAAGTGGTATTGTTGTGAAACACCAAAGTTATACAGCAGAATGGCTTGTGATTGGAATTACATATACTCCCATCTCTCAAAGAACTAACAGTAATCACATTATGGTGAATTACTGGGATACAGTGTGAGAGTTGTGTGTGTTCATCTGCGAGAGGGAGAGAGTCGGTCTGTATGTGTGAGTGGGCAAAGAGGGAAAACGCAGCGGCTTGTCAGGTCTCATGTTGTATATCATTTGTCTTGGTGTTATTACGTTCAAAGCCAGATCAATACAAAGGAGGCAGCCTCAGTACACCACACCCCTAAATGAGGCCTGACTAAGAGTCTCCGCGGAGAGCTTGGCCCTGTCACTCCCAATCTAATAAGTGGCCGTGTCAGTAGATTACCAGCTGCTTGGGGTGCTCTGGAAATATTCACTTAGTGGCTGTGCAAGCTGACAAAAGCTAATGTTGAGCTACAGGGCTGGATGGAACGGTGTAATTTCTGGCAGACCACAGCTCATTTAATAACGGTCAAAGATTCTTTCCATGACTGTAAAATTCTGATAATAATCTGAGTCTGCATCTATACAAAAGAACATAAAAATCTGTCAGCAGCTAAAGAGCTTATTATGTGTTTGCGCAGTATTGTGTGCAACATTCAGCATGTGACCTTTTTTTTCCTTTGGTACAGAACTTACAGCGCGCACTCACTTTATGCTCAGTCATTGTGTGACATATTAAGTGAGTTACTTTGTAGTTCTCCCACATTTGCTTGCAGCTTGACAGAGAATATTGGTTTTAAGGATAGATGATCAGAGAATAACAGTAATAATAAGTAAAAGAATATTTTCAGCACATTTACATACATTTAAAACAACTATTTAAAGGTTCCAGCTTGTGTTTTCTGGATCATATAGAAAAATAAACTCATGATTTCTGATGGTTTTCAAATTTTAAAAAATCTGTTATTTAAGACAGTAATTGAAAGGTAGATTCACTGTTAATAAAAGAAAGCTATATTTATTTTTGTTCTGACTTATTGAGACTTTTCTCCTCTGGATTAATATGCTCCTTTGTCATTCATTCCCTTGATACACACCTAGAAAGACAACTTACAGAGAATCAAACTAAATTCTGATGTTTATCTGACTCAAATATCACCTGCTAAAGAATTTAAATACCGAAACGGAAACATCTGCATCTTCAATTTTGATTAGTTTGACCTTTTATTCTAAAAAAAACTTTGGTTTTACAACCTCCAAAGGAAGGGTGAATAAAAAAAGTCATCATAGCAGAAGTCCAGAACATACCTGAGGGCGTCTTTATGATCTTTAAACATCTGCTTAGGAAACACCATGGCAGGACTGGAGTTGACTGGCAGGGCCAACCTGTTGTTCAGGTACATGTCCTCCAGCCAGTAGTCATAGACCTAAATGTGAACACAGGGACAGTTTTTGAGAAATGTTGCTTTGTTAAATGTGTTTGGACTCAAGTTATTACTTTCAGAGTTGAGACCTGTGCAGTGAAGTAAAAAGCCATTACAGTGTATCACTGCCAGATGAAAAGGAGAGTGGGAGAGTGGTGCTAGTGTGAGAGTGGGAGTGTGATAGATTTCACTGAGCTGGATGTCTAGTGGACTGACCGATCACCCAGACAAAGCACAAGCGGAGGCAGGGATAAATCTTTATCACGGAGTTTAAGACTTTTTTAACTAATTTTTTTATCCTAAATAAAATAATTTACAGCTGCTTTCAGCAATTCAACTATCTAGCAAACAGTGCAAAAACACATGCAGGTATTTATATAGTCATAAAGTCAAAACAATACAGAAGCTCTTTATTGATAGAAGTAGGATGCGCACTGTAATTTTTCCTTTTCATGCACATAAACAACTTTTCATCTGTTAGGTCTGTGTTTACCCAGTTTGCCATCTTGTCCCTCCTCTCTAAAAGCTTCTTCTGGAGAGTCTCTCCCACGCCCCCAGGAGCCCCAAACTTCTCCACGATGGCCCTTGTTTTCTTAAACTGCTCTTCCTTCACCAGGTGTTGAACGCAATTCAAGTAAGTGTCAAGGGTTTGTTTCAGCAGGGGAACGGGGACCTTTGGCAGCACCTGATATCACAAAAAACATCACACGAAGAGTAATGGAAGGAAAGCAACTGTCAACATTTTAATGGGATTCAGTGTTCATTAGTTAAAGCAGTCATTTATTATTAGAACCTAAGTTAAAAATGCATTTTGACTGCTTCAAGGCCAATTTGAGAATAAACTACACAGTCTCCTGTGCATTGCAAATTACCCATGAGGTAAGTTCAAATTGATAATATTATCTGTGTGATGTTTGGTCATTTGCATGCTGTTGGTAAGCCAAGATATGGAGACGTGCAGTGCAAATGCAGAACAATGTATCTGCAAATTCTTGGAAATCTTTAGATATTTTCAGAAGGTCCTTAATTGGTATTTAGAAAATAAATAAATAAATAAATAAATTTAATTAAGCACTGGTTTGACCCTGTAAACGCAACATCGTCTCTGTTATATTATAGTCTGCTGCATCATTTTGATCAAATTTCTGCACAAAATTAAAGTGTGCTATAGTGTCTTGAACATACTTTCTATGTTCTCGAATGAGGGTTTTTTTTGCCCCTAGCGGCCAGTTAGGCAAATGAAGCTGGCGCTGTCCGTGGTGCTGAAATCCAGTACCGTTACTTTGCCAACTTAGGCACCACGGGCAGCGCTCTGCACGAAAAAGCAAAGCTGACGTAAAGAAGACAAGAAAGAAGCAGCGGTGTGTGTTCATACTTGGCTGTCTTGGTCTCTCGCCGTCCCTCTCTCCAAGATTGGCATGATTAGTCCAGTCTCGACCAGTGAATATAACTCGGAATCTCCCCCCACCCCTAGTAGGGTCTGGCTTCAGCCGTTCCTGCATGAAGCGTGTTCAAGGAGAGAAAAGAAGCAAAAAAAAAAAAAATAAATAAAAATTAGGCCTGTTGATAAAATGTAACTACACAGTTGTGTGCTGTCTGAAAGTGAGCCAGCAGGCTTCCATTTTTGATCAAGTTGCAGCCTAACGCAATTTACTTCTTGTTCTTGCATTCCAGCTGCGCCTCCTGACTCACTGCAGACAGATAAACATTTTAAAAAGCCCATTCCTATTTCCTTCCCTTCAAAAAAATCCAAAACAAAATAAAGAGGTTTTTCTTTTACATCAATTTTAATGTTAAAAGTGCTAAAATCCTAAAGAGGCACAATGAAGAGGAGCATCATTAGATGCAAGTCTTTTTAGTGGAAAACAAGTGGACTGATTAACTAAAACTTAACTTGAGCAAAACTGTAAAGTAAAGAAAGCTCCCCCCGCTGTGCGCCAAACAGGCTCAGGAAACTGAGATGATGATAACTTTTGAAATGAACACAAAGTCTCCGTTTGTTACAGTTTATCAGAGCCTTACCCGATCAGCGAAGCGATCAAAAGGTCAGAGAAGTGTGTGAAAGTTGGCATCACCTCCCACGTCCAAGCGGTGAAAGCCCATGTTAGAGGAAATCTCCGTTTAGACGCTGGACTGCTCCCCTGTCCCCACGCGTCGCCATACGGCTGTGGCTCCACATTAAAGCACGCCTTGGAAAAGATGCTGAAGGTGTTTGCGTTTACCTACCCCCTTGAGGCAAGAAACTCCTCCCATCGAAATCTATTCGCGGAACATATTATCTGACAGCTTGCTTCCCCCCTCCCGCCCACACCCTATAAAAATGTTAATATATATCAAAAACGGACCGAGCGTCTGGTTGTCATTCAGGTGTCCTGTGGTCACCCTGCGGGGTCCACAGTTTTGTTTTTTTGTTTTTTAGATTTAAATGCTAAGCTTGTCTCATGGTCTCGGGTTTGACAACATGTGGAGAGGTTATAATCAAGAACTAAATCAGTTTATGTGTGTTACACTTGAATTTGTTCGATTTTTGTTTACGAACTGTGACTAATGTGCGCCTCCTGTGTCAGCAAGCAAAAATTCAAAAATAAAGATGATTTTCCCGATCGTTTAAAAAAAAAAAAGTAATTAAATCAAATAACACTTCTCTTGTGTTTTTATGTTTGCAGGAGGGGTGATGCGGACTTTTAGCCACTTTTATCGTCTACAGTTCCTATATTAATATCGAAACAAATCCGGCATTTGTGTTGTTTTATTCATTAGAAATTAAAATTATGAAAATGAAATCACCACCGTCACACTGATCCAAACAGAGATTTATTAAAACCACAATTATTCAATGAATACACATTAGTTCATCTTAAGGGGACTGACATCATTAGCTACGTCTTGACAAAATGTTTCATACACACACACACACCCGCGCGCAACGGCATACACACTTTGTAGAGATCCACGGATATATATATATTTTTTTATTTGAACAATTTACATTGTGCGTGTATCCACATATGTACAAAATCCATTTATTATGATACATTTAATTTCAAACAAAAAAAAAAAATAAAACAAACAGGCCTACTTATTAAAATCCACAATTTTTAACAACAAAACAGAAAGAGGCCTTTGATGTGCAAGTGAAAAAAGTTTCCTCCGAGACTAAAAATATAGGCTATTTTTTGAAGGGGAGAAATGTGCTGCTTACAGTTGGTCCCATATAATTTTGTACGCACATTATATCTATTTATATAGTTTGTATATATAATACTGAATAGTACACACAAATTCAACGGTAGCTGAAAGATCTCTCACAAAACTCGAGTTATACATCCTTGACAAACGCTACATAGACTTGTTTGTTGACACAATGAAGCCACAGTCAGAAAAAAGATGAAAGAAAACTTTGAAAAACGAGTCACACAGTTGTGACGTTGGTGACTAGGTGTTTATATTGCACATCGGTACTTACATAAAAGTTTAAATCACTAGATTGTAATTTGTCTGCCTCACAAATCTCACAAATGTTTTGATTTGTCGGTCGGATTGTAACCGGTCTAAGTGCACTCCGGGCCGGAGGACTCTTCTGACAAGGACCGCTGTGCTCTGAAGGGGTCAAACCCATTCTCATCTACCGACAGGCAATTCCCTGCCGAACTGTAGCCCTTCTTCTTCGCTCTCCTCTCCTCCATCTTGATTGTGTCGTACAGCCCCTGCGGAGCTTCGTCTAGCAGGTTATCTCTCTCTGAGTAGGACGGTTTCATTTGGCACACGTTGCGCAGCAGCAGCAGGGCTGGTGCGTAAAGCACATTGACAAGACCCATACCAAGATTAAGTTGTACAAAACCGAGACTGTGCACTATCTGCCCGGCTACTATGGGACCCATAGCATAAGCGACAGAGTAGGAAATATCTGCAATAGCATAAACACTACCATACACAGAAACATGACGCACATCAACTAAAAATGCAAGTGTGGGCAGCAGGGCAGTGTCTACCAGCGCTATGCCAAAACAGATGCCGCACAGCGGGGCGATAAGCTGCCCAAAAGTTTTGCAAGCGGGAACTGTGCAGGAGCTCGCCCCTATGATAACCATGCCCACAGCTCCGTAAAACCACTGCAAATTTGGATGTTGTGCTGCCAATTTAACCGTTATGTAAACACCGAGAACGTGAGGGAAGAAGGCTGGGAGCCAGGTGAGCCCCATTTCCCACTGAGATGAGTGCATGGTGGTTTCCATCCAGTTGGCTATAGTTGGCTCTAGAAAGGCAAGGGGGATGTTACACACTGTCAGTGCCCCGGCCACCACGGCTATGTAGGGATCAATCATGAGTCTGTATATGGGGGTGCCGACTGGCATGTTCTCTCTAGTCCTGTTAGAGAATGGCTTGATCACGGTCAGTAGCATTAAGCCATCCGCCAGGCAAATGCAGGCGAGCACGATGAACGGCACTCGTTTGCCGACAAACTCGTACAGGACGCCCCCGAAGGGAGGCGCCACCAGACTCCCGAAAGAGATGAACGCCAGAGCAATGCCGAGCGCCCTGCTTCTCTCTGCCTCCTCCGTGTATTTGTCAGCTATCATTGCGATTCCAGAGGTGTCTGCGAAAGCAGAACCGAGACCCTGCAAACTTCTGGCCATAAAGAGAGTCGCGTAATTCTCCCCGAAAGCGAAGATGCAGGTAGAGACAAACATGACAGTCAGTCCAATTAAAAGTGGAATGTCATATCCCACCCGGTCTATGAAAGTTCCCGACAGGGGGTTAACTAAGAGCTGGAGGATGGCTTTTGATGCAAAAAGTATTCCTATCTGGATATCTAAATTGTCCTTGTTGCTTTTGTCCTGGCTTGTGCTGTTTGCCGAAGTGTTGGAGTGCATCACAACGTGGACGTGTTCTGACTGCTCAAGCTCCAGATCAGCAAGATAGTCTGGAATAATTGGCACGATTACCATGTAGAGCATATTGTCCAACAGGAGAGCCACGCAAACAATCACCAGTATGATCCGTCTTTGCTGGTGAGGATCCCGCATCGCGGTGCCTAACTGCTTGGTTCTTTCACCCATCTCGGACAGTTTTACAGCGGCTGATTTGGCCAGCCCCGAAGAGCCTCCTTCTCCATCCATGGTGTGCTTTTCTTTAAAAAAAAAGGATTTTCGATTCAAAACTGTATTTGTGCTTCTTCCGTCTGATGCCGATCTTTTTAACACCTCGGATGACTCATTGGTGCTTTCTTTACACTGAAGTAACGCTCTCCGTTCTCACCTCGCCTGTGCGTAAAGGGAGAGGCGCAGATGAACTTGGCTGCCTCATCTGTGAAGATGGTTTTCTTCAGCTTTCTCCTCTTGTCCTCGGCTCAGCCACGTCCGATGATGTTTCATGATCTCCCGAGAAGTGACGTGGTGAAATCGTAGATTTTCTGCACCTTGCAGAGGTTTCAGCTTCTATTCTTACATTTCAAAGTTTTTGTTTGGAGAGATTTTGATAATTATTTGCACAACAGAGAACATTCAATCTCGCTTATCTCTGTTGTCATACCTCCTATCACCTGTGGCACTTTTGCGCTCTGCTCCGAGACCACGAGTGACTCCGTGGCCATTGGTGCACATTAACCCGCAGGTTCGGCGCTATTTTAGTCCCTTTTTTTGTCTCCTCTTTTCAGCAAGTGCTATGACGCATCACCAGCTTGCCCCCAAGTGGATCCCTTCTCCACTTGTCTCTTTTATGTTAATCTCCAACCATTGGCAGAAATCACTTCAACCAATAAGAGCTGGTGAGCACTATTACAAAGGCGCAGAAGAAAAATCGTTTCGTACTCTCAGTGTGTGACTCTAGACTTTGGAGATATAGAAAAATATATTGCGCTTTGTCATCACCAGTATATACGCACAAGAGACGGTACATGTTTTCAGAATAAAAGTCTATCCATATCAATCGCACAAAACACAACATTTACGACATTTCTTAGACTTGCCAGTAACGTCATTGACCTTATTGTTTAAAGTTACTTTGTCACACTGCCCTTTTCTGCACCCAAAAGACTCCAGTACCGTGGACAGATTCCGCCCCCACGGGCTCTTTAAAAGGCTAAGTTTGAGTCTCTCACTCATTTTTTTGAAGCAAAGATACTTTTCATGGCCTTCTTAAAAATGTTGCCTAAACTCCCAAAAGTCATGGCGCTTGTTAACGTTTGCATTTACACGGATTAATGTCGCATGCAGCTCTCTGCGCAGACACTGTGCAGGGTACAAGTTTAACATCGGCGACACCTCGTGGAGAAAATTCATTGGTACAAACAACAGGAGTGGAAATCACTGCATTACCTTTACTAAGTACTACAGCCCTGACATTTTATACAGTTGTAGAATTATTTACAGGCTATTACTACCCAAAGGACCCATTAAAAGAATTTCATTTAAATGCTTTAGTTTCGGTTTCTTTCAAATATTTGTCTTGCGCAGTCCTATTGCTATTTAAGTCTGTTGTTCGTTGTATGACGCTACAAGAGAAACTGCAAAATATTTTTTTTTATAGTTGTTATTCTTACTTTCTGTCTGTGTGTGATTCTAATATATGCATTTTAACAAGACTTCTTTCTGTTTGTCAGTAGAGGGCGATAACGACCTGCAAATGATTAAAATCACTCTATTAGCCTACAGTGAACAGGGTAGCGCACGCTAAAGGACAGACCACAAGACTAGCACCTCTTCGTTGGTACTAGAAAACTAATATTAATTGAAGTACAGCAATCTGGGTTAAAAAAAAAAGAATAACATTTAAATTTATGAAATTAAAATTTGCTAATACAACAACAACAATAGTAGTAATAATAAGAATAATAATTAGGCTCAAATAATTCTTGGTCATTCCTTTAAAAAATAATTCTGCTCTATCCCTTGGAAACAGGGAATGAGGAGATGGGAGAGGTGGCTCAGGAGTTTTGCATAGGAAAGTGTGTGAATATATATGTATGCACGTGAGTTGGATTATTTATTAAACATTGAAGATAAAAAGATTTAAAAAAGATATAAAGATTAAGCAGCATGTACTTTATGTAAGTGACTGTGCCTAAGTGATTTATATACATATATGTATATGTGTAGGTACACACACACACACACACACACCCACACACACACACACACGCACACACACACACACACACACACACAGAGAGAGAGAGAGAGAGAGATAAACAGACACGTAGGTATCACATTAATTTTTTTCTTTTTCCTTACCAATAATAATCATAATAAGAAAAATAACAATAAAGACTTAAGACAATTTAATCTAATTTCTACTTGCTATTTATACATTTCTGCTGCTTTATTTTCTCCTAAGTGTGACATGTTATTTGTATTGCAGACTTTTACATTTTATACGATTTGATTGTGTACTCAGCACATAGTATGTTCATTGGATTAGTTTGAACCTGAAAAGCGAATGTGTGTACATCAACAGGGGGGATTAAAAAACTGCAGGAAAAAAGAGGTTTGGCGCTGTATTACATAAACACTTAAAAAAATGTATTATATTATTGCCTTATACTTCATTCATGCATAACTTGGCAGAGTCAAGAGTTTCAGCCTAATCCTCAGAGATGAATTATGGATGATGACTCGGCCTCTGACGTGAAGACAGTACAACAGAGAGGCTTAATGGATGAGACTAGGGGCAAGGTTTTCTAGATGCCTAGTGACGCAGGTGTGATTCTAATCCTTTAAAAATCGTTGCATGAAAAATCCACTTCAGATATGTCACATCTTTGACACAGTTCGTGGGATCAAAATTTATGATAACACTTGTGACCCAGAAACTATTATGAACAGATAGTATTATGTAACACTAAGCCAAGCATCAGAGCTTGGGTTTTACCATCTAACGTGCTTCCTTCCACTGATGTGATCTGACCTCTGGACTGTAGTGTGTAATATTTAATGGAGGGTTTAGTTGCCCTTTGGCTTTCTTCTTTGATAGGCAGCTTTCACCTTTGTCTCTTACATGAGTAAACACATGCTCAGTATTAATGCTGTAAACATGCAAGACTTCACCAGCTAGGTCCATATAGTGTCTCTGGAGGTTATACAAATAGTGTTTTCACTCAGCCGTCCCTTGTGGCTAAACTTCAAAGATGATTTTTGCATCACTCACTTTTCCTGTTTTTAGATATTTTAGGGCCTTTTAGCAAAGCGAGTGTTCTTTGACCAAAATTCTTCAAAATGTTTTCACCAATTTAATTCAACTGCACAAATAAATGCTTTTGGAATGATACACTTCCCTTATATTGGCTTGCTGTTTCGGAATTAAACACTATTGTGCCAATTTAAACTAGGATAGGGGAGGGCATGTAACAAACTGAGGTTCTTTTGAAGCATGCAAAAAAACAATCTTCACAAGTGATTACAACACCGTGGAAGTTATGACGCTTTTTCATTAAGCAAGCCTACAATTGATTGGTGTTGACGTGGTAGGTCAATAAGTGTTTTTTAGAACTGAAGATATTGTTAAAGCAGTGATATCCTCTGTATTTTAGTGACCTAATTTATTTTTCCAGCCAAATATAAATGGCACACAGTAGATTTTTAAGGCTCTTCTTTAAACATCTTGGACTTTTATTTTCTAGGGATGTATTTATTTATTTATTTTTTTAAGTTGAAGTTATTATTATCCTCATCCTTATATTAGAGAAAGCTGCCAAATAAGGACAGGCATCATTCTGTTTTCTAACATTGTCTGTGAAGAGTAATACATTTAGCACACCTCTATTTTCTATTAACCTTCAGCTTGCCTGGTGGGTGGATCCCAAATCTTAACGTTTCTATTGGATGAAAAGGGTTGTAATCGCTTATTTGTTTTGGGGGAAGGCTCAGTCAGGCTTTATCTGTCTGTGACAGGTTCTACTTTCTTCCTGTGAACTTTCTGCTATTACCACAGTGTCTATCTACAGCTCTGACCAAATTAGATCACTAGACCACGCACACAATCAGCCAACTGTTTCTAAGAACTTGATGCTGATCTTTTAGTTCTTTAATCTTTCTCAAGAAAAGTCCTGATCGCAGCAGGAGACGTTGGAGGAAGGACATGATTGTGCCAAACATTTAACTCCTCCTAATGAGCAGAGCTTGCTCATATACTGGAAGGAAATCCGATGCTAATGAGCAGGCTGCATAACAGCATTCCCGAGGCAGCTTCTGATTAGGCGATGCATTTTTTTTCCCCTGCTCAAGCTTTTCAACTTACTTTTATCCCCACTTGTCACATTTTTACATTCAAGAAAAGATACAGAAAAAAAATTCAAACTCACAAAGACATTGCTAACTTAGCACAATGTTCAGCCTTTTTTTTTTTTTGGTTAGGCATGCTACTGAAAGTGCAGCTGAAGCAAATGGGAATGTCATTTAATTTGCAGGTATTGTCACTGTTCATACTGTACATTAGTTCTGAGTTGACTCGAGTCTTCTGTCTGTCTGCAGTATTAAAAACAAAAACGTTCCAATAGCAACTTTAAGAGATGCCTTACTGGGGTAAAAATTATCAGGGCTATGACTTCATGCAATTCAACATTTAAATGCAGGGGTTCCTCATTCTAATTTAAGCAGCCAACAGTCTAATTTCAGGACTGCTTCACTGTTGCTCATTAGGCTGAGTCCTTCTCCCTTAAAGAAGGCTGCCATTGATGGTGAGAGAGTTTAATCCCCTTACGACCAGCATGCGGGCAACAACGTCACACCTCGGAGGTTAGTGTGACAAGGATCGTCTCACAGTGGATTATTTCTGCTGTGGATACATTTAGCATCAGAGCTGGAGTCGTTTCTTCTACAGCAGAAATGGCAAACTAATTTTACATCGTGGGCCACATATAGCCCACTTTGATCTGAAGCACCTTGAGACAACTTTTGTTTCGATTTGGCGCTATATAAATAAAATTGAATTGAATTGACGTGGGTCGAACCAGGGAAACTCCTCTATTTGTCAGTGTAAAGAAGTTTATATAGACATTTAATCCAATTTGATACAAGAAAAAGAAGTGCAATTTCAGCAGTACAACTCAGTTTTTCTACACAATAAAGAAATGCTGACATCTGTGAGCATGTCTAAAATGACAGAAAAAGCTAAATCTAAATTTACTCTAAAGCTTAACATAAATTTCTTTAGTAAATAGCGATAAAACCGTTTTTTTGTGTTTTGTTATTGTTCATCTATTACTTAATTACTTGGATGTAGTATGAATGACAGTAAAGAAGGTCCCTTATTAGTAGGAAAAACTGTAAAACAGTTAAAAATCCAAAATCTATGCCCTCCTTCACATTTTCCAAAGTCATCAAGTGGGCCGGAATAGAGTCCTCGATGAGCCAACTCTGGCCCCCAGGCCTTATGTTTGACAGCCCTGCTCTACAGTATGTGCCCCTTCTGTGGTGATCTTTGGAATATACGTGGCTTAGTAACTCAACCCACAAAGACATTGCATTGCTGGTATTATGAAATTGCCAAGCCAATATAGCTTAAGGGTAACTGCAAAAAAAATCACTAATTTAATCTGTTACAGGTAGGATTATGTGTTCCTGCTCTGAAGCGTCTATTCATGTGCATGCAGACAGAAAATGCAAACGCTTGCCTATTTACTAAAAAAACTACAGCATTTGTTTTAGAACTATTCGGCGCACTGAAAAGTAAAAACAAAATTGTTAAATATGTTTAAATATATCTGAATATGTCATCAAATTTAGCTCAGTGTTGGTTAATATGAAATGAAGACAAAACGCTACCAAACTCTGTGTAGTTTAGTGTATGCATTTCCTAATTTAGACAAGTACCTGAAATGAGATTAAGTCCACGTCGCCTAAGAAGGAGCTTAATTGCGCAATGGGCTTAACACAGTAAATATTTCCTCACTGTACAGAGGGGCTGTATTATTTAGCTGTCTAAAAAACAAAACCACTATTAAATAATCTGCTTATTAAAATACTTTAGATTTGACACTGACATGTGATAAAAGGCACATTTCTGCTTGCAGCAATTAGGCTTCTTGCTTACAAGCATCTCCATTAATCGGATTAAAATAGAAAGCGCAAACAGCAGAAGAGGAGCAACATCTGTGTTTATTGTCAGTGGATTCACGTGGATGCTTGAACAGTGCAGGTTAAAGTCAAGCTGCTGAAAGAAAGAATGCATGAACATTTAAAATGGTCAGATTACCTGCAGCATGTTTTTTTGTTGATTGAGCTAAGTCCAACATGAGGTATGGTGGCTCCAAGCAAACAGACCGTCCTGTAATGTCATGTACTGTACAAATATGAAATATGAAAATAACACAACTGTACATCTCTGACCTGGCAATGTTTATTTCAAAACATCCTACTACGTTTGAATGAGGAACCTATCATGAAAGCAGTTGATGATCTTGGATTTTCGCCCAATTTTGCTGGGTTTTCTTTTACTTTGACTTCTTAATATCTGGTTCAACAATCTTCTGTCCAGTGAGGAAATGCCAAACTCCCCCTCGGTAGAACTCATTTCCAAATGAGTAGAGGAGAGCGTTAAATATAGGATTTGTCTTTGCAATAACTGGAAGCATCTACAAGGGAAAAGGCACACAAAAAAGCAAAGGTTTAAGTTGTCTCACATACTATGGCAAGTGTGACATTAAAATGATTGACTCCTTTCATTGTCTTGCTTGTGGAATAAGTCACAAGAATGATGACTGAAACTGCAACTAAGAAACTGTTAAACTAAAAGTCAACAATAATAAGAAGAAAGAGGTGTTTAACTGTTTCATTTTCACATAGTGTTAGGTTGCAAAAAACAAAATAAATACATACCATTCTTAGCTTTGGAGAGACGAGCTTCACATTGTCAAAGCAGGCATAGACACACATGATGACATATGGGCCCCAGCACATCAGCAGTACCCTCACAGGCAAACTGGTGTTAAACTGTAAAATAAAGTCCATTGTGTTACATACAACAAGGCTTCAAAAACGGAAAGAGTGTGTCACAATAAGTCTAATAATGATAGCGATAACGATCTTATCAAGCTTGTGTGTAGTTGCTGAAACAAGAGATGAAGTAGAGATGCACTTCAGTGGTTTCGTGACCAAAAGTATGCGGTCAACACAAGGTTAGAATGTGGCATAACTGCTGGATGAATAATTAAGAGATAACAGATCACACTTGAATAGGATGGAAACCAACTCAGAGCCTTACGTGGGTTGCTTTTCAGACATTCCAACTTATGATTGCCATCTTTTTGAGATCCCATGCATGAATCGCCACCTTATCACGGTGGAGGGGTTTGTGTTTCCCATTGATCTAGGAGCTATGTGGTTGGGGCAATTTGCTCTGGTAAGGTCTGCCATGGCAGATTGTCTGACTCCTTACCTATGACAAAAGAGTGGTACACATAACCTATGCAGCGTAACAATCCAGGGGTCCAGTGCTCTCTGCCCGGGATAGGGTTACTGGGGTCCTACCCTGGAGCCAGGCCTGGGGTACAGTCTCGAGGACAATTGTCTGATGGCCAGGCCTTAAGCCATGGGGCCCAGCTGGGGTCAGCTTGAAAAAGCAACATAGGTCCATCCTCCTGTTGACCACCCACAGCCCACAGGAGGTGTTCAGTGCTTAGTGGATTGACTGGCAGTCAGAGCAGAGGTCCTGGTACTCTGATCCCTGGCTTCCAAAACTGGTTTGTGGTAGATTCAATATCACCTCACTTATGAGGGACGAGTCCAAGCTGATATAGATATAGTCGGGCTCACTCAACGTACAACTTGGGGTATGGAACCAGTTTCCTTCTCACTGAGGGGTTTGACTCTGTTCCATTCTGGAGTTTCCCACGGTGAGAATCCACGGTCAGGCTTAATGTTGTTTTTTATACTTGTATCCCTGCGGTTTGCTGCCTGTGTTTTGGGGTTTAGATTAGATCCAGACCGTTGTTTGTGCCTATATGCCAAATGACAGTTCAGAGGACCCAGCCTTCTTAGAGTCCCTTGGTGAAACCCTCTCCAGCACCCCACCAGAATGCTGACCAAGTGTAAGTTGGACTTATTTCTGATTAGTGTTGGACACTGCCAGGGCTGCCCTCTGAGCTTTCTCTCAGGGTTGGTGAGGAGCTTGGTCATTCAACGGGGATTTGGAATAGAGCTGCTGCACCTCCACATCAAAGGGAGCCGGTTGAGGTGGTTTGGTCAGACTAGGATGCCTCCCGGACAACTCCTAGGTGAGGTTTTCTGGGCTTAATACAGGGAAGAGGCTCTGGGGCAGACCCAGGACTGGGTGGAGAGATTATGTCTTTGAGCTGGCTTGGGAACATCTGAATGTCCCCCTAGATGGGCAGGAGGAAGTGGCTAGGGTGAGGGAAATCTGGGCTTATTTGCTTAGACTGCTGTCCCCATGACGCCCAGATAAGTGCCATGCCTTTAGCAAGCCATAATTTTCATTTTCTATACAAATTAATCATTATCTCACATATTTGGAGGATTTTCTTCTTTACAACTTTGCTTTAAGCAAAATAATACAATTTTGGAAATTAACAGAAAAAATAAATAAATAAATACAGAATATTTTTTCAGAGAATGTTTTTCTTGATTTTTCCTCTGTAAATTGCTCTGTTTTTTTTTTATTCATAACCTTATTCTTGGAAATTACTTTTTTGCCTGGGTTTATTATCCTTTTGTACCTGAGAGCTTTAATAATAATAATGACTATTTTTACCTGCAATGGCCCTAATATTGCAACCGGTCTCAAAAAAACTACAATAAAGAGTGGCATGCAAATAGAAGAATGGAGAAATAATAAGCCTGTTAAAGATTAAATAAAATAAAGAAGAAAAAGAAAAGCACTCACCATCAGGTTTAAAGGTTGTGTTTCATTATGCATAAAATTAATCTTCTTAAACTCGTGGTTTGATTAGAGCCCCTTTAATTAGAGCAAAATAACATTTAAGCTGCTTTCTTCTACACAGCCAGTGATCAGACTCTTTTGTACGATTGTCCAATACTTAACAAAACAAAATATTTTGAAGGCACAATTGGATGTGCTAATACACAATGATTTTTAGTAAGACTGCAGCATGTATTACCCGGTGGTGATGGATCTTCTTGAAATGCTTGTAGATCAAATCATAACATGAGTACATGTTAAAAGCTGGTAGCATCAGGTAGAGCACCACCAGACTTAGCATGTAGGTGATGTAGTCCCTGTTAAAAAAATAACCATGAACAATAAAGAATATGGCAAACAGCTGTAAAAGTCTATGTACCTGTTTTCCATGTGAACTGGCAGCTATGAAAACAGAAAACTATTGTCCATGGTAAGATTATCTTTTAATATTTACACATTTACCTGTCCCCTTTGGTGTAGTCCAGCGTGCAGCACGTCCTCATGGGCTCAAAGTCATAGACGCCCCATCCCAGTAGAGGAACAGCAGACCAGAAGATGGAGAGAATCCAGATGATGCTGCTGATTGTGACAGATGTGGTCCAGAAAAGCTTCTGTCCTACACAGTGTTAATTTTTTAACAGAAAAATCTGATTTAGTTTTAGTCACAAACTTTTGACGTGAGCATAACTTAGTTTTAGTCTTATTTTGGGAATCTAAATGCTTTTATTTTAAGTTGACTAAATATCACAAGGTTATCGCCGACAAAATATAAAGTCGATTCAGTTGACAAAAATATGAAGAAATATAAAATGTAAACGTTTAAGAGTTGCTCCACATGGTTTACAAAGCGGCTTATAAAGCGGCTTATCCCCTGTCCAACATGAAACAAAAAATTAATAAATAAAAAGTTATACCATTTCCCAGGGGCAGATAAAATATGCATGTTTAAGTTTTTTTTAAGACTGACTTTCTCTGAATATCTAATTTCAATTGTGTATAAAACTGCATTAACTAACATTTTGAACGCCTATTTGTAGTGCCTTTACTCACTGGTGCAGTACTGGTGATATCTGTCCCAAGCGATTGCAGCTAAGAAACTGATGGATGCCAGTATGGATATCATCCCCTGGAAACCATGATAGGCACAACCATCTTGACCAAATGGCCAGTATCTGAAGAAGACAAAGAAACATGTGTCATACTACAACTTGCAGAAAAATGCACCTAAAATTACACAAACTTATATATAAAAACAAAGTGCTTAGGTATAAAGGTATACAGCTCAATAAAATAATAAAATAACATAAAATAACCAGAAACTCATTGATGTGGAGGCTATTCTGATCACAACCCATCATAATTCATAGGTTGTTGTAATTTGTGAAGCACAGAAAGTTTTTTCGTCATTGAGTTCTCTAATGAGAATTTAAATTGAAAGAAGTCAAAAAGTTTCACAAATAGTCATATACAGGACATATTAATGTAGATCAACACAAAATAAAAGTGTTTAAGTTGAGGAGTCTTATGACTACATGGTCAGCAGTAACCATCGCCATACAGTAAACGGCATAAATATATGTGACCATATCACTGATGTTAAGACAGTGGTGACAGAAAGGCCCTAACTGCAGCTTTCTAATGCGGGAGTCAACCAGTAGCATCACTCCCTCCATAATTATGAACAATAACGTCATTATCACCATGTAGGGCACATGTGAGGCAAAGCAAAAAGTCAAGCTATCACCTCATTTGGTATTTCATGCAGTTTTCTTTATCATTTTGTGCACACTAAATTCAAACTGTAAATAAAATCCATAAAGCTTATGTTGTGAAAAGGGAAAAGTCCCAATGTAACACCAAATGTGTCTCTGACCTTGAGCAGAATTTGGGTGAAGCATCAATAGGTTATCGTTGTATGCAGGTGTCACTAAAATAGGATCAATTCTCTAGAAGGAGAAGTCTTTGAATTGTGAATGGATGGATGCTTTGCCACATATTAAAAGCAGCAGACAACAAGCATATGAAATATCAAATGACTAATTACATTGGGTCAGTATACACATCTCTATCGTAATAAGTTGTTGTTTTTGTGTTTCATTATGTTCAACTGCACAAACTAAATAAAGTTTAACTTCATTTTATGATAGCTGTGACACTACGAGTGCAGTAGGTTGCTGGGTTCATGAAGGTGTACTTACAAATTATCCCACTTAAACTTAAACAATTGATTCTAAAATTTGAAAAACTGGTTAGCTTGATAACTGGATTCCAATTAAACATGTGGACATTTTTACAATAAGCAAAAAATGAGAAGAGAAATGCAAAAACCAAGCTGACATTACTTAAATAAATGTATTAATTAAAACCCCCCACTGTAGTTTGTACAAAAACAACTGTCTTGCGTAACACTTTACATAATAATTTTAAGGAAAACTCAGCTTTCTTAATAGGTCAAGCTGGAAATGTCTCACAACATCAGTACACATTATGTTTTATAAATAGGAAATACTAATTACTTGATAGCAAGTAGAATTGGGCTGTTTGGTCACTTTCAACATATTTTCTTGCCAAATGTGAACAAAGTAGATTGTGGATTGGATTATGAAACCCCGAGACTTAGTCAGCTTGTGCTGGACAGCTTAATATGAAAACTTCTGCTGAAAGATTCAGATATAAAGTGACTGTAGAGGCCAGAAAATACATTTCTAACAGAGCATGCCCTGTTTGTTACCTGAGATAGCTTGCATAGGCAGCAGTGAGTCCATTAATATTCAAACTGAGGTCAGCTACAGCAAGGTTGAACACCAGGAAGTTGCTGGGATTGCGCATCTCCCTCACCCTGAGGAAAGAAAGGATGCTGATGGCATTGAGGAAGAATCCCAGCATCCCTAAAAGTGAAAACAAAGAATAAATTACGTTTCTATTATTTGGTTTCACATTTAACCTCTAGCTGGATTTGTCTGCATGGCCGATCTTATTGGTTTTTTGGCCCACAAAGTGTGCAAACAAACAAAATGCAATTTAAGTAGTTTTGATTTGGAACTTTTAACATCTAACTCATTTCCAAGCATTAACCCCCCCCCCCCCCCCCCCCAACAAACAAAAACGAGGAGTCCCCCTAAAAATACAGCTCTTCCAAATTTATTCATGGTTATCTGGGTCCTTCCTTCTTGTATAACCATACAGCACGCTTCACTTACCGCCAACAAGGAGTGCTGAACCGAATGTAAACATGTCAAACTCTGTGAATCCCTCCGGTAACGTATATGTTGCCATGATGAAGCACACAAATTAGACTTTGCAAAGAAGACGAGTCGTTTTCCTGCAGCGTAGCCACCCACAGTCTGTACCACAATAAGGCCTTATAAAGGTGCTTTCACGTGAAAAAGCATGAACGCGCTAATCTTAGCAAAGCCCTCTTTACAATCCCCCGAAGAATGTCCTAACAAGCAGACTTCCTGCACACGTTCCGCAAGTGAGTGGTTGCAAACACTTTGCGAGTTTTCTGCGCAATTCTGTCATCTAAAGGCTCTGAAAGTTTATTGCCGAACACTCTGTGGCGAAACCAACCTACAGCTTTTGTAAGCGATAAGAGAAAGGAAACATGGGAAATGTTGTCTTTTAACTTAAAAGAGTGTTGGACTCTTAAGCAGACTTTGACCGGCAGTCTGGACAGTTACACTGATAACTCTTAAATGCACTTTAGGGCTCACCCCACCGATTGGGGTGGGCATAGGAAGACAAGATGAAGCACAGACTAATGTAATAATGGTGTATAAACACATGGGGAGTGGAGAATAGAGGTGGGCGGATCTATGAAATTTTTGGAAATGAAAAAAAATATACCTCGAACATGCACTTTTTGTGTTGACCGTCCTGTCTATTTTATTTATAGTAAATAGCATATTTAAATTACAGACGTTGACCCAAAGTGCTTTAGAAAAATAGACCTTTACATTCCAGGTTTCCAAAAAACTCCTTTTAAAAATATATGAACAGCCTAAAGGTGTGTTTTCTTGTCCAAAAAGGTTGAATCTGTTCATCTGGATGTAGCACTATCAGTGGGAGAAACGTTTCATCACTCATCCAAGTGACTTCTTGTGTTAACTAAGTATTGTGGAAAGTACTTATTATAAGCGTAAAAAGGAAAGTTTTCAGACTAATCTTAAAAGTAGAGAAGGTGCCTTTCTCCTGAGTTAAAACTGGGAGCTGGCTCCACAGGAGCCTAAAAGCTGAAGGCTTTCCTCCAATTCTACTTTTAGCTCTTTTCGAAAATCACAAGTGCTCTGTTATGATAACAAGGGAGGTGTTCAAGAGCTTGTATGTGAGAAGAAGGATCTTAAATTCAATTATGGGTTTAACAGGGAGTCACTGTTGGGTTTTGGATTAATTGGAGGCTTTTCAAGCAACTTTGGGAACAACTGTACGTTACTTAATGTCAAGAGCCAGTACCCACTTTCATGACTACATCAGGCTATCTCTTTTCTTTCTGCTGTAAAAACGAAATGTTTTCCAGACCAGCCTACACATCACTTTCAGGAAGTAGACCTCTTTTACCTTCAGAACTGTTTTATTTCCTTTTGGCATAGATTCAGCACGGTACTGGAAATAATCCTAAGAGATTGTGGTCCATATTGACAAGATAGCATCATAGTTGTTGCAGATTTATTGGTTGCACGTGTGGGATTACAAATATCCTGTTCCACCACATCCCAAAGGTCCGCGATTGTATTGAGATCTGGTGAGTGTGGAGGCCATTTGGATACTTGCTGTCATGTACTTGCTGTCATGTTCAAGAAGGCAGTTTGCGAGGATTTGAGGATCTGTGACATGGCATGTTGTCATCCCATGTCACAGATGTCCTAAGTTACCTTTGGCTGTTGTGGCTGCCTAAACCTTTTAAAATGTAACATTTGGGTAGAGTCTGATTGCACCACTAAGCTTGCCACAGATTACCACAACCTCATTAACTATAAAGTAATGAATTGTCTCAATGGACTTATAATACCCTTTTCTAAACTGTCCATATTGTCTTTTCTGTAAGCTGTGTGTTCAGTCCACACACACAAAAAAGCTATGACATGTGTACTTGTCATCTGCTGGCATCTGCTACTCTGGAACATTTGGGGTGGTAAAAATGCCAATATTTCACAGATAAATTGACAAGTTGGAGCATCTGAATCACATCGCAGAATATTTGTGTGCTGCCCTCAATCCCAACAAAAGGCCTAGCGAGGTGTTTGTTAGAAACTGGTGGAGCAGTGTGATGCCATTCAGGAACATAAAGCAATGCCAGTTTCTCAATTTCAAAATATTTAATAGCACAATCTGTTAATCTGCTGGGGCTGAGTGTGAAGAAAATAGGCTTAAAATATGAGCATTGAAGTAACTAAAGAGCGTTTTGAGGTTGAATAAGTTTTAGTCCAACAGCATTTACCAGCTGCATTACGACCTGCACTGCCAGACTTAACATAATGCCAGAGATCAGGACTGTAGCTTTCTTTAATTTAACTGTTTAATTAACATCATCTCAGTCAGAGAGTATTTGTCGTGTTTAGCCGCATGCAAATGAAACTGTGGCATAAAACACAAGGCTACAACTCCCTACAAAGGCTAAACATTGATCTGTTGACAAATAGTTAATTACTGCAGCATAATCTGTTGGTTTTGCAATGAAACAAAGGCTTTATTGTTGAAACTCCATTTGAACAAATGACCAGGAACTGAAAGCATTTTTAAAAATATATTTCCTAATTTAAAACTAGAAGCAGTTAAATGGGATAACTCCTATTTTCTAGACACTGGTCTTTTTCTACCTTTTTCTCATAAACAGCTCAGATGGAAATGCCCCCCACCCCAGTGCACATACAGGCGCCAATATACTGTGTTTACATACAGCACCTACTTTAGGTATTGTACTTTCAGGCATGTGAAAAGAAAAGTTTTCACAGGACTCTGCAATCCTGTGAAAAACTAAGAACACCCAGTGAGCAAGAGCTTGTAGAACCACCGTTATAAACAATAATAGTAATAGTTTTCTGTGTGATTTTATGAGTCTCTCGTGTTATTGTGGAGGAATTTTATCCCACCCCTCTTCAAAACAATGCTTCAGCTCACTGAGGACTGCAGACATTAATTTCTTCACAGCTTTCTTGAGGTCCTTACACAGCATTTCACTTTGACTGGGCTATTGCAGCATCTTGATTCTTTTCTTTTTCACTCATTCTGTTGTAGATTTGCTCGTGTGCTTGGGATCATTGTCCTACTGCATGACCCAATTTCAGCCAAGCTTCAGCTGTTGGACAGATGGCCCCAAATTTGACTGTAGAATACTTTGTATTGCTTGGTAGACAGAGGAGTTCATGAACTGGTCAAGGACAGGATTTCATGAACTGTGCATTTTGGCAAATATCTTTCCTTCCCTGTCCAAAGGATATTGTTTTAGAAGTCTTATTATTTCTTTAGTGTGCAGGCTGCCGTGTTCTTTTTTTTCTTTTTTAACATAGAAGAAAAAACATTTGTTACCTGAATGATCCTGATGAGCAAACTGCCAAAACATCTGCTTTTATAGAGGTGCTCAAACTTGCTGATCGTGATAAATCAAGAGCGTTTGACTGTCAGGCCCTTGTTGCTACTTGCCTTCTTAATTCTTTTGTTTTCAAATAAAATCTATGCATAGAGTCCTGTGAAAACGGTACAGGTTTTTTTTCCATAACGTAGAGAATTGCTTCCATTTTTACTTAATATTTTTTAAATTAATAATTGTATTTATTTAAAATGTATATTTTTGGTAATTAAAAATGAAAAATGTCATTTTGCATCAGTTTCTTTCATTATTATAACACTTTCCCGTTGGTAGATAATTTATTCTTGTAAATAAATCTTAATTGCTATAAAGGCATTATTAAAAGATGCGCCTTACACCCCAATCCAAGATGTGGGGTCATATGGGGAAATGTTATAGGGACAGATGCAGGGTTGGAGGTTTTCCTGTCTGGGACAGCCCTCTTGAAAGAAATGGAACAAAGTTGTATTATCAAGAGACTGAGAGATGACTGGATTAAAGGATTTGAAAACCCTGCCGAGCAGCCATGTCTTTAAACCTCTTTACCTGTGAAAAAAACCCCTCAGACTGTGACAATACATCTGTCATCCACAAAGTATGTCATACTCAGATAGCCTGCATATGATGATGTATGAATGTACATGTGTTAATAGCACAGAAAAAAAAATCACAAAGCATGATGAAATCCAGGTTTTTATTAATGTTCGTTTGGGGGGAAGTAGATTCATGCAGTCTTGCAGAGATTAGAAATTCTCTCCATAAGAAAAACTGTTTTAAAATTGTATTCAAACCCACTGATTACCTGGATGGAGACAAGCAGTGTAAGTGTTTAACAATTGTTTACACTCAGTGACTTCCCACTGCCATCTAGTGGTCGCTCACTGCTACTATTTAACTACAGTCTGTAAATGAAGTTTCTAACAAAAACGACGGTTTGAGGACATTTAAACCTAATCGAGAGGAATTTTTATCGCCTTGTGTTTCATATCAGAATCTATTCAGTTTGTTTGTTTTTGGTGAAACTTGGTCAATTTACGTGGAGCAGAAAGCCTTGAGATGGATAAAAATGAGAAGATAAGAATAACGTTTGTGTTCAGATATTTCCCCATTTACTCGAAGAAAAAAAGAAGCAAATGCTCACTCAGGTATGGTAGATTTAGCGATTGTAGTTCGTCCACCTGCTACTTCTTTATGTCCTATAATTGCAGGTAGTTGTGTCATAACGGTCCATCCAATCATTGCTTGGAAAGTATGTCTAAGAATGAAAGTAAAAACGCGGTAACCTATCAGCTTCGAGGAAGCAATAGCCTAATCGTGTGAATGAAAATAACCCAAGTCCTTCTCTAATCCCTGCCTATCCTTTTTATCTCAGGATTCAGACCAGTCGGAGCAGAGTGGACGGTGAGCGTGCAAAACGATGCATCCCGCGTCCTGTTAGACCGAGTAGCGGCGCATGCTTTGTAACTGTAGTTTAGTTGCATAGTGTTCAGTAGCTTGCAAAATGAGTCGACATTTTCCTGCAGCTTTTTGTTTGGCTTTAGTTTTTCTTCCTCTGATGAGCAGTCCGTGTCCTGCCCAGTGCAGCTGCTTCTTTCACAAACTAAGCGACGGATCAAAAGCGAGGTAAACTCTGTGAATTGAATTCAGAGCACAATTGTATTATTATGCTTTGCGATAAAAGTGAGAATATAGCTTTGCTATATTCAGTGACTCCGTGTGCTGGAATTAACTTGGATTTGTTCCTTAATCCCATTTGCTTATAACTCAAAAATAGTCTGCTATGTTTTTTTCTTTAATAAACTGAACTTTTTAAACTTATTTTTATTTAAAACTAACGTATAAAATATGCTTTCATCTTGAATTTAAAAGTATCTTTAATATTGTTACTGCTACATGTTCTGTAGAGGTAGTCATATGTTTTTTTATTGTTATTTTCTTGCAGAAGTGTTCTTTGCAATGATCCGGAAATCACTGTGGTTCCTCAAAATTTCCCAACCGACACGGCAAAGCTCCGCGTTGAGAAGACGGCAATCACACGGATTTCTAGCAGCACCTTCCACTACCTCAACAGTCTGGAGTTTCTCTGGATGTCTTTCAATTCCCTGAACTCCCTGACTCCTGACAGTTTCCGGGGTCTTTACAACCTTAATGAGCTCAGGCTGGATGGCAACTCCCTTACCTCCTTCCCCTGGGAGTCTCTGACAGACATGCCAAACCTGAGGCTCCTCGACTTACACAACAACAAGATCTCCAGCATGCCCGCAGAAGCCGTCATGTATATACAGAACATAACCTACCTGGACTTGTCTAGCAACAGTCTCACAACCGTTCCTGGTGAAATTCTCACAATGTGGCTAAGTGTGAAGCCACCCCAGGACGCTGATTCTTCTAAACTAATACTTGGTGAGGACTGAACTTTGATGTATTAAGATTTCTTTGTAATCTGCCTTGTATGAGAGCTACTTCTTTAAAGCTCAGTTAGGGATTAGTCTAAATATACTGTGCGTGCAGTGTGTCAACTTGTTAAGCTAATTATGTTTATTTATACTCAATCCCAGGTAATGGTCTGGTCTTAAAATGACTCAGTGTTGGGTAAAACAACTTAATTTATTGTTTTCACTAATAAAGTCTTTCCATACATTCCTCTGCAGGTCTTCATGATAACCCGTGGCTGTGTGACTGTCGACTCTATGATCTGGTTCAGTTTCAGAAGTCCCCCTCGTCCTCCGTGGCTCTCATTGACACTCGACTGAGATGCGCTGATCCCGAGAGCCTATCAGGGGTTCTTTTCACTGAAGCAGAGCTGCAGAGGTGCCAAGGCCCTCGAGTGCATACGGCTGTGGCTCGTGTTCGGAGCTCACTGGGCAACAACGTGCTGCTGCGTTGCGGCACAGTTGGAGTCCCCATCCCAGAGCTGTTCTGGAGCCGTGCTGATGGCAAGAAAATGAACGGCACCGGTGAGTTTTGTTGAATTTGTTCCAGATGTGCTTAGATTTGATTTATTTCTGCACACGTGTCAATTACATTAAAGTTATTCTTTTTTTGTCAATCTGCTTATCTCTGTGGATCTCTACCTTTTTGTTTTTTCAGTTCAGCAAGAGATCTCAAAGGAAGGCATCATTTGGTCGATTCTGAGTGTGCCTGCTGTCTCTTACCGGGATTCTGGGAAATATGTTTGCAAGGCAACCAACTTTGTGGGCACGGCAGACGCTGTCATCTCCTTGGTGATCACAGATTCCTTTCGGTCAGAAGAAGCAGGAGGTGGCGGTGGTGGTACTTCTAAGAGATCAAGGGGGAAGAAAAATGGTGGCATTGGCAGAGCGGCATACCAGGAAAAGCTTATTGCCAGATACGTTCCTCCACCTACATCTACAGCTGCACAGCCCATCATTGAACCTCTTAATGCCAAGGGGGTGACTGGGAAGTATGAGATTGAGAGCTACAGCATCTCTGATGGTGTTTCTCAGGGACGAGGCAAAGGTTCGGATGCACAGAAGCCACTGGACGTGCAACAGGATGCTTTAAGTAACTTATCGGCCAATGCCTCATCGTTACAGCAAGCTCCTGAGAAAAGGATAGTGCGTTCTGTAAAGGTGATTGGTGACACTGACCATACTGTCTCTCTGAACTGGCGAGCCCCTACAGCCACAAATACCACCGAGTTTAGCGTCCTATATGCTATATTTGGTGAGAGAGACATGCGTCGAATCAATGTGGGCTCTGGAAGAAATAGAATCACAATTGACGGCCTTGTGCCAAAGACAAAGTACATTGCCTGTGTTTGCGTCAAAGGTCTGATCCCAAAAAAGGAGCAGTGTGTAATCTTCTCAACCGATGAAGCAGCCAGTGCCAGTGGCACTCAGAAGCTCATTAATGTGGTGGTGATAACGGTGGCATGCGTGATTGCTGTTCCTCTTACACTGATTGTGTGCTGTGGGGCAATAAAGAAACGTTGCCAAAAGCTGCTGGGGAAGCAATCCAAAGAAATACAGGACTCGTACGTCACGTTTGAGACCCTCGGCCCTGGGACCAAAGCTAAGGGGATGGAAGGCGAGTATCTAACGAGGCTAAATCCTGACGAATCCAACAGGCTGCTCTCAGCGAGATCTAGTGTTGACTCAGAGGCCACAGCCAGGACTGAAGGGCTACCTAATGAGTACTTCTGTTAAAACCAAACATATGCCTCAGTTCCCAAAGGATGCACTTTGCACCGCCGTGCTCCACTGTTAGAAAGATTCAAATGATCCTCTTTTTAAAGGGGTATCCAGAGGACACTTGTAGCTCTTTTAGGACTGGATCTATTCAAATAAATTACAGCCTTGTGGGAGTAAAAGCTACCATTCATTTGGTGGGAAACAACAAAAAGGGAAAATATACACAGTAACACAGTTAATTTACAAGTGGTGTAGAAATAACTTTTGTTAATTCATCGTGCACTTTTAAGAATAAGAGAAAACTCTCGATGCCCTAAACTCTCTTAAACCCAATACATTCACTTTTCTTTGTTTTTTTCCTAAGATGTAACTTATGCTTTGTGTGAAAATCTTTATTCTACACGTATTTAGGGAAACAATAGTTTATTTAGCCTGTTTTATATGTCAGTATGACGTGAATGTGCCAGGTTTACTGTTGGGTGAAAAACCTGAAATACAGTACATTTTGTAACGTGTAAATATTTGTAACCTAAAATATATGTGTATGTATGAATGTACTGTATAAAAATAAATATTTTTATATTGATTTATGCTTACTTTTTTCCTACATCTTTACTTTCCTGACACACCCACATGTATCCCCTGTATCTATAAACTGCTACAAAACATGCTTAAACTAAGTAAATACAATCAATTAATACAGCTGTAGGCAAATCTGAGGCAGTTTTTGTAGCATTAATATATGAATCACTACAGTTGATACATGTAATGGTATAAATTTGGACTAATATTCATATTTTCCATTGGATCAGTCTTTATCATTTTGATTATGTGTGCTCATGGGTGCTCCAGTATCTAAATTGCCTACTAGTACAGTCTCTGTATGATTAACTCAGCATTCAAGCAAACTGTAGCAATAAACGACGATTATGATATGCATTATGTAAAAGACATTTCCTGAAATGCTGAACACGTGGCTAATCTATTTATCTGTTAAATTATAATGCGCATGTATAAAAAGCGTGGGTATTAAAGGATATGAAACTGTGTGAAACTGCAGAGCTATAGTGTAGATGTTTGTTTTCACACTCGCTTTGGTATATGCTGATTTGGCCTTTATCAACCTGAGAGACAAACAGTGTTTAGATTATTGAGGTCAGTCCTCTCCAGACATCTGTCTCTGTCTCTGTGCAGCCCTCCCTCTCAGTGTTGCTAAGCCTGACGGGCTCCGGCCCACTTAACACAGATGGGCCTCCTGTCATGTCAATGCTGCTGCTTTAGTGGGGAACAAATAAATTAAATTAGTCTGATGCGAAGCATTTTGGGGTCATATCTGAGACAAGAACTACTATCAAGCCGAACTCATAGCTCTCGACTGAAAAACACTTGTGAATGTTAACTCTTTATGTCCTTTTGAAAAGATCTAACATTGTGTTTAGAAAAAGTGGACCATTGCTATAAATACACCTGTGTCTCACATGTCATTTGGCCTCTTAAGGGTTACGTCAAGGGAGATTAAGGTAATGGGCTTTCTTTCACGCAGCCCATGAGCATGTCCTGCCCTGACAGGCCTATTTCATATGCGTGTCTAGGATCATGGACGCCTTTTATGTCACATTGCATATCACTTTGGTATTCCAGTTAATCTGTTTTGGATCGTCAACTTGTTTGTTCGGTTGCTCCTGCACAGATGATATCTTAGGAAGGTAAGTGGCCGCTAAAAATATGCTACATTGTAAAGCTAGGTTGTATATTTGCTATGAGTCTGTCCTCTTTTGAATAAGTTACGTGCTACAATAAACATTACTTATAGCATGACTAGTGTGAAATGCCCAAATAAACACTATCCAAAATTTGCGTTTAAGCTATGTGTACTACACCAGTATCTTTGTATAGCACAAATTTTCTTGTCTGTCATTTTAGGTCTTTACTATGTATGGAAACCTCCATGGGAGAAATCCCAGTGGACATCCCACATGATTTAATTAAAATCCGAATTGAAAAATCCCACCTGACTGAGTTACCCCGAGGATCCTTCTCAAAAGTGCCTGCCTTGGAGTTCCTCTGGCTAAATTTTAATGAGATCGCTCTGATGAACATGAAAAGCCTAGAGAGGCTCGCTAACTTGACTGAGCTAAGGCTACAAGGGAACAAGCTGACTTCAGTACCATGGACAGCATTTCAGGATACACCAAAACTCAAGATTTTGGACCTAAAACACAATCACCTGGATGTGGTACCCGAACATGCTCTGAGATATTTACCTGCGCTGACCTACTTAGATTTATCCTTCAATCAGCTTAGTGTCATAGCAAAAGAAGTCTTCATTAATTGGCCCCTTTTCCAAATAGCTGAGAAAGCCTGGGCAAAAGAAGGGATGGTGTCAAATGTGGTTTTGGGGCTGCATGATAATCCCTGGTTGTGTGACTGCCGCCTCAAAGGCTTTGTGGAGTTCACCAGGGCAGTCAGCCCTCCCATCATCCTGATGAACTCTTATCTGATGTGTTCAGGTCCAGCTCTCAAAGCTCACAAGTTTTTCCACGAGATTCAGTTAAAATCATGCATGAGGCCAGTGACCTCTGCCCCAGAAACCAACATCACTTTACCTCTGGGAGCAAATGCAACCCTAACATGCTTAGTGAAGGGCAGGCCAGAGCCGACCATTCAGTGGATGTACAGTCTGAAGATTATAAGAGGATTTGTTGGTAAGATTTTTTTTTTAATCACTACCATCCATTAAATTGTTGTGAACCTGCTGTTGGAGCACTTAGCGAAGTATATATAGTGAACTCCCAGGCTGCAGTGTTTTGAAAGAGACAATACTTACTGCATAATATCAGAATACCTGAGCATGTCATTACCAGATGAAAAAAATCCTGTGATTTGCTCTGATGCTCTGTTTTCACCTTGCAGCATCACAGACAAACATCGATGAGGAGACCTTCTCTTCCCAGCTCCTGATCCCCTCTCTTCATCTGGCAGACCGAGGACTCTACACCTGCACGGCCAACAATTTCATTGGCAACTCCTCTGTCAACATTACAGTTAACATCGCCTCTTCTGATTCCTCCCTTCCTCTCCTACCGCCTGTCCCTATGCTGTCATCTGAGGAGAATGCCTACATTGAAATACACATAGCCAAACAGACAGTTTATGGAATTACCTTAGAGTGGCACGCAGCAACTGAAAACCCTGCAGAAACTTGGTTCACCATCCACTTTGGCAAATATGATTCACCAAAGAAGGAAATGATCTACATTGGCCCGGGCATCAACAGTTACTCGGTCAGTAATCTGCTTCCTGTCACCAAATACGAGGTGTGTGTGACCCTGAAGAACCACCCACCAAGGGAAGGTCAGTGCATTGTGTTTGTAACAGGAAGTGACATTAGTGAGATGGAGCAGAAAGAAAGGTTAATCCACATTATAGTTATTGTGTGCGCAATGGTGCTGGCTGTGCCAGTTGGCATGTATGCCTGCACCACAGAGGCCAGGTTCAGCTGTGTGGACCGGTTTGTGGATCTGTGGAGGATGCACAGAATGCATGATGAAAACCTGCAAGAGGGGGCGAGGCAGGGCACTTTTGACAGCCTGCAGGCAACCAGCGATGAAGCTTTGTGCAAAAGTTCGATGGAAAAGCCAACAAAGAGACGGAGGTCTGAGGATAAGTGCAAAGGAGGAAGTGCAGCTTACCTGTACTAGCATCAAAGTCAAGAACTGCATTCATAATACATTTCTACATGAAGTTTATTTGTAGTTTAAGTTTGTGCCTCTAAATGTATGTGTTACGGTTGAATTACAAAGCTAGGTATACTATTTTCTAAAATACATGCACCATTATTTTTCTGGTTCACACTTTGAAGACTCTTCTGACCATGTAAGTAAAAACAAAAAAAAAACGTAAAAAAAATTGAATTGTACATTTATTATGTGGTAAAATAACATATTTGTTCATGGGGTAAACATTTTTTCCCTTTCAGTGTTGGACTTTTGTTATAATTCCTCTTTTTGACTTTGCTGCTTATATAAACTCAGATGCACACATCCACTTTGAATGTATGTATATTGCAAGCTGTCACCTGAAAATGGAGATGCCTTTCTTCCTTGTTAAATGGAGGGTTTATTTTCTATTTTTGTGTCACTTTGTGAAATAAAATAAAAAAATCGTGTGTAATTAAGTTATCATGCAGTACTGCAATATGATGTTGTGGATTGTACGTGTGCTTCTGGCCTGCTTTGATTTACTTTGTCTTGAAAATGTTTTTAATCTTTTTGTGTTTTCTCTTAAGGACTGCAGATTTATTATGGCTGAATGAAATGCGTTTGATGTGGATTAAAAAGAAGTCAAAGACAAAGGCTGAGACATACTCAGATTTTTTATCACAATCACTCAGAGGATTTGTTACGTAAGCTGTATTTTCCCATGAATTTATACATACACTGTTAAGCAGATTAAAGTGATTTTCTATCTGAATCCTAGTCAGCAGAACATGATATTTCCATTTAATGCCTCTGAGCTGATTGTGTCCACACGGTGACTGTATTTTCACATGATTTTTACATGTGCATCAGTTACTGCATGTTATAATAATTTTATGTTTTAATAGATAAATAAAACAATTGAAAAATGCTATTATTTAGATAATATATTAATATATAGTATTTTTTCCAGACATAGTTGTTTCAAGAAGTTAATCACCAAAAGGTGATTCATTGATTAATAAATTGATTTAATATAATATGTACAGCCCAGTTAAAAAGAAAGTGATGTTATATGAAAAGTAGGGACAGTAGTAGTAAAAGACTGGAAAAGTTATGTAATGCTGACTTTTCTTTTTCCTCTTCTTTTTTGTTACCTGTTTTTTTCAGTATAGCAAATTATTCCAAATAAATGTATTCCTAAATAAAAAAAACAAGGTTAATTCAGCTTTGATCAATTTTAGTGAAGGTTTTGCTTATTTTAGAAGAACAATGGGAACCTAAATGTACGTTCATTATAGCAGCTAGTACATGCCCAAGCTATAGAAACTTTGTGATTTGTATTTTTTTGGTGGTTGCTAGGCGACAAAATAACATTATAATATTGGATCTTCATAAGTACCTGCAGGAGCCTAAGATGCCAACTCTTGATCCTGTTGTAGGAGTTGGCTAAAAAAAAAGAAAAAGACTGATTTTGTGTATTATGGAACGATACAATACAATACAACTTTATTTGTATAGCACGTTTAAAAAACCAGCGGTACACCAAAGTGCTTTACAATAAAAACAGGTAAATTAAGACATGATTAAATAAAAGACTATTAACAAAGTACCACATATGTCATCAGGTTGAGGGCACTAATTATACAGCAATAAAAGGGAATATAAGAACAAAGTTACTAAGAACAGATAAAGCTAAAAGGTAAAGTACATAAATAAAAATTAAACCAAATATAAAATAGGGACACTAACTAGATGGAAAAGCTATGTTGAATAAGTGAGTTTTTAAACGTGATTTAAAAGATAAAATGGAGTCTGACGCACGATGGGAAGGTTATTCCACTGATTAGGTGCAACCAGGGCAAAAGCACGGTCACCCCTAGATTTAAGTCTAGATCTAAGCTGAGTCAAGAGTAATTGGGCTGAAGACCTGAGGGCTCGCCCAGGGACATATAGACTAAGAAGATCAACAAGATAACGAGGGGCTAAATTATTTATAATTTTAAAGGTGAGCAACAATATTTTAAATTCAATGCGATATTTTATGGGTAACCAATGCAAATCAATAAGAACAGGGGTGATAGAGGCATGCTTTCTAGTGCCAGTCAGGAGGCGAGCCGCCGCATTTTGGACAAGCTGGAGTCTGTGAAGGAGAGTGGAGTGAAGACCAAAGGAGAGAGAATTACAGTAATCCAATCTAGAAGTCACAAAAGCATGAATGAGCCTTTCAAGATCTTTATAAGGAACATAGTGCTTAGCCTTAGCAATAAGGCGCAGTTGGTAAAAGCTAGATTTGATTACTGAAGACACTTGTTTGTTAAATTTGAAAGAGCTATCCAGCAGGACACCTAGGTCACTAACTGAGTCAGAGAAAGAAGTGGCAAAGGAACCAAAGGTATCAGCTAATAGGCCCCAAGGGATATGGTTGCCAAACACCACAATTCCCGTTTTCTTATCATTCAGGATAAGGGAATTGCCTGAAAGCCATTCTCTGACTTCTCTCATGTACTCGAGAAAGCAGTGCAATGAAGGAGCAATGTCATCATCATCTAATTGAAAATATATTTGTATATCATCGGCATAGAGGTGATAAGAAATGTTATATTTTTCAAAGATTAAGCCTAGGTGGAGCATATATAATGAGAATAACATTGGGCCAAGCACAGAGCCTTGGGGCCCACCACAGGATAAGGATACAGTTGAGGAAGAATAAGTACCCAAGGTAACGGAGAAAGACCTGTTCAAAAGGTATGATTTGAACCAGTTAAGGGCTTCACCCCGAATGCCCACAGTGCGTTCTAACCTCATTAATAAGATATTATGGTCAACCATATCAAAAGCTGAGGACAAATCCAATAAGACTAATACAACAGAATGCCCTGAATCAGTAATTAAGAGCAGGTTGCACTATAGCATGTTTAAAAACAGAGGGAACATAGCCAGAAGACAATGATGAGTTCATTAAAAATAGAATACTGGGCCCAATTACATCAAAGCCGTCCTTCACAATGCAAGGCGGAAGAGGTTCATATGCAGAACTAGTAATTTTCAGTTGCTTGACAATTTGCTTAAGTGTACAGAGTGGCACTGGCTCAAACTGATGAAAAGTAGATGCACATTCTCCAGTGAGAGCAAGGCTCACCACTGGGGGGAGTGAAGATTTGAGAGATAGAATTTTAGCAGTAAAGTATTTTAGAAATTGTTCACAGAGAGCTGAGGATGGGACCATTGGCATATCAGGGCAGGGATTGACCACTGAATTAAAAATTTTAAAAAGCAATCGAGGGTTATGGCCATTGGTCACAATAATATCAGAGAAAAAGGCCGCTTTAGCACGTTTAGCAATAATTTGAAACTCCAGGCGGCTAGAACGCAAAGTATCAAAGGATACCTGGAGATTATCTTTCTTCCATTTCCTCTCAGCTCGGCGGCATACACGCCGCAGGGCAGTCTTACACAGATCAATATCAAAGATAACTGGGAAGTGATCAGAGATCCCAACATTATCAATATGCTTAATACAAATATCCAAGCCATATGAGAAAACCAAATCAAGGGTATGGCCTTTGAAGTGGGTTGGCCCATTAACCCACTGGACAAGGTTAAAAGAGTCAGTTAAGGTAAGAAAGTCTGTGGCTAAAAGGTCATTCTTACAGCAAATATGAATGTTAAAATCACCAGTAATAAGAACACAGTCATATTCAACAAAAACAGATCCTAACAGATCAGTAAAATCATGCATAAAAGATTTATTATACTTCAGCGGTCGATAAACCACGGCACACAAGGTTTTAGAAGAATTGACCAGTTCCAACAATTGAACTTCAAAGCTAGCGTAGGTAGGAGAAGGCAGCTGCCGAGTTTTGTGTATATTTTTAAAAACTGAGGCTAAGCCGCCACCTCTACCTGTAAGCCTTGGTGAGCTAAAGAAGGAACAGTCAGGGGGAAGAAGCTCCAAGAAGGAGAAAGTCATCAGGGCGAATCCATGTCAGAACCAAGATGTCAAGCCCCGAAGAGAGGAAGAAGTCATTTCAAATAAAAGTCTTTTTCACCAGTGACCTTACATTCAGTAGAGCCATCCGCGTCATAGGAGTTGCGCCTCTGCTCGCAGCGCGGCGCAGATGACTTAGATTGTTGCGGCACACACCACCTCTGGAAGACGATATCCAGGTCCGAATAGGTAGATATGCCTCGGGGAGGGCGGGGTAGTCTTGCTGCCCGACGAAGCAAATCCACCGACGGCTGAGTGATCGAAAAGAAAGCCGGTGCCAGGAGCAGGAGGCGGTAGGTAGAAGGTCTGTGGTAGCATATGGATCAGCTATGGCCTGATCTCGAAAATAAGCCTTAAGGCGGACACGAATGCCGCTCTGTTTACCCTGCTTCCTGTAGCGTTCCTTGCGTAGGGTGGGTAAAGGCAGGCAGGATACGCTGGTGGAGGAGACCGAGCGCATCAAAGTGGCGCCTCCCAAGGTCCATCGTGAGTCCGAGCCATGAGATTGAGAAAAACGAAGGTCCAACAGCATTTGTCGGTCATAAGTAATTAGTCCGTTGCCACCAGATGAACATAATGTTAAAAGAATGAGTAGTACTATGCAAAAGTCAAGAAGAAGGAGTCTAAAGCAGTGACAAGGATAAAAATGAGGACAGAGAGGAGAAGGAAGGGGAGGACAGCCAGCCATACACACCGGCGCCATCTTTTAGGGCTAAAAAGATGGAAAGTCTGAACTCTATCCTATTTAAAGCACTTGGCTTTTAATGAAACCAGAAACAAATAAAGAAAATCAAGCCCCAGGCTGTTAAAAAGCCTAAATCCTTTATGAAACAATAGTTCTACTCATAATTACGAGTAATCAATTACTGTTACAAGAAAAGTTCTAAATATGCACCACTTAAAAAACTAAATGTTTGAAGATGAAGAGGGCACAATGTTGCACAGAGTTCAGGGAGGAGCTGAAACATGTTGTGGGTGGAAGGAAAAGAGTTGATGAAGTGGTGAGTGAAAGTATTAAAAAGGTATTTGGTGTTTCCTCTGGACAGAGGAAAAAGGAAACTGAGCCTTAGTGATGTCATGAGGAAGAACAAGAAAGCATCTGGTCGAAGAGGTCATCAAAGAAAAAGTGTGATTGGCAGAGATGAGAAAAAGTAGACAGGAATATAGGGACACCAGGCATTCTGGAAAGATTGAGAAAAAAAGGCCAAGAAAGTCTTGAAAAGGACTTGTACTTGTTGGCTCGAGGCAAAAATCGAGCTGGAAATGATGTGCAGTAGATTAAGTGAATAAGATTAGAGTTGCAAATATACTAGTGAGTGAAGACATGGTTTTTAGAACATACATGAGGGAAGACTGTGAGGAAGGGTGCTATTGGAGTAACAGATGGAGGTAGGATTACATCAGGGATCGTCCCTGAGCCCCTTCTTGTTTGCAGTGGTGATGGACAGGTTGACCGATGAGGTCAGGCAGGAGTTTCTGTGGACTGTGATGTTCACAGATGACACTATGATCTGTAGTGAGAGTAGGGAGCAGGTGCAAGAAAGCCTGGAGAAGTACATGGTGGGCCATTTATATGGATACACCGTAATAATAGAATAGAATAGAATAGAATAGAATGCCTTTATTGTCACTATACAGTTGTACAATGAGATACAGGGCATCTCCTACTCAGTGTAAACATGCTGGGTGGGGGGGGTACAGTTCTGCAGCGCTATGTA
The DNA here is from genome assembly GCF_051167445.1 of Perissodus microlepis. Classification (NCBI taxonomy): domain Eukaryota; kingdom Metazoa; phylum Chordata; class Actinopteri; order Cichliformes; family Cichlidae; genus Perissodus; species Perissodus microlepis. The sequence continues at coordinate 11,376,823 of NC_140468.1, forward strand.
CATATGGACAGTATTAACATAGGGAAAAACATATATATATATAAAATGTACAATATACAAGCCGTAAGTAATATGTAATAAATAGTGTTATGTATATACAGTTGAGTTATTGCACATGGAATTGGTATAAATAGAGTTATGTATATACAGTTGAGTTATTGCACATAGAATTGGTATAAATAGTGTTATGTATATACAGTTGAGTTGTTGCACATAGAATTGGTATTGCACAGTGGTGGTCCATAGAGGAAGTGGGAAGTGGGGGGGCTGTGTTATCTGTGCATGTGTGAGTTCAGGGTGGTTATCGCTTTGGGGAAGAAACAGTTTTTTAGTCTGTGGGTTTTTGTGTTGATGCACCTGTAGCGCTTCCCTGAGGGAAGCAGGCTGAACATGTTGAAGCCAGGGTGGGAGCTGTCCTTGATAATGTTTGCTGCTCTGGTGAGGCAGCGGGAGGAATAAATGTCCATCAGGGAGGGGAGAGGGCAGCCGATGATCTTTTGTGCTGTCTTGACCACACTCTGAAGCCTCACTCTATCTGCTTTGGTGCAGCTGCCGTACCATACCGTGATGCAGTAGGTTAGCAGGCTCTCAATGGACGAGCGGTAGAAGGTCAGCAGCAGGTTGGAGTTCAGCTTGTACTTCCTGAGGACTCTCAGGAAGTGCAGCCGCTGTTGGGCCTTCTTGATGACCGCTGAGATGTTTCCTGTCCAGGAGATGTCAGCAGAGATGAGGACACCAAGGAACCGGAAAGTGTGGACCCTCTCCACACACTCCCCGTTGATGTAGAGGGGGGCCTAGTCGGTGCTGTGTCTCCTGAAGTCAACAATGAGCTCTTTGGTTTTCTTGGTGTTCAGTGCCAGGTTGTTTTCTGAACACCATGCTGCCAGCTTCAGGACTTCCTCTCTGTACTCTGCCTCGTCTCCCTTCGAGATGAGTCCAACTACCGTGGTGTCATCAGCAAACTTGATGATGAGAGTGTTGTTGTGGGTCGAACTGCAGTCGTGGGTGTAGAGAGAATACAAGAGGGGGCTCAGCACACAGCCCTGTGGGGAGCCGGTGCTCAGTGTGCGAGTGGAGGAGAGATGAGGGCCGAGTCTTACAGTCTGGGGCCGGTTTGTGAGGAAATCCTTTATCCAGGCACACGTGAGAGGAGGGAGGCCAAGAGTGACCAGTTTGGTGATGAGGATGTCCGGGATGATTGTATTAAAGGCTGAGCTGTAGTCCACAAAGAGCATTCGGACGTAGCTTTGCCGCTGCTCTAGGTGACTCAGCACAGCGTGGAGGGCTGTGGCGATGGCGTCTTCTGTGGATCTGTTTGCACGGTATGCAAACTGGTGGTGGTCGAATTCTGGGGGGAGGTAATCCTTGATGTGCTGAAGGACTAGTCTCTCAAAGCATTTCATGATTACCGGTGTGAGGGCCACAGGGCGGTAATCATTCAGGCTGGAGATGGGAGACTTCTTCGGCACTGGGATGATTGTGGCTGATTTTAGACAGGATGGGATGGCTGCCTGATCCAGTGAGAGGTTGAAGAGTCTGGTGAAGATGAGGGTGAGCTGGTGTGTGCATGCTCTTAGTACCTTGCCAGGTACTCCATCTGGACCGGCCGCCTTCCTGGGGTTCACTGCTAGGAGCACACGTCTGACATCGTGCTCTGTTACAGTGAGTGGAGCGGTGCAGGAACCAGGTGAGGATGAGGATGGGAGCAGGGCTGAAGCAGATGAGTGTTGCTGTTGTGGTGTTTCAAAGCGGGCGAAGAAGCTGTTTATTTCCTCTGCCAGCTGCCCACTCGGGTTTTCTGTTTTCGCAGTGCTGCCTCTGTGGTTGATGATAACATGAATAACATGGCAATGGTTGGTGATATTAAAGTCCTGTTTGTGGCACATTAGTATATGTGAGGGGGCAAACTCCTCAAGATGGGTGGTGACCATGGTGGCCATTTAGAAGTCGGCCATCTTGGATACAACTTTTGTTTTTTCAATAGGAAGAGGGCCATGTGACACATCAAACTTATTGGTAATGTCACAAGAAAAACAATGGTGTGCTTGGTTTCAACGTAACTTTATTCTTTCATGAGTTATTTACAAGTTTCTCTTTGTTCACAGCCATTGACATGTCGAAGAGGTTAACACGTGAGGAGCGGATCGAAATTGTGTTGATATCTGGTGAATGCAATAACCGGGTCATTGCAGCAGATTTCAATGCAAGACACCCTACGAGAGCACCCATCTCCCATGCTACAGTTAGCAAACTGCTTGCTAAGTTTCGTGAAACTGGTTTAGTGTTGGATTTGCCAAAATGTGGACGCAAGAAAACTGTCACTAATGAAGAAACATCAGTGGCTGTCCTAGCTTCATTCAGCAAGCAAGCAACTTTTATGTGAATTGTGAAGTTAACAAACAAAACCACCGCTATTGGTCTGACACTAACCCACATTGGATGGATCCCTCCAAGACTGTTGGAACAACAAAAGTGATGGTTTGGTGTGGTATATGGGGTACAACGATAGTGGGTCCATTCTTCATCAATGGAAACCTCAAGGCCACTGGATATTTGAAATTGCTGCATGATGATGTGTTTCCCTCTTTATGCACTGAAGCTGGCACGTTCCCTGAGTTTTTCCAGCAAGATGGTGCACCACCACATTATGGGTGCCAGGTCCGAGCATTCCTAGATGAACAGTTTCCTGGAAAGTGGATTGGTCTTCGTGGGCCAGTTGAATGGCCCCCAAGGTCTCCCAATCTGACCCCCTTAGACTTTTATCTTTGGGGTCATCTGAAGGCAATTGTCTATGGTGTGAAGATACGAGATGTGCATCACCTGAAACTACGGATACTGGATGCTTGTGCTGGCATTTCTCCTGCGGTGTTGCTATCAGTGGGAGAAGAGGGTTGCATTGACAATCCAACACAATGGGCAGCACATTGAACACATTTTATAAGTGGTCAGAAACTTGTAAATAACTCATGAAAGAATAAAGTTACGTTGAAACCTGGTAGGCTGGTAGAAAGGTAAAGACGCAAGGAGTCGAGATAGTGAAGTTGGATGAGTTTAAATACTTGGGATCGGCTATTCAAAGCAATGGACAGTGCACACGAGAGATAAAGAAGACAGTGTAGGCACCATGAAGCCGGTGGAGATGAGTGTCAGGGGTGAATTGTGATAGCAGCAAGAATGAAAGGGAATGTTTACAAGAGGGGTGTGAGACCTGCTATGATGTTTGGTTTGGAGACAGTGACCCTGACAAGAAGACAGGTGGTGAGGCTGAAGATGCTTAGACTTTAGTTGAGAGTGACTAGAACGGACAAGATTAGAAACAAGTCCATCAGAGGGACAGCTCAGGTTGAGCAGTTTGGAGACAAAGTTAGAGAGGCAAGGCTGAGATGATTTGGACATGTGCAGAGGAGGGATACTGGAGATATTGAGCAAAGGTTAGACAGAAGGAACAGAAGAAGACCATAGAGAAAATTTGTCAATGTAGTGAAGGAGAACATACTCATGATTGGCATGTCAGAGAGTGCTAGGGATAGGATGGAGGTAGACAACCTACCATCACAACCCCAATAAGCTCAACAATTAAAAGAAGGTAAAGACTTCTATGCACTGGTCAAACCCATGGCTACAACTGTACTGGAATTTGGGAAAGGGTGGCCACATGTTACCACTTACTGCTGTAGTATTAGTCATGGTGGTTCATCGATAGCCAGGTTGAGTTCCACCCTCAGCCATGAAAACAGTGACATTTACATTAGAAATTCACAACAACAACAAGAGACTAACAAAGCACAGCTGCTATAACATTGTGATTTACATTACATAACAGACTGACATTAGTCCCACGCTTGTTTGCACTAGTGATCCCTCCCCTTGCATTGCTACGATCTTCATAAGGCAAGATTAACCATAAAAACTCTAAGTACCAAAACATCAAAATTAAGTGCTGTACTTTAGCCAGTCCACTTAAGCCAATGCATTATTTGCAGTGAACTTTTCAACTATGGGGACAGTGTTGCTGAGCAAAAATAATGTATGTATTGTTTTCTTTATTTTAATCAGTGTCTTAGTTTTTGTGTCTTTACCACAACCCAAAAAACCTAAAAAAATAAATCAAACCACTAGGACAAAATTGAGCACAGACCAAGATATTTTTGAATATTTATTCAAAATCAAGACAGTACAAAGACAGTACAAATATGTTACTTTGAAATACCAGGCAAGTGTTATTTATATGTAACATATATAGTTTTTCTAAACTTATTTACAATAGTAAGCTAAGATAGAATCAGGAACATCATATTTCTTGCAGTGATGACACTGTATTTGCCTACATTTGAAGGCATTTAAAAGTAACATGGAAAGTAGCAGTGCAAAGACCCTACATTTTTGACACTACATTTAAATACCCATATGAATTAAGTGTCCAAGCAGCTTATATAAATAGTAATCTGAGCTCAAAAATTTCAAGCATATGACTGATTTTTATCAACAACATCCTTCAAGAGGAGTTAGACGGTCTAATTTTGACTTTGCTGTATTTACTGCATCATGATACAGCTGCGGTTTTGCCATATTTACAGAGCTGTACAATTAAAATAGATCCACATCCACTTATATAAAAGCATTTTTCTACAGTTACTCACTCAACAAAATAAAAGCAAGATGCTCTTACTGTGAAAACCTACAGTGGCACATTTTCATCATACAAAAGAGCAACTTCTCAGCTTTGAATTTCTTGTAATGCTTCTTAATGTTAAAATGATAATCCTCCTCAAGATGGCAGTGTGGTAAATTATCTAGTACTGTACTGCTGACTCAAGCTGTCTCCTGTTTTTATCTAAAGCAGGTCAACTGAGAATACACTGCAGCCCACTTCTATCTTGTCTTAAGACATAATTATGTAAACCACTCTCTTCTTTTGTTTGCTTGTAAATAACATAAAGGTAGGCTCACGTAACCTCATCATCACACAGAACTTGGATGAAGTGAGTTAAGAGCCATCAAAGAAGATATTTGTGCATTAAAGTTAATAATAACCTTGGTTGTTCTCGTGTATTTTCTGCTCAAGCTTCATTTTAAGCTCCGACACTAAAGCAGAGCTGATGTTTCCCTCCTTACGGCGGCTGGACTTAGCCTTCTTGGAGCCTTTGGATGCCAGTGCGCCAGATATTGTTGGGACTGCACGCGGCCTTTCATTGGGCCGCGCGTTAGAGGGAGGTGGAGGCGGAAGACAGGGAGCAATGGGAGGTGGAGGCTTCAGCCGGGGGCTGCCTGTCTCCTGCTGGAGGCTGCTCTCCGGGTCGGTTATGAGGAACTTTTCTCCAGGATTGGTGAATTTGATAACAGGTATCTTGAAGGTCCAAGGCTGCTGGTCCCTGGGTCGCCTCTTAATGATGCGGCGTGCTGGCATGATCCTGTTGGACTTTGAGTTGCGCATGTACATAGCCGTAGAGATCAAGACAGTCACTCCTACCAAAACACTAATGATAAAAGTGACCATGCCTAGAGCTTTTAAAGGATTGTCCCTACTTTTCATTAAAAAGGCTGCCATAGGCCCCTTGAGAGGAGTCTGTAAAAGAGCATAAATAAAACAGTTTGAACCTGAATTCCAAGTATTTGTCAAAAGCATGCAAACATGAAATTGGATGCCAAAGCACTGACAGAGGAGGCCCAAACAACATATCTATGAACACTCTAGCACTTTCACACTCGCACCCAGACATCCAAGCTCTGCCCTACAATACAGGAAAGCTAGCAACTACATATGTCTCTAATGTTTAGGAATGCGTCTGGCAGTGCGATGCATTAGGATTTCTCTTTGACTGACGAGGGCTAAACAATAATAATGACCAGTTTATGGGACCAAAAAAGTTTGTGGAAGTAAAAATAGTAAATAGTAAAAAAGACTTTTCTTTCAATGTACTCCAGTACTCTTTTACAGACCTAACCCAGCCAGTAAACATTATTTTAATGTTCATGAATGAAAATGAAGGACAGGCATTGGTTATTTCTCACTTGACTCTGCGGACCACTTTAATGTAGTTACTCTCAGGGTTGATTCGGGACTTTTTCACTGCGTTACAGTACAGGATGGTGGATATGCAGATTGTTAGTAAAACAAGGGACGTGAGAATGCTCAAAAAAATTCCAAAAACAGTCAGCGGACGCTTGCTGAGGCCCATGAAGTATGAAACAACTCGACCTTTTATCTGAAAAGCACGATACACAACACACAAACAGAACCAAAAACATCATGGAGAGTGAAAGAATGGATTCAGGATGAAAACACAAAAAGTATTAGAAAAGTATGGATCAATGCAAATGAGCAAAAACTTCAAAGGATAATGCTAATGTTTATATCAATATTTCAAAGATCAAAATGAGTGTGAATTTTTCCATCAACAAGTAAAATGTGTAGCCATGACCATATATACTCACTGGCCACATCATTAGTCACACCTTGCCAGCACTAGGTTGGCTTTGGCCCTTTTGCCTTCATAATTGTTGTAATAATCCAAAGCATACATTCAAAAAGGTGCTGGAAACATTCCTCAGAGTTAAGTATTGATTTGATAGCGTCACACAGTTACTGCTGATTTGTTGGTGTCAAATCCAAGATGCAAATCTTCTGCTCCACTATATCCCAAAGGGTCTCTATTGAATGACTGTGGAGGTCATGACCAAGAAACCAGTTTGAGATGATTTGAGGTTTGTGACATGGCACATTACCCATTAAGATGGGTACATAATGGCCATAAAGGGATGGACATGCGCAGTAACATTACTCAGATAGGCTGTGGTGTTTAAACAATGCTCACTTGGTACTGAGGGACCCAAAGTATGCCAAAAAATTTCCCCACATGATTACACCACCATCACCACCACCACCAGCCCGAACTGCTGACACAAGGCAGGATGGATGCTGCAGCAACAATTGTGACTCGTCAGTTTAGGCAACATATTTTGAGTCTCCTCTTGTCTTATTTGGTGAGCCCAAATGATTGGCTGATTAAATATTTGTGTTAACCAGTAAATGAAAAAGTGTAACTAATGAAGTGGCCTTTGACTGTACAGTGGATCATTCCCAGAATGGTTAAAACTGTCTTTTTGTCCAAATAATTTTTTATGATAAAACTCTACAAATGTAGAGTTAATTGGTTTTAAAACTCTATAATAATTCATATTTAAAGCCACAAATTAGATTACATTTAGAACCTGATAGTCCAGTTAGTATTAATGGATTTTTTTTTTCACTTCTTAGTAGGAAACTTTATTGTTGGTTCTGATCTTTAAATAAACTATAAGAAATTACCAGTTTTATCCTTTAAAGTAGATGAACTTATTGAAATGTGACTAGCTGAAACAAGGACGCTGATTTAGCAGAAGCATATAGTAGCATGGCAACAGTCCCTATTGACTCATGTTAAAATGCATGTCTACAGCTCAGCTCTGGGACAGGAAGCACTGCAAGCATGCTCCGAGTCGGAACAAGTCTTACCGCCTCTGTGATATCGATGTTGACCACAGCTGTTGTGCTGAAGGACGGAGAGCCTCGGTCCCTGGCTTGGACCACCACAGACCACTTGCAGTCCTTCTGCTTGGTGATGTTCTGCACAATCTCCATAGACTTAATATAAGGCTTCAGCTTGATCTCGCCAGTGTCAGCATTGATGTCAAATGCATTGTCAGGATCTGCGGTCATGATGGAGTATTCAATGACGTTGTTTGGAGACTCCGCATCTTCATCCACGGCCTGTAAAAAGCATCATGCATCAATAGCGTTTAGTTAAAATGTAAACGAATAAATCTTTATTCTTAGGCTGTGATGTTTCTGTAAAATGCATTAGATTTGACATATTGCATGCAATATGTCGTTCTTTAACCTAGCTTTGGCACATATATGCATACATTTTAAGATGAGTCAATTTATCATCCGTAGTACTTATGAAATAAAAAAAAGGCTATGGAATTGTTGTTTCTCTATTAATAATTTTAATTAGTCACACTGATTACTTTCTAAGAAGTGTTTTAAACCAGGTATTAATGCAGACACATCCACTGCAGGCTTCAGATTTTCCTTAGATTTGAAATCAAATTTTATTTAATTTAGTTACACGTTTCTAGTTAATCCACACAACTGAATACATTTTAAACAGCTGTTTTTTGTAGTCTTTATCAGAAAGGCGCAAATAATGTTTTTTGTATTTATAGCCATGGAATATTAACAAATTTAGAAAGCTCTACACACCCAAATTTTAGTCTTTTGATGCCAAATTATGCAATCATAACTTTTCTAGAACCAAAGCTCAATACATTGAATGTTTACTGTTATCTAAGCTCCCAAAACATTCAGTTTACAACAAAAAAGCTGAAACTTGGTGAAAGTAGAAGCACAGATTAAGCTAAAAGAGACGAGATAGATCAATTTCAAAGCAAAATGTACCTCTATTTTGACAGGCGTGCCAATAATCATCGTCTTCTCCACGAGCACTTCATCAAATTCTGGAGCGTGGTCGTTCATGTCAGTGACCGTGACAAAGACTTCAGCCAAGCTGTACTTCCCCTCTGAATCTTCAGCCTTGACATAAAAGTTGTACTTTGACCTGACCTCTGCATCCAGGCTGGTCCAGGGCTGTGTGGTGATGAGGCCTGATGAAGCGTTAATGGAAAACCTGCAGTTCAGATCACACAGTGCATGAGTCACAACCACAGATGTCCATTTAGCTTCATCTCAACTAACCAGGCGTTTCTAATATAGGCATCGTAATTCACAGCTCAAGTGACAGATTTTCATTGCTCCCTGTGAATCTCTACATGACTCACACTTTGCTATAAAAAAACAACTTTACAGCCTTCGTTGGACAGACGTGTTGTACTGTAAGGCTTCAGATGTTAATCCAGTTGATTTAAAAAACATGTAGGAAAAACAAACTTGTAAATTTTTGCTGCTTATGAAGCATTATTTGTTTGGGTGAAAAATCCTGAACCCTGATTTGCAGGAAGAATATGTTTAATGAGTTGCTTCCTTAAAGACAGATCTCCAGTATATGAAATGCATATGTACATCTGTAGAGAAATATTGATTTAACAATAATTGCCAAGTTTTTTTTTTTCAATTTATTCTTATTGTTATACACTGTTTGTGTTTTCTGCAGATCTGGAACCATAAAGCTTCTAACTATTTTGTCATTTCAAACATTGTGAATGTATATTTGAGATTTTCAGAGTTTCCAGAGGTTGTTTTAAAGTGATCACTAATCAGGAGAACTTGACTATACCCTGTAGGGCTTAATTTTTTACCAGCTGTTATATTTCTCTAACCTAAAAACACATTCATAACAATTTCAGGGATACAATAAGGAATAAATACTTGCTCGTACACACAGCAGGTTTACTCGTTTTAAAGCTTGCCAGGAGCTTTCTGAGTGCCTTTTAGTTCAACATTGGGCATGCAGCCATTTTATTCAGCAGACTTTTCTGTCTTGTTTTTCGCTGTGAAATTTCACAAGTTTCCTTGGAACTGATAACTTTCACACAATTAACTCAGGTTGCAGCCTGCAGACAGGCATAAATTCTCACTTTCCCTTCGCTGTATGCTGCCTTGCTTCTCAAAGCTGCCGTTTCTGTGGCTCCAGCTGTCACATTGCATATTAATTGGCTCTGCCTATGTGAGATGGGCCAGGCTCTCTATTTTTAACCTACCAATCCAATTAGGAGATTAGCCAGCATCTTACAGCCATTTTAGAGTGAGCTGTTTGTGCAGCAGAGGGGCCAATCAAACCAGTTTCCTGCTTACCTCTTTCATCAAAGACACAAAGATGACTCAAGACTAGTGTCCTGTTGGCACTAAACACCATGAGCCTCTGAGCATTTTTGACTCATACTTTCAAAATAACTTTAGGCTGTGAAATGCATTTTGTGGAAATGCCAGAATTAAAGATCTGATCAGAATGAACCTAAATTGGCAGCAATGAAAGGTTTATACTCACAAATCAGATCCTGATCCATAAATCGTATATTTGACTTCACCCCAGGACCCGGAATCTGGATCGTTTGCCTACAGAGAAAAAAAGGAAGGCGATTATACACCTACATACTCCTACATACCACACATACATACTCATGCTTACACAACAAAATATTAAAAAATTACACTTTAAAAAATTTTAATTACTTATTTGGAAAATTACATCATAATGGTGTATAGATATGTAACTTAAATAAATATGATTACTTTAAGGTGACTGAAAATAATTTATTGTGTCATTTATTTTTACTAAAACACCCTGTGGACAACTAGATAGGGTCTTAAGCTCATATACAGTGTGTTGCGAGGGGATGTTCAGCAAGCATCGGTCAACATGATTAACCTTGAAGCAAAATTAAGCTTTTTACTTCTCACTGCTTAGCTTGGACACATTGCCTGGTTGCAGGGTTTCTACAGTATGATGACAAGCAAGGGACAAATGTGCCAATATTTTTTTTAATAATCCCCCTCGATGAGGAGTAACATAGGACGTATGCCAGATTGTGACATGGAGATAACAAATTTCATAACCAGGAGTAGCAAACTGAAGCAAGAGAGCGCTAAGCCTGTTTTTGTCTGGCACCAATCTGCTTTTATCTAATGAACTGTGCTGAGCAATATGCATTTAATAGAGGAAAGATGGATTATATAATCACTTTGATCAGGTTAAAGCTGAGTTTAACTGTGATTGACTCACTGTTACAGATGAAACACTGGAGCCTCCAGGAGAGTTCTCAGGGACCCTGGCGATGTAATACTCAGATGTGAATTTAGGGATGTTGTCATTTGTGTCCAGCAGGTTGATCACTATGTCCGCTGTTGCGCTGAACCGTTCAGGAGTGTCAATCTCTACTGCCAGGAGCTGCAGGAAGACACACTCAGAGTGATTAAATTAGTGCTGAAAGCTTTAGTTAACTCATAATCAATGAGTTCATGGATAGACAGATATCTAAAGCCACACTGGCTACTCTGTGAAACTGTAAACCTAGCAAAGAAAATATTTTCAGATTTGATTTATGATTTTTAAAATGAATGTCACTGCAGTCAGTGAAATAAATCAGAGACTTGCTAGGGCGCTCATGTTGTTATTGCTTATCTACAGTCATATTGATAGATGGATTTTTAGCCTGGGTCCTTTACAAAGCACAAATGATTGGAGTAAATTATCTTTGTGGCAGTTTACAAAAGGTGAGCTATGTATTTATGTTGCAACATTCGCAAAGTATTAGTATACAGGCAAAGCTTAAGTTAATTAAAATGCAGTTAATTCATGGGCTAAAGCCATTAATCAAAATGACAGCAGGTCTTCATCATATTTCCTAGTAATCAAAAGAGATTACCCACCCAGTAAAATAACTAACAGGATTATTTCTTCGACACTTGTTAATAATAACGTATTGTAATGTTGTAATATTGCCCACACGGCGCCTCACCTTAAAAGAGAGAGTTGGCCCCTTTTCATAGTCGATGCCGGATGTGTCTTCCACAATGATGGTCACCTGTGCTTCATTCAGGACTGTCTGGGGAACCACACGAAGCACTCGGCTTGGCCCAACTAGCCTCAGTTTAAATTTGGCATTTGCTCCCTAAAAATGTCAGCACAATACAGAAATCCATTACATAAACTCACTGGTTCTTTTATAACGCTTTTCTACTCTACCTAAGCACTACAAGCGCTTTATACAACATGTCTTATTCACCCGTTCACACAAACACTTTTTTATGCTTAAGTGCTTTCTGACATACATTCATACACACTCACACGCCATTAGATGCAACTTGGGGTTTGCAGTTAGCCCAAGGATTTCGCATGCAGACTGGAGCAACCACCAACTTCTGATTATAACATAACTTGCGCTACCTCCTGAGCTGTTGCCACCACGTAAATAAGAGTATAAGAGTGTCATGTAATGCTACATGAGCTATTATAAACAGGTAGAGGAGACTAAGTGACATAGTGAGTGACATTTTTACTTTCAATACATTTGCTGGACATTTGCAACTTTGGGGCTGCATTATTGCACAACATGTTTGTTTTCACATATTTAGTTAACTTTGTACGTAATTTCTTTAAATGGATCTGTCAACTTGCTAATATTCTCTAAATTTTAATATTATTGCACCACCTTTGATCACAGTTATTGATTAGTAATGGCACACTGCTGCATGTCCAAGGAATGAATCAAAGATGAGTTAGATATTTGCAATTTGGGAATTCATGTACCTGATCAGAGTCATTGACCGTGATCTTGAAGCCGCGGAGGATCTCCCCTGCAGGTGGATGCTCATACATGGTGACTTCAAATTTGTTCTGTGGCCCATTTTCTCCATAAAAGGTTGGGGGATGGTTGTTGAGATCAACCACACGGACAGTCACTGTGGTAACATCATAGTCCTGGAGCTCATTGTTTGGGCCTACCTCAGATGCCTTCAGTTTAAAAAATACACAAGTAAATAAAATTATAGCCAATGAGAGTAAGAAGCACCAGTGAAAAAAGGTTTTTATAGGACTCTATGCAGTCCTGTGAAAAACTATTCCAGAAGCAGAAGAAGAAGCAGCAAGATGATTCTAATCAAATGCATTTATTTAACCGATCATCAGCGAGACCACCTCTGTACGATAACAAGTTATGGAATTTTGCTGGTCTGGAGCATTCAGGTGTATGTTAACACAATGTAGCAACTTTCCTCGGAGTGGACATCCCAGAAAATACACCCAGAGGCCAGGCAAAACCTGACAAACACATTTTAGAAGGTTTGCCAGAGGAAAGTCTCTTCTGTCTAAAAAGAATATAGCAGAACAGCTTAGGTTCGCAAAGTTGTGTCTGAAGAAACTCCAAGACTTCTGGAACAATGTCCCTTGGCTAGACAAGATCAAAGTGAATGTTTGGCCATAATCCACAGCACCACATTTGGTGAAAATCAAACACAGCATATCATCACAAACACCTCATATCAACTGTGGAACACGGTGGTGGAGGGGTCATGATTTGGGCTTGTTTTGCAGCCACAGGACCGGGACACCTTGCAATTATTGAGTCAATGAACTCCTTTATATACTTTCTAGTATATAAAGGAGCTGGGCTCACAAATGTGAGCCCAGCTGCCTGACAGACAAAGCTTGGCCAAACTTGGGTCATGGACCACGATGATGATTCTAAGCACAGCAATAAATCTACAACAGAATGACTGAAAAAGTAAAGAATCAAGGTGCTGTAATGGCCCACTCAAAGGCCAGACCTAAAACTGATTAAGATACTTTGATTGGCACTTAAGAGAGCTGTGCATAAACAAATACCTGCAAACCTCAATGAACTGAAGCAATATTGTAAAGAGTGGACCAAACTTCATCCACAACCATGTGAGAGACTAATAAAGTCGTACAAAGAAAAAAATCTATCCGTTCAACTTATGGCTGCTGAAGGTGGTTTCAAAAGCTACTGCGGTGAAAAGTTTCTTTTAAACATGAAGATAAGTAGAAAATAACTTGTTACCTTGACTTTGATTTCATACAGCTCATTTTTCAGCAAAGATGGAAAAGTTGTCAGGGTGATGCAACCACTTGTGCTATTTATGTCGAACACACCATCACTACCTGAAAGGTGTTGATAGAAGTTTTGTTTGAGATCTGATCATAATCTAAAAAAAGACACAGTAACACACCTTTGCCTTACGAACAAGCAACTAAATCTTGCACTTTTCTCTTTTTGCTATTGTTCTTACCATTAATAATGGAATAATGTATCGGGTTAGGATTGCCTTGGTCACCATCTTTAGCGTACACTGTGTATATTTCAGAGCCCTAGAAGTAAAAAAGTACATCAACATAATGGAGACAAAAGCAATAACTGTAATCAAATTTAATTCAGTGAATGTGACAAGAACTTACAGGAACAGAGACCTCATAGATGTATCCAAAATATGGTGTTCCTGCAAAGTATGGAGGCATGTCTTGGGAATCAATAACATTAATTGTTACTGTGGCTGTGGAAGTCAACACCTGATGCTTCCCCTTGTACTTTCCACCTCCATCCTGTGACAACAACAAGGTAAAAGCAGAGTTACCACATGGCATAATTAGCTACACCTTTATATTTAATCAAAGACATGGTTAAGTTTATTTTACATTTGGCCATGTTGGGATTATGGGATCTCTGCTACGTGTTATCTGTCACAACAGCTTGAAGCCAGCTCACAAAAAACACTAAAAATTTAGTTTAACCAAAAATATAATTTTTTTTAGTATTCTAACCTAATAAATGCTATGTTACTTGCACTTTAAAGAGATGTCTTGCTTGAAAAAGTTAAGAGTTTGTTTTTTCTTAACTTGTTAAAAATCACAAAGTGCAGAAAAAAAAGAATGAAATATGAGAAGAACATGCATAAGATTTTAGATACATGTTCATGGTTTAGTATAATTTTAGAAGCAATTATTGTCTGATTTCCAGTTAAAAAAGGAAAAGCAGTGCCGGGTGCTAGTTTAGTTCAGTGCATTGAGCAGGTGACCGCGTGCCATACAGCTGAGATCTGCTGGCCCGGGTTCGAGTCCAACCCACGGTCCTTTGCTGCATGTCTTTCTCTGCCTCTGTTTTCCTGTCCTATCTTCACTGTGTCTATCGACTAAAGTTGAAAAAGGCCAAAAAAACCTAGGAAAAACTTGCCCCTTAATAAAAATCAAAAGTTAGGCAATGAAATTCATTTTTAATTGGGAACACTATAATATAATATTTTTTATACATCATAGCTTTACCTTTTTAATAACTGTATTATCTACTAAATGTTACACAGCCAGGTATTTAAGTAGCCAAGAGCCGAGGCTACAAAAAATAAACTAGCTTTCACCACCAACTATTATTCACAGTGATAAATTATACTTATTTTTGGGAGCAGGACTTTCAGTGCGTCAGCAGACCAGCAACTTAAAATCTCACCACTTCCCAACAGATTTTTTTTTAGCTCCCTGTTCCCCTTTTTCACTCTTTGCTTTTCTCTCACCCAAATCAGTGAAGGTAAAACGACTTTTACTCTGAATCTAGTTCTGCAGCAGGTTTTTTTTTCATATTAAAAGGATGTTTTCCTCTCAGCCACTGCAATGGGTTGCTCATAGAACATAATTATGTTATGTGTGTATTTAGTATAATGTTGTTTTTGTTGTTGTTTTGTTGTTGTTGTTTTTTTTACAATATGCAGGATTTGGTTCTATATGAACAAATTGTATCAGAAGGAATGTTATTGATAAACTCCAATAACTAATTTTTAGATTTTATGTAATTTTCTACTTAGAATTAAATCATTTTAAACTGCAATTTCATTTATCTTTTTTAAACCCCATGATTGATGCAATTGCATGTCAAAAATACATGACTTTAAAGTTGAAAATTCTTTACATTTGCGGACAGAAATACCTGCAAACTAAGCTACTTACTGTGTTTACATGTATTAAGACCACTTGATTAAGCAAATAAAGGCACAACCCAAATGTAAAAGTGTCACAGTGACCTCTCACCTTTGCAACTACTGTCACAAAATGCGTTGGTGTGGTCTCAAAGTCCAAAGCCTCACCAGGTTTGACTCTGAGGATCCCACTGTGTCCATCAATGGTGAACTTGGTGAATGGGGAGGTCTGGTAATATAACAGTCACAGTTAATAAAGATAGTAGGACTGCTTTATTTCGACTTAAATTTAGCAATGAAAACCAATAAAGCTAATTCTGATATGGTACCGATCAGTTTTAGCCTGGCTCATTTTAACCTTGGCATTTCAGGGTAGCTTTGTCTCACAATTGACACATGGAGACTAACAACCACTGTGCTGTCAGCTGTTGGCCTAGACCAAACCTAAGCCCCTATTAAGCTTTCAATGCCATGCTCAAATGTAATTGAAATTTAATCCACTAAAGTAACACGATTTCCAGACTGCTCTATGGTATGAGATTAATCTTTCCCTGCATCACTGTCCCATTACTCAAATGCCCTTTTCCTCCCTCCATCACGCGCAGTGCTCGTGATGTCAGGTCGACCTCTGGTTATCCCTGAGTGTTAGAGTCATACAACGCTAGTTAAAAGTGTCTCTATTTGCTTAATAGCATTGCAGTCTTGGAAATAAACAATGTAATTGATTTTTAAATGGATTGCAAAGCAGAAATTGAATCAAACCATAGAAGAGCTTTAAAAAAAAAAAAACCTAGAAAAAACAGAAAAATTAAGATATGAAAAAAATGAAATGCTAAAATTATGAAAAAAAACCCCAACTTGTTAACAGTTTTAAATACATTTTGGGCTCTAAGAGGATAAAGGTGTTGGCAGACTTCAGGGAGTATTCCAGGATGTGAGAGTTAAGAGAGCTGAAGATGTAAAGAGGTGTGAAGCTATAAAGAGCCCTCTCTGTGATTAGTACTCTCTTACAATCAACTCAGTATTCATCTGGACGCCATGTGCAACGTGGCTAAAAAAAGCTTTAACTGTTTTAGCCTAGGTTACACTAGGTCACTTTTCAGCGCACGTGCTGCCGTAGAAGCCTTTTGGAGAGTGCTTTTTTCTGACTGATGGCTCAGTAAACATAGATGCAGTGGCCAGAATGAATCAAGTATGATATTTGGATCTTTGTGCATTATATAGTTTCTAATTTGTGATATGTGGCTGGCATTTTTCACCTGAGTTTAAACAAAACTTCTTAAAATTCACAACAGCTTCTTTAACGTGCCTGAATTTTACTGGTGACTTTGTGCATCTTTACTTCAGTTCAACTTCAAAAATATTTGCAATTTGGGAGTTACTACTCAAGTTGTTTTGAAGTTGCCATGGTAGCAAAAGCACATTACAGTGAGGCTGTGAAGTTACCTGTAGATAATAGGAAACACTTCCTCCTGAGCCCATATCTTTATCCACTGCTTGGACTCTGTAGATGCTACTTCCTGGAGCAGTGTCCTGGGAAAGGAGCAAAAAGCTCAATAATTTTCAAACATTATTGAATTTTGATTATTTAATTAGTTTGACACTTTTATTACATTCAGGAAAAAACACTCTAGAATGCATGCATGTTACTGTATAGTTATTTTATATAATATACCTCTGGAATATCAATAATAAAAGGCAAATTTAGAAATTCAGGTGGCTCATCATTGGTATCCGTGACAAAGACTCTCACTGTCTCAATGACCTGAAACACACGTGAAAAGCAATTACAAATTTCCAAAACAGCTGCTTTTGCTACAGCTTACAAAAAATGACATTGTTTGCAGAGAAATAATCTAAATAGCGATCAGAGAAAATGTCATGATGCACAGTTAAATAGATTTTACAGGCTGTCATGGCACTTTTTTGAAGTACTATTTAATCCTAATATTTATGATAGAGTTTCCAGTTAAATTGCAGTATTAAAATGTGACTGTAAACTGAATTGCACTGTAGATTATAGAGCTTACTTTATTACGGCCATCCGTTATGCTCACGTGCACTGAGATTTCATCTTGTTTCTATGAAAAATAAAGATGTCACATCACTTTGAGCCAAAGTGGGGTTTTTTTTTTGTCTGTTTCCAAACCAGGAGTCTTTATTAAAATGCCTACCTCTCTGTCGATCTCCTGAATTAGAGTCACATTTCCTGACTTTGGGTCCACTCTAAAATATTCCGTAGAGCCCTTTTCAAAAGTAAGACCATATCGTACTGGATCTTCCTCCGGATCTGTGCCATTCAAGACATATATCTGTGTTCCTATGAGAAAAGAACACATACAGGGACAAAACCTTTGAAATGGAGCAGAAACGTGACATGTCTATATGCAGCACTAGTGTAAAAGGCACGTTTGACAGGTTAGGTCAGATGAGCCTCTACCCATAATGTTTTCTTCCCGTAAGACTGTGATGTACGTCACAATCCAAAAGATCTTATAGCGATTAGCTGGAGCCTTAGCACCATGTGAGATCATTTCATACAACACTTAGGCACTTAAAGCACACATCTCAAACTACACTAAATGTAAAAACATGCTCAAATTATACCAAACTTAAAAATATTAAATTATAACAATAATAATTTTTTAAAAAATGTAATTTTACGGGAGCCTTACCAACGGGTGTATCCTCAGAGATGCTGAACAAGGCCATATTTCCATTTGTACTGCTGGGACCATTATCGTAAAAATATGGAGCATAGTCTGATTGCCCTTTGTGATAGAAAAAAATAAGAAAGAAAAAGTCGATTCACATTATTTGAGCAGAAGAGAGATATAAAAGAAAAACAATGACCTAATCTAAAAGGAAGCTGCTCCATACACTGTATAAACCCCACAAATGTCTCTCACCACATCAAATTATTTTTCTCCTTAATTATTATTTTACAGTGAGAAGAGTTGCACTCACTTGCTAACAAGGGCAGGAATTGAAAGCAGGGAGGAGAAAAGAGTTAAATTAGAAATAATAAGGCTGTAGTATTAAAACCCAGACAAAAACAGCATTGCATGTTGAAATTTATGAAGTACAAGCAACATGAAAGTCCACACTAAGACAGACATGCCCTCTCTGTGTTAGAGGATTAACCAGATAAGTGCGAGGCAAGAAGTCTTAACCACACACAACAAAGACAGTAAAAGAAAAGCAGAGCCTTACCCGAGCTGAAGTGAAGCATAAGGAGAAACAGTAAAGCATGCGTTTTCTTTTCTTTCTTCATCCTGGTGGGGAGGTAAGGCTTGGCTGGCTCATGTGGAAGGCTTGGTGGAGGGAAAGCGAGCAGTGAGTGTCGTGCCCTTCTTGAGGCGTCTCAGCAGGCTCAGAAGTAGGAAGAGGCTGGGACAGCGTCTCAGGCACTAATCCAGTGACGCATCCCTTCTCTCTGCACACATCTTCTACCACATTGCTCTCACTCCAAATTCTCCTGGATCATTGAGAGACGAGAGTTCAAGTTTCACACAATATGGTGTGATCATCACACCTCGCCACACATTTGACAGGCGCACACATGAGGCACAGAATCCATGTTTAGTCTGGAAACATTGATAGGAAATGTTTGCAGCTCAGATTTTTGTTTGGTTGTTATTATCAGCGGTTTGTTTTGTCATGTTTTTTTGTGCTGAGACGGGGCAACTGGCAGGTCACTAGGTTTCCTGGGGAAAGTAGACTGCAAGATCTAAAGAAAGCTTATTGGCTGTAAGTGCATGAGTGCAGCTAAGGCTAGTGTTGGTAAATGAGCAGGCAAGGTTGGCAACAGCGGGCAGTTTAGGCCACCTTGGCTATATGTGACTAATGGGCTTGTTAAAACCCTATAAATAAAAAGGAGAGAAGCCAATCACACCATGTGGCCGAACAAAAAACAAAAAACAAAAACAAGAACAAATAAAAAATAAAATAAAATAAATAATACAAAATTAAAACTGTAATATGTCCTTCCGGTATGAATTACCAGCAGACAAATCAGGCGAAAGACAAAGCATAATGCTCAATTAAGAAGAGCTGATTTTATGAAAGAAAAAAAAATTGACACTCTGAAGAGCAGAGTGGAAAAATCGAGTATGACGTTTTGGGCTTGCAACCTTGACAACAGTTAAAGAGAGAGTTTTGCACCATTTCATGTCATGTGACTGCACGTTTGCCTGTCATTTGAGCTACCGTGTTAACTGTATTCCAAGGTGTAGAGTGTGCACTTCCTGTATTCACAGGTATAAAAATAGTCCCTGGCTGAACATTTTCATTTAAGGCAGAAAAATGTTAGCGCACAAGCATAGAAACTCAGCATTATTAATTAGATCTCCTACATTCACAATAATAGATGTACAGTAGCATTATATATCTTTTTAATTATATTTTTCTCTTTTAACATTTTGATTAAAGAGCTTGAGGTGGATTAACCAGTAGAAAAACATAAAAAATTATTCTGATAAGTACCACTGTCAAATACCAAAATAATATAATATGAAAGAAAAGATCAATATGCATATGCCCTATACTGCATTATATTACTGGATCATTATTATTTATAATGAATTAGTTTGTCATTCTAATGTAGCTGAGTATGATTTTATTTACTCATTTTGTGCATAGCTTATAATAATACTAATAATACAGCATAGAGGCCTTTTATTAAATAAATGGTAAAATAATTAGTAAATAAAGCTTTAAAATAAATTCGATGGAGTTAAAAATGTGAATCAAACATTCAAACAACTAACATTAAATAAAAGCACTTAAAAATGTCAGTAACTTCTGTAACTTCTTTTAAGTAAGTTATCTATCTTATCCGGTGGTGCTGAGTATTGTACAATTCACAGTAGTCTTGTCCAGTGGCTTTTGCAGAGGAGATAACTGGGGAGGGGCTATACCACCCCATGCCCCACCCGTGGACATAGCCCCTGCTTAGAGAGCAATAGACCTAACAGATGCCATCCTTAGAGTCATGCTGCTTGCGTGAACAATCATGTTTTTTAAAAACAAAACACTGACAACAGAATAAAAATAGCACTGATGACGCATCAGTTTCTACCGTGTCACGGGTTGAAGTGACAAAACGTCCAGCACAGATTACTGTCATCTGAACTTTTAAACACAAACTGCTTCATGCCTATTTTATGCAGCAACAGCCTTGGAACTTTACCAAATATTGGTCATCAATCTGAAAATGACTGGCAGTTACCAGTTTTTATCCCCAGTAATGGCAGGTTTCTGCAAACTGGAGCTTTGTGCAGGCTCATCCATTATTGCCCTCTTTATCCCTCCCATCTGTGGGATTTTTCAATACACAGTATATATGAATCATACGTGTCCTAAACGTGAACATTATGTGAGATTTAAAACCATGCCTGACAGCTGCGTGCGCCACGTGCATGTGCTTTAATGAAACACCTGGATATTTACAGATGTTAGCATCTGTTGCAAGTGCCCTGGTTTGAAGGTTTAATTTTAGATGAACAGCCAGATGGTACACAAGAGGATTACTACACTAAGCCTTTGTCATCTGCTGCAACACACTGACTGTTTATAGGGAAATACAAGGTGGACTCCCGATGGTCTCAGTCTGGTCTGAAGTGGGGAGAGCTAAATAAACATAAAAATATTTAAGTTTGAGGTTATTTAGTT
Source organism: Perissodus microlepis (assembly GCF_051167445.1). Lineage (NCBI taxonomy): Eukaryota > Metazoa > Chordata > Actinopteri > Cichliformes > Cichlidae > Perissodus > Perissodus microlepis. The sequence goes on from NC_140468.1 coordinate 11,397,914, forward strand.
GCAATTTTTTTATACCACAGCTTACACCAATTAAATTTACAAGGTGCCCTAAGCTTGTTTTACAGGTCACTGAACTTTATCGCTCTGACTTACTGGCCAGAGCAGATATTTTTACTGCACCGTCGACACGGCACGTAAGCACAGGTGTTACTAAGAATAGCAGCATTTCATTGTGTACAAGTGCACCTGTGGGCTGTAACAGTAACAGAAACTTCTAGAAAGAATTCAACCACGGTTCTACTATTTATCCCAGTGTTTCTGTAAAATGTAAAACTTTTTCTGTGATAAGACTCATATTATCTATAATGTTAATGTACTTTTTGTTTGTTTTAGGGCTGCTTTTTGTTTGTTTTCAGTGGGGTGACAGAGGTGGAAGGCACAAAGAAACTGAATATCTGATTTTCATTACATTGGATCCCAAAATTTGCTTTGTTATCTAATAACTTTAGTCAAGTGACAGAACGTGTATTTTGGAACCTTAAATAGAAACTATAATCCTACTTAAGAAGAGCAAGTTTTAGAATAAAAATATACTTAAGATTATGACCTAATCTTAAGGGCTGAAAATTTGAAACAGTCACACAGCAAAAGATCTATCTGTGCATGTTCATGACTTTCCCCCCCATATTTTTCATAGCCGCATGAATTTGCATGCTGTCCAAAGGAGGGACATGTCACCGTGACAACCAAGAAACCAGAGCTGTAGAAAAACTGTTGTATTTTAACCCAAACTGTGATCTTTTTCTAAACCTAAATGAGTAGCTTTTAATTCCAAAACTCCACAAAGCCATTTCCCAACACTAACCAAGCTCTTTGTTAAATGTTTAAACTGAACCGAGTTGTTTTCAGTGCCCCAACTAACATATTTGGAATAAATAAATAAATAAATATAAAATACAATGGATGTATGAAATATGGAACATGCCATGAAATTCATGTTCTGAATGAGCAATCAACAGATTAGAGGTCATGACAATTTTACAAACTGCCATGACAGTGTGTACAGCAACGGAAGTAGAAGCACTCCTGTAGAATGTCCTTTTTCAATATCATACCCTGAAATATAAACCACATATCCATTACTCGATCATAATTAACTCATAATTACTTGATCAAAGCAGTTTATTAATATGCATTATTATAATGCATATACAGCACAAGTATAGTTATTTGACTGTGGGCAGTATTGCATGTCACTTAACTAAGTTATCATTCCCAATATGTTATCCAGTGCAGACAAAATTCCAAAAACTCTCCATCAGCAACATGTGCCAAAAATATCACATGGACATATTTACTTTGTTTAAATTACTTTATTTCCCCCCCCCCAAAAAAACACATTACGAACCTCTTTAACCCATTACATAAGTGCTATACCAGAGAATTTCTTCAGCAATTACATCTAGCACAGTCTGTTTATTGTACTGTTAATGTGGACCAATCTATGGTTGACATATGTGGCCTTTTGGTTGTTTTGTGACATTTTTCTGTATTTTCACTCCAAATAAAACCTGAAACACCACCAAGTGGAAATAAATAGAAAACAGAGAATAATACAAATGACTTCTGAGGGATGCAAAATTAAACTGACAGATTTAACTCATCTGTTAAAGCGCCCCAGGATAAACCAGATACTTTCAAAAATCAAAGTAAGATCTCTGTGTTATCTTCTTTACTTTGACAGGTATCTTGTACCACACAGTGCAATCCACATCTTTACATGCTTTCAAAGCATTCATGTTGATCTAGCAATTAGATAGGATTTGTCTCTATAAGATAACATCAGTCATCTGGTTTATGCTGCTAGCAGTAAACATGACTGTCTCAAGCTCCGTGGAAGATAAAAGTGAAGTTCGAGTCATGATGGTGTTTACTTCCTCCTGCCGCTACCGCCGTTAGCTAGAATCATCACCAGCCTGATGAAAATATTCAGTGTGTCCATGTAAATCCCCATACACCTGTAAGATTAAATTAATAACTGCATCAGATCCACATATCGGTACAAGTAGATTACCAACAATAATCTTCAAAACCAGTTATTTTTAGTGTACTTTAATTCCTGAAGTGACTTACGCATTGATAGGGTCATATTTCTGTACGCCATAGAGTGGGTGTGTCTCTGCCTTCTTGATAACCTTCTGTGTATCATAGAGGAGGAACATACTGAACAGGACCAGGCCTCCATAGATAGCAATGGAGTAGAGCCCTGCTCCGAATGCTGAGGTGGGTGGCAGGAACATTGATCCTGAAGAAGACAAAAGAAAGTTCAAATTGAGTCTGACAAGTACAATTTCTGTGCAGCTGTCAACTAAAAGTTACAATATAGAAAACTAATAAGTAGGTAATGATACAGCTATAATACTGCACAACACACATATGCGAGTATGAATCTGATGCCTGGCTGTAGCTTCTGTAAAAACATTTGAAACTTGTAGCTGGCTGTCACAGACCTTAACTTGGGAGATTCAATTGTTAACCACCTTGCAGTTATTTATACATTTATATTAATTCATAAATATGTCTTAACTGCAAAGTGAACTGAATTTTGAAATAACTTCTTTTTTGCTTTTCTGGAGAGAGACGCACACTATCCACCCCATTTTCTATTTTCTTCTTATACCCAAACTACATCGTAGGTGTACACCTTCTCTTACAAAGTACCCAATAAGAAGATACGGAGAAGACTGAGAAAGTCCTTTTACAGGTACATTTCCCAATATACATTTCACTTCACCGACTCCACTACGGTTTAATTTGAACATATGTGTTACCCCTGACAACACACAAACACTGTGCTATGTATTACTTTTTAGCATTTAATTACTGTATAGTATTAAAATGCATTTCTACACAAAAATGATATCTACTGTAATCTCATGGGAATCAAAGATCATTTGGATGAAGAAAGAAAAACTAATTTACTTATCAGTTAAGTTTTGAAGCTGTATTTATATTGTTATTATGAAAATTTTAAGCTTTGTGTGGTTCTACAGGAACAAAAACACAATAAATACAGTCAAAATCCTGCATTCAATACTTTGCTTTAGTCTTAAAGTATTTAGTGGAATGATGTGCATTTAGAAATTGTTTATCATAATATAAGTACTTCAGCACAGAACCACTTTGATGCAAAAAGGACACTGCTGTTTAAATATGTGACAGCCTATAAATAGAGTGCATTGCATTAGGTTGGAGATCAGACTTTCAACAATGACAAAAACAAAACAAAAAAACCCACAACACAACAACAACAAAAAAGCAGCCGCTCCCTTATACTTTTCAATGAAACCACAGAGTGAAATACAAAGATAATATTATCAGGAACATTTTCAGCCTGAATGCTCACTAGCTTGTAATACTCATAGCTATCTATAAACAGGATTGATGAAATAAAAGTGCTTTATACTAACCAAGAGAGGAGGCAAACACCACTCCAAGTCCAACAGCCAATGGCCCTCCCATATTGAGGAACTTCTCACTTGGGGCACACATTGCAACAGTAGACAGACCTCCCACGATGCCCGCGGTGTACCAGGCAGCCCTCACCATCAGAGGCCCTCCCAGGAGAGTGAGGGGGGCAATCACAGCACCCATCACACCTTATCAATTATTGAAAAAACAGTTTTAAAAAAACCCAAAACGATTTCTTTTAAAAAACAAATGATATTAGTGCCATCAACTAGTGTATTGTTGAAGCAGCTTTTTCCTCTAACCTGTTCTAAGCCTGCCTTCTAGTGTTCACCCAAGGCAACTACATACCAGAGACAACAGGGCTGAGAAATTTCTTAAAAGATATTTAAAAACACAAACCTGCGTGGAGCATCCAAGCAAGATGTTTTGGCATTGGGCTGTGCTCATATGAAATGGACCTGACCAGCATGCCCGCACCAATCACAGCAGCAAAAGTTGCTCCAATTGCCTAGGTGGGAACAAACAAATCATCATATTAATAAGTTCAACGGAAAAATTCAAGCACATCAGATAAACTACGGTTTAAAAATTGGTATATGACTAAAGAAGCTCGGTAATATGTAATTCTAAGGTTAAAATAATAATAATAATAATAATAATAATGGTGCAGTGGAGTGAAGACCATTAAAAAACAAAAAAGCAAGAAAGTATTGTAAAGCTTACCAGCCAGGATCCTCTCATCATCAGACCCATTAAAGCTGGGGTCCTACTCACAGCTACAGCTGACAGAGCCGTCAGCCCAACACTGCCTGCAAAGTACATGTAGGTAGAGTGGATCCTGTCCTTCACATACTGAGGCCAGATCCTGTACAAAGATGAAAAGAAGCCTTTAGTTTGTATGATACCATCACTTTTCTACTGGTCTGCATTTCAAAATAAAATTCAAGTGCTGTTGGTAAAATAAATCTGTTACTCACATTGCTTTCTCTATGGCACCGATATCATTAGCCATGCCAAGTCCATAATAGCACAGAGCTCCAAGGCCAACTGCTGCACCTCCAGCCAGTATCATTCTCCCCATGCTATCAACTTCAGACACAACACAAAAATCATTTGAGATACAGTTTACATTTTCGTCTCAGAGGAAACAAGGTTTACTATAACAAAACCATTTCAAACCATGAGATCTCACAATTTTCTAAAAATGAAGTTGCATTGCAGGATTTACATTTTAAAATACTTGTTATTTATCTAATACTGGGTTTTGAGTCCTGCCCCCAGCCAATTAATCACAGGTAAGACATTTCTCACCTGAATGTATGACATATGGTGTAAACAGTATGTGCTCCTGACAGATTTGCACCTAAGATAATGAAAGCTCTTGGTCCCCTTTCGACATTTGTTAAATCATCTATCAGGAACCTTGGGCTAACTTTTGATTCCACTCTCACTTTGGATGTTCATGTCAAATCTCAGGTTCAGTCTTGCTTTTATTACTTAAGAAACATTAATAAATTAAGTCATCTTTGTCTTGAAAGGTGCTATACAAATAAAATTTTACTTATTTATCCATAGACATGAATAACAAAAAAAATATGTGAAAGCTTAACAGGTCACCCTTAAGTCAGTAGACAGCATAGAATTCAGGCTATATACGAGTAGAAAATATGTAACGGTGCCAAATGAAGTATGTATCAAAGCATTTACTTTTGATGGCTGTATCAGTGGCTGGTTCAAAAGCTGCTTCCTTTAGCTGGTCTCTGGTTGTCCTTGCACGGCGAAACCCAAACCTGGCCTTTGAGGAATAACCCTGAAAGAAGAAGCAGCAGCTTTACATGAATCTTCAAATGTTGAACATGAGTTAGGGTTTCACACCCACCATCAATCAAAAGTGGGGAAGCAGCAAATACCCAGTTTCAAAAAAATACCATGTTTACATAAAAAATTAGAGCAGTGGCAATCTGACATTTGCACTGTTTCTAGTCCAGCTGCAAGCACCAGTTCTTTGCAGTTGCACCCCCTGTGATCATTACAAACTTATGACTAAAATTTATAAGGTGTTCTACCAATAATATCAAAGATGAAAAATTAAGCATAGCTGCATTTTTAGTACTTTACAAAGCAATAGTTTTCAGGCATGTTTTGCCCATACGTGCATTGATCTGTACAAAACAGCATCCTAAAATGTTCTTTTTATTGTATTGGTTAATAAAGGCATTATTGACCATCTGAACCGATTGCGTGTTGCTTTGCCATCCACTCAACTTGATTATAACTTGCCTTTACCACCTTATCAGACAGCTTCATAAAGTCGGTAGAAGTCATTACTGCTACAACTCAGCCATAGATGTGGTCCAGATGTCAGCTGTGCCTAAACATACCGTTTATCACAGCTGTCAGACCCAGCACATGTAATAACCCGTGTAAAAAGCCTGACTCATGACATTTGGACCACACAACAAAGATTAGGCCCAAATGTGATGGTATATTTTCTACTGACATTTTTCCTTAATTTTACTTCACTATGTATTAATTGGTGTATAGCTGAGACGAAAGCCCAAATACTTGCCAGGAGGCACTATATTTGGGAAACACTGCTACAAAGTCTGGCTAATGAAGGGTGAATGCAGCAACCACAAAGCATAGAAATGCCAAAAAGGCTGTGTGTGTGTGTGTGTGTGTGTGTGTGTGTGTGTGTGTGTGTGTGTGTGTGTGAGCCTGGCGATAAAGTTTACAGTACCTGCTGGGGCCTGAACAGGGGTGAACAGGTCTTCAGGATGGGTGACCGCAGGGCTGGGGAGCCCTGAGTAAGCACTGGTCGGAGCCCAGCAAGCGGGAGAGCCTTCAGGCACGTTAGCCTCGCCACCAACATTGTCACGATATATTACTGTCCCGTGTCACTCTAAAACACAAACACGGAGAAGAAATTTTTTGAGAGGAATTCGTGTGACAGAAAGCTGAACTTTGAGCTAAGAGTCACAAAACTGTGTAAAATGTGCTCTTGCACTAAAAAACGCCACAAAAATTGAGCTAGCTAATGCCGTAATATCATGCGACTAACCCTTAGCCTAACGACCGCTGGACAAACACACATTTAACTACAGACTAAATATGTCTTATCTGTCATGTGGCTACAACGTTCAAAATACTAAACAGAAAGTAAATGTTACATACCGAGAGAAATGTCGTCTATTACCTTTCCAGAAACAAGTGCGCAACTTTCTGACGCCACGGTTTTGTAACCTTCCTGAAAATTCTTTACTTATGCGTCATCACTAAGCGACAGATTTGATGGGAATTGTAGTTCTAACGCAATATTGCGTTAAAGACGTTATACCTTTTCGGCGGATAAAGAGAAAATGATCTTAATGCGAATAAAGTACATGTAAAAGTCTCCATGGCATGACAGTGTTATATAATTTGCATTATTACATCATTGTTTTTTAAGGTTTACTACTGAGAGAGTAATAGCAAAAATGTGTTATGTTGTTTTTAACCGATCAAAGAACAGTTAATTAAAACAATGCATTTTGTTTAGTAATTATTGTCAACAGTTCTTTAGAGGGTGGCATTTTCAGTGTTTATCTCCGATGTGCTCTAATCACACTGCTACTAAAAAACTGTTTATCATCTTTTCTCAGAAAAATATTTTTTAAAAACTTTTATAAACAACTGAATGCATACCTAACAACTCATTATGATGAGTACCAATCAGATTTCATCACCAATTAAACCCATCAACAACCTAAAGACCTAAAGATCAACAGTGATTAGAAGACTTCTTGACTTCTTAATTCAAAGTCTTTATGATTTTGTTGATTTAGATATTTCATCATGTCTAAAGGGTAGAGGTTTCTACATTTCGATTAATAGTTTGAGATCAGCACAAATTTAAAAATTCAATCAGTGGTTCCTCAAATGTCTGTTCTTGGTCCATTACTCTCGAATCTTCCTGCTCTCTCTTGGCCCTATCATAAAGAATAATAAATAAAGAAGAATAAAATATCCAATGCGGATGATACACATAACTGTGTGTGCGTGTTTACGTTTATTTTTTGTAAACTTATATTCCTCTGGGGGTTTTTGTTTTTATTTAATGTTACTGTACATTTTAAGTTTTTTATCTTGGTATTAACCATGTTAAGTTTAAATGTAATGAAATGTGTCATATAAATAAAACTGACATTAAATTGACACTTCCATACTGTTGTGTACTCAAACCACAAAAGGTCATATGTTGAATTATTACGTTATCCATGTATACAAAAACAATATCATCCTGCAAAGAAGCCATACAAAATTGCTCTTTAGGTTACTCTAAAGTAAAAATGTAAAGTAAGATTGACCCAGCCTATCTTTAACGACGCTATTATGATATCATATCATGTAAAAGAAAACCATGTTTATTTGCAGCCCACCTTGTTCTCTCTGTAACCTCGATGTTATACTTTTCTCCACTAGGTGGAGTGCTCGCCCTTTTTGTTGCGACGACATTAAAAACTAAAAAGTAAAACCTAAAACTGACCCCCAAAAGGAACACATAGGCTATTATTTAGGTAGCACCGCTATATTTAACCTATATTGTTTACCATGTGGTTTATGTGTGCAAAGTTAGCTTTTTACTTTAAAGAAATGGTCCGTGTGGGGCCGTGGCAGTGCGCCAGTGCTCCCTGAAGCTCCGCTCCTTTGGACCAAAGTTTCCCGTGTGATTCAGTGACTCGCAACTGTTGGATAGATTTGTCATTCAGATCAGCGAGCAGCCTGACCTGCAGCCCCCTCAAACATGATTTCATCTCATCTACGAGTTTTCCTCACTGAAACTAGGCCAGCCTCTCCTTTTGAATTCGATTGTTTTCTGTCATACAAGTGAAGCAGTCTTGGCAAAGTAATGGAATTAATTTCTCTCCGGAGTCGCTCTTTGAGGGAAGGCTGATCAAGTGGATGAAAAGCGGGACGCCTTCAGAGACCGCAGTTCATTTATAATGGTGGGTACAGAGAGCGGACAAGCTGTTCTTTACATATTCGCATGATATTTTAGAAATGAATAAAGAAAAACTAACACGTCATTAACACTTGGCTACAACGACATCACTCCAAGTGACTCGTGACTTTTCATTCAGTTTTTTTTTTTTCTTTTTTATTAAGAAAGCATGATTTCGGTTTGTCCTTGTGACCCTTTAATGCGGCACATGATCTCCAAAGAGACTGCTGCTTCAGTCTGACTTCCTCCCCCCTTTGCCCTTCTGTCTTTTAGTGTGGCGTCTTTATAAACTAACAGATAAAGTTGCCGGAAAATTAGCACAATTTATTTACAGTAAAAACCTGCCCTCTGCATAAACAACTGCATGCATGTGTTTATGGCTAACAGATGTGTTGCATGACCCCCACAGCTGCTCTGAAATAACCACAATGACTAAACACACATGCATATCCCCCAGCATAATCTTAATTAATGGGGTATAGGTCATATCGTGGGGAAAATGGGTTGTTTCATTCTTGTCTATGGGTTTCCCCTTAATTTTACTCAGACCTTTACCCTCAAACTAAAACCAGTTAGGGCTGCGTCCATACAACTCGAGTGATTTTAGCAGTTTCTACAGGTTTGTAGCCCAAACTCATTCACTATTAATTCAATAAACTATTGGAAAAGTTTTTAGTGACTGAGTAAATAACTTAGAGTACAATATTTCTTCCGATGATTATAAAAATCTTCCCATAATGACTTAATGCAACTAAATATATACAAAAAATTCCCCACTGTAATCCCTTTATCTTTTTTTTATCTATCAGAAAAATGTGTTGGACACCGCAGTGCACATTTGCAATGCAATCTCGAGCAAGATGGGTTTGGTTGGCTGGTGTTTAATTTGTCTCCACATAAGATTTACATTAAATAAGAGGCAGCTATTAAAAGCATTTGTAACAAGATGATAAATGGTGCAGTGGCAGTTTTGTTATGAGCAGATGATCAAACGTGTCATATGCCTCAGTGGTTTGTGAATATTCAAGAATGTCAGCTTCTTTTTTTCTGCTTTACCCAGCAGATGCAATAGGCTGAGATAATTGGTGTACATCTAATTTACCATATAAATGACAAAACATCAGACTACTTATTTTCTTGATGAATGGTTGATGTTGAATATTTTTGTTTATTTTGAATCATATATGAGAACTACACACTCAATCCCATAGAACTGTAAGTGTTACAGAAAGAGACATTTTTGTTGCTAATCATCCTCTTGTGTCTTATTTATTAAGCTAAATCATTTTTGCTATATGTCGTAATTTGTTAATACACAACAGTATTACACAGAGTGCACAACAGCTGTACTCTATCTTTCCATGTGCTAAATATCTGTTGGCATGGTCAGACATTGGAAATTCATTTGCTCACTTTAAAAACTCCCATGGGTTTGAAGACTCACTCATTTAATTTGGTGCAGTTGTCTTATCTGACCAGTTCTAGATGACTTGGAACATCCACGAGCTTAGTCACTGACCCTGTGACGTCTGAATGACCTGAAAGTTTATGTTCTGCAATCTCTACCCAAAGGAAGGTTTAAACTCACTCCATGTGTAAAGAGGCCTTTGTGGTTGTGGCATGCGGCAAGGTGGTGCAAGACAGCGCTGAGTTTTCCTTCCAGTGAAAACGTGTCTCAGTACACAGGCTGTTCACCTTTTCATTACGTGCCGTTCCACGTCAACAGTGCTCTATTGGAGCTGTAAACTTCCCATTCCCACTCAGAGAATTTCACAGGGAGTGTCTAACCATTCCCCGTGTTTAGACTGCAGTCATCTGAACTGGCTTCTGTTCTCAAACATGGCCCTGGACAGAAGTTGTAACAGGATGTGAGAAGCGGACCTCCAGGTGTGAAACACAGAAAGGCAAAGACATTAAAGAATTGAGAAAACAGTGGTCATCCAACTGGGTTTCCAACAGGATTTGGCATCTTATCGTAGCCTGATGCAGTTAAATGAAAAGGTTGGCCTGTTACTTATGGCTTTGCTGATTAACCCCCACCTCCACCCCACAACCCCCCAAAAAACAGCAGTTTGATGATGCTTTGCAAATATCCTCCAGGTGGAGGCTGCCTCATTTGCTCTTGCTGTGGTATAGACCCAACACTAGCAGACAAGGTAAGCAGGATTATGCTTAATTCTCAAGATTAGTCAGGGATCTGAGTCAAGCTGCCATTATCTTAAAAGTGAACCAATATTAATCTTTCAAGAATGTGCAAGACATTCACAAATAGTCCCCATTAAATCCACCCTTATCTTCATTTGATTACCCACCACTTGCCCTCTGCAGACTTATAAAACAACTGAATGGCCTCCAGGCTCAGAGCATGGCAATTTATGGTTCAGTGACAAGCAGGATTTCCCCTTTCAATTCCACGACTTTGCAGTCCTGTTAGCATTTGGACTTCTATTAGTTCTTGTGTAAGATATCCTCCTGGTGTTGACATGGAGGAGTAGCTGGCAATTTGGACTGTTCTGTTACCTACATCAGTGGGAGGTAAAGGATCTCACTCCAAGCCAGAAAAACTCTGGAGTTTTTTTGGCAAGCACCTTGACAGCTGTGGGATTGCAGTTTAATTGACAAAATTGTCCTTGATTGCAGTCTGTACCCACATTTCTTTGTGCCCTAATAGTTGTTTATCCACTCGTTTTTGAAAGCAACTTCTACAAAGACTAACTCATAAATACAGTTTGCACCATCCCTCAGACTTGCAATGGTGGGTGGGCATGTACCTGAAACGCACTGCTGCACTTAAAGATAACAAGTACTTCCTCATGGCAAGGACTAGCTTAAATTCCAATGGGAAACAATGTGTTATACCTTTTTGTATTTTTAACATCTTATTATAGGTGGGTTTTTTTCTTTAGTAAGTGACTCTCATCATAGTTTTGCAGAACACAGTGGTGCTGTATGCAACTAACAAATTCAGAAATAAAAGAAGAGCGGAACCTCTGTGACTCAGCATCACAGTGCATTGTTACGTTCCCCATTTACAAAAATAGTAAAATGAGTGTTCTACCACAGCCTTCCTCAAATGTGTAAAATTTGTAACTGACAGTTTGATGTTCATTTCATTTGCAGGATAAAACATTTTCTACAACAGGGAACACAAATAACTGGATGGCTCTATAAGAACGCAACTGGTGACTTGGCGAGATTGGCAGAAGCTATTAAGAAGCAGTCTGTAAAAGCATATCCAGGCTCAGCCACATCCAAGAATGAAGATCAAATACACTCTACCCATTGTCTTTTTTATGGCACTTGTTATCATTGAGAAAGAAAACAACATTATCTCAAGGTAAGTCAATTTCAATCACGAAAGGAGGATTGAATTCTTTTCTGAGCGAGATATTAGATATTAAAAAAATGCTTTAGACGTCAAGGCTCTGACTCTATGTTAACCTGAAATGTAACATATGTTTGGTTTCTCTCATGCTTTCAGGGTGTCAGATAAGCTAAAGCAGACCCCCCAAACCTCTCAACAACCCAGCAGTTTGTCCAACGTACTGCTGAAGCACAGTAGTTTCCGTCTGTCAATCAGCAAGAGGAACGTCACGCTGATGAAGCAGCGGCTGGAGGACTACAGCGAGCACCGAGGGGCATTGAGAAGGGGTAGAAAACACATTCTCCTGCTAGCCACGACTAGGACAGGCTCTTCATTTGTGGGCGAGTTTTTCAACCAGCAGGGAGAAAACATGTTTTACCTGTTTGAGCCTCTGTGGCACGTGGAAAAGATGTTGACTTTGGACACTGGAGGCACCAATGCTACAGCGGCAGCCAAAGCATACCGTGATGTGCTCCAAAAACTCTTCCTGTGTGACTTTTCTTTGCTAGAAACCTTCATCGACCCCCTTCCCGTGGACCACATCACCCCAGCCCTCTTTCGCAGGGAGTCCAGCAGCTCTCTGTGTGAGAAGTCTGTCTGCAGCCCTGTTGTCAAAGGGGTTTTTGAACGATATCACTGTAAGACCAGACGCTGTGGTCCCCTGAACCTGACAATGGCGTCTGAATCCTGCCTTAAGAAAGAGCACATTGCCATCAAGTCGGTACGAGTGCGCCAGCTCGAGACTCTGCGTCCTTTGGCTGAGGACCCACGTCTTGATGTAAAATTCATCCAGCTGGTTCGCGATCCCCGGGCTATCTTGGCATCACGTATGGTGGCCTTTGCAGCCAAATACAAGAACTGGAAGGAGTGGGCCATGGGTGGAAATGTTCCTATTGACGATGACGAGGTGAGGAAGTTAAAAGGAAATTGCGACAATATCAAAATGTCTGCCGAGTTCGGCCTCAGACAACCATTTTGGCTGCGCAGGCGATACATGCTGGTGCGGTATGAGGACATTGCTCGGTTCCCCATGAAGAAAGCAACCGAGATGTACAAGTTTACTGGAATCCCATTCACTCCACAAGTGAAATCCTGGATTCTGAAGAACACCCAGGCCTCGAAGGAGACAAGCGGAGTTTACTCTACACAGAAAAACTCATCTGAACAAGTGGAGAAATGGAGGTTCAAGCTACCATTCAAGATAGCCCAAGTGGTACAGAGAGTTTGTGGACCAACAATGAAGCTTTTTGGGTACAAATTTGTGAGCAGTGAGGAAATGCTAACAGATAAATCTATCAGTCTCATTGAGGACAAAGTGTTCAGCTTTTTATAGACTTGATGATGAAAATGTTAACTCCAACACTTGATGCAGAAAATTTCAACCTTTCTAAAGCCTCTGTGATAAATTATTTTTATGAAGATCCTGATACAGAGTGATATATTTTCTAATAATGTCCTATTTAAAGTTTTTTTTTACTATTTAAAACAATTTGACAAAGAAAATAGACTGTTGAGCAGAAAATACACATGAAACGTTTAACTATGAAAGCAACAGTCTGGAGTTTTGATAAAATCGTAACATAGAGCACATCTTTGTTTTTGCACTCTGCACAATTTCTTTTCCTGTCTTACACAAATGGTGCTTTCAGCTCGTCCTGCAAACCACTCCCATATTTGTTCCTTAGCAAATATAGAAAGTTATTAGGGAGCGCTTTTGAGCAACAATGAGCTGTTTCAAACATTTCCAGGAACCTCAATTAGTTATTTTTGTAAAGTAACTCCTTAGTTAGCAACATATGCTGCTCTTATGCCAAAGAACCTTGCAGAAACCGCTTTGTATAGCAATGCTCATATACTTGAGAGGAAATACCAGTGTCTTGCCAGGCAACTTCACTTTCGTGTCATTTACAGGTAATGTCCCATGATGATTTATTTATTTTTTCCATTTGCTAAACAGTCATTATGACAAAGTGTCTGAATGTGCCCCACAGGTTCTACCCCCACTATGCAGGGGTGTTTTTGCACATGTATGCTGTAGTTTTTTGTACATGAAAATGTGTTCAGGAATATAAGCACCCATCCTGTAAAACAGACTGTAACAGTGCTACTTTATGTTAACATTCCAACTGCAGCTGGTTTGCAGAATCGTGCAAAGTTTGTCAGGAGGTCTCTGTCTTTTGAAACAAGCCTCTTGGCTGGTGGTAACAGGCCTTGACGCTCTGGCCTGTCAGGCGATTTGTTGACACAGAACCTGTTCTTTTTTTTATTTTTGAAAAGAAAAAGCTTGTTGCAATAAATCTTTACAGTTGAAAAACGCTTTATTTCTAAAGAGGACATATTTTTCACATGAAAGCACTTCATCCAGGAGTGTTAAAATTCAATAAATTGTCTGAAAAAAATTTACATTCTGCTGACAGGAGCATATTGAGCATGAGCACATCCCATTTTGTCATCTTTGTCAGATATTTTTTAAAAAGAGGCTAAACAATGACAGTGTAACAGGAAGCAAATATGGCACATCACAGCCATACATACACAGATGGTGTAAAATACAACAACACAGATGGCGTAAAATAAAACAAACACAGTAAACAGCTCTCCTGTAGAATCCCACTTCAATCAGTGTTAGCGGGGGTTTTCTTGTAGCTACATCCTGTATTTGCTTATGTAGCAACATTAATTTAGCAAAGAGTGATGAAGGATGGACACAAGTGGACACTGAAAGATTCTTTGCAGTCTTTAGAAAAAGATCACAGTGAAATCGGTGTTTTCCAGATGGTTTCTGACAATATTCTAACATCTGAAGAGACTTTGCGTGGGTACAGTGGGCACAGTTGTTCGCCATTAAAAAAATCCCCTGGACTGATTGAAACTTTGACCAGATGTTGGGGCTAAATGAAAAATCAAAGCATTTATCACGATGGTGCCATGCCGGTAACCCAATGTCAGGGTCAATGTCAAGTGCATATATGGTACAGATATCTGTGGATATAAGGGACAGAACAAGTCATACCAATAGATAAAAATAATGAAAACATTCACACTATTGAGATCCTGTTTCTCTTTATTCTATCTTCTACCTTCTACCTTATTATTCTTGTTGCTCAGTTCTTTGCTGGTTAACTACTCCCTCAGTTTTCATCCGATTTTCACCATTCAAATTTTAAACTGTTCTCCTCTTTCTGCTAATGCCTCCTATATTTTTTGGTGCTAGTAACTTTTATACTATACTATAAATATTAAGCTTTTTATGCCATTTTTGACCCATTTAGATGAATAGGACCACATTACAAGTGTGTTCGCTGATTTAGCTTGCCAGGGTGAGCTGTGTTCGAATCCCACTCATGGCAACATTTTTTTCAGTAAACAGGTTAATTTTTTTAAACTCTTTTCAACCAAAAATTTCAGCTTCTTCACCTCTTTTCAGCAGAAAATTCAGCTTTTTCACCTCTTGTCAGCACAGATTTCAGCTTCTTCACCTCTTTTCAGCAGA
Source organism: Perissodus microlepis (assembly GCF_051167445.1). Lineage (NCBI taxonomy): Eukaryota > Metazoa > Chordata > Actinopteri > Cichliformes > Cichlidae > Perissodus > Perissodus microlepis. The sequence goes on from NC_140468.1 coordinate 11,413,163, forward strand.
TAGTTCTTCAGCTGTTTTCAACTTTTTCTAGTTGAAAATGCTTTTGTCTCATTTCAGTCTCAACCCAGTTTTTATTGTTGTTGTTTATGTCTGGCCTTTTTATCTCTGAAACAATCAGCACTTGAGATATAAATAAGAACCAAGCAAGAGTGACTTATAAATGATACTACGCTATATCTCAGTGAGCAGATTCAAGCTAATTTGGCTTCATTCTTTCACCTTTTATTTCTTCCAATGGTACTTTGGCAGGGTGTTACTTGAATTCCTCACAGCACTTCTAGCAATTGCCTTCCAATGCTCCTTTTCTTTTGAGTTTGGAAAGCTTTGTTTAAAAATGAGAAATCTGTACATGTAAGTAATCCACAGAGAAAAAAAAGTCAATAAACATTCACAGTTAATTTCATTGTTTTAGTTGTGAAACATGACCACTCACTTATTTCCCGTATGAGTGGTTATCTAAAGTGACCATTGCTTTGTTGTCATATCTAAATATTTAAGCTTTTGGTACATTATGTTTGTCTTTAAGGAGGCAAGGAGGAAGGATACTGCAGTGGCAGCTGCCTTGACTTCCAGTGTGTTTACCACTGTGGGCCCAGCTATTTAAGTCTTTCAACCTAGTAATTACCCGAACTTTACATATAATGTGGTCCAAGTCATTTTTGTCCACCTGACCACACCCTCTTACAGAAATGCAGAGAGACAGTTTATAAAGACTCTCTATCTATCTTTTTATATTAAATAGAGAGATTTAAAAAAAAAAAAGGATCATTCATTTATCCATTCCCCCTCTACTGTTCAGCTAAGCCACCTCACTGCAAGTGCATTCACTCATATTAACAGGTCATTATCTGGTTATTTTGGTCGTTCTATTTGAGTAATAAAGAGCTGCCAGGTCTGCAGCATCTGAGTCCAAACCTAATGGGTTCAGTATTCATAAACTCTTTTAGTGGAGTGACTTTATGTGGGATGTGTGGAGGGTGGAGTCACTGTATGGTTGGGGCAAATATAGAATAACCACTTTCCAGTGAATTAAAGCCTTCTCAGCCCCCCTCCTCAGCAGTTAAATAAGGGCATTTAGGTAACCACACCCTCGCACTCTGTTATATGGTGTTTTGCCACATCAACCATGAGGGGTTTGAAATATGCAAAACAACCCTGCGCCGTTGATCCGAATGATAGCGTGTTGTAAGATCTGTGACAAACAGACACAAAATTGAGGTAATTCAGACATGTCTCAGAGCGACATATAAAACTGTTGTAGGCGATAATGATGGTTTAGCAGGAGACATAAATCTAAATACACAGCAAATTATCTCACACTGAGGAATGCAATTCATAAAACTCAGGTTGTTGCATGTGATAATGAGTGACTACGTGAAGTGAGAGCAGAATTTCACTAAAGAACTCATCCAGTACACAACTTATTAGCTGTTAGGAGCAAAGCTGGAAGGTTTATCTGTCATTTATTGACACTGCAAAGCCAGACATTTTTCTATTTTGTGTGCTAACCTGGGGATTTATGACTGCTTTCATTTCTTTTTTTCCACCACATACGGCCAGGGACAGACATCAGAGATCTGTGGTTGTACCACAGCTGCACTGGTGTGTCTGCTGTTAGCAATGTTTCTAAAAGCAATGTCAAAATGAAAAGAAAGACCTTTTTCTCTCAATGTACTGAACTACTGAGCAACATTTTCAAATTTCTGCGTGACATAACATTTTTCAGCTTTTTTTTTAGTTTGTTTTTCAGGAACTCCATTGTGGCTGACCACAACATAAAAGCCTTTGACAGAACGGAAATTAATGCCCATTTTCTCTGGATTTAGACTCTACAAAACATGTGAAAAGTGACTGAGAGATGTGGGCATGAGCTCGCACTGTCTGACCATTATGGTCAACAGAATGTATAAAGGCAGAAAATTACAATAATTGTGATGAATTGTGGCAGCTTAAAAAATGCAGTACCCAGTTTTCAAAACAGTAAAGTGTCTAGTTTCTTTCTCTGATGTGTTTTCATAAATGTAAAAATACTCTGACAACAAATGAATTCATAAAAAAATCAAAGCGGAAGACAACTTTGGGTTGTGTTTTGACTAATACATTTTTTTATGCTTGGTTGGGGTTTTTTTTTGGTTGAATGACCCCTTGGCTGCCAAAACATTTGGTTACATTTGTTATAGGCAATGTGACAGGTGATGAACACCAGGGGTTTTCTTTCCAAATACAGTACAATCTTTGACTCCCTCATTTAGTTTTCTTTTATTTGCATTTGTTTTCACTGGAACACCCTTTATCATTTAATTGTGACCTCAGTATTTATGCACAGTACTGCCAACCCTTACCCGTTCCCATAGGAAAACATAAAGCATGGCTCTCATTCCAAATTTAGATATCCATTCTAGTTTAGAACAGCTTAAACATTTCATGGATATGTCAAACTAGTGTGGCATTTACTTTCAGTCGGGCCCCTGCAACACAAACAATGGGTTTGTGGGTGAGGGGAGATTTAAAGCAAATACTTGGGGTGAGGTCTGCAGGTGGTGCAAAGAAAAGAAGCTGATAAAGCTATGCTTTGGTTTTTCTGTGAGTAAGTATCATGCTAATACTCGTGCATTCTTTTTTCGTTGCACTTACTATGGTTTTAAATATAATTTAAAACCACAAAACTAACTTGTGGAAAACATGTGGAAAACACCGAGTGTTCACTTTTCCTTCCTTCAATATACTTTGTTTCTTTAGGCTTCACAGAGGATAAGTTTACGCCATAAACACTGTTGGAAAACAGGACTGTGTGGGGGACATTAACATAACATAATAGTTAAACTATGAGAACTGCCAACAGGAGCAGAATGTAATCATTCACTAGATCAATCAACATCAAAAATCACAAAAAACGCTGTCATTTCTTACAAGTCTCTACTTTTTGTTCTTGAAACGCAGCAGAGCTAAAGTAAAATGCACCCACTGTAAGTGCTACCATTTGCATTTTGAATTCATGTTTGCGAAAGAATGGCTTCCTATGCCACAAAGCTTCAGTCTTTCCTTACATCAATACCTCCTTTTGTGCCTGCACCAAGCTAGAACGAGGAGGTCTTTAAAAAGAATTTAGAGCTACTGAATGGGTCACTCCATTTGTCCCACTCTGCTGGCTTTGCTCCAAACACAAAGTGCCTTTCTACTGCCACTACTAGTCACAATAAAACAGGCATTACAGTTGAGGTTTTATAAGGAGCAGGGGTGGCTAATGAGAAACATTATGCATCCCTGAATCTCCTCATTTCCTATAAGAAGTGGTGCCTATGCATTTACCACTTACAGATTAATCTCCAGCTTCAGCAGTGCAAAGACAGGTATGTTTTGACAAACCACACGTCATGTGTGCAAGACCCATGTGATTCTATTGCATGGTTTCCTGAGAAGTTTGCCCAACAGACCAAAATAACCACAAGGGCCAGACAGGGACTATACATTCTCACTACTAGAAAATGTGAAACTTTGGAATAAGAAGGAAGTCTAAAATGTTTTATATTCACATTCTGTGTATTTATGGCAAGAAAGCAAACCACCTGCAATCATGACAGGTAATTTCAGGACATCCAATCAAATAAAATCCAAACAATGAAATTGCAAAGAAAGCTTTATTGCAGACAGACAGCCGTCTTTTGTCCTGTTCTATCTCTGTCCCTCTAAATATACCCTCTCTTAAACTGTTTGAGGAGTCAACACGGGAGAAAACAAGCCAGCCTCATACAAAGTGGTTACTCACTGATTGCAGGAGCAGGAAAAGAACATTTTCATACCTTTCCCTCTGCCACTTTTCACACACAAAGCCACCCTATTTCTAGTGCAAAGGACTGTGGTCTTATATGGTATGTCGGTGACGATAAAGCTGGGTAAAATACCCACTTGAGAAAAACATGCTATATATAGGGAGAGCTAATGCTTTGAGTGAGCCAACATTTACCTTCTTTTATTGAAAGATTCTTATCAAAAAATTGAAGTGCTCTGTGAACAGGACATTGGAAAGATTTACTGACATTATTCCCACCGCAAGAAGTAAGCTTGCCTTACATAAGCCAAAGTGGTTTACAGTAACAATACTGCAGCAGAACTGCTGCGCTGCATGTATACGCTACGCTGAATCCTTTACAAAGGGAAAGAGTTAGTAAAAAATGGACAAAAGATATGTTTTCATACAGTGCCAGTCAACAGCAGCTATACTCTATGCTAACTTTAAATAATGTGACACCATTGCTAGTGCTGCATGGTTGTTCTCAGTCAGTAAGGTGGCACCACTCATAAAATAACAAAGAACATTTCTTAACTATATATAGGCACTTGGCACTAGCTACAGCTAAAACTAAATTTAGTTAGTGACCATTCCTTGGCTGTTATTTATGAATGAAAACATTATTTTTGATAAAATTACATACTTGGTTCAGTTAATTATTCTGCAGCTTAAAAAGGTTGTTGCTACTTTGAATCATGAAGTTTTTTCCAAGCTAAAGAACTCTTAACTAAAGCAGTCGATTGCTACCAAGTTGGCCTCTGGTGTTCAAATTGTCTGACATTTCATATTTGAAATGTATTTTTCTGAAGTAATTTAACACGTGTTCGATTCATTTTTGTCGTTAAAACTCTTTAAAAATGAATTTCATAATTTTAAGTTATGACTATAGATGCCATAGCAAAGTGTACTGGATTATACTACTGTATGTTTAATACTATATTATAATATGTAAAATAGAGAGCTGAAAGAATATTTAGAAAGTGCATTTGTCAATGTCTGAATTATCAGAATTTTATATGCAATATGTACGTGGGTCCTATGCTGTTAATTCTCTTGGGGATAAAATAATAAACCCACAAAGTCATGAAAATAAAAGCACTGAACATCATAAACTATATGACATGCAGTTTGCCAGTCCACTTGGAAGCACCTCTCTACCTCTGTTGTAGAGAAGTGTAAAAGGCAGGTGTTTGCTGCGGTGCACATAAATGTCCCTGCGAGGACAGATTCAGGTGTGCACACTTTTAAACACATAAGTCTCTTATTGTTACATTGATTATTAGCAAACTGGACAAGTGCTACACATACTGCGCAAAGCAATGCCCCTTGAAATACAAAAACATCTGCGCAGCAATAGAATATGCAGAACAGGTGGTAAGGCCAGGACCCTTCATTAATGCCTGATGACAGATAAGCACCAGTGTGATTAGCCTCTTGAGATGACAGTCAGTGCAGGGTTTTTTGTTACATTATGTAAACCATTAAAAAAAAATGCTCACTTTAAAGGTTCTAAATTCAAAAGCTACCAGAGCATTGATAAATGGGAATTTTAAACAAGCACTCTTCGGAAGTGATTTATTGTGTACACTTTAATAATTTAGGAACCTGATTCTCGGTTCCTAAATTAGAGATTAGGAATCAAGTCACTAATTCACTCTCTTTTCTACCTGACCAACAGCCATTCCTACCTTCATATCTGTGGTCCTTGGCCACAGAAAGTTCAAGAGTTGCTTTTCCCTATTTACTTGGTAAGTTTGTGCAGGAAAGAGGCCTCTCTGAGGGAAAAACACACCTCTCTTTACTTTTCCAATGGCAGAAGCTGAGCTTAAGATGATGGAACCCCTTGTTCCTCTTTCTAAGTAATTTGTCACAGTTGATCTTGATAGTAAAACACCAATTTAGTTTAGATACAAGGTTCATAAAATCAAAATCTTTCTAAATGTACAAAGGAGACTCTGATCGATAGTAAATTATAAATAAACTGTATTTTAATGTGTTTTTGTTTTTTTTTTTGGTTTTTTGCAGTGGCAATAATGAATGTATCCCATACAGTAACTTAGGAGATGTGTGGTTAAATTACATCATAAGAAAACTAAACAAAGCTCTAACTCTGGACACACTGACCTCCCAGATGGCTTGAAAATGACCAGTTTCTCACAGGCAGATAAGTCAGCACCCATGCTCACCCCTGACTTTCATCTTTCACAGACGCTGCTAATCTCTGGCAGACTGACATGTTACCCTACGGCTGATAATCTGACAGAAATAGGTTTAAACAGTAGAAGCTGTAACTGTGGCAACGAGGTCTCTCCAGTGGAGTCACATAGTTAGTGTCTGGCTAAAGGAAACAAACATTGCAAGTTTTATATGGAGTTGTTGAAGTATTGCTTTTTTAAGCCAAATTCACATCACCATTTATTTATCAAATATCTGTTTTGTCAGTTTGCAGTTTAACATACCTCATAGTTTATGTACTCAAACTAACAGGATATTTAAGTGTATACACTAAAATATATATTCACTGATGTTACAAATACAGTTGTTCTCCATTATTACAAATACGTAGCACATAAATTTGGTTGTTGCTACTTTTAAGATCCTTAAATATACAACAACTCACAATATCAGTGAAGTTGAACTAACTCATGAAACCATTAAATGTAGACAATAGACATAAAAAATAAAATAAATATATACATAAAAAAATAAACTTCATCTGTCTTATAAATATTATAAATAACAATTTACATGTCTGAAGCGCCTTGAGGCGACTTTTGTTGTGATTTGGTGCTATATAAATAAAATTGAATTGAATTGAATTGAATTGAATGTCTTCACAGTACAAATATAGTTCATATATAATATAATATAATATAATATAATATAATATAATATAATATAATATAATATAATATATGGTCCATGGGCTAACATCAATAAAAATAAATAGACACTAAAAGTGTGAATCTGCTTCTTTGCTTAAGCATTTAAACATTTATTTTCTTGTTTGCTTTGCAGCCGTTTCCTTAGTAACATCTCTTTTAAAGTTAGTTTATTAGCTCCCAGTTTTTCTTTTCCCAGCCCGCAGCTGCAAAAGCACCAGAAGCTGGATATACTGCTGAAGTATTGATGATACTGTTTTACACATGATGTGATATAAAGCAGAATTTTTAAAAGTGAGTAATCAAAACAAAGATAAAACATAACACAGCCCAACTGAATCTCTTTACAGACTCCTTACTGTGCTGCAAGGGCATGGCTGCACCTCATAAAAGAGATAATTCATATGTTTGTGTTTCGGCTGCACGTAAACCTAAAATGAGTAAACACCCGTTGCAAGCACCACAGCACAACTGCAGCACTTAAAAATGCCTCAAGACTCTCAGTTTATGTGCAAACTTTAAATACAAGTGAAATCTTCCACCTTCAATTTAGGCTGCCCCTGGTTTTTACAAAGTCAGTGATTTAAAAACAAAAATACAGAAAACAGCTCAGAGAAGGTGAACAAAGCCTCAGTGCTATATACAACACCGTAAGGTTGGCTTGGACGACATGCTAACAGTTTACCAGAGAGACCACCAGAGCAAACCAGAGAGAGAGAAATCTGCTTTTTTTATGTGGTCGCCACAGACAAAACATGTTAAGTATTTTAAATTTACAAGGATTAAACATAATAAAAGAAAGCCTTTATTTCCTGTGAGAAAATTAACCTCCTGTCCCTGCAGAGGTCAGCATGTTCAAATATATTCCACAATAACTAAAACTGTTTTCCGGCAGCAGAAGAACAATTCATGCCCACTAACATATATATTTTTCAGTTCTCTAAGCCTCTCTATGTGACATCATGATGATCCCCTCTCTGACTACTTTTATAGTTCAATTTACAGCCTTACATGCCCTCAAATATATTGTGTTGACAGATATATGAGAAACTGTGAAGCGACTATGCTGAGTTAGGTTGACTCCACAAGCTCATAAACAAAGAAAAAAAAGAAACATTTGATCTTACTGCTACCCTTTCCCCCCCTTCAGTTTTTAACTGGACTCTGAGGATTTCCTGCTTATCCTGATGTCCGCTGTAATTTTTTGATGTGCTAAGTTCGCACAAAGGCAGCAGCTACTCCAAGTCTTAATTGTGATTGAATAAAAATGGTCCCGGGCTTCCCTGTCTGGACCATCTGCATGTTTTTTTTTTCTATGATTGCTTCCTGATTTTCTATAGCAAGGAAGTGTGAGGAATTACCTCTTCAAAGAGATGTGTGACCCACCAGCACTAATCCCCAGTTAATGGCCAGTAGAGGCAACAGACCCCGACAACCTCACAGCCTGCAGAGGTTTTTTGCACTTAATTCCCCTGCCAGGTTTAAAAAAAAAACCTGAGTCCCACCTTATGAAAGCACATTTGGGTCATGCAAAATTGTTTTAGGGGACAATTTCAATGCCAAAATCTCTATCCTCACCTGCTAAAGTGCTAAAGTTCAGGGTCACATGTGGAGGGATAGTGCAAAGAAAAATCTGAAGGAGTGGGTAATCATTACTGTTACAGTAAGGCTGAGGCTGCTGGAGTGGCTTGTTCCAGTGACGCTGAGGCACAGCTCTCCCTGGTGGCCTCAAGCTGAACCAAAGGACAGTAATTAGACTCAAACCTCTCCGGTTTACACAATTAAGAACGGACTTCAGCCAGTCTTTATTTTGCTCATTCGTTTGCTCATTTTGTTTGCTCATGGCAAACACGTTGAGCAATATAGACACTGAATCTGAGCTTTCCAAAACAGGATGACTGAGTTTTTGAAATGTTAGAAAGTTTTGCTGACACCAACAAAAGGAATTCTCATCAAATATCCCCCCATTACACTGCAATGCTAATTTCTTGCAAAGAACAATGCCAATTAATAGTTTAGCACTTCAAATTTGAATATTTACTCTAATACTAGCGCAGTTAATTGGGATTAATATAGTGAAACATGGATGTTTTTACTGCACACATGTAGAACAGATGCCACTGAGCCTTGGGGAAGTGCAAACACTTCACTCTCACATCGCTGATCTCTCTGGCTGCTTTGCAATGATTTAGCATTTGTTCAAATTATTCAGACATCTCAGTTTGTGCCATGTGACCTGTCAGTGCTCGTTACAGGACGGATAAGGCTGAAGAAATCTGACACGTCTAGGCCACTGTATGCACTGGCTGGTTTGAAAATGCCTATGTTTTAGACTACGTTTGATAAATTCAGGATTCTTTCTGTGAAAATAATCTTTAAATGTATTATAATAATAATAGGATCATATTGAATAATGTGAAAAAGAAATAATTTCATTAAAAGGCAATCTAATATCCCCATGATTCAATGTTTTCCAATGTGTTATTTATTTATTAATGGCTACAGATGAGATTGTGATGTTGATTTTAAGTATACGTCACATCGTAATTTCTCTCTGACAGTTTGATTGGTTATTTCTGGATTATTTGTACTCCTCTTCCAATATTTATGTCCTCCCTAATGGATATCAAGACACTTTTCAGCTAATGTTAGAAGGGAACCCACCAGAGCTCAGCAAAGAGACCATCTATTGGCCAATCCACAAAATGCTGAATCTTTAATCACTTCACCTTTTAGGTGATTCATAATTCAGTGAACTGGGAGTGAAGCATTTAGCTTTTCCTGGCTATGGCCCGCTAAGTGAAATGGTGTGGAAAGTGTGAGGTCATTAACCTGTTACAGGTATGTTCTCTCCTAATATTGGGGATAATGTATTCCACCCAAGTGTGACAAAAAAGAGGGAAAGCTCGTTCACAGGTAGGTTCTGAGCATTCGTTTTTTTAGAAAACTTCATTTCAGAACATTAGGTTATGAAAAGTTAATATCGTTTTTAATTAGGAGACAAATCCCTTCATATCTGGGTGAGATTTTACACTCTGCTGCTTGAGGACCGATAGAGGAAGAGCACAGGATAATTTCATTATCCTCCTGTGCATATCAACGTGTGCTCATTTATAACACTGAATTCTTATACTTAATATGTTCTTTGCAGCCGAGCCTAAATATTCAACTTTGATAAGATTGCATTCAAACAACTTGGTTAAAAAATAAATAAATATATGATAAAAATATACGATAATAGAATGACAATCCATCTGCTCTTCTTTGCTTTGGAGCAGAACATTTTGCTTTTTTATTGCTTATTAATGAAAATGGTATTTATTGTGCAGGACACAATGGCTAAGTGATAACTGTATCACAATAATTTGAACATATTGTTTTACTAAACTGCATTGACTGCAACCATATGGTAATTAAAACATAAACAACTAAAAGGAGATTTGTCAGATGCTATACATTATGTCGGACCGCAACTCATTGCACTGAACATTAAACTATGTTTACGTGATGCTTACATTCATTGCATCTTATTGGGCTTTTCGTTTTATATGTCTTGTTCTCAATAAAATAATAAAATTGTGCACATGTGCTCTACATGCTGCAAGCACAGAACTGCAAAATATATTGATTGCAGATTAATGCAGTTAAAAATGTGTAAAACTAAATGTTAAAATTTAGTAACAATGATTAGAATACATTGTTTGAATATTTAATATATATTGGGGAAGAGCCCAATTTTTAATCATTAACCTACTTTTTATTTTACCAACATATTACCTGCTATGTTTAATTAATTTAATTTTGGGTATATTATCTTTCTAATGTATTACTAGTATGCTACATGGATGCTGTAACACCACAGCTATGCTTTATATCATTTGAAATGTTATATGATTTAGATAATGCCAATATGTTTGGCATGGTTTTATATTTTTTGCAACTCCTGCATACATCTCACTTCATGTTTTCGCAACGCTCCCTTTGACTCAGTACCGACAATGCCATAACTCCTGATGTTTATCGATCCTTCAGCCTCTGTTGAATTTATTTCTACAAGTCTATACAAATCTGTTTTTGTGCAGCCTATTGTACCAGAGGGGTTAATGTATTATACAAAGTGTTCAGATCAGGGATTAGATTTTCCCCCAATTCCATCAGTCAATTCTCTGTGCTCTCCAGGGCATTCATCATTTTGACAGTTGCAGATAAGGCAATTATTTTCCTCAAGAAACTACAAAATGTAGACAAGTGCTTCTCTGACAGTGTGTCTGTTTGAGGGGGGAACACAAATATTATTCCACCAGTCACCGATGGCACATATTGCTTGCTACAAAGCAATATCCTTTGTAACACAGAGGAAACAGATGTTATGAGCATTTCTGTGTCTTAATGCATTTCACTATTTCATTTTTTTTTTCCAGGCACGTTCCATATAGCAATCCAGTAGGTTGCCTTTACGAATGTTTTTCAAGATTCAAGAAGATAAGATTACCCAGTAATAAAATATCTGCTATTTAACTAAAAAAATAAAAAGTAAATTATAGAAACACAAAGCATTAATTAATGCCTTATTTATATTTTATGTATTAACATTTTACATCGTTTTGAACAAAATTTCTACAAGCACACAATAGCCACAACACTTTATGAGAGCTGTGCTATCGGCATGATTGGACACATATGTTAAAGCTGTACCACATCAAATGAGTGTTTTATGAAACATAGAGCTGTCTGTGATCTCTTGTACAAGCCCCTGGGGGGCAGCAGAAGACCTTGGTTTCCACAGCAGTTCAGCTGCTTAGCACTGACTTACACTGCTGTCACCTACTGCTGAGGCTCAAGTAAGGACATGATTCAGGCTGCTGATAAATCTTCTCAAAAGAAACGAAAAAAAGTTTACTCTCGCAAACACAAAAGCCACAAATTTAGATCAATGGTGTTTGTCTTTGAGTTCATATATAGCTAAGCTAGCTTTGAATATTACTTTGTCATAATTATCAGTAATGGATTATTTACTGGCAATATATTTAGTATTATGTGTTTATACAAAAAAAATCAATTAATCAAACAAACCTCATGCATTCAATAAATGTAAAAGTTAAAATTAGCTTGTCTCAGTTGAATAAAAAATCAATAAGCATCCTAATAAGATGTAAAAACTAATATTTTTTGATGATACAACCAAAACCTGTCTCTTTGTCTGTAATTTCTGTTTTGCTAGTTTGCAGAAGAAAACTCAAATGACACCACCTTCCATGCAGATACTTCACTCTTTGTGGATTACGGTCCTTATTTCTCATATTTCTTTTCACGTGAATATTAGAAGTGTTTTCACTTTTCAAGTGGACTACTTTTCTAGGTGAAACTCAGAGTGAGAGAGCAGAGCCAGAGTAGAAGGATGACGTTGGGCTGAGCTCGGGTCTGTCATCGGATCAAAGTGGGAACTTGTTCTCTCATCGCTGTCAGCACGTTTTAATGATTGTTGAGCCAAGCCAAGCTATTCCTCCCTAAAACTTTCCCATGCTGAATGTCTGATAGATTCATAGCTTAATCATTAACTTGCACTTAATTCGTCCTGAGCAACACTGAGCTCAAATTACAAGGGGGATTTTGGTAAAGGTCAGTCTTCTCCGTCATTAAAAATGCTAATAATTTAAAAAACACAAGGTTAACTAAACACTGAACAGAGGTAATTCCCAACAAAATGTAATTTCAATTGTAAAATTTTGACAAGTGGAACAGACTGAAAATAAGGATATTAAACATCTAAAATAAAAAGAACTTCATGTCCACCTCTCTATTATTAAGTACTAAATTATTTCTAGTAGTATATATCAAAGCCCGACTACAACTAAAACTGATCTTTATAATGTTCACTATCATAAAAAAACTAGTAAGTAATTATTTGGTAATTCCTTTTCAATCATAGAACCAAGAATTACTGCATTAGTAATATGAATTATAATAAACTAATAGATCCATAACAAAGGTATTAATACAGCTTTTATGACTCTTCTCTACTGGCTTATGTTTCAAAATATTGGACTGTAATATTTAGCAGTAGAGGCGGCAGGGTTGTACAGAAAACAATGGACGATAAATAGACAAAAGAAACAAAAAGACTAAAAAGTTTGTGCTACAAATAAGAAAAACAGTGTCAACAGTGGACTGACTGACTGTTTCACGAGTCCGTCTGAGCTGAGTTACAGTGACAATAAATCAAAACACAGAAAGAAGGCCAAGGCCTTTATGGGGAGTGCCACCCATATATTGACTGCACATCATAGCAGCCCTCATGTTGTAGGCTGGATTTTAAATCACATTTCTAAAAGATATATGAGACTTTTGATGGGAAAGACCTGCCTCTTTTTTAGCTGTACCATATTTGGATTTTCTTCTTCCTCTTTAGAACCCAAGTATTCCTAAATCTATTTAAAGGTTAACAGACCTTTAAGTAATCTAATCACTTGTACAGCAGTAATTTAGAAAAGTATAAAAACATATAAAATCAAAATGAGCTTACCCCTTTTTTTTTGCCTGAAAGTGTCCTGCCGCCTGCACTGTAAATCTGACAAAATGCATGTTACATGTAATGAATCAGTCGGTTGATGTAAGCTTCTATAGCACTGGAAAAGAAGTTTCAGGGAGAGTAAAAGAAAGAGAGAGAGGGAGAGAGAAAGGGATCAGTTAACAGATGAAGAGAAGAGAATTCAAGCTGAACCGGGGATCAACCCCTTCAAACTGTCCCAAAAAGATCTCTGTCCCACCAGAAACTTAGATTTCTCAGCCTGCCAGGGCTGCAGAGATAATATGAAACCTCAATACTTTTGCAGCACGTGGCATCAAAACTAAACGTGAAAACTAAATTAAACTAAAAAGAAAAAGAGATAGAGAGTTAGATTCTTAAATTCTTTTTTACACAGCTGCTAAAATGTTCTTATTACATTATTGCATGGTAATGATGTTAGAAATTCATGACATACTAAACACTTTTGTTTTTGTCCCTGGATTTTCTTCCTTGGTATGTGCGAGCTTTGGTGATTTGAGGTGATTTACATTTTACAAGTGGAAGTTATGCAGTTGCTGTATATTAACTAACTACACTATACTATATATTATTTATATCATAATGAAAAGAAACAAAACAAAAAAGCTTTTGGTGCTGGAAACAGATTTTACTACATAACAATCAGTAAGTCTAGCATGTAAAAAATTATTGGATTCAAACTTTAGAATACACAACTGAAGATTAATTACTTTCTTGTGGGAAAATAAATAAATGATGTATGTAATGTAAGTAGGCAGCTTTTGGTGTGTTTAATAAAATCTACTTTCCTTGAGGGTCTTTGTGAAATGCCTGGCCAAGCCATCGTTTTCTAGAAACCCTGCAGTTTGCTAGTCCTTCCGTAAGTTCTCCTCGCTCAACTCTTTGGGTGATGCACATTTATTCTTTCAGACAGGAACACTTTGTGACAATTAATGCCTCTACACCGTCTTTGCATAAGGAAACATATTTACATTTCCACTGCATGGATTGTGCTGAAACTATTACTGTGTCTAGGGTGACTTATGGTAAGTTTACAGTCAGCGGTTCAGAGCACAAACAGATATACACACATATATTTAGACAGAGCTAAACAAAAACACGTGCATGCACACAGAATGACCATAGACACACACACACACACAAACACAAATACACCATCCTTCAGAACCATTGATCCCGTTTTGAATAGTATATTTTTTTCCTTCAGTCTAGATAGTCTTGCTACTGCCCATGCTGTTAGTGCGCCAGGCATTTTCAAACTCTTTACATCCATTACATTCCACTAGGTAAATACCTAATGCTGGAAACATTTGTCAATGTATGCGCCTGGCTGAACAGAATAGATTATTGGGGGCTGAGTAAAATACACTGCATTTCCAAACAGCACTATGCCTGTGACATATTAAAAACTTCACACAAGACCCTATGCAGTTTCCGCCTGCACCAAGGCTAGTAATATTTCAAGGATATAAAGCCTGCAAACAATAGTAGACATACTTGGTAAGAAATAGGAATGTCACTGTTTAAAATGATATCAGCAGCTAGGCTATTTTTGCCCATTAAGCAACACCATTCTCAGACCCTCTTGATACTTGCTTTAAAAGAAAGGGGCGATTAGCAACACCCACTTTATTTAAACTGAGCAGACTTTATACTGAAAGATCGTTATTCAACTAAATCACCACTGGATGTAATATACAATCAGTTATTGCAAGTACGGCATATCGAAACTTTCTTACTTACTTGAGGTGAAGCTTAACATTTTCTTGTCTGCTACTGGATTTCAGTATGCTGCATGTTTAAGTATCAATTGGTATCTCGCATTTAACTGCAGCTATTGTATAAGTTTATATTTTCTTTCCTTTATATCTTGTCTTTCTGTTTCATATAATTTGAAGTCAAGTGTGTTTCTGGTTTTTAATTTGTATACTTTATACCTGCCTGGGGAAGAATTAAAAAGGCCCCAAACTTAATTTTGTCCATTAAAACTGGATCAAAACTGAATTAGACCATTCCCTTTTCCTTCTCTTTCGATTGAACCCGTAATAGAAACATTTTAAGCTATTTCTTGAATTACCACAGCATTCAAACAGGGATAAGTGGCTCATCTTGGTATCGAAATACACCTAAATAGTAATGGGTTAAGAGCAGTTTTTGTCTCATTAACTGCATTAGCACTTCTCTAAAATGGCTGGTATAAATATGCATGGAGCAGTGGGACATCTCTAAAATGAGAGGTACGGAAAACGATAATTTTCTTCAGCTTCAAGTAACGGGAATGAGCTTAATAGTCACAGCTATGTATAAAACAGAGACGGACATTAAAGTGATGAATTCAATGGCTGTCCCTTGTAGGCCTAGTTATTCTTAGCCCCTCTCTGTTCTCTGTTACTGAGATATCTCAAGAAATTTAGGATTGGGTTTAAGGTGTAAGGTGGGGCCGAATGATTCATTAGTGTAGTTTGATACAGAATTGTTAAGATTACACAATGTAATTCTTTTAAATATTCAAAACATCTACTATTATTAATAACATCTTGCATACATAGCTTATCTATTTATTAACATATTTGCATGTACTTTAATAGCAATAAAAAGCCGTATGCAAAGTCTAAAACTGTTTATAGGACTCGGCAGTGTTGGCAATAGCCTTCAAAAGATGTTCATCCCGGTCTAAAAACTTTTTGTCCAAATATTTTTTCAAATAATCTAAAAACAAAAAAAAGTCCTTTCTTTAGTTAAGCATGCATTTTCTTCATGCCTCTTTGATCTTCAGTAATTAAAAGAGAATGGGACTCCTGTGGCAGACCCTCTTCAACAAAGATAGACAATAAAGAGCAGGAGCTAAGAGTGGACAGGGGTAATACTGGGTCTCTTATTTGGGTGCATTTCCATTCATTCCTTCAATATTCCATTCCCGGTTCTGCTTCATAGGTTTGTCTATTGTGGAGCACTGAATGGGAGAGCGCAGAAGCGTCTCTGCTTCCGTTAATTAGAGCTCTATGCAGCTTCGGCGTCTTGAAGAGTCAAAGTTTAAGCAGTGGAAAAAAGAAACCCTCTGTGTTGCTCCAACCCCAGTCCTCTATTGTGGCTTCAAAGACATGAAAGGTATAGTTTACCAGTGTTTTATGTGTAGGTGGATGCGATGCTGGAGTGGCCACAGCTAGGAAAACAATGAAAAAGTGTATATTATATGGGGTGGTGGATACTAGTTCGGAAGTTTTAAAAGCCATATAGATTTTAACTTTTTTTAAAAAACTGACATGACAGTAAAGTCCTGTGCATCTGACTGTGAAGTTTATATGGAGGTAAGAGTCATGGGGCATCCCAAGGACTATTAAATGCATACTGATTGTGCAGAAAACCCTACTTGTCTTTACAGATGAAATGACCAATTGTTCATGCAGGCTTAAGTGATGCACGAGGAAAAAAGAGAAAAAAAGTCCTGGGGTCTGTTATGACATGTGGCTATGGGTGTCCTTTTATACCTTGAGATTCCCTTTGCCTCATTAGTTAACACACTTTCTTAGTTTTGAACAATACCTTAGCTTGAGTTCTCCCAGCAGAAATCCCCCGCTCAGTCGATATTTCCAGGGCCTGCAGCAGAGTTTCAGAGAGAGGGCCCTTTCTCCCCTGTCCTAACAGCTTTAATACTTGTAATTATCTCTTGCTGGGGGAGGCTGGAAATTGGATTAGGGTGGTGAGTCTCAGCTGAATGAATTACCTCCATCTCCCCACTTGGTGGGCCACACACTGATAAAGTGCGGAAAAACGGATTTGGATTCAGCCTTAGCATTCATGGCTTCCTTGTGGAAAAATGAAATTTTCTAACAGAAGGGGCCAGTGTGCCAGCAGTATCTGTCCACAGCATGTTTCATCTGCTCCTGCTCTTCTGGAAATGCAATTACCTGCGTTATCAGGGCCTAAATGGTGACAGTTTGGCAGGGGAGCAGTTTCACCTGCCAAAGGCATCATTCCACACTGTTTTTGTTGCACTCGGTATTCTTTGAAATGATTCCCCCTTAAATCTACCAGTAAAAAACAAAGGGATTTGCTGATTTGTTTACAGGTAATAATAATACTGTTGGTAATAGCACGGTTAGGAAACTCAGTATGAACAATATTAACTTTAGTATAAGTTTTTCAGTAATTGTGTTATTTATTGCGTCTTAGAATGTTTCTTATTGTTCGATCAATTAAAAAAAAAATCTCAAGATACTTTTTAAGCATTTGCAATCTTTTGTAAATACCAAGAATCTATAGTCGAGAGCAGTAGAAATACAGAGCATAAACCAAAGAAAAACAAGCGGAACAACCAATAACACTTTTCTGTACAGTATGTGCACCTTCCCTTGAATGACTGCACATACAGTAAAGGTTGATACTAAATTATTTACCAACATCAATTCAGGTAATGTTCTACACATGTTGTTTCTCTCAGAGGGGAATGAGTAAGCTTTTCCTGAAGGTCTACTAAATCAATATTTGGGAAGACTTGCCACTGCGCAGCTCTTATATGTCAAACAAAAAGGAAGATTTTACACTATTTTTTTACACTACAAAGTCTGTTTACTTCTCATCTTTTTTCTTTACTTTTTCTTTTTTTTAAATATAGATGCAAGACAAATGATTTTGAAATTGGGATTTTATTACAGATCATCAAACACTTCCCTGAATGTTGTGATTAAATGAAGCAAAAATGACTCCAGAATAAGCCGAACTAAAGCGATAATGCTCTGAGGAGAAGTTAAAGACTTTCACTTCGGTTGGAATCGAGCCAACTTTGTTTTCCCGTTGTTCATTAAGCAGTGGTTTAAATTCAGTTTCATATTTAATTTCCCGCTGTGTCATTGTAAGGAATCAGATCAAACGGAGGACAAACTAGCCCTACACACCCAATTCTTGCTATCAGACACCCCCCTCGTCTTTTTCACTTCCCATTCTTTTAACCCCCCACTGAGGACAATCCTTGAAGGTAGATAAAAAGAACAACAAAAGATAATTAAATCTAAAAACGGAGGGAAAAATCTCTGCTTTCTCACTCTAACAGTTGGGGATAGATTTCGGCACAGTAAGGGTTTGGCTAATTTATACAATGGCCTGATGGGAGTCCTTCAACATTTACACTCTGTAACACACACTGTAACATGGATGGGTAAAGAGAATATTACACTTGCCTATAATTGTTGTATGTTCCTATTTTTACTGTCTTACCTTATCACACTTCCCAGCACAAATGAAGTACACTTCATTTGCATTTGTCCAAGAGGACAAAAAACGAAACTCATAATTTAAGATTATCAATTTGAAGCCCCGCCGTTATCAGAGGAGTAAAGACTGCTCTGACGTGCCTTGTTGTTCCAACTCAAACCCGCGTCCCATCACTGACAAATCTAAAATTATAATACAGTAATGCTTCACATAGACCCAGCTATTTAGGCGTGAATTTAATATTCATTGCTTTTGCAGCTTGGTTGGTTTTAAGGTGCTATCACCCTTATCCACCCTCCTCCCAACCCCACCCACTCCCAACATCACTGCCATCTACACTACTACATCCAAACAGGGGCAAATGGCAGTCACTGGGACAGACGTGCAAACACACATCCAGCCGTCTCTTTGTCCCTCCCTCCTTCAGTCATTTTCCCCTATTCTCTTTCTCTGGCTGCCTCTCTCTGTCCCCCATCACTCTCCCTGTCCTTGTTTTTGATCTTCAAACGCTGGTAGGGATAATGACTACAAATCAGGGATGAAGGTGAGTGATCACAATGTGGCCCACCCATCCCAGCTGGCCTTTTTACTCCCCTCATATGATGCATCTTCCTGACTCTTTTTGAGAACCCACTGAACTGCACCACAAGGGTTTCATATGTGGCTCACAGGGGACTGAGTACAGTTGGACGGATTCAGTGTTTAAGACTTCCTAAACGGTTTGATTTACTATGTGCAGGATGAAGACTTAATGACAATTTTTAAGACAATAGCTCACTATACTTACATATGATTTCTGTAATAAAATCTATCTGAATAAAGGTGTTGTTGTTTTTTAAATTTAACAATCTAGAAGAGAAAGTTACTATTGTAATTATGACAGCTGTTTTTTGTGTTTCAAAGTAAAAGCATGCAGGCATCCAGGGATGCTTAATGGAACTTTTACGGATGTATAGTAGATCTTACTCTTGTAAAATTAAAATCCTAAGATGCTTTTATATGGACGGTAGATGCATAAAGGTTAAAAATGTCATTTTGCCAGGTGCTTGCTGTATGTGTCATAATATATATTGCATAGTTTTGCTTTTTGGATCTAAATTAGATGATATTTTTAAATGGGATTGTGAAATTAAAGATTTTATTATTAAATAAAATGGGCGATCGTGGCTCAAGAGTTGGCAGTTCGCCTTGTAATCAGAAGGTTGCCGGTTCAAGCCCCAGCTTTGACAGTCTCGGTCGTTGTGTCCTTGGGCAAGACACTTCACCTACCGCCTACTGGTGATGGCCAGAGGGGCCGATAGCGCGATATGGCAGCCTCGCTTCTGTCAGTCTGCCCCAGGGCAGCTGTGGCTACAACTGTAGCTTGCCTCCACCAGTGTGTGAATGTGAGAATGAATGAATAGTGGAATTGTAAAGCGCTTTGAGGTTCTCGAAAAGCGCTATATAAATGCAATCCATTATTATTATAAAAATTATTTGGTCTTATTATTGCTTAATGTAGAAAATTTGCCATTTTTGCATGTTAATAGGTGGTTGCTAGCTAGCATGATGGTAAATGTCTGCTAAAGATGAGAACTTTCAGGGGGCCAAGATGTGCTTCTGTGCCAAGTTTGGTTACTCAGCTCCTAATGGTCTGGGAGGAGTTAGTGGACAAACAAGCAAATACACAGGCAGACACCTGCTGTGTATTATAATAAGATCATTGTTTCCTTACTGTATTTATGCAGGCTCAAAGGTCCAAAACTTTATAGACATTTACAGTAGACCTCAGATTCTAGGTTCTGTCACGTTCGTTATCATATACACTTTTAAAACTTGCCACGAGTTCTATATGTGTCTCTCCATAGTAAAACTACTAAACATGGCAAAGAGTAATAACTGGTTTAACGATGAAATTCCTTTTCAGACATGAGGTATCTAATATTGTAGGCATTATCACTCTATTAAAGGGAATTAAGTGAATTGACATTTAGACACAGGTGATTTTTTTTGTCATATTTCATCAGGGTTTATTTAGACAAACCCACAACAACTGTACAGAGAGCTGTGCTATGCTCACAACTCACAACATTTCCCATACAGTATGTGTAAAAGACGTGATGCACTTGCAATGAGTGGACTGTACCCTAGGGATGTGTATTTATGCTATAGAAAATTTATCTATATCCTCCATTGTCCTGGAAAACCAATATAGCCTTGTGTATATGCTGCATGTTGCAGCAGCAGCTGTCCTCACCCCTCACACACAAGCTCTGACAGAGCGATATCTCTTCTTGATTGGGAGTAGCAAAAATGCATCATAGATAAATGATTTAATCTTATTGTAAATTAAAAACTGAGTCAGACATGCACAGTTTTAATACTGTTGCACCGACCTTTCTGCCGGCGCAACAACACATAGCTCAGTTATGAAGAGAGTCACTAGGTTTGACCTTTAATTGCTGCTGTGACTTTTATGGAAAAGTGACCAGGGTGGTCATTAGGATGTGAAACCGACACAGTCAGAAGCCATCAGGTTAATGGTAAGGAGAGCATGTCTGAAAGGGGCTTAATTAAAAAATGTAGCAACTTCAAGATCTCCTTTCTGTTTAGACATCAAATTAAAAAATGCCCTAGCACCAAGAGTCCTATCCTTTCACATCATAAGTTTCTAATGGGCAGTTTAGATGATTCATGCCAATCAAACATCTGGTCTGCATTCCCCTTGTCAAGAAGAGCACCTGTTGACCTCTACCTGACCTCTACAGGCAAGCAGTAGTGGGAGAGTGGGACTATGGTTTCCAGTTTCAGGCAGGAGAACAGAAAAGACTAGGAGGTAGTTTTATGACCACTGTTTACCTTCATGGAGGCCTGCCTCTTTTCTTCTTCTTCTTTTTTTTTTCTTAATGTGCCCAGAAAAAAAATGTTTCACTAGGGAGCAGGAGGTGAAATTTTTCTCATCCAAATGGATGGCAATTTCCCACCATTTAGCACCTGAAGGTAATTAGCTTGAAGAGATTGCGGAGTGAGAAACACGTTCATGGAACATTAACTCTCGTACATTCTCCAGTTGCAGAGAATTAATAGGAAAGATTAAAGTTTAAAGAGAGCAAATGCCATTACCACAGAAACCACCTCTCTGTGGCACCATCTTGGGCTAACTTTTTCCCCTCTTCATAATAAGTCTGTATTTCACAATGGCATCAGGGTCTGGATTACAATAGCAGGTAATAAGTGGTAGAAAGGGGACAGTTCTGCAGGTCTGCAGTGAGTGGGGGAGAGGCTCAACAGCCTGCAGCTTTATTTTTCTCCATAACAGCTTGCTGCTTGCGTCTTTTAAATGCTGATGCACTTTGCAAATACCTAAATTAGGATCATTTCTCCTAATCCAATATTAAACAAATTAATAGACAAACCTCGATTTAATGAAAGATGGGACATCATTCAGGTGCAGTTCTGAAAATAAACAAAAATAAAGCCTGTTTTGGATTTTAGAGCATAAAATGTGGACGTATACTTGTGTTTGTTCTTCATGGGGCAGCAAAGTTGGCCCCAGCATTTCTTTTATTAAATATGACCAAAATTATATGATAAATCATACATTCAGATTTTAGAGCCGAAAGAAATTAAATTGAGACATGGTGGAATTTATTGCCCAGAAAATCCCATTCTACTATCTGATTTGAAAAGTCCAGTCCTCCAAGCTCTAGAAAATCTATTTTCCACATTTTAATACCCTGCATAACAGTCCTCATAATTCATTCGAGTGTGTTAAGCACAGTTTTATTAGATCTGAAACAAATTTTGGTGGGGGATCCTATAGGCCATTAACCATGGAGTAATTTTATCCTTGTTTCCTTAATGATGCCATAATGGCAAGTGAATTTCTTAACTAAAGACCAAAGAACATTTTGAAGGTCAGCTTCATCTGCAGACTCCTTCATGCGCTTCTCTGAGAGATTGGAAAAGTCTGAGATTTTTGAAGAGTCATTAATAATGCTAAAGCTGAAGGCCTATTTGCGTTCTCACTTTCTACCTTTTAATGCTACAATTTATTCCTGTTCTTTCTCTCCTCTTTTCCTTGCTTCCCCCTGTTTTGCAGTTTCTCTCAAGCAGAAAGAATGGAGTGCTGATTGAGAGGGTAAAAATGGCAGCGCAGTGACATACAGATCCCAGATGTGGTGCCTCAATAATTCAAATTTTATGCCTTTGTTATCACTTTAATCATTTTCTTTATTCGTTTTGTTTCAGCGAATGGAGAAACAGTTGATAGGCCAAAATGCCCTGGGAACAATTTTTATTTGGTGTGTGGTGCAAAGTCTAATTAGAATTAGAATTTTGCTGAGCCTTGAAATGGTTGGTACTTTATCCTGATCGCCTTAGATATTGTTCGAAGTCAGTCATTTGTCATAGCAGAGCATGCTGGGAAGCTGGCTGCTAATCAAGGCTCCATCTCATCCACTCCTTTTCTGCTGCCATTGCACCTCTGTCCAAATAAATGCTGTTAGCTAAGGATGAATGCAGTCTTGGCTCTGACACCGAATCGTACAAAATTCCTGCCATGCGGCTCTCAAGCCATGTTAAACGAGACTGGAAGAAATTAACAAATTACATCTCTTGCTTTCATTAAGTACCGCAAGCCATATGATTAACTTCCTAACTGAGACTGTAAATGATGGAAAGGAGAAGATTTAAGTGGCTCGGTGTAATACCTGAAGTAAAGCAGCATGAACTTTTTGGGACTTTTTTCGGGAGAAGAAGGGCGCCCTTCATAATCCAAATAAGTCACAAATCCTTCTGGTGGGTCTTTCCTGTAAAATGACACACCTCTGAGCATGGCTGCCCCCCTCCTTCCTGCTTTGAAGATTAGCCTCGTAGATAAATTAGACCCAGGACAAAGGAGCTCTTGCTGCCATGCGAAACCTCACTGCTACTGGTGGATGGCCATAAGCAGTGGCATTTTCTGTCACTGTCTGTCAGGAGCTGAGGAGTATTTCCCCAGAAAGGCACAAGCCTTTTATCAACTGGATTGGACAAGAGACTTTTAAGAAATTGAAGCTGACAACCCTTAACATGTAGAAGTCTACCTGTAAATCGCTTTTATGCAGACATATTCCAATGCTTTGGTGGCACATACAGTCAGGGCCAGAGCCATTGTTCCCAAGTGTCAGGCTGACTAAAGCTGTCAGTGCAGGAAAATCCTCTCCAAACTAAGACCTAAGAGAGATACCTAAGTGGCAAAACCACATTAATTGTGTGGGGCAGTGACACCAAATTTCCTTTGATTCCCGCTCTAATAAATGTGTAACTAAATTAACAAAGAAAATATATTTTTTATTATTATTATTAAACTATAACTATGGCAAACTGGGACATTCATATTAACCAGTAGACCTTTTTCTTTGTGGCTAAAATGCCAGTAGAAAAGATCTAAATGAACTATTTGAGACTGGGCAAATTCATTAATAAACAGCCAATACGAATCTCAAAAGGGCTGCTTTGTTCAGATCAGCTCTACATGAAGAATTGCCCGGAAGCCACAACCTCCCCTGGGATCTTTCTTCCAAATGTTCAGAAATTACCTTTGGTGGAAAAAGACCTAACATGGCAAAATGTGCCTTTAATAGCCAGAGACATTTTCTTTTTCAGCAACAAGTTTAATTGGAAAGAAGTAGAATTCACTTTGAACGGGCAGAAAAAAATAAATCGGTGTGACAAGATGATCGATTACCTGTAACTCCACCTGACACAGAAATTAGGGTTTTTTAATGATGGGCTGCCTCTTCTTGGACATGAAATTCAAATGCTCTCCCAAAGTCTACCTTCAGCCATCACTTGTCTCTTGCGCTTGTACGCTCCAAACGCAGGCACTTTGTCTTTGTCACCGGAGAAAGGACATTGTTATTACCGACATGCCTTTGTATTAACCAATTTCATTCCTCTACAAGTAACATCTCATTGGTTTTACCTATGCTGCTGGCTCACATTTATTCCCGGCACACAAGTAACACTATAGTTTTATGCATTCTTTTAAAGTTAGTCACTTTTTAAACCTTTTATGAGTTATTTTACCTATATTTTTTGGATTATCACTGATCTCTTATTCTACAGTATTCTGAGGAAGAATAGGCTTTGATATTATTTTTCACAACAAATGAAATTGCATCTAATGCAAAGTGCGATGCTGACTGTGTAGGATCAGTGATTAGCTACACCCTTCCCTTCCTATGTATTTAATATATTTTGACACTAAAATAACCACCCATGAAGGGACACTCATTTACAGTTCATAAAATTCACATATTTCTCATTTATGACCATAAGATCAGTTGAATGTGACACTTGATCAAATTATAAGATGAAGTGTGCCAGAGGACTTATGAAGCTTACGTGGAGCTTGTGAAGCTCGGCAGACAAGTGGGGAGGGGGGCTGCAAGTGGGGCTGGTTGGGGGTGAGGTGTTTGCAACTCGGTCGCCTGTGAGAGTAGTGATGCAGCTCCCAGCCGGCTGTCCACATGGCTGGAGGTATTGATCCAGTTATCATTGCTAGATCATCACTATATAGACTCAGCAGCACAGAAAGCTGGGACACTGACTGAGCTGATGGGAGGCTCACTGACTGTTTGCCTGGAGGGGAAAAAGCCAAGATGCTGCGCTGTGGGGTGTGGATGAAGAAAAAGAAGAAGAAGAAGAAGAAGAAGAAGAAGAAGAAAAAGCTTCTAGGTCAGGGATAGCTCAAATCTTTTTAGGGGCTAGAAGTGGCATCTGAATTCTCCACCCAACCCATTAGTCTAATGTCCAAACATACCCCTAATTTTAAAAGTTTAAAAGAAAAAATGGGAACAACTTATTGTAACGTATTTGTTCATTGAAATTGACACGTAATTTCTAATTTCTTGAAGTTGAAATGTTTTATTTCTTTGCTTTTTCGCATTTTAGTTAAATGTATCTTATATTCGATACATTTAACTCAATAAAGTCACAGCATATTATATTGCTCTGACAAAACCGAGTTGTCACGCATGGAAATCTAGAATACTACCTGGGTTGGTTGGATTTTTTTATTCATAAGTGGTTTCTTATGAGTGTAATGCCTGGAGTTTGCTCAATTAACTTTGCACTCACTCAACACAAAAAGTTGAAACACGGGGAAAAAAGAATCAATCCATCTCCAGGAGCTAAAGATATTATTACATTTAAAAAAAAATAAATTATTATTAATATTTTTTAAATTTTTGCCATCTTTAAGTATCCAAACAACATGAGCAACTTCTCAAACATGCAATTGCTCACATGGACAAACCCTTTCAGAGTAAAGATAGAACATGCAATAAGAGAAGCAAATTGCCCAGGACATGCAAGGTAAGGCTTCCTCAGAGCAAGGGCTATAAAGCTCACCTCACCTCACTGAGTTATATGCTAAAGCCCAGATATTTCATTTGCTTGATCACTTTGCCTCATCATAATCACTTTTATACAGATTTATTGCAGCGTGGGTCACAGTGCAGTGGAGGTGCAGCATTCTCCAGCTGTTTATGCCTCCTAAGAGCTTTCTGCTCACATGGTCTTTGTCTTATTTAGAACGAAGAAAATGTGAAATATGACGGGCGATGGTGCCCTCATTTGTTCTGTAGATTGCCTCACACACACCTCCCCACATGTCGGTGCCAGTCTCGGTCTACCAACAACTCCTATTCCTCCCCCCATGAGACAAACCCCCAACCCCCCATCACCACCACTTCCACCCGCTACCCCCAAGTGTTCTGTTGTCCCTGGCCTCCACAGTGAGGAGGAGGTGGGCACAGGGCTGTGGAGCACAGCCGCCACGACCAGCATCGCCTCTGAAGGATAATGCTGTTTATTGCATTTGTCAGGCGAACACAGCAATACTTTGTAAGTCTATTGCCCACTTACTGCCATGTACTTTAAGCCGGCACTGATGTGCCTCTTTTGTGTGGTTCGGCCTGTGCTATTTGGCAAAGTGACTCATGGCTGACGGTTGGAAACAGAGCTGAAGAGAATTATAACGCGTTACATTTTCCTGGTCTTTGTCCCGCTCGTCTTTCTTTTATACCAGTAAATATTCTCACTCTCTTTTTATGTACCCCTGTCTATTTTCTCATTTAAACAGCTAAAGATCAACTAGCACTGATGATTCAAAATAAATAATTCCATTATTTTATTTTTTTAAGCCACAAGCCCTAGTATATGAGTCCCAGTGTAACATTATTGATGAGATCATTATTATGTATAGGATCCCTCAGTGAATAATAACCCATTATCTTTCATTTTTCCTGTTTTTGTCACTGGATGTTGGAAAGGTTAGGCAATTTATTTTAATGTTAAAACTGTCAGGCTCTTGCACAGCCATGTCTTGGTTCCCAATACATTCAGCACTTGGGGCCATGATTGGTTTTAAAGTAGGCTACATCTTTGAACAAGCTATTCCCACAAATCTCAGTGCAATTCTTTTTGCTTGGCTTTTTATTGAATTGACTTCAGGTCACATTAAGACAAAGTACCGAAAGCCTAATAGTTAAAGGTATTTAAAATAATTAGAATTTGACCCGTGCTAAATACAACAACTGTGTCGTTGAAGTCTTCATTTTTAACCCTGCAGTGTTACAAAACATAAGGCAGCTTGATAGTGATATAAATATACTCCCACTCATAGACAAAGGAAGAGGAGAGAAAAAAAATCCTCTGAACGCTTCAGTGCATTTAAATTTATACAAACTCTCTCCTTGACAGTGATGAATGTTACACTGTATTCTACAATATGTTTAATGCATAGGCCTGTTAAGTTTTCTATTCCAGTGCAGCGCAATGGAGTCACCTCTATAGTTTACCAGATACCACGTAACATTACCAGAGCCACAACATGAATATATCAGTCAATATCTGCATGCATGTTTTCTTGTAGATTATGTATTTGATGGCTCATGGTAGGTTTGAAAGATACACTTTACTATATACAGATATCAGAAATGGCAAAAGAAACAATATCACTATATACCAAACCATTTTGCTATCACTTATCAGCAAGCCTTTGCCGGCTGTAATTTGTACTTCATTATAGCTGCAATGAGACTGGGATTAGCTGATTAGCTGATTAGCTGACTAGATGACTCTGATTTTCTATCAACAGATAAATTAGAACTAAAAAATGATTGTAAATTACTAAAAATATCCTGTAGACTAAAATATACTTTGCAATTTTGTAAAAAATAGTAAAATCTATGATGTTGCAAACACTTCCATACTGCAGCTACCTCACCTTTGTGGGACAAGTGAAAGTACACAAAAAATAAACAAATAAACTAACTGAATCACCTACCTTGACTTGCAGACAACGTACATTGCTTGCAGCTTGTCAAATCATTTTGTCATGTTCAGTTTTGATATTTGAAGTAGTTTGCTTACAATCTTATAATGTCTTTCTCACTTTAAGTATTTTAGTTTTGTTTTATTTAGTTAATTTAACAAGGAAAGAATAAAATTGTTAAATTTGAGTAAAATACAATCAGTGCAATGCATATAGGACTTCTTGATACAGCTAATTTGCATTCTTTGGCCTTGGCTGGAACTAAGTACTAGACAACACTAAGCTCAACACTTAAACAAAAATAGTGACAATACAAACAATAAAGAAACATAGTTAAGCTCCCACTACTGACAATTAGGATTAAACAGGGAAAACAATAGAAAATTGTATGTTTGAAAATTTTTCATTAATATAAATGCTCTGAAACATTTTCTAAAATATATTTTTTTATTTTTTTATTGCAGGTTATTCTAGATCTGTTGACCTTTAACCTAGACTAAGAAAGCATCATTTTGAAGTAAAGTGAAATAAAGAGAGGAGTAATTTGGCTGCTACTTGCAATCCTATTTCTCGCAAAACATCTTTGTAACTAACTTCTGATACTTTAAATAAAATATGCAAATTTCTACATTAACAAATAAAAGTACATCTTATTTTTTTATTTATTTTTTATTTTATTAGTTTTGCTGGCATGTCCTCAATGTTAACTTTTATAGATGCATGTAAAACCCCATTTAGCATATTGTTACGATACAAAGCTAATGTTAAACTTTGAGTTAAACTAAATTTAGTTTAATTTGCAAGAGCATTTTTTTATTATAACAGTCACTGATTAAAAGGACTGGTAGGATGATTGTCACCTGCTTTGTTTGAAAACTTTGAAACTGTAACATCTACCTAATTTTTTTTTTTTTACATGTACTGTCTTTCTTTATTCCAAATAAAAAAGTCTAAACAGAAATCGCAGGCTATTTAACGCAAGCACCTACGGGTTTGCCTGAGCGAAAATATTCACGAGTTCTTTAATGTAAAAGAACAAATCATGAAACATTTTGACAGTTCATCTGCATCACAGCAGCAATGTGGCAAAACTGAAATGTAGTTATTGTAACACATTGTTGGTGTGTTTGTTCAGGTATCATGCATGCGCCATCAGCAATGAATGTTTGTATAGAGGAAAGAGAGGGAGGGAGAGAGAGAAAGGGTGAGGGACTTATCTGTTCACACAATACATAGTCACTCAGGCAAAGCTTATAGATTCAGGGGAATGGATTCCATGTCAGGATATCACACTTACCAAACCTTTAGAGTGTGGCACCTTGTATCCAGTCCTGATTTGATGTTGACACAAATACTCCCTGGCCCATATAAAATCACCTCCACAGACAACGCTTTACAGATGACCCGCTACAACAAAAGAGTATAAGAGAGGTCAATTAATTAGATCCCGAGTAATAAAATCTGCTGAATGAAAGAGCCACGAGCAACATGTCTGGAAGCTAAGTTAATAACCAAGTTTTATGACCTCGATACTGATCCAATATAACTACACATTGGTAGTGTAAATACTATTAAGTGTGGATGTGCAATTAAGTAAAACCTTTACGAGTGTTTTGATTTGGCTGTTGTGAAAAGAGTGGGAATTTACTGAAAAGTTTGTGTGATTACAAACTTGAAGGTGACAGCAATAAGTAACGTTTTACAAGATTACAGAGATGTAATTTATAGTGTATTGAAATACAGATGTTATTATGAATGCAAGAGGCAGTTGTGCGGTGACCTCTTGATGAGCAGACAGAGTGGTAAAACAACAAAGACATATTTATTTATTTATTTTTCACCGTTTTATCACAGCTAATTTCTGAATTATACTTTAGTGGGAAATCAGTGTCTTAACTTACAACGTAACCAGAAATACCCTTAACCCTGTAACCTAACATTCACCTCCTGAGAAATGTAACTACACGTCGGGTCAACGAGCCCACAACTTCTGTGACGGTCCTGTTCCTCCTGTGCATTTCGGCTAATTCTTCCCCACAGTTTTTTCATTTTTCAGTGACAGGATAAGTATAAAGAATAACAATCACAGTGTAAATATAAGGACTCACAAATGGCATTGAGGTCCTAGAAGGAGACTGCTGAAACTGCCAAAATGAACAAGTCCCAACAAAGTTTTTTAATATCTGCCGGTATAGCATAAACAACATTAGGACACGACCACACAATAATTCACATGTACCCACACAAACAAATGTAAGCAATGTTGTTGGCCATTTTCGTAGGTCTCTACAAAGTCTCCCTGCCGAAGTCTAAATCAGGGATAAGTGTAGTAAATTGCCAAGGCACTGCTTTAAATTGCACCACAGCAGCAGCAGTTAAATTAGGGTTAGTAGTATTTTTAGCTACAATACAATTCAAGTGCATTAAACTGAGTGTAAAGGGAGGATGTACTCCTGCTCTCTGTTGTTTACCTGTTTGGTTGAATACAGGTGAGTGTGAGTAATTCTTGTACCTTTTTTTTAATGAGTGTACAGCAGCACACCCAAGAGTTCAATAAAAAGTAACCCTGTGTATTGTTAAGAGTTTTTCTTTTCTGGGTCACTAAGAGTAAAATTTGCTTTTAAAGAGGAACAACAACTTTTTATCACCTTTGAATCTGTTTATAGCAACACACTTTCCTCTTGGTTTTTATATGTATATATATGTATATCTTTATCTATATCTATCTATCTATCTATAGATAGATATAGATGTATAGTTTTTCAGAACTTGTCTTTCTTTTTCTGTTGCTTGAATGTTGACATATTCTTTGATGTTTCTATGTGTACTAGTCTTACAACGATGCCCCAGCTCACTGTTAAAGCAGCAAACCACAGCAGCGTTATATTCCTTCTGTAGTTTTATGAGCCATACACAGAGGCAGGGTGATGTAAGGGCTGCTGAGCCCTTCAGACTAAAGTAAAGACTGTAATATGTAAACAAAGCTGCTCATAGGCATACTGATTTACAGTCCTCCCTCCCTTACCTACAAGCCTAGCTCAAAGCTGAACTGCTCCTACACTTTAGTGGTAGTGTGAACTCTTAATATTTTTTTCTTGCAGCTTTGGATTCAGACAATTTTGTTTTTCCACAAACATGCAAATACATTTTTTAATCCTCCCCTACAGAAAAAAGAGCTTATGTTGTCAGAGATCAAGCATATCCTCCGCCTCTTGATATGCCATCTGTATCTTCACCCCTCCTCGAGCTTAACTAAGGTGGGGTAACCAAGCCACGAAAGGTTTTTAACATCTGTGCTGGGCTGCTGTAAGTGATACTGAGGAATTATAATTAAAGGTTCCGACTGAGGGAACAGTGTTTAATGTGGAGCACCCCTCTGCTATCCATCTGAAGTAATGGGGTGCAATGCAAGCACCCGACTGCCACTCCCCAGGCCCCGTCTCACACTCTCATCTTTACCCCAACTCTGATGGATGGGGAGGACCGGGGGCCAACTCTACAACGACTTCGACTGATAATGTGCTGCACATCTCGCTCTTGCTTTTGGCTTTCTTCTCATTTAGCTGGCATTGTGCGACGTGTACCACGGTGTAAACGATGGCTGGAAGAGTGACTGATTCCAGATTGCGCCGTGTCTTAATTGAGGGAACGTGAATGTGATGAGGATGATCTAAAAGAGCCCAAATGACAAATATCGTCAGGGCTAACTTTCAGCAGATTGACCTTTTCCGGTGATAGTGAAAGAAAAATAAATGTCATAATGCGGGATAAATCAAGCGCAGATCATTGCATTAACATAAGGACAGGCTCTTAGGTTTGATGGAGCCTGGAGATGAAGTCTGTGATAAACATGAGCTTCTTATACGAACATAATGCCCTCCAATGATGCACCTACAAACCTGCGTGCTATAGCAATAAGGCAATCGTGTGATTAAAAGGAGGCATTTTCAAGCAAACAGATGCAGAACTCAGGATTTAAGTCATGTATAAAATAACACAAGCCAATAATCATCTAAAGCAAAAGAAATTCTAGCTCCTTAATGCCACTTTTATCTGTTTCTCCTCGTATTTTTCACGTTGAGAAGAGAATGACTGCCTTCAATTGCTTCAAATGGTGTTGCTCATTTTTCATGTCTGCTGGAGAAAATCAGTTGTGACAGGTAAATTCTGACAGTACAGAAAATCTAGCCTCAGCCATTAAAGTTAATATTATGTTTCTTTGGCAATCCCTCATCATTTTTGGGCCTCATTGACTATTTTTCTTTATAAGATATTAAGTATTCAAACCTCATTTACATCCTTATTTTTCAATTTGCTGCCGCAGTAGTTTAATTTATTCCATATAATTTCTTTTTCTGAGAGGGACATTAATCATTGCCTGTTCCTTTTAGTGCCTCTGGGATTTTTTTTAAATCAATAAAATAAAGGCTCTTCTTTTGCTGAATATGATAAAACATTTTGCCAAGGGATATCAGTGTCCTAGCCAGCCAGCTTCCTGCTTCTTGTTTTATTCATTTTAGGCTTTCCAGGCTTGTTTATTTATCTGTCGGCCTGTGCTTGTCATACATGCATACGGTACACAGAAGGAGAGGTCAGCCCATTCAGCAAAGAAAAAAAAAAAAGGTGAAAGTGCAGCCAGTCGTTTTATCATTCCCAGTGAGTGGCCTTCCCCTTGATCATCTTCATAAGACACCACGTGATTTTTTTTTCTTTCCATTTTTAATAGCTGATGTGGGATAGTCAAGTGTGAAGAAGGGGGAGGTTGTTATAGAAATTTAACTATCCTTTACAAATTGATTCACACTTCACCAGCGCACAAGGTCCAGTAGGTAAATTACCAGGAGGACACAATCTTAATTCTCTTGCCTCCATGGCATTGCTGCTGTGTCCGTAGATGATCACAGCATTAGTGGATGTAGATACTTGTAGCTACTTTGCACAGTTATTCAGAAAATGTGTCATGACATCTCTTATTTGTCTCATAATGTTTGGGAAGACTTGGTTATACTATAATATCCTGTCAGTAGTTTTATCATTACACACACACACTAAAAAAAACTTCAGAGAATAAAAGACTTGACCATAAACAACCTAAAGTTTTTAATGTGTACTGCTAAATGAATAGTGGGGTCTTACTTTAAATGGCTGCCCCCCTCATAGTCAAACTGCTCATTACTATGGGGCGTTAATCTATATTAAATTATTATAAAAATGGTCGCCCAAAAGAGTTCAAGTCAGCGTTTTCCAAACATCCACTCCTAATGACATCATTCTTCTGCTGTCATTAAGGATATTAAAAATTCATTAAGAAGAAAAGTACTGCTGAGTGGTGACAAATCAGTGATCATTTCCCCTTCAAGACTAAAGAGCAAAGAGTGTGGCAAAGTTTGAGGTGTATTTTTAAATGACATCATGGGGCTGAATTTAAATGCCACTGCAGTTGTCAAACATGGCTGTCAAATGGGCCATAATTTAATTTGTTAAAGCACAAACATTAAAGTGTTTTTTTCAGGGATCCTGCATAACTAACTGCATCAGTGAATGACAAGAAAAAACATGTTTTTGGCAAAAGATGAGGAGTAGATACTGAATTTTATTATTTTGTTTGGTTTTGTTTCTATGTGTTCATCTTACATAATGCGCGCAAATGTACTCCTGAAAATTTAAAATGCTGAACAAAAATCTTAAGGTGCCAAGTACGGTACAATCCTCTGGTGACTTTTAAATCTCATAACATGATATAATTTTTTTTCTCCCCCATGGGTGGGGTGGGAGTTGGGGGTAGGGGGATGCAATAATAAACACCTTGCTATTAAAAACTGGAGGTAAGCTACACCACTGCAAGGACTGTTCCCATTCTCTGGTTTGCTGTGTTTTATAAGCTAATACCTGCCCATAATGTGTTTGTACTTTACATCTCGCAGTACTTAACATTTGCACTCCATTTTGTCGGTCAGGGCCCAGTGAGTATGTACAACAATTTCATTTATGCTATAGGGTTCTCTCAGCATTTTAATGGTTTCAACTGAATACACATCTCGTTGGATATATACTGTATACACAGTACGCTGCATTTTATCGATGTAAGCCTATGTTCAGTGCCACCACGGCCCATTGCTCTATCAAGTTTTCTATCAAGATGCTGAAGCCTCTGAGCTTCTAGTAGCCTGTCCAATTCATCTGAGTAAAACAAGTGAAGTCTTCAACCCCTTCGGTGTCACAGCCGATAACACCCACATTACACCCAGGTCTTGGTCTTGGTTTCTACAGTAAAGTCTTTCTACAGTATCTCCAGTTTAAAAAAATAAATAAATTAGGTAGTGAGTTTTAGGAGCTTACCGAATGTTTTGGAAGAACAGCATTTGAGATGTATAGTCGCTAGAGTCAACCTTAGATATTCACACCGTATTATAGCGGTATTCTGCAAGAGTATTTTTTTGATGGATCAGGTGCAACTAATGACCATTTTCTGAACTTGATAAAAATATATAAGAAAGCCGAGGCCTAAAGTTTCCCTGTCTAAAAACTAAACATACCCCAATTTCTAACAAAAGCCAAGAAAAGGCTTTACATTGACATGTCAAGCATGTAACCTGCAAGCCAAAAATAGACCTGCAAAATGATCCCATATGGCTGCTGTGTTTTTGTTTGTTTCTTTTTTTTGTTTTGTTTTTTTATAACCTTGAATGTCACATCATTTGAACCAGAGCATTGTTACATTTAAAGAACTTCTTAGATAAAAAGACATTAGCCATCGTTTGTTATACCCAGTGATGGGAATAACGGTGTTACAAGTAACGGCGTTACTTTCTTCAGTAATGAGTAATCTAACTAATTACTATTCCTATCGTTACAACGCCGTTACCGTTACTACCAAGAAAATGCGGTGCGGTCGCGTTACTATTTTTCAACAAACAGACGGTTGAAGCTGTGCTTACTGCACCTTATATCAGTTGCACGGAAGTAGCTGTAAGTAATCTGGGCGCTACAGCTTTAAGTAGCTGCGCGCGCTCCCGCGGACGGCAATCACTTTTCTACCAGATGATCACTTTCTAGCACAACACCTGGAGCTAAGGGGGCAAAACAATGGCATGAGTGCTGCTGTTTGACTGAGGAAGAATAAAGTAGTCGTGGTAAGCCAATCACATGACCACTTCAAGATGACAAAGCAACAAGGTGATGTATGCCAGTTTTTAAATTGTGTTGAGAGGCCACGTAAAACCAGAGTCATGATAAACAATCAATACACGTGTTTTTTCCTCAAAAGTTTCGTCACGTGTACTGTCTAAGGACAGCGCTAGCAAGCACTCTCTGCTTTTGACCAAAAAAACAAAACAAAACAAAAAAAACCCCACCCCTTTGGTGTTGGTGAAAAAATGCACCATGCCGACCAATCAAAAAATGATATGGCAACATAACATTTGGTTGTTTAGAAAGAGGGAGAAGTTTTAGGAGTTATGGCGAGAGAGAGAGAGCAGAAAAAGAGAGAGAGCGAGTTTTGAGATGTGAGAGATTTGTGACATTTAGCATCTTCGGAGTGTGTAGTTAATGTGTTGTCTTGTGTAGTTAGTGTGTAGTGTTGTGGATAGTAGATAATTTGTGTGAATGCAGAACAGCTGATTGTTCTGTAAATAGTTTGAAATGGTTATTTAAAAAAGGGTAAAAGGTAAATGGCAGCGAATAACTTTGTTTGCAAAACCTGTGCATAAAATTGGCAATTTATATTTGCATATGATTCAGTAAACATGTTTGTGGTTGTTACAGTATAACATATAACTTTTTCTACTCAGATTTTATGTTTTTCGTCTGATTTTAGATCAATTGTGTTAATACAGTATGTCAAAATGAAAACATAACTATAAATTCAGACACGTGAGGTTGTGCTGAAAAGAATGATACCAAACAAGGCAAAGTAAATAGTTTTTAACGGTGAAATGTAGAGGGAAAATCAAAAGTAGTGAAAAATAGCTAATTATACCCTGGACCCCAGAGGGTTAAAAATTTTTTTTTAAAGTAACGCAATAGTTACTTTTCAAGTAATTAATTACTTTCTAGACACTTGTAACTCAGTTACTAACTCAGTTACTTTTTTGAAGAAGTAACTAGTAACTATAATTAATTACTTTTTCAAAGTAACTTGCCCAACACTGGTTATACCACATCAGATGTCAGAGCATCTCTTTGATTTGTCACACTAACATTTCCTTGTCATGGCGGAATGACTGAGAACAAAAAACTGAGACATATTGTTCTGTCTGCACCTATTTTCTTAAGATATCTCAGGATGTACATCACTGGTTTGGTGAATAAGTTAGTTGAAAACATTCATTAATGTAATAAAGTATGTAATTTACAATGGATTTGCTACATGAACTAAAATGAATTTGACACCGCTACTTGAAATGCTTAGAAAAAGCAAACATTTGGGCTTCTTGTTTAAAATACTTCTTACTTTCACCATCTATTATAAGCTATTATGCTTTCAATAACTATGAGCCACAGTGTCAAAAAATTGTGGGGAATTTTTTCAGTAACTACATGACTCATTTAAGAGTTCACAGAATCTTGTCCTGTGGCGTGTGAACGTCAGGCACTCTGTGTCTGCCATTATGAGTATTTACTCTAAAAAACAATTGCTAAAAGTATTAAACACATGACCTCCTGCAGCAAAACAGTAACAAAAAAGAGAAATATGAGGGGGGGGGGCAGTCAAAAATAATAATAAAACAAAAAGTAAAAGAAGGGATGACACTTCCCACCAAAAAATTCCCACAAATTTAACCCAATCGTGTAAAAATATGATCACGCAAAAAACAAAAAAACAGACAGTAATGATAGGATGTGTTAGCCCAGGCCGGGCTTGCGCCGAAGAACACACATGGACAGTGGGGAAGGAGGTGGTAAAGCACAGGAGTAATAATGCTGATGAGATCTTAGCAGGGTGATCTGATTTCAGTGTGAATTAGAGTTAAAGAGAGCTCCCTGCTGGGCTCATACTTAGGACAATCTCCGTCACTACCAGACATTCATTGTTAATATGACATTCCCTGTGAGCTTGGCTAATAACAGTCTCAGAGGGTGGGGTCTTTTATGGCTGTAAGAAAAAAAACAAAGTCACAGCTATTCTGCCTTTTGCTTAATGTTTATCTCTCGGGAATTGCACAGTGGCATGGCACAAAATGATATGATCTCTTTTAATTCTCTTTCTGGTCTGTTTACACTCAGAGGAAGCGCTAAGAAATCAAAAAGGCAGGGGTTCTTCAGCAGACACACTCAACCACATCTACCCTACAGCTGCTAATGCCTCAAACCCATTATATTCTGATTGGAAATCTAATAAACAAATCATCGATCTTAATGCTAGCCCACTCTAAACATTAGGGGGCTGAGAGCCGCTACTGTTTCAGATCTGACACAGCTACACATACAGTAGCTAGACATGATCGCCTATGACTTAAGTCATCCCTAAGTCGTAGGTGATCTTCTGGCAAGTTTTAATTAAGGCCTTAGCCTCTGGGATAGATTTTCCTGTTTCTTTTTCTTCACAAATTCAGCAAATATATTATTGAATCACATTATCTGTTTTTGCTTCAGTCCCATTACTCAAAGAGAACAATCTGTAATGATAGTCTATCATCCACGTGGTGGGTCGTGTTGCACCATTGATTATAATCTTCCAAACAGCTTTTATGTTTATGAGCGATCACCCTAAGAGCAGTCTGCATTGTATTTCCCCTATCTGCTTCATGTAATTGTACATTTTAGTCCGATTGCAGATAAAAATTTACTATTGATCAAGAGGTGTTGCACACACAGAGACAGAACTGCAAGGCCTTAGCTCCTTAGCTTTCTATTGTCTGTAGTAGGACAAAAAATAAGGCAGAGTTGAAAATCCATCAGAGCTGACAGGTTCATTACACACCAACATCAAGCTGCTTTGAGTTGTCTCAACCTTTTTGTCCACTATGACCCACTTGAAGTATTACAAGCAACTTGAAAGATTGCAGAAAACATTTTTTTTTCCTGTAACAAACAGAGCAGTTTAATTTTGTGACCATGTTTAGTTTAGGTATTAAATTGCAAAAAACAATAACTGCAGTGCATTGAAAGCGCAGGCAACTTTTCAAAAAATATTTATTCAGTTAGTGATAATGAGTGGTATTATGAACCCTTCATCACACATACAGTAAAGTCTAAGTGCTGAATTTGAATTTACAATGAGGAATACCCAGGATGTTCATTATGAGAGACTGCTTGCTATTGTTGCATAAGGGAACGAGCCACTAAATCAGCTCCCACAGGACAACTGCTCCACCAGGTCGCACACTGCTCTGCTTACCCTTTGATGCGTCTGGCTATAAATTCTGAGTGCCGCTCATCTGTTCGTGGTGAGGCAGTCTGCTTAAATACAGGATTGGACATTTAAATGATTTCACTAGTGACAGGCCTGCTGTGACAGAATAACAGATTCTGCTGAACAAATAGGCCGTGGAGGCTGCTGGGGTCCCAGGAGTCAGTCTCAAGCCCTCAGGCTCTGTTTTGTTAAGGACTTGTTTCAGTATGGCAGCACTTCTGGAAACATATTGGCCTTGTTACAATGAATGAAATGCTAATTCTCACAGACTGTCTGGATTGTGGTTCTTTGTGCGCGTGCATGGTGGTGGTCACACGTTTTGCACATAGGCTGAAGGAAGAGTAAGATTAATAGAAGTACAGAAGGAGGAAGGAATTTGAATTTAAAATCTGAGCATTTCTAAGATGACACATGCATCTGTAGCAACATTTGCGAGCCTAAATAATAAAGATTTATTTGCCTCTTGCAGAACAAAGTAGGGGAGACTCAATTTATGCTTGCACTGGATTAAAATTATGCCTTATTTTAAGAGTGTGAGCGGTGCTGCTTGTCCTTTGACAGCCTGCATAGGTGGGAGTCCCTGAAGGTATTATAAGTTTATGATGGGATGATGAGGAGTAGGCCAGTCACCATGTGCTTAAAAAAGCCAACCCAAGCTCTTTCTGAACTTACCTTTCTTTGTGAGGGGGAATTGGACAAAAGCCATAGTTCCCTCTGGTCTGTCAAAGCTATTCTATAATCAACCAACCGTGGCCCTCCCCTTAAAGAATAGGAAGACATTATTCAGCTTCCTCCTTCTGATCTTGGGGCCACAACAAACCATGTAAGCCATGGCTGACTGGTTAAAGCTAAAAAAAAAAAAAAAAGACAAAAAAAAAGAATGGTGGGGGCAATGCCCTCCTGTCAGCAAGTGCAGACACAGAGGCCTATGAGCCAGGCATCACGTGACCCTTCGACCAGCACCTCGACCATGGTGGCCATGCCACTGAGCTCTACCACACAGAGAGAGGCCTTGAACCTACCTTCTGTAAAATCAGATGTCAGGAAGGAGGGGTTGGGTTATTTCAAACTGTGACTACAACACAGAGATGTTTGTTAATCAAAGCCATTACCACACATGTAATAGTCCAGTGAATGAACTGACCGAAGTGAATGTCACCCACTTGCTAAGTAATTCAGCCGTTCTGCTTGCCAGTTGTCATTTAAGGAAGAATTTGTACAGAAAGAAGCCAGAAAGGGTAAAATAAAGGGCTTATTTTATATGTGTAATCAGCAAACTGAAGCTACCACAACACTAGAAGCTTGAGCTCATTTCCACGACTGACTGAAATGTAGAGACTTAACACTCACCCAGAACATTTACTGGCTGGATGGTCTCAGTTTGTCAAATGGCATAAAGGGATTTAATTTTAAATAGGAGGCAAAATCTCAGCACTGCTTCGCTCATCGGAAACTTCAAAGGAAAAAAAGAAGAAAGAAAGAAAGAAAGCAAATAGATGTGAGTATTACAGTTGATAGTCCACCACAGACCACTCTTGAGAAAAGCATTTCTTGTCATTAAGAAGAAACAGACATTTTTAAACTAAAAATGCAAAACATATATGTATACATATATTTTTATTTTTTTTGCTTTACAACCAAAATAAATGTTGATTACTTGTATATAAAAAATACACTTCTTGTTGTGCTTGTAGGCTCAACTGAATCCACTCTAAATACGGTTATTATTCCACTGAGCAATGCTGATTTCATAAGTGTACTGCCAATGATCAAGGAGTGAGGCACTGAATGTTAAATAGGTAAAGAGCCCCGTGGCAGTAGCATTGGCCCCCTGTTACCACTTAGTCCTATTTGGCTGGCCTCACTCACACTCATAATTAAGACCCCCTACTGTGAATATAAATGGCCCCTCAATCAATAGTGATAGAGAGAAATAAAGAGAGAGCGACATGAAGACCATGGGCATATCTCTGGGGCAAACATGATAGCATTATGAAAGGAGCAGCTTGAAAGCGGCTTTTACTCTGACAAGGGAGCTAACATCGTAATTGTCCCTCGGGGGACGAGAAGCTCTTGTTATTAGAAAACAATTTCTCCCTCTAGGCCACTTTTTCTTTAGCTTGAGGGCACAGATCTCATGTTTCACTCCTCCATCCTGTTATCTCGCTACAGTCTCCTGTGCGAGCAATAAACGATGCTGAAAAGTTAGAAACTTTTGATTCACCGTACTAAGAAACAAACACAGACTGCATTTTATGAGAAAAGGTTCCTTTGTACTGTGTGTAAAATTCAGCTAAAATATGATTCAAGATATAGTAAAGCAATGACACAGTTCCAATTATAAGAAGAAAACTACATAATGTGCATTTGGTTGGGAAATAGGAGTAGCCTTGCACTGCCGCTTTGCTATTTTTCCAGTTTCCTTTGTTCTGTTTGCACCTTCGTGCAATTTACACTGTCCTGTGCCAAACATATATCACTTCAAATAGTTACCTCATTCGCTGGCTAATTTCAAAGGTTTATTTCCCAAA
The DNA here is from genome assembly GCF_051167445.1 of Perissodus microlepis. NCBI lineage: Eukaryota > Metazoa > Chordata > Actinopteri > Cichliformes > Cichlidae > Perissodus > Perissodus microlepis. The sequence continues at coordinate 11,453,782 of NC_140468.1, forward strand.
ATGAATCCCCTTTGTCAAATCCATTGATCCTTGCAAATCTAGTGCAATATCGTTGTTTGTTTAATAAATTGACCTGTAATGTAGATTAAGTTAAAGGGGGTAAGAATGAAGGAAAAAAAAGTGAGGTGAAAAAAAATGCCCATTAACATTTTGCCTTGTGAGTTTGTGTGGTTAATTTAAAACATTTAAGGCTGGAAATGAGCTTCTCCATCAAATGTCCCACTTCCATTTACATTTCTTGCATACAAGTCAATTTGTGGCTGCCCCACACCATAAATCATTGCCACCGGAATGCTGTGTCTGTACCTCTAGACATTACCCTGGCGCATGGTACTTAAAAAAAGCAATTTAGAACTCCATTTGCTCAAAAAACAGTGTGCTTTCAGCAGACTCACACTTCTCCTAGCAAAATGAAGATTAAACAGCATTGCCTAAAAGAGTTTTGTAGTATATGAATATCTTGCAATTGTTCTAGTTGTCTTTTTTCTTCTTCTGTGTGATGTATGGTGTATGAATTGGTTGAATAAACAGGTATTTATTATGTTATTACCAAACTGGGTCATTTTTTTCTCCTCACAAAAATTAAGATATTGAGGGACAAAGTATTGGTACGATATTTGTAGAATTGGGTAAATCAAGCTAAATATATGTTGCTATATGTTTTTTCGCTATCTAGCTTCTTCTCTGTGTTGTTGACCTCATTCCTTGCTTTTTAGTGCTGCAGCACTGTGGCAGAGAGAAACTGGAAATAAACCTACAGGTCTGTTTACTGAGCTTCCATTCACCATCAATAATGGGCTGATAAAAGAGATGCTATCTGACCAACCAGAAAGCAGTGGTCAGTAAAATAGGTACAATATTGTGTCACGTATCAGGAAATAATTGATGACCCCCTTCACAGGGATCTCAAACGGGGCATTGGGAAATCATTTTCAATCTATGGCTTAGCAGATGAAACAAATGCTCCCGGCTTGCTTTGTCAATTCTCACTCCTTAGGGTCAAACAAACAGCTTTTCCAGGGCCAGCTCAAAGGCTAGTGTGCAGGCAGCCAAGCTGAAAATATCCCTTGTCCTCCACAAAATGATACAACGAAGCATTTCATATACCAACAGTTTGTTATTTGTCATTGACAAAGTTATAATAAGCGGGGCCTTCATATTCATTGACCAGGTGACCCTTGCATTCCCCAAAGCCTCCAGCTCCATCCACACAGACTCTCTAGCCCACATCTCCTCTGTGCTCTCATTAAAGTCCGGGCCAGTTCTTTATTAAGACACAAAGGGGCAGAAAGCAAAGAATAATTTAATAAAAACAACAAGAAATCATGAAATGCACAAATACATGTATTTGCATTGGGCACATGTATTTTCCAACATGCGGAATGATTCATTGACTAAATGATTAAGCAAACACAAACAATTCAACTATTTTGATAACTCTTAATTGTAGTTAATATTTTATATTTTTAAGTAAAACTGCTGAATATTTACAGGCTACAACTTCAGTTTTGAAAATAAAATATTTCAAACCCATTCACAAAAGGCGATCTGAAGATTTCACTTTTTTAAATTATAAAAAGAACTAAAAATAATATTCCATATAAATAAAACCTGGTGTATGTTTTAAAGGTCTGTGTTGTCTACTCAGCAACTTCTTGAACCTCAGTGCTACCATGAGCCAGACAATGGAAACTATGGATGAAATATTCACACAGCCCACACAAAAGATGCAGCCCAAGTAATGCTGTACTGCTGTGCCAATAGCTAATGAATCAATAAATTAAAATATTTACAATTATTTGTTGATGGAGGTTGCTGCTGTAATTATTTGTTGATGGAGTGTGTCTGAACACACAAATCAAAAATGATGTTTTAAATTAATCTAAATAGATGCAGAGTTGACATGTTGCTCCGTTTCATTTTTAACATCGTTGTCGATACAAAATTCACGATGACCTTAATTGATTGACATACTGAAATTATAAACAGGATTTTAAATTCATGCACCTCAAAGTGAGACATCAAATGATTTAGGAAAAAAAAAACCCAAAGTGACAGTAGATGGGATGGCAATTATAATCCATCCAAACCAGCATCAATAGGTTTCAGAATGCTCAGTTGTTCTTTCTTATTACAAGGCGAGAAAATACCTTCAATTTTTTGATTTTTTTCCTTCTTTTTTCTCTCCAAAACATCCTGCTGGGAAACAGAATTACTTCTCTAATGCTAAAGGAATGGTTTCCATTTCTTCAGCTGGCCCGGCGCTGGCCAAAAGGGGAATCAACCGGGCCACGCGCGTAGGAGCCCCACATCTTACACACTTCTGTGTCCATGGGTGTCCTGCTTGCCTCTGTGAAACCAACAGTCTATCCTCTACCAGCAGGGCCTGAAGCATGCTCTGAAGGGGAGGGAGGGGGGCATTGTATGGTATTATCAACACAATAGGGCCATATGGGGAACAGAAGGATCTCCCGCTTGCCTTTTCAGCACACAAACAGTGCACCATATTATGTGTGGCAACGGTCACTTTAAGGTTACAGTTTTTAGCATAACAACTGATGAGAAAGGGAAAGCAATTTTATTCCCATTTAGTACTATTATTGGCACAACATAAGGGTGTGAGATTTATGGGATTTGAACAATACCCTTCTTGGTCAACATGCTGACAAAGGCTCGGGGAGAGATAATGGTACCACATCATGTTCATCAAATCGACATCATGTCGTAGGCGGCTGCTCTGTTGATCTGCGTATGTTGACTCCCAGGCCACGTGATGTGATTATTCCTTTTCCCCTTGCTTCTTTAAATGCATATTTGCCCCCCAAGAGAGACCTCAAATAATAATCCAAGTAACAAAACACATGCATGTGCCAATTTATCTTGCTGGCAAATCCAGCAGTCACAAACGTGAGCGTGGGCAAACACAAACGAGGCGGCCGTGACGTCACATGCAGGGCGCTGCAAAATGATGCAATTATAAATGTCTGAACATCTTGTGTGTTGATTGGAGCATCGCAGATCTTGTGATGGTAGACTGAAGATCCAATCCATTCCCGGTGTATGGCATCTTCACACACAGTCAGCAAAGCAGGAAAAATCATATGGTGAAGTGTTGCTTGATCTACGACAAGTGCATCAATGCCAAGAGACTCTTTCTTTTTTTTTTCGAGAGGATGCTTTAAATATCCTCTTCAGTGAACGGCTGGATTCTCCTGAGATTGTGCAAAAGCTTTAATGAATTCAGCTGAAGGTGTTTAGACTTTATCACTTTTGCAAAACAATTCTCTTTTTAAAATAATTTAGAAGCTGAAAAATATATGCACTTGAAATTATTATTTGTACCTATGGTGTCAATAATTATTGGCCTATCTGCATGTAATGAATTGACTATCCTCATAATCTGGCTCATAATGACTTTAGGACACCAAAGGGTCCTCTAAAGAAGATGAGAGCCTATTGATCCACAAGATAAATGCTCTTTAGGATGTTAATAGTCTAATTTGCTTTAATGATTTCTCCTAGCACTTCCCCAGTCAAGGACAGGATAATATACACTTAAAAAGGCATTCTAAGCAGAGGCACAGCAACTGGACGTTTCCTGCATAAAAATGTAGGGCATTTGAGTCGAATGTTCGAAATTGATGATCAACCCCGCCATTAGTTTGTCTTTATTTGCTTCCTTCCAGGGTAATTATCATGGATTAATGCTTTTCTGAAGTGTCGTACAAAATAACATTAGCAGTATCCATTTCAAGAATAACCTGCCCAGGCTTAATAAGCAGAATAATAACGCTGCCAGGTTTTTCTTTGATGCAGCACTAAACTGCACAGTGAACACACGGTCTGTGGAGCGGAATGATAATGCATTATTTAATTAATAAGCTGTCAATTATCAATCACAAATTATCCTAAAGCTGTTAGTGCCATATATTGATTTGCTTTATTGCTAATTATTTGTGTAAGAAAATCAAACCATTCTTTAAACCATAACAAGGAACAGCATTTTTGGTCATTCAATATTTTAATACTAATTCATATATATTGTACTTTTGTTTTTTCATTTCAACATATTCTCGATGTATCTGTTAGTAAATCTTCGCCTCTTCCTATAAGTAACATTTTAGGATTTTAGCACACACCCCCCAGAGCAAATTTTAATCTCAGACAAAGGCAGTGTAGTATGACACACCAGAGACAAGATGAGCTATTGCTTTAGCAGTTTCAGGCATAAATGACATTGACTTCTGGGAGATGGAACTCTTTAACATGCTTTGCACCAACTGAGTCACATCTGCCGTTGACAAACAGCTAAGGAGTAACCTGAGTCTATGTTCTCTTTACTGGCAATTTTTACATTTTATCATTGAAGTCAATGAGCCAATCTGCAATTTACGCCGTGGAGAGCGGGATGAGTGTATTCAGAACCCGGTCACACACCCAATCTCCTACTAAAGAGCAGCGATAATGTAATAATGCCTCACTGATGTGCCAGGCAGTAATGGTGCTGAACATCTCCCATTCATCCAACACTACCTGATCATTGCTTTAACGGAATAATACATTACGGCTGGAAATAGCTGTAAACCTCCAACTTTATCTTGGGAATGTGCACTCCTTTTTACCTCAGGAAACGTTCCTGTCCCTCGGTAATAAAAGGTAGAGCTATCAGGATGAAATGAAAAAGAGATTGAAACCTTTCTGTCTCTGTCAGGCAATGCACAGATACACTGAGTATGGCTGTCTTCTTATTTTGTAGCCTACAGGCTGTTTGTATTATTATGAAAATAGGTATTATGATCTTATGCTTTCACCAGGGGGGGAGAAAAAAAAAAGAAACACCGGAGATGGCTGCTCTTTTCCCTTATGACTGTAAAGTAGGTTTGATTGACCGTTATTTCTCCCCGTTTCTTATCCCTGTCAATTCCTTCTTCCTTGACAAATGACACTTAGCCGGCTGTCAATAATGGCCCGCGTAAATGTGCTTAAATGGGCCAGGGCACACCAATGTTATGACTGTTCATCCCATTCAAATTACTTTCTGCCTTACATAATTACAGAAACACGATATAAGAGGGAAGTTCAAGCACAGGAGCGGTGTAATGTATGTAAGGAGGAGAAGAAGACAGAGATACAGTATAAAGCCGTGTTATTTAAGGATACAGAAGCATAAATGACACAGTGAACAAAGCTTTGTGATAATTAAGAAAAGACAGAGGCGCAAGAAGGTGACATCAGCCATTAACCTTATATCAGGCCATTTTGTAAATCAATGTCACTCACATTTAATAACAAGTGTAATCAAAGGAATTATGCAAATTTAATTTGATGCCTCTTGCATTATGCAAATCTCAGCCAAATATAATGAATCCTGACACCTGACCGGTGCAGTATACAGCATGGGTGGCTCTCATTGTTAGGGGCTGACTGCTGACAGTTTTCGGAGGAAAAGATCAAATAGAGAAGGGAAAAAAAATCCACTGGAGAACATCAATTATATTATTGCTACCATCTATAAAGAGTCACTGATCTGTGCTGTGTTTTCTGTGTTCTGCATTTGGTTGCTATAATAAAGACATTTAGATTGCTGTGATTCCATATCCAAGCTACACTGGATGTTATTAAAAGGTCTTTGTGTAAATTTGTCTAGCGATTCACGAAATGTTTCTGTAATGGATTGAACGCACTGGAATACAAGAAGGAAAACAAACAGCGAATGTCTGTCGCAGAAGCAATTTTCCGTGTGCTGTATTAGTGACCAACATGTCTGCATGACCCACCCACTCTGACAACAACCCCACAGATACACCGTTACAAGTGGTTCATAATAACAAGGGGGACTCCTCGCATCAGACTCAGTCAGCTGGTTCGCTACAACCAAATGTTACGGAGTAAAACAGCATGTCATGCTGCCATTTGACACGGTGAAATAAGATTAGATGAGATCCATTTGAAAGCGCAGGATGTGCAGTGGCTTGCCAATTCCAGCATACAATCTGCAATATACAAACACCAAGCAAGAGGAGGCATAAACAGTGACATGCTTACAGAATGATCCTGCTGGCTCTTTTTGAAGAATATTTATCCTTCTATCAAGTGGAAATTGGCATCCAGTAATAATAATAATGCATTCATATCTTTAGAAGGGCACTGGTTTTCATTCTCAGTCTGCGATCCTAGAGAAAATAATGTAAAAGTGTGGCCAATATGTTTATGAATGGTGATCCAAAAGGATGACAGATGGATAGACAGCAGTTGGATAAGATTAATCTATATAATGATCTACCTGAAAACCAGTAGAGACAAAGAAAACTAATTAAGTCATCTATTGTTAAACAGCAGAAATATTAATAGCAATAATTCTAATTAAATGTCGCACATAAATTAAGAATAACACTATCCAGTCCACAGACCTTTGGAGTTTGGACAGCAAACAAGCTCTATAACAGGATTTGCGTGCCTCAGATGCTGTGTGTTACTAAGGAGTCCTTTAGCGTGCTGCATTCTTGGAGTAAAATGAGCTTCGATCTGTCCCAGAGGTAGCCCATCAAGAGGTGGGGAGGTTAGTTGGTCGTCACGGCCATCTAGACCCTGGCCTGTGAAAGCCTGCCAGAATCAATGCTAATTATGCTGCCATCTGCGAGGTGCCTGTGCTAGCTTGACACCTGTTCACTTCCAAGTGACATACAGAAACTTCAATCAGGGTGGAAAACAAGACGCTAATGCTGCTGACGAGGGAAATGATTGGTAAAAGTATTGACAGAGATGAATGTTAGTGGATAACCATCTGAAGAAGGGATACCTGCCCTACCTGAAAGCTAGCTGGCCAACATCTAAAAATGTATGCGTTAGCCATATTTTTAACCTCAGTGTTACACATCAAGTCTGTCATAGCTAGCTCAAACAGAACTACCTGTTTTCAGAAATACCTTCTCACTGTTACTGAAATGCTATGTACAGTACATGCCCACAGAAAATGTCTCATTGACCCCTTCCACTTTGTCAGCATTCCCGACTCAGCCTATGTGTGTGATAAATGTCCCTGGGCTAAAGTAACACTGTCCCTGTCCAGATAATTTATCATGCAAAGACAATCAGTCAGAGCACTTGATTAATATTTTCTGGGGGATCTTTTCAACTTTGGAGGCTGATCTAGGCAGCCACATAGGCAGAGTGTTTGCAAGAGGAAACCAATAAACTAGGTTTGGCTGTTTGCTCACCGAGACCGGGGGCCTGTCAATTCTTTGCCCCTTGAAAGAGATCTGCCATTAAGGTGACGTGAGAAACAAATGAGGCCAATTTCTCCTCCAATGTCCCATCTGATATGTCAATAAAGGCCCAGCAGCCGCAGGATGCTCTGAGATGGATTTTTCCTTGCAGCTAGACAATCAGTGGAATACATCTAACTTTCCTCCGATAGGTGAATCACTCAGACAAAACCAATGGACTAGTGTTAAGTAGTAAGTGCAGATCTGGTTTCAGACAAATATATGAATCAGATCAACTCCTGTGGGTTTAGTTTTTGATCTTACAAGATAAGCTAAGCCCAGCAATGCATTTGAAATACTTTATGTTCGTCCTGCTGGGTTTAAAACTAGGGGTGGACCCGATATGAACGTTGTGATGTAGCAACAAGCATTTCATCTGTATTTTTGGCCAGTCATCAGGGTAGAGCTGTATGTGTAAGAGGTTTATGAAAAATGTATTCCGATCCAACAGAAGCAATTTCTGTTCATGCCACATGGCAGGTGGATTGACACAGCCGACTGAGATTAAGGAGCTAAAATTTCAGTCGCTTAAATCAGAAAGTGGGTGGCCAAATCAGAGAAGAAAAAGATATGTTATTAAGAAGGCCAGCTGTCAGCGCTGCAGATCAGGATTTTAGACTTTTTTGCTGCATAGGAAGGAAATGAACAGAGAGAAAAGGAAGCTGTTAACCTTGGAAGGAAAATAAATGAAAACAGATCACATAAACACTAAACAAAACCGGTCAGGGCACGTGGTGAAGCAGACCGGTGTTTGAGCCAGTGGCAGTCAAGTGCTGACAAACAGGAATTAGTATGGATCACAATTAGAAACAACATTACAGGCCCACATGTGGTTGTGATACTTACATGTAGAATTATAGCCTCATCTGGTGAGCCGCAGCATCGATAAGCATTCATTGCGTATGCAGCTCATAAAGTCAAATGTTTTTCAATAAATATCATGGGAATGAGGCTGGAGATACTCCACATTCACAGACTTACAATGGCAGCATATGCTGAGGTGGATTGAGTCCTCAGGCTCCAATCTGGCTCTCTCTCCCTCGGACTTAGAAGATAAATTATGTGGGCTATTTTTCCATTATGTTAATCAAAACACTTGCCATATGCATTACTATTATTAGATTGGTAACAGAAGACATCCTGTTTTCAATGTGAAATTGTGAGACTGAGTCTTAATTGATCACAAACACTCTTTTAGGATAGTCAAAGATAATTCAACAGCTGGCTTTGTTTATATCGCTTGTTAACATGTTATATATGCTTTATGGTGTGTCAATTAATGCTTTTTCATATCGCAGCAGCAGCGTATTTACAAGAATGTCTCGATGTGTAATGAAATGCACAAATGACAAAGAAGGCACTCTAACTTGATTTTTGAAACGCTAAACACAATATCCATTACAGCTGCTTTTCCCCGAACCGTTTATGTGCTATCCTTGTGAGTGCAGGACGTGCTTTATGCGGCTTTAAGTAAAACAAACAAAACAAGCGCGAGAGTTCTGGCACATAAAAGGGTCTGAGAATGTGTGCCGGCCTACCTGAGTCGTGCTAATTGATTCCGAGATGCACAGAAGGACTCAGGCACCATCTTAAATTCCAAGGTTGCACTTACAGACTGCTGGACGTCCTTGACTGGAGCCAGACGCAGGTCTAGAGAGGGCTGTTTGGCCAACAATGTCATTGTTATGGCCTTTGTCATCTCAATTAGCAGGCTGGTGCTAAAACACAGAGCCCTAAGTGGTGGCATCAGTGTTAACCTGGGACACAACACACTGCCCATAAACTCCAGCACTTATGCCTACTGCTGACCACGCTGTTTGTCTCTCATTACCTTCCGGCAGCAAAACGGGGCCCAGAGGTTACACTAATGACCCGCTCTTTCACAAAGTTACTGCAACTACTCTGTTGTTGTCAGATGGAGGTATGAAATGAAACGATTAAGTTATTTTCTATGCTCAGGTCTGGTCGCTCTGAAAGATCTGTCAGCAGTTTTACTGGTATTTGAGCTGGGTGGTCCAGTAGAGCTCTAAAGAAGGAGGGTCAGTATACCATTAAGAGTGCGTTTCCACTGTCAGAAACAGTAGCTGATTAAATTAGGACCGTTTAAGGTCAATGTATTTCATTAATCAGATGTCCGTTTTGATCATCCCTGGGAAGACAGCTCCTCAAACTCATTCCTTTGTAATTGGTCCTCCTTACTGGCTCACTGTGTGTACTTTAATGTTTCCAGCATTTTCGGCACAGGCAGAGCACATAATGCTGTGCATGTTTAACAGTCATTTCCATAAGTAAGTGCAATTTCTGTACAGTTTGTTCCTGTGTAATGAACTGAAATCTTGTTTGTATTCCCCCTATTTCACAAGGAAACCCACTCAAGCAGCTACACGGGAATTAAAGCAGCTAAAAATTAAAAACCGGCACTATCTTTAACTGAATGTCACACTATTAGGAAATAAAATCAATTACTTGCATACTAAGTAGTTCTGTTTTTGTTATTTCTGGTTTTATATTCGGCAAGGGTTTTTTCCCCCCCCCCCACCCCTCGTTGTTATTGTCTGAGTCTATAAGTGACCTTAACAAGAAAAAATGCAAATGATGTGCGAGAGAAAATGGCTAACATTTATTTATCCTCGCTGTTCTCTTGTCTTGTTGGTGTCATTAGAACAGTTCGCTGCGTCCCATTCTCTCCCATTATCTCTGCTATCAACGCAGCACAGCAAGATTCCAGCAGGGCTATAAATACTTCCCCTGGACCACATACGGCTAGCACATCATCTCCCAGACACAGCTTAATGATGGAAAAAAAATCTAATGTCTTTTTGCTCCCTTTTTTCTTCACATTCTCACAACAGCATGAAAAAAAGTCAGCCAGCTTGCAGAAGTTACACATACACTTAGTTCAGAAAAATACATTTGCACCTAAGTATCAGCAACGTCTAAGAAGGTGTGAGAAGAATGATAGATGTCTGTCTTGATCATCCACTGGCACAGGTTTTCGTCGATTGCACCAGGGTCACTGACTGGCTCGGTAAATCCATTAGAGCGAGAATGCAAAAAGGACACTTTATCTGAATTCATTATAAATGGATCTATATCTTATGTTTAGGGCCAAGGACACGATTTGTATCACAATGCAAATATCTATCATTAAATGTTGACAGTTCATTTTTCCTGGCAAAGAAAGAAAAATGTTTTCTGTCCAGCACTCTTTCTGTGCTGTTCTTTTCCCAATAAGGCGCCACCATGTAGTTGAAGCTGATTTGTTGTCTAAATTGAATGGTTTGTCATAATTTCATAACGGGAAAGTATCCGCTTTTAATATTTGCATGTATTATAACATTACAGGTAAACAGCATGATAAATGTTCGGAAATATAACCGGTGATGCGAGCATACAGCAGAAAATCCTGCTTGTGTGGATTTTATGATATTGGAAAACAATATCTAAGCAACCGCAGTAAAAACTTCACCTTTTATACCAAATTGTGGGAAGATAATATTACTGCTTGCTTCTTGTGTATTTCGTGTAACCCTGTCCAAACTCTCCTTCATACAAACTGACACATCATCACTTCTCTGCACTTTGTCCAATGCAGGGAGTTGAATTGCTGAGCACATGGCTGGGCATGTCAGTCAAAGAGCAAAAGGAGCATCCCGTTGTGTTGCTATCTAAATAATGGCTATAAAGTGTAGCTAACGGTGTCCTCTGAAACGTGCTCAGGTGGAAAGGACTAGACAAACAGAGACAGCCACTGCAGTGCTCCCTGACACAGAGGACAAAGTGAGGGCCTCATTTCCTCCCTCTAATCAGTGTTTACATCCACCCCAGTGCCAATGGCTGGTGACTGAGCAAGACGTGTATCAATCACCAAAGGCAGCCGCGCTGGGGAGGACACACTGGCACACAAACTCACAACACAAACTTCGACAAACAGAGACGCGGCAGCCTGGCACTGTGGAAAGCAACACTGCTTTCATCTTAACCTCTTCATTTCTCCCGTGTCCCCTCATCTTCTCTCCCACTCTCTCTTCTCTCTTGCTCTCTCTCTAATGGAGGCAGAGAAATTACAGCTAATTAAGGATGTAAATGGTGGCAGAGAGTGACTTCTAATTCTGCATTAAATTGTCTCTTACCTCAGCAGAAAAATTTATCATAGGAGTCAATGTCAACTTTTACTGGAGTGAGTTATTTGCATTTTTGCATGCATTAATTCTGGTATGTGCTGTGCCTACAGAGCCAACCAGAGGGCATGAGCTGCCTCCCAGGAATCGGCAGGCTTCACAGCTCTCCCTGTCCTGTATTTTAATAGCTAGCGAGCATTTTTATTCACAAAATAAATGCTGTACAAGACGCACTAGGAAACACAGCAGGCAAAGACAAACATGCAGAGAAATCCATGCACCAAGTCGGCGTACGCCTGTCACTTACTTCGTTCCACAGCTGTTTACAAGGTCACAGCAAGACCATAAAGACTGAACGAATGCACGAGGCACAGCACAACGTGAGGAGAACCCTCAGGTTAGCGTTGCAGCTGAACACATTAATTATCTTTGTGGCCATTCTTCAGGTGAAAGCAGCAGATCTGAGGCGCGGCCAACAAAAGCGGTCTACAAGGGCCGCAAAGTCAGAGGGCACGGCAGCAAACATGTGGCAGGTGCCAGGCTGCTGGGTTTGAGAGCTCGGCACCAGGGACGAGAGTGATCAGACTTATTTCTGCAAAGTCATTTAGTCAGCCACATTTCAGAGAGTAAAAGATATCCGTGCATAAAGACATTTGCGCTGCATACACGCGGCGCTGCCTGAACAGATAAAAGATAAAATACTCCTTGACTCTGACCTCACGGCTGCTCATAGATTGTGTTTGCCTGGCCATTGATTGACCCCCAAGTGAAGGACTCATCATTCTCTCAGCTGTTCCTAGGTTTCATCCAGCTCAATCCATTTACATTTAAGCACAGCTCTGCTCGGCCTAATTAGTTCCATGGCTCCATTAGTCTACATTGTGGTCAATCCATTCATCACTTTGCATGTTAGTTAAAAGGCCATTTCTCTGATCCTGTCACTATTGTCTGCCTATTACTGTTCTTTTTTTTTCTTTCTTTCTTTTTTTTGAAAGCAGAGTTAGGGGGATTATGGGTAACTAATTAACAACAATGTGACATCACAATATATGTAACCTTACTGGTACCTTGTGGCGATTAATATGTATCTTTTATAACCTGTGCAATTTATTTCCTTTTCACATAACTGACCATAAAACAATATATGAAAGTGTATATATTCAAAAAAGTAGGCTTCATATACTGCATATTTAACTAGGACAGGGGAAAAAAAGAAGAAGCAAACTAGGAAGCAATGGAGATAGATAATACGAAGTACAGAGAGAGGGGTGGTAATGATCCCTGCATTGAGAGACTTGGCTCACCCACTGGCATACTGGCTCGTATGGTCCACTGCCTCCAAACTTGCTGAGGTCTAAAACTCACATTACGCCTCAAAAAAAAAAAAAAAGAAAAAAAAAAAAAAGAAAGAAACAAGGCAACCAGGACTTCAACAGACTAAAGCTAATTAATTCTTGAGCATAATGAAACATTATCATCCTTGATGTACACTTTATATACTCTCAAGGTACTCTGTACTTTGAGGAAACAAATAGTTTGCAAAAACTTTCCCTGACAGAGAGTCTAAGGTGATAATACTCATTTGGCGGATAAAGGAAAGGTTATGCAGAAGGATTTATATTTTGCCAGTCTGCTTCAGTTTTAGAAACTAAAGCTTCCATGTCCAGCAGGAAAACACAAAAAGAGAAAATGAAAGTGAATCCTGAAGAGATTCACATATATATCCATTGTGTTTGAGTAGCTCTGCTGCTTCCTTCGTTGATTATATCCCTCTTGTATTCACTTAACCTTTGTCAGGTCACTACCACTTTGTGTCTGCTTTCTGCTCAAGACAAGAGGCGCGAGTATACATCTCAGGATGATTCAGTGTCTGGTACAGTCCCTGAAAGCGGAACTCATTTCCAGGCCAAGCTACCCCAGAGTCCCAGCAGGGAGACATGAAGCAATCTCAGGCCTGTGATGCCCTCCCACAGTACCTGCTGCCCTCTCACTCCCACATCCTTCCCTTTTATCTGGAATCTATTTTCCTGCTCCCCCCCGTAAGGTAACTCCTTCTGAAATTTTACATCTTCTCTCCCTCTCTCTCTCTCGCTCTGTCTCTCTCTCTCTCTCTCCGGTTTCCTCTTCCCATGATGGATGAGCTCCACTCGGGGGTGTCTGAGCCTGTCCATCAGAGCCTACGATTAGGAATTAAAAATTGCCAACGTTTCACAAAAGCCACCCCCCATTTTTTCTCCAGCTCCCCTAACGCTGCTTCTCATCCAACCAAACTTGCCACACCGCTGCCAAAACCGCTATATCGAAAAATACCTCATCACCACCACCAACATGACATACCCATGCAGCCTAACATACTATCCCCAGTTCAAATGCACCAAACACCTACATTCATCTAAGTGGAGGAGAAAAAAAACATAATTTATTTTGTACTTCCCAGATAATTTACTTTTTTTTCTTTCCTTTCTACAGGAATTCTCCATTTCCCTATAAAATGAAAATTCATCTAGAATTACATCTTATGTCATCATTATGTTTATTAAGCGTGGATGATGTATATGAACAGCGCTGGCTTGCCGCTGAGTGCTTAATGATGCATAAGATTAAGCCGAGGCTCTCAGCTGCGCTGTGACTCCCCTCTGGTACCCATACTGCCGAGGCATGCTGGGAGTACAAGCTCCAAACGGCCATCAGGTGAAAGGAACTAACATCTCTCTTTTTGTCTGTGTGAGTGAGACTGAATGTGTGTGTACTTATGTTTTGTGCACATCGCTGAATGAGAGTGTGTTTCCTCTTGTGCACATGTAAGAGCTGAAAAGGAAGGGTACACTATCAGCGTGCTTTATAGCATCTGTCCACCTATATTAGAAATAACTTGCTTTTTTCCTTGCTCACTGTGCTCTGATCACGCAGTTTTCTCTCTTTCATATCTCTCTTGTCTCTGCTCCTCTATCCATCCCCGGACCCCTTCCCTCCACGTCCTTTTTCCCTTCATTTCTCTTCTCCCTTTCTCTCAGCCACACTGCTGTTTTGCCGCAGCAGTCTATGACAAAAACATTATCCTTCTGCTGCTAAACAATCCAATAAACCTCTCCACAGGGAGGAAGTTAACCTCTTGTCTGTTCGACTGATGCCTTCCAGACCACGTGATGGCTGCCACAGTAAATTCAAATCATTAGTCTCCTTGCCCCCCATCAGAGAAAAAAACTTCTATTAGTAATGGAGACCTCGTAAGAGACCTTCCGCAGAGAGCACTGCCTTCCCAATTCCCAGTGGAGAAATCCTGCGCAAAAAACTAATTCTACTTTTAATAATCTGTCATCAGGACCAGAGGCAGTCATAAATTATGTGGGGAGCATGTGTGAGAGCGAGCCACAAGAGGGAAATCAGGATAGAAAATCAGAGCCCAAGTTTGACAAACTTTCCTGAAGATAAATAATAACTTACAAACCGGATTAGTTGTTAAGTCACAGCTGAGTGCATAGTCAAGCCATTCCAATCAGCCAATGCAGATGAAGAATTTATAGGTAGAGCTCATCATTTGTTTTCCTGCTCTCCTCCCTCTTTTTATATGCATGCCACCTTTTCTCATTCCTGTCTCCTTCAAGCTTATTATATTCAGGGCCTGTTGTCACACCCTGGGCTGGTTTTATCATTAACTCCTTGCGTGCCAACCACAGAGTAGGTGTGAAATCTTTCTCAAAGTGAAACCGGTTTTATTTGAGGAATAGGCTAAGGCCAAAAGACGACAGAGAAAAGAGTGCCTGGCTTGAGTTGGAAAGTAACCAACCAGAGCAATATGGAGCTTCTAGACCCTAATTGACAAGCCAAACAAAGGAAATCATCATGGGAGAAGCACGGGGTGGGAGAAAGACACATTTGAAACATGACCAAGGTGCTTTGTGGGAGTGTGAGAGAGAAGGTTTTCAGCCGCAAGGGTCTGCTCTTTGTTCCTGTGTCAATATCTCTGTAAACCATCGACATGCATCATAATCGCTCCCTTCTATCAAGTGCAGACTAAAGAACAATCTCCATTAGGTGACAGCGCCCCGGCAGGTTGATAAATGCTCCCTGACGAAAGGGAAGGAATTGTGTAAAATAAAGAGGCATGTTCCAACAAGTCTTGTCAAAATGGTATTGATTTAATCATCTGCAGAAATACACATTCTTGGTTAGTGTAGCGTGCAACAGAGATGGCAGGAGCAGCAGAAGCTGGGATACGCTTTACAGTTGTTGACGCGGAGACGCTCTCCCTCATTGGCTTTGCAGGTGATGAAACACAAACTGAGCTGTGCTCTAATTTTTTTTTTCCCCTCTCTCTCCTTCTTTCCCTCTTCAATCAGATGTTATTCTAAGAAAGAGTCTGCAAATCTCCTTTTCTATTTTTATTTAGGGCCAACAAATATAACATAATGTGAGTGGGTGAGTCTATATGTAACACATCGCTGTGACCAGCCTTCTCCTTGGCCTCTCAGCAGAATGCAGAGGCGATAGATAACAATAGCCCTCCATCATCTAGACACACCAATGGTATTCCAGTAGCTGGAGTGAGGTGGCCAGAGGTCTGGGAGTGTTTATTTAACATCGGGGTATTGGAGACTGTGTCTCACCTTGGGACAAATGGATCCGCTCGCCTTCCTCCGTTGGCAGCCTCAGAGTAAACACTGTGGCAGAAAGCTGGAGGTCTCATTGCTCTGAAGTACAAGTTCATCAAGCAGGTGGGTCAGTTCATCACTGCAGTCCTACTGCAGGAGGGAGAGCCTATAGAACATGGTTTATATCTGCATGAATACACTTGATGCCTTCTAATCTGAGATGTAAACAAGAAATAGCTGCCACTTATGACTTCAAATGAAAATCAAGCCTGAAGTCACAACTCAAGGGGTGCAACTGGCAGTCAGAGCAGTTGTTTTCTTACAATTGTAATCATTTAGAAGGTTAAAGGGAGCATTATTATCTCTGCACAGCCCATCTGAGCAGTGATGAGGTGAACACAAATAATGTGCATCCCCTACAGAGGGAAGATGTGTGGCTGCGGCCGCTGGGGGTTGGAGACAATCCCACAGTGACCTGACCTTGACATGTCTGAGTGAAATGGTGGTGGAGGCTAATACCTCATCATATTGGGTTTGACTTTGGGCTCACTGTAGCAGGCGCCATAAAACAAAGCATAACAGTGTGGACAAACAGTCATAAAATATAGACATTCAAAAAAGCCTGTTGTTTGCTTAATTATCTTTGGGAAATATAGAAAAAGACTACCAGGACTCATGTTATGCAGATTTATATATCAACTGGTATTTGTAGATTTTGATAATATACACAATATTATAACAGTCACACCAAATAATAATAAATTGCTGAATATGAATGCATGATAACATATCATTTTAGAGGAATGAATACAAACCTACTTTTCAGACATTCTTCCTCCTTTCCTGCATAACAATTTTAGCCACGGTTACCAACTAAACACAACTAAAAGCTGTTGCACGCACAGAATACACCTGCACAGATTCTTTTTTTATACCTTAGCCCATAATGTGGCCAAACCACAGTTTCTATCTAGCAGTAAAACCTTGATTCCAGTAGCATGGAATCATATGTGAATGCATCATTAAATGTCTACATTACAAAAAAATGAAACGTCCACTCGTCTGAAATCAGGGTATAACTCATCATATCAAGCTGAGACTGAAGACTCAGACATTATTCAGTCCAGGAGGACAAGTGGAGAGGTGAGGGAGACACCTCATGTGAGCGCAGACCTTTATATATTACCTCCTGCTCCAAAGGAAGGACAAAGGGAATGAAGATGACTACCCTGTCACAGGAAAAACAGATGAACCAGCCAGACCTGACTGAACTGTTCACTTACTGCAAACTGGGCCCCAAACAACACAGTGCAACTTGACTAACATCTTTTTATATATTTTTGATCAATAGCCACTCTAGTGGAGTATGTTCATCCATGCCTTATGTCTGCTTACAAAGTATGTCAAACACACACTGAGCATTTTTGTTTTTGTAGGTTATTGATGTTGATATGCTTACGGTCTCCCAAATGATTTTGAAAGAATGATGACGTGATTCAGGCTGTTGTACAGACTCTGTCTATGCTGTGTAATAATTCAGGAATCTTATTCAAGAATTTTTAGAACTTAAACCACTCAGACCTAATATTTGTGATTTCCCTATTGCTTTTTAAGCTTAATGCTTAATCTGCTAATCATAATTGGGGCTGCCTGTTACCTTTTTGTAAGAATGTATTGACGGGTCACTTAGTATTGTACTTAAATATATTACAAATCAAATGACTGCTAGTATTAAATAATATTATGCTATACATGTAGCATACATGACATTTAAAAGTTAACCATAATCTCTGAGATCCTATATATAAATATACTAAATAAGTGGGACAAGTTATTTGGTACCAGGAGCGTTCTGATTTATATTTCTAGTCTGCTTGAAGATGAGTACGCTTTGGTTGCATGCATCTATGATGATAGCAGCAGTCATGGTAGTTCACTAGGTTTGCCATAACGCAACTATTGTTGTTTTTTGTTTTTGTTTTGTTTTGTTTTTTACATTTATTAGCATTCCGGAACACTATCTAATGACCATAAAAAGAAATCCTGGAAAATGCAAAAACTGTCCACATAGGCTTAGCCAACTAGCTAGCTGGCTAGATGAGAAGCAATATTTTAAAAAATCTAAAACTGTTATGGGTGGCCAGGTTTCTTTCAGCCCCTGATCTGATTGTTTCTCTTTGTTAACACTTTCTATTAAAAGCAAAAATGCGCATCTCTTTATTTGTATCCATGTTATGGTGCTGTAATGTTGCCTAGCAACAATCTACAAATGGGCAAAAATGACCTATTTGTAGCATTTATGCAACTACCCCTCCTTAGAAAAGCATTGTTTTATTTCATGACAGTAGCAACTAATTCATACTCACAAAACTTTCATTATGTATGATATATCATCATGTTGCTTAGCAACCACCTAACACTGTGCTTGATCTACTCCAAATGATACTGTAGCATGGGCATGTACTAGTAATTAAAAGGTGTATATTTTGTGAGGTAGATCAAAATAATATCCTCTGTTCACTTAACCTGTAAAATTCTGAACTATGAATAAAAGACATCATCACACCTTATCTGCATATTTGTTCCAAACAGAGGTATGCTTTGCCCCCAATTTTTGCTGTCAAGCTTGTAATTTTTTGTGACACCTTTCAGGCCACAGAGCAATAGAGGCAACAAAGGTCAAGACAACATCAGAAATGACAGGTAAGACAGATCATTTATGATTTGTACCAGCCTCAAAATGAGCTGATGTTCATTTTGAATAGATTTCAGATGAATGCATCACTTAGGGTTCTCCATTTATCTAACAGTTAAGGCAATCTTAATCTTTCTGTCGATAATGAAGATGTGTGTGGTATCAACCAGTCAGGGTAATTAATAGGAATGTCAGCGACATTGTATTAATAGCATAATGCATAACATCAATTTAGCATAAATTGTCGTTTTGACAAGCCACTTTAATTAAAACTATCACACAAGAATTAAAAGGACCGTGGTAGTAATTTTGGGAGACTATCAAATAATGTTACCATCTGGTATTTTTTGCATGTCTTCTCCCTGCTAATTATAAGTAATACTCAAAAGGTTAGAGGCACTTTGGCAGATGCAGTGATCACCACCATACTGTTACTGCAATAACCCACAGGTCATTACACTATAGTGAAGATATTATATGGTGACCGGCTGTTCTAATATGACAGACAATAAGCATGAGTGAGAAGTTTAATACCTCTGACCGCTGTCATCATATTACTAATAGAAATTGTTATATTTCACCATTTCTAAATGTCCTTTCAAGCCTGCCGGGCCACATGATGCATGAGTTCAAACCGGAAATCACTTCGGTCTTTTATCGAGTGGTGATCGAGCCCAGGAATCAAAACTTCCTGACCAACGGAGTGGACAGGAGCAAGCTCAGTGCGGAATTTCATTCCTGTGGGGTGTTCTAGGGAAGAACTGAAATAGCACTCCTGCAAAGTCACACAGTCTTTACACAAAATGTTGCCTCTTATTCATCAAAATTCATTCATCCAAGGCCACAACTGTTCTTTTGCTTATAGGAAAAGTGCTTTTTTATGCAAAGGGATGCTGTGGAAAAGAGCCAGAGATTAGAAATAACTAATAATTGCATGCAGAGAGATGTATAAACACATAGTCAGTGAAAAAAGCAACTAACAAAGAAACACTCAATGCATCATGGGAATCCCCCGGCAGCCTAGACCTATTGCAGGGCCACCTTCTCCAACCCTAACTATATGCTTTATCAAAAAGAAATGTTTTAAGCCTATTTTTTAACCTCCTAGGACCTGGCGTCCACATTTTGGGTTATTTAGACCAAAATACTCGATTTTGCTCTACAAGGGCCTGATATCCACTTACGAGGACATCATACTGCCACTGTTCTATCGAAATTTGAAACAAATGTCCTTATATGTGGCTCTCATTTTTCTTAGAAACAAAAATAAGGTTAAAAGAAAAATCTGGTAATTCTTTGTTTTTACATTCATTGGGTCCCAATATGCCCAAATATCATAGAGAAATTTAAAATGCATGCCGTGGAAGAGTTCGGGTCTTAGGAGGTTAAAAAAGAGACGATGTCGGTCTCCCAAAACTGGACCCAAAATGGAAGCTGGCTTGAAAGCTGAAGGCTTTGCCTCCCATTCAACTTTTAGATTTCTTTTTTTACCACAAGTAAACCCCATTCTGAGAGCAAAGAGCTCTAATGGGGTGATTGGATCATCAAGATAACATGGGGCCTGATTATTCAAGACCTTGTAGGTGAAAAGCACAATTTACATTTTTTTTAGGACATCCTGATATTAATGAATTAATCCAGCCTATAAGTAATAAATGCATGAACTAGTTTTTCAGCATCATTCTTGAGACAGCATGTTTCGAATTTTGCAGATATTGCGCCAATGGAAGAAAGGAGTCCTGTATATTTGTTTAATATGTGTTTTGAAGGACGTATCCTGATAAAGAAAGATTCCACGATCTTTAGGGCTGAGTACAATAACCTCAGTTTTATCTGAATCTAGAAGCAGTTATTCAGTTCTTTATGTCTTTAAGACATTCCTGTAGTTTAACTAATTGGTGTGTATTATCTGGCTTCATGGATTGATAAAGTTGGGTATCATCTGCATAGCAGTGAAAATGTATGCTATGCCTTCTAATGATACTGTCTAAAGGACGCATGTATGATATAAACAGAAATAGGCCCAGTGAAACTCTATAATTATCCTGAGTGTGTGAAGAGTCTAATTGAAGTCTATTAGATAGATATGATTCAAACCACTGCACCACGGTACCTTTAATACCTACCGCACACTCTAATCACTTATAAAATATTATGGTCAACAGTTTTGAAACACAGAGATGAGTCCACTGTCACAGACCGTGACAAGAACATTTGCAACCTTCACTAAAGCTGTTTCTGTGTTGTGATGAGCTCTGAAACCTGACTGAAGCTCTTCAAATAAACCATTCCTCTGCAGATGATCCGTTAGTATATAATTGGTATATAGCCAATTAATAGAGATAGGTTGATCATGTTTAAGATTGAAACATTAATTAATGCAAGGACTTCATCTAGTACCGTAGTCTTGTAGGAATGGGGTCTAAAAGACATGTTGCAGACAGAGTAGAAAAGTTTACACTCTACCTTTCTGAACAAAATGGAGCCACTTAGATTTGGTGTCAACCAGCTTAGACCAGAGTAAATGTTCAGTAAACACAACTGGCAAATAAGTTAGAACTAGATGTTTCCATTCTTTTCAGGGAATTGACTGTTTTGAAAATGTGTTCAAAAATATGTTTTACAGCATCTGCAAAAAACAGTGCAACACAAATAATTTTCATTTTTAGAGAAATCTGGTCACATCAAACACCCGATCACCAATTTGAACTAAACACCACAGCATTAACTTTTGGTACCTTGGTGTCATATTGTTTATTGCAAATATGCAAGCATTTCCAAAAGATTAGTGACCAGTTATTTATCGTATCTCTGCCATCAGGTACTGCTAACAAAAAGCTGACTGAAGACCAAAAAGCATTTGGAAAACACATAAACTACACCACCCAAATTGTTGCTTGTGTCCATAACTGTTTCTATAATTTCTAAATGACCCTTAACAGTATGATTTAAGCATAACTTTAGCCTGGGATTGTGCAGTCAAAAGAAATATGAATGTTAGTCACTTTGTGACTAAAGACTTTCTTCTTGTTGTTGCCATTAAAAAAAGATTCAGAGTCTGCTTTTCCTCAGATCCCAGGAGTGCACAAAGACTCTTGTGCTTACTCCTATAGCCAATTTTAGAACATTAGGGGTACTTTGCACATAGCTGACACATTTCTACAGTTAGAGCTAAAAGAAGTATCTAAAGCCAGTGACAGTAAGGCAGACTAGC
This sequence comes from Perissodus microlepis, assembly GCF_051167445.1. NCBI lineage: Eukaryota > Metazoa > Chordata > Actinopteri > Cichliformes > Cichlidae > Perissodus > Perissodus microlepis. The sequence continues at coordinate 11,475,669 of NC_140468.1, forward strand.
CATTAAGCAGGCATTATGCAAATCCATTACAAGATGTCACACTCTATATAAGTAACGGAAGAAAGAGTAATTCAAGAATAGTGTTTTCTGGAGAAAAATACGTCTATAGTCTTTTGCCTTTGATGTGACCTTTGCTGTTTGGAGCTATGCAAAGATATTCTATGCATGAAAAGCTATATAAGCTGCATTTAAAGGTTAGTATAAACACAGCACAATCTACAGGCATAACTATCTCCAAAAGTGGTTTCTACAAATTACTAAAAAAATTTGATTAAGTTATAGACCTATCCTGCTCCAAGATTGGAAAAATTTCCTTTACCACGGCACAAAGTTTCTTTTTTGAAAAATAAAACTGTTGCTTGGCAACCTTTAAGATCATTGCACTTAGAAGAGAGTCAAAGGATGCCAGAGTCACAGGGCCAGAAATAGACATTAAAGGTGGACATTTAAGAGCTACATTCAAGGTTTTCATTCCTTGGATAATTAGTCAGATAACGTAATTGTATTGTATCTTTCTATAACAAAAATATGGCAGTTTATCATTTCCCAATACATGAAAACAACTGTTTTTTTAAAGGTTTTTTAAAGCTCCTGTCCCCAAACAAAAAAACTGAATTCTTAATCTAACAATACAGAAATGTTTCCCTATTGTCAACTGTTTCATTGACATTTCTCACAGTAAGTTTATCACAGCCTATATCAGTAAGTGAGTAAGTGAGTGTGTGAGCAATAAAAGAGTCGAGTGAGAGTGACATAATGGGAATATGCACGAGTATAGCGGGTGTTTGCAACAAATGAAAGAGTGAACAGCCTGACCTCTTTGCTGACTTGTGTTTTCAGTCAGTCTTCCTGGTTACTATACGTCATGCTTTGTTTCACCTGACGTGCAATTATTTTTCCCATTAAATACACAACATGTATTTCACTTAGTTTTTCTGAATGAAATTTCAATCAAAGGCCATTACACTCCTCAGACAGAGAAAGTTTAGAAAAATAACAAGACGCAATGGAAAAGAAAATAATGCTCTGTCAACGGAGATGGAAAACACAAAAATAATCATTTGCGCGAAGCAGGTGATGCATATGTTAAAGTGTCAAGAAGCACAGGAGAAATTAATAGCTTTCTGCCATAAGCATTCTCTGATAAATATGATTACATTTGCATACTTCATTTTACTCTTGATCTGCTGTCTTGGTGATTCTTGTGATTCTTGTGTACTGGTTCCAAAAGAAAAGTAATTTTCATTACTGCTCAAACATGAAACAAGTATTTCAGAGTCTCATTAGGGATTTCCCTGCAGTTCACCCGTCGACAGAATCAAATGACGCAATACAGAAATCATATGTCAGCCAGACCTTGTAGAGTAATTCTGGATCAAGATTAAAAGAAATGGCTGAGTTAGGTTTAGTTCACCAGGATGCAACCTTTAATTAGCCAGACTATTTCTGCAATGTAAACAATACAATGTGAATAATGTGTAAATCAATGATTTGAGTAGATGGTTGTGGGGTGGGTAGTGGACAGGTTTTCTAGGAAGTGTTTTTTGCCTCATTAACTTATCAATAAGGCCATCTGACACTGTCTCCTATCTGCCCTGATGAGGAAGGCTAACTCAGTTTCCATTTTATTTTTAATACCTAAGTGCATGAGAGTTAACAGTATATTTAGAAAAAGAACTGTATAAGGCACCAACTTGTAAACCTAGATCTCACTATTAAGCTATTTCTCTAGCTCTGGCTACACTGTTTCTAAAACATATTCAAATATGAGTCCTGTATCATATGTTGTCAATTAACATTAGGAAAAAAAGCTAATAAAATATTAAGTAACCCCACTTTATCTTGCTAAGTAATTTGAAAAGAGTCCTATTTAACGGCGCCTAAAGTCTGTGCTTCAACATTGTTAACATTTCATGTCTTTGCCAAGGATTGGAATTGACACACATATTCACAGTCTTCATATGGTGAATCTCTGGGTGACAATATTTGCACTTTTCCCCTGCTGTTTTCCAGTTCAGAATTCCAATTAACCTGTGCAAAGCGTGACGCCAATCACAGGACGCCGTATCGACAACGGGCATGAAAAGAATAATGCTGTTAGGATGATGTAGCTTACTGTGGGGGACTCCTCCCTCACTGGTGACAGAGAAGTTTGCTCAAGTCATTTATCAAGTCCTCTCTGGCCACCAAGGGGCTGGCGAGTCCCTGGGCCGCCTGCTGCTTGGGGGGCCAGCGTGCAATATGTGCATTTTAGGCCTCGGGTGGGCTGGCAAAAACTGCTGATCTGCTCAGTACTGCTAAGTTTGATGGATTTGTTGTTGTCATTTTCTTTGGTTGTGTTCCCCGCAACAAAACAAAGAGAATCATTAACTCTTTTGTGCTGCATGGAACTTTTATGGTTTAGGAATAATGCAAAACGAGATGGGGTACAGATGGGGTCAGCTGGAGTATTCTGTTCCTGGAGCCCTCCAGAATAGGGTGTTGAACATGCATGGATGAGCCTGCATAGAGGGCTGATTACAGAATGATTTAGCGACCACTGATATCCCCTTTCTTTCTCAAGCTCCCATCAGCGGGCTCATTTCAGCCGCAAGAGTGCAACTGGCAGTGTTCGCTACTTATATTTATAGCCGTTTGCTGTTTAGCACCTCATGCGACGCTCTGGCCAGGCTCATGCCTGAACCATTACTGTGCATCACCGTTAGAGGCTTGCTTTGTTTACTGATGCAGGCTTGGCACAGGTCTGTTCTACCAATTTAGGGATGCTGCTATGATCTTTGGTAGAGTTTAAAGTGCAGTGCGGTCATTTTTACACATGATAGAGTCACAGGGAAAACAAATGAAAGTAGTGTTAAAATTGTTTGTCATTTAGTTAATCTTCATATTTATGATTAATTTAATGTCTTTCTCTACTGCATCTTGTAAACTGAATCTTAAATAAATAAATAGCATACCTTTTTAAAATATGTTTCCAGACACAAGCAGCAAAACTGTGTATATTGCATGCATATTAAAGACTTTTGGTTTCAAAGTAATGTGCAGTAGAAGGGAACATTAAATGCCAAAAACATCTTGAAAATCAAGATCACTATATTAAAGTTTTGAGCTGAAAAAAACTGACATTTCACAAAACCTGTGTGTGTAAATGACACTAGAGAACCTCCCTCGTCACTAACAAAAGTACACTTTGACCCAAAGTAAATGACCATGTGGTTGCTAAACTTCAAGGTGCAGACTAGTTTCCTCGAGGGATAGAGTTGAAGATCAAGACAAATCCTCTTATTTTTCTCTGTCAAGTCATCTCAGTCTGCGACGAAATACAAATTGAGATTGTAGCAACGGGCTGTGACAGTGTGCTGTTGACTGCAAGGGTTACAGGGGTGATTGAGTGTGTGTTTGACCGCCCGAGGCCGAGGGCTAACAGTAATGTTACACAGACAAGGTCGTCTCAGAGAGAGAGAGAGAGTAGCCTCAGCGCATAATCCCAGTGTTCCTGGCTACTATGAACACAGGCCGGCCACAAAATTGATTAAGGTGGAAGAACATTATTTGGGAAATGAGATCATCGACACAGATTGAAGCCTATGGTTTTGACCCCAAAAATGTTCTGCAATATATTATTTTCCTCTTAGTTTTAAATAGGCATGTGTTCTTATTTTTGGTGATCTCGCCACCTAAAAAAAACCAGCGACTAATGCTTCGATCTGCGTTGACTCATACGGCCCATTGAGGGGTCACCAGTCATGGTAATAATTTAATTTAGCTTAATGTCACATAAGCGTCCAAGAAAAATGGCTAAACTATACAGTAGCAATATTTTATCAATACTGACCAGAGGCTCAAGCCAACCTTGATATGTCCCCCTTACTCTCATCAATAACACAAAAGAGGAAAGTTATTTCCCCATATAAAACTAATCTTTCCTTTTTATTGTATTTTAATGAAACAGACTTCGTTCTAAGGCAGTAATTCATTCCATTTGTTATGTTTGGACAACTCATTAACATTATCATCTATTATCATTAGACTGAAATTTTAAGCTTCTTCTCCCTTGAGATGCAGTGCGTTTCTTCTCTTCAGTTTGCATTAAAACAAATGTGGACCTGCTGATGCATTAGATTAATGTGCTCACTCACTGCCTGCTATTCCAGCTTGAAAACTAGACCAAGTTTCTATCTTGAGCATCATCTAAACCTGTTTTTGTCTGGAAAAATCATTTATATGATTGTATATAGCTGTTCTTTTTCATCACTCGGATACCAAAAAAGTCACAAAAACAGAGTAACAGGGAAGCCGGTGCTGATATATATACCAATTCATAAATTCCCGGAGATTTATTTGTGTTCTAATTTACCGACTGATATAATCATCTACATGTCAAGCATAAGCAGCACTGACTTCATGTAACATTCAGTAAATCGTGATGCTAATGAGTTATTTAGACTACCAGATCAAATTCAAACTTCCTAATTCTTGCTGAGTCTGCTCTAACAGATCAAGCCAGTTGCTAATTACAAAGTTAGCTTTTTTTTCCCTGAATAAATAATGTTGATTAATTAGCAAGTCAAAATAAGTGAAGATGATCTATGTCGTATATATCACTGTCATAAAAACTTACTGAAACGTTTCGTTTACATTGCCTGACTTCTTAATTACATGCACCCAAACTTTACAAATCTGCTGGAAAATGAATTGCATGTAAGGTGAAAGGCTGCATACAAAACCTGCCAACTAAAACCGATCTAGTGGCTGGAGTCATAAAAGGATCGAAAAAGTACACCCACGGCTCGTTAGCAATTTAATAAATTATTTATAAGAAGTAAGGCTCATCTCTCAGTTAAGTTCATATTTCAGTTTCCAGTACTCTTGCACTCTGTGGATGAGTGAATAAGGTGTGAAGTTAATACTGAGACATGCTTATATTGATGTCTTCGTGCATTGCGGATATATACAGACTAGGTGGGATGCATCATAATGTATCATCATCACAATACAATGGCCTCCAAAATGACCACAGAGTTGGATCAACACTGTCCTCACAAAAAATATATATTTTAAACTTCACAGAGAAACGATTGCCTTACAGAGTGGAACCCCATTTAGTTTCTCTGCTTTATGTTCTTATTTTGTAAGCATCTGATAATCTAATCTTTGCATTATATTATCAATTCTTTGTTTTTGCTGTATCAGTTATACCAATATGTGCAGTTGAATTAAAAATATAAATGAGATTATACATACAGTTTACATCAGTGTTGTCATGTCAATAGCCTGTCTTCCATGTGCTGTCTGCAGTGACTCAAGCCTCTCTTGGGATGTTTGGGTTGCATGGGTTTGCACTAACTGCACTGAATTTATTTACTACCAATCTCTGGGGTGTGAATGGGGTTGTCTTTCTGAACCTAAACAACAGGATATTTTAGATATATGACATATCTTATAGGGAAGCGTTGGTCAGATGTCTCACCTTCATGATGCAAGCATGTCTCATATATCTTGCCTAATCCTGTCACAATCAAAATCATCCATTTGCCGACACTGCACTTTTAGGACTATGTCCTCACATAGTCTGAATACCAGTGCTGTTGATACATTTGCAGAGGAGGCTGCTATTTTGAATTACTCTTTTTTTCAAAACTAATACCAAAATTGTCACCATATTTAGGCACTCGTTTCAAATGTTGGTGTTTTTAGTATTTTCTAAAAACAAGCTTTTTGCAACTTTAAACATAAAAATCTTCAGAGACCTTGATGGTTCTGGCTTCCATATTATCCATTAGTTGGTGTTAATGGACACCTCCTCAGGCATTATCTTAATTATTTACCCCAATGGCCATGCACACTTGACCTTATCTCTGTACTGCTAGTGCTTTGGGTGGATTAGACAGCAGGAAGTCAGCTTCATCCAGTTTTTGTAGGCAGGACTTCCTCACACCTGTCTGTCAGGTTCAAACACCACATTGTGATTTTGCTATCAGAAAAATATGGCCACAGTTCATTTAGTGGTACAGCTACAACTAATCATTGCTCTTTTTTGGTCTTAGTCCAATGAACTGCAAAGCATTTATATTATTACTGGATTTTGGCCTATGTTTCATAATAACACCGTACTACATAGTTCTAAGTTCTGCGGTACTGAAATAAGGACAAGAGTATTTATGGAGCGTTCAGTGGCAGCCTTTAATAAAGGACTTGTAATACGGACAGCCTCCATTACATAGAAAAGTTTTGCATGCCAGTCCTTGCAGGTCCATCTTATGTCTTATATTTTCATTTTTTTGTATGTTTTGCAGATGAATTCTGAAAAACCTTCTACTCAAAGACATTTTCACTATACCCTTTCTGTTCCTCCAAATATGCGAATGCAACAAAGACACGATTGACAAAAAATGCGTGTGGCCTCTGTAGAAAAGTAGTTTTCATTCAACACTGTCAAAGACTTTTGTCTTGCAGTCAGTGACTGCAAGACAAAAGTCCATATTCAGCATGAGCAGGCTACACTACAATTGATATTTAGTTAATTGATAATCACTTTATGACTAATGTTGTCAATTTGGCAACTAAATCCTATTTTGGTGGCCATCTGGGCTCACTGAATTACTCCCTCGAGAGCAGAGGTTATAAATAGTAATTATTCAGAAGTCATTTACTTTTAGAGGTGTTTAGTGCTTATCTATTTTTCAGTTAAAATGCTGACTTTGTGCCCACAGAGCTTCTTTCTTCCAAAAAAATATCTGCAAAGCATGTAAGGACTACCACGAAGTGTCGCAACACCACCTACATTTTCCCATGAAAAACTTTATTAAATTAGTTAATGACTATTTTACAATTAAATATGTTCACAACGCAAACTTAAAAAACAAGTCGTTATGATGGACTTCAGGAAAACTCATGTGACCTTTTCTCTTTTCTCTCTTCTAGGCAAGGTTTGTTTTTAATGTGGGGAATAAAGACTTCCGTGGTTCTTTCTACATGTAGATTACGAATGTGATCTGGATGACAAATGTTGGACTTACACAAGATTATCCAACATGCACTGTCTGTGCATTTCACTCACTTATTGCTGAAGCACTCTGTCAGATTGATTATCCAGTCAACTAATTCCCAGTCTATGTTTAGCTAAAGTATGATAGACTCATTGTGTCCCATGGGTGCAATTCTCATTTGTGTGTCTGTCTGTGTGAGTGAGTATTTATGTGAAAGAGGCTAACTAATCAACAAACTGGGCCAGAAGCTGAATATTGAGCAATCTGGGACAGTTGTCGGTGTGCTTTAGGGCTCATCACAGCCAAATCTAGGGATGCAGTCAGTGTTTGATGGAAAACAGCTATAATGTAGAATAAACATAGAGATGGTGATGATGATGGTGATAAGGGGACAAATGCTGTTTTATGTGTATGTGTGATGTTTTTATTCATGTGCATTCCAATCTCCACAAAATCATTGACTCTGATCCTAAAACCAGAATTTAGCCAGGAATTGCCAAAACAGTGTAATTTAATTTTAAAAAGTATTATTTATAAATTGATTTAACTGGCCAACATTGATTGATTTCACATGCTTGTTGGCCAACAGGAGTTTTTTCTCCACTGCACTTTCAATTCATCATATAAATTGTGAAAACACAAAAATAATAAAACCCCAAACCTCAGTCAGGATGAATACTACTGACAGAAATACAAAATGGAAAAGTATATAAACATTACAGTGGATGCATTTTGTGCTACTAAAAGACGTCTAATTAATTAATAAAGGAAAACCTAAACACATACTTGAAGCAAAGCTGAAAGTACAAATGGGAATGTTAAGACAACTGATGTTTCAACTAATGTAGAAAAAACAAGACATGGAGTCACACTTAAATAATCTGTGCATCTGAATAGTTAAGCAGACAAATTAAGTAGTTATATGGAAAATATTTCATTATATTATCTTACCTTATCTCACTGTCCATTGCAAATTTGTATTGAAAGCTTTGTCTCCTAACCTTGTTATAATATTACTCATCCTTGTAGCATGCAGAAGGATCTTCTTATAATAGTAAAAACCCAATAATTCTTTGGGGGGTTTACATGTAAAACTAAACCAGTTTATTTATTTATTTTATTTAGAAGTAGCCAATTTAAAAAAATTGGGGTTGTAAATACTGTAAGGTAAAATAACAACTACTTTTACTTGCATCAGGGTGATAAAATGAACTCTAATGGCATTTAGAGTGCACCTTCGCTCTTTCAAAGTTTGCTCTTTCAAACACTGTTATCTATTTTGACCTAACAAGCCTCAAAAATCGTAGAAAATAAATGGACCGAGTGCATTTGGAGGCAGCTATATCCGTTCTGTTATAATCCTTAGTGTGTCCTCCTCTTACCTCCAACCAGTTTCTTCCTGTTAAAAAGGAGTTTTTCCTTCCCAGCGTCACCAAAGCGCTTGCCCATAGGAGTCACCTGACTGCTGGGGTTTTCTCTGTTTTCTCTGCATTATTGTTGGGTCTTTAAATTCCAATATAAAGCACCTTGAGGCAACTGTTGTTGCGATTTGGTGCTATACAAATAAAACTGAATTGAACTGAATTCTTAACAAAATAAACACCCGGTAATATTTTTCAAAAAGTTGCATCTTTTTTCTAACTCTATGTAACAACGGCCAATTAAAATTTAACTTGATAATTTTCAACAGTTATTTTTTTAATAATACTCGCATTTCCTGACATAATGACTACTATCATAATTGTCATTATTTAAATTGAGATGCAGATTTAATGATAATTAAATGTTTCTTATTATAGTATTACAGATGTGTAGTTGTAGTGGATAGATTTACTCTATGAGTGTTTTCATGATTTTTTTTTTTTATATATATCCATCGTACTGTACCTTTCTATCTTACAGTCTTATGCTCAGCGGGTCAGCTCAGGACCATAACAGAGTACCGTTCAATACCAGCTGGTCACACGAGAACACCTTCTTTATTTCCTATTCGAGCAGAAATATCTTTATCACATTATCTGGTGTGTCTGGCCAAGCAGAGTCCTCGGAGAGTAGAGGAGAGGGTGAAAGAGGTCATGTAGAACCAGACAGAGACACTTGCATGACACTGTGACATGTTAAGATCCCCTCCACTGAACTGTGCCTTGCACAACAACATGAAACAAGGAAATGAGCCACAAACATTTTCCTGACCACCCCCCTCCTCCCCACAACTACTCAAAGGTTTACAGTCATATGCAGAAGCAACCCACAGATCTAAACAGACGGGTAACAGCAATTTCAAAACTATAAATATGAAGTTATTATCATACAAGTATCAGCTACACTGTGTTTTCATTTTGAGGGATTTTAAATATTGTGACAAGATAGTTGGAAATATGATTTCATGTTTTCAGCTGGCTTGATTGTTCGACTAGATAACAGCACGGTGGCCATGTGTTCATCTTGTTTAGTGCACTGAGGTGACAAGACTCCACTGGAAGGGAATTATATGTCCTCCACTGGGTCGTCTCTCCAAATGAGAGCCATTGCCCCTATTAGACAAAGGTTAATAGTCATTTGCGGAAGAAAACAGCTGATTTTATGTTTGATCCAGAACACAAACACAGCTAAAGACGGCTATACATTTATTGTCCTCCTCATGAGACCCTTTCTGTTCATGAAACCCCTAAATATTTTAATTCTGACCATGTGAAAAGAGTTTATGTTCATTTTCTCTGTGCCCTGCAGGCAGGAATCAATGACATTTGAAATAATTGTTGTTACAGGGGTAATCTCTGGAGGGAGAATGGGGCAAAACTGTAGAGAAGATTTGAGTAAATTACTGTGTCAGCTTCTATTTATTTGCAACTGGATTGCCAGAGGCAGCACTTCAAGATAGCCATTAGGAGTCAGGGCAATAAAGACAGAGCGTGTAGCCATTGTCGAAAAGTTAGCGTGTAATGCAGCAAGTTATCATCAAAGTGCTCCCTGTGGAGAGAGCAGGGCACACACTGAGGAGAATACATGTGAGGAGAACCAATTATAGCTCCTCAAATCTCTCTTTCTCAGAGGGAGAGGTCATAAATAGATTGATATAGCTGTGTACACTTGCTGTATATCTCTCCATATGGAGACTGTAGCCTATCTGTATCATTAAAGGTAACAGCCACCCTTAAACTGAGAACATGTGCTATACTTTTGGTGAGTACAGTAAAAAGCTAAAAGGGTGAACAAATTGCTAACAAAGTTCTAAATAGAAGAGCAAACACTTATGCGCGAAGGAAACATTTTGTCACTGCAAGTATAAAAGAATAAAATATAAATTTTGCTCAGTGTACTTGTTTGCTAAAGAGAATTGAAGTACTGGAACATTAGATTTAAGTAAAACAAGCAACACTGTCGAATTATGGTGTTACTGCACTGCCATTTAAAATGTTATTAGTATCAAAATATAGTCCAAGTTACCAAATGTTATTGCGCATATTAGCCCGATTCAGAATAAACTTTACAGCGCAAAGGTAATTGTCTTAAATACCTTAAATGCTACAGAAATATATAACATGATCAGTTATTGTCATACATAAAACTTACAAAGAGTGACCACAAATAGCACAATTTATCCTCAGTACACTTTCACAGAGCTTTTTGATGTACACTGTTAAGGAGGCTGGTTCATGCATCTTCGAGATTACGCCATAGTCATGGAATTTCGTCTCAGTGTAAATGATCAGTACTCGCTCAGGTCTTTGCCTGGTTTTTCAGAACTTGTTCTTATGGTTGCAGCTGGTTATTATGAAGCTCTATAGGTGTGTGTTTGGGATTCCTGGAAAAAAATAAACAAATCTAAAACCTAGCCCATCAGGTGTCTGTAGGACCACATTACTACTACTGCATGAAAGACAATTTAAACATTAATAAATAGTAACACATATAGATACATATAAATATCCTATACATGTTATTATTGTCTTTGTCATGCTACTATTGTCTGCACTGTCTGTCTATTTTGTTTACACTGAGAGCAAACAAAGAAAAAACAATCCGATTCCTTGTTTTTGTATTCATACATGGCCAATAAAGCTGATCCTGATTCTAGTAGAAACTTCCTTGAGAGCATTAAGTTAAAAGTGAATTCGAAGTCATAAGGTCCAAATTTCAATTCTCCCTTTGGCTCTGACCTTTTGTGTGCAGTTTTCCTTTAACATTCCCATTTAAGTCGCTTGTTGTCTTTGTAATCACTCTGAATTTATCTTATGTAACAGCTATCTACTCTATTTCAAGCATATATTCCCAGACTATAACTATGCCTCGTGGGATATCCTAATTAAAATGCTAATTTCATGAACAATGTGAAAGCACACAATTAGCTGCAAATTAAATCACACGAAGCAGATTCAAATAACAGGCAAGCATGAACTGGTTAATCCTTTTACTCTGTCAAAATGAAACCTTCTTGACCTGTTTAACTGCATTTCTGGGGATATTAGCTGAAGTAATGGTAAAACAATGAATATTTAAGAAAGTCATAATCCACAGAAGAGACACCTTTTTAATCCCCAGCCACTCAAATATGGTATGATAACCAGCACAGGCGGTGACTTTTAAATCTGGGACTTAAGAGAGGAGGGGGGGAAGGAACAAACAATGAACAGGAAGTGCAGATGAAAAGGGAGGCTGCATTAATTAGATGACAGCGATGGGCTACGGCGGTGAAGACAAGGCAGGGAGAAAGGGGATTGAAACTGTTTGTAGGGTCTACAAAACAAATGGCGCAGGTCCCTGCGGGAAAGAGATTATTATGGGGTCTGTGTCTGTCAAACATGTGAACACAATACAAAAAAGGAAAGGAGGTGGGAAGAGGAGGGGGCCCGAGGCAGTCCAGTAGCCTCTGAAGGCCTACGAGGACCCAGGCTCTCCCCAGCAACACTGGTCCTGCCAAAGAATGTCTGTAATCCTCAGACTGACTGAGGTGATCCCGTGGCTCTCTCTGGCAATGCAGCAGGCTTCCCTATTGTCAGTAATGCTCAAAGAGGAGAGGGAGGAAGCCAGAGAGGAGGGGGAGGCAGTGAGGCACTGGGGAGGTGGTGTCCTTTCTCAGCCAGGCCTTATGAAAGCTCCCTGCTATTGTCCAAAAATTACAATTGCACTTTTCTGATCTTTTGTCCAGTCCTGTTGACAGTGGTTATTGACTAAACGGTTGGACATGGAAAGGATATGACCCCCACCCGTACCCTCCCTGCCTCCCTCTGTTTTTCGACTTTGGGGGGCCTCCATGAACAAGAGAGGAAGCAGGTTTGAGGTTTACATGTAGCATTAGACTTTAAAGGGGTTTGAGGCAGCTTATGTGAAAAAGGAATACAGAGATGGGCGGAGGCTTTGGCCCTTAGGAAGACAGCGGGAGACACAGTGAGCAAGAGAGAAACTTGGAAGAAAGAGAAGAAGAAGAGGAGGAGGAGGAAGAAGAAAGAACAGACTTTTCCCTCAATGTGAAGGGTTTTTTTCCCCGTTTCTCCCCTCAAACAGATGCTAAGGCAGATGGCGGTGAATTAGCAGAAAATGGGTGAAAAAAGAAATGAGACAGTATATTAGAAGTCCAGGGAGGACGGACATGATGAAATAAAGATTAAAACGCCTCTGCAGAGGGAAGGAAATCTCACCCAGGGGTTGTGGGAGGTCTGAGGTGTCATCTCGGAAACATAATGTCCAACGGCTTTGGTGATGAGCGATATGCTCTGGGCCTTGTGTTGCAAAAGACCCATCATACAGCAGCAGCGGTAGCAGCAGGACATTGTGTTTCTCACTGTGGGGCTATATAGGTGAGAAGCATCACATTAATAAAATAATGAGGATAACCGAACGATGGATCTCCAAATTCAATAAATGTAGTAGAATAGATGGATTTTAAAAAAGCACCTATTTAACACTTTAATTGGAAAGAAACATGTGCCCATCTTCATCATGTGCCTTGCAGGAACATTATTAGTTTTATTTCTATAACCTCTTTTTGGCCTTGTACTACATTCTATAAATCTATAAATAGAAAGCAGTCCACGGGTATTTCTCCAGAGTATCTATTACTTTGAGAGATTGACAGAAATAAAAATAGTGAAAGTGCAGACTAGGTTAAGACTACACAACATTACAGCCAGTAATTCTGGCTGCCTATTAGATTTATCTGTTGCAGGCTGAGGAAAAGCATGCACTTTGTCTTCAGACATGAAAACAGCATCTCAAGTGTTACAATTCCAGAGGGGGTAAAGTGGAATTGCTGTTTTTACATTTCTGTACCATTTTTTGCCCATAAGGAATATGGATAACAAATGAAATATTCAGCCACATTGTCTGATTTATCTCTTTTATTATCTGCAAATATCACCCCGGCAATTTAAAGGATAGCTCGCTTCATTCGGGCCTTTTCGCTTGGGGCCTGACAACCTATCAACTTTATACCGCATAAACAGGTCAGGATTGTATGAGCATTTCTATATGTTATAGTTTAAGGTTTTGAGCTCACAGAATTTCTAAATAGAAATTGAAAAAAGGAAAAGAAAAAAAAGGCACGATCCTTAAGGGGATGCTACAGACCTTCTTGCCTGAGAAAGATAAATTTGCACTGTGTCCGTTTCTGAAACCAGGGAACAAAATGTTATTAATTTCAAACCAAGTGGAGACCTCCGTATCACAATTTCTCAGGCTGTAAGTAATATGACTCTCCTGGGGCGGATGATTGACTGACAGGCGCTCCAGTCCGGCTTTTTGTACGGGCTGAGTGTTTTGGAGCATCCCTACGATCCAGTTTGTCTGTCAAGTGATATAATAAGCCTTAGTTCTTGCCCTCTAAATGGGCTCTGACTTCACAAAACTAATAGTGTTTGAAAACTGACCTGCATTCACACTTTAAGAAATAGGGATTAGGATAATTAGACTAAGTGGAAACATTTTACTCTGACACTTTCAGAAGAGGCTCTAGATTTCAGTAGTTTCTGTGTTCATTATAGTTATTTTATTCAGTTGGTGTTAAATGAATTGACCAGATAATTGGAAACAATCTTAGAGAATAGACCTTTAATTTGTACTGGGTCATTAATCATTTTTTCCTGCATTGTATCAATGATTGTAGACAGTTGGTATATTATTTAACCAAAATGATTTGTTTTAAGATCTGGAGACTATGAGCCCTGTTTAACAGCTCATAAAATGTGCAAATTATGAAATTTACCGCAGGCCACTGTTTTTCTCCCTGCGGGCAATACTGGTATATATATATATATATATATATATATATATATATATATATATATATATATATATATATATATATATATATATATATGGGGGAATCTACTTTGAAATTATACTGAATTATATAAATTATACTGAAAGCTGAATAAGATTAAAAAGCAGAAGAAGTGAAGCCAGTATCACATTGGATACTAATCTTCCGGTTTTTGGTATAGACACAAGGTAGACTATTATCAAGCAAAGATACAGTACTCTGCCATTGAAAACAAAGTAAGCACAGTGCAGTCAGTAACTTATCATGAACTTGGCTGAGATCAAACGATCTGCCCCATGACCTTGACTGAAACACACTTTCTGTTCCTTCTAGGTACTCTGTCCCTCCTCTCTGCATTTCCAAACACACTGCATGGCTAAAGATAGTTATTCCACCTTGAACCGCTCTACATCACCTCCCCTGAGAACACTAGTCCCTCTTGTGAAACCTTACGCGCTACAGCATTTCTCACTTCCTGAAAGGGGAATAGAATGGCAGGGGGGAGAATATTCAGCATGGCTCACTTTAAATCAAGATAAAAGACTGAAATAGAAAATAATGTGGGGAACAAACCCCCGGATAGCCCAAGGCTCTTAATAGAAACACATGGCTGAAGGCTGAGGTGTTGTCAGCAGCCAACACAGTGATATTCCTTTTTGATAATCTGGCCTGCCATAAAATTAGAATAGCAAATACCTCCTGACAAAGATGCATGTTCCTCCTCTATTGTGCCATCATAAAAAAAGAGGGAAAAAACTCCACTGGTGACTCTGAATGCCACAAACTTCAATTTAAATTTACAGCGCTGCAAAAAGAGAAGTGATATGCACTCAAAAATTTTAATAACCTATTAAGTTACGACTTCAATTTCATTTTATGAATATTTTCCTTGGGGAGCACAGCCATCACCAGAGAAAGATCGAAATTTAAAAAAGATAAATAGTGCCATTAATCTACAACATTTCTCTTCCATTATCCCTGAAAATGAGGAGTTATTTTTGCTCAGATCCTCACGTAATTAGCTTCTTACACTTGATTCACTAGCCAGAAAATGACCATGTTCAGAAAATTAAAAATTTGCCATTAAGTGGAATTTAACATAATACCATTTATCTTTATATATTCCTCCGCTGACAGGCAGCAGCCTTGGATGTTGATCAGGCTTTTGTGTCAGAGGACTTAGCACTGTAAGAGACGCAGAGCTGTTAATGTGTGCTCAGTTAGCAGGTGAATATTGGTGATTTTAGCTGCTTTCACTCAGAATATTTATCCTACTAATGGTGCTGTCATTTGAAATTGGGAGTTGCCATTTGTGCTAAAATGAGAATAGGACTGAAACACGGTGTTATACTGTTTCACTCTATTATGAAGACAGATGTTAACATCCAGTAATGTGTCCACTTCAGTCTCAAAAGGCAAGTTGTTTCTTTTTGCTCATTTGTTTTCAGATGTTCATATTTAGATTTATATAAGGAAGTAAGTACATTTTTATTTATGCAGTACATTTAAAATCAAAGTACTCTACAATAAAATAAAAGAAATTAGATCCTAAAGCTTGATGCTACCATGTTTATACATTCCATAAAATAACAACAACTTAAATGTACAACTTAATTTTTTACCTGAAGAATTCAATTGTAAAAAAGAAAGCATTAATTAAGCTGGACATCGTTATTAAAACAACTATATTATGTCTGATAATGTCATTACTGGACTTTGCTTGGTTCAGCATAAATATCTGAGGAGAAGTTAGCTAACACTAAGCCTCTGTGACTCTGTTGCTATTATTTCAATTAGCCCCATAAAAGAGAATCAGTTAATGGTAAGAACCTGCTACTTGCATGAGTAATGTTTGCAGAGGAGTTCTCCTAGAAATCACATTTATGTAAGCTTACAACTAACATGACAGTAAAAGCAATTTTAAAAGAAAAATATGAGGAATTGTTTAACTCAATTGGAAAATGTTCAAATGTGTATCCACGGTCTTGATACTTTCGTGTTTGCCAGTCTACTTTTCAGTGGCCACATAAACTTGTCTGTGGAGACTTTGCCTTTCCAGCTGTGCATCCACCGCAAGCACCGGACTTCAAAGAACCAGCATGACTACTCTGCCATCATGTCTCCAACTGTGTCCAACAAAGTATAATCAAGGCTCAACTCTCTTAAGGACAGGCTTGATCTAGTTAATATCATAAATATCAGTCATAGTGACTTAAGATGAGCCTGTTAGCATTTGTTATACATAAACCTAACCACAGAAGGGAGTCAAAACACTGCCAAAAAAATCTTTTTCTTTTACAGATGTTTCCATAAATGGTAAAATTAAATAAGAAAAAAATACAGAAAAAAATAAATAAAATGTACAATGTACGGTATATGTGACAGCAGTTCCAATGTCAATTGAAATCATTTATTCTAACCATTGCAGCCCCTGGATATTGTTCTAGCCCACTAGCCTTAGCTAGCCAAGCAGTGTTTACTTAGCTAATATTATCTGTTTCACCAAAGCACATAGCTCTATTCTGGTCACTCTGAGATTGACTGCTGGTGTCTTTTCTGTTAACATTTTGAATCCACAGAAATCAAAGATAACAATCCTTTGCGTAGTGAAGATTTGTGTATCACATAACTGTTTTTGACATTTGATATTTACCAAAGACAGAGTGTGCTACTACTGTTAGCTCCAAAAGCTATGCCCCAAAAAAGCGAGATCCTCAGAGGTCTGAAACAGACATTCAGAAATTCCTTCATAAATAGTGACGTAGTTGCTTTACGATGGTGATTCAACTGCAAAATGAAACACGCTCAACAATCTTACTTTTAAATTGGAATATAACTAGAATACAACCAAACGGCAACCAGATTGCGGCGAGTCTAGATCACAAAGACTCTGCTTTTATAAATTAGACAGCAATTATTTGCAGTCCTTCACCAGTCAAAGTGATTATAGTCAGTCCAAGTTTAACCATGATTTTTTGGAGGCAGGTTGCCTCCCATCCAAGCAATCTGTCCAGTTACTTTGCAAGCAATTGCTCAACACAACCTCAATGCAATCATTGGGCAGCCATCAATTTTTCCTAGTTGCAATGAGGTTGCCATTAGATTTTTACTCTAGTGTGAATAAGACATTAGTCAGTGTACAGTATACCGAGATTCAGAAAAAAATTATTTTGGAAAACTAAAAATATCATGTGGTTTGGACAAAGAGAATAATTCACTTTTCTCCTTTGAACAAATACAAAAACCCTTAAAGCCATAGAGGATTAACTAGTATAGAAATGTTCATTAAGGCTCTAAAAGTTAATGTTCATTTTAAACACCAGCAACAGATATAAATTATTTGAAAATACCAAAGCAAATCCAGTGACAATGCATTTAAAATGATGTAATCAATGACTGAAACGTGCACAGACTGATTTGAATTGGAGGTTCTGTTCTGTGCTTCTGTGTGCAGTTCTGTCATTTACTTAGTTCAACACAAAAACATGTTGGTCATCATCTCACAGCACAGCAGGCTATCCATTAAGATCTAATTGATCATCAGAAGGAATGGAAGGAAGAAATGGAGTTGATAATGGTGAGAGAAACCATTTTGTCTCACTCCCATTACAGAGCAACAGCATTCTTGTTTAGTTATTATTCTCCTGTGACTATGAAAACAAGAAGTGAGGGGCCACATGCTGCACTTCTCTATTGAAAAACTTTCCCTTCTTATGATAGACCTGCACAAATCTTGTAAACCTTTAAAAGACATTAAAAAAAATATTGTTTCAAAAATACATGAAAACAGTTGAAATCATCGCAGGAAACGACGTGAGATTCATAATAATTAAATACATGCAACTTATACCACAGCTGAATTGTGTTGCGATGTGCATGATGTCACGGTACTGAAGCAAATTAGGGATACATGTTGTACAATGAAGTCCTCACATCAAGTGGTTAATGCAGGCTCTCGTCACCCATGCCTGCTCCCCTAAAGCAAAAGCACATTACCGGTAGCTTTAAAACTAATAAACTCATTTCATAATAAAATGTGCAGCTGGGCTGGTAATAAATCATTATGGGACTTCTTGTTCCCTTGATACAGTATTGAGGCATTGACCCCAATCAAGTGCTTGCAACAAATATTTGGAATTACAGGCTGGAGTTGATTAATTTCACAAGATTCAGAGATTCTTTAAGAAGATTAACTATAAATGCCTATGAGAACAGAAAGTGGAAAAAAAGATAGTAGATAAGTGGTAAAAATTTGATTCCCTGATGCTTTGATATACATTTTCTTTGAATTTCCTGGAATGAGCTAAAGAATATAATTAAATATTTGAGTAAAAAAAAAAAAATCATTTAAAATTGTGCTTCATTAGTTTTGTTTATGTGTTTTGGATTCTGGGGATTGTCATCAGGTTTCCACAATTTCTGTAAAGTCAAACAAGGCATGAAGTCACTGGTTTGTGATCTTATAAGATTTGGACTCTTACCTTTTGAAAATTATAGATTTTCTAGCAACAGAGACATACAGAGATATTTTAAATATCTAATGTTTAAATTATGAAGCAAAATCTTACATGTTTTCAGTGCAGATTAAGACAGATACTTAATAATAGGGAATAAAAACAGTGATTACAAGCAGACAATGACCTTTTTAAAAAGAAATTATACAAAATTATACGCAAGTTTCTTATTTTTGACCTGGGTTTTCTGAACTGTCAAAATTTAATGCCTCAATTTAATGCCTTAATTTGTAAGATTGGGGAGCTCAGGCCTTAAATCAGTCTTTAATTGGTTTATTAAAACCCTTAATATTAAAAAAAATAGATTGAGAGACGTATTTTGTTCTTGTGAGGTACAAGCTCATATATGTATCTATCCCCGGCAAGTCGGCCATATTCATGTGAAAACTTTTTAGCGTTTATAGAGTTCTAACATCATAAATGACCCCAGACTTCATAAAGGCACTGCAAAAATATTATTAAAGCTGACATCTTTAGTATAAGAGCAGGGAAGCTGCTTATCACACAATAGGGAAGTGTGGTATTCAATCACTTGTAACAGCAAAGGAACAGAAGCGCATTCTGAGGTTGCATCAAACTCCGCTACACGCATTTTTCACCAGCCCCTCCCTCTAAAACAAAACCAAGTATCCTCACATGCGAGTCACACATCTTTTCAGCTCCCTGGGGTTCTGAACAGTCTCTCTTGTCTTCAGCCAGTTTCTCTGCTCTAACCTGCAGCAGCCATCAAACCCATTAATCCATCCACCGAACACGACTATGACTGATCTGGTCGCCAAACAATTAATTTGTATCTCACTGTCGTTTGCTGTGGCTGTACACACTATCATGAAAGTATCAATGGCAGTTCCACCACCAGAGTGAAATAATAGAGTAATAAGGCAACCAGCATTTGACCTTGGAAGACAGCTAATTCATCTGCCCATCCATCTTAATTATTTCCTCTGAAATGGATACAAAAGGCAACCTGAACATTTCATCAGTTCTCACATGACAATTTCATTTTTTATGTGTTCGTAATGCCTCCATTTTTCTTATATGATGTAGCATTTCTTTGTCATGAATTCAAAGGAGTGGCCGATAAAGGCTACACCAGTGGAGATTAAGTGGTTTATTGAAACTTCATGCTAGAACCAAGAAGCACAATGAACGTTGGTACATTTACCCATAATTTAATTTCTTTGCTTGAAAATATCTACAGACGTCTTTCTGTCATCCGTATTATCATGTTTTCAAAGGCAGTATTAGACTTTAGGCAACTAGTCTAACCGGTTATAATGCTGGCAAATCAACAGGGATTTACTTTTTCATTCCAGAAGAAACATAACACTGAGCCACATTATTAAAACTTCTGATAACAGAAGGAAAAACACTGACCAGCTTGTTATGACTCAAGGTTCTCCTGGGAAAAAACTTGGGTCATGTGGACGCTACTTTGAAACATATCAATAGCAACAGCAGTTACTGATGACAGTGGCCTCACAGCAGCTATAGTCTCCCCACTACCCTGATTCTAATTGTTGAGCATCCATGAGAAAACTTTCCATTCACTGAGGCCACATCTCACATGACCCAAAACACAAGCTACCCCAAGAGGTCCCATGTCATGTTTTGATTGGTCTGAGCATGAGCATGCTGCCTTCTCAACATCTCCTTAATTTAACAATCAGGCTGAATATTTTCCAAGTAATTTTAAAGTTTTTGTTGTTACTAACTAACTAAGAAATCTGGATATATTTTCTCAGTCTACTGATTTCTCAGTGTTGCTACTTTATTGTTCCATCATCTCTATCAACACCTTGCTAGACTGATCATTTTTACTTTATTTTTAGACTTTTACGATGGATGAATGTGATGTCCTGCATTTAACTTTACTGGGGCAATACCAACTGTCCTTCAACGCTAAACCACTCAGGAGTGAAACTGTCTGCTGTCAGCTACACAGTGCTGGTGAGCAGCATTTGGAAGCACTTGTAGCTTGTCAGTCTCATTTGATTTTTCATCAGTGGAAGTTTTTAAGCATCTGACAGATGATTCAACATGTAGGTTCAGCAATAGCTGTCAATCAGTCGAGGGCAGCATGAAATGTTGCTGTGAAAATAAAGGGAACAAAGCTTTTCTTTGGCAAGTATAAATGATTTGTGCAATATGTTCCCTCATTTGTCCATCTTATTGGACATACAGTAGGTGATTGGCTATTAGTTTTTGGGATACCAGTAACAACACATTGTACCTCTTGGTTTGACATTTGATCTGTCAGCTTGTTTGTTTTCCTCACACTTGTAATCCTATTATTTAGGTCCATGTGATCAAGCTGCTCTTGATACTCTGATTTTCTCCCCAAGAATTGTGTTTGTAACAATGTTTTTGACACTTTCAATTAGATTTTCTGGAAGCTGCCAATTTGCGCTCAGCGGATAGAAAAAGATTTGTCTGTTATCATTATTTCAGTAGGACCCACATATTTTGCTCAACAGTTTGATTATTTATATTCATCACACATTAATTTAAGTGCACTTTAGCAGAGTAAAACTATTAGCAAACAGGAGTATTTCATGAGTCGGATTAGATGCATTTTTTTCAGGGGAATCTTGTATGAGTTAGACTTCATTAGTACTCAGCTAATTTTCTTGTTTGGACTTCTTGTCCTTTGCATTTCTTTCTTCCTAGGCCTCGGTAGTACTACGTTGGAGCAAATCTCCAGATCCACCACATTCAGAGTTATTTAAATCGGCTTTTTTTCTCCTGATTTTTGGTTTGAACTTCTACAGGACATCATGAACATATCTACATGCCTAAATCTAATGTACAAACTTGCTACCAGTGTATCTCAAAGGCGCTCTTTCAATTAAGATCTGGTGACTGTGGAGGCCATATGAGTACAGTGAACTTATTGTGATAGTCAAGATGATTCTTGAGATGATTTGAGCTTTGTGAAATCGGTCAGCAACAATACTCAGGTAAGCACCGACATTTAAATGACCCTCAACTGGTGCTAAAGATCCAAAAATATACTACCAGATTTCCCTCACATCTTTACACCATCTCTTGGACTGTTGATACATGCCTGGATGGATCCATGCTTTCATGATCCTCGCATCTGGATGTTGCAGCAGAAATTTACACTCATCAGACCAGGTGATTTGTAATTTTTTTAAACTTCTTTTGAAATACCAAACCAGGCACCCCATATACCATGCCACTAAACCACCTTTCTTCTCCATTCTTGGTTTGAATGTCACTAGGTCATCTTTATCGGGACTGCATACCTAAATGTGCTGAGGAGTTGCTACAATGTAACTGGTTGATTTGTACCTCAGAAAGTAGAGCAGTAGTGTGTATTTTCCAAAGAAGCATTAACTTTTTTTCATGTGGAATCTATGAAATGTAGCACACACTTTGGAGAGGTCAAGGGACTAGAAATACAGGTTTGGATGTTAAATAAGATATTTAAAAGAGAGCATATTAATAAAATGGTATTAACTGTGTGTCCTAATATAAAAAGGAATCCGGGATTAGTAACTTATTTAATTTAAAGTTAATCCCATTTTTAGACTTTACAATAACAGTAAATAATAAATAAAATAAATCAACAAAAAAAATTTTAAATAATAAAACTTGTGTTGTGACAGTCCTAATAGGGACACTAAAGTACAAACAAGCCTTCTGAACTGATGACATACTTCCTGGATAGGCCTTCAAATTATGAAAATTAAATTAAATGACTAAGTTATTGTTATTAGATCAGATTTTTTTCAGGTTTCTTTTGGAAGTAGATCAAACACTAAACCAGTCCGAAGTTTTCAGCTCTGTTACATTGATATTTTTAGAATATAAATTCATCTAAATTCAGAAAATCAGAAATTGCAATTCTAAGTACAAAACAAATAGAAGATACCATGAAGACCATGAAAGGGTGGATGAATCGGTTGGGCTTTGCCTGTGCACAGAAGGCTCAGATAAAACTATATTCGCTCAACAGCATGTTGATGTAAAAACAAAAAATGATGTGCATGCCACCCATACATACTGTAATAGATATTCAACTGAGAAAAAAAAGTTGGAAGTGTTGGAATGATATTGCAAAAGATAGAAAAAGCATTCCGCATTTTATGCGCACATTATAACAGTGTTTGATATAACCCTGTCTGATGCCGGGCTTTTGGCTGCCGTGCAGATAAAGCTGCTAATAGTGAGGCAAACGAGAATGCAAAGCAGGCCATCTGATAGCACAGAGCAGAAGGTACGAAGGAGGCATGTGTCTGGGAGAGGCAGCCGAGGAGCATTTGTCAGGAGACAGTGACAAAAGGGGGGTTGAAGGGGCCTTGCTCAACGCTATTCAGAGACAATTTGTAAGCCCGGCTGTTGAAGCCAGGCCAAAGACTTGTGAACAGCTGGAGCCCTGCCGTGATTGATAAATGCGGGCCTCCAAGAACTTCATTTTGATATGAATGAAGACAAAAGCGTGACAACATTCTGTGAGTGTTTAATATTACCATCATTAAGTGACGACAGTGGACAAACGTTCCGTCCTCAGCTGGGGATACACAATGCCAAAAGGGAGGTCAGTACCCTCTGCTAATTAACATTTTTATGACAAAATTCCTTTCTCTTTTCTTTTTTTTTTTTTTTGTAGCAGATTTGTAATTAATTCGGGTTTCAAGCTGAGTGATTAAAAGGACATTTAATCTGGATTTAAAGGGGCTGATTACACCAAGGAATACTTACCAAGAAAGCCCCCCATGTTAGCCTTTTGATGGTCACTTTTGTGGCCATTTTTAAGGGTTAAACATGTATGATATAGTGTTTTCCAAAAAAAAAAAAGTTTTCTTTCATATTTTCTTAAAATAAAATATTTTTGAATAGTTACAACCCTACAGATACGGAAACAATCATGTGAACATTAATCCAATTACAGTGTGTGCTGTGCTAATCATGCAATTAACAAATTTCAACATGTATTGACAACTGTAAAAGAGTTTTGCTGGTTCTCTGTCACAGGCTTTTGCAGATGTTGTGACCCATGTTCACATGGGTCACTGAAAGTGAGGGTGGCCAGCTATGATCTTTTCACTTACTGGGTTCACTGATTTTTAAACCTCTTTATCAACTGCTGATTTATATTTTACTAGATCAATAAAAGGGTCTTTGATTTGGAGAGGAGTTTCCAAACAAAATAAACTACTAAACAGGAAATTCAATGAGGTAATCCTTTTTTTCTTATTGATTATGTTTTTCTTCAAATAAGCTTTTTTCTTTTTTATCAACATAACGCAGGATTTCTCTCAGTCTCTTCTATAGAATTGAAAGTAAACTATGCACATTCATCCCTGACCTATTTAATGGCTGAATAGTGCCAAAGACCTACACAAGAAAATTGAAAAGTTTTCCATCATTAGGTGATATATATAGCTGTGACCGAAGTCCATAAAAATTGGGAATTGTTCTATTCTAATTTAAAATTCCATTTCAGACACTCCTCACAGTGACAAAGGAGAACATCCATCCAGTAATACAGTCGAGAATTTGCTGCCAGGATTCACGATGAATGAGTGAATATTGATGAAGTTGAAAAACTCCACCGGGTCCCTGTTCCTACATCACTCCAGTGGAGGATGGGATGGGGGGAAGGGCAGGTTTCACTGGGTTTCCATGGAGTGAGACACCTTTCTCAATATTCAGAATCTCAGTGCTCAGTGCCGAGTCTCAAAAGGAGATCAATCTCACTTTGAAGCACTGGGGGCTTCATTTGTTTGTGAAGGATGTGAGGTGCTGCCTAAATGACTATGCCAATTCTTCAAAACCCACTTGCAGTTGACACCAGGTGCCTATGCATTCATTGTTTTTGGGGGGCTCAAGTTCAGAGACACATGACTGAATCCGGCCCACTTTGGAAAGACTTGCTCACAGTAAAGACTTTGACACTTGGCAGTCACATTTGTTACTTAACTGAACCTTGACATTGCAAAAGATCAGAAAAGGGAACCATAAAAAACAATGAATGGGGACTAAAAAGAAATTTGGAAAAGTGCAAGAAATATACGAGCAATAAACAAGTTCAGACACCATTACTGCTGTGAGATTAGGGAGGATTTTTTTAATTCAATAAGACAATATGACAGAATCTAATTTATAGCTTGTAGGATATATTTTGAAATGAAATGAAATGAAAATATCAGAATTACTGGTAATAATACAAAAGCAGATACTAAAATAATCTTGCTAAACTATATAAACTTTTAAAAATAAAATGTTTCTATGCTCTTACATGGAAAAATGCAGTGCAATACATGATTGCTGGTTCTGGATGGTTTGAAGCTGAAGCAAAAGTAGATAATTTGTTTTCTTAATTGCATTTTTCCCCTTGCTTTCTTCTTCTTCTTCTTCTTCTTCTTCTTTGTTTTGCAAAGACTTTTTTATTTAATAATTATGTCTTTAAGATTCAAAGCTGCATGCAGAGAAGTCAGATTTTTACAGATAATTGTTAAGTCTTTGGCTTTAAAACAGTCCTACCTTTTTCATTTGTATTTACATTGGGGCACCTGCCTATAATAACAACTCTGAGAGTAACTGAGTAGAAAGGACAAAAGTACTGTCTGTTTTTCTTTTACTGGGATAAGTAAAACTCCAGGAGCCCAGGGAGGTGTTACAAACGTGTAAGTAGTGGGTCCAAACATAAATAAATACTCCCTCAGTTGCCTGAGCTTAACTAGCAGCGCGTCAAGCCATTCTTCTCCCAGTTTTAGCAGTTCAATGGCCCATGCGGTTTCCTCACAGTGTGTTTAGAAGAGGACCCTCCATGTCTGCTCAGTTGTGCCTGGTTTACCAACACTATTGATTGCAGGTGATGCTCTGGACAGAGTCCATCTGACCTCTGTAGGGGCTTAAATACATCATTGTCCAGAGAGGGGCCTCCTGAGACTCTGGTTATACTGTGTGTGCAGCCCTGAGCCTTACTCCCAGACACACTGATGAAGTGGCAGCAAAAAAAGTCAACAGGACAGATGGATAAGCACTTTTTTTTTTACTACTTTTCCCCGCTGTGCAAAAACTATAAATATAGCTGGAGGTCAGAGAATAGCAAAGCAGTTAAGACGTTTTAAGTTTGTCTGCTTTCAAAGCTGAAATGTGATAACTGCTACTGTCACAGTGGTTTACACAAGACTGAGACGGTCTTCATTCTCTTCATCGTGATCGTGCTGATCCGCGCTCTTGTTGCCTTGCTGTGAATTCTAATTGGCTTTATTAATCAGCAATCATGTTAACATTCTCCCTAATCTTTGTGGCAAGCTTTTGTTCCGTACACACCTCAGAGCCATTGATGGAAATGCAATGAGACATAGGTTTACCTGCCATGAAAGTACCTCAGCAGCAGTCATCAACACATTATGTTGAGTGAGGGGGGAAGTACACTTAGAATTAATTAGCATCAGACCTCTTGTAGCACTTCATTTCTGTAAACAAACGTTCTAATGTGGGGTAATTAATTAAATATGCCAAGCTTCCTTTCTGTTCGTGATTATCTTTCTTTCTGTTGTTCAGTTTTTAGGCATTAACTCTGGTTAGGAGTTGAAGTAGGTGGACATGTCAGTCCTCACAAAAGACTGTTTAGTCTTCTTATTGTGATTGGGAGCTTTGCTAATACAGTCAAAACATACTGCGATAACACAAGGGGCTCTAAAACATCTCCAGTATATTGATATCACACAAATTTTACTCGAAAATGATTAAACAATGGATTTACAAATTCAAAATTTGGAAAGTGCCAGACATTTAAGTTCAAACCAACATCATAATTGAATTAAAATTATTATTTCAACATAACTGACCTGATCCTAACTTTTAATAACATCAGAAAGCATAAACACATGGTTTTATATTAAGTAATTCATCCGTTAAGACTCTGTTTAATCATTTTAATGGTAATGGCAAATATTTTAAGTTGTTTTTTTTTTTTGCTGAAGTTTGTTGAAACTTTGGTTGCATCACTGATTACCTCTTTAACACTGAAGAATCGTCTAATTTTTAAGCAATATTCCTTATTTGCGAGCTTGTTTCTCAGTGACACCCATTTCAAAACCAAGGGCCCAACTTTCTGTTTTCCTTATTTCCATTTCATATCTGTGACACACTCCCAGCTCTGCATGAGAGCTGCTCATGGATGATGATTTTTGAATCGATTTGCCATTCTCACAAACGAAGGGCACAAAAGGCTGAGCAATCAGTCCAAGGCTGGCTGCTTTTGGCCCAGAGAGAGGAGAGATACTCTGTGAGTGGAGGGCAAGCATGGCTGATCTGAATCATGAAGAATAATGTTTAGCCTGGCAGATGATTAGGGATGTTAATTTTTTTTGGAGGGGGTGGGGGCAAACGGGGCTTGCACTTGGTGATGTCACTTTGGCTATCTGAACAATCTGGCAGGGCCAATCCTGGCGAAACGCTGCTCAATTTGCTGGGGCTCCTGCTCCATTTGCCTGTTAATGAGCACTGTTGTTGGAGGTACCCATGTGTACCATGTCATGAGGCTAGCAGGCAGCACCTTCACCTGACGCTCTGACCACAGAGGAAAATGGCAGGCGCTGTGACAGATGTTTTCACAGTCCTGGGGAGAGAGCCATGGGAGACCTGTACAGTCAGAGGGCCAGGATATATCGCTGGCAACAACTGCTACAACATGTGTCTGCATCAGTGTACATTCAGCATGCACTGAAAACAAGGAGTCAGCTTGATTAAAGCCATTTTTTATTTGAAACACTTGCTAATTTAGTATAGCTGTTTTTTTCTGTTTTTCCACCATGTTAGCCACGCTGTGACCACTCAGACTAATGTTGAGAACACAGACTGTGCATAAAGTGGGATGTAGCCACCGTGATGTCACACACCGGTTTGTCGGAAAAGTTAGGCACCACCTTGGTCCTTTGGAATTGGACGTGGCCATATTTGAGAAGATTATCAAGCTAATCACCTAAAACTAGCTAATTATTGCTGCAGTCACACGAGCACAATGACCTTGCAGGCTAGATCCTTTGAATTTGTTCCTTCCACGACAGAAGCCAGGTTTGTGACCACTTGTAGTCAGTTGCTATCTTCAGTGTGGCTTTGATGCATCAAGATGGAATGGTTACTGTTTGCGAACAGGTTGGTTCCCATTAGGCAACATGAGCAATTGTCTTGTGATTGAAAGTGGTTTCTTAGAAATTGCTGGAGTTGCATCCTGAGTCTCAGGGCAATTAGTTGGTCACTGCAAAAACTAGCAGTCACTGAATGCAAAAAAAAAATTCAACCAATTAAGACCAATCTTTCCTAGTCCTAAGTGGGTTACCTTCTTATTATCACTTTAGTATGACTAAGCTGCAATTTGGTTGACAATGTGCTTTTACATGAAACAAGATAAACATGCTACAGATTTGAAAGGTTTACTGAAAACTAAACAGCTGACACTTTAGTGTGTCTTTGAGTACAACTGAATCCTAAAAAAGAGGAAGCTGGATCTGACTGAGAAACCAATGACCCTGCATGCCCATTGTGACATGACAAGCAAATCCTTCTTTATCAACTGGTTTAAAGGCTTAAAACAAGCAAGTTCATTAGGAAATTGGTCAAATTTGGTCAAATTAGAAACCAGGTCGTTTTCCATAAGAAAGGATGCATATTTGTGACTGATGAGATTAGAGACTACAGCCTCCTTTTATATACAGGCCGTGATTATGGCCACTTTGAAGAGCCTGGCTCTATACTGGGACCCATTGCTGAAGGCAGCGATTGGTTTCCATTAATTTCCGTATGGCATAAAAATCAATTGGCAGACTACTGACGCTTGCATGAGTATTGTAATTCATCACTCTGAACTCTGTCAAATCAAATATAATACAGTGAGGGATTAAAAAGCAGGCTGATTGATCACAAGAGATTTGGAAATGATTTGAAATCAATCGCAAACTATATTGGACTTAAAAGGCATCCATTCTGCATGGCTTGGAAATCTCCATCTGGATCAGCAGTACTGTGAAGTGCAGTGGCAGAAAGTTGATTAAGCACTGTTCATAGGTTTCATTTTGAGGTATTCTATTGTATTGTATCATTTTTACTATTAACCTCTACATTTAATATGTAAGTAGTCTGCTTTTTACTTTAATAAATGTACAAAACACAGAAGTGGGTTGCAAAGCTTGCATATAAAGTTTTGCACTTTCAAACCAGCAACATAATGTCAATGTTCACATGTTTCAACAATTTTAAAATACAGCACTGTACACAAGTTTTAAGTCACTCCTCATTTTTTTAAAATATTTTGCCAGGAATAAGGAACGTAAATGTATGCTGTGATTTTAATTCATAAATCTGGAAAGAAAAAAAAGGAAATATTGTTCTAAAAAGTTTAAAAGTCAATATTTGTTCCAACCACCTTTATTCTTCACTACCTGCCTTCTCTTTGTCAATTCTCTCTCAAGGTGATCCTTCAGCCAGTCTTTGAGGAAGCCAATCCATAACTGATAGTTTTTCATTGTGTATGCTTTTCCTGCATTGGCAGTGTATTTGCGATCATTGTCATGCTGAAAAACTAAGCCCTTGTCAGTCATGTGCTTTTATTACATGGTGGATCCAAATCTGACAATATCCTATCAATTTTGACAAGACCACCAGCACCACTGGCTGAAATGCAGCCCCAAACCATGACAATGCCTCCACCATGTTTTACAGATGGATCACTGTTGTATCTCTTCCATGTATATTGATATGGATTTGAACCAAAAACTTCAAGCTCGGATTCATCACTCCATTAGATCTGTTGTCACTGATTCATTATCTACTTGTGTAATATGACATCCCTCAGCTTGTTCTCTCTCCCTCCTTAAGAATGGCTACCTAACATCTATCCTTCCACTGAGACAATTTCTGAGCAGGCTTCAGGGAACAACCGATGGGTCCGCTGAAAGACCAGATCTCTGAGATCCTGTAGAATTGCGTGTTATCTTTGGCAAGACAAATAAATGTGTTTACTGACAGGCCTTAAAATTTTTTTACATTTTTTTTCTTTTTTAAGAACTGGACTGAAGATTGGTGGAAAAGCAGGCAGTGCCCCCCAAAAAACTTTGAAAGACCTTCAGAAAGCCTTGAGAACTACTGCTCAAAACCACTTTAAAAAGTTGAAAAAGAGTCAGGTTGCTTGGAAGGAAAATCTAAAGAAATGCAGGGTGATTCAAGACTTTTGCACAGTAATGTATACATAAACGTATGGAATAATTCTGCATGATTGCAGAGATCTGGTATAATTTACTGCATTTTAACCAATTTTCTGTAATGAATTAAATATAATGGCCTTAACTTGCAAAATTGATAACTTTAAGTAAAGACTCTGAGTACTTCCTCCATACCCCAGATGACGTATAAGAGCACAGTGATGTAAACAGACTCCACAGCAACAACGAGGATTGTGGAAAAAGAGGAAGCCTCTGAAGCGAGATGAAACTTGAAGGTTGCTGTGGTTATTTATTGAAGCCTCTGAGTGAAATGTGCCAGTACATCATGCGGCTATACATTGTAACACTATTACACAGTGCATCATTAAACAGATCCATAAACCACACGGGCAACCAGACCAAATTTTAATGACAAAAGCGTTGATCTGAGATAAGTATAAATACGATGTAATTCAGCAAGGTTTCATGCCTGGTTAAGCATGTACATCTTTTGGCGGCCCACTAACTGATATTACTTCAGTGCAATATTTCAGAGCACATCAACATCCCGGTGAAATTAACTCTGATGTGTGAGCAGACCCGAGTCCAGCACTCCAAACTGTCTCGTGATTATATCGAGATAGATAGAGCAAGTTGTGCACAAAACTCCCCACAGTCTGCAAGCTGTCCTGGCAAATTTAAATACACCTCTGAAAAAATGGTAGAATCATTCTCTAATGTTTACGCTGCTGGAAAATAGGTAATAGATGTGATGCCCCGAGAGTGTTTTTGGAGGCAGTTGGTTTTTCCTCTGTCTGATTACTAAATCTAGGGTTGATATACAGATGTAAATATGCTGCTTAGAAGCACCCTCCTCCCCTATCCCTCCCTCCCTCTTCTCTTCCATCTGGCAGACAATAGTTTAAAATTCTTAATCCATGAGCAACCATTGAACATTAGTGAATTGCAAATTACAGATGTTTTACTGTCTCTCCCCCTTCTTTTTTTCCTGTTTTGATCTGTGCATCCCACTGTCACTCAGTGTCGCATACGCATCCCTGGCTCCTCTGCATTCATTAGACACCCTGTGCCATCATGGCACCATATGACACTGTCATCATTTGGTAATTAAACCTTTGCTCGTTTAAATATGAAAAGCTGGCAAGGGTGTGATCATAAACAATGTTGCGCAAACCAGATTTTCCAGACTAAATGAGAATTCGAGCAGCATCAAGCCAGAGGTTTTTTTTTTCTTTTTCTGTCTTCACTTGGAGCAAAACAATAATGAAAAACAAATGCAGGAAAAGTTGTCCTCGTGCCTAACACATCCGACTGTCGCCCATTAAAATTCATGTAAACTCCTACTTTATTTAAACCACAGAAAATACATTTTAGAAATGTTTTTATAGTCATAGTCACAGATTGCAGCTCTCATCTTTCAGTCTACAAGTAAACAATAATAATAAGCCAAAAGACGACAGCAGCCAACAACATTTTGTGCATGATTACATTACAAAAAGATTCTAAAATCAGACCCCTAAATGATAACTACAGGACACAACATCATTGCTGCACTCTTTTGTCCCCTAAACACAGTTATGTGCTTGATCATGTTGGACCAGCAGACAATAAAATCTCTTCGGTGCCTGAGGACAAGCGTCAACATCTCCCAGATTCTCATCTAAATTCACACAGGCCTCCATCACTGAAGATTTAGCCAAATGGCTGTGAAGAGGAGGAATGCCCGAACCATTACAAGCCAAACTACTGGCTTTTTATTACCGCTAAACAATCTTCCTCAGAGCCGTCCTTTAGCGTACCTCTGAGCTCAGAGCCGGTGAGAAAGTATGTGGGAGGAGGCCATTCAGTCACATTATGGCTTTCCATAGATCAAGGTCACAATTTTCATGATCATTACACCACTGAAGGTGACAGGAAGCATTTACAGAAGTGATCAGGAGCTTATGTGGGAGCTGCTCATCCGTAGATTTCTGGGGAGAGGAATATATGTGTATACACAGCTTCTCCTGCACCCACAGACACACAAACTAATCAGCAAGTCACACGGGCGCAACTATCATTGCTCATATAATCATGATTATTACGCTGAAGATAACTAGCGAGGACAAAGACAGAGAGGAACAGAAACAACAAGACAATGTGTGAAAAATTAAGAAAATCAAATTGTCTGAGCTGGACAAAGAATACAACCTTTTGAGTTTTAAGTCTGCCACCAGGAGGTGACTGCTACATTATGCATTCACATGCCATAGGCTAACACATGTCAGCGGCCCACTGGACAGAAGCTCTGTTTCCCATATTGCTGACATGTGATTGGAAGCTGTTGGCTGTCTGGATGGGACAGAGGCAGCTGGCGGGACACCTCCGAGCCGCCTCGGGCTGATCTCTGCTGTACACACACACACACACACTCACACACACACACACACTCACACACATAGAGGAAAAGAGAGAGGAAAAGATAGAGAGAGACGAGCTCCTGCTTCTCCCATAGTGATGAACCCTGGGCCTTATGGGAGGCTGGCTAATGTGTGCTGCCTTTATCCACTGAAACACATGCTTGTGTGCAGCTCTGCTAGTCACTGTTAGTGGTGGTTGATGATGAGGAGGATACTTTTATTTTCATTCATGTAAAATGATAAAAGAGAATGCTTGGGAAATGATCATAGCTGGACATGAGTGGCAATTAACTTTTATTGAACAAACAGTAAAGATACATATGATTTCCTTTATAGTTATCCAGAACACTCCTGACTTTCATTCCTGATGCCCTTACCAGCTTTGCTGCAAAGTCTCGCCAGTCTTTGTGAAGTTAAAACCAGAGGGGCACACATTTAACTATTCATGTGGAAAGTTTGATGGGGAAGAGGAAGGATTTAGCCCTTGTTCCCAGTGCAATAAATGCAACATGGAGAATACTTTTGAAAATGACAAGATACAGTCCTATTTTTAATCCGACACTGCAGGGCATATTTAACAGTAACTTCCAAATCTGCATAATGAATGAAGAGCCAGTTCTTTATCTTTATTCCCCAATTTAGGGTCTCAAAGAATGATAGCTATAACATATAACCCTGCTAAAAAATAAATAAATAAATAATAATAATAATAATAATAATAATAATAATAATAATAATAATAATAATAATAATAATGCCATTTTTTTCTTTCATGTTTAAATGCAAATGAGATGTTAATTTTTCTTAATGATTTGCTCTACCTGAGGCATGGAAAAGCTCAGAAACTCGACTGTCTGACTGCCTTTGTGCTCAGGCTATGAAAAGTAATTTAACAAAGTGTTTTCTAATCAAAGTAATGTAACCTGATCTCACTTGCATTTGGATCTTTAATACAATACAAAATGACTGGAACCACTCATTATGTGTGTGTGTGTGTGTGTGTTTGTGCGCGTTGAGGGGGTGGAGGGCTGCTGTTGAGGACTAATGACGGGACAGATCATCAGATGAACAGCCAACCTGAAAACACAGCAGACATGGAAAGGCTTTAATTGCAGTTAACAACAAAACGGATGAAGGTAACAGTTTTTTGTTTTTACGCTGTTTTGTTTTCTTTGTTTTGTTTTTTAAGGTCGCTGTAAGGACATTTACAGTTACAGTACGGATCCTCAGAGCAGATAAAGTTCTTCCTGTGTGGGTTTTATCTTCTGAAATACGACCCTGGCAGCTGTAAACTATGGCATTGACTTTTACGCCTATTCTTAATTTTTCATGATTTGCCATCAAAGACAGTAAGCGGTTAAATCGGCTGAAGTGAACTGACACACTCACTCTAAGTGCGCACACAAAGCAACAACTAAAATCTGATGTGTGGGGCCTACAGAGTGGCGTCAAAATGTCGATCAAAGGCTGACAGATTATTCTTTAACAAATGTTAATGACAAAAATGTGCAATGGCTTAATTTACTTACCTGTAAATCTATTCAGAAGACGCTCAGATATCAAGTTCAACCTTATTCCTAAGTGGATAAACGATATTATTAAAGAGTAATTGATTCCAGTTAAGTGTGAATGGACTAAATTGCTGACATCCGTAAAAATCGAGGTAAAAGCCTCTTTAGATTGCTTAATTATTACTGTTTATTCTTATTGTGATGTGCAGTGTGGATTTAATATCTGCAAAGTTATATATTGCAAAAGGTTCGTTTTTTAACTTGCACATACTATATTAACATGTTAAATATATTTTTAAAGCTGCTCGGTTGCATTAACAAGAGCTTAAGAACTGATTGTTTAGATTAGAATTATTTAATTATTGATATACTATAACATCACGTGAGCACTATGGGAGCTATTATAATCCCACTGTCATAAAATAAAACATTGAAAAAATAAAACCTTTTTTTTCTCGTTAAGAGACAGAGAGGACCGGACGTGTGTTTCCATGTCTGTGCTGTTATTCAATGAGGCCACACTCTGAGCTTATAATGACTTTATAACTCTGAAATATTAATCTGCTGCATCTTTGAGGGAACAGACTCTCAGCTGACAGCGCCAGAAACAATGTAGGATGCTCTTCAGCAGAGCAAATGCATAAATATATTGAAATAAAATCAGAGAAACGAAACAGAGATCGCGTTTTAATTTTACGTTTCAACTAGGGGATCAATGGAAAACAGTTGTAATGATCCAATTAATTATGGGCAAAATTAAAAGCAAGTGCAAAATCAATCTTTCACGGTGTAGAAGATGGAATCAAATTGATGCGCCATCTGTTCACAGGATTTGTAGCCCAGAGTATGGTAGCCTGGTTGCAGGAGCACAGGGCAGAGTGACGAAATCTAATATACAGTACGGTGTGGAGAGCTATTTTGTAAGTTTTACTGTATTATATGTAAGTGGGAGACCGTGGAGAGGCTGACCTGAACTTCTCAGATCCCCTGCTTATAAAACAACGACATTACGTCTTTGTACATATTTAAGAGTGGGGATTTTTGTTTGTTTGTTTTTGTTTTTTTGTTTTTTTGTGAAACCTATATCAAAATAACAAGGCTGTTATTACTATTACTATTTTTATTCAATCGTACAGAACATCTTTTCCAAATAAAAAAGTGGACATTAATATTAGGTTTACACGATGTGCAAAAAGAGCCTAAATGAGCCTCCATTCTGCAGCAAATTCATCTAAATCAACTTAAATCTGATGACGAACCCCTCCCTTAAATCTAAAAGGATTAATATTCAACTTACAACGAATGGTGTCAGCTCCCCTCTGCAGGGAAACTCAGATCGATTGGTGACGTTGGAATAACGCGAGGGAGCCAGCCAGCAGCCTGCACAGGAAGAAAAAAGGGGGGAAAACTGATATGACACCTCTACAGAAATAAAACTTCTTAACCACCACTCAGACGCCTCGATCATCCTCCCCACAGTTGCCTGAAAGTGTGAGTTGATGTTCGGCGGGTGGAGCTGCTGGACCGTCGGTGCTCCTTCTTCCCTTTCCACCTCCTTCTCCTCCTCCTCCTCCTCCATGCCACCTCTCCTCTCTCCTCTGCACAGGCCATTAGGAAGCGGGGCAAAAGATAAATTGCTCTCTGTCAATACATTACACCTCTCCTAATGGGTGCACACAGGCTCCAAAAACATTTTCCAAACTCTTGACATGCAGTCGCATCGTCTTAAATGCCGCTGCTGCGTGTCAGAGCGGAGACGAGACAGTGATTTAATTTCTTGAAACTTTAATTCATTTTATTTTTTAAACAACTCGTTTCAGGTTTCTGGTTTTGGTGCTCACGTGATGAAAAGTACCAGGGATTAATTATAACAAGTAAAACTTTGGGGGGGGGGGAGATATGTGTAAATATGTGTATTTATACATGTCAGTTCTCCTTTTTGATATATATATATATATATATATATATATATATATATATATATATATATATATATATATATATATAGTTTTTTGTTTTGATTTTTTTTACCCTAAATGACTTTTTATGAGCTCTCTGATCCCAGGCTGTAACTGCTGAATGGAGCGGTCCCCTCCTCCAAAAAGGTTTTTAACAGAGGGTTCAGGGCCCGCGCGGTACCACACGTGCGGTCCAAATAGGAGCCAAACAAAGTA
The DNA here is from genome assembly GCF_051167445.1 of Perissodus microlepis. Lineage (NCBI taxonomy): Eukaryota > Metazoa > Chordata > Actinopteri > Cichliformes > Cichlidae > Perissodus > Perissodus microlepis. The sequence continues at coordinate 11,511,712 of NC_140468.1, forward strand.
AACAGACAAACACACTGATATCATTTGCTCTAAATTATTAATAATAATTTCACCTCCTGCCTAATTCTTGTATGGGGAGGATCAACTGTGGGGTGCAAAAGGGCAAGAGAGAGAGTGAGAGAAGGTGAGTAGAAAACTGAGGGAGGGGGATGACGATGGTGATGGTGGCGGTGGTGTTAGTGATGGTGGGGGTCTTATAGGAGGGGGGAGAGAGAGAAAAAAAAGAATGTAGCTTTAAGGGAAATGTGCAGCCGGGTGTGAAATTACAGCCTATAGTGCTACATATTGTACCAGAAGCTCTCTCCAAAAACAGTAACAAAAAGAGAAATCATCCTCTAACCTGACCAGGAGGCAGAGCGCGAGATGTGGCCGTCTGCCCCCCAGTACGACCCCGCCCATCAGCGACCAGCGACCCCGGAGATACATATGTATATGTATAATATATATATGAATTGTGCTCAAAAATGCGTTATTTTTATTATTACTATTAATATTATTATTATTATTATTATTATTATTATTATTATTATTATCATTATTATTATTATTGTTATTATTATTATTGCTTCAGGTGCATAGAAATACTAGACTTTTATTTTGGTAATTCTAGTCTCTTTTATATGTGAAAAAATCTAAGTGTTATTTTTTTGGTCTTTGTTAATAATTAATGTTCATATTGTATTTAGAGCCTTATAAAATAATGTGTTTTTTATATATATATATATATTGACATATTCTAACTGTGTAAAACAGGATGCTAGTAAGATTAAATAAAACGCACCATCTTCACTTGTCTTCATCATCATTGTTGAAGTCCAAGATTCTCCATTTTCGGATGGCGAAGTTATCAGTTAATAATTAATAACTTTGCAACCCTTTGCAGGAGTCTACAAGTCTACAACTGACAGATATTTTTACTCGAATACTGTTTTTCACTCCTCAGGTTGCAAGCATTCAAGTGCACCCCAAGTTTAACTTTTTTTTTTTTTTTTTTTGGACCACTTTGACAGCCACCTTTAAATTTGAGAAACTATACAGCGCCATCTACAGAAGTTAGGCGGCACTGCTGCGTGCGTAGCAACTTTCACCTCCAACCATCACCCCGGTTCAGTTTGAACCACCGCAATCATCATCACAATCAGCAGAATGTAGTAAAGTGAATACATGTGCATTTACATAGCCAGTTTCAACATTTCCTATATCGGATTAAAGGGAGAAATAGGATAAAGACAAAAACAAAATGGGCCTAAAGTGGGCCCAGGGCTGGCGGCAAGATCAATAATATTATAATATTAATATTTCTTTTAAAGAAAAGGGAAAAAAAAGCTTAATAAATAGGAGAGCTACTTCATAGCTTTGAAGAATGGATGGATGTCCGGTATATTCCCAGAAATACGCTTGTTAGTCCGTTTATTATAGGGAGGAAAGAAATCAGACGAAAACACACATTTAAAATATATATATATGTATATGTATAGCTCTAATTCATTGATTTAAAACTTCCAATATGTGATCATATAATTCACTGCCGTTATAATGTCTAATAAAGTCTGATATTTGTAACTCGCAACTCCTTATTTATCTCCCTCCCCTTCCTGCCGGTGTGACAGACCCAGAGACCTCCTCATTTGGACCCCCGGTTTTTTGCGTTGGCGAATCACAAAGTGTTGGCATCTATTGCCTTTGTCTGACAAGTCATCCATATAAGCAAAAGGGGGGTCTGCAGAGGGGAGGGGGAGGGAGGGAGGGGAGGGTTGCAGCTTTTAGAACCACAGACACAGAGAGAGGCTTCATTTCCAACCCAAAGATCCAGCCTAACGCATCCAGCGCGAAAGAGAAACCCCGACGTGTGTGTGCTTGTGTGTGTGTGCGTACGCGCAGGTTCCCTTCGCCGTTTTGACGTGTGAATCAAAGCCACCAGGACTAAAGGAGATACCGGGCCCTGCACACTGGAACCTGAACGTTTCGTTTCTGTAAAAGAGACCCAGTTTGCTCGCTGGCATGCTGTGAGAATTACCTCTGGTCACTCCAGGCTTTGAAAAAATACCGATAAACTGAGCACAGGTCGTGTTTCTGAAACAATCCTTCGGTCATGCTTTGCACCTGCCAGACCTCCGCTGCAGGACGGGACTGTTAAAGAAAAGAAGGGCAACTTTGAGGGGGAAGAAGTTGCCATTAGATCGGTCGCTGAAGCGGGGGTGGAGGGGCAAACTTAGTCCCTCCATCGAGTAGAATCACCTTTTTTTCTTCTTCACATTTTCATTCTTGATAGGAAGGCGAAACGGCGACTTCAGTTGATTATCTGTCTTTCCTTTGCTATCCAATGGATATTCACTGCAAAGCAGACCCCTTTACAGCGATGCACCGTAAGTAGCACAACCCGAGTTTCTTTGCCACTGCAGCTTTTGCATGCATGCGGATAAAATAATAACGGGAATATATAATATTTCTGCACAGCACAAAGGCGGCTCGCGGCAGCCTGTATAGCAATTTGGGACGCAACCGGCATCTTCGTGCATTTAAAAAGACAAAATTACCATCTGATAAACGGACGAGCAGAGCCTCAAAAGGAATCATAAGACTGGCAGTGGAATAAATATTATATTTAATACGAATTTCAGACCTTATATCTTTCGTGTGCGCGAATTTGAACCTCGCGAAATGTTCTGAAATTGTCACAGCCAAGCTGCTCCGCTCACAGCAGCAATGTGCACAAATTCAACTTTTTAACCACTAGTAAACAAAGAACATGCGTTGGCAGGTACTTTGTAATTTACACGTGCATCCCCACGTAGCTTCCCGCGCAGCGCGCGCGTGTGTGTAGGCCTAATAAGTCAGGACACATTACACATCTATTACTCAAATTATCCAGCTAACAACAAGCTCTGTGTGCAGCACTTTGTAGTCAACGCACAGTGTGCTTTACTCGTAATTTGGCGAATGTGTGTGAATTATTGATAATCTCTCCGTTTACTAAAATAATATGTAATATGAGTAATCAAGGCTTGTTCAATTATTTAAATTTGCATGAAGGGAATGAAGGAGCTCGAAACTTAATAGCCAACAGGAGCCGTGAGGTTCTAAGAAAATATCAAGTCTTTGTTTCGACTGTGTGAAACTTTCATGGAGTGTCAAAAATATATTTATATTATTTTTTAAATAAATTTCGGGACATGCATTTCCGTTGTGAAGGAGGCTTACAGGTCCAATTTAAGGAGGAAGATGTCACAATAAGAGAGATTATTTACAATAATATTTAAATATTAGAAATAAACACATGCATATTCTAAATAATTTTGTGGTTGAGTAGGTGAATGTCACATCGATATTTATTTATTTATTGAAAGTATTTTAATTCACGATGTTTGTTTTAAAAGGTTAATGTTTGAGATTGATTTTTGTAACTTAATTTGAGTAAAATATATATACATATAAAAAAATACATCAAGCAACATTCATCAAAATAATAATTACAAAAAATGTATTTTAGTCAGTTTTTATTTTGTGAAAATATGTGACCAAATTAAATAAATATTAAATATCTTACATATTGCTTTGCTCTGATCTCACTATGTCCACTTTTAAATCTCCAGCAGTTGAAACAATCATACAATTTTTGCGATTATTCTGAAAACATTATTATTTAGTCGCTTTGGTGAAGCTGTTTGAGAAACAAAGAGAAATATGGCATTGTAATTTCATAAAATTAAAATAGAGGCAACATACTTTTTTAATGAAAAAATATATATTTTTTAAATTACACCATTAGAGGGTTCTCGATAATAATAAATGCATGTAGGTCAGCCTACTCACTTATATTACACACGCCTTTGCTCCGTGATTTTTTTCTGCCTGATATAATTTTTTTTAAATACTTACCTGCCTGGACCTTCCTGTCTATTACGACCTTATGTAATGTTACGTCTGTTTCTGGTGTTGCTGTTGTATCCCACGTAGGGCACGGAGGTGTGAACCAGCTCGGCGGGGTGTTTGTGAACGGCAGACCCCTCCCGGACGTGGTGAGACAGCGGATAGTGGAGCTGGCCCACCAGGGTGTCCGGCCCTGCGACATCTCCAGGCAGCTGCGGGTCAGCCACGGCTGCGTCAGCAAGATCCTGGGCAGGTAGGTGAAAACTCTCAGCCCTGCATTCAGCCAGGCAGGTTTTCCTAGCAGGAGAGTAAGTAACGCAGATGTAAAATAATGTGGGAAGAGAGAATTGAACATAACCTACTAAACTCAGCTCTGCTTTTAATAATCTTGAAATATAAATGAAAACTGCCTTTGAGTAACCGTTATAATTAGCAGTCTGTTAGTTTGGGAGGGGTCAGATGACTTGTTAGTTTAGTGTCCACTAAAAGGATTTGACAACAGAACTATATGTTTGCACAGCGTGCGGTTTCCTGCTAGTAATTATTATTTTATTTATATTTAAAGGTAACGATTAAAACTGATTGTTTTTTTTTTCTTTTTTCTTTTTTAAAGAAGTTAAATGTTTCACACTTTCGTGTTAAACAAAACATAACTGGATTTGCCCACTCTTAAGGTTAACAGTCCGTTTATTGTTCGCATTGATTTAATTATTGCAGGTTTTTATTTAAAATACGATGTTTTGCAGATACTACGAGACTGGCAGCATCAAACCAGGGGTAATTGGCGGGTCTAAACCCAAAGTAGCCACGCCAAAGGTTGTGGAAAAAATAGCAGACTACAAGAGACAAAACCCAACCATGTTTGCCTGGGAGATCAGAGACAGACTTCTGGCAGAGGGCATCTGCGACAATGACACTGTTCCCAGCGTCTCATCCATTAACAGGTAGGGGAAAATGGAAATTATAGAGTGACTTCAAAATAAATACACAATTTGGATTTTTTTTTTTTTCCTTTGTGAATGTAGTTTAGGTAAACGACGGGCTGCCGGATGTAAACACTCTAATGAAGAGGGCCGGCAGGGCGCAAATTGAAAATCATTTATCACTGTATGTCTGTGCTAAACGTACCACCCACTGCAGAATATTGTTTGACCAACTTCTTGCTGCCCGGCACGCCGAGGCTGCCTGCGGTCTCAGAGGTGCAATTCAATCTTTCAGGCCAAACTCCCTCAACAATCAGCAGTACATCCAGGACTGAGTGAATCTGTCGAGATGAAAACCGATCAATATTCGGTGACCAGATCCCGTGGCGCTATAAAGAAGGCCAATTTTCTTTAGCACATCTAATGTGCTGGAGCTACTGCACAGAGAAAGCAACGCGGGTTTTTCAGCAAGATATTATTTTGGAAATATATATATATATATATATATATATATATATATATATATATATATATATATATATATATATATATATATATATATATACATCTTTTTATCACATTTTCAGTTCATTCACAATTGTCCCTATAATTGCTTTCATCTCTTCAAAGTATTTTTTTAACAGCATATAGTTATAGCCTGTATTTTGAAAACGGCAGTCACAGCAAGACCCAGGACATCCCCACTACCACCTCACCCTTCCTTACCCTGTCCCCCTCCCACCACCACCACCACCAGAGATCCCTGGTGATGAACTTTGGTTAAGAGGCACTGTTCCATAGAGCCAGCATCAGCATTACATTTTAATGAGCTGATGGGAGAGCATGGACAGCTCCACACAAGACATCTTTTAAATAGAGAAAAGGCTGAAGAAAATTCATTTCATGCTTCGTGGCTGCTTAAAAAGCCCCATTTAAGGAGGCTCAGACACATGTATGTGATAAATTCAAAATGTACATTAATATCATTAAAAGAGCCCTATAAAGTTTTTCAATTCCAATTAAAGCTTTCTATTTTGGAAGGAAGCTGTGTGTGTGAGGGGGGGGGAGAGACTTATGTGTCTTTGTTTATGTGGGAAATTAAAATGCGAACACAAAGCGGTGTAATTCTATCAGCCAAATATGAGAGCTACTTTGAATTTCTATTATGGCTTAATGCTGAATATATTTTTCAGTAGAACTCATGTAAGAGTTCAGTGTCTTGCTCCAAAAACACATATAAATGAAACTCTATGGGCATTTGCTTTGATTTAGCTACGGCTAAATATTTTAACATAACAATGAAATTTTAACAATGAAAACATTCTCAGTGGTTCGGTCAGTTGCAGACTTAGATGCAGCAGTTCTTAAAAGTCACTATAATAATATCTTAATACATTTCAAGAAATGTTTGTACTTGAAAAAGGGGTTTTCCCAGTTAAGTAGTTATGTAGAAAAAAGAAAAAACAAGGCCATAGCCAGAGTCTTTTCCAGCTGGATGGTTGTGAGTGAGTGGGGCCAGTTGTGGGTTTCTGTGGCAGACAGTTTGACCTCAGGACTTGTGACAAAGGGGATGCTTGATTTAAACACCTCTCCCCTGTGCATGCATTATTAAATGCTACAGAGATAGTGTTGTACTGTGCGTCAGGGCCACCACAACCAACAAGTAACGCTACCTTGGGTGCTAGACATAAAGAAAAAAGGTCTTCAATGGCGTTCAATATTATTGATTCAGGAGTAAAGCAATTTTAATATCTCTTCAGGGGATTTTCAGCAACAGCCAGGTCATTAATTCATTCTCCCAAATTGCTTATTCAATATCAAGAACATGGATACCAAATAAAGTCTTTGAATTTATGTAGCACACACAAGTCAAGGGGTCGAATAACTGTTATGGGGAGAAGTGAAAAAAATTAAAACATCAATATGCGCTTTCTGCAAAGGCTTGTTGTTAGGTAGCTTTGCCTTTGAGGGGAGTTTTCTTGGTTTTTGTTTTTGTTTTTAATTTGTGACAGTGTGGGATTAATTTTTCTGAAGGCTTCTGGCACCTACAGTAACATCGATATCGGATGACCAAAATAAAAAGAGCATACTATTTTTGATTCAGAGTTCTAATCTACATAGTCACAAATGAGCGATAAGAACACCATCTAAAAGGCTCTACGGTCCTCACACCGCCTTCTTTTTTTTAGTACTTTTAAATGGCTCTCGTGGCATACGTGATGAATAGTTTTAAAGTTTACAAATTATTGTGACAGCTCCCTCTCTCCCCAGTTGCCATTCAGATTAAAGGAATCTAATGCTGGCGTAAGCTTGTGCAAGGCAATAAGGAACTATTGCTTTCCTGTCACATATAATTTATAGCTTTCTATTTGCATCTGTTTGCCCGTGTGACTAATCCCCAACTTTTTCTCCCCAAGCCCCGATCAATACAACCTCATCCGCACTGGCACATGGGGGCTGGTGGTTCTGCGGAGATGTTTGATCTGGGAGGCAAAGCGGGCTGCTATAGGGCTGTGATCGGCCCAGTGAAACCCCCTTCACAGTGGGGGAGAGAGAGAGAGAGAGACAGAGAGAGAGAGAGAGAGCGTGCTGATTAGTGTGGGCCAGGTAGAGTCAGTGAAGCTGATCATTGAGGTGAATTGATGTGATTTCATGCTTTGTTTGCAAGATCACTCAGACCAAAAGTGCAATGAAGACTTTTCTTCAGTCTCACCTTTAAGGTAGAACCAGTGACCAGATCCCCTCTTGTGTATGAGTTACATTTGATAGCTTATTCACAGTAACTGCTATGACTGATTTCTATGCATAGATAAGTGTCATATATGTGAGGTGACATGTGCTTTTCTGGTGTTGCTCAGGATCATCCGAACAAAAGTCCAGCAGCCTTTCCATCCATCTCCTGATGGGACATCTCTGTCGACACCAGGCCACACAATTGGTAATATTACAGCTCCCACGTGTGCTATATATATATATATATATATATATATATATATATATACATGTATATCAAATTGGAGTTGCTGATTTTTTTTCTGTCTTTTTCTCAGTACCAAGCACAGCCTCTCCACCTGTAACTAGCGCCTCCAACGACCCTGCGGGATCCTATTCCATCAATGGTATTCTGGGTATTCCACGATCCAATGGTGAAAAGAGGAAAAGAGATGAAGGTAAGTGAGATTTTTACTTTTAAGAAAAAATGAACACATAAGATCAGGAGAAAAAAAAGTCTTTTTAAAAACGAGGTTACAGCTTTGTACTATAAAACCCTCTGTGCTGAACATGCAATTACAGCATTCAAACCTGCTTCAGTTCCAGTAGATGACCCTTATAAAACACCTAAGTCTGAACTCTGTTACACTGCTGTGTCAACCTGCCAAGGAGTCTTTTGATTTGAAGACACGACCTCCGCTGTTGTCTCCTGCAATTAATCTTTATGGAAGTGATTAAAGGGCTTTAGATAATTACATGTCAAGATGATGTAGCCAACCACCCAGGTCAGTCAAGAAAGCGGCTATAGCTCTGTGGAGGGCTTGTGGTTTTTGTTTTTTTTTTTTAGAGCAAAAGTGGCTCTAGTTTTGCAGCTGAAATCGTAGGTTAGTGGATGTAAGGGGGCCTGAGGCGATATAGATTATTGGTTCTGTAAGCAATAGGCTTCCTTAATGTCACTACATAAGAAGCTGATGAGAATAGCTAAACAGATGCACTCGTGTTACAAGGCGTGTATGGGTATGGAGGGATGATGTCGCTGCTGAAAAGGGGCAGTTATCTCAAACAGGGTGGGGAATGAGTGCCTTATTTCTGCAGTGCTCTGGAATGAGAGCTAATCAGAGCGCGGCAGCAGTTTACATAGCATCTTCTTTGTTCTGGCGTTTGTTGAGAAGCACAGGGGTTTGCGGGATATTGAGTGGAATTGATGTTTTATGTGCGTGCAGGGAGGGAGGGATGACTAATGACCTGTCAGAGGTAGATTTCCTGGCAAAGATATAAAAACCAGCATGACGTGGACATGGCAAATGACATAATCAAGTCTTTCCCTGTAAGAGATGCAATCGCAGTGGCATAATGCAAACGTCTGGTATTTTCAAGGGTTCATTTTCAGTCGTTGGAGGACCTCTCATATTAGCCAGGGTGTAATGTCTAGTCACTGAATGATAGAATGCACACATTTCTATGCAGATTGCTACTGAAGGGCAAAGAGGTATTAAAGGGCATGGAGAGGAATAAGGTGTGTGTGTGTATGTGTGTGTCTGAGAGAGAGAGAGAGAGAGAGAGAGAGAGAGAAGGAGAACTGGCCTGTTTTGTGGAGGTCTTCCAGGTGACAGCACCATGTTTCTATGGCTATTCAGTCTCAAATGATTCCCCTGATGTGCTGCCATTTCTGTGATTTAGGTGCTCGTCCAGCATTACATAGAAAGAGACGAAAGCTGCATGTGTGTGCGTGGATGCATGTGTCTGTGTGCGTGCGTGTTTAAGTCAGTGTAGGGCTCGTACTGACAGAGATGGTGGAGCTTTGGTTCTTATATACTCTCGCAAAAGCCAGCTGGTGCCTACCTGAAACTACAGGGTCATGGATACTTCATCTCTCCAAAACATAAAACCTTGGGCCTTTGGCCACACACAGCTGCAAAAGCAATGTCTTGCCTCAAGCCACAGTTTGTAAGAATAGTATATTACATACGATGCTACCCTGTAGACACAATTGTCCTGTTGCTGTCTTCCCTTAAAGTGCACTTTACCAAACAAAAAGATTTTGCTGCAGGTAGGTTAAACTGTCCATTGCACGAGGGCTCTCGCTACAGTTATGCCATGTTCTCTGCATGATGAGGAATGCAAAGATTTTTTTTAGTAATAAATTTGAGCCGCTGAGTAAATGTGATTCACTGTGTGAATAATGTTCTGACATTTGAGCTGCAACTCCAATCCGTCCTCTCTTGTGGTTTAGGAGACCGATATTGCCATGTAGCAATATTTTAGGGGTGTATTTTTGGAAGTAAAGCATTTATGCATGATGTGGACTCCGCTGACGTCACATTTAAGCGGTGGTTGTAGCATTTGCATATTCATGTTATATACCAATGAAAGCAAAGATGTTCTGAGATGTTAGAAAGATATTGCTGTTATCGGAGCGCTTCATTGTTGTTTTGGGTTCAAAGCAGATTTTCTCTCTGTGTTTCAGCAATGCTGTTGTTTGCTGTTCAGACATATCTTCCTTCACTCAGTAGGCAGTAGTGTATACTGGGTTAATGCTGGGATTAAATTTCCTCACAGCACAGTAGCTTGCCTGAGCCCTATTTAACTTGGTAAGCCTCATGATTATTATGGCACAAGCAGTCATTATCAAGGGTTGAAAACATGAACAAAAATGAGAGAGAAGGAAAGGAGGGGAAGGGTTAGGGAGGGGAGGCGGTGTGCAACACAAGCCCCGGTGAAATGGATTGGCCGTGTAGCCCAGAGTATTTGTTTTAGGCAGTAGCCGTGGCTCTCTGCCAAGCCGGCAGACAGCTCCTAAGTTTCCAAGTCAGCAGTGCCCTTAAAAAAGGTTCCCCCATTACAGGCGGGATGTAGAGATAATGTAGTGTGACACACGTTATGTACACTGGGTCTCGGCAAGAGGAGCTTCAGGGACACAGGTGTCATAAGAGCCATTAATCTGCTATTGTCACGTGTTATTACAAATTAAAAGTAGCATGTTACACTTGGCAGCCATTGTTGCAGACGGACAGGGTGTGGGAGAGAGAGGGAGGGAGCACGAGCGAGACCCCAGGAGATGGTGTCTTTGGTGACCACGGCTGTCTGCACGTTTTACAAATTGACATATATTAGAATTCGCAATTCTGCAGAGAAAAGCTATTACCTCACAGATTAACATCCAAGTACCCCACCACCCGCCTCACCCCTGCATCCCTGCTCGAAAACCCCCCACTGCTTCTGACACTGTGGGCTTCAGAAAAGACAAAGGAGAAGCTGCTTCTCCCCGAGTGAAGTAAAAACAGTCGAAATATTTGAGCACAAATTTGCTTTCGGTGTTGTTTTTGAGTTTGTTCGTTTTTTTCATGTTATTAGTGAATGTGTGTAAGAGCTGAACTGACTTAAGCAGACAACTCGGAGGCGTGCTGATAACAGGCCGTGTCCATGAAGTGTGTCCGGTCCTTTAAAGTGATATCATATGTCCTTTCAAAGCAACTCGCCAATTGCACAATCAGACCGGTAGATGATTCTTAATTTCAGTCATTGTGTGTGCTTTTCTTGCTTTTTGTCTGGCTTTCTTTTTTGATTCATGAAAGAAATACCAAGAGAGAAATTTCATGATAAGATGATCATCATATATTTCAAAACCCAACAACAATAGCCAGTGGCAGTCAGAATGGATGTGATTCTGTGCTTCAGTAGCTGTTGAATTAATTATTTCTCATCTCTGAGCGTCATGAGGACTGAACTGAGGCGTGTGGATGGAGATGAGTGATGGAGCGGGCCGCCGTCACACCCTGCTCTGTGTATCAGCATCTGTTTTGGGAGAGAGGAAGAATCAACACAGGAACTGGGAGTGCAGCAAAATGTCAGCACCGAAGTGTAACCTCCGAATTAGATTAATAAAGCCTTTAAAAGCTTGGCAACATCACAACAAATTAATGGCCACCAGTAGGTGATATTCGACGTACCCAAACTCTCAGGAGTAATCACATTTTTTTTTGCAAGTAATCAATCAGGCAATGTTTGGCTAATAAAATGTGAAATAATGCAAAAAAAATGGGTTTAAAGTTCTCAAATTCTTATTACCAAAATTTTATTTCTGCTGAGCTACACAATTTGTTGTGCCTACAGTAACACAGAAAAAAACATATTACATCCAGAAGACAGTATTTCATCTATGTTTACATAATCAGAATAATCAATTAGCAAGCCAAAATGAAGCTGAGTTCATCCAATTTGATGCAAACGAGTTTTAATTTGATTTCATTTAGCCAAGAATTGAATCAGGCGGGAAATTATACAGGTATATTATTGTGAAATACGTGAATGTGTTGAGGGAACAAACTCGTATGCATGTTGACATGTTATTTAAACACGAAGCAGACCGGGTGGGAGTACAGTTGGGAGGGGGCAAAGCTCATTTGTCTAAGGGAGTCTTTCCTGACCTCAAGGTGCCTGCTCATGCCTCAAACACAAACTTCAAAACTCAATTTTCATTAAACAAAAGACCTTAAACTTTTATTCTGAAGCCCCTCTCTTCTTCTAAGAAAAGCTGCTATTCATACTCAGTCTACACTTCATTTGCGATAATTGTTATCAAAAATAACAACTGTGACAGAGAAGCCAGTCACTCAGACCGACTTCAGACTCGGAGTTGCATTGGCTTAAGTCTTCTGCTAGGGGTCATGACCTCTGGGTGCCAATCCTGCAGAGAGGAGGTTGCTTCATAAAGCTGGTTATCTGATCTGATGGAGGCTACTCCCTTGTTACCAGAGTGTTAATACAGACCGATGTCAAGATGAATATCTTCAGTGCCAGCGGTGATCAATAAGTGACCACAGAGCGAGACAAGCAACAACAAAGCCACTGTGGTCAGAGATTATTATCACTGCAGCGTAATGGGCAGATTTAGAAATGTCCAGATGATGGGTCGGACTTTCGGAAGAGATTTTGAAGCACTTATGCAAGCTGATGCATTTTTATTTAACAATATGTGTGGCTATATAAGCAAAATGTTAAAGTTAACATTTCTAAATTAAAATATCTCGCTTTTCCAGTATTGTGTAGATCAGGTTTGGTCAAATTTAATTGACAGCGGCTTTAGCTCGATAACACGTTAACTCTTTAAACCCTGAACCATGAAATAAGTAGCAGAATTTTTTTTTTTTTTAAATATGCATTTGTGAGTTTAGTTTGTGACAGTTTATTATTTCTTTATTGTTTAAAAATGTATTGTGCAATTTATTTAATTTTTTATGTTGAGGGTGGGATCACACTGATCATGTGGAAGTCTCAAAAACACATAAAATCACATATTAAATGTGATAAACTGGGCGTTAAGAGGTTAAACTAATGAAGCAGAAATCAGTCAAGTGTAAATTATTATCAAATTATTAATTTAGATACAATTTTTTTTCAATCTTGAGTATGGAAAAAAAGTAAATATAAACAAAAAACCTCACACTCCAGAGCTTTTCCAGTTAGGCCTTTCTAGGTTTGACTTAAAATAACTACCTTGCTGTGGTTAAGCAACTTTTGTCATGGGTTTTAATGATAGCAACAGGGGTAATAAGGTGAGAGAACAATCATAGTCATGGTTTAAAAAACCAGTTTTCACCAGCAACAGGAATGTCTGGTGTTAAAGACGTTTTGTTGGCACTTATAATGACATAATTGTACTCTTTTTTTATCCTAATGCACGGGAGTCATAATTCACTTAAGAACAATATGTTCTTTTGGGGCTTTGGTGTTTTTTGGGGGGGAAACATTCTCCAAACTACTTAAAACCTATGCTTGAAGAATCATAATTACATAGCTTCCTGAATGGTCTTAAGAGAGTCATCTTCTTCACCAAAACACCACCTCTGCTGATTTGTCAGAAGAGAATCAGTAGCAGGGAGGCCAGATTGGACTGAGTGGGAGGAAAAGTGTGTAGCTTGACCCAGGATGGTTTGTCTTGTGTGTGGGAAGTGCATTCCACACTGGTGAATGACAAATATGGTTGGGGGTATTGATCAGGGTGTTGTGGATCAGGCCCGCTGATGTAAAGTAATTAATGACTCTATTTGCTTTGGTAGCAAAGAGGACAACTGGGTTTGATAAAGTGACTTGGTGCAGCTGTAGCAGGTGAGATTATCCACCTGAATGTGCCAAAGTGCCACTAGGGGCAAGAAAGCAGTTTTTTGGGGGAGGTGTTTCCTTGTTTTTCTTGTGTATGAATTGTGTTATGCTCTTAAAGTAATGAATTGAACTTTTTACCAAGTGGTAGAGCTGTATCTTTGTGTTTGCTGGGTATTGCACATATTAAACCAGTGGGGATAGGCCCCTCTAGGGGGGTATAGAGCAGCGGTCCCCAACCTTTTTTGCGCCACGGACCAGTTTATGCCCGACAATATTTTCACGGACCGGCCTTTAAGGTGTCGCGGATAAATACAACAAAATAAAACTAGTACCGGTACCGAAAAAAAGAAGATTTATTCATGACACACGTGAAAAGACCCAGGAAAACCGAGTTAACGATAAAAACAATAACAAAATAACGCTAATAACCGATAAAAACCCTGAAAACCATACATTTCACACCCGAGCCTCAACTCTCGCGGCCCGGTACCAAACAACTCAGGGACCGGTACCAGTCCGTGGCCCAGGGGTTTGGGGACTGCTGGTATAGAGTGACACTATGAGGGGCAATAAGGGGGGATTTCCATATGCTATTGTGCTGAGCATGACATCACATATTTGTTTGTGGACTCCTGGTTTGGCCGTCGCATCTTTTATTTTTAAAATGAAACATGGGTACCAAGGAGTGGATCTGACTAAGAAACAAAGGACACTGTAAGCTCATACATCCTGTTTTATGGGACCATACTTTACAAAATGAATGTCACGTTGTATTAAATAGGACTTTGCACTAATAATTGAAAGTACAAACTCATTAGGAAAGTATTTAATGAGGTCATAGCTCAAGGGAGCCAAAGGGTCGTTTTTTTAAATGCACTTAATCTTTTTTCAGCTGTATTAGACTTCACTTTTCAGAGCTGCATCCATCTTTTATATACAGACTTTCTACTGCTAACCTATGTCCTGTAAGCTAAAACCTCAAATTTATAATCATACTAGGGCTGGAATGGATTATCTCATCTAACTTGATGTAAATCGAGCGGTCATGTCAACATTCACAGTTTCAAACCTGGAAAGAAAGAGCAAATTCAATCACCTCAAACTTCTTCCTTTGCACACTATGTAATACATTACCCAGTTTCCTCCTTTGTCACAGCACCATTATAATTACTGTGGCTGCTTTGTCACTTAATTAATTACACAAATAAATTCATTTTAGGGCAGTTGCTGAAATGAATGATGCTGCTGTCCTTCCTTTGCAGACACCCTCTACACATTACCTCATATTACCTCTTTGAAAGGTAAATGATGCATCAGTGAAACCGTTAATCTCTCAAATCAGATCTTCCACATAGCAAAAATATAAGAGTTCCTCACAATGCAGCTCTATAAAAGGCTTTTTATGCAAACGTGACACTGACTAAGAAACTCATGGCAATATTTCCGTCCCAAAACAATACAGCCTGTCAGATCTCTGCAGCACTTTTAAATAAACCTTAATGCATTTATTTTGGAGACTGAAAGTTTTGCTAACAAGATATTGTTAGCAAAACGCTTTATTTCTTTACATTTTTGCAGCCAGCACAATTTTGGCTTATGCACACCTACCTATGGTCTTGTTTATAGTCCATCAGCTCCTCTTTGGAGAGTCGGGTTCATCCTCTGGCCTCAGCCGGTGAAAAAAGGTCAAGCAGCAGAATAGAACGGCAATAACCCTCCCAAATGGTACTATCACACAGACATGATTGATCAATTGAATTCCATGGCAGAGAAAAATGTGGGATTAAGTAGAGTATTATACGCACAATGAGTTGAGGCATGATGTTCATTTCAAGTTCATTTCAGCTCCCTCTTGCCACCAGAACAGGCAATCAATAGCGGCCTTGCATATCATATATCACCACTCTCCCACTGAGGGGAGAACATAATCTGCCGCAAATTTAGAATGACAGATTTGTAAGGGAGCTGAAGCTTTCTGGGATCCGGGGAAGAAGACCTACAGACACTGTCACTGCAGCCTGGAGAGGTGGCTGAGGGGGTGTGTGGGGGGTGGTTAAGAAGGGCTGGAGGAGAGAAAAAGAGAGGGCGCTATGGAAGGATGGTCTGTGAAGGTTTGAAAGCGTTGCACACAAGTAACAACGGGAGAGGCATCCTTCTCCCAACAGACGAGTAATCAGGTCAGGAGTCGGGAGAAAATTCCCGTGTTTGGAGAGCAGGATGATTGAACAAGAATGCACAATTTTATTCAGCCCCTTGTCCTCCGCTGCTGCTTTCAAATGGAACCACCCGCTCACCGAGAATGGAAGCAGTATTGAATTGTGAAAGGGAAATTGTGCTTTAAAAAAAAAGGCTGCTCTTGATTTCAGTAACATCGGTAGGGTTTTGGGTGGGGGGGTAGGAAAGAAGGAAGAAAAATGCACTGGCTGAAATGAAAAGGCACTATAATGGGCTTGCTGCTGCTTTCATTAGTACACATGCTTGCCACAACATGTATATATTTGCAAGTGACGGTAATCCATCAATTACCAGAGGGCTTTCAGATCATGATGGTGTTAATACTGTGGAGGGGTGCAGGGAAAAGCCTGTGTAATGTAGCCAGTGGCTCACCACAGCCATTAAGGTACAGAAAAACCTGCACTCCATTTCTCAGATCCCCCACAGAGAAGGTACAGGAAAAAAACATGAGAAGAATATAAAGTGCATAGCTTGAAGTAAAGGCCAGCTTCCCGGGGTCAGTGTCTCGAATGTTGCTCTTTCTTCTTGTAGATGGTTCAGATGGTTCTGGCCCAAACAGTGATTCTCAGGGTAGTGTGGAGAGTTTACGGAAACACCTGAGGGCAGATGCCTTCACACAGCAGCAGCTGGAAGCGTTGGACCGGGTCTTTGAACGCCCCTCGTACCCTGACGTCTTCTCTACGACGGAACATGTCAAACTAGAACAGGTTAGTGGCACCGAAACTCTCCATCTTTGCTTTTCCTTTCTTGCAGCACTGAAAACCGAGCATGCTAGTACTGAGTCAAACACAGAAAAAGCACCTCTGTCACATATATTCCCAAACCCTTTCCTGGAAATAAAAGCTAATTAAATAAATGTCTGAGATGGCAAAGCCTGGGATTACAGTCCCAGCATGTATAATGCTGGAGGTATCAGTAGGAAAACTCCCACATACTATTGATTTGGAGATGAAAAACACATTCTGTGTACTCCCTGTAATTGCGAATAACAGTAAAGCAACAGAAATTAATCAATACCTAGATTTTTTTCTTCATTTTTGCCACACTATTCAACTGTTGTTTCTTGCCTTTGTTGTTTATTTTCCAATTCTATGACATATCTTAATGTGCAACGACTGACGCGGACTCAAAAAGCTGCCTTTATTGTAACACATGCCCATGAAATAGTTGTATGAAACACTAGCCTCCACCTTTTTCTTGGTCCTGATATTAAAGCCACTCTGGCCATCCATCCTCATTTCAAAAAATTAAGAGGCATTTGGGAAACAGCCACCCCCCACGCCAAAACGACAGCCAGAACCCACCGCTTATTAAAAGCTCTGGGCTTATTACAATGGATAACCTTTATTTACTTTCATTATACTATTAAACAACAAGAGACTATTAATTTCTCCCACCGAACTACAAGTCGGACCCATAAAGCAAAAGCAGTCACCTAATTGAGTTCATTTTAATTTCTCTCCAATCGGGGCGAATTACGCAGGTGATAAATCAGTGGGACAGGCCTCACCTCCAGAAGAGGGCCTAATTTGCAGCTAATTACAAAACTGATTTCTACTGGAAGATCAATACCAAAACGAATTGGAAATGACTTGCAATCACAAAGAGCGTCAGGGAGAGTATTAAAAGGCAGAGGGAAAAGGGTTAGACTAGGAAAAGGGGGTGAGTAAGTAAGAAAAAAGAAAGGAGGCCAGGAACAGTCCAGAAAAATCAGCTTTAATTTAATGCAATATTAATCAGAGTATTTTCCCTTTCATGGGTGCCTCATGGTTTTTTTTCTTTTTTCCTCTGGAAAATGTGTCCCTATTAGCCAGTGTCTGGGTTCTGTAGCGAGGCATTAAAAAGCCATTCTGGAGATGCAAAACTCAATGGATTCACCCCTCCCACACTTCTGCTAGCCATTTGGTCATCCTTTTCAGACCTATCTTTTCAGTTTTCCCCCTCCTGCCCTTTATCTGCATGATAAAACGTCTGTTTGGCGTCTGAAGCCTGCGAGAATAGAGGAAAACATCCGACATTGTGCCAGTGAACAGTTGTAGCAGACAATTAGAGTTTATCTGTGATAGTGGCAGACAAGAGCGGGGTCACAGGCGTCCTCCTGTGGGAGCGCGGCCCACTGAGCCTCGAACACTGCGCTTTGGACAAACATTGTCAACACTCAGACTCCGGAAGTCTCATCTCATTAAAAAAAATCTGCTAACATCTGCCATCAGTGTCTTTAAGCATATTTACAAAGGGAAACATGACAAAGAAAGGGGAAGCTTGAAGAGTATCTTTTTACATTGAGAAAGTTTTTTATTTAATTAAAAAGTCAGGTCACCCAAATTACAAGTTAGATTTCATTTTTTTTGTTCGTTTGTTTTTTGATAGACGTCCCTGGGATTCCATCCCAGTGCAATGAAGGTGAATGGGAGGCTTTTGTGTAGCACAGTGCCTGTACAGGCTTTGGTGTCAGTAGCTGACAATAAAAATGCTTCTATAAAATATGTGAGTTCTGCAGATAATTCAGTGCTAAAATAATACACAGTAAAGAAAAGACGTGTTGCCATGAGTTTTTGATCAAAAGTCATGATTAATAAATATTTTCTACATCAAAAATCCTCATTTATTTATAATGATATTTTACTTTTACTTTACTTTTTTATTTAAATAATCTATTTTTATCAATTTTAGACTTTATTTCATGTGGGGGTTTTTTTTGTTTGTCTTTTTAATTTTTATTTTTTCAAAATTAAAAGGAAAGTTTATTTTGAAAAAATATTATTTTTTAAAAGAAAAAAGAAATGAGGAAATCTATTTTTTTAAATATTTGATAGATTAGCAATAATAATGAAAATCTTTAATGGTAAACCTCAGTGTTTTAACAAATTTTTCCTTTAAAAAAAGTTACATCTCCATCAGCTTCTATTAAAAGGGTGGCTCCAGATGTGTTTACATTTCAAAATATCAGAAGTATTAAGGGTTTGTTTCGTGCGTGATTTGGGTGAACTGGCCCTTTAAGCCAACATCTGAGCCCAAACAAAAACAAAAGCCTCAACAGTTTTACGATAGCAAAACACACAAGCTGTACAAGTGATTGTATTCAGAGATAAGAGGTAATGAAATTTAAAGGTGGTTTAGACTCCAAATTAAAACAACAAAAACTCAAAAAAAAAAAAAAAAAAACGTGAATAGTGTTCCTTAAACGAGGCCACATGGTGTGTCTGTAACAAAGCAGAACTGCTTTCTCCCTTGGCTGATCAGGAGTAGCACTGCAGTCAAGCACAAAGGGCCAGCTGACACCTTGGCTTTTCACTCATCTCAAAATCCCACTTCCTCTCAGACAATACCAAAATACATTCATGATATGCTTGAACTGCCACCCTGCAGCATGAACACACACACACACACACACACACACACACACACACACACACACACAATGCTCTCATACAAATTTATACTCACACAGGCCTGTGTGGAACGCTTAATGGAGGAGGAGAAAGGAGGATTTCCATCTAGGTATTGTTTGGTTGTGTAATGATTCAACTGTCCTTTTCCCAGGCTAATGAGTACTCGCTTCCTGCCCTGAATTCCAGCCTGGACGAAGGCAAACCCAGTTTATCCTCTAGTGCCAACCCAGACCTGGGCCCCAGCGTGTCGCAAAGCTACCCTGTAGGTAAGATCAAGTGCCATACAGTACGCCTTTATGCTGCTGAGCCACAGCTTCAGCTGAGGGGTTTTGAACAATGTAAAAGGACAAGAAAGTCAGAGCTAAACATGCCTGTGCAACTGACAAAGAGCAAAATGAAATATGTGACAATAAAGGCAAAGCAAAAAGTTAAGTGTGAAGACTTTTTTACCGTTTCACTCTGAGCTGAAAATGCGATAAAAAGCTTAGCAGCAGTCTTCCGTCTTGGTTTTTTTTCCCTTTTTTTTTTTTTTTGCTGAGCAAGCAGGGCGATAAGAGAGACTGGGAGGGGAGGGGAGCTGTTCAGTCACTACTGGACAAGGACCTTTGGGTGCCAGCACATCAGAACTATGACTGTGTATCAGAGCAAGGTCTCTGGGAGGAAAAAAAAAGGCCACCATGCAGGACTGACTGCTTGTTGGCTGCTGCTGTGTTGCTCCTGCAATTTGTTCTCCAGGAGATAGTTTGTGTGTCTCAAAGCACGAGTAATGTGCCTCGGTAAATACGCTCTGGCATTTCTGCCGCCTAACTCTAACACTACGATCATTTATTTCACCCTTCTCTCTCTCTTTCTCTCTCTGCTTCTCCCTCCTAGTTGTCTCCTCTCCTTGTCACAGTTAATGACTGTCTGGTTAATTGAAATATTGTTTTGTTGTTGCAGTGTTATTACCAAGAAGAAGGTTAAGTTTACTGAAAGTTTACGATGACTGTCGGGGGCCTGAGATTAATATACAGAGCTTTTATTAAAATTCATATAATTATGCAGCAGCCATCAAAGGCAACGAGTTCTGCGTGGGGGGGGGGACAGGGTGATTGAAAATTGCTGCAGCCCTCCTTCTCAAATGATAGCCAAGCAGTCTTATGAGAAAAGAAAGGGCCCTTCTCTCATTAATATGTGGGAGGTAGATTTCCCCCTGTAAGGCAGGCCTCCTGAGAAGAAAGGTGTGTGTTTGTCCTTTGTGCACTGATGGCCCCATAGAAACAGGCCTGTCTCTACAGGCGGCACCTGGGATATTTTAGATGGTCTCTGCAGAGAGGGTCTCCTTACTGCTTTACAGGTGCAAAGAGACATTAAGAGGAAGAAAGATGGGATTGTATGGATGGCTGTGTGTTCCAGTGTGTGTGTGTGTGTGTGGAAAGCACCTGACTCGACTTGATTTTGTATTAGTAAATAAGTTTTTTCCGCGCCCTTCCACGTTGGAAGATCTCAGGAATAAAGCGTACAGAGGTCAAACTAATGGAACAAACATGGCTCTGACTTCCACTTGGTAATTACTATTTGGTTAGTGGCTCTTCTGCTTGGTTTTCCCCCCAGTGCCTGCCTGTGTGGATAATAGGTGATATTCAGGTGTGTGGTCTCTCTAATGGCTGAGTATTACAGTTTACTTGCCAGCGATAAGCTCACCAGAGGAATTTTAAGCCTTGCAAAAAGTGGCAAATTATCTGCAGTATTTAGGCTGAGATCCAATTTCAAATTAATTGTGTCTTTACGCGGGAAAGAACTACAGATTATGTTCGTGCTTAAAAATGTGTTTTTGAACACCAATTAAAATGCCTGCAGTTATTGATCTTGTTGATTTTATGTCCTGGAATTTGCATAATCTATTAAAAATGAATGATTCATGAAGTGCTCATTGCCAGAGATCGGGATTCTCAGTGAACTGAAAGACTTCAGAGATAGAAATCTTTTGTGTCCTCTGCTTATCCTATTAAGGCTCAAAAGTACCTGCAAAGCAGGCTCAAATAAGAAAGGGATTTAAGGGCATTGTGCACATCATCGAAATTCAGAGGCAAGAAGCCACTTCCATTAAAACACTTTTTTTCTCTCCCTTTCCTCCACATTAATGCTGTATTACCTGCTAAATAGTCCCTCTTACCCCATAAAAACACCAAAGGGTTCCATGAATATGTGGATAGGACAATTGCATATTGTGAGGTAATTTCTATTGTTGATATGGGAAGTAATTTCTTTGATGAATTCCCTTCGAGAGATGGATTTCATCTCAAGTGCTTCTTATTCTTTTTCAGTCGAACTGCTTAAAATTCAAATAGTGTGAGCCGTGGGTGAATTTGTGAATAGCGGAGGGAGGAGCTCGGAACTTTTCTTGTGTGTATTTTGAGAAATAAATGGAGAGATGGTCTTGATACGGCCAATTGTCCACCATTTCTATAGAGCGTTTCTGTATTTCCTGAAATTAGCCAGAGCCCACCTGTTTTCTTGATGCTGCTTCAGACTTAAGAGCCCTCTTAAAATTCCCATGAGCGTTCAGTGGGAGTTTTACACATCTCCGCTCATTGGCCGCATACTGAAGACTCTTTAAACATATTCCCTGCTGGGCCTGTTAATGGAGGCCTCCAATGGCTTAAAGCCCCTGTGTCAATGACACCTCTCCTACTCAAGCAGCTGCTTCTGTACACCCCTTTTATACCTTCCTGCTATTAAACAAAACCTCATCCAGCAAACACAACTAGCCACACTTTAGCTGAGCGAGTGCTCTCAGGGTGAACTACACAGAAAGCGTCAAGACCTGCCGTTGTCCAGTGAGCAGCGAGCAATGATCAGACAGTGAACCTGCCATCGGTGATGTGTGGCCTCGTGACAAATCGCTCCCGTGTCTTCCCACAGGGGAAAACGCAGGCTCCGAAATTAATGCTTATTTCATCTTCAGAAAAGCAAACTAACCTTTGAGCACACATTTGATAATGAATGACTTTCAGCCGGTGTTCGGGGAATTAAAGCAATTTGGCTCTCCAAACATTCTTTACTTAGTTGTAATTAATTAGGGTGCTGAGATTTTTTGGCTCGTGATAAATTGCCCCATTCTGCATATAGCCTAGAAAATGGAGGTCAAAGATTTTTGGTTGTTGTTGTAGCAAACATGAAGGTGTCCCTGTCATGGTAAATTTAATACTCTTGCAAGCAAAAGAGTAATTCACAAATGACTTTGTTCTTGTGCCAAATAACAAGAAGGTCACCCCGGTTTTCCCTTTGTGTTTTAAGAAATTAAGTAGTTGTTAGTGCATAATGTTTCTGGTTGTGGGTTCAGATAAAACCCTATAATAATATATGTTTTCAGTCACTCTATGTACTTCAAAGTTTGCTTTTTTCGGGGGTTCAAATATGTTCACAAGAAATCCTCTATGTTTATGAAATATAACACAGTATTCCCAGCTCGAGCTGCTTCTCAAATGAAGACAGAAATCAACAGGCTTTTGTAACAGCGAACCAAAAAATCTTTGAATTGATTTTTGCAGCGAAAGAAAGGAAAAAAAAGAGGACAGGGGAAAATAAATAGCTCGATTTGCTGGCGTTCAATCTAAGAGGACTGTCAGAGGAAACAGACAATATAAAGAAAGCCATCTTTTAATGAGAATCTGGACACACATCTCTGTTGCAAAAACAACAAAGGCTAGGAAGCAGCTAATGAGGCTATCATTGCTGTACAGAGAGTTCTCCGAATCGGTGCCTCACTGAAAGAGGGTTTTAAAGGGGACATAAAGCAACAGTAACAGAGCTTCTGGCAGTCACTGCCAACTGCATCCTGGAATATACAAAAGCAGGATTCGGCACAGGCGGTTATCAGCACAGAAGCTTGGCAAACATACCTTTAAAACACCTTTATTAACTGTTTTTTAATGGGTAAACCTTTCCTGTTTTGCATGTTAAAGTCCTTCTTTTATTCATTTATTCTAATCGCTAAGCAAAATTATGGCAAAATTGACACTTTTTGGAGAGGAAATGAAGGCTGAAGTTTCCAATGAGGGTTATGCTTAAAGTATTGTTTCACTGATCTGATTGACCTGATCAGTTTTAGGTCCAATATTGATGAATTGACTAAACAAAATCAAATCCTTTTTTTATTTGTTTAGTGATTTTGTTTTGTTTATTTTTTTTGATGTAGTTACACTTACTTCATGCAAATTTACAACCCCAATAATGTTCATTTCCAGTTTCAGTTGGACACATTTTTTAAAATTCAGAAATATACCAATAACATCCCAGATTGGAAGCAGCGTCACAAGAGGAAAAATATAATGACTCCTTCATCCAAACTTTTAGTAAAATCAGCTTTCATAAAACTGAGTTATCTAGTCTTGCTTGGTTATTTAAAATATAAAGTGCCCGTCAATGACTACAGTGCAGCCGTGACTTCATCCAGCATAAAAGAAGCCGAATTGAACTGCAGTATGCTATTATTTCTGAAGAAAATAAATTAAAACTGCAAGCAAAAACAGATCTTGTGGTGATTATATTTTTCAGAAGCTAATGAAGAGATTAGAGTATTTACTTTTATTAAACATATGAGGAAGCTGTAGCTGCTGCAATAATAATGAAGAAAAGATAGTGTCATTGTTTAGGGAGACAGCTAGACAATAGTTACCAGTGTCTACACACACACACACGCACACACACACATACACAATGGCCTCAACCCTGCTGGACCCCCCACCTACAGTACTCCCACGGCTCCCTTTGACTTATGTGCACTGGCTTGTGGCTAACTAATTCTTATTATAAATGAAAGGTCCAGCATGACCTCACTCTTTTCTATAAAGCTCTTTAACTCTGCAGCCCTTGAGTTTCAGCGCTTTAAGCAGAAGATAAATCTCAGCAGACCCTCGTACAATACAACGATCAGTGTGGAGATTTGCAAACAATAGGGAACAGTTGTTGGACATAAGATTTAATCGTTTCTTTATCAGACAATTTGTGATCACAAATGAAAAAGTTCTTTTTTGGGGGGGAAGTGTTTTTAGAACAAATTCGCTTCACAACTAAGTTGATATTTGCCTTTCATGTACTATTTTACAGCGTTGTGGTTTACATTGTACCTTTGAACAAACCTGTGAATAAATCTTTTTTCTGCTGAACAACGGAGTGGCAAATTTGTGTCATCAAGTGACAATTTCAGACCAAAAAAACAAATTTTTTTAAATTAATATTCACATTTTAAGGGTTCATTTAATGATGGAGCTAAAAATCTTGATTAAGATTGGTATTTTTGTTTTGTTTTGGGGGTTTTGCTGTTTGTTTGTTTTTTGCAGTTAGAATTTCCACTGGTGTTCACAATAACAACACAAAAATGTATCATAACATTAATATTATACATAAGAGTCTTTTTCAGGAGTTAGCATGGATTATATGAGTTACAGTATATTTTAAGTAAAGCAGGCCAGCAGGTCAGCCAGGAGATGATTTTAATCACTGAATAAATACTGTTGTATACATCATATTCATGTGCAGCACTGTAGTTGAGCGAGAAAACAATGAAAGCAGTGTCAGCTGCTGTTAATCCTTTGTATTGGTTCCTATTTTACCAAAAAACAAACAAAGAGAGCTCAACTCTCCATGCACTCTTTGCATTAAGTAGAAGCCATTCAAAGGTTCCATGGCTTCTTTTACTCCTAACCCTCATCCTCCTGGTCCTCTCTGGCAGATCTTGGCCTTGTGGGCCTGCCACCGTGTTTCTGCCAGTTTTACCACCAACTATTTCAGTCCCTGGCCCTCACATCCCTCGGCATAGCCAGTATTGCTGCCAGCTTGTAGTAGTGGTACATCATTAGCCAAAAGTATCATTCCCACATCCTCAAAAT
The DNA here is from genome assembly GCF_051167445.1 of Perissodus microlepis. Lineage (NCBI taxonomy): Eukaryota > Metazoa > Chordata > Actinopteri > Cichliformes > Cichlidae > Perissodus > Perissodus microlepis. Next base: position 11,536,819 of record NC_140468.1, read on the forward strand.
AAACAAATAATGTGTTTGTTCCATTATTCTTTTAATCCAGTATATATATGTTTTCTGTGTCTTATGCTTACTGGCAGTACTTTGTTGTTGTTGTTGTTGTTGATTGTTTTATTCTATTATATAGTTATTGCTTTGCATATCCTTTTATTTTGTTAGAGGTACAGAGTCACAGACATTAAAAGTGAGACAAATCATGCATAGCGGCGCTGCAGAGTCAAAAACATTGTTTGAGGGAAAACAGCATTTACCAGTAAACACTTTTTGCCTCATAAGATGAAAAAGTAAACTTGGATTTGAATCTGGTGCCAGACTATAATTTTCTTTTCTTTTTTTTTGTAACACCAACGACACATGACGTATTTTATCCTGTACTTCCTCATTAAAGCTCCAGTGGGAAATAATTTTTCCCTTTGAGTCTAAGTGACCCTCACAGTTGACAATATAGCAGGGGCCTCTCTTACCCCAGCCACTGTGGTAAATGGGGTTACGTGCCGTAGTCCGAATGTCCCTGTGGCCAACGAGGACAGCCCAACCGTCACTCTCAATTACAGAGCTGAATATCTGCAGCCAGACGGGTGACGCTCTGCGGAGGGGCCTGCGTGCTCTGCCTTTACAGCCCCTACAGAAAAGAGAGGAGACTTCTGGGGTTTACTAAAGGCTGCCATATTTAGACAAGTTTGAATTGTTTAATGAGGAGACATATATACGTGACTAGGATTCGGTTGATTGGAAGCAGCAGCTGTTAGTTTGTTTTTAGTTCAACTATTAGAGGCAGGCTGATGCTTTCTGGTAACTGAAATCTGGAGTTTTGTACTGACTGACTTGTGGTGATGGTGGTGAGTCATGACGTCCACAGAAACAGGGGGTAATGGTTGTTTTGTGTAATTGCACATTTGCATTTTTGAGAATGGGAGGCTGAAAGCAGAGGTGAAAGTGGCTAACCGCACTTGAGTTTGCTTTTACCGACCTTTATTTTGCAGGAACAGCTACTTATTTGCTCAGCAGATTCAGATTCTACATATTTTGTTTGATAATATCAGACTCTGAAAGCAGAAACTCAAGCAGAAAATAAAAAAGTTCAGATTTTCAATTCTCAAAGCCTAAAAAAGGAATACTTTGCTTCTTGCTTTAAAGATAGAAATGTTTCTTTTCACTCAAGTGTTAAGCATTCATTTGTAAGTTACAGCGTCACCAATCTTAAACAGAAGATTTTCTAGATCACACCTGAGTTTTTTTTCTGTATGTTTTGTTTTCTCTCTGCAGGTCGGGATATGGCCAACACAACCTTACCTGGGTATCCCCCTCACGTTCCCCCTACAGGCCAGGGCAGCTACCCAACCTCCACGCTCGCTGGAATGGTTCCTGGTAAGAGATGAAGTGTTTTATATTTTCATTAGGGGTTATTTAACAGTTGGCGTAGCCCTCAAAACAGATGTATAATATTTAAATGAATATTGACCTGTAGAATAAGGGATTCACATATTCTTATATTATGTGTGCATATGATTGGATCAGACAAGCTGAGTAGGTGATCAAAGAAAGGGAAGAGCATGGTCAAACTCTCTTTCTTCTCATCTTCCCGGTTCTGTTGGCTCATCATCTCCTCTGGTGGCCGTTCTCAGCGGCCTCGATAAACAGCACCAGCAGCCCTCCCCAGCCTCTGAGCTCCAGAGCATATCCTTTACTCTCCTCTACTTAACCTGCAGTTCAGGTTCACAGCAAACAGTTAAGGGTCAAAAGGCAGAGGCATGAGAGCCCGGTAAATATTCAAATCATTGTCTCTCTGAGGAGGTCAGGTTTGTGTTTCACTGCCAGGAACAGGGCAAAGATGCAGTTTTGGTGCAGGGCTTTATACGCTTCTCCAGCTCCAGCATCGAGGCACACGTTTTCAGCAAAGCACAGCCAGCATTTTGCTTTGACGTGATTAAACCACATGGACAAGGAAATCAGTCAAGTGTGCATTGTGTTAGCATATCATTTACCAATCAGGCACCCCATCACAGACTCTGGCTGTTCCCTTTTCTTCCATTATAAAAGGGCTACCATGACATTTTTTAGTATATTCTCAGCCAAGGAGGTTGCATTTATTTTCCATTTGTTGTTGTTTTGTGATTTGAAGGTAGACTAAAAAGGAGCATTTCATAAAACCTAGTGGTAACTTAGTCCTCAAAGCACTAAACAAATGCTTTTGTAAAGGGTAAGGGTATTTCTTAAAGGGTAGGTACACCCAAATTACATCGCATCATCCATATTTCATCTAGCCCTGCTTTAATGAAACAGTGGGTAAAATAAAATTTGTGGTATTCTTAGAACTGAATGTCTTACATGTAATGCTATGTTGCTAGATTATTTATTATTTATTTATAAATAATTTATTATATTATTTAGCACATTATTTTTAAAATAGTAGTTTATTTTTGAAAATATTGAAAATATAGAGACAATATAAATACATTTCTCCTCTTTTTTTTTTCCATATTCTTCTTCAAAAGCTTGATGCCATAATAGCCAAAGCAGCAGTAAAAACAAAGGGTGATGTGGGAGCCCTGGGCGGTAGCGCAGCCCAGATTTACTTTTTGATTTCAGCTAATAAAACTGTTAAATCATGTGGGTGGAAAAGAGACAAGTCAAACATACTTTTACTTTCCATTTGTTCCTATGTGGCACCAAGCAAAAGATGAGGACCTTAATCCCATGGCTTGTGGTTTTGTGTTACAACTGATTCATCCTATACACAACCACTAAGATTTAGTGACAGGCACAAAACACTGTTAAAGCAAAGCCATTTCTCACCAGCTCCATATAAAATCTGGCCTTTATTATCTCGTAAAAGAAAGAAACGTGTTGAACCAGCAGCAGTGCTCACTGACATGCTCCAAGGTACTTCTGTTGCAAGAAACATCAGAGTTTAGACCAGAGGGCTTTGAAACTGGAGATGTTAAAACTCCTCCAAGAAAGGCTGCAGGATTTATTGCAGCATATCAAAAACGTATGCATGAAACTGTTTATTACCACTCTGTATTTATTAGACTGCTTTGGAATATACTGGAGGAAGAAGAATGGGTTGATATCCATAAATGGGACAGGGAAAAGCCGCCTTCAGTGTCACATCCTGTATTGTTCAGTGTTGCATAACTTAAGTGAAATGAAAAAGAAATAAATTACTTGCTTGACTGGTCTCACATCGATGACTATCATTTCCACCCACAAATTGCATCCTGTTTTGAATGACGAGAAATGACTGCATGTGAAGGGGGTAATGGTTTGATGCATTGAAATGCTAATTGATTTGTTGTTTTTGTTTTGCAGGGAGTGAGTTTTCGGGGAACCCCTACAGTCATCCACAGTACACAACCTACAATGAAGCCTGGCGATTCAGCAACCCAGCATTACTAAGTGAGTAGAGAGTGAGAAACTTGATGAGAATGATTAATTGACCATTTACTAGATCAGCGATAGTCCAGTTGTAGCCTTGCAGACATGGAAGTCTTAGGATATTTATACATCCCAAAGCATTACAGCTGGAGCGCTAACAAGAGTAATACTTTCTTTTTAGTGCTTTAGTGCATTTGGGGTGGTGTTTTGTGTTTTATTTAAACACCACCTGTAATAAAATAGATATGACCTACTATTTTCTGTCATTTCTAAATTATTCCAACGACGAATTCTTATGTTTCCAATAATGAGGTTTGAGTATGTTTAATAGCTCAGACTACACTGCTCTAAACCCTGAGTTTAAGGCAGTTTTGGATATGTACAACCAGGATATTCCTAATATGATGATCCTGTCCCTGGTTGTGAACACACGAGCTCCACCCACCTGCTCTTCAAACCTTCTGTTTGCAAGTTGCAGCCAATCAGGAGACAGCTGTCTTATTAGGATGGTGGTCTTAAAGGGACAGGAGTTAAAAATCTTGTTTCAGACTGTAGATGAATTAAGGCCCAGTAGCAGAGAAATAAAGACTAATTTGAACAGAGAATCATGCAAAACTACTCTAGTAGAGTGAAATAATAGAAATTAAAGAGCTAGAAATGAGCACAATAGGTCCCCTTGAACATCCTTCTACGATCCTAAATGTTAAAGTGTTATATTTGAAAAATTATGTTAGGACAACAGTTGAGTAATCATTTTGCTGATATTGCTATACTAAAAACAAAAAATTCTTCATGTCATGTCTTCTACATCCAATAAGTGACCTTTTGTCTGTGACATGTAGCTTTAGCGTGTCTCTTTTTTGATTACAGCATTTGCAGATTCAAATTTAAATCAAATGATTTAGAAAGCAGAAAAAATGTGAAATGCATAAGATGCAACCTTTCTTAGTTGTTCATAGCTAGTTAAGTAAACAACATTTAAGTAAACTTTAAAGGAAAATCCTAATTTTGCTGGTCTAACATCAAGGATTGTTTCAAAAGTTCCAGTATGGAAACCTTGGCAGGTGGTAAAAACAATAAAAGTGGGGGACAGGTTTTAGTAAATGGTTAGTGTGATGTGACTTGAATGATGAAACCTATTATTACACATTATAATATGAATATTAATATATTTGGTAAATGGCAGTGAAAACTGTATTTGTTGTTTCAAATGGTTCGTTCTTCTGTTAACTTTCAGGTTCCCCTTATTATTATAGTGCCGCATCGAGAGGCTCCGCCCCTCCCACTGCTGCCACTGCCTATGACCGTCACTAGTTACCATGGAAACCAAATCAACCTGCAGGACCATGGCCTCAGCCTCCATATTGCCCCGGTGTGAGCGGCATGGTCCACTGGACACTGAGCAACTGCGCATAAAATATTCCTGGCTCACACAAAAAGAAACTAAACGGTTTTTGGGATTTGTGACAACTTCAGTCCTCTCTCATCACAGCTTTGTTGGACCATCAAAGCCAAACTTAATCTCCAAGACATCATCACGGACAGGGAAAGTTGCTACACACATGATAAAACTTGTGGCTAAATGCAGTGATTTAACAAATAAAATAAAAGGAAAAAGACTCTAAAAAAGAAAAGAAAAGTCAAGAATTCTTTCCCCCTTTAGCAGTACCACAGTTTCATCCCATCATGGATCAATACTGTACATTCCTTTTTCTTGATGGCTCTCAGCAGGGACACTGTCCAGAGCTTAAAATGTAGCAGCAGCCTTTTTTCCCCACTTTTCCAATTTGTCTCCCTCTCGAGTCAAACGGCAGTGCAGAAAGATCGGAGGAGATTAGCAGCAACACGTGCAGGCTGTGGCAGCCTAATGTTGATTTTATCCATTTGAACAGTCACCGACTGAACATCCAGCATGAGTAAATCGATCGCTTTTGATGCCATGAGAAGATTAGGACATGTTCTCTGTGATACACAATCAAGATGTAAAAATGAAAATGAAATAAATAAAGAAACATCCGTTTGAAAATAGATGGAGCCATGACTATATAGCACCATGGCCCGCTATTTGCAAGACTTCGAGAAACTAGTAAATATATTCTTAAAATGATTTTTTTATTTCATTTTTATAATTCGTAATGACTCAACTGCAGACTGCTTGGCTAGTGTTTCACTATGTCTTATTTGTCAGGATTCAAGAGGTCATCAGGCAAAACTTTTTTTGTGTTTTTTTTTTTGTTAATTTTGCACTATTTTGGAGGTTTGCAACACTGGAGCGTTATTATGCAGAAAACTGACATGCATCTTTGCTTTATTTCACAAAACTGGCTGTAAGTCCAAAAGGCACTTACAGTTAATCTTGTATTTCAAGGCCCATCATGTCACTGCCTTGACGTGCACTATACTATGTTCTCACAGCTTACATTTCTCTTTAAGTTGATTAAGTCTTTGGCATTCAACCACAAAAAAAGGATATAACAGCCATCCCAAGTAAAAACACTATCATCATTTGTCTAGTCTGATAACTGAAGCGTTCAGATTCACGCTGATAAGATGATTCTGATGACTCCAATAAAATCAAAAAGCAGGGCGACGTTTTCAGCTAAATGCCTTAAACATGCTCCTTCCTAACTTTAGCCCCCTCCTCCCCCTCCAACATGTTTCAGGCCAAGTCATTTGTTTGAATCAAGCTGGAATGATGGTTTCTTCATCTGTCAAGTGAATGTATTTGCATTTGCCAAAGACTTAGTTCTCATTAATGTTTATTTACAGGCCGCCTATATGCATCACGAGAGCAGTATTATTGTTATTATTATTATTATTATTAGGAAAAAAACCCGCATTGTTCATGAGGAAAAGTATATGTATAAATTCTATGCAGTGCAGAGATGGTCATCATATGCATATTCAGCTGTAAACCTAAAGGTAGGTGGAGTTTATTTAATGTTATGTTATTTACAAATTGTTCATTTTGTAGAAGCATTCTTTGTGTGTGATGTGAAGACACTTCTCTGTAAATACAGTAAGAAAAAATGTCTTTCATGTTCATGGGTATTATCACTTTCATTATGCTGATATCACTTGTACAATAATAAAAGTGTCTGAAATCTTTTACGCAAAAGGACCTGCGGGTTGTCTCGTATGATCATTGCATTTACACATAAAGACAAAAGACAAAAAATTGACTGGTTAGATCTTCTTAAATGGGAGGATTTCATATTTTTCTATTTTTTTATCACTTCACGCAAAAAAGAAAATCATGTTTGAAAGTTTTTCACTGTTTTTTTTTTTATATTTGTGCATTTACCAGAACAAAACAAAGTGATTAAAATCCTCATTTGTACAAGCTAAATTTTATGAAAAATGACATGATCATTTTAAATTTATTTGATACATTTCAAAAGTAAGCAATTAAGTATAGCTTCTCTTTACTTAATTATTTTAGGGCTGCATTTCAGTCCATTCATACAAAAGAATTAACCTTCATTTTGTGAAATTATGGTCAACATCTAAGTCAAAGTCAGCTTTATTGTCAATTCTGCATGTACATAAACAGGATCAAAATGACAATCAAAATTACCCCTGACTCCTGGTGTGCAACTACAATAAAGTATAACAAATAAAATAAAATAGAAAGCTATAAGAATAAGGCATACAGATATGAAAATAAATATGAAGTATCAAATAGACTATACCTAATTACTATCTATCTACAAAAATATAAGTTGTACAAGAATCTTTAAAGCTCTATATAATATTGCAGTTCTTTGTTAAAATTCTAATATATATACAAATATATATGTATATGATGAATTATTAAAAAGGTCTATGAGACTGAATATATAGATAAATTCAATCTACCATTATATACAGGTGTCCCAAAACATATTAAGTAAGTAAAGTTGAATTCAAATTATAGAAATACTGAAAAAAGCCATGAAATAAGAAAAAGAAAACTGAATATATTTATGAGTGTTTTAACATTATGTATTGTCAGACTCACTGTCAAATATTTACATAAAAATAGAGTGTGTTTATTTGCAGATAATTTTACCCCTTTATTAAATTCAAAATCAAAATATATCAAAGGTTGAAACTGAGAAATTTTATTACTTATTCATTTTAAGTCTGTAGTTGACCACACAAAGAAGTAGACATATATGAGCATGAGATCATTTAGGATGCAGGTAGAATGATATGGCAAATAAATATTTAAAAATCTAAATCATGAATGTTTGATTAACAGGAAAGGAAAGGAACACAAACAATGTGCAGAATATATGAGAAATCCACAATAATACTGAACGATATATGCAGGTTTAGGACCAACATGTGCTGCTATATACAGGAGGACTTTTGTCAGAGAAAGCCTTTCTCAATTCAGGATAACAATGCCAAGTACTTTTTCATGTGTTACATGACTGCTTGGCAGAAAGGTGGATGACTGGTCTTCCTGCTATCCGAACGAGCCATCCATTAAAAACATTTGTCACATTATGAGACAAAATATAAAGCACGGACATCTAGAACCTTGAGATGCAAAATGAGGAAACATTTGGCTTTCAAAACTGCAGCAACTGGTCCCCTCAGTGGCTAAACAGAGGAGTTATGATAATACAGTAGGCACATTACCAAATATGTTTTTCCCACATTTAGAGGATGCAAAAACTTTTGCGCAGCTTGTTTTTATTCATTTTTGTATTCAACTTCACATTTTAGCAGGAAGGTTTGAGAGGATTCACAACACTGATCCTGGCTTGATGTCTTCTGATGTAGTCTGATGGATTGTTTTTATCTGGAAGGTCACAAAATGGGAAGGTAAATAATTGTTTCTCCACTGGATTGTCACAGGGGTGCATTATTTTGTTGTATAATGCCAAAGCCATTACACAAACCACCATATTCTTAAGTCAGGGAGGGGCGGCCATCTGTGTGACCCTGAATGACCGTACTCACCTGTATCAAGTGAGAACTTTGAAGAAGGTGCCGCCTTTTCTGGCTGATCCTAGCCACACTCATTAAAGGAGTTTAAATTACATCCATTTGCCTGCAGATACTCTATGCCACATATATGCTTTAAACGGTGTTGTGAAAAAGTTTTTGCCCCCTTCCTGTTTTGCATATTTGTCCCACATACATGTTTCAGATCGTCATAAAAATGCAATATTAGACAAAGATAACCCGAGTAAACACAAAATGACATTTTTAAATGATGATTTTATTGATTCGGGGAGTTATCTAAACTTACCTGGTCCTATGTGAAAAGTAATTGTCCTTCTTGTTAAATCATGAATTGACTGTGATTAACCACATTTTTTTGGAAAGCTGAGTTCAGTTTCACTAAACACACTCAAGCCTGATTACTGGCAGACCTGTTGAATCAAGAAATCACTTACATAGAAGCTGCTTGACAAAAGAAGCGGGCTAAAAGATCTCAAAAAGCAACACATCATGCCATGATTTAAAGAAACACCTGAGAAATAAAGTCACTGACATCTATCTGTCTGGAAAGGGTTAAAAAAAACTTTTTAAGGCTTGGGACTCCAGTTAACCACAGTGAGAGCCATTATACACAAAGGGAGAAAACATGGAACAGTGGTGAACCTTCCCAGGAGTGACCAGCCTACAAAAGGTGCTTTAAGAGCACTTTAATGACACATCCAGGAGGTCACAGAAGAACCCAGAAAACAGTAAAGAACTGCAGGATGTCTCATTTAAGGTCAGAGTTCACGATTCAACAATAAGAAAGAGACTGGGCAAAAATGGCATCCGTGGGAGAGTACAAGGAGAAAACCACCAAAAGGAACATAAAGGTTCATCTCACATTTGCCTGATGATCCCCAAGACATCTGGAAAAATATTCTGTAGACTCACAAGACAAAAACTTGAACTTTTTAGAAGGTTTGAGTCCTTCAGGGATCACGAATAAAACTAACACAGCATTTCAGAAAAGAAACATCATACAAATAATAAAATATGGTGGCAGTAGTGTAATGGTCTGGGGCTGTTTTGCTGCCTTGGGACCTGGAAGACTTGTTGTGAAACCATGAATTCTGGTGTCTACTAAAACATCCTAAAGGAGAAAGTCTGGCCATAAAACTGAATTGCACTTAGGTTCTGCAACAGGACAATGATCCAAAACACACCAGCAAGTCCACTTCTGAATGGCTTAAGAAAAACAAAATAAAGACTTCAGAGTGGCCTAATCAAAGTCCTAACCTGAATCCGATTGAGATGCTGTGACATGACTTTAAAAAGGCAGTTCATGCTCGAAATCCTCCAATGTGACTGAATTACAACAATACTGCAAAGATGAGTAGGTTGAAATTCTTCCACAACACTGCAAAAGACTCATTGCCAGTAACTGCAAATGCCACCGTTAGTAGTTTTTGTTGCTAAGGGTGGCCCAACCAGTTTTTCAGTTTAGGGGGCAATCACTTTTTTATATAGGACCCTTTTCCCCCTTTTCCACTTAATAACAAATACATTAATTTACAAACTACATTTTGTGTTTACTTGTGTTACCTTGGACTAATATTTAAATTTGTTCAATGATCTGAAACATACAAAAAACTGGAAATTAGGAAGGGAACAAACAATGTATATGCAAGGCAAACAAATTTGTCCCACCTTTGGAACAACTCACTATGTTCTTAATCATAATGTATCATTCTTGCATATTTATTGTCTATTTATTTCATTTTTCTTAATGGTGTCCCTTGGGGATAATAAAGATATTTTTGATCCTTAATTATTGAGGATGTAACACTTTGGTAACACTTTCCCAAATTTTCTAAACAGGCTGATGGCATGAAATTCAGAATACCATTGTTGTATATTGGATAATTTGCTTGGATAGCATATTTTCTTGTGACTGATTCTTTTTTATTAGATGTCCTGATCTTTACTTACATGAGATCTAATGTGTAAGGACATTTTATGTATTTATTACATATTTTTCAAGAAATTCTAGCCTAATGGCCTGGCAGATAAACAATTAAAGACTGGTTTGTGAGGACAGAAATAAAATGACTTCAAATATCTGACATTACACATATCTATACAAGAAAGCTTCACATTGCTATATAAAAAAAAAACCCTGTTAGCTTCTTAGGGGAGTTTAAAATGTTTGGAAATTGAATGAATCCTTTGACCTTATGAAGAATAGACAAACAAAACACTACAGCTAATAGCTTAGCTGCCATACTGTGCTGATAAAATTCACATTAATTTAGGTAAGAATTAAAATATTATACTGTCTGTCTGTCAACAGTCTATAAAGGGTTATCTTCTGTATTTCTTCTGAATCTAACAATTTGAGAGAGTTTTGAACATGGCATATACTTCAATGTTTTAGATCTGAAGCTTAAATTATTAGTTGTTTTTGCCTCCAACTCAAAATACCAATTTATATTTATTTTGTGTTTTGGATCTCTCCTTTACATTAATAAAAGCAGTCAGAGAGATTGCTGGACAAACAATACCTCAAACAGCCCAGCCCAAGAATGGTTTCTCTAATACTAATGCAAAATATAAAATGTAAAGTGTAAAATTCCAGTTCATTTGACAGTTGACAATACATTTAATTCAGAATGTCCTCTTTTTTATGCCTATAACTACTTTGTGTGAGTAAAATGTTTAGTACGTTTGTACAGTGAATTTAAATCCTAGATAGAAGGTTAGAATACAGCATTACCATGTTAAGTATATATTTGATTTCTATTTTTTTGTGGAGATGACAAATAACATAGGTCTGCGTGCTGATCGGTAAAAAGAAAGCTGAACGCACCAGTGAATTCAAGCTCTTAATGAGGCTGTTTTCAGATAAATGTATTTACTTTTCAGGTATAAAGATCACATAGTACAAAGAGACTACAGTGAGAATGCCTCTGAATGTTTTCTCCATGATTTGGATCACTGAGCAGCACATAAAGTGTTTAACCTCTCCTCGCTTTGTAAAGCTGAATTAATTTTTCTAGCAGTGTGCCTGAATTCAATTTGTGCTAAGTTGCAGCGAGAGATTTATGCATGAAATCCCTCTTAGAGCTTATTTTCACTCTTTCTTCGCTCCGTAATCCCTCCACCGCTGCCGCTTCGTATGACTTACTTATATCATTATTGATTTACAACAAGTGGACACTGTCCTGATTAACGTTGTGCGATTTGCAAAGGATTTGGGCTCCAGAAGCACAGGAGCCAGAATGTGCAAGTGTAATACAATAATTCAAACATCCGTTTCTTAGTCAAAATGCTTTTTTCAAACTCCTTTTAATTGCACAAAGTGAGTTTAACTTTCTGGATAGGAGTGATATAATGACAATTTTACTATAGCAATCGACTCCGAAAAACACACTTCTCTAAAACATACTGAGCTGAGCTGTTCTCTGGTGCGCCCTGATACCTCTGGGTTCTGGAGCAGAGACTCTTTTTTTACTTTGTAATTCAATTTCTCTGGCTGTTGTTTATTTCATAGCTCCCCTGTGAAGCATCAGAAGCTGATGTTCTGTCAGCCCCTAACTGTCGTACATGTTTGTCATTCACAGCCCTTGTTAGAGGAAGAAGGGAAAAAGGAGAGCTTGACTCTTTTTCTCTTCCCAGCTGAGAATTCCCAGAAGCAGAATTGTTCTATTTAGATGGAAACTTTTTTTGTCACTCTCCTGTCTAAATTGGCATATCTGGCTCTCTCTTCTGAAACCAATAAACTGTGAACCTGGACGAATCTGTCAATCAAGCTCAAATTGACTGCAGCATGCCAGATGACAACACCATCCTCTTGAATATAAATATATATATTATTTACTGTATATATAAAAATGTTGGGGTGATCTGATTGGCTGTAATCAGCACCTGTCACGCTTTTTGCGCATCAAACATTCAGTTAATAGGTTTGAAAACACAAGTGCAGACATTTCCTCAGATATTCTCAGCCAATGTAAGTTTGCGGGTATAAATAAAATTGAGTATTTGATCTTGGGGGGAAAAAAGTCCAGTAAGGCAAAGTTTGAACAAAAATGTTCTTACTTGTATTCAAAAAAGAAGAAAAAAACAAGGTCAGTAATCAATTTAGTGCACAAGTGCTGAAAGTTTGATTAATTATATACATGAAACTTCAATTTACTTGAGCGAGAGAGAGAAAAGCTTTTTATAATCTACTTTTTATTCCTTATCTAACAGTGACATTAATGCAATTACTCCTCACTTCAATAAGCTGTAATAACTTAAATGCATAGAACTCATTCTACAGATTGCTCCTTGATCAGCATGTCTAAATTGTACAAGTCAAGAGAAAAATATTTCTATTTGGAATGATCTCAGAAATGTACGATCTGTTTCAAGGAAACAAGCTGGACTTGTACACGTGGTAGACTATGTGTTAAAATGTAGCTTTGACAGTAACAAGATACCCTCCCAGGGTATCATAACAGTGAACCGTATTGCTCATATACCTCCAAACCACAGTGTCAAATCTAACTGTTGACCTTTTGAGCTGCTCCACGCTAATACTTGCTGACTGAACACCCTTTCTGTGTGATTTGTACAGCCGTACCATGAATATGCTGCAGCAACTGAATTATAATTTGGTTACTGGTGTGTCAAATGTACAATAAATCCTCAGGATGTTATCATTTGCAGTGACACATGAAGAAGAAGATGAGGGGAGGGGGAGCTGTAGAGAAAATATGAAAATGCTTTTCACGTCTTCATATCCGAGCAGTGGTTTGGACGTTATGAAAAGAGGGAATGGATCTGCTGCTTTATGTGCTGTATCTAATTGGATATGGCAATATATAATATGATTCTCCAGTATCCATCAATTCCTGTGTTAGACCTGTTTGTATGGCCGTGTCAGTGGGGCAGCCTAGCTTGTTATGATGCCTGAGCAGCAATTATGAGGTAATTTTTGACTCTTGCTGTGTGAGGCCATCCAGAGGATACTTGAGGGGAGGTTCCTAATGAGTGAGCATTGATTGATTGGACATAATAAGTGCCCTGCTTGACTGAAAGCGAGTGAGAAAAGGGGGGGAGGAAAGGAGACTGGGGGGTGAGTAGTGGGGTTTGGATGAAAGCATATTTCCAATTGACCAGTTATTAGATCGGTTAGCGTATAGGTGAGCCCCACACCACTGCCAAAACCAGGCTGTCTCAGCCCAGCGCCAAACCTCATTTACCCTTCACCAGTAAATAATTACCCTAATAGCTATTGTGTGATACATGATGCAATTAAAGCCTAATGCAATGCACCTCACTTAGCGAACGTGTCAGGTCCCACACAACAGGCAGCGGTGGTCCTGAGCTAACAGGGCTAGCTACCTGACTGCCCAGTAAAGGGGATGTCCTCCAAAGCAGACAGAAGAGCTCTCCTAATCAGCTGGATCTGTCACCCAGGTGTGTTTGTTTGCCTGCAACCAGGGAACTGGGAAATATTCCGAGAGAACCGAGGAGGGAAAGCAGAATTTGATGCAAGCTATTCCAGTTAGCAGAAGAGGATATAATGGAAGAGAGGGCAGAATCATCAACCCCCATCCTTTCTCCCCTATAACCCCAGCTTCTCTTGCAGCTCCCCTCCTCCTCCTCCTCCTTCACCACCACCACCACCACACTCCCAACACCCCAGTCACTGTCAGGCCAAACACATGATGAATTGCCCTGTCAACAGAATTCATTCAGGGACCAATTAATTCAGCAGAAATGAACTAGAGCCATCAGTCGCTGAAAAACTCAGAGCAAAGAGAGCAAAGTAGCTCTCTTTGGAAGAAAGAGAGACAGTGTGTGTGAGAGGGGAAGAGAGAGAGGGAGAATGAAGGAGAGGGTGCCAGGGGAGTGCAGTGGAAGTTAGCCTGACAGGAATTGGTCATTTAATGCTTTAGCGCACTGGAGACAGCCCCTGTCATAGAGGAAGCCATGACAGGACTCCCCTGGTACTTTATTTATTAATTATCCAGAGCAGCAAGGGGCATTTAACTGTCTCACTCCAGGCCTGTCAACTCGACTTCTTGTCATTTCCCTTCCACAAACAGGTCCTTTAGAAACAAACCCGAATCAAAGGAGGAGAAAATGTAATTACTCACAGAGCAGATAAATATTTTCATTGCAGCAGCTGTTACATTACAAAAAAAAATCAATTTTGGTGCTTGGACTTTTTCAGAAGTGTGATTTTAATCATGATGGAGGAAACTATATCTTGCCCTGAGTTTTGACAGCTGATCGTCTGTCAGTAGCAAAAGGACACCAAAGAGTCAGGTCACTCTTACAGCCACTTGATACAAAAGCAACACAAGCAGCCATTTAAGAATTCACGCCTATATTGCAGAAAAATAGATCATAATCATTATTACATAATGTAATATTATTTTAAGCTTATTTCAGCTACATCTCCTTGCAACTTATTCTAAATTTGCATCAAATTTGTCACTTAGTATAAAAGAAATTGCTCTAAGGAAGAAACCGTTTCCGAAAGGAAGGCAATCAATAACAAAAGTTTTCTTGAAGACTAAAAAATAATAACATCCTATGTTGTCGTTTGCCAAGCAGATAGAATTCTGTTTTCCCTGCTGGAAACTCAATGAGCCTGTGGCTGACCTTTTCAGTCAAAGGTTTGATCTTTCCCTATTGTGTTGTGTTGATCAGCTGGTAAATATTTGATGGAACCTTTTCTTTAGCACATCAAGCATCTCGGTGTAACGGGAGCATGACGAGGCAGCTGGAAAGCTGTTTTTGCTATCAGGTATGCCCTACTGAGATCAAACAACAGCTGAAAGCATGAATAATGTCAATAATGTACCAAACAGCATTACAAAGCACTTTTATGAAATGGGAAATACAGAGAAATTACATCCAGTAAAACATTCAGTGGTACGTTGTGGGAGTTGCAAGTCCTACAAACTCCTTGCAGTGAGTTAATTTATGCATTCAAAGAAGGTGGTTTTAATCCACAATGGCATTAAAGTCACAAAACTAACTGAGCAGCGGCACCTGAGGACTGCTCTTTTCTGCAAGTTTGAAACAAAGCCGATGAAATTCTGAGGAAGCCAGGAATAAGGAGATGTGCTGCAGTATATAATTAATTAAATGAGACTAATTAGGAACATGAGAGCAGGTGCCAGGCTATGGGCTGACAGCAAAGACAGCTAGACAACAAGAAGGGGGAAAAAAAAACCTATGGGTAAGGGGTGTAACGTGACAAGAGGAGGGACAAAGCAACTTTCTGTGTTTTGTCACATGAAACCTCCAAGGAATATATGTGACAGAAATTGTAGACCCAGACACCATGGGGGTCTCTCCCTTTGTTTAAGACAGATTTTCATTTCACCAATTTGGGGTTGATGCAAGCAAGAGATTTTCCTCCTCATTATTCCTGCATGTGGATTAAAATAATATATAAAAAAGAAAGACGGTGCAACTGAGACACTCACATATGAATGTGTGCAGTGGCTCACCAGAGATACCATAGAGATGTCACACATTTAGAATGTTATGCATGAAAAAAATGGGTTTGTATTACTCGGTGCACACCAGCTGGTGATTCAGAATTCAAGCAACAGAGTACCTGCACAGCTAAATGCAATTTTTGGTCATTCTTGGATTACAAAAGTAATGCTTGCATATTAACCACAGTTCCAGACAGAACGAAAACATCACATTATTGATGGATCATTCTGTTACTTAAATAGTGCAATAGATGGAAGAAAAAAACAGTATTTTTGCCGCACAAAAAACCCCACATCCTCTTTTTCTACTCTACCATTTGGTTCTAAACATTATGGAAAGTCCAGCCTGTTCAGTCAGAGACACTCAGAAGGGGCATCAGCCTATTTTATCACAATTTGCTCACTAACCAGTTACAAATGTGGCATGTGATGACAATAATGAGGCTTGATGTCACTTAGCCTTTGGGCCGTGTGTGTGTGGAATAGTAAAGCAGGATGTCAGGGTGCTGCAGGTCCTCCTCTCTGGCACTGAGAGGCCTTCTACACACGAGGTGACAGACACCTCGGTTAGAGAGAGAGCCGCCTCTCTAACAGCATTATAAATTACTGTAGATCCTATTTGTGTCAGTGGAGGCAAGTGAGGGGAAAATTCAACATCAGCCTATTTATTCATTTACTTATTCCCTGGCTCGGTCAGGCTCAGTGCTGCTGGAGGAGAGGAGCTCTGCTCCTCTCTGTAGTGCCACTCTGCCTCAGAACAAATGCTGTGTGTTTAGACACACATGGGTATTTCATTTTAGAAGCACTGGTGATATCAGAGTCAATCAGGCCAGAAAGGGAAAAGCATTACAGCTGAATTTTCTTCACCCAATCTGGATGGAGCCCGCATTTTTACATATCCATAAAGCGTAAATAAAACCTGCAAGTGCAGACAGCATGTCTTCCAAGGAGGGAAACGTCTGTACTGGAA
Organism: Perissodus microlepis; assembly: GCF_051167445.1. Classification (NCBI taxonomy): domain Eukaryota; kingdom Metazoa; phylum Chordata; class Actinopteri; order Cichliformes; family Cichlidae; genus Perissodus; species Perissodus microlepis. The sequence goes on from NC_140468.1 coordinate 11,553,589, forward strand.
TGTGGCAGAAATGTTGAAGACTTGCTATGATATATACTCTAAAATTATAACAGGTCAAATTAATTGGGAAAGGCCACTTAATATATTTAAATGCGTGTACGTTGTCTGAATAAATATGGGTCTTTTCAGATTAATCGCCTTTCTGGTTAATATCTGAAAATATGTTTGATTGGTTTAGACATGTAAAGCTTGTCGATGAAAAGAAATAAGAACAATTAATTACTAAGACAATCTTTTAAAAAGAAATGTAACTCTTGAAAAGTAAAGGATTTGGGAGATATTGCTGTGCAGTCAATAAACATCCTCACCTGACTCAATTCTTGTGTTAACAGTTCTTACTTTGTGTAATCAATAACCAGTGACATGAAATGGATTTTGAAAAGAAAAGTAATTTCCCATCTAAAAATGCCACAAATTATATAAAAATACAAAGCAACCACAGCTCAATATGTTTTTGTGTAGACTGGTTAATTCACAAAAGACAAAAAAAAAACAGCTGCTAAAAAAGATGCAGAGCTTTCCTTAAATTATCAAGGGATGGCTTGGAGTGTGCATCATCATTAGTTTGACTAAGTAGCATCGGTCAGTGACTCAAGTAGTGGTAAATGGCACAATTAGCAGGCTGAGCAGGGAGAGGTATATTCAATTTGAAAGCCTTCTTTCTTAATCCATCTCCTGTGATCATGAGAAATGCTGAGCTATGGGCTTTTATGCTCAATGACATTAATCAGGTTAATTCAAAGTAAAATGTCAACATTGTAATCAAGAACTAGCACACTCCAGCAAAATGTAAATGTCTACAGATGCTAAATGTTAATGTCCGACAGCGTTCTTCTTCTTAGATCTATCTTTTTTTTAAATATGTTTTTGTCTTAGCAAATTGGCACATTTCCTGTTCAGCTGGGCATATTTGATTAAGAGCTAAAAGAAAAAGAAGAAGCACAGATTAGTCTGAAACCTACATAGCAACCAACAACAATGAATAGCTTAAGTACGGACACCCACCAGAGAAGTGTTGACATGCTCCCTTACTATGAATATGTTGTTTCTTGTTCTACTTCTCCCAGTGCCCCAGTGCTTAATCCCTCAGTGCACTTGCTCTGTAACCCCAGCAGGTGCAGTGGGAATCTATAAACACAGCTGGTGCGTCTCAGCATCAAAACCCTTACATCTACCCTCACCTCGCACCTCACCCCAACACAAGAAATACCACACATAACCTAGATTCATGTTGCTAGTTTTTTTTTTCTTCTTCTGTTTTTTTAACAAAGGCGCATGCAAGAAAAGTGTTGATGTCAACTAAGTACAAGAACTCTGGAGTAATATTTTGTTGAGGTTAGGTGGTCAATGTCATGGCATCAATATAAAACATCTGGTTTTCGTGCAAGAATGATCATGATCGTGCTTTTAAACTTTAAACCTGACACTTTTAACTTGCCTCACCTGATTTTCTTTTTTATTTCTATTAGAATTACACTTTAGTCACAACAATAAACACACTGCTTCAGCGTATTTTCTTAATTTCATACATACAAAATGTTAAATATCAGAGTTTAGAAAAGTAAACAACACCTGTAGTTCAGAACAAGAGTTTTATTTGTCATTGTTAGGCAGAAGAACTAGACACATGGAGCACCAAATGCCTCAAAAAACATTACCTGTGTGCAGAAGCCCTTATGTTTTTTTCTTACACTGTTAATATTGTGAAGCAACTATTTTCCATGACCTTTCCAAACCATGAACTTTTTGAAAACATAGGAAGCTTTAGTTCTTAAACTGAACCAAATTGAAACTAAAAACCCAATATATATTAAAAAAAAAATTTAAAAGGCGAAATATAAGATAAAAAGTCAGTGAAATCTATTGTAACTGCAGGTCCCACTGAAACCTGTGCCATACCTATGCCAATTACTGTGATGGTGTTAATGCCAGAGGAGGAGGAGCTGCTATTTCATAAATGTTTGCAAAGCCAGACTGCATGGCTGCGTGCTTGATTTTAAAACCTGTGACCAGTGTTGGGTGTAAGATGTGCCAAAATAATGTGTTGCTGCAATCACATTATATTTTTAGAAACCTATTAATGCAATGTGTTACTGCGCTAAATTCACTAATTACAGTACAGTTTCAAGTGTTCAAATCGTTAAAGTGTTACAAGGGTTCTTCAGTTGCCTGCATGCTGGGAAAAAGCAAAAGAAGAAAATGAAAGAAGCATGTTTTTTTTCTTTCTGTGCATTTGCTGCTATCACCTGATTTTAGTTTGTGTGCTGGGAGGAGGGAAACGGTGGAGTGGTCTACAGCTTTTGGGGAGTGGAGATAAGGACATTACTTTTCTTTGTTGCATGAAAGAACAAGAGTGCCATGGTGAAATGTAGGTTGTGTCCAGTACACATCACAACATCCACTAACAGTATGCTAACACAAAACTAGCCACGAACTCAAAAATGTTAAATCTGAGTGCATGCTGATCCCAGCCGAGCAGACAGGCCCTGAGCTTAAACTTTCAGCAAAGATAAGATGAGCAGTCAGGCTTATAACATTGTAGCCTCCACAAACTAGCATTACTGTAGCGTCTTTGCCTCTACCTTACAATATAAAGCTTTAAGGTGACTGCTGTTGTGATCATATAAATAAAATTTAATTTAATTTAATCACTTTAAAGTCTGTAGAAACACCGATGACAAACGCTGCTCTGTGTCAAAGTAGAGATTAAAAAAACAATGATCAAAGAAAAATAAAAAAAATAAAATGTCAGTTTTAAAGATGAACGTAAAGATGTTTACGTGCTTTGAGATTGTTCAAAGAAAATTCAAATCTAGGCTAAAAGAGCTTGATTTGAGCAGAAATGCCTCGAGGTTTCTTGTTGAAGTGTTGAACAGTTCTCTCTTATGGTAACTAAGGGGGAAATGCTGTTCGCTCCCAAGGACTTTTTTATTGAAAGGCCGAGTGTCAGAGCTGTACTCAGCTTTATTATTACATAAATGCAGGATACACATTTTCATGATGAAAACGAGATATCTTCTTTACAAATGGCTGTAGCCGTACTTGCACTGTACTTATAAGTTTCCTCCTCAAAATGCTTGGCGCCAGCTATTTTGCACTTAAGAGCGACATGATTATAGGGCATATGCGTATGCTCAAGTTACATGTAAAGTACACATGCACTAATTAGTGTTTTCCTTATTTTGTCCAGTACATGAATGTATCATTCATTGAAGTATTTGTGCATGGGAAAGCCTTTTGAATCAGCATGGAAATAGCAGACCCCACCACACTATATAAAGTACTATACACAGTAGCAACTAATAAATGGCAAAGCATAATAACTGGCAGATACATGTTTGATAGATATGCAGACATACACTGTAAGAAGGAAATTTTACTAAATTGTAAGTTTAAACTCGACTGGGCTGAGAGAAATACAGTGGTCATGAAAAATATATTGATTTGATTAGTTGAATTTCAAGCAATGTGGATCAGATGTTCATGGACAATTTAGAATTGTGCTGCATTCACTCCCCTATTGTATGCATATACAGCGATGTCACTACTGATATCACTCTTATTTAATATTCTACTTGGCTTTGCATTTTTACTTGTTAGAGTGTGGTAGTCTATACCTGCCAGGAAGCGTTAGTCCTGATTGCTTGGGAAATTCACCACTGCCTTCCTGTAATGAGAGTGGACAGAGGTTAGAACAGCTCAATAGAAGAGATAACCAGTCTTTGATCCAAACAGCCATGCAGAACATACAGGCAATACCATCAGAAAATGTACTGTCAGGAATTTTGGATTTTAAATTACACCTGATTAACCTGAAGTAAGGAGGAAGAGGAGTTTGGTGGACTTGGACAGGCTGAAAAGAAACATGCAGTTGGTTCACCACAAATCCTGTCAACTTTCCTGAAGTCTACTGGCAAAGCATTGCACAAAGGAAAAATAAAATCCAGCTAAACACATTCATCAGTCGCTACAGCTAAAAATAAAATGCAACCTCTCGCAGATGATGGATTTGGTATCATCCACCTGTCATTCACTTCCATTTTGTGAGCCGCAGAAGTGCGAGAACAGCCCTTGCTGATCAAGACCAGTGAACAGTCTCATGTCTGCAGATGTCTGTTGTGTTATTATTGGAAAATGTGCACGACTGACATCTCAGAAGTGCCTGTTATTGCATAAAGAAGCCCGGGAGAGCCAACTAAAATCATTTTAAAAAAACACCAGAGATTTAAGACACATATTTAAAGTATTTAAGATTTTGTTCTGGATCCTTTTTTTTCACTTAATAATAGCTAAAGACACCAAGCTAGGCATTTAAGGGAAACTGGAAAATTTCTGAACATTTGCAACCACAGTAAATAATCCATAAACAACTGTGATGTAAACTTTGGGAAACATACAAAGAAATGATGTCCTGCTGTTTGGGAAAAGAGTGCCAACGTGCCAGGATATTCTGTTGTACTCAATTGAAAATGTTTGCTTGGTTATTGAGTGCATGGTCGAAGATCTAGCAGTGCCTCTTAGAATTAAAAAAAAATAGCCCTTTACTTCAGCTAATTGAAAGTAATCTTGTGAGCCCATTTTTGGTACAGTGGAAATACTCACAAGTGAATGGACTCTCCATAGATGGGTTCTAGTTGAAACTAATGAGCTAACCTTCCTAACAGTAGCACTGATGCCTGTGGTGATTTTACACATTATTTTATTATTTTATTCCTTTTTCTAAGTAAATGCAAAAGTCAAACACCTTTCACCCCATGAACACAGAGACAGCTAAGTAATAATCCTTCATAAAAGTTTGGTATGTCTAAATGTGGGTCTATCTACGTTTTTATTCAATCTGGACTTGTTTTCACAAATATCATTGCCTTTTGGCTTTTCTTAAAGCTGGAAATTGAAATTTAACATTGCTTCAAATCCCCCAGCTCTTGAATACTCACAAGGGTCACCTAAAAGGAACTTGATCAACCAGAGTTGTCACCCAATTCACAGCCTGTCCCTGTCTTTCAAAACACCTGAGGGGGGAAATGATTTCCTCATTGCCAGGCTAATGGCGTTCATTTCTGTTAATCTATATCCCAGTGTTTTCCAATTTTGTGGGTGTATCCTCACTCTCCACCATCTATTATGCTCCAGGGATGGGAAGCGGCCACTTTCTCCCCATCTTGTGGCACTTGAATTAAATGGAAGCAACTTGATTGCTGGGAAGCACAGGGCTAAGTGAAAGCAATTAAGGCACTCCAATTCTTAGCCAAAAGATGGGGCACCGATGACTCAAGAGAGAATTAATTTGTATATAATGATATCATCCAGTCTTTTTATTCACATTTTGTTTCATGGCTCTTCTGGGCTCTTTTGTGTGGGGAGTGCACGCCTCTCTTTGCATGTCAGGGAGATGAAAACAAATCTGTGCTTAATAGGTCCACTGTGGACAGAAGAGGTCTATTAGAGGAATGAATGGGACTGGCTGAAGACACCAGGAGAAAAGATTTAAACAACCAATGGCTGGGTTTAGACTTCTGATTGAGAATTTTAATCATTTCATTCCAGTTTAGTTCCATTTCTATTTCATAAGAACTGTTTATCATAGAAACCCCCTCTGAGGCTGATAGTCTATTCTCGTGCACCAAAAACAAAAATTCGGTTTAAGTGATTGAAAATCCTGTGAATGATGATGTTGACACACCAGCTCTTATATTGACATGGCAGCTTGATGCTTTTCACTGGACAAACAGCTGTCCTTGACTAGCAGCTGTCCTTGATGTAATGTGATGAAAGTCCAAAATTAAACATTGGTGCTGACTGTTTGTGTGCCCACTGCAAGCCAGTTTGGAAACTGACTTTGACACAGCACAGCTGTCTGCACTCATCTGAGGATTAAGAGACATCACAGTATAATGCCACCGCGGGCTATACTTCTCCAGGCAAATTATCAGCTGATTGGCCAAAAAACATCCAGTTAAAAATGTTTTGGGAAAACACCTTTTTTGGGACCCTTCGGCCCTTAGTGCACATAGCAACTGGAAATTAGTTTTTCCCAGTCAATAGGCAACTGCAGTTTCATTTTGTTAAGCAATTAATATGATTTGATATATTTTGATTCTATACATACACAGTATCTTTGAAACTAAATCCTATTCATGCTTGTAGTGGGTTTTAAGTAACCGTATAGTCAAACACAGTATAGTTACTTCTTTACTTTAGCTTATCATTATAAAGTAAATACAGATTGCATAGTGTAGTGACTACAGAACAATCAACATTTTGGTTGGTTTTACTTCCACAGTGCAGTTCTGTTTGCCAAGAGAGCAAAATCTCCCCCAGAAAACTATTACTTGAGTAGCACAGCTAAAACAGGTGGTGGAAAGGCTTTTAGTTTACCAAGTAACTATCTGCTGCTGAAACTGTTGGTGATAAACAAACAGGATAAGAGTGGAAATGCCACTCAGATAAAGGATTTTTTTTACATCGGACAGTCAAACTCAATGGAGAGGAGTCAGGGATTTGAGAAGGTTCAAACGCAACCTTCAGTTAACACTGTTTATGCTTCCCATCTTATTAGCCAAATACAACCATATGGTTTCAAAGGGAAAGTATGCTGTCTTTGCAACAGTGGTTTGGGGGTTGTTTATTTATGCTTGGAGCTTTCTCTTAGATTTACTATATCTTTAATGCTCTTTTAAAGATTATTTAATCTGACTTCTTTTGTTTACCTTTGAACTTACATGCCTTTGACCTTTGCAGTACAGCCATGTGTGCTGCGTGATGCATCATGGAGGTTTTATAACTCTCACAGTGAGTCAGCTGATCTTGATTAGTGAATCCATGTAGTGAAAGAGCCAGCTGATCCTCATTAGCAAATCATTATCAAAGGATCAGGTGCATAACATATATTTCATGTTCACGCTGCCTATATAGTATATTTTTATTTCCTTAAAATATACGGAGATATAAGGAAGTCACGCTGTGAGGAAACTATAAACTATACTTTTAATGAAATTCTAATTATCAACGCATCATTTAGACCTAAACAACATCTTTCTATGTGTTTTTTTTTATTATTAATTTAGTATATACTCATACATTTGTAAAACACCCTCAGACATTCTTATTACAATATTATGCATTATGATGAACTCTGCAGCATCACAAATGTTTGCTAAAGTTTGGAGTATTGACTTAGTTCAAATAACATACACACAATTAATTTGCGAGAGCAAATACAAGTCGTCCTCGTTACAGTTTTTAATCAGCATAAAAGGGAAATACTTACTCTGAGCAACTCTGCAGTGTTCACAGCAGTGCAAAATGTTATCACTGATATGCAAATGTTCACTGCAAACTGTATTTCTCAGTTTCATCTCTTCCTAAGTTAAATTAAAGCTAACGAAACAATGGATGGGGTATGCAAACAGCAAGCATCAGGTATCAGCCAATCACTGGGCTGTGCTTCATGAGACTTAATCCAGTATGACCAGTATGAATCACAGTAGTAATCATATTGCCTCAAAACTTATTTGGTAAGATAAATTATTGTTACATAGCCATATTTCAAAATAGACGGACTGGGTAAATGTGCAAAGTGCTACAAATTAAATCCCATTTCTCTCCATTATGTTAGTGAGAAGATAATTTAAGGAACATACCTTAAAACAAATAAAAATAGCTTGTTTATTTTGTATTTTGGACTATCTGGCCTTCTAATTTTTGTTGGTTATAATTAATTTACTATGCACAAAGCTGTAACTGAAGCGACGTTTTTCTGGGGAAAAAAGTGTAAAGGAGTTCAAAGAGAGATAATCATCTTCTAATCACGAGTATGATGCCTTATAGATACTAAACGTTTGAGAGCAAACAATTTTCTCTCCAGCTGGCCTCTTTATAGATCATGAAAATATACTACTTAAATCAATGGGAGACATCCCACACACAATGGCAGCCCTGCTGTTCAATGATGGCTTTTGTATTGGGGGATAATCTAGAAAGGTCATCAATCATCCCACGTGCCCTTCTCTGGAAAAAAGAAAGAAGAAGAAAAAAAGACTGTCTGGTGTAATGTGCTTAAACATACCTTCCTCCTTCTTTTCTTTACAAAAAGAGGATGCATGTCCATGTGAATTTTCTGTAAAAACATGTACAACATTCAAAAGGGAATACAACACACTAAACACCAAGGGAGTCAATAAGGCAAAACGTTCCAAATTCACTGTCAGGCATGTGGTGAGACAGGCATTTCAAAGCAAAAGACTCCCTGGTTGAGCTGGAAATGTATAATTGACCCTGTCTGCCTTTTTCAGAATGGTGCAACATTATAACCTGGGGGAATGTGTTGTCATCCAAATGAGATAAGTTTATTTTCTGCAATGTAGCATTTGTTCCATCAGGCAGGGAGGCTATAAAGCTAGAAGGATCAGTGGGGAGTCGAGCTCTGCACATGTGGCGCGAACGAGGAGCCCGACAAAAAGGCTTGGCCACCGCCCAAATCTCTGCCTCTGCCTTCTGTGCGGGCCCAGCCTTGGAAGGCAGGAGGCCACAATATTGTGGAACAAATTTCCTCTAATCTGAATGTGCTGGTCTAGAGCTCCAGTGGGAAGGCTGCTCTCCTGTGCCCTCCCCGCCTGTCCCACAGATCAGCCCAGTTTACCCTTCACAGTGCCAACACACTGCAAGACGGATGAGATGTCGGCGGGGGGTTAGAGCTGTCGGGATCTCGGCCCTTCCGTGGACCACTCATGTGTGCTCTCAGCAGGGCTAGCGCTTTGCCCTGGAGAAAGAAGCTGAGTGGAGAAGAGCTGGCAAGAGAATAGCCAGCTCCCACCTGCATCCTAAAAGATAACAACTTTCACACCTTTTACTACAACCATAAGAGTGGAAGAAGCATGAATGGATTTATTTTTGTTCTTGCTTTTACAATGCTTAAATTAAAAAGAGATAGAAAAACAGATGGTGCAATCTGTCCATTTTCAGCTTAAACACCACTACAAAGAAAGCATACATAAAACATTTCTAACTGCAAGTGAGGATCCTCCTGTTGTCAAGGACTACATTTAGATTAAATGTGGTGCCAAAGGCGCCAATGGAGACAGGTCACGTGCTCTGCTGGGGACTGTATCCATCAGCTTCTAGTCATTTTACAGCAGCATGCAAGGCTCCTCGGCTGAGGATTGATTGAGACAGGAAAGGAGTGGGAGTGATGAAATGTATAGCAGATAATTATTTATGGTGGCTGTACGAAGCTCCTCCTGGCGATTTTTTTCCACGCAGCTTGTTGAGGAATAAACATTGTTTACACCATAAGTTTGAAAAACTTTTTTTTGTGACTTGTGTTAACTCGCAGCCCCTCTTTATTCTAAAAGAAAGTTTGTCTTGACATCACAACAGATAGAGAAGTTTGACGAATGCATACAATTTTTTAAATGGCTGAAGTGATGTTTTTTGAAGGGGAGTTGTTTTTTTTAGCTTTGCTATCCTGTGCACTACCCAAAACATTCAAAAATCTGCCTGCCTCTTTTAAAAATTATTACTCCTTTATCATTATTCTTATTATTATTAGAAGTCTTTTCCTTAGCCTCACTGGATTGTACCAAAGTTCAGCTATTTTTTCAGCACAAAAGATGTTGACTGATCCAAAATGTGATAGGTCCAGCGATAAGTGTTTGCAGCAGGAATAACAGCCATTAAAAAGTATAAAAATTAGTAGAACTATAAAGATGTGCATGTTTATTTATGCAAAATTATGGCCTCTATTTATACAAAGACTATATATGCATCCGTTAGAGAATTCTCTACAGGGTTGAAATGCAAAGCAACAAGCAACTTGCTTAAATAAAGGACTTATAATATCTAGTGTAAAATAACTGAAAACAATTTTAAATTCAGTAACAATCACTTGATAAGTAACACATGACCATTTTTCAATCTTCAGTTTGTCAACACATTGTTTAAAGAAACTATTACAGAAAATATTCTTCAGGCACAGTAGCTTAACGTCATACTGCTTGTTGTTCTTCAGTTTCCTGTCAATCAATTTTGTATTGATATTTATTACTAACAATCTTAGGAAATATCACTTCATCAATACATTTATTTGCACTGCACTGTTGTTTAAAAATTATATCGCGAGACTGTGAAGCAAACAATTTCTCATACTCCATTTCTAGCCAGCTTATAGGAGCCCATTCTAGGAAATTTTCCAGTTGCAAAGCCGAGCTGAGCACTGTTAAGCACCCGAGCGCACCCCGAGCCATTTTCCATTTGCAATAAACCCCGTTTGAAACAGGGCAGAACAACAGAAAAGTTGACTTGTTAACACTAGGAAAAGGAGGAGGACTTGTATGGTCTCAAATGAGCAGTCTGGGGCATTTTCACGCACACTGAGGGGTGGACAGGCAGGGAGGAAGAGGAGGGAGGGATTTCCATAGCAACAGTCAAGTCCCCAGCTGTCATGTTTGGGCTGAGATAGGTGCTGTGAGCACAGGGACCACTTAACCCCAGCCACACTTCAACTTAGGAAGTTAAAATGCTGCTGAGTGTCTGTGCTGTGCCTCACTTAAAATGCAAACTCTATACCCTGGGGAAGATAAGGGGATGCTTCTGAATTAACCCGGGGATACAGGAGCTATGCAGAAAGCCTGCTCTGAAATAATTAACCATCAATGTTTTTGGATGTCACTGAATGATGTGCAAAGAAAACACTGACAGTGAGAGCATCCAGAGAGGCACACAAACACAACGAGTTGCCAGTTTATCGCCGCATCTCACCTGAAATATATTCACTGGTTAACAATAAAAGAACTGGGATCTATTGTTTAGTAACCCATGTAACCATACTGTCAAAAGTAACAACCTGAGGAGAATATTCCACAGCTGTGAAACATCTTCAAAGGTTTGTATATTTTTTATCTGAAAAGATGTTTTTTGTTAAATTTGATGACATATATCCCATCCTATGCTCACGAATACTAATTCAGTTTTTATTGCAGCTTTTGCTTGAACACTGTAATATATATATATATGCAGGAGTGGGATAGCTCTAGTCTACTGACCTGTGCTATCAAAATAAAAGCCCTGAAAAGCATTTAAATACAATATTCACTTTGAAAATACTTTAGTTCTTATCATTTTTCAACTGTCCACACCATTGGATTTAGGCTTTTGATGCTCAAATACATCTAAAGTGAATTGATGTCATGTCTGACACTACAAACCTTTGCTTTGGGAGACAATATTAGTATATAATATAATAAGTATATAATATAATAATATTAGTATATAATGTGGGACTTTTTATGTGATCAAACCGACCATTGTAAAGGCACCAGCCTGAGAGGCAGTGAAATATAGATATATCTGATTTCTTTTAAATGTATTTTATCTGAGGCATTTTTTTCAGTAAAGAAAAATTGCTGACATGACATTTATTTAAAATCTTTCAGCCACTAAATAATAATTTATTTCAAATGTCTTACACATGTAATGTGTTTTTCTTTAAATTTGCATCAAGGTTGAATCCATCCCAACTGGCTGACATTCAGATGTGAGATTTGTACCATACATTTCAAATAAATCTGATGAACGTATTCCCAAAAGTCTCTTAATCAAAACAAATGTGTCTTAACACTTTATAGTCAATGTGGACATTCATTTTTGAAGAACAAAGAATCCTTTGACTTCCTGTAGTCTTTAAAGATATGTAACACATTTTGGTTACATTATCAGCTGGATAGTCTGCTGTCTGTTTCACACACACATTCTTCCTTCCAGCTAGTTGCAAACTGTACTGATGGCTGGTTAGAACCTCTTGTTGTTGCTTTATTTGTCAGATTTACCCATTTGTCATATTTAAAAAGTATAAACTCCCGCAAAAGTCTGGAGATGTGGTGGTTTCATAAATCACAGGTCATTCATTCCAGGTATGAAAAATTAAGCCAGAGAAGAAATGCCACCAATTTTGAGATCTATTTTGCCTTGTTTATCCCAACTGTACATGTGGTGAACTATAAAGTATATGACTAGTTTAAAATAATACTACTAAGGATTAAACTTAAGCATAATTAAGGGTGTGCCTGCTGTTAGTGGTAGCTGGGTGTCGTTCTTTCTTTCTGAATGGTTGGTTGGACTAGAATTTGCTGTTTAGTTTCTCTGGTAGGGGCAACATGCTTTCCTTTTGAAGATGAGAAGATTTTTAGTCAGTGGTTCAAGGCTTTAAATTAGTAGTCCGAAAAACCAATGACATTATATACATCATTTAGGACTGCTGTATTCGGACGGATGTTTTTCAGTTACTGTTTGGTTAAGCTAGCAATGCTACTCGGAATTAGGGGATGACAATAGTTATTAATAGCTACATTTTCAAAATTTCTGACATTAAGGGACTGACAAAAATAGCAACTTTGTTAGGTACACCTGATCTGCTGTTCACTAACAACCATCTTTAAGGTTTACAGAGAATCATCTTTAAACGACAAAATATCAAGGAAGCAACAGTTCTCTCTGAAAAAATGCCTTGTAGATGCCACAGGTCAGAGGAGAGCTGTTGTAATAGTGTCAAGGACATTGCCACACTTCTGTGCTCCTTAGCACCAACTAAGCATTGATAAAATGTGGTAACTTACCTGAGTATAGTTGCTGACCATGCCCATCCCTTCATGACCACAGTGTACCAGTCTATCCTCTGATAGCTGCTTCAAGCAAGATAATGTGCCTTGTGACAAAACTCAAATCATCTCAAACTGGTTTCTTGAACATGACAGAGAGTTAACTGTGCTCAAATGGCTCCACTGTCACCAGATCTCAATGCAGTAGAGAACCTTTGGGATGTGGTGGAAGGGGAGATCAATCTGCAGCAACTGCGTGATGCTGTCATGTTAGCATGGACTCTGAGGAATGTTTTCAGCATCTTGTTGAATCTATGACATAAAGAATTAAGGCAGTTATGAAGGTAAAAGAGTGCATACTCAAATCAGTAGGATGTTCCTCTATGTTGGGGAAAAATGTTAAAGTGTTATTGTTTGAACATATGAAAGGGATGGCTATTTGTCATAATAGCCTATCATAGCAGGCTGTAGCATCATGGAGACAGAAACAATAAAACATTTGTGGTTGATAAAGAACAGAACCTGAAAGATTAGAAAAGTAAATTAGCTTAAGATAAAGGCTGAACAGGGAGAAACTACTTGTCTGGTATGTTCATCTGAAACAAAATCCATTAATCAACTTTGACAATTAAAAGGGAAAAGGGAGATATTGATGTGTTAATCTCTGTGCTTGAGAAGTGCCCCTAGTTGGATTTCATAAGAGATGTATGGAACCAGGCTAGCTGTTTTCTGTCTCTTTGCTAACCAAATTTAGCTAGCAGTAGTGTGAGACATGAAGGTGATATTAATCTTCCTTTTTATTAAATAACTTAATATGATTACTTTATATCTTATTTTATACCTTCGCTAAATCTTAAATTAAACTTGACTAAAGAGCTAAGTAGAGAGAGATTGTAACATATTACCACCAGGATGACATGTTGAATACAGCATATTAGCTAAATAAGTAAAACCTAGATAAATAGGCAATATCAGCTTCCTCCAAACCCACTGGGAAAAGTGTTTTTTCTTTAAACAGAAGTGGCTATAGTTTGAACAGCCAGTTGTCTCTACATCCTCCACGTAACAGATATTGCTCGCGACAGCCCAGACAAAATGTCCCTGTTGTTTTGCAAGGGAAAATGTGGCATTGTCTCCGGATGGCGGTCCCCTTCTGGGTGTGAATGGCCATCTAATCAAGCTCTCCCTTTCACTGCAGCTGGTTTACAGCGAGCAGTGGGCTGACCTCTGAGGGGCCTCCCCCCCACCTCCCTGTCCTCTGGGACCCTTCAACAAGCTTTAGAGGCCAAATGAGGTGTAAGTCTATTAAAAGGGAGTTTGTGTGTAGATCACAGTCCCTCTGGGGGTGGGAGCCTTTGCCTTGTCATTCAGGTGCGGCTAATTTCCTTCTGCTCCACACGCAGACATGAGGTCTGCCTGTAGTCCTCATCGGACTCAGACGAGACCCGCTGCTAGAATTTCAAATGACAGCATCTTGGAGAGGCAGCAGGTGATTTATTAAAACAGAACAGTGAAACAAAGAGACATCACCATAATGTTATGGATTAACAATGAATACACTGTGACTCCACAGTGTTCACAATCCAATTCATTTATGAGCCTCATAATGGCAGCTCAAATATCACTCTATGCAAATGAGATGGAAAAACAAACTGTAACTTTTTTTTTGCTCGTTTGTTTAAAAAAAAGGATAGATTTGGGTGGAAATTTGTGAAAAAGCATTCACAAGTGATAAACATTTAATCTTTTTCAGAGCCAGAGAAAAAAAATACTAAAGGAGCTGACAAGGGAAAAAGAAAAAGTAGGAACAAAGCCACCAGCAATGCTTGAGTGCCTGCAAGATAAAATTTGTGGCAAATTGGTTGGAACTGAGGGGTGTGAGAATAACATGATCTTCTTACCAATCAGGATCCTATAAAGAGATCTGCCTATCTCATCTTCTGCTGAGATACTTTCACCCTTGCAACCCCAAACCACAGTCACAGCTGAGTGCAGTAACGTAATACTTGACAGTTACAGTGAAATCAGGACAGTGATATCATTTTCCTTGTGTCGCCTCCATATACCAGCATGCTACATTTGAAATGACACACAAACCGTGAGGTTAAGGCGCTGACTTTTAGCTACAGTTTACGTGGATTTACATGTGTTGCATATGCTGTAGGGGTTGTGGTCTCGTCCAAAAAGTTATTGTGGTGAAAGAGCAAATTGTTACCACGCCAACTCACATGACTTGGTCCAGCTGATCAGTGGTTCAGCTTCACAGGATCAAGGAGTGAAGACAACCATCACCCACGTTAAACATCTGCTGATGTGTATGTGCTGAAAACCTTACACAAAAAGGTCTTACAGCAGATATTAAACTAAAAGACATTTTTACGTTCATGTAGCAGCTACATCACTTTGACAAATTCACGCAGGGTGAATATTTTAGCCATGTGTTTGTGGAGTTTCAGGAATCTGCAGTCCTTCACCCAATGGTCTCAAAACATGTATTTTTAAATGATATGATAATCAGTTTGACTTAGGATCAAATGCGCAGGTTTACAGAGCCAAAACAAGAGCCAAAGACTTAGTTCACCTCTGGAAAACTGGAAGGATTTCTTCTATAAAGTTAGAGTTAATCTTCATTTCTCATGCCTTACATTAGCTCATGAACATGCCAATCACACCAACAGAACTTAAGCAGAAAGAATTAAGGTTCATAATCAGATATCCACTTTATGTATGTGAAGAAAATTACACTGTACTGTACTTTATATAAAAAGTGCCCACTAGACCTGAGAGCTCAAACATGAATCCTTAAACATATTCATGCCACCTCCACAAGAGGCCAATCTGATATTCGGTTGAGAAAGAGCTTTTCTGAATCAAGCATTGACAGTGTTTGTCAGAGGGGACCAGGGTCAGCCGAGCAGCATTAACCTCTGGAAGACCATCTCTGCGAAGTGCATTAGTCACATAGAGGAGGAGGAGGGATGTCCTGTAATAGATTATTGACCAGCGGGCAGCGGCCTGGCAGCACCATGTGGTCCTAGCCAGCTACTGACCTCTTCATCACAGATGGAGCAGCCCACCTGCAGTCCAGAGCACGCAGACGCACAACGCACACACATTGATTCCCACAGCACCATACCCCCAGCGACTAATGACAAACACACAAGTAATATTCGCTGTTTGGTTGCAAAACAGTTAGCAGGACAAGGAACCTGAGGTGTATGAAACTATATTCATTCATAGCTATAAAATGGAAGTCCTTGGCTCATCAAATTGAAAGTGGTGGAGAAACAACAATTGCTTCCATGAACTTAGACTACCTAATTAAAGGCAGGCAATTTCTCTCCGAGAGTCACACTCAGGATCTTTAATTGAAATCAAAATGAGTATCGCTGGAACACAGAGGGCAGGCTGGAGCACGAATGGGGGTGGGGATGGACACATCCTTTGCCGTTTTACTGGTCTTGCTGTCAGCTCATGTGACTTTATATTTGATTTGCTGATTGCCAAAAAATAGATTATGAAGTAAGCTTTGATTTTCCCATGGTTTGGACTTTTAACACGCCATGATATGGTTTGTTATAGCAGCCCCCCACCCTCCTCCCTAAAAAAAAAAAAAACCTAGAGAATAAAACAAATCAGAAGATAAACTGACTTAACCCAGAAAGACAAGCGCATCTCCATCTATTGCCAATATCATCTGTGCTCTGTTTCCCTTTGGCTCAGCCTCACTTTTTTTTTAAATTGTTTGATAATTCATCTCCGAGCTCTAATTTACCCCCCGTCGTCAGCACTGTATGTTCGACCATTGTGTGAAACATTCAGCTGATTTTAAAATGAGCTTGTAGCATATAAAGTCTTTCTTCCAGGGAAAGCACCTATTTATGGACATGTTTGCTTGTTTTTCATCAACATTAACCCTTTGGGCAAGTAACGTCCGTATGCTGTCTTTTCAAGAGCAGGCTCAGGAACGTCCTTGGGCAGGAAGTCACACTGTTTTCGTTAGTCTGGTTCCTCAGTGATTCCTGCGGTGAAAATACAAGATAATTAATTGTGTTTTCAGTATCGGAATACGTGACCTATAGTATGGAACTTGTGTTATAGCTCTGTGAAAAAATTACCTTGCCATTAGATGACATTTTAAGGTCATATAATCACATTACAGCATAGCACTACAATGTGCTGATCTTCTCTATTCATGTTAGAAAAAGGATAGGTTGTAGCCAATCCCCACTTTTTATTGTTTCAAAAGAACAATAAAGCTGATGATAATCAATGAAAATACTGAAAACACTGATTTCCTCCTAGTGGTATAGCATGAGAAACATTAAAGATGTGCCTGTCCAATACCTAAAGGCAGCACTGAACAAGACCGCTGAACAAGGTATGAGGTTCTCGTGCTGATATGCTGTTTAGTTTTCACCAAACATGATGCCGTGCATTATGCCAAACATCTTCAGTTTGATCATTGTTCCAGAAGTCTTGTGGTTTGGTCAGATGAAACTCTGTGAACCTAAGCCATGGCATGTTGTTTTTAGAGAGAAGATGTTTTTTTCCCTGAAAAGCCTGCCAGACAAGTCATACTTCAGTCTTTTTTAAGTTGTAATGTGAACTTTAGAATTTCACTTTAACATGTAAGATCCTAACCGCAAACCCAAGGAGTCTGAATAGGACTAAATTTGCATACTTAGTCATTTTATTAGTGTTTTATTCCGGCAATACACTTGGGTTATTGTAATATTGTATCAGTATATAATAAGAAGTATAGTTAGCTTAGTGTCACACAGTGAGAACTGGGGGAAAATGCTAGCTTGGCTCTGTTTAGAGTATAACAACCACATATAAAATGTTAATCAGTGGGCTATAAAGCTACTGGTAGGCTGTTAGAAGGAGCTAGGCACACTATTTCACCCTGTATTCATTGTTTGTGCTTAGCTAAGATAATTAGCTGCTGACTGTATCCTAATAGTATTTAACAGTCCTCTCATTTAACGTGTGACATTAAAGCAAATATCTGTTACAGAATAGTAAAAGTGAAAGTAAAATATTAGGTTCTTGGTGTGGTCAAAGACCAAATATATAAAATAATTAGCTCTATTAAGTATTAGAAAACACAAACACCCACACAGTGAAGCAGGATTGAGAATACGGGGGCTATCAGAGCTGTACACATTACATTGACTGGTGGAGGTCTTCACTGTTTAAGTGGAGCTGCCTGCTGAGGTTTTCCTCCTCGGCTGCAGGCCTATAAGAGAGGTAAGTGGCGGTGATGAGACACTGTCCCCTGTGCCTCCTTCAGCTGCCATTCCCTTTAAATTGAAACAGAGTCCTGCAAATAAATGCTACATTCTGAGCAGGGAGATCGCCTCAAAGTTGCATTTCATATAAGCACCCATTGGGGAATTGGTCCCAGCACAGTCTGCTTTATTCGCTTTGCTTTTTGTTATTTATATGATGAAGGAACAGGGCTACATCAGGGTCATTCAGTCTTCATTTATCTTTATATGCTGTGTTCTGAGGCAAACTACTAAAGCCAGGCTGCCTATAGCAGTGAATTGTGCACCATGACTCCTTTCCTATGGTTCTGAATATTACGGACAATCTGATACTTTCACCTCTTGTTATCAAAATGCATTAGTTTTACCCCTGTTCATTAGCTTTAAATCGTATCTCTCTTTAAGATTAATTGAAGCTGGAATAAAAGAAGATGGGTCCCAAGAGTGGCCCACTGTTTGTTATTCATGTTGGCCTGAAAACGGCAACAGTAAATCCTCCAAGTTGTTGTTAAGCTGGCTGTATTACCATATGTGTGCCATTTCCATGGAGTGACAGACCCCCCTGGATCAAATGGGGACTATTGATCCTGCAGCACTCCATTTCAAGTTAATTGTGCTTGAAATGAGGTGCACACACTCGAGCATACCTGCATTGGGAAGGCTTTATTTATTTATATTTGTGAAGGAACACGTGTCAGAAAAACAGCAAATATTCAATTCACGTCTTATTCAATTTTGCTCAAAAAGCCAGTTGTGCTGAAGTATGCTCAGAAGGTGGTTGAACCAGATTGAATCAGACTTTGATCCTCAATAAGGCCAGAGTTACATATGACTACAGGCTGCTGTGGAACATGTTTAAGCAATACGATGCAGGGATTGACCGAAATAATACCAGCAGAGTAATGATTTAACATCATCAGAGGAAAACAGCCTCATTAGTTTGTCACTTTCTCCCTTGTCTTTCCTCCCAACGCCTTTCAGCTTTAGAGGCTCTTTTCCCGGCTGGAGACTGAAGTAAACATGGCTGTAATATTTTAGTAAGGGTCAGGTTATATCTGGCCTCCCCCTGACCCCTATTCCCTCCAACACTAACAAAGTGGGCTTTAAGGTAACCAGGCATGAAAAGCCAAGCAAAGAGGCTAGAAATGCTGGAGTTCCTTAGCAGATGTCCTGCTCAGCCATCAGTGTGATCATGTGCCAGATTACGACTCTGAATACACACTGCAGCCGTCAAATCATTTACCCGAGTGCAGCAGCTGAAAGACTGAAAGTGGGAATTTAAACTGAAAAGAAGACGCAGGGGGTTAAATGCTTCAAATATAATCAAATCTGAAACAGATCAGATCTCACCCTAAACATATTCTCATGATGTGTTATATAAGCCCAATAAGAAAAACGCTCCACGTCCTGCTGTGTAAATCACGGCAAATTCAGTAATAAAAGACTGTACTGAAAGGAAAAACATATTGTGAAATGAAATGAACTGGTGGTTAAAGGTGGACTGATCATTTACAGGTTAAGGTAGCTGTGGGTGTAATTCCATATTTTCTACAACACTGGCAGCCACAGCCTCACTGACTGTCAATGGATGATATCACTGCTGCCTCCACCAGCCCCAGGGGCTCTGCATGGGGAAACAGCACAGCACCATTTATAGAACAAACCCCTCCCTCGGTTTGTTTATGAGCCTATTCTTTTATAATAGTATATATAAATAAGTGAAACTGTGTAATGGATCGCATTAAACAGGCAGGCATATTGAGGCAGGATTTAATTTGCATGCCAGATTAGCTTGCTATTGGTTGGGGCAGTGCCGTAGGGCAGCCTATTCATTAATAGGATCTAGTCTCTTCAAATCCATTAAGTCAATTGAACCCATACATAATCTGATTTCAGAGGCACCATGTAAATGTTAGTGATACGCCTGTTCCAGGACAGGCCTTTGCACTCCCTTAAGTGAAGTGGTGTGTTGGTATTTGTAGGAGTGAGGGGGTGAAAAGAAGACCAAAATCCACACAAAGTATAACATGTGTTGCTACCATATAATAATGGTATCCTAGCACAAAGCAGCACACAGGTGATAAAACACAAGAACTTTTTTATTAACTTCTGCTACTGTGAATGGGGGACACACTGCTAACAGTGCTACAGACCAGCCAGGACCAGCATAAGAAAGAGGCTGCTTCTCCCATATAATCTAAGATAACATCAACAGTCAGTCCAGAAAAAGGCTTTTTATGCCTCAGCTGCCCTGAATAAACAGTATTGGTAATTACCAGGATAACTTATGTTTCTGTAATTGTTAATCCACCAGTAATATCGTTAGACCAAATAATATTTTTAATGCTAAAAATTGCTTTCTGACAAAAAAGTAGAAAAAAATAGTAAAATGCATTATTATTTTCTGATCAGGATGCCAAATTAGAGTTATTTACTTCTATCTATCTATATGTATACAGTTCAAATCTTGGTTAAAAAAAAAAAAAAAAAAAGGGGGGGGGGATTTATTTTATTTTTGCCTAATAAATACCAATATTACTTTAGTTATCAACAGGTGTTTTATTTCTAGAATATTTATGCTTCTTGTTGCAGGTGGTCTAATGAAATTGTTAAGCACTGTAACTTTGTCTGTTATTATCTGTTATTATTATTGTTACATAATCTCATAAGAGATTATGTCAGTAGCACACTAGGCACAGACTAGGTGATTTCAGATCACAGAGTATGTGTTGTCTTACAAACAGCCCGATTCTGTTACAGCAAGAGACGTCACATGTAACAAATTTTGTTGCCGCTGTACCAAATTTTTGGATTTCCTGAAGAAAAAATAAGGCAGCTGAGCAAAAAAAAAACAAACTGAAACCACCTAATGCATATGCTCTGGTGTAGAGAGCACAAGGCAAACGCTTTTTGTATCTTGAACTCTGCAACCACAGACCATCAGAGGCAGTGACTCCCAGCCATCTTAACAAACTCACGGGCGATGCAAGGGGGGTCAAGATGACCTAAATCCTTGTTTGTGAGGCTGGCTGGTCAGAACTGAGGAGGGGAACACTGCTGGAGGCACTCAGAAGACAAGGCTCGACATAGTCCAGGTCATGCCTGAGTGACCCGACTAGCCCCAGATTTACACACTGTACACACCCCAGCATCTGGGCCAACAGGGAGCTGCGCATGCACGTGCGCGCGCACACACACACACGGACCCAACACACTGATACACATGCAGACTGTAGACGTGTAGAGAGGACAGGGACTCACCATTGGGAAATCTATACAGCTTATAATTGGGGGAGGCTACAGAAGGAAGAAAAGAACCATAACAAATCTACACAAGGGTGCATGAGGCTAAATAGACTTGAATGTCTAAAAGTAGACTCAAAAACTGGAGTGATTTCAGGAGAGGGTAAATATATATTTGAAGGTGGGTTATCAAAATGATCTAAATATATCCAATCCATCAAATGTGACACTTACATTTTCTCCAGGACTTTTTTTTCTTGGCATTGCTTCTCAGCTTGTTATAATTCCATTTTCTTAATTGTCATAAAAAGAAAACAGTAGCAAAAGTAACTAGTTATAGGTATATACTGCAACATTTTAAATGAAGACTATGAGACAGTTAAATATCCCTCACCTGAAGACTCAAAGACTTCATTTACAGTCCTTAAACTGTACCACAGTGATTTCTGTGTCAGAGGATTTGTCACCGCTGCTGTGAGGTCTTCCTGCTTTTGAAAACATACAATGGGGGAAAAATTAAATCCCTGGAGGAGGATTTAGGCACTTATATAACTCCCCAATTATAAAGTTTTTTTTCTTTACGAAGCCTCAGTGCCCTCCCTTCTGTTTATATGACTCACAAATATCTAATACTGAACTGTGTATAATGCCAGTATGCCCACATGACTGCAGAAAAGGCTCTTTCGCTTTCTGCCCGACTGAGTCAGGCATAATGGGAGCCTTGAAAAGCTGCAAGCTTAAACCAGCACAGTCTTGACAAAGCCTTGGTGGCTTGCTGGGAGGCTGTGCATCCTAGGAAGTTGCCAAAAAACTAATTTTCAAGAGCACTCAGCATGGTCTTAAAGCTATCTAATGGAACCACACCCCTACTGGACGTTAAATACTTCACTCCTGCATGGGCAATTTGCTGACAATGATGAAGGAAATCACCATGTCGGCTATTAACATTTAAAAGAAAAAAACATAAGAAGCAATGCAAATAACAGTGTCTATTTTAACACCTCTAACAAATGCTACATGACCAAAAGTATGTGGACATCTTAATATTACACTGAGATCCATCCATTCCTTTTCCTCTGCTTATCCAATTCATGATTGTGGTGGTCTAGAGCCTATCCTAGCTGTCACTCGGTGAGGGACATGGTGCACCCTGGACAGGTCACCAGTGTGGAAGAGGGCTGATATTAAAACCATATGTGATTGGTAAACTTGTTAAACTTGGATTAAGAAGATTTTGGAAACAGGCTGCAGATGTTTTCTCTTACTAAGCTACAAGGGTTTCAGCAAGGTCTGTTACTGATGTCTGGCTCTTAGTCAATGTCCCAGTTCAGCCTGAAGATGCTGAATAAGATTGAGGTCTTTTTACGCTTACCATTTTGAATTTATCATCTCAGTCTCTGGTTTTACACTATCTAACACAACATAGTGTCAGTTTTGTAACTTTTGCTCTTTATCTGAGTCAGAAAGAATTACAAAGCAGGTTATGATAAATCAATTTGTCCAGTTTCAAAACACCCAGACTAAAAAGGCCAAAACACTCAGCTTGAAATTCCATGATGGGACTTCACTTGCTACTTAAGGCTCTAATACAACATCCTGATGTGATTTAACCAAAGAGGGTTATCATGTTAGATTGTTTTTCATATATATTAGGATACATGAAGTGGTTATTGCATCTTATTATATCTTGTATTTCACTCAAAAAAGTATTTTTAGAGTGATTGCAAAAAACAGCTTGTTTCTGAATCGAGTTCAATTTATTTCTAGATATATACAAAGTTTACTGAGAAACATCCCTATTACCCACAAGCCCACCTCACCCCCACCGAAAAAATGAAGAAAAGAAAAGCCCTGAACAGTGAAAATGAAGGTTCAATTCTGCTGGTCACTCCGAATATGGATGTATGTCGCTACAGTTACAGGCAAAAACAAAGCTAATACAATCAAGTTAGAGTCAGAAATAATCCCAGCCTAAATAAAACCATCAAATAAAACCTTGAAAATTAAAATCAT
The DNA here is from genome assembly GCF_051167445.1 of Perissodus microlepis. NCBI lineage: Eukaryota > Metazoa > Chordata > Actinopteri > Cichliformes > Cichlidae > Perissodus > Perissodus microlepis. The sequence continues at coordinate 11,576,711 of NC_140468.1, forward strand.
CTTGTCCACAGATAGAGCTCAGTTGACGAAATTCACACATGATCTAAACTTTTGTTCGACACAGGCCTGGTCAATGTGATTCATGTGTGAGCATATTGTCAAAGAAGAATATCTGGTATTTTGCTTCCTTTTTTTAAGGACTTACTTTTTGATAAACCACAGTAACACTAAGTCATCGAGCAGTCCAGACCCCCTCTCAACCTTCAGCCTGCTGGCTCAAACCTCCCTTTGCCCTCTTCTTATATTTCAAGCCACCTTGATGTACCTGTTTTCTTGTCTGTGGGTGGTCCGGCTGGTACTAAAACAAATTCCCTTCCCCCCACGCTGGCAAATCTCAGCATAGAGTACCTGTTTATCCGATTTCAGGAAACGGCTAAAGCTGCCTGCTTGTTGTGCAGTTTATGTCTCTGGTATGAGAGGTAGGAACGGATCAAGGGTGGGCACATGGGTGGAGGGGATCATTCAGCAAAAAAAGTCCCCTGGCCAGGCCTCTGGACCACCTAACCTGTGGCTTCTATTCCTGACCCTATAATGTGTGTGTGGGAGGGGGGATATTACCGTTTCGCAGACAGTGCTTCCCCATATTCCCTGACCCCACAGAGACATTACAGTGGGCAAATATAAAGCAGGGCTTCATGAAGCCTGAGCTTATCTGGGCTCTAAAAGTATGTGAGACATGCCTGGGAACAAAAGGCCGTCTCTCAGCCTGGGAGCAGGCCAAGGGGATCTCTTTCAGCAGCCACAGATTGCCCTGTGTTTTCTTAATTGACAGACCCAGGCCACATTTGATAGAAATGACATGCAGCTGGCAGGCAGTCCTGGCCATCCAGGTAGACCACCTTTCAGCAGGAAAATTGTCCTCAATCTACTTCATAAAGATGTTCGATGGAGGTCTCTCAGGCTGCGTCCTAAACATATTGTGCTGTGGTAGGTTCACCTCACTGTGGCTTACACCTGCGTGGGAAAACTTGGTTGCTTCAGAAAGTGGGGTCAAATTCCTGTCTGCATGTACTCCACTAATGGGCTCGGGGGCAAAATATTAAAAAGCATGTAAAAGTCAATTTTTTAATTATAAAGTGACCAACAGTGGCAGCGATTGTCTATTCTTATTCTAAACATCCACATTTTTCAAAAATCCTTTTTACTCTATTACATGCATGTTTGTATATACTTTGCATGTTTGTATACTGTATATGTCATGTTATAGCTACTTTTGCCACATAAATTCAAACTTTCTAATCTATACTTTGCCTTGTTTTAGTTTGTATCGTCCCATCCTACTTTAGCATCCCAAGACGTTTTATTCAGCATTATTTGTTTTTGTTATTACTTGCACTTTGTGGATCCTAAACAACATTTTGTTGGACGGTTGTGTAGTGAAGCTACTTCTTACTGCAACTAAATGCTGGATTACAGTGGATGTATGAGAATACTTGAAGCTAAATGTTCCCCTTTTTCCAGTCTAAGGAAAGCATGTCCTCAGCTGGCCAGAAACAGTAGTGCACCCTTTCCCTTTTTTAGACCTGTCAGTCAAGCCTTAAGGATGGAGCTGTTCTTTAGCTTTGTTTTCATATTTAACTTTCAACTTCTACTAAAAGGTCGAGCAATTTTTGAGCTATTTTGTTGGGAATTTTGGGGGAGGAAACTTATTATTCTTCAAAATGAACATAATTAACATCTGGCAAAGACATAGGTCTTGCACTTCTAAATAAATTAATTTCATAGTATGAAAATTGACTTTTAAGGGATGAAACATTCTTCTTAAAAGGTACAGTACTTACTTAATTAACTTAATTATTATTATTACTTAATTATTTACTTGCTTCTTGGTATTATCTTACAGTCTTATTATTTATTACTTGTAAAATATTAGTTGTGTCTCTTTGATTCACTGTTTTTGCCACCTATTTGGTCAGGATCAGTCATGAAAAATACATTTTTAAATCTCAGTGATGCTTTCCTGGTGAAACATAGGTTATAAAAAAGATTCATCATTAAACTACAATCTCATAAGTACAGTACATAATACAGTATTTACCTAAACCTAAACAATCCATATTTATGCACTGAAATATTATGAGATAAAGTCGACACGGGTATCGTCCTTTTAATTGTATAAGGATCCCAGAAGTCTAAACCTAGATTTTTCATCCAGTTGTGGAAGGTTTTCTCCATGAGGTTTCATTGTAATTGGTTGTGTTAATTGCTGGTTGTCTGACTTGGAATTTAATAAGTGGTTATTTTTTATTGTAGACAGGTGAGTGAGTGGTTTCATTTAATGTCTGACTGATGTCTTCCTTTGTTCTCTGGGCTTTCTTGAAAATTAAATTTACCTTAGCAAGACTGGCAGTTTAAAAGTTCAAAACACACACTGATATTTTTAGTCTGTGTATGCGTATTATACATTCACATCAACAGATGGAGTTAAATAGACCTCAACAGTTCTGAAAACTGCAACCACAGTGATATGCCAGTAATGGCTAAACGACAAACAGAAAATGTCACAATGTCTTTGTCGCCGCACATATTGTCAAAGTCTCCTGTGTACATTTAGAAGCTGGGAACCCCAAACTCCTGTACTCCACTGAGAATAAAACTGAGCCATATGGCCTCCATGTCTCAAGCCCCCATGATCCACCCAGGCTGATTTCCCATCCGGTGTAGAAAAAAGGATTTCAGGGTGCCAAACAGTGTTGGTCCCCCGTGGATATTATTGGGCCATGGAAGATAAGGAACTACCCATCCCAGACAGCCAGTTTCTATCAGCAGATAAGAGCTGAACCTCCACTGATGCACTACAGGCCTGGTGTGCTGTGACTTTAATCTTACAGCATTCATCCAGTATTTTTTTAGCAGCTCATTATGAATATTGTTTGCAAATCAGTCTATTAATAGTGTTTATATAAAAATTTCTCCTATCCTCTTTTACTAGTTGAAGCCATATTCTTTCATTTATTAATGACACGCTGTCTTCACTTAAATATTAGACTAGAAAAGTTTAAGTATTTTTTGTTTGAATTCAGTTGCTAAAGAGATTTTTACAGCTAAACTTTAATACTTTAAAACTATTAAAAAATATATATTGGCGTTTATAATCATATCAACTAGATAATTTTGTGTTAAAGTAATTTATTGCCTTGTCCAAGAGTAATTGTTTTCGTCAATCCTAGATGACAACAATATCTCCTCATCTTAAATTTGATACTTTAAGGACAGAGATATGAAAACCTAATCTCCTTTCTAGCATACATTTCCTTCATTCCTACTCTTGGATTTTTTTTTTTTTTATTTAAGAGGCCCGACAAAGGGAATTTTTAGGAGAGATGGGTCACAACTTCCCTCCCTTACTCCTACAGATGCTGGTTGGTTAATGAAGTAACAACAAATTGGGCCGCACACTAATTTGGAGTGGCGTTTCTTGGCCCCTCTTGGCCCATAGAGATGTGTTTCATTTTCTTTTATCAGTGATTCAGTCATGTGGATTTACGCATGGACGCCTCTGTCTCCCCTGATCGCTGTGCTAATGGAAACTTCGTTAATGTCATTAATCTACGGGCCGAGGCATGTACTAAACACATATTTTGCTGTTTGTGCTCCATTTGTCAAATAATGCTAAGAGCCTCCTTTATAGAGAATGAAGCAAGGCAAGAGAAATGAGACAGAGGATGCAAGCACTGTGAGATGGCATGGTGATATTTTGCTCTCTTTTTTAAAAAAATAGTCCATGTAGCATTAATCTAATTATTCCTTCCAACGTGTTGACAATATCAAGCTACAAATTATCATATTCACTCAATTCTGTACAAATTACACACACGCTGGTGGTCTGCACAATTCAAATCTCTAACCTTTGTGAAGTGTATTAAAGTTACCTTTTTAAAGTCAGATCTTTGTCTCCCTCCACAAGAAAAGATGAGCGAGCCTCCAGCATCTTTCAGTGTCCACTAGGCATAACAAGATGTGACCTGTGATTACGCCAGAATGCTGAACTCTGATCTCTGTTGCCTGAAGGACACAAGTTCAACACAGTTACTTACAATTTAGCAGCTCAGATTAGTCAGAGGGAAAAATGCTCCTGCCAAGATGAATCCTCATCATGCATACTGTATTCTCTATTAGGTAAATCAGTGTGTTTATAGTGCAGCCAAATTGAGCGAAGCTTTAAAAAAAAGGCCTCAGTCCAAAGAGAGGGATAGGTGGGATGAATATCACATGTAAAGCCCATGAAGTGGCTTTCTTATCGGTTAGATTTAGCTGATAGTGTGCAGGAAAGTAGTGAACTTCATATATATAAATAAAGAAGAAGAAGAAGAAAGAACAAACATACTGACAATGTCAGGTTCACTGTTTCTGAGCACATGTGGGCTTTGATGAGTGGTTATAAAGCTGAATTTGAGCTCAGATGGAAGAGTTGTTGGGTTAAGTCAGATGAACTTGACTGGTAGGTTGCACGAATTACCAATCAGAAAGACAAAGCCTGGAACAAAGACCCCTTACAACAGTTACAGTATTTAGTTACAGCAGAGGTCACTGATACAACTAATATTTATTCTCATTATCTGTTATATTTAGATTTTATACTCATTTACTATTTATTTACTGTTTCAGTGTTAATAGTAGTTCCCATGTTTGATCAGTTTCTCCAACCACACAACAAAAAACTTTACATTTGCATTGTATGAAGCAAAACAATTTGCAGATTTTTTAGCTGGACTATACCAAATATAATTAATCTAGTGCAAAACTGTTGTCCTTAAAATTTCTTCGCATCCAATCTACTTTATTTACTGATAGGCCAACCAATTCAGCACAAAATAACATTATATGGAAAAATTGTCAGAAAAAACTCCTGAAGAAAGACAGACTGAAAAAAAGAAAACAAGCTTTTTGTTTGTTATACGAAAAAATGTACAACTATATATAGTTTGCCACAATCACTAATTTTACAACACAGCACCACAAAGTGACGCCATTGCTGACTGTATAAATCTAATCCCAAACACTAACAGCCCACATTCTCCAGGCAAGTAGTAAATCGCTGTGAGTCACGCTCGCCGGGATGCTCTATTCATTGAAGAAAATGGCAAAAATGTCTTAATGAAGAGATAAACTATGTGAGTTCTAACTAGCTGACCATGTGCTTCCTGTCCAGTCTGCAGCAAGGAGTGCAGCAATTAAGAAGATGCTAATGGGTCTGACAGGTCTGAGTCCAAGGAAAGCTTCAAATGTCGCTTCAATTGGATGGTGCACTGAAGACGTCTTGTGTGGCACCGTCATTCACTCCGCTCAAAGGCTGAAAATTCAACAGTGCCTAGCTTGATTCTCCACACTACAGTCTTTTTTTTCATTAGTCTCACATCCATGCCACACATATGAACTCTGAAGACCTGGTGATTTCATCGGGATGTTTCACAAGTACATCAACACCTTCAAACTCTTCCTAAAATGAGCCGCGCAGATTCTAACATACATGTTTATTCATGCTGAATTTTTAAATCCAACATTATTTCCTGCTTGGTTGATCGACATTTTGATGGCTACGCTCACAAAGGCACTTTAATGTTGTCATTAGTTATGCTTCTCTGGTGGCCAAAAGATGGATCCTTAAGTCCCAGGATCCAATAAGGTTGTATATGAATGGTTGGAGGAGATAAACTACATCAAATAAATGAAAGAAGACGAAGGGAAAAGGCCTGTTAATTAAAAATATGAAAATGAACAAAATCTCTGACACAGTATTGGTCCCATCTGAACAGCTACAGTAATTCTCTCTTCACCTCATATGAACTTCATTTAATTAACAGAGGGCTGAAAAGTATCCTAAACCAATTTCTGATTTCTTGAGCAGGATCTGGTTTTCATTCACGCTGCAGATGAAAATAATATTCTGCATTCAAGTAAATAACTACAAATATTTCTGGATACATTTAAATGAACTTTTATTACTCAGTTGACTGATGCTGTGAGTGGATTTTTTCACTTGTTCTTCCCAATTCATACGTGATTTAGCTTAAGTATTTAACTCAATGCTTTGGGGATAGAGCACAAATGGGAAACATTAGTATAATGTCAACAGACGCATACATAAAAGTACAGTGTAAAACATTGTGAATTCATAAAGTAAATGTCTGTTACAGGCTAATGAGGCTCAAATTACAATAACAGTAATATTGTTTCTTTTACAAACATTAATTTAAAGAACAATTAATTAACTCATCTTTTTACAGACATAATCTGTTGTTTTAAAACTTGTTTTACTTTCTAGGATTGCTGATTTGTATACATATTTACTTGTTTTTAATCACTCCTTACAGTGAGCATTTAGAATTTGGGTAATGTTCATGCCGCTAGATGTATGTGTAGAAGGATGGATGTGTGTTGCTACAATAGTAAATTCTTTTTTTATTTTTTCTGAGTGATACTTCCTTACCAGGAAATCGTTTGCGCCAAGGATATGATTGTCTCCAGATCCTTCAGCAAAAGCAAAACAAAGACTGGATCTTTGTCATTTTAATGCACTGTAAAAACAAGACAATCAATAAAAATTGTGTACTGTGGCTAATTTGTCTGTTTGCAGAAGGAAGCAAATAATAAGAATCTGGATTATTGTAAATGAATGGTTCCTATCATTTCTGTCAGTGTCAGAGAAAACATAAGGATGAAAGTAATTCCTGATTATACTAGTATGAAAGCGGGATTAGTTTCTGTTTCCAGATTTCCCTTACACAGAAAAATCAGAGACAAATATAAGAGAAGATGACAGCTTTAATTGGTCTGTTCCAGTGAAAACATCTTGACATGGCACAGTTGGAACGGCACAGGTATAAATAATACAATTAATGGTGACTGGATTGCGTTTAGCTGCTTCACTTTCAGGTTAAAGGGATTTTGTATGGCGGCTTCCGACAAAGTCAAGATCAAATAATGGAAACAGAGAAGTCCTAAAAAGTGCATTTCAAATATGCAAAAGCAGGTGTGACTTCAAAATTTGGCTTAATTAGTTAGTCCCTGGCAATATTAGTGATCAATTTGAATATTTAGAATCAGATTTAGGGTGAAAAGATTGCAGTGCTCAGTCTGACAGACTCGAATCTATCTCCTGGGCCCAAGTTTTTTTATTATGTGGCTATTAAAACTTTTAATAACTATCTAAACTGGCACTGGCCATCTAGACATGATTTTGTTTTGCAAAACGAAATAAACCATAACTAGAGATTCTGAGAACTGAGCCATCAATAATACCCGTACATCTATATGTTTTCTGCAATAGCATTTAATAATGTCTGCTGTGAGGAAGGCCTCTGTTTAATCCTTGTTAGCTAATCAGCTGCCACAGCAAATATAAATGAAACTCAGGTATTCTAGTAACAGGTAAGTTACTATGTCAGCGAGGACTTTAAAAGCAGCCAGAGATTAAAGATGGATTTATTCTTTGTATTAATAAGTACAATATATTAGCCAATGCCAAAGGCTAAAACTGCAGCAGAATGAACCAACTTCACTCCTGTGCCTTGGTATAAAATGATCAGTTGCTATTGATCAATAATTTAGACAAGTGCCAGATTATTGACAGGAAGACAAAATATGTTTGGCTGCCTATGTTTGAAAAATCCCCTCACACACTCAATCATTAGAACTGAAATTGCTCCGCGGTATATGATATCGCAGCAATGTTTCTTTCCCCCCCTGCAGATCAATGCTAATTGAGGTCCTACATGATGAATGTAGTCTGAAATGTTTTTAACCCACTGACTGCTGAGCAGCAACAAACATAAGCAACTGCTGGGCTAAGTTAAGGCTGAAGGTGGGTATTTTGTCCTATTTGCATATATCAGGATACTTCATCTGTTCTGCAGGAGAAGTAGTCTTAACTCAAAATCTTGCTGAAAGAAATTCTCACTCCGTTTGCCTAAATCTGGATGTTTACACCACCATATGCAACATGAATTGAAATTTCAAGATTTACCTTATAACTAATGACACAGTGAAGCCTCCGCTGAGGGACAGCGATACAATATGATGATCAGCACAGCCAACAGAAGGATGTCGGTCGATCCCTGAAGCCCTTCAAAAGCAACTCTCTTGGTGCAAATTCAGCTTGTGGACAGCACACAGCAGATGGGGTAAACCATGCCATCAAGTGGAAAATAGACCTGTTGTGTTGTCACGGAGACAAGATACAAGATACAGCAGTCTGCCAATTGGACCACCAGAGGAAACTGTAAGGGGGATTTTTAACAAGTAGCAGTAGCAACAATATGAAGCCTTTATTCTTAACTTTATATTCACTGAGTCAAAGAGCCTGTTTCTGTTTAAGACAGACTTACCTGTCAAACACCGTTTTCGCTAAATCTGAAAAAGATAGAACTGGTGTTTTTCCTGTACTATTGATGCTGTAGTGGGAAATTTAACACCATGCGCTTTTTCTGTCATTTCATGTTCTGTAGTGTAAAAGTCAAGCAAAGAGGATTAAACTGACAAATATCCTGACTCACTGCTGCCACCTTGTGCCGGTGAAGGGAAGAGGCAAAGCCCCGGTTTATCCAAGCCACTTTGCAGTCATAAAACTTTGTAGAGGTGCCATTCACAGTACGGAATAACATATATGAGCTCATCTACACTGATTTGAAAAAAATACATAAATAAAATGTGGGCCTGGGCATTTCACCTTTATCTTAAACAAGATTTCTTTATGTTATTTTCACGTCTGATCCCACAAAATGTAATTCAGATAGTTTCAGCTCACTTTATTTAATATAATTAGAAATTATTCACATCAGTGGCAGGAAAGCAGCACCTTTTCCCTACATTTAAAGAAGGAAAAACCTAAACTATCCTAGTACTATCCTGATTTCTTTTCTTTTTTCATAAAAAGAAGCACTTGCACCAAACAGGTATTTTCAAATTTATAGGAGGCGGTAAGGGCGTAAACAGACAACTCCATCACAGCAAAGTCAAGTGTCATTTTTGGCAGTATTTCACAATTTAATAGTACTTCCATAATTCATAGGCCAACAACATGTCAACAGGTCATTTTTACAAAAGCCATTTAAGGGACTTAATGGGAAATAGTCATAATAAATTCTTACACTTATTCAAAAGCTATGTATTTATTAATATTATGAATTAAAGGGGAACTTCACCCACATCACAGAAAAAAAAATTCTACTCATTACACTGTACATGTAACCATGCAATTCATCTCAGCTTTCACTGGGAAACTGTTGACAGCAGTGAGATTTTACAGATGATCCCGAGGAGCCAGGATCATCTCTGGAAGACGTTAAGTAAGCACCGGAAACAAAACTGCATACACCTTCCTTGTTTGTTGGTGGCAGCAGAAGACGCAGAAGTGGAGATAATAAAATCGGAATAAACAAAACAAATATTTACACAATTAAGTGGTAAGTGCGAGTATGCTTTTTGTGCGATTTGGTTGAAATGAACCTTTAAGCTGGCACACACATGCAAAATGAGATGTTTAATTAAACTCAAACATTTTTTTAAATGTTTCCAAATGAAACATAAGGTGACAGGTTGGTAAAAAAAAAAAATCCACTGTACCTTGTTTATACATTATACCCATCACACCAAATGATTAAGTAATAGTGCAGTGATTTCTTTTGTACACGAGGCAGCAGTTCTTAAAAGTACATGGCTTACTTTACTGATGATATTTTCAAGTCCTTCTTAAACATGTATCATTAATCACATTCCACAAAAGCTTGAGTGCAACACATTCGTGTGTTCTTTAACTGTCTCATAGCAACACATGCCCATGTGATGCAGATGAAAGCGAGATATGAAGACACCTGTAACACAATAACAGGTTGAAATCAGTCAGTCTTATCTGTTGTTATTATATTTATATAAGATATATAAAGATGATTGGAAGGTATATATATAATTGTGTATATAAGGCCGATTGTATCTACCTTCTATCAACTTGTTATATCTGGAGATTGATGAATGGTGCAAATCCTAGCACATCCTGCAGAAGTACAAGTGCCCTCTGTAAGGGCGGCTCAACATCAATCACTACATTGCGCTTCCGTAAAGGATCGAGGCTAGACTCTGTCACATTGTGGCAGTGATTCACCTTCAGCGACTGCAGCTTTGGGCAATACTCTGCAAGAGTCCTGTGAGCACAGCATGCAGAAGATTTTATGGAAGGGTGAACAAGTGAGCTAGTTGATAACAAAGCGTGGGAAGGAACAGCTCAAAGTCAGTTAGACTACTCTTTAAAATAAGATATCGCATACCTGATGGACTGGTTCCTGACCCGCAGGCAACCTGTCAGGTCCAGCTGCTCCAGACCCCTGCAGTTCTTGGCCACCTCCTCCACTGACTCATCGGTGATGTTGGCATTGACTGCCAGCGATAGAGACCTCAAATTTGAACACTTCTTGGCCAGGTAGCAGATGGCATCGTCCTTCAGCTGGCGACAGGCGGTGAGGTCGATCGACTGCAGCCCCCCGCAGTGGTCAGCCAGGCTGCGCAGGGACAGGCTGTCCACCCATTCGCAGTGTGCCAGGCCAAGGTGTTGCAGGTGCATGCAGCTCAAGGACACAGCCACCAGGGAGTGGCGGGTGAGACATGCACACCCGCTCATGTCCACCCTTTGCAGATGTTGGTTCTGGCCAATAACTGGCAGCAGTTCCTTATCGGACACCCAGTCTGAACAATTCTGCAGTGACAAGTTCTGCAGAACTTTATTGTCCTTTAACATCGAGCAAAATGCTTCCCTGGGAATGCATGGTGAGGTCTGTAAATATGACATAAGAAGAAAGATGGCAGCCTCCTTTATGAGCATGTAATGCAGCTGAAAATCATGTCATTTCTTATCAGCACTTACCGGGGACAGATGAAAGGTCCTGCAGTTGGATAGGTACACCTTAATGAGGTTGTGGAACTGCTTGCTCACCCTCTGGAGGCTGACAAGGTGTTGCAGCGGTAAATAGCACAAAATATGTGGAACAAGTACATCCTCCCAGGGCAAGTCCAAAAGATGGCATCTGCTGAGGAGCAAACCTTGTTACAGATGAACTTTGATACTTCGGCGTGCTGATGCAAAGCAGTTTAACGGAATTATAAACACCGTTACATTTCAGCAAGCGCTTTGACAGGGAGACAGAGCAACAGCGATTAACATTAGCAATAGATAACGATATGGCAGCTTTGTCAAGAAGATGGGTAGTTTAAAGAAAGTTAGCAGCAATCAATAAATGGGAGCAGCCATCTACATTTCAGCGACTTGGAAGCTACCGCTGTTAGCCGCGAAGCTAGCATGCCGGGGCCACGAATCCAGACGCTTTTATACGCAAAAGAAATCCCCTCTGAAAAGCACTTACGTTCGCATCTTAGCTTCTTCGTCCATTATGAACCCGTTATGTTACAGTACGTTTCCACGAACATATCATTCTTCCCATGGATGACAAAATAAAATAGTTTCCTTTAGCATCTTCTAAAGCAATCAAGGTGTAACCCAAGCCTGATGGTGCATTAACGGACAGTCAGAAGGATATAGATCAAAATAACAAGAGGCTCACCAAGTGTCGCCGTGTGATGTAAATTTACACGTCAAAGAAGGAAGTAGTAACTTACGGGGGAAACATTCAAACTCTTATAGCAACTTAGAGCTATTGCTTTTCTATGAATTTCTATTTGATTTTTAATTCATTCGTTTAATGAATCTAAAGAGACCCAGTTCTGCACGGTTGCGCTGTGTTGTTAACTAAAGTAACAACTAAAACACCATCCTATCAGAGACTGTATTTTTTAAACGTATTTACAGTGTGCTGCACTAGAATGCCCGAGAATTAACATCTTAGCTTTGATATAGTCGTGGCTTTGTGGTTTACAGGGAGAACTTGAACTCAGCAGTTGTAATTTTCCGGGTTGACGTCAATGGTAATATTCAAAACAATTTAAAGATTGATTTGCCATAACTGTAATAAATGAAAACTTGTTATTGATTTTTAAAGATCTCTGGATCTTCTTACAATCAAATATTTAGCTTATTTCATGCGCATTTCTTAAAAATGTTATATTGATTTTTTTCCCCAGTTTAATACAGTACCTCGAAGTAAGTTACAAAGTAACATTTATGAAGAGATTATCAACAAAAGAAAAATAATGTACTCACTTTAAACACAAAATAAATAACTTCCATATTGTAATTGTACAACTCTGTACAAATTTGAATTTGAAAAAAATCCATGCACAAAAAACTATAACTAACAGAATGTAGAACTAGTTGTTGAAAAAGTACAAATAAAAGTAATAGATCAATTCAGCCATGAGAACTTGCGCACCCCTGTTAATTTTAACCCTGTTACCATATCATACAATAATCAAAAATTGTTTTGTTAGCCCACAAGGGCTTACTTTATTAGCTTTGTTGTAGTTTGAAATATATTATGCATACTGTTTTTAAGCAAAGATTTTCAGATAATTACTGCTAAAAGCAAAGATCCATATTTATGTTTAATATGTACTTTCCTGGTTGCAGTTGGCTGCCTATTACTTTTTACAACCACATGTTTGGTATACAAGTGTTGAACAATTAGCCATGTTGCCTGCTCACCTCTGGCCAGAAGAACAATGAAGTCAGTCATGCTGAACAATTGCTGACCCATGAGTTGTGTTTCAGTGGATGAGACGAGCCAACAGGCTAGTTGAGTGAATACTCACTCTTGACCGACTGCAGTCACATAGACAAGCTAAAGAACAAGCATGGCAAATAAATCAGTCTATGATTTCTCTGCTGAGACCCTGGATGGACAGCCGGTTCCACTCAGTAACTACAGAGGTAAAGTGCTTCTCATCGTCAACGTTGCAACATTCTGAGGGTCAACAATAGAGGAGGTAATATTCTGCAAGAGTTGACTGATTACTGTCAGACCACATTAACTCGTTATATTGAAGGCGATTGATTTTATGCCTTGTTCTCCCAGTACCACCGACTGAATGCACTCATGGAAATGTTTGGCCACCTCAATTTCACTGTCTTAGGATTCCCCTGCAACCAGTTTGGTCTCCAATCACCTGGTAAGGTGGATAATAGGGACCTGTATTGTTCTGTTATGGGAGCTTTGCATGCCGCACTTCAAAACAAACCAGATTTTTTTTTATCTTTAATTTCTGATTGATTGCCCCTCGCAAACAGAAGGTTTGAACAGCATGAGACTCTGCAGAGCTTGTTCTTGAAATGATGATATTAAGGACATTCCCTGTCTTTCATACGATACAGAGCACACAATAGAAAAAAAAAAAACTTTGTAAAAATTTTATTTAAAACAACGGCCATATTAACTTGAAGCAATGAGCAGCTATACTACTACTATTATCCATCATTGTAACGATATAGAAGTTAAAAGTCTGCTTATAATGCATTAATCTATTTGTACTTAAGGAATCTAAAAACTCTTTCCACCATATACAAGCTCTATTAGATGCACTGTGGATACTTTAATTAACAAGTTATTTTAAAGACAAGGTTTTGAATACACACGTGCAAAAAACAGAAGTATTAACTTTTTTTTACGCTTGTCTGTGCAGAGGTAAATCATGAAATGCTCAATATTTTGAAGTATGTCAGACCTGGTGGGGGCTTTGTGCCAAAGTTTCCCGTCTTCAGCAAGATTGAGGTGAATGGTTTAAACGAAGATCCTCTTTTCACCTTTCTGAAGGTACATTGCGTTTTATTGAAGGCTGGAAGTTATAAGTTCACTGAATGGATTTATTACCCATATAGTTTATTTTTTTCCTATCAGCGCTGCAGGTGCTTAACCCTGAAAAACTCAGATACCATGTCATTCCCTGTTTCACCACAGGAATCTTTGCCATTTGTCAACCCTGTTATTGGAGACATAAAGAAATTCTACTGGTCTCCGATCAAAGTCAATGACATTCGCTGGAATTTTGAGAAGTTTCTCATTACTGCAAATGGCATGCCCTTCAAAAGGTAAAGTCATAGACCATGAGTTAAACCCTTCATGTGATTTTAATTTTACTAAGTTCAGCATTTTCCCTTTGCTACAGGTATGAACTTCACTGTCCCATTGTGCAAGTGGAAAAAGACATAGCAGAACTTCTCTGATGGATTTTTTCAATATGTCGCTGGTGGCAGAGTGACGATCCCCCAGTAAATGCACAAGTGCACCTGAGCTGGATCTGATGGGAAGAGGAACGTGTCTTGGAGCTTCAGTGCATTCACTTTGAGAACAAGTTCCCTTCTGCCACTTAATGCATTTTCATGTCACTGCCACGTTATTCTTTAACGTGATGGTGTCTGCTATTAAAAAAACAGATGTAAATAAAACACTATATGAAAAATATGCACATGGTTATTGTTACTTTAGTTTGCCAATAGAATTTCAGTATTATTTCTACATTTAACATATATTACATTACTAGACTGTCAATACAGATGAATCACTGTATAGAATTTATTAAAACTGCGATAGATAAGCGACTTGTCCAGGTGGTACCCACTTTTCACCCTATGACTGCTGGGATATGGAAATGGATGAATGGATGGAGTTTTGTTCTTTGTTGTTATGACTCCCCCACTTTTTTTTATTTGATGGAACTTCTAATACTCAAAAACTACACTGGTTTTGGGAGGTCTAAAAACAAATAGTTTGAATCTAGCTTAGTACGTTTTAAATTGTATTAAATCTTCATATATGTTTTTATGTATAAAACAGTTTTAATCTGGTAATGACCAGAGACAACAATATTCTTTATCATTGGTGTAGAACAATGACTGTATAAAACATGGACGACGCGACAGCTCCCCAAAAGTGAAGCCAAAACGTCTCTATCGCCCCCTGGTGTCTGGCTGCAGTATAGGTCATAAACCCCGCCTCCTCCATGTTAGCGGATGGGACTGGGGTCAGAATAAAATAAATTTATTCTCCTCAGATAATTTTTTTCCAAAGATTCTTTCTTTTGTTATCAATAGTTCTCATCACGCTGATTGATGTCCAAGGGGTCTCCTCTCCCATAAGTTTGATTCTAATTCCTACCGCGGTGATGTTAAATTGAGGTGAAACGTCATCATAACAGCTTTGACTGGCAGCTGCAGTCACGGAGAAACTTGCGTATCTCTGTTCGGGAATAGCAGATAGAGCGTAGGCTCTGAGAGGAGGGCCAGCGTTTACGCTACGAAAACACGACCAAGTGTTTTAACCTGACAGCCTGAGGTGTTCTTCAGCAGAGGCGGAGCCAGACATTTGAAACACCCGGGGCTTAGCCCTAAAGGGTAGTATGCATGTAACAAAGTCGGGGCTGTATCAAGACACAGGGACTAAACCCCAATTCAACCAGACCCAGAACTGATCCGGAATTAAAACAGGACTACAACAGTTCAAAATCAGGACTACTTAGGACTTAACCAAGACAGAACCAGAATCAGAACTAGATGATAGTAGCACTAAAAATCATCATAGACCTGCACTACACTTGTTTTTTTAATTCTACCAAAGTACACTATTTAGATTGAGAAAAGTTTATATAATTATTTAGCCTTGTTGTGCAAACAAGCCTGCATAACTTAATAAATGTAGAATTTGAAAAATAGCAAACCTAAAAAGAAACACTAGGTACAAGATACATGAGGACCTATGATACGGTGATACTTTTGGTAAACAACCATTTGACTAACGTGTGTGTCTCACCTGCTCTTGTTCCCTCTCTGTTCTGTCCTCATTCTCCATCTCCCTCTCTGTTCCTCTCTCTCCCTCTTTGTGCTGACAATCATCAAATATACAGTTGAAACCAGATATTTACACACTCTTCAGATAAAAACACTTTTTTAACTGTAACATCAAATCAGACTAAATGTTTATTTTTTTAGATTGATAAATATAAAAAACATATTTGTTAACTTTAAGAGTAAAGAGAGAAACTATCTGTATTTCTTAATTGCAAATGGCACCAAATTGTATTCAAAATTGAGCCACACTTATGGAGCTCCACAGTTCTTTTCCAGGTGTTTTGGTTGACATCTCTTGATTTTCCCATGTTAAAGAAACAGGCTCTGTGTTTTGCCTTATATGCATCCACAGGTGTGCCACCAATTTACTCACATGGACTCTACTAACCTATCAGAAGCTTCTTCAGCTCAGAATGGAATCGTCTGGAGTTTTCTTATTAATTAACAATAAACTTAGTGTATATGTACTCCTAAATTTGATCAAAGTGATAAAAAATAGAAGCTCTGTCTCTCTTTATTCTGACATTTAACTAATTCAAAAGATATTTCAATATTTATCTAAAACAAAAGTTTACTCTAAATTGATGTTGTACAGTAAAAATGTTTTATGTTTTCTCCCTAAAGTGTATGTAAATATCTGGTTACAAATGTGAATATCCTGCTGTGTACTGAAATCCCTCTTGTTTTGCATAGAAATATACTGAACAACATACAAAGCATAATATATAAAATAACATTTACCTGAGTTTTTTTCTTTGAAAGAACCCTCTAATGTCCATTCTTATATTTCAGTACATAACTGAAACCTATTTAGTCGGGGAGGGTAAGAACTGAAAATATGAAATAAACACACGTAAGCTAAGACTCTCTAAAAAAATAGCATTTGTTCGGCTTTTCATTTCGCCATTTGTTGATTCACTTGAAGAGGAAGTAACGTAATATTGGTCAAGTGATCAGTTTGATATCAATTGTGGGAGCCAAGTTAAGATAGTTCATATGTTTTAGTATTTATATTTTGCTGTTGTTAAGCTTGTTTGTGTAATTAATAATTTAAGAAGTAAATGCATGTTTATGGTGGAACTAAAATTATTTTATTGCTGTGTTGGTTTGGTTACGTAGTACCATGAATACATGTGCCTTAAAGACTCGTGTTTATAGTAAAATCCGGGCATCACGGATGTATGCAAATTAGCGCATGCGGTGCGGGAGGGGGGAGAGAAAAAGAGTTGACACGGCATAAGCTATACGCGGCAGCAGGGTAGAACAGAGCTACACGGTTTTCCTACCGTAGTAGGTTATTTTGTGGAGGATAAGTTAAACCTGACCACTCCTGTAAGATGCAAACTGTGGAATAAATTTTTTGTTACATCTTTTCACATCGGAGTCCCGTGGAGTTCTTTTTCCTCTTCAAACTGACGTACGCGAGTGAAGCACGGGAAAACTGGTCTCACGGCTTATACATCAATCTTTCGTGATACACCGTCATATTTACATTATTTGTACGGTATGAATGATTTGCTTTGGTACCTGGTCAAACTTAAGCTCTCCTTAGTATGGCTGGCTCTGTTTCTCCAACAGCGCACTCACAGGCAGCAGCTGCCCCGCCCTCTCGCTCAGTTGCTTAGTGCCTGAGCTCGGATCATACCAATATCAGGGGGGATTCACGCACAGTCGTAAATTCCCACAGTGTGCACTATGTGCTTCGAATATTGTGTGTACTTTTTGTTTTATACAGTTGTCAGCCAGGCATCTAACTATGAAAAAATTACACTCCAAAAGACCCCGGGCTTCTGACAAAACAATCCGGGCTTAAGCCCAGTAAGCCATCCCCACGCTCCGCCCCTGTTCTTCAGTAAACTGGACTACCCGACAGAAGGACCCGAGGCCCCGCTGCACTTTTTTGGTAAGTTAAACGTGTTTGTAAGCTAATCCGTAACTACCGTCCTTAGCTCGGTCCTGAGACCTAGCTAGCTAAGATGAGGACTCGGCTGTCAGGGTTCGTTTAGCTAACCCGTGCAGGTGAATGAATTTACCCTGACTAAAGAAATCAAGAGAAACGTTCCGGGCTACTCACTAATTACTGTTACTGTACTTTTATTACAAGTATTATACTGTAAAAGCAACAGGCTGCACTCTGCTTCAGCTCCTGTGCAGAGCTGATTAAATATGTGCAAACAACAGCATGTTTTCAGTCTCTTGCCACATCTATAAAGACAGTAACTTTTTTTAAAAAAAAGCTTGTACCTTGTAGCTCCTCATTAATCAGGAACTATGGATTAAAGTACTGTAGTGTACTGTAATACTGAAAAAAAATGTAAGAGAACAACTTCAGATCCTGAGTGTGTGAGGACAGAAGAATCAGCTTTATTTCAATTTTGAGGGATAAAATTTATTTGAGTTTGATGGTTCTGTTCTCTTTGTGATTACAGGAGCTGCCCTCAGATTCAGACCTCAGCACCACACAGTGACAGCAGACAGATCATCCAACATGTTCACATGTTAACTGCAAAATGAACTGATGAAAACAGTACAAAGGTTAACGTACCACATGTGCTGCAGTGAAAGCTGCAGCTGTTTTATTGATAAAGTTAAACACAAAAAAACAAAAGGATTAATCACCCCTGTAACAGTGTCACTATATATCAGCATTAACAGGACCTCAGTTTGTATCTCAGACCTGCACAGCTTCCGTTTTAAACACTTAATGTACTCAGCTGCATGAAGAGCACGTTTGAGTTTCTCTAACACAATTAAATAAAACCTGATGAAAGTCAAAGGTCGTTACTTGTATGTTGAACTACAAACTTGTCATCTGGAATTCTTTCACAGTTTTTTGCACATAGTGGGTTATTTACCATAAAGTGATGCAGAGTTATTCATACCAGAGTAACCAAAGAGGATCATATATTTTTAAATATATAACTTTCTACAGGACTGAATATAATATCTTTATGTAAAAGTCCGGAGCCTCTGGGGAGTATCCAAGTATTTATAACATTACACAAACCAAAGGTCTCCATCACAGTGTTCATGAAATGCTGGGTTTATCCATCTTCTGGGGCGGGCCTACAGAGGAGCTCTGAAGATTTCCCTGTGAGGGAGCTGCTGGTGAAGATCATGAGTCCTGCTTGATCAATGCGATGAGCTTCAGTGTTCCTGGTGTTTCTTAAATGAAGCCTCTTTCAGTGGGTCAACAGAACTTCTGGCACAGGACAGCTGTGATGAAAGAAAGGGAAGAAGTTTCTCCAAACCTCTGGACCCAGAAACCCAGCTTGGTCCTGATGGTCTCCCTCACTAGTTTCTCTCCAGGGTGAATGTAGCTGTTATACATAATATGGATTATTATTAAATGAAAAGAACACATTAGACTACATTACTGAAACGTTCTGCTGCTGTTTTTAAAGTTTCCATGTTACCAGGCTGTAGAGATTTAAACAGTTTTAGATCCATTACACTCACAGTCTTATGTTAAAATCTCAAAGGACAGCATTATATTTTTGATATTAACAGTAACTCTGGGCCTCTGTGGAGTGTGCAGCTGATCTCATCGCTGTCTAAAAATGGATAAAAAAAACATAAGTGTTGAAGACTATTAAGAGTAGCAGGTGTGTAGCATCGCTAACTAGCTAGCAACAAGCCTCCAACACAGTGCGTATGCTAGCGGCTAATGTAGCAAACGAATTAACAACAGAGCGATTTTAGAACTATAAGATGATAAGCTGTGTGTTGTTGTTTTTTTATAACAGTGACATGGTTGTATTTACCTTAATTAAACGAGTCGTCAGTCGCGGTAAACCAGCAAAAAACTCGAACCACAGGTGCTACGTAAAAAGTGTAGGGGGGCGTGTTTGCGGTCACGTCCAGCGGGTGTGTGAGCGGGAGTGTTACACAGTCGCTCCACCTCAAGTCACTACTGCGCAGACTCTGGCTCCAAATTTGCAAGATGGCAGCCTCCACAAGCGGGCTTCATTTTTGCACAATGGTAGGAGGCGGTGTCGCGTCATCCATCTTTTACACAGTCATTGGTGTAGAATAATGAACTAACATAAAATTAAAATACTTAAAACTGTGTATAAATATAGTGTTTTAAATGGTAAATGGCCTGCATTTGTATAGCGCTTTTCTAGTCCATAGGACCCCAAAGCGCTTTACACTACATTCAGTCATTCACCCATTCGCGATAGCAAGCTACATTGTAGCCACAGCTGCCCTGGGGCGCACTGACAGAGGCGAGGCTGCCGGACACAGGCGCCACCGGGCCCTCTGACCACCACCAGTAGGCAAACATGGGGTTAGTATCTTGCCAGGAGGCAGCCTGGGATCGAACCACCGACCTTCTGATTAGTGGCTGACCTGCTCTACCACCTGAGCTACAGCCACCCCCAAATATATGTGCTGAAGCACTTTGCATCAGTGGTATTAGTGTGTTACTTTTCAAGTGCACTGGGAGTATTTAATGGTTATTTACCTTTATTTACAAATTGTGAGTACGGAGTTTTTCCTTCTGCCGAACCGTACTTGAAATCTTGCGCATGCGCACTTCAGAGTATGTCGAACAGCAGCAGCCAGTAAACATGGCTGGTGTTGGTTTCCGACGGTGGGCCCAAGCTCTGTCTAAGGGAAAGGGGTCTGGTATTTCAGCCCTTTTGTCGGGATGTAGAGCAGGTTAGTTGTGTCTTAGTCTGGTAGTGCTGTACAATGAATTTCTCAGGAGGTGTATATCAGGGTTTAACGTTTTTAGCCTCCTATGGACGTAACCTTGACATGCTAAGGTTAGCTTAGGCTAGCTTGGCGGCTGCTCTTCTATGAGGGTGCAGGCAGACAAAATAAAATTCTCATGTTTTCCTTTTTTGAGCCAGCGAGCTTTGACTGCCGCGATTTCACTTATGCATTTATTGCTCTTTCAGCCTCCGGCTTGTCAAAGGACAGCCTGCCTGGGCCATATCCGAAGACCCCCGAGGAAAGAGCTGCAGCTGCAAAGAAGTACAACATGAGGGTTGAGGACTATGAACCATATCCCGACAATGGAGAGGGGTGAGCTTTAATTTTAACAAGTCTGATGATTGTTGTTGTAATTCTAACTGCTTTTGCCGATACTGCTAATGTAGACGGCGAAAATGACTGTCCAGTCCATTCATTCTTATAACGTTAAGTCACAAACAAACTGTAAGATTGCAAAGAAAATAATGAGCAATTACTGTGTTTTTGTAGCTTTGGTGATTATCCAAAACTGCCAGAAAGATCTCAGCAAGAGAGAGACCCCTGGTACCAATGGGACCACCCTGACCTGAGGAGAAACTGGGGAGAGCCGGTAAGATACCGACTGACATTAAAAGCTATTGTTGTCCTTTTTCTGAATAAATCATGAGTATAATGATGATGGTTCATACAGCAGTTGATTATTTGAAATGCATTGCAGTAGTAATTATGCAGTTTTACCTGAATAATTGTGTCTAGGTTGTCTGAGTGGAACCTTTTTACAGGTTTTCCTATTACGTTTTTGTTTATCAAATGGACACAAGTATGTTGCTTTAGGTATTTATGCACCAATAGTGCTTGCATGTGTAGTCAAGGCCCCAAAATACATTTCAAAACAGAAAAAACCCTGTCTTTTATTTATGATGTTGTCATTACTGAATTATATTGTTTTTAAAATTAAAACTATATATCCATTAAATGTAAGATTTAACAAACTTGTCCATATAGAATATTTCTTTCAGATATTTAGGCTGCAATCACACTAATATTTTCTAGCATGAGTTCAGATTTTTTTTTGTTAATACTAACATGAAATATAATTGAGTGAGGTAATAGATGTGGGTGTCTCTCTCATTATGTCTAAAAGTCTTAGTTTATGCCCACCATAGGCCTTATTCCAGGAAGCAGGTTAAACGAACTCTAGTCTAGTCTAGTCTCTGGTGATTAACTCTGAGATTGACAGGTCTGGGTTTTCAGTTCCAGAACAGCTGATCAGACTTAGTTCAGTCAACTAATTCTGAGTTTAGCACGTGTATGAGTAGACAAAGAAAGAAAGACATCATTGGTGTAGCTCTGATATCAGGATTCACCTGGGCAACAAGTAAATAAAGAGCATATCTGCTTTAATGTTCCCCAGTTCCACCATTTATGGTCTAATCTAATAGCAGCCTTCACTGATAAATGATAACTCTCTTATACCCATAGCAGACATTTACTGATTTATAGTTTATAAGTAATGCTAGCTGTTTTACATTCAACTCAAAATATGGAGGGCAACTTTACGAGTCCATAAAGAATGTTACGTTTTATCAGTAAACGCAAACATTTTATGAGAAATATCTAAGATTTTATAGAGCTATACATGTTGGTCAGTTAGATTTTAGACATTTCAGTATTATTTTGCAATGGTGAGCCATTTAAATATGGTATACAGGTCGTGGTAGGACAAAATAAGCTACTATCAATGGCTATCATAATGGATCAGGACAGGATGAGCTGGGGAAATGACTGGATCTACAGTGGATCCAGGCCTAATCCTGTCTGAATTTGTCATCCTTATTCATTTCAATCTGTCCAGTAGGGGTGGGCGGTATAAACGTTATACGGTATAAACGTTATACGGTAGAAACGATATAAATTTAGCCAACGGTAGAGATTTTGACTATACCGCTCTACCGCGATAGCGCATGTTGATGGTGTCATCAAGCTGCGCCTGTTTTGGTCAAAAGCATTGCAGCGGCTGCAAACAATATCATCTGCAAATTATGCCGAGCGACAGTAATAGCAAAGAGACAAAGCACTTTTGGAATATGGGGAAAGCCAAAAACTGCGCTTCCTCCACTTACCTACCATTGATTCATTAATGTTGAATTCTCTCACAGCTGCTCTATTCCCATGTTGTTGCAGTATATTAATGACTAACTTCGTATTGTGGATGGATTATCTCAGTTGTTCTCCTGACTGAAGTTTGCCGTGGGCACCTCACCCGTGCCAAAGCGCTCACAGGCGGAGGATAGTCCTCCCCCAGCTGCTATCAGGGCAGGAGACGTTCAAACCTATGCGTTCAATCTGCAAGTGAATCGCACATAAGCGAAGCCACTACTCCCGCACTGACTGTAACGCAGTCAGTTCTTCTTTTACTGTTATGCTGTTTTGTGGATCACAAGGTTTAAAACTACTAATAAACACACAACCACACACACAAAGTAACTCCACCAGAGTGCCAATTTCGGGTCACTTTTGCCAGTCCAAGCCCGAATAAAGGAGCAGGGTTGGAATTGTGACATTAAAAAACAATAATTCCTAAAAGAAATTTAATTTGTAGTTCTAAATAAATTCTAAATGCATTTAGGACATTTTTTACTCACTTTATGTCTCATCCACAATGTTATTTCTCTCTCCACCAAAGTAGGTTACAATTACATTAGTATGACCTATTATGCAAATTAGGCAATGATGTCATTTAGTGACTTTTAGGACAGCCAATAGCAATTTTCCTTACTGAGGAGTTGGCAACACTGCGTGAGGCTCCTGACTACGGCAACCGTAATGCTCCGGCAATCCATCAAGCAGTGCGCCTTCATAGCTTACCAAAGTCGTACTAAAACATTTTTTGACAGATTTCTGTGCGCCGTGTACTACATAAAATCGGTTCGAGGTCAGTAAGCACAGCCAGAATTCATACATAAGGCACACTGTTGATTTTTGAGAAAATTAAAGGATTTTAAGTGTGCCTTATAGTGTGTAAAATACGTTATACAGAAGAAAATAATATATCGCGATATATATCGTTACCGTACATGCTTCAAATTATACCGTGATATGGATTTTAGGCCATATCGCCCAGCCCTACTGTCCAGCCATACAAATGCACTAGGATTCAGAGTCACTTCTACCTGGATAAACCCACTTAGAGTGATTGAGAGGATTTTAAGTGGAAAATGTGTTAAGGTTCAGACTCTGAATTTCAGACAGACATTTAAAAAATATTGTTTGATATCATTTAATAACTGAACCTGTCAACACATTTCACAATGTTCATGGTTGACTGTAGCTCAGGAGGTAGAGCAGGTCATCTACTAATTAGAAGGTGGTTAGATCTCTGGCTGCTCCAGTCTGCTTGCCAGATATCCTTGGGCAAAATACTAACCTAGAAAGCAATTGAGCATAGAAAAAGCTGCTTGTGTAAATGGGTGAATGAGGCATGCTGTATAAGCGCTTTGAGTGCTCAGCTAAAGAAGAAAAGCACTATATAAGAACCAGTTTGTTTACCATTTAACACAGAATGTCTGAAGCCTGCATTTTAAAAAGTCAGTCAAATACATGTAGTCTTAAACATATTTCAATGATGAAATGAAACCAAGTGTCATTCAGCTGATTCAGGTACAGCAGGAGGGAATGAGTCAGAGAAGAAAATCTGCCAGTGAGCAGGATAGGTTTAAAGAGTATGTTACCATGGTAATTGAATAAGAGTTTAAGTTAACTCTCTTTCAGGAACAGAAAACCTAGATTTGCACAGATCTCTGTGTTTGTTTTTTGTTTGTTTTTTTAAAAACCCTCTGTTTTAGTGAAACCCGTTTCCTGTGATAGGGCCCAGGCTAAAATGCAACTAAAATGAGGTCAGCACCATTAACAAGGAACTGTGTTCAGTTTAGCCTGGCTGAGACCCAGCTCAACCAGAATGCAGTTTTCTGAGCTGTCACAAATTGACTAAAATTATAAAATAAGCAATTTAAGATTGCGTTTGAGAGTTAATCTGTGATTGTTCTACCTCTTAGATGCACTGGGATTTTGATATGTACATCAGGAATCGTGTGGATACATCTCCCAGCCCTGTGCCATGGTCCACAATGTGCAAGCAACTGTTTGGTTTCATTGGGTTCATGCTGTTTATGTTTTATGTTGGAGAGAAATTTCCAGCATACCAACCTGTTGTAAGTACACACCTTAATGCAAGAATTCTGTTTTCTTTGTTTTTTTTGTTGGTGTTTTTTTTTTTCCTCACTGTTACAATTTTCAGCAGCTTAAAAATGGCTGGATCATCATTCTTTCAATTTTATAGTTTAGTTTAGTCACTATAACTTACTCTTTATGGTTTCCTTCTTTTTTTTCTTCTTCTTCTTCTTCTTCTTTTTTTTTTTAAAATCTAAATGTCTCTGACATTGACATGGTGTCAGAGCCAGATACAGAGTTAGAAGGATGGACCCCTCTAAACCCCCAGAAAGCTATTTCTGTTCATCTAGACGTTCTGTTATCAGTGAGAAAAACATTGCATCACTTATCCAAGCGACTTCTTCAGTTTGACCTCAGTCTTATCTGGATGGTTGAGCATGGATCAAGGCAATACCCCTAAACTAACCCTAGTTAATAAAGATTTCTTATTAACACTAGATTCTTTTGCAGTCTAGTGGCCGATTTGATGATTGTTGATACAGAGGAAGATACTAAACGTGGCAAAACACATGATCTCCATAATTATATTTACTAAATATTTTATTTTCAGTAATTATATAACAGTGTATGTTAAAGTTAGAATCACCTTTTCTGTACAGTAACACTGTTGGTGTACAAGGTTTCATTAAAGGAATTGTCTTTTGTTTTTTTCCAGGCACCGAAGCAATATCCCTTCAATGACCTGTACTTAGAGAAAGGAGGAGATCCTGAAAAACAGCCTGAAGAAGTCAAACATTATGAATTATAATCACTAAAATGTGATTCTACTTGTGTATATATATTTCTGTCAAGAATAAAGACTTATGTTCAAAGTTAAAAGTTTGTATTTGCGTGATTTGTTATTATTTATGTCTGTAAAGAATGTTAACTTGCCTTCTTGCTGTTTTGTTAAATATTAATTTTCGACTTTTGATAAAACAGAATAATTTTCAAATGAAATGTACTCTTAGCAATGAACATGATCTATAGGTGTAAGTCTATACACTTTCTCTGGTTCAGTATTACTGGGTTAACTTCAGGTTACTGTGAGGAATGTCCTTGTCAGCTACCGTACCGTAGTGACAACACGGCAAAGCACTTTGGTCCGACTCCGGCTGTGGTTGAGCTGGCTAGCTTGGCTTTAAAGTAGCTCTCGAGTTTGTAGTAGATGCGGGCAGTCAAGTTCTGACAAATAAATTGACGTAAGTTTCTCTCAAGGCCATATTTATCTTTTTTGGGCTGAGTTTTAAGGCGCCCAGTGGTCCTTTTTTTGTTAAAACATGCTAACTGGGGTGGTGGCTGTTGGCTAGCTTGCGTGCAATAAAAATCTGGTCCGTTTGTGCACCGGAATTAAATAGCCCGGCGTTAGCTCGGGATTTAAAAATGAGTAGCAACGTGTATGAGAGGTTAATTTAGCATTAAAACAAATAGAATGAGATTATGACCAGTAGAAGAGTCTGCTCTTACAAAGTTATTAACTGACAAAAGCTAACGCTACGGTTTCTGACACATGATTGCTAAATGCTAATAAAAGCTAACTACATGTTATGTTAGCTTGCCTAAAAGGGGCTTAACGATAGTTTCATTTAGAGGATAACTACATTCATTTCATTGTGATAATTAACATATAACTTTGCACAACCGTATTCGAAAGCTAGATTTATGTATAGACGATTAAGTTACTGCTGTTACAGGTAATAGCCTGAGGCACTCTGGAAAGTAAGAATATTCGAGATATAAATGCGAATTTTGGGTTATTAATAAGCCAACATTACATATTTTAGGGACTGGGATATAGTGTATTGGTTTAGTGGAGTCTGTTCTGCTGTCCAGGATTTGGAATTTGAACACCTGTAGAGGAAGATGAGGCTGAAAGAGATCCAGAGGACTGCCCACCAGGCGTGGAGTCCTGCCGGGCACCATCCTATATACTTGGCCTTGGGAACAGCAGCACAACAGCTTGATGCTTCTTTCAACACCACAGCTGCTATAGAGATATTTGAGATGGATTTTTCTGACCCCTCTCTGGACATGCAGCTCAAAGGGTCGTTGGCAACTACAAACAGGTAACGTAAAGAAGAGATAAATGATGACCACACAAGACCACACATTCATGGCAAGAGTATAAGCCACTGATTGTTTCCACACAGCCTATATCAGCAACCATGGAAAAGTTTTACCACGTTATGCTGCTTTGATATGATTCTTGGCTCCCTGATTGATTCAGTTAGTTTTATCACAACCTGCAGACAGTGACTGTCACAGAAGGGACACTTCATGTTGTGACTTGCCCATAAATTCCTTACACTGATAAAACTGAATGTTTTCAAATGGTTGTATCAACAAGTAAATTCAGGCCTGCCAGTTAATTTGATACCACATAGATAAAACTAGTGCAATCTTAAAATAAACGTTTACTTATTAATAATTAAATTAATGTAGCTCATTTGCTATCTTTTTAATTGTTCTCACATCTTGCTTTAGACTCATTCTTCCATTTTTTTATTTTTTGAGATATTTAGTGTAGTTATTTGTTCAGAAGACAGCATGTTAAAGAAATAAAGCATATAACCTTTGTAGTATGCAGTCTATGACTGGGTGCTAATAACTTGCTATGTCATTTATAGGTTGCATAGTATAGTGTGGGTAAATTTTGGAAGTGGAGCAGATGGTACTGGAGGAAGGCTGGTTGGTGGTAGTGAAAATGGAACACTGACTGTCTATGATCCAGAGGCAATAATGAACTCCAGTGGGGAGGCTGTAGTGGGACAATCTGACAAACATACAGGACCTGTCCGAGCATTAGATTTCAACCATTTTCAGGTAAATAGAAACCTGCTGGTGATTTCCTTTGTCATTCAAAGACAGTCGGTACAGACGTCCCTCTGTGTTTCTGATTGATGTTTTAATTTATTAATTTTTAGAGTAACCTCCTTGCGTCAGGAGCAAATGATTCAGAGATATACATCTGGGATCTAAACAACTTCAGCAGTCCTATGACTCCAGGAGCAAAGACACAGGTGAGTACATGATGGGATCACGTGGTTTGTCATGGTGTTGAAATCTTATTCTCTTCTAAACCAATGTGTTTATAATGAGTCAAACCACAATTCCCCAGTAAGTAGGTTTTGACTTTTTTCTTTTTTTTGCCTTTATAGTTTTAATATCGGTGAGAAACAATGAAATCACAAGAATATTTTATTTGTGGTTGTATAGTTCTATAATACTTGCTTGCTAAGGAGTAAATTTAAGCCTTGGTGTCTATACTTCTTACCAACATTTGGGTATAACCTTGTTCTCCTCAATATCAAGATAGCTGAATAAAACATGTCTGCACAGGCTGTCTATATTTCATGGGAGTCCTTGCTGTTAGAATAAGCCATGGTTACATGATATTTCCATAACAGAAACAAACAGTGTTTGCATGGCATTTGCATTCCTGGGTGTAATGATTGTGAAGTTCTGGCTAATACTGATGTTTTTCACATAGCACTTTTACCACTGGAAGCATTCCAAGTCTATGGCAATCAACATAACTAGTGTCACCCAGTACTTATGTTTTGCTCATATGTCAAACTGTCCCTATATGCATATAATCATGAGGGATCTGTTGTAGTAAGACTCACAGGTAGACTTGTTTTTGTTTTAGACTAACAACTTTTGTTTTTTCTTTTCTTTTTCAGCCTGCTGAAGATATCAGTGTAGTCTCATGGAACCGGCAGGTTCAGCACATCCTGGCCTCTGCTAACCCCAGCGGGAAAGCAGTCGTCTGGGACCTGAGAAAGAACGAGCCCATCATCAAGATCAGTGATCATAGCAACAGGGTTTGTGGCTTAAATAAAGTCCAGAGTTCCTTCTGTAAAAGTAATAAAATCATGTGAACAAGTCAAAAAGGCTCATCTATCATTTTAAAGCAACACGTGTTGTCTGAGACAAGACTATTTGTAGAATGCAAAATCCCACTTTTATCCTGTTTTGCTCTGGATGCTCAGTAATTTGACTCATTTGTTAGGCAAAAATGCAGATTTTAATGTTGCATCCTGTAGAAATGAACTCTCATATTTTTAACTCTTTACTTTTATGTGATTTCAGATGCACTGTTCAGGAATGCTCTGGCACCCTGATGTGGCCACTCAGTTGGTCTTGGCCTCTGAAGATGACCGACTGCCAGTGATCCAGATGTGGGACCTCCGCTTTGCCACATCACCTCTTAAAGTACTGGAGAACCATACAAGGGGAATTTTGTCTATATCCTGGAGCCAGGCTGACTCTGAGCTCCTGCTTAGTAGTGCTAAAGACAATCGGATCCTTTGCTGGAATCCAAACACAGGAGAGGTACATGATCTTAATTACTGCTCATGTATCAGGGATTCTGCAAGTGTTTGGCAAGCCTCTAAGCTACTGAGCTATTCCACCTTATTAGGTTAATGTTTCCCTTAGAGGTTTTACACATATAAACCAGCTGTTAAAGACTATAGTTTTCAAAGTTAAAAAAAAAAACCCAGGCAGATATTATGACGTAATATCATTTTGCCTTTTAAGCTGGCATCCATCCACTTATGGGATAAACTACACTTGGTCCTTAGTTGGTAGGCTAAATGACTGCTGTGTGTGAAAAGGTTAACCTTCATTTCATGCTTTACCCTGATATAGCCTTGAAGCAGGAATGAAGCTCCCTAGAGTCTGTCTTTCCTTTCTCACTGACTGCAGAGCTGCAGCAATGCAGCACCACTGTTGCATCTGTGATACATAATTAGCTAAGTACCTAATATACAACTCCCCAACCTACCTCACCCTCAAGCTAGTTGGAGCTGCTCTGGTAACTTTGTGGCAAGAATCCTGTGTATTATGAGTGAATAAGCCCTCATTGTTGTTACCTATATTTGTTCCTCCAATCATGAAAGCTGTGTCTTCTATTCAGGTAATCTATGAGCTTCCAACAACTAACCAGTGGTGCTTTGATGTGGAGTGGTGCCCCAGGAATCCAGCGCTGCTTTCAACGGCATCATTTGATGGGAGAATCACTGTTTACTCTGTGATGGGAGGGAGCTTGAAGGCTCAGCAGCAGAGCACAGCTGAAAGAGTAATGTTTGCTCTGTCTTTAAAAGATTTTGAATTTAACTGTGTGTGTATGTACGATTTTATTTGTTTAAACCGTGTCTGACCTCCATTGTTTGTCCACAAGATGGTGCCCATGTAAAGCACTTAATATTGACTTATAAACACATGTTGTACATTAAGTCTGAAAGATGGCTATATCATAGTTGAAAGCTATCACATGAAGCAGGGTCACAGCTAATTATATTTATTCATTAAAATGGTTGATTGATCATCAGCTGTTAAAAATTGCTACAAATATTAATCAGTTTCACAACAGAAATATTGACATGTTTAAATGTCTTGTTTGTCTGCTTGGTCTATGAACTATTTATCAAAATAGCTGCAGTCAGTTAATTGTTTCAGCATATTTGTTTCAACATTTTTTATGTTTTATTTAACAGATATCCTCCTCATTTGACACAATGGATCCCTTTGGTACGGGGCAGGTGCTGCCTCCTTTGCAAGTTCCTCAGCCTCAAGTGCAGGACACCATAGTTCCTCCTCTCAAGAAGCCACCCAAGTGGGTGCGCAGGCCAGTGGGAGCTTCCTTTGCTGTAAGTGCAGCATTTAATGTTTTTGTAGCAATTTTCTTCCATTAAAAACAACAGAAGAATTATCTTTATATATGATCTGTTTTTGTTTCTTAGTTTGGTGGAAAGCTGATCACATTTGAGAATCCCAAGCTGCCTCCAGTCCAGAGCCCCCAACCCGTCCCTAGACAAGTGTTTGTGAGCCAAGTTACCACAGAGACGGAGTTCCTACAGCGCTCTAGGGAGCTGCAAACAGCGCTGCAGTCAGGTTCCTTCAACAGTTACTGCCAGGCTAAGATTCAGAGCGCCAAGTCAGATGCTGAGCAGGACATATGGAAGTTCCTTCTGGTTTGCCATCCAGCTACTAAGACCTAATGTTAAATCTGTCAGTCAGTTTTGGGTGTTATTATCCTGTATGCTGATTCACTCTTTTAATTTACAGGTTAATTTTGAGGATGAAGCCCGTATTAAATTCCTCAAACTTTTGGGGTTTAGCAAGGATGAATTGGAAAGAAAGGTATCATGGCTCTTACTTGACTGTAGCTAGTCAGTGATATTTAACATTAACTTTAAAATTTCTGTGAATGCACTGGATCTCTAAATCATATCACATACTTCCTGTTGTGCTTATTCAGATTTCAAAATGTCTGGGGAAGAATTTCCAACCCAATGGACATGGAGTGGATGCCAAAGATCTGGCAGAAAAGATGCAGCGACTCTCCACTGAGGTCAGCACTTCTGCAAATGTACGGTATCTATTTTCAAGCTGTGTGTCTCCTGTTCCGTTTAAAACACTCTTTGTTATTTCCAGAGGTCTGATGAAGCAGCCGAAGCTAGAACTTCAGGTTCTGTGTCACCAGCAGATTTTTTCAGCCAGACCCCAAAGGAAAACTCTAACTTTCAGATCCCAGTGTCATGTGGTAAAATTTCTCCTCTGAAAATCTACTGTTATCTGATATTTACTTGTGATTTTATGATTGCATTGATTATCTCCTACTGTTTTTAAGACACCGATGGTTTGATAAGTCAGGCGCTGTTGGTTGGTAACTTTGAGGGAGCAGTAGATCTGTGTCTGAATGATGGTCGCTACGCTGAAGC
Organism: Perissodus microlepis; assembly: GCF_051167445.1. NCBI lineage: Eukaryota > Metazoa > Chordata > Actinopteri > Cichliformes > Cichlidae > Perissodus > Perissodus microlepis. The sequence continues at coordinate 11,608,070 of NC_140468.1, forward strand.
AATCCTGCTTTCTATAAGCGGAGGTGAAGAACTGCTGAAGAAAACTCAACAGAAATACCTAAGCAAACAAAAGAATAGCATCTCAATGGTAAGATTATGATTAATAGTGGTCCAGCTCATACAACCACAATGAAATGAATGTTTTTCCTGAATGTATACCTAACGTGTTTGTTCCAACTGCAGCTTATATCATCAGTGGTGACCCAAAACTGGAAAGACATAGTCCAAAGCTGTGAGCTGGACAACTGGAAGGAAGCTCTCGCTGCTCTCCTGACCTATGCTCACCCTGAAGACTTTGCTCGCCTGTGCGGTGAGTATCCACCTTATTCATACCAAATCTACCTATGCTCATGGTATCTGTTCTAATTTCAGTCTTCCCTCTATTCAAAAAAATTGTAATTTTCTTTTATTCATCATGGTAGATACACTGGGAAGCCGGTTGGAGTGTGAGGGTACAGAGAAGCGTTGCCTGCAGGCATGTCTGTGTTACATCTGCTCTGGAAACATTGAGAAGCTAGTGGAATGCTGGGCCTTGCATAGAGACTGCTCTTCTCCTCTTGGTCTAGAGGTATAATCTTAATATTTGTTCTAATCTGCCTCTAGCAATGATGAACAAACTCTTCTGCTTATTTGAGCAAAGTTTTAATGAGTCGCTGTGCACTTACTGAGATGATTCGGGGGTGAAAAATAGTTACAGTTACCTGCCAGCGAAGAATCTATTAGTCTAAAGGCATTTATTTGTGTTTCAGGATTTGGTTGAGAAAGTCATGCTGCTGCGAAAGTCCATTGAACGTCTCCGTAACTGTGAGGTGGCGGTCCAAAGCCCAGTCCTGGCTGAGAAGCTAACCTGTTATGCTGGCATACTGGCTGCAGAGGGTAGCTTGACCACTGCCCTGAGCTACCTGCCTGAGAACTCAGACCAAGTAAAATAGCTATAAATGATTTAATTATTAATGGCACAATTCATTTTTCTTTGCTTTGTTTGATTTGTAATAACTGCATCTGCATGTTTGTCCAATTTTGTCTTGTCAGGCTGGGATCGTGATGCTAAGAAACAGGCTGTTTCACGCTCAGGGAGAGGCTCCTGTCCAACAGCAACCTCCAAACACCTTCAACAGAGTCAGTGTGTCCACTGCAAAGCCCACTCCTGCTGCTCCAACTCCTGCATCAAAAGCACAGTTTACGGTATCAGTTTGTTAGCAACACAATGAATAATAAATATATTTTCCAAAATGAATTTGTATTTAATTTGTATTCATTTGTATTTTATTTAGAGTCATTACCAGCCCTCTCCTGCTGCTCAGATGACTGCACAACAGCAGCCTCCTTTGCCATCGGTTTTTACCCCTCAAGCTCCTCCAACCAACCCTGGGCCTGGTCTACCACCTTCTTCTCATGTACTGCCACCCAGTACGACCCGCCCTGCCCTGAGACCCTCCTACCCCCAACATCCTGCTGTGGCTCCAGGTTTGACCATTTGTAGAATATTTGAATTTATTTGCATTTTTTGCCCTTTTTTGTTTCTTGATATTATGGCAATCATTTGTGGCTTTTCCCAGGTTTCCTTCCTCACCAGCCATTCCAGCCTCAGTCACCGTCCACTGCTGGACCTCCAGCGTTTCCACCTCCAGGTCCTTCTATGCCAGCTGCTACCTTATCAGGGCCTCAACTGCCACCTTCATCGTCAGCTGCTGGAGGCCTACCCCCCATGCCCAGCCCCGGGGTGCCACCAACAAGCTTCATGCCACCTACCTCCTCAGGCTTTGCACCACCTGGCTCCCAGCCTGGAGCCCCGGTTCCAGTGTACCCAGGAAGCCTTCACAACCAGGGTACTGCACCTCCGTCTGTTCCCTATGCTCCTCCTGGATCTGGATATCCACAGGGTGGACCTGGAGCTCCTGCTGCAAAGCCCTTCCCAGCTCCAGTGGTGGCTCCTCCTCCTACTGGTATGAGATCACAGCTACATTGTTTCCTGACACCGTTCCACATTTTTTTAGTCATGAATTTAAAGAAAGAAATTACAGAGGTCAGCAGGAATGTATTGCTCGTGGTGATTTACATCTGTTCCGCTGTCACTCCTTTTTGACTTGCAGGATACTTTCCCTGGCTGAATTCCCAGTGTGACAACCAAGGTGACAGGGTTAGGGCTGGATATGGAATAAGGGAGGATCAAACAATCCATTCAAGAACCAGAAAAAAAAATATCTGTGCAAAACAATATAGTATCCCTAAATTAACCTCAAAATTAATATGCGTTGGTTTGCAATCCATGCAGATCTTCTCCATTTGTCTGGTTTCTTGATGATTGTTTGTGTTACCCTATATTGAAGGGAAATGTAAAGACTTACCTGGTGTATTTTTTATATGTGAGCTCTAAATGAATTTTCCAGACTCAGACAAGACTGTAGATGATTCTGTGTCAGGCAATTAAAGATGACGCACATATATATATACATTGCTATTTGAAATTAAAGCATAAGTAGGACATTTTTAAACACTCGCAGCTGCTACATAATTAACCTGAAATAGACTCAGTATGATATTCATAGAATTTTTCTTTCTGTTTTTTTGCCTTTGAGTGAATGATGCTGCCTGAAAATTTGCTTGTTTGTTTCTGCATAAACTGCCAAATCTGTATGGCTTGACTTGCAGTGTTTTTTACCACCTGGGCCCAAAGAGATTGTCTCTTGTAGACAATCCTTGGTTGCTTGAGTGTATCTAAACAACGAATGTTAGTAGTTCCTTAATAATTGTCATTATTCTTCTGATTCAGGACCTCAAGAAGGCTGGAATGACCCACCTACAGTGCGAGGTGGACCCAGGAAGAAGAAGGTAAGCCTGCATTTCTTACTGTCAAAATACTGTTCTGCTGTATGCTTGCAAATGTAGTAAAAGCAGCTATATTGTTGTGCGGCACCACGTTCCTTTGAGGAGAGCATTGTTATTCTCTCGAGAGCTCACTAAACTAAACTAGCAGACTTTCTTAGTTTAGTTCACCCTTATTGAAAACTCAAGCACATTCACATTAAGCACTTCTTCTTTCTTGCAGGCAAGAAAGGCAGATGAATTTATGTTACACCAACAGTTTAGCAAAAATGTAACAAATGTGTCATTTATTGATATACCAAAACTAAACTGCTTGGTTCATTGTTTTTTTTTCCTCACTCATTATAATATACTTTGTTGTATATTCAGGTTCCTGATAACTATACTCCACCAGCCCCCATCACAGCACCTGTGATGAGATTCCCAGTGGAGGCTGCTCAGCCCCATGACAACACCCAGGTACCCCCTGGAGCCCCTCAAGAGCCCAGCGTACAGGTTGGTGTCGAACGAGGGGGCTGTTTTGTGAATTCTCAACAGTAACACCTTGTCACCTTATATTTCTGTGCTTGTGTTATTCAGCTCCTCCAGCAGCTGCCATCAGAGAAGGTGCAGCAGAAAGAAATCCCTCCTGAGCACATGGTTCTCAAGTCCACCTTTGACAGCCTGGTGCAGCGCTGCCAGCTAGCTGCAGGAGACCCAGTAAGTTCCACAGTCTGTAGCCGCATCTAGGTTTCACAGTTTTTCTGGTGCAAATGTTTTTGTTGATTGAAACAAAATTATTTTGTTATTGGATACAAAGTGACAAGAAGTGTTTCTCTTTCAGCAAACTAAAAGAAAACTTGATGATGCTGCCAAGCGCTTGGGGCACCTGTATGATAAGCTGAGAGAGCAGTCGGTAAGGATCAGAAGTGATCAGATTCAGAAATTATTTTTAAAAAAACTGACAGAAAAACTTTACTTTAAAAAGCTGCTTTTAAATGATACAGTGCAGTTAGAAATGCATTGTGTACTTAAACAGAATTTGAGGTAAAAGTTGATAAATCTCAATATCACTTTGTCTTTCTTGATATTCCCTTTTTGTCTGCTTAAAATTTTGTTGTGAGGGTAAAACCACTGAGTTTCTTCTCACTATGTAGCAATGACTTAAAAAGATCAAATGCTGTTTACATATTAACCTGCCAAAACCACAAAAACAAAAAGCAGGTGTGTTTCTATGGGTGACATGTTTGCACCATTTCCGTTTTGACCACCACAAATAAAATTCAGCTGACTCTTGTTGCATTAATAGATATCACACTCTCAACCTCAGAAAAAAGGACATAAAACCTGCATGATGAGCTAAGCCTTGTCAAGGGCCACCACTGTCATAGCAATGCTTTGTTTATAATTCTAAGTCAGCGCTGTACAGTGGAGGTGCACTGCATTACCTGAAATAAAAAAGTGCTTTTATCAATTTAAGAATAAATGTTTATGGGTATATACAATAAAATATTAGGTCTTTAAAAGGTTGTGTACTCACTACACTGACAATATGAAACATACCAGGATCTGTTTAATCCATTTCAGCAGGTAATTGTGTACGCTAACCTGCCAAGTGCTTAACGTTACCTTGAATTTTTAAAGTACAAATTTTTTTTACAACAGATCTAAAAGCTAGAGTGCATGTCAGACATCAGGATGAAGTTGTAAACCTGATATTTTTACTTGTTATGACTTAAAAAAAGGACCCAGGACATGCTCTACTTGAATCCAATGGCAACTAAGGGCTCAGCCAGTAAAAAAGCATAGTCTTTGTGAAGATAGCTGAGAAAATGATCAGTCTTAGTCCATTATATGTATTTGTAACTAAGCAAGCGTCAATTTGAGTTTACTGATGTAATTGTTGCTATCAGTGGGCACTCGAGAGGCTCTAGGTAGAATGCAATACAAAGAAATAAAGTAGTAAAACAAGACAAACTATGCATTTACAGTGTCCAGTAAATGGGGATAAAACCAGAATTAAGTATGCAGTACAAGCTAAACATTTTCCATGAGCACACCAGTAAACAGATTCGGGGGATCTACAGGGATAACATCTGTTTACAACACAATTGCTATTAATAGTTATTAACATGAAAAAGGATCATAGATGAATGTTAATGTTCCTTCACTTAAATCATATTTAAATCATATTTATTCAACATCATCGCACTCTGCATTTTTCTTCAGTCATCCACTTGCGTCACTTCACAGTTTAAGAACTACTGTGTTTACCGTGCTGAAGAAGTGGGAGAAAAAAGAAAATATAGAACTTGAGATTTGCCGTTTTTTGTGACTTAAGCTGCAACAGTAAATTTGATTTTTCACAATTTTCTCACATAGTACAGTAAAAACTGTAAACATAATATAATTTCCCTACTGCCTCTCAGCTCTCTCACAACATCCTGAGCGGACTCCATGAGATCAGTCGCTGTGTGGCCAGCCAGAACTACCAGCGGGGTTTGGAGGTCCACACTCAGGTGGTCAGCAGCAGCAACTTCAGCGAGATCTCCGCCTTCATGCCGATCATCAAAGTGGTCATGACTATCGCCAACAAGCTGGGCGTGTAACCTCCAGGTTCACCACCAACCAGACTTCAGTGTTACCATATTGTTGTATATGTATTTATTTCTTTTTGGCCTGATGACTTGCGTCAGTAATGAGAATAATGGCTTATAATATTACAGATCGTGGTCTTCATCACTCCGTACAGTTTCCTTGCCAGAAGACTTGCCTGATTTGGGCGGTGAGGTTGGTTTTTGTAGAGAGTTGTCGATGTTGCTGTGATCATTTTACAAAACAAAACAAGAAAGAGAAAAAAAAGTTGAATGTATTCCAAAATTTGTGATTCTGTGTACATTCAAGAGTTGATGTAATATACGAAGCAAGTGGTGCAAAGTCTGAATTGAGGTAGTTTACAAAGTGGTGCATTTTCATATTCCATATTACACTGCACACCAGTGCATATATAAGTCCAGTTCAGCATTAGAAACAAACATCTTTGACTATTCATCTCCAAAGGTCAGACTAAATATCATGAAAATAAAATCTGAGTCGCACTTACTATCCACCCTGTCGGTGTTCTTTGTGTGAGGGAGGAACAGGCTGACACGCTTTACTCAGTGTGTATAATTTTACAACAACAAGCATCAACACGTTTAAACACTGTAACATAGATCTTACTGTTCTCTACACTTGCTGTAATAGATTGTTTCCAGTTCATTGTGCCATGTGTGTTTTTGGGCCAAAGTACTGCAGAAGAATGTCATAGAGTGATTGTCAAGTTTTGCTGTTTTATTTCCTCTTCCACATTTTATTAGCACTGGTACAATATTTCCTGATAGCTTGTGTGAACGACTGAAGTTTTTTTGTTTTTGTTTTTTTCTCAGACTTGCTTCAGTATGCATGTTAACTACTTCCCCTATTGCTCACGGGGCAGCTTGTAAAACAAAAGTACACAATTTTATGTTAAACTGAACTTGAACTAACATCCCCTCTGTGTGAGCCACTCCTTCTGTTAAAGATACACTATTCCTCTTCATCCAGGCCACATCTTATCCTTTCATAACCTAAAGTTCCCATTTTTAAATCATACAAGTTTTAGATTAGATCATAATAATGATATGACTTAAAGGATTTGACAAAACAAAGATCTTAAGAGTTTTGTAGCTGAACATGAAACTTTATAGTTTGGTGTGTTGTGGCAGCAGAAGGCAGTGAAGTGCCTCAGTGTGCCCATTGTGGTTGCACAGATATTTATACAATCCATGTTGCTTACTTTATTCATTTCGGTATCCTTTTTTCAAATAAAATTTCACTTAAAAGGTTGCACGTTTCTAAACATTAACTGTCTCCTTGTTCATATTCAATACAATTTTTTGGTCCTTTTTCTAGTGATCCCTGTAAGGGAGGTCATTTGCCTGTTGCACCAACCCTCTGCATGACTTCCTTCACTACATCCAAGAACTTATGTGGTCTTCTTTTTCCCTTATTGTCTGGCAGCTCCCGCTTCAACATCCTTTATCCAGTATATCCACTATCCCTCTTTGTCTCCAAACCCTTAAACCGGAGCTGTCTCTCCTCATCACCCCCAGTGAACATCTTTAACATCTTCAGCTCTGCCTCCTGTCTCCAAACCATTCTCCGTAGCTCGTCATTCTACTATCTTGTAAAGCTTTCCTTTCACTCCTGCTGCTGTCCTTCTGCTGCAAATTACCTTTAATACTCATGTCCACCCAGTCCACCTTGTCTGCATTCTCTTGCACACACTTCATTGCTTTGGAGGGTTGATGCTAAGTATATAAACCTCTCTTCCATACTGTCACTAGAGATCACAATGTCACTGGTACTGACATCTAATAAGGCAATGATATTGTGGTTTAGCGAAACAGTTGAACTCTGATCTCTTTAATCAGTGATCTCCTCACTCCATCTATCTTATTCAAAGTATCCACAGTCACAGGCCGGCTGAAACCTATCCCAGCTGTCATTGGACAAAAAGCAGGGTTCACCTTGGACAGGTCACCAATCCATTGCAGGGCTAACACTTACAGGGACAGACAGCTACTCACGCTCACAATCACAACTACAGCCAATTTAAAATTAATTAACCTCACCTCATGAATGTCTTTGCACAATAGTAGGATGCCAGAGTACCCAGACTGAGCCCACAGAGAAAGAGAATATGCAAACCCCACACGGAAACCAGAGACTGGATTCAAACCAAAAGACTACTTAGTGTGAGGGAGTAGTGCTGCCAATACAGTGTCTGAGTCCTTTACCCGTGCAATAATAAAAAAATATTTTTTTTTATTAAAAAAAGAAATAAAAAGGTGCTCCACAGCTTCTTGTATTGCTTCATGTATTAAGTCATGTTGTGTATACATGGCTTTTAAAGTTGAAAACTGGTTCTTCCTCTGATGCTCACTGTTAAATTGAAAACAACCATCAAAATGTGTTGTCATACCAACATTTACACAAAAACTAAACAGTTCAAAGTGTTATTCACTATTTCAATATATATTATCCCACTTTGGAAGAGAACAATGAGAGCAAATATTTAAAAGTTTGTTGCTTTTACATCTTAGAAGCAGTTGTTTTCACAGTGTGCTATTGTTATCTTGGTTATCTAAGCAATTTTCACTATGAACAGCAGAGGGCTCTGTGTAGCGTAGTCAAGCTGCTCTACTGAAAGTAAATATGGGTGTTTATCATGGTGCTTCCCGCGTCAGTGCCCTCAGGTAAACTACTTTAGATGTTGATCCGTTTTCCTGTTTGCAACAAAGCACGTGAATGCATCAAAGTCTGCACTTAACGATTTGGGATTTTTTGTTTGTTTTCTGACCCAATTTGCACACTTGGAGGAGCGTTACACAACTCTTTAAAATTCACTGCAATCCGCGAGTGTTCAGTGTCAGTAAGTTTGCAAGTTGGCACAGGTGTTTCACCCGCCCTTCCTCTATGGGGCCACAGGGATCAGAAGTCAGGACCTCGCCCTCTGATTGGTCGCTCTCAGTCAGATGCTGCGGGAGCTGCGTGGTGTGAATGTTTTGGGAATTTGAACTGGAGTAACCTCGGTCATGTCAGGATAGTGTGACAGTAATATCGTGCAATTTAAACCACCCCACATCACACCACAGAAGCGTGCTGAGTCATGATGTGCTGAGCCTTCGCTGGTAACTTAGGTTCAGATTTTAGTAGAGCTGCAATGGGCTGACTCGAATGGATGCAGTCATGCAGGACGATGACATGGATTTATAGTTAATAAAATTATGATGCCTCCAGACGCCACTCAACTGGGATTTCGAAGTTATACTACTTTAGTCCTCTCCCAGTCCCATTTAAAAAAAATATTCTCTGCATATTGTTAAGAAGAAAAAACACATAATCCCTATCTGCAAACACAAACTAGTTCAAACCCTGTCTACCAACAAGCTAAAGTACTTATCTGTGAGTACTTTTAGTAGTACATTTTGATGCTAGTATTAATGTAGACTGTTCTTATATTCATATGTATGTCTTAAGTATTGTCTTATATATATCTATATATACAATTATAATTCTGTTATAGTGCTTTTCAGAGGAAAAATATGCTTTTATTTTACTCTGTTTTTCTTAACTATTGTTATGTTACAGAGACACATTAATAGAAAATATAATCAGACAGTATTAAGTATATGGCACAACAATGGTGAGTATTTCCAGTGTCTGTGACAATGCATTGTCTCTCTTTTTATATGTAAGAGGTAAATGCACTTGCATTTTCATTATATCATCTGAATTAAATAGCTATTTGTTATTTTAAACACACACATATATATAAATATATATATAGTGTTTGTTAGTTTGTCGCTGTGACCATTCTTTTCATTTAGCTTTTCGTTTTTGTTCCTAGTTTCTTTCAAGTCTCTGTTAGTTTTCAGTCAGTCCTGTCTAATTCCTCGTGTTTTGTTTTGCTTCCCTTTAGTTTGAAGCTACTGTCTGTATTTGTATTTATTCCTGTCTTATTTTGGTAGTTACTCGTCCCTAGTGACTTGTGTTTAGTTTGGCTTCCCTACTGCCTCATTTGTCTTCAATTACTATCACCCGCATCCACTTCTGCTAATTACCCTCATGTGTATGAAAATATAAGCGTTGTCTTCCCATCAGTGTTTGCCTTTGTGTCTGCTAACCTCCCTTGTGTGTTTCTGGTTGTGTGTCATTGGATTTCACCACTTTATTTATGAACTTTGCTTTAGACTTTTTGTACAATAGCCATAATAAACAGATTGCTTTTTATTCACCCAGTCTGCCTCCTGTCTGTCCACGCTGTGATGATAAGAAAAAATTATGGGTAAAGTTGCAAATGCAGGTCTTTTACTCGTGTCCCTTTGGCCGGTTCATCTGAGGACCGAAATGAGCAGGGGCTGGTTTGCAATTCATGCTTCTAAATCAGGAATGGAAGATGGTGGAAAAAACAAAATAATCAAATAAAGACTGTAAAACTTCAACATTTTATTAGACTTTTTCCATAATGTCATGTGGCATTAATACACAAACAACATAATGACACTTAAGAGGTTCCAACCCTTCACTTACAGAGCAAATAAAGAACAAAGACAAAAAAAAATGCATAAAATTGCATGATTAGATTTTGGAATCACTCTTTTGAGACACATACTCCTTAACCTCGTACAGTCTGACATATTAAACTGGTCTCTTGTGACCACACTGGTCCTACATTCCTCTCTGGACTGTGGAAATCAGGCAGAGGTTATATTTGACTTGATCACTTATGCCAGCAGCACACTGGATGAGTTCTTTGCCACAGAAGCCCAAAGGCAACCAGGAACATGCCATCCCCCAAACCATTCCAGCTGGCTTCTTCACAGACACTCGCACTTGGTTAGGGTTATGGAGTACGATATCACTGGAGACAATTTAACACTGAATTTAACATTTCGACATATTTTAAACTCAAAATGAAGTTGATGTACAGATGTGGTCAGAAGGGTCAATACACTCATAATGGGCATGAATGTCCTTGTATTTGAGCTTTTAAATGTTTATTTGAACAGTTAATTTTCTAAGGTGTAGTGGTTGTATAGCATATATCTTTATTGACTTAAAAAACAATAATTGGGTGAACAAGTTTGAATTTCCTTTGGATTTTCTCTAATCCACAGGGTCAAAAGTATACATACACCCCACTAGGATCTGGCTAAATGTCTGCAAACTGCACCTTGACCAGACACTTTTGGTAGCCTTCTACCAGTTTCTTATATAATCCTAGCTGCATATTTGACTAAATTTCTTGGCAGAATTGGTAGTGGTCTTTTAAATTCGTTGGTTTTCTTCAACAGATCTGGCTTTTAAGTGTAGACCACAAGGTCAGAGCTTTGGGAAGGCCATTCCAGAAGATTAAAGTTAGCATGCTTGCCAAAATCAGTTTTGATTTGTGTTTGGTCTCATTGTCCCGCTGGAACACCCAACTATGTCCAAGTTTCAATTATCTAGCTGTTAATTTGAGGTGACGTTGATAAATTTTAAGTTAATCCTGCTTGTCATTATTCTCTCCACTTTGTGTGATGTACCTTTACAGCAAAACAGCCCAGAGCGTGATGCTACCACCACCATGCTTGACAGCTGGTACACTGGTCTTAGGTGTGAAAGCCTCACGTTTACTCATCCAAACATATCTCTTGTCGCTATGGCTAAATAGCTTCATTTTTGTCTTGTCTGACCATAAAACCTTTCTCCATAAGGCATTTTGCTCGTTCATGTGGGCATCTGCAAATTTCAGTTGAGCTTGAACCTCTCAATTTTGAAAGAGAGACTTCCTTTTTGGTCAGCACCCTTGCAGTTCATGGCCATATAAACCTGCAGTGTACTGCAGGTTTTAGATCTCACCCTGGGTCAGCACACATGAATCACATGATTAGTTCATTACCAGCCTCTGGAGAACTTCAGGACACATTGAGGAGGTAATTTAGTCATTTAAATCAGCTGTGTTGGATCAAGGACACATCTAAAACCTGCAGGACAATGACCCTTGAGGCACCCACCCCTGGTTTACACCTTGGCAGTGGTGACACATGTGAATAACTTGTATTTACATATAGTTGTTTGAAGACACCTTTCCAACTTGTGTAAATGTTCAGTTCTACTTCTTAGATCCTGACAGTCTTGGGCTTTCATTGTTCTGATTGTTAGTTGATCCAATGAGTGCTGTCAAACAAATAATTTTTAAGAGAAACTACTAATGAGAACGCAATAAACCCAGGCCTTGTCAAGTTAAGCAACACTGAAGCACCTTTAGCAGCACTTATTAAGATTTAAATGAGTGTATGTACATATTTGTATGTATATTTTTTAACACTATGTGGATAAAAGAAAATCCAAAATAAATTCAAATTTGAAAAGTCACTAAAATATATGCTGTACAATAATTCCACCCTGGAAAATGAAATCATTCGAAAGAGATTATTAAAAGCCCCAAATTATAATGACATTCATATCTGTGATCATTGTATGTAAAACTCTGACCACAACTGTAGACACAGACAAGGCATTTAAATGTGTAATCCTTCATTTCCAAGAGTTAATGGACAGATTTAAGATTTGAACATAAATTATAAGATAGATTTATACATTTGGGGTGTAGCTAATACATTTCCCCCTCTCATAAATCAGATTTTATTTTATTGACTATTAAATGAAGATCAGAAAGCCCAGTGGCTTCTGGTAATCTTACAAAACCCAAAAGAAAGTGTTACTTATTATTTCTCTGTTACTTTAGTAAAGGATTTCAAGATAGAAGACAGCAGTAACGACAACGAGAAGCATTTTAACTCCATAAGACGTCCTTATGGAGTTAAAATTGGAGTTAAAATCTTGAAAACCAATTTAAAATATCCAGGAAATGTTTAGAAATCACAGGCGTATTTAGCTTCGTTCCTGACACCAACTACAAAACCATTCTGAAAGCGAGAACTAAGTATGTGTAAACCAAAATGTCTCATGGAACTACTCTAAATGTTTGGCATGCACAGCGCAAATTTATTTAGAATCATAAAACCCAAAGACACAGAGAGTGAAAACAGAAATAAATGAGCAACAACTGTTAATGGAATTACAAGTGTATTGAAAATATTGTGAATTTATTTCAGATTTTTAATACAGTAGACATTATCAGACTGAAAACAGCTCGACCCCTCTCTCTCCTCATTAGGAAAACGCTGCTTTTGGTGCTGTGGCCAGCCGGCGTTGTTGTAATAGTATATAATGCCATCTGTTTTGGTAAGTGCTCTAATGATGTCCTCACGACAGCACCTTTGTTTTACGTTTTTATGCCGAGATGCTGTGATGAGTTGAGAGAAGCTGGCACCATCCATCTATCAGGGCCCAAGTTAAAGCTAAAGTGCGAGACCTTTGGATAGTAATTAATTTACATTCACGGAGCTGGGTAAGCCTAATGGATAAATCTGTTTAGTTAAATTAAAGGATTAAATATCAAATATAGCATTAGCTCAGGAAGCCCAAGCAAGATGATCCACTGATATACATCTAACTTACAAATACATGGATCTTAAAGCCAGTTTTCAGTTGCCGTCTCTACAACAAGCAACCTACTTCCACCCAGCTCCTTTTTCATACTTTTGCAATTGATGGGTGCTCCATTTTATACTGGGAGTCTTACTGCTGCTTTCACCACCCATGGCACAGCTACAATGACAAAGCAATGGTGGAAAACCCTATGAAAGCCGATGCGTTCATGGGAAGGATCACAATCTCAAAAAAAGGAAGAAGTGATCAACGGCTATGGCAACACCGATCGCCACAACTGCTCTCACGGCCATAAAAGGGAAGCAAAAGTTTCGCACTGCAGCTTTAAACCTCACGATGTAACATTCTCGCCAGCTTTTCATTTTGTACCAGACTCTTTTACGCTTAAATCCTATCCTCCGTTTGCATGTACATTTCCTCAGTGTTGCCATGCTACGTTTGCCTAAAATTAAACATGATTTTAGGAGAAAAACAATGTTCCACTCAGTGTAAACACGGAACTCAGAAGTCAAATTTGTTTTGCGGTACTCGAGCATTTTTGACTCAACTGACAGGAAGCGAAGGAATGGATGCAAGTCATAAGGCATTAGGTTGATCCTGACTCTTAAGAACAAATGAACAATTGCTCCAGTTTTCAGATTTTTTTTTTAAAGATATATTTTTACAAGGCCGTCAGCCAAATATTGGAATGCAGAAATATATTTATCAGGTTCGAACAATATTTTCTTTTGCTTTTTTTTTTGAAAGTCGATAAGAAAGAAAAAACAATTAAACACATAAATAATCTACGCATTCCACACATCAGAATCAAAGATTAACATAAACACTGATGCACCTAAAATTCTGAAATAACGACCTTTGTAGCACATCAAAGGGAAACCAGACCCTGTTCGGAAATCAACGCGGCGCCAACGGTTCTGATGATCCAAAGCGATGCAGCTCCACAGTACGTTACAAAAATAGACGCAGTTCTGCCTTCACAGTCACCGACACAACACCTCACTACAACACCTACTACAGTATATCGCCATGCATGGGTGACATGTTGTTTTGTAACACCAGAACTGCCACATGACTGGCTGCTACACCTATCAGGGAGCTCTATGCTGCAGATGTTTAAGGACAAAATAGTCACACGAGTTGGATAAAATCAGTTAAGCAAAAAGCCGCTCATGCCACAATGTTAAAAAAAACAACTCCAACAATCATGTTATGCAAAGAGGCGACTTAGTGTGCTCTAGTGGACCACAGCGATGGTTGTAAAAATGTTGTCATTTGACACGCTCTTGGCACTAATGATATATTCATCCAGCACCCAAAAACTCAGTGAAATTTTTTATCTTTCTAAGGTAAAGTTACAATTCTCATTAACTGCTTACGCTAAGCGGCAGTTTCATTCTAATGTTAAACAAGTTCCCTATATTATCGCGAGAAAACTCCGTCCAATTATTGCACAGCTAATCTTTTTCAAAGTGCTTGAACTTTTCTCAATAGATATCCAGTGTAGATTTCTGCTAAAGGCAACCACAGTGTTGCACCCTGCAGGTTGTGTAAAGCTTTGGCCTACTGGTTGTCAGAATGCTCAGGCTAATAAGAAGGTCTGGGTTCCCTCAGTATTCTCTCATATTTCATTAAAGCAAGCATTTTATTTATTTAATTTTATTTTTTTGCAAAAAGCAAAACAAACATGACCTCTCACCTCTTCATTTCAAATCTAAACTGCTCAGAAATGAAATCTATTTATGAGAACAGTTGAAAACTTGTTGTAAACTACAATAAAGGCAACACTCTTGAATCAGTAATGTACCTTAACAGTTAAAATGTTACTCCATATTTAAGTGCTCCACTCCTTGTCAGTTTTGAAGAATAATTAATTCATACTTACATAAAAATGATCGGCTACATAACTGATCTTGCATGAAGAATGCACACCAAAAGTGGCAAAACAGCGGAAAATGGAGGTGACTTTTAAAATGCATCTAATTCAAATCTGAAACATCTTTTTTTTTTCCATCTTGAATAATTTGTTTAGTTACAGCTACAAAAACCACAAAAACAAGCAAAAATGTGGTCAAGGCCCTTATAAAGCTGACTTTAATCCTCAGAGAATGAGAAATGTATAGCTGTCAAAGGACTGTGGAAATTCTTCTTATCGGTCGTTTTGCCTTGAAGCTGACCACAGTTTAGCGATCTTAGCCACTACGGTCTCCGGTGCGCTGTATCCGGGCCAGGACTAGCTCACGGGACACCTTCTTGCGGTCTTTGGCCAGGCCCAAGAAACACATGAAGTCGATGAAACAAGTGGTAAGGTTCAACTTGCAGCCAAACTCGCTGGTTGCATAGTCATATGGGAACGTGTGGTGATAGTTGTGAAATCCCTCACCTGCAAAGCACAGGAAACAGGAATGAACGATTCGTTAAAAAAACATGTAAAACTGGATTTCAGTCAAAAGCGGTCTTTGCAACGCGTTCCATGTTTTCAGTTTTCAGTCTTTAAAAGAAAAAGAAGATTCTTCAACTGTTTCACTGCTGGGATCTGTGTTTACAGGTAGCCTGTGGTGTTGTCACAGGTTTTGGGTGGTTCGAGACCACTGGCTGTGATGTCATTACTGCTGCTCCCACCTGTCTGCCTTTCCCACCTGTAAAGTCACCTGAGCCGCGCTTCCCTCCTTTCAATTCTCTAATCATTCCCTGCAGTATTTATAATCCCACCTCACCCACTTTTCAGATCGTCTCTGAGCTTTGTCGGGTGTTTGCCTGCTTATGAGGTGTACTACAAACCGAAATAAAAGGAAAAAAAGGGCTGTCAAACCAGAACTCTAATGTTTATAAGTTCAGTTTCATTCTTTTCCTGATGATATTCCCGAGATGCAAACCTGCTTCAGCCAAACCATGGTAATGCCACACAACTAGAGAGTAAAGACGCAGTAGCACATAAGTCCTTTTTTAACTAATACTGCAGCCAGCAATTCTGAGCTTTGAAAACGTATTGATCTATTGAACAACCCGACCAATATATCAACCGCCGATCTATCAGCCAATATTTGCTATTTGGCTGATAAGGAAAAAGAAGAGACAAGGGGAAACACCCTTCAATCATGAGTGGTGATCTTACATAGTTTGTCCACCTGAAACTCAATTTCCCTGTTGGTTACAAACATAACCAGCTGATTAGAGCAGAGCTGAGTGTAAAAACAAGAAATTTACAATTACTTTTATTTCCGTTGTCATATTATCTTAGTAAATAACTAGACTAGGCCTATACTATACTAAAACTATACCTAAAAGCACATCTTCATCATCATGTTATCTCAAGCTGAAAGTTGGAAAGCTCTCATGTGCTGCTGCCAACGGTACACACTGAGAGACAGCGAAATAAATGTTTCAGCCAGCAGTGCTCTATTTTTATTCCTCCATGACCTTTTTGGCTCGAGTTTAGTAGGTAGTCCTTGATTAGCTAGATAACGTTCCTTTTACAGCTGTATGCACAAAGCCTGGTGAAGAAAGACTGGATTACCCAAAAATGTTGATAACAGCGTTTTTTTATACCCTTTATCTTTATCTTATCCTATTTTAGGGTGTATCCAGCCAGCTAATGCAACTAAAGCTTGGCCATGTGGACCTTGCCTACTAATAAACACGTCTTGTTCTACAACCTTGTGAAACATTTTTCCCCCTGAAGAAAAACTTGTTTTGCAACCACACAGCTTTGTAGTGATTTTGTGTCTTCCAGGCTCTCAGTCAGAGCCTGGAAGACACAAAATCACTTTATACGGTTTTATGCACATAAATTCTACATTTAAATTCTGATAAATTCTTTATGAAAAACTGATCAAGAGATTGGCATTGGCCTTGTTCACCAATATAAAATGATAGTCAGTGTTGGACAGCTAACTGCTGCATTAATTCAGTTTTGCACTGACTAATTGTTTAAACCTGGTGTGACGAGCTGACAGCTTTTAAAACTGTTCAGTTATTTAAAGGAAAAGCAATACTACAAAAAAATATTGGAATTGACTAAATTGCTTTAAATGTTAATATCATCCGAGAATTGCACAGCAGTTGCATCCCTAAAATAAACAATTCAGAAGCAACTGCAGGAACAATGACAGACTGTGGTGGTATATTGGTGACATCGTGTGATGTTCCCTAACAAAAGACGACTTTCTTCCCTGCATAATCATTACCAAAGATACAGCTGCTAAATTGTGCCTCTTCTAAAACTAGACTTAACTTGCTATGGGGTGAATAGCTGGGTGCCATCTTAGAATATCCAGCTCTTTTGATATATCTATCGGGTGCTCTTTGTCACTGCACTGCTGACTCCTACTGGTTGAACAAGGTGCATGCATAGTGAGGGGAGCAGGTGGACAAAGTGGTAATCAGGTAAAAATCGTTAATAAAATAGGTTCAAATCAAGTATGTACTTTTTGTTTTTAAACATTTTGTCCACCCTTTAGCACATCTGGTAAATAAAATGTTTACATGGGCCTGTAAAAATCGTTCCTTTTGTTTTAGTTCAATTCAGTCCAATTCAAGTTCATTTATATAGCGCGAAATCACAGCAACAGCTGCCTCACGGCGCTTTATACTGCAAGGTAACGACCCTGCAGTATTAAGGAGGCATTCCCAACAATCAGAAGATCCCCTATGAGCAAGCTCTCGGCGACGGTGGGAAGGAAAAACTCGCTTTTAACAGGAAACCTCCGGAAGAACCAGGCGCGGGAACGGGGAGCCACGTGCCACGACCGTTTGCGAGGTGAGGGGACAGAGAAAAGAAAAAAAAGAGAGCATAGGGAGACAGGGCAAAACAGAAACTATGGGGAGAGAGAGATGATAATCACTGGTTAGCAAATTTGTTTAAGTATAATTGGATGATTTGACTTTTACTGCACTGAACGCTTGACGCAACTGTGCAGTCAAATAAAAGCAAAACGAGGACATAAGATAAGATAAGATAAAACTTTATTAATCCCTCGGTGGGTTCCTCTGGGAAATTCTGTTTCCAAAAACACAGCACCGACAGAAGTTACATGTATCGTGTACAATGTAATTACATTTACTCTGAAGGTGACGCTATACCAAAGTAACAAACTTACATTAAAAATCTGGCTTTTCTTCTTCAATTTTACTTGAAAAATACTTTAAAATATCCCTATACAAGCATTCACTGTCCTGTGCTGTACATTCTGGTGTGTAATTTCTGCCATGAGCATGTGTTGGGGTGTTGTTCATACCTATAGCACTGAAAGTGACAAACTTGTTCTCTCTGGGGTTGATGTTCTTGTCATAGGGCCTGTTTCCCCACATGTGGGCAGCGCTGTTGACCAGCCAGGTAGCGTTCAGCACCAAGGTGTACCTAAGCAGAGTTGGGACGAAGTAGGACACCCACAGAGACTCCCCCCACAGGTACCAAGGCACGATTGTTGGGATAATAAAGCACATGACCAGCACGGAGAGCTTGTAATACCTGTCGAGGAGATAGCGAGAGTAGGTATCAGCAAAAAACAAATTATTTAAATACAAAAACTCTGTTTGCCAGATAAGAAAATGCTCACTTTTCCCCCCTTTATTTCCACTTGACCTATTTTCCATTCAGGCCTGCTCTCCGTGAATCTTACGTTAGTAATTGTCATCTTGTTAAACCAGAATGACTAACACAGCTTGCCATTATGAAAACATCTCCACAGCAGTACTCTAACATTTATTTATATTTATAGAAACTGCAGCACTGTCTTGCTATTTGCACCCATTGCACTTTGTTTTTTTTTAGCAACTATACCTATGTGGTATGTGACTTTTGTTGCCATGATGCCAGGTCTCTCTTGGAAATGAGATTTTTAATCTCAATGAGATTTTTTACCTGGATAAATAAAGGATTAATAAACTAGATGCAGTGTGAAGTCTGAACCTTAATCATGCCACTTACTTCCTCTGAAACATGACAACTTTGTCTGTTAGCAGGTCGGTGAGCTCCAGCTTGCATCCTTTCTCGATCACGTCAGGGTGTTTGCGCACCAACAGCCAGCCGATATGAGAAAAGAAAAAGCCGCGGACGGCATTGTGAGGGTCGGCGTCTGTTTCCGAGTATTTGTGGTGAACCCTGTGGTCTCGAGCCCATTCAAAGATATCATTCTGTGGTTTGGAATTAAGACCAAGATTATGCACACTGTTGACACAGCACGGTACTTATAGTGAAACAAAAGCTGCTATTATCTTGGCTCCAGGTCATAAGTGTGTGTTTGTATACTAAAAAGATGTGTCAGCAGAACAGTCATTTTTGCTTGCCTGAAATGCCATGGAGTTAGCTACACCGAGGAAAACCCTTAAAGGTAATGTAGCCTTGTAGGATCTGTGACTCCACAGGCGATGCGCTCCTGCAGTGACTCCTAACGCACTTATCAAAAAACAAAGTACAGCTGTGGAAAGAAACACATGGGCAAATTAGTTTGACCTACTTTTGTGCTCATGTCAACAGCACTTTGTTGCACAGATGCTGCACACTGCAGTGTTTGTGCATTATTTTCTGCACAATTGCACTGTTATTGTTAGGGCTGGGAAGAACATCCAGCAACAAGTGACAGATCACGAGACAGATACATCGTGACAGACGCGTTTCTGTTTCCCCCCCCCAAATAGCATAAATTGTTAAAGCACTAGAGTATTTGTTTACCACAATCTTTATCAATTTGATCCAAAAGGCTCTTCGGTATTTGATTAGATTTTGTGCACAATTTCCAGCGGAAATTGCAAATTTCCCTCAGGTCACCTGGTTAGCACTGGCCTGTCTGTTTCACAAGGAGATTACAGTGTAAAGCTGTGTCCTTTACAGTGTAAAAGCCAAATCTAATAATAAAAACATTTCATGGTTGAGTTCATGAAAGACTAAAAGCTAAAAGAGTTGTGACACAGCAGTGAAGAAACTGTATAAATAAAGTACAGTTTATGCTAATTATCCAGCTATTCTTCATTTGTCTACTTGACCTTTATTTTTAAAAAACTGACATTAAGGAGGCCAGTTTATTTTCCTGACAGCCCAGCTTAAAGGCACGTGCTGTGACATGTAATCTCTGATGACTTTATTCCTGATCTATAATCCTCCACCTCCATGAAGGATGCTGGGAGGATCACATATATATGGAGCCGCCTATTTGCATTCACCACCGGCGAGAAAAGCAGGGCGTGCTGCTGACATAACAGCTGTTGATTTGATAAAATATGATTTCCACTAAATAAGTAAACAAAACCAACATGCAAAAAAAGGAGAAAAGGGGGTGTAACAGGCAATTTTCTTTTCGCACTTACACCAAAGCAAGGTCAAACGAGATGCTGAAGGTACGACGAACACGCCGTACAAGGCTCCTATGTGCAACAGAGTCATCAGTATGACATTTTTCCATACGATGATCCGGGGAGGTTTTGGGCCCTCTTTCTCTTTGTACGTGTGATCAAACGCGTCTTCTCTGGCGCTCTCTGGAAGAACATCCCCATTGCTGGACTTGTGCTGCTGCTGCTTGTTCTCTAACGCCTCCGCCTCCGTCATTGTGGCAGCGGTGCTGTGATGCTGTGAGCGGCAAACAGAGGAGAGAAGTCAGTCGCCTCGGCGCTTTTTGTGTGTAATGGAGGCTGTTTTGTCAATATGTTAATTAATTTTGTGCTGACTAGCCCCGGCAGGCTAGCTGCTTGCTGGCTGGCGCTGTCGGAGGATGAAGAGGAAGACGGTAGCGATGATGCTGACTTATAAAGCGGTAACGCGACGCTCCAACGCGCCAAAAAAAAAAATGATGAAACACCTGTGGGAGGGAAAATTTTTACTCAATAACTCACCGAAGATAGGCAGAAGGGCAGAAACGAGATAAACGGAGGACAGTCAGCTTGACCCAAAATTACAGTAACCCAGAAAAGGGAGAGTGATAGCTCCGCAATGAGAACTAGAACTCGTGGTGTGGCCGACCAATGAGCGCTCGCCTGTCGCCTCTTGCTCGGGCTCTGATTGGCTG
Source organism: Perissodus microlepis (assembly GCF_051167445.1). Lineage (NCBI taxonomy): Eukaryota > Metazoa > Chordata > Actinopteri > Cichliformes > Cichlidae > Perissodus > Perissodus microlepis. Next base: position 11,628,958 of record NC_140468.1, read on the forward strand.
TTTGTTTATCTGCTGTTCACCTTTTATTCATTCTCCGGTTTGCCAGATGTATATTTGCCACCTCTGGAAACTAGCCGATCTTGTTGCTGTCTAGACACGCACAAACATTGAACTGTGTAACCGTTTTCCTTTTGAAATCACGCGTGGACTGAAACACAAGCACTGTGTTAACGATGCAAGTGGAACAAAACAAGTTACTGTGCCCAAACCCCGGCAGAAGAGCCCCCTCCCCCCTGTCCTCCACCCACGTAGGAAAATAGGATGCTTCATCTGTTACGTCATCCTCATTCTCTGTCTATAGAAGTTTAATTGTGAGATATAAACTTTCAATGTGCCCAAAAATAGCATAAGCTGCTGAACACAAGAAAAAGTATTTTAGGCATGACGGGAAAAAACAACTGAGTCTCCATAAACACTGCAGAACAGGTCGAAAAGGCTGTTTACGTCACCCTGTGAAGAAGAGCTTTGACTCTGCTGCAAAATAGAAACAGATACACACTGTATGGCCAAATTAAGGATCACGCGGCCCATATTTACCCGGGCGAGCAGCAGAAAATGGATGGACGGTTGGACGGATGGATGAACACACCAACGGGTGTTCACCCTCTTGACCTACATTTGAAAAAAAAAATGGCAATCTGTCGCCATCTAATGGTGAAAATGGGGCAGCGCACGCAGCCGATACTGTTGATTTTCTGCAAACAGGGCTCACCTATTACTAAAATCTCCAATCCCCATGCACCAGCAGCAGACAAAAAATTAGCACCACATTGATGAATGCATATCACCGACTGACTGATACATATATTTTTTTCCTGCAGCATCTATCTGGCGTCATCATCAGGCGCCCGTATTTACTTCTGGTCCAGTTAGTTGCTGCTGATGCCTGCTGCGATGGAAGTAAACAGGGACGAAGCGGAGCGCTGCATTGACATTGCAGCGGCCGCCTTAACCAACCAACAGCCGGACAAGGCGCAGAGGTTCCTGGAGAAGGCGCAGAGGCTCTTCCCGACAGAGAAAGCCAAAGGTAAGTCAATATGGGGGGAAAGGGGGAGGGGGGCGCACATTCAGCTGCGAAGATGCGCATCATCACCTCCACAGCCTGCAGCATCACCTGCACTCCTCATGAGCAGCGCATGTAGCCAGGGCCTTTGATAGCACTTAAGCTAGCTGGTTCATTTATGCAGCTTCTGCGTTTTTTCTTATTCTTTTTTTGTACGAATTTCACTTTAAAATGAAGCTGTTCCATCAGTGTCTGCAGTGCTTTAATTTCCTTTTCTAACAGAAAGCTAAGCCTTTAATTTAGGTGAACAGGAGTGGACTGGGAGAAAGGCAAAATAAGTCCTAGATGTCCAAGATTACTACATGCTACTTTCCCATGATTATTTCAAAAATAATTTTTGACAACACAGGTATTATCCTTCTAAGCTCGCCAATCTACAAACCGGATTGCAAAAAAGTTGGGACACAAAACAAATTGTGAATAAAAACTGAATGCAATGATGTGGAGATGGCAAATGTCAATATTCTATTCAGAATAGAACGTAGATGACAGATCAAAAGTTTAATCCGAGAAAATGTATCATTTCAAAGGAAAAATATGTTGATTCAAAATTACACGGTGTCAACAAATCCCAAAAAAGTTGGGACAAGTAGCAATAAGAGGCTGGAAAAAGTAAACTTGAGCATAACGAAGAGCTGGAAGACCAATTAACACTAATTAGGTTAATTGGCAACATGATTGGGTATAAAAAGAGCTTCTCAGAGTGGCAGTGTCTCTCAGAAGCCAAGATGGGTAGAGGATCACCAATTCCCACAATATTGCGCAGAAAGATAGTGGAGCAATATCAGAAAGGTGTTACCCAGTGAAAAATTGCAAAGACTTTGCAGTTATCATCATCAACTGTGCATAACATCATCCGAAGATTCAGAGAATCTGGAACAACCTCTGTGTGTAAGGGTCAAGGGCGTAAACCCATACTGGATGCCCGTGATCTCCGGGCCCTTAAACGACACTGCACCACAAACAGGAATGCTACTGTAAAGGAAATCACAGAATGGGCTCAGGAATACTTCCAGAAACCATTGTCAGTGAACACAATCCACCGTGCCATCCACCGTTGCCAGCTGAAACTCTACAGTGCAAAGAAGAAGCCATTTCTAAGCAAGATCCACAAGCTCAGGCGTTTTCACTGGGCCAGGGATCATTTAAAATGGAGTGTGGCAAAATGGAAGACTGTTCTGTGGTCAGACGAGTCACGATTCGAAGTTCTTTTTGGAAATGTGGGACGCCATGTCATCCGGACCAAAGAGGACAAGGACAACCCAAGTTGTTATCAACGCTCAGTTCAGAAGCCTGCATCTCTGATGGTATGGGGTTGCATGAGTGCGTGTGGCATGGGCAGCTTGCATGTCTGGAAAGGCACCATCAATGCAGAAAAATATATTCAGGTTCTAGAACAACATATGCTCCCATCCAGACGTCATCTCTTTCAGGGAAGACCCTGCATTTTTCAACAAGATAATGCCAGACCACATCATCATGGCTGCGTAGGAGAAGGATCCGGGTACTGAAATGGCCAGTCTGCAGTCCAGATTTTTCACCTATAGAGAACATTTGGCGCATCATAAAGAGGAAGGTGTGACAAAGAAGGCCCAAGACGATTGAACAGTTAGAGGTCTGTATTAGACAAGAATGGCAGAGCATTCCTATTTCTAAACTTGAGAAACTGGTCTCCTCGGTCCCCAGACATCTGTTGAGTGTTGTAAGAAGAAGGGGAGATGCCACACAGTGGTGAAAATGGCCTTGTCCCAACTTTTTTGGGATTTGTTGACACCATGACATTTTGAGTCACCATATTTTTCCCTTAAAATGATACATTTTCTCAGTTTCAACTTTTGTTCCGTGATTTATGTTCTATTCTGAATAAAATATTGACCTTTGCCATCTCCACATCGTTGCATTCAGTTTTTATTCACAATTTGTTTAGTGTCCCAACTTTTTTGGAATCTGGTTTGTAGCTCAATACTAAATAAATACAGAAATACAACATTCAGCTAAATAAAAACAGAAAAGTGATCAATATAGCCACACATGCAAACAAATGTACTATATTTATTGCTGTGAAAAAGTTTGTCTTTTTCTTGTTTTTGTATTTTTTTGTACATTTGTGCCACTTACATGCTTCAGATCATCAAAGAAAAATTAAGTACTACACAGAGATAATCTTGGATTCATTTTGAATCGATCAGTCACTTTAATAGAATCTCTCTGACAAAGTGAAGTGGGCTAAAAGATCTCAAAAAGCAACACATTATGCCACGTGCAGAGAAACAGTCATTGACATCTATCAGTCTGGAAGGGGTTACAAAGCCATTTCTAAGGCTTTTGGACACCAGCAAACCAAAGTGAGAGCCATTATTTACAGTGGTGAACCTTCCCAGGAGTACCTGGCCTACCAATAGTACTCCAAGAGCACATCAATGGCTCATCCAGAAGGTCACAAAATTCTGTTGACTGATGAGACAAAAGCTGAACTTTTTAGAAAGGTTGAGTGCCTTTGCATCTGGCATAAAACACACAGCATTTCATAAAAAGAACATCAGACCAGCGATCGGTTCCTGCGTTGAAGCTCATTCGCACAAACTTAATCTGAAAGCAACCAGCAAGTCCACCTCTAAATAAAAACCAAATGAAGGTTTTGGGTTGGTCAAAGTCTGGAGTTAAATTCTATTCAGATACTTTAGGATGACCTTAAACAGACCATTCATACTGAAACAATTCTGCCAAGAACAGTGGGCCAAAATTCCTCCAGAGTGATGTGAAAGATTCATTGTGAGTTATCCCAAATGCTTGATTCCAGTTCTTGCTGCCGTGGATGGCACAACCAGTTATTAGGTTTAAGGGGCAATAACTTTTTCCCACGGGGCAGGTAGGTTGGTTAGTTTTTTCACTTAATAAATGAAATCCTGATATAAAAACTGCACTTTGTATTACATTTGAGTTATCTATGTCTAACATTAAGTTTTCTTTGATTCTCAAATATAGAAGTGGGACAAATGTGCAAAACAAATATGACATTAGGAAGGATGCAAATACTTTTTTGCACCACTGTACATGGTGGCATGTGCTTGTGCCCAACTTTACCTCTTCTTAGGTTCCACACCAGATACGCCTTAGACCATGACCCACCTCACATATACATATAAAACCTGTTAAAACTGCAACCACAGCATATCTGAAAATAAAATAAAAGAAATAAAGCTGGTTTTTGTTTTTTGATTTTTATTTTAGTTATAATGGTTCAAGCCACTTTGTTTTAGTTATTTCAGATTTGTGCAAGCAGAAAAACAATGGCACAAGCAGACAGATCCTCCAACAAAAACTATATTTAGTTTAATGATTTTCAAACATAGCTACAGTTTTATACTCTGCCCCCAAGAAGCTCTTATAATACCATTGAACTTGATTGCTTGGTAGCTTTACATCTGCTTGATGACATGGATAGTCCCACTATCGAACATTTTGTGTTTTTAACTGCTGTTGAGTACTTGATAGAATATCTTTGAACATATCTTCCAGTATTGCTGGATGTAATAGCAAAGAATGGATTTACACCCAGACAAGATATCCATTCAGACTTCAGCGAGGTGTCGGAGCCTCGACAACGGCAGAACATAAAGGAGAACGCCAGACCTGAAGAAAAGCCTGCAGAGTCTTCAAAATCCTACATGGCTGATCAGCTAGAAGCTGTGAGGAGGTACGTAAGACTGCTGATTACATAAACATACTGTTGGTTAAAATAAACTCCTTGATGGGTATATTGACTGCAATTGTGATTGAAATTTGTAATCATGTGCTCTCTGCACAGGATAAAACAATGTAAAGACTTTTACGAAATTCTCGGGGTGTCGAAAGATGCCTCAGAGGATGAACTGAAGAGATCGTATAGAAAACTTGCTTTGAAATTCCATCCAGATAAGAACAGCGCTCCTGGGGCAACAGAGGCGTTTAAAGGTAAGACGGTGATTAAACTCATCCAAGGTTAATATAGCACTTACAGAAAGCAACTTATAGCAGCTTCATGTTATAACTTTCCAACAGCTATTGGCAGCGCGTACGCTGTTCTGAGCAATGTTAACAAAAGGAGACAGTACGATCAGTGTGAGGAAGAGAGAAGACATCCTTCCAGACACGGCCCAGACAATGGAAACTTTGAGCCGGATATTTCACCTGAAGAGCTCTTTAATATGTTCTTTGGAGGAGGTTATCCATCAAGTTAGTCTCATAGTTTGGTGTTTCCATATAATGCATGTGAGACGGAGTATTTTAATTGCAAATATATATTTCTGTGGTGCGTTTTTTATGTGCTAAATGTGTTAAATCAATCTAGGCCATGCTCACGTATACAATAATGGGCGGATGCGTTACCAAAGGCGGGAGAGAAGAGAGCGACAGCAAGATGTAAGTTTGATACTTAAAAAGCTAAACTGTAAATGTTGAGTTGTTTATGTTTTGCCAGCAGGGGGAGACATTTAGTCATCTGCCATTTTACAAGCTGAGGCTTCTCTCAGAGACTGTGTGTGTTTGTTTGTAATGTGTTTTTCCACAGGGAGGTCTCGCCCTCTTTGTGCAAGTCATGCCCATCCTCATCCTGGTTATTGTGTCAGCTCTCAGTCAAATAATGGTCAACAGCCCCTCCTACAGCCTCAGCTTCAGGCCGTGAGTGTGATCCTTGTAACACAAGAATCTAAAGTAACACAACTAACTGTTGTTCTTCAAAACTGCGAGGGACTTAGACAAAAGATTATCTCTACGTTAGCAGAATCCAACCCAGGTTTTTTTCACGGTACTTCTGCTTTCACTCGATCTTTGCATAAGCTTGGTGGTCGTGTTAGATTTGCCTTCACAGTATTTGCCGTTGTTTCTCCTCGTATTAGTTTGCTGCTACCTCTGTTAGTTCCAATTAATCACAGAGCTCCTCTTGTTTGTGCTGCTGTCATGTGTCTTGTCCCGTTCCCAGTACACTGCCTTTGTGTGTTCAGATATACGCCTGCGGTTTCGGGCCCTGCTTTAAACCATTGTCAGCAGTGACTCATGTTAAGACAGACAGATGGTGCAAGATCTGTGCTGCATTCTGTCATATGATAACACTCCCACACTCTGGCCTGTTGTCACGTAGGTCAGCAGGTTACTCACAGAAGAGGCTGACTGAGAACTTGAAGGTGCCATATTATGTGGGGGAGCAGTTCTCCAAAGAGTTCACTGGTGTGAATCTGAAAAATCTGGAGCGGACAGTGGAGGATGATTATATTTCCAACCTTCGCAACAACTGCTGGAAAGAGAAACAGCAAAGTATGACAATAAATGATTCTTATATCTGAGTTTAAGCATGAGTATTGGCGTGATTGTCAGTGTCATTATCAGTGCTGAGATCATTTTTTAATTGTGTGTATGTGTTTGTTTGTTTTTTACAGAGGAAGGAATGCTATACAGAGCTCGCTATTTTGGGGACAGCGATCTATACCAAAGAGCACAGAGGGCTCGCACACCAAGCTGCGCCAAGTTGTCCGAGATCACAGCTTCTTTACATGGATGAAAATGCTTTCATGATTCAAAGCAAGTTCTTCAAACTCTGAATATTTTCTCATTTTGGCACCAGGGATGGGGCAAAATATTGACATTCCAATATATAGCATTGATTCCCCTTGATTAACTTAGGGTTGCAGGAGGGCTGAAGCCTATCCCAGCTGGCATGGGGCTAAAGACTGAATACACAACCAGACAGACAGCCCATCAGAAGGCTTTCCGCTTGGTTATCCTCTGTTTTCTCAATACCATATTTGGCTTCAGTATGTCAATACTTGTATCATGCAAGCGCATCAGACCAATTTTACTTACCAGAATCACAGCTTCATGACACTTGAACTTCTAAAAAGAATAGTCGTAAATTCAGCAAAAGTCAACCAGCTTGCTGTGAAGACGTTTTGAAAAAGGCTTTTTTTTTTTCTTGTCTCCAGGTTTCCAGAATCACTACAAAAGATTACCAGTAATTTATTAAGATGCATTTCTACAATCTGGAGGCTGAAGATGACTCAACAAGGAGCAGACCAGCACCACTCGTCACCAAACAGATCACACAAACTAACTCAAACAATTTCTGTGGAAGTCTAGTATGTGGTAAAAAGATATAGCGTTAATATAGTGTTTTAGAATGGAACAGCTTGCTATCCTCAAAAAATGTGGGTTTGAAAAACTTTAGGTTACTTGTGCAACTGGTTCTCAGAAAAGCATTTGTTTCGATGGCTCACTATGCGATGCTCCTCCTTGGGTATTCCTCAGAAATATTTATTTCATTATGCCAATCCTGATTGGCTGATGATCGTAACAAACATGTCATTCAGACCCAACCACCCTTAAGTAGCTTGCACAAATAAGCTATCTTTATTCAAGATAAGCTAGGCAGCTAGCACCCAGTTAGCTAACACTCCTGTCTGTGGACAGTAAAGCTGGCTAGCCTGTATTGCAGGTTGAGAGACTGCATAGTAGAGGTGAATGATACAAATATCGAATGTATCGATATCAACACTGTGGTATTGAATCGATACTGGTATGATGGGATTCATACTTTGTTTCTATCCTCTAAGTTTGGTATGTATCCCACTGAATTGTGTTAAATGAATTATTTTGTTTGTGAATTTTTCCATTACAAAAAATACCATAGTATAAAAACGAAACTATTTTTTTGTGGGGACTGTTACATCTATTTTATTTCTAGCCTATAGCACGTTTAAACAACAGAAGTTGACCCAAAGTACTTTAGAGATAGGCACATATACACTCCAGATCTGCCAAAAACCCTGTTACATGAAATACATGAGAAACTGGAAGTTGTGTTGACAAATTATTGTGGAAATAAAAATCATAGTGATTTGTGGTCATGAAAACATGTTTAGAATTTGCTAATTTGATGATGATGTGATCACCAATCAATTAAGATTGGCATAATGGTTCTGAGTACACAGGGAGGCGCATTCCATGTCTAAATGTCAAAACGAATACTAAGAATGAGAACCTCCAAGCACTAAAGAAAGAACATAAAGAACACTTTATATTTGTTTTGGGGGGAATGCAGTATGAAAACAGACCATACTTAAGTTATATGTAGTCATATGGATGTTATTTATGTAGCAATATAACAGATTCCACATTGAATGCCACCTCCTTGATTTTATGCTGTAATTCAATGGAGAAAAGTTTGAGGGGTTTTGATTTTAGATGCACATTCTCAGACTATGCAGTAGTAATCTAATACGTCAAATGTCTAGGCTTTTTAGACACTTGAACACCTGAAATTTGTCTTCTTCTGCTGTGTGTGAGATAGCCACTAGGACATGTCCCTGTCACTTTACCTCCTTTAAATGTATTAAGGGCAAACATGTAGTACAACTTCACAATAAATGCCATGAGAATGAGACGTGGCAATCCACAAAATGAGACTTTAACCAGTTCAAGTGGGAACTGTCACGTCTCTGCTCAATCTGTTGGAAAAAGCCATTTTTTGTCTCAATTTTTAAGTTTATAGTATGCTACTTATTCTTTGTATTATTTCTTGGAGAAATAGATTATAAAGAGAGGATAAGAAAACCATACAGATCTTGTTCACTTCGTTTTTCCACCATGTTTTTAATTCTAGATGAAAATAAACATGGTTGCTCAAACGTGCTAAGTGTGACTCTCTGCTTTGAACAGAACAGGCACAGAATGGGAGACAAAAGCTCAGTCAGCGCATTTGGCACGTACAGTGTGTCGGCCGGCCGGCTTACAGAGACAGGGAACTAGAGACATGGCTGCATGCACGTTCAGCTCTTCAGTGACGTGCAAAATGTGCCTGGCAGGATGTGCAGCGTCACATTCTTTCAGCACAAACACACTCAGCTGTTTTTTTTGCAGACTGCAGATTCTGCACCTCTGATTCATGACTTTGACTTCTTCAAATTTCACACTAGCTTTTTTTTAGGTTTTTAAACTTTTGCGTCATTGTACATGATGTGGCTTTAATGGCTGCCACATATTCCTGTCAGCTGTTCTGCATCGGAATACCATTAACCACTGTACCTCACCGCACCAGCTGGTGTGCTCTAGTGTAGTTTGCGTTTGTAGATTTTGCAGACTGGGTTCACACATGCACGCACATTTGAAGACTTGATGATGTTCATTCGCTTTGTCTCATTCTTAGATCTCTCCTAACTCTGTCAGCGAAGTCAACTATGGATCATTTGGATATGAAAGACTGAATAAATAATAATAAGAAAAAACAAGATGTTAGAAAACAATAATTTATTTGCATTCGATAAAGGTACAAAAAAAAGTTCACTGAGTATTTGAATATCAACCGAAGCAGGACAGGGCTGCACAACACAAGATCAAGTTACATTTGTAATCTTAGCTGCAGCTTGCACAAACAATGCACAAGGTAAGCAAGGGTAGGCCTTTCACACTTCACAAAGGTTACCAAATGCTCTCTTGGTGTACCACTTCATCAGGCTTTGTCCAATTCAATTAACTGTCATGTATAAAAAGAAAAAGACACAATGAACTTCAATAATAACTATAACAATATAGCTAGCTGCCGTTGTTTAGTTTCAATAGAAACTGAGGTATGCACTTCCAATACTTGTAAATGCCATGTCACCAGATATAATATGATGGTTACATGTTGTCATTTTAAAATCTGAATGTCAGTGAGTGAGTATTAGGAGCACTGCCTGCTCCAGGTACCATAAAGTTCAGCCCCTTTACAGTGGGAACAGTAGACTACATCATGACAAAGTCCATCTGATACACTTCAGAATGCTTCATATACATGTAATTACAGTAATAGGCCCCTTTGTGAGCTTTTATCGTCCTCTTGTGAGCATCAAAGCACATCAGTGTTTGTATTACTTAACATTCCTCAATTAGAAGATCTTCAGAACTATACAGCTTCTTCTTGATCACACGGAAACCAGTGCTAAGTTTAATAGCTTGTCTCACTACTGGAGTAGAAGGAGACTTTGTGCTAAAAAGTCCTTGAATTTTAGGCCAAAGGCCGCCTGACTCTAGCCTCAACACCAGAGCGAGCTGAAATGTAGGGACAAGGTATGGGTCCACAGATAGCTGTCCCATGCTCTCACAAACATCCCCTTGCTCAACGCAGAGGTCAATGAGAGCCCCTCTTAAACCGCAGGGCTCACTAGCTGCCAGATGAAGGAGCTCCTGTCCAATGTGCTCCAGAAGTTTGTCTGGAATGAGCAGTTTTGTACATCTTAAGGCGCAATCTGTGTCTTTGGCTTCTCTCAGACTTCGTGCAATCAGGTCCACTACTTCTTTTAAGAGTGTCTCCTCCATTGGATCGTAAAACAGGTCCTCATTGAAGGCACACAAGTCACTTGAGACATCTGAGCCTGTGTAAAAGACAAGAATGAGTTAGAACCTGAAACTTGCATACAGAAGAAAAGAATCATGAGATGTGAGATGCCTATGCAGCATTACTTACCTGAGTCTGAGAGATCACTCCTGCTGCTATTGTTGGACCCTGACTCCATACTCCTGCTGCTGGCAGGTGTGCTGAAATCAGTCAGTCTTTGAACCAGTTTGCCCCAGGACAGCCTTCTGTCGCTGCTGTCCACTGGAGAAGGAGGTGAGCTGCCGATGTCAGTATATGCAAAGAGTTCAGGCATGGTTGTCCTCTCTGCAGTATGAGCTGCTTATGTGGTCAACTGTCACAGGAGAAACAAAGGCAACAGATGAGCACTCAACTACTGCCGTTAATTCCACGTTTAACGACTTAATTAAACATACATATCAGGCTTTTGAGGTATAGCTTTCTGCTAAAGATATGAACAATAAACATTTTCAAAAAGAACACCTTTTTAATTTGACTGCAGCTAGAAGCTGTTTCACTGTCAAAATTAGCTGTAAACTAGCAAAACCGGCAAATAAATTAATTGTACTTACTCGTTTTTTAAATTCTGCGTGGTTCAAGGTCGCTGTGGATGTTTAAGATGCGTAGGTTTAACCGTTATTGTCTGCAATTTGTATCTGGAAACTTCTTTCTTCTGCTCTTCCTCTCTTTCTCTCACCAGCTGCCAAGCTCTGCAGTCTGTCCTGCAACAATGTTTATATATGTGGGCTGCGAGGCCACGCCTGTCTCTCCCTAACCAGCCAATCAAAAAGAGAGGCACGACACCAGCGCTGCTTCTTGCCTGGTAACATGCCAGCAGAGAAGAAAGACAAACAGGAGGAGGAGGAAGGGGGGTGGTGGGGGAGGAATAGCAGACCCTAGTGTTATGGATATGTTTCAGGGGACTTGAGTGGGCTTGAAAATGACCTTGTTGTTTCTTTGTTTGATATCTTATGTGGGTATTTGGTAAACCGTTTTGCTGTATGTGCACCTACATTTTAACAGAATGTAGGCCTGGATGAGCAGGTTCAGTGTTGCAGTGCACATTACGTCACCTGTTTTGCTAAACCATTACATCATAATTTTTTATCTGGCACACAGAAATGCAGAGAACACTCAGTGCGCTGTGCACAAGGCAAAACAGATAATAAAAACGGCTACGGGACACCTCTTTCTACATTTACCCTTGAGTTACAAACAAAAAGACTGCATATAAATTACATATGTTATCATCATTATTATTATTATATGAGTTATTTAGCAACGTTGTACGCAGAAATGCGCCGAGGGGTTGTTATTGTAGCATCTTTGCACCATTTATTACTTCATCACAAAAGATGCTCTGGTGTTAGCAAAGTGTTTTAAAGCATAACACAAACTGTGTATGAGAGTAAAAACATGTAGCGGATTTGTTAGAATACAAAAGCAAGTTATTTGTGTCGGGGCCATAGGCTACATAGTACACATTTTGCTCACAGCTGTATGTTGGAAAGCAGCCAGAGGCTATGCTGCATTTCTGCACGTGTGTAGGCGTGGAATACACTGTACTTTGTTAGACAGGAACTGAAATACATAAACACGTGTAGGAACACTATGTTCTGAGGTGGATGCTATAAAAAAGTTATCAGAGAGCTTTAGCAGGGGACGTGGATTAAGAAGATTTAGTAGCTTGAGTAAAAACAACAAAAACTATGAGAAATCACTTTTTAATTGGATTCTCAGAAAGTGTGGCCAGAAACAAACTAGAAAAAGAAATTTAGACTCCAGCCAGAGGTGTGTCCTGTTGTGTTCATGGCTGTCCTGAAACACTCAGTACAGTACAGTACAGTACAGTACAGTCTGTCTTCAAGCAAGTGAAGGGTGGGAGTGTACAATCATTCACTGAGGAAAACACCAAGATTTGCACGTTTACTCACGGTCACCACAAGACAAAAGTGGCACGGAAAACTGCACTGATGGGTTTCAGACTTTAGCTCGTTCAAAGAACAGAATGAACAACAGCAATATCAAAATACATACCACAAAAAAAGCAGCACAAAGACTTTTCTATCCTTGGATTTAACAAAACTTAACACAGTGAGGTGGAGTTGGACAAAATACACAGCACCAGGCAAACAAACAGCAACCAATGTGAAGAATGTCCCAAGTCTGATTTTATTTACAAGCTCTCTTTGTTTTGTTCCAATTGCTGGTGGAGTAAGGACATACACAGAAAGGAGAAGAGACCAACAGTGCAGCAGGCTTTACGTTTATAAGTTACATTGGAGCCATTTGGAAACACAATGCTTCTCTTCCAGGGATTTAATACCAAATGTAGTATTTACATTAACATGAGAGAATCATCTTGAACAGCCTAAAGCAGATGGAAAATCTGTTAACTTGTGAATTGTGTAGTTACTAATTTATAAGAATGTTGTTGACAAGATTTTATTTAGTATGCTGGATTTAATGTAATAAGTGGTTTAAAAATAAAACAATCACATAGAAGTGATAAAATAACACATCTCACATTTGGGATCTCCAGATAACACTTTTGAACTTATGATACAGAATACAGAAGGAATATCATGTGTAACTTGAAAAAAAAAAGGTTACATTTTCCTTCTATTTGGCTGATTAAATAAGCAAAAGACATCTGAATCCCTTTATTTAAGATGGTGTGAATCCCAATAGCTGTTCAATAGGTTTATACCGCCACTCGTCTGCTTCTAGCTCCTCCACCAAGCTCGCGAGTTTCTCCATTCGAGACACTTGCTGATCTGTAAGAATGGACATTACTCATTAGTATACCTGTTTCTATTAGATCAGGGGTGTCAAATGTAAAGCCTGGGAGCCAGAACTAAAGATTTTAATTAATTAGTCTTTTAACTGTATTTTCATAAAAATACAGTTAAATGATGATAACCATTTATATGATGCCAACGTGATTAAGTAACGGATCAAAACAAAAAATGTTTGTTTTTTCACCGTCTATATATCTCGCAGGGATTTAATTTGTAGTTACACTGTGAGAAATGAGAGTTTCACTCATCCAGCCCATTTAAGATGAAGGTAGGCTGTATGTGGCCTATAATGTAAAATGAGTTTGGCACCCGTATTAGATCAACCAAGACTAATGTGAAGCTATGCAAATATAGTTAGACTTACCATGTTTAACCTGTTTCAGTGTTGAGGCCACTTGGTAGCTGAATACAGACTCGCATAAAAATCTGTCAGAGCCATCTAAAAAGAAACGTAAAATGAAAAAAAAAAGTTCAGTCAAATAAAGAATTCTTATTCAAGCTTTGGTCTCCAGGGTAATAAAAGCCAAAACGTAGATTTCAAGCTACATCAGAAAGAGATCTTAAAATATTTCATATATTTATGACATAAGAAGTACAACAACAGTAAAATACAGCTAAAATAGTTTTGGGTTTTTAAAAAACATTACAATGTCAAAGCCTAAGAGACATCATCCATTAGTATACACTCAACCACCATTTTATTAGGCACACCTGTTTAGCGGCTTGATAACGCAAATATGCAATCAGTGAATCACAAGGCAACTCAATGGTCAAGACAACCTCCTGAAGTTCAAACCGAGTGTCAGAATGGGGAAGAAAGTGAGTCAAATGACTCTGAATGTGGCAAAGTTGTTGGCATTTCAGAAACTGCTGATGTACTGGGATTTTCCCACACAACCGAGGTTTTCGAAGGTTTACAGAGAATCGTACGAAAAAGATAAAATATCCAGTGAGCAGCAGTTCTCTGGGTGAAAATACCTCGGTGATCTCAGAGGTCAGAGAAGAATATCCAGAATGCTTCAGGCTGATAGCAAAGCAAGAGTCAATGCAAACAACCACTCGTTAAAATCAAAGTAAGAAGAGCATTTTTGAATGCACAACACAACAAATCTTGAAGCAGCTGGGCTACTGCAGCAGAAGACCCCACCATGTGCCGCTCCTATGGACTAAGAACAGGAAATTATGACTGGACAATAGACAAAAGAAATGCTGCATGGTCAGATGAGTCTCGATTTCTGCTGCCACATTTTTAGGGTCAGAATTTGGCGGGACCAATATGAAAGTATGGATCCTTCCTGCCTTGTATCACTGGATCTCGCTATTGATGGTGGTCTAATTGTGTGGGAGATACTTTCTTTCTTGAGTATGATTTAAATGCCACATATTACCTGAGTATTGATGTTGATAATGTCCACCCCATTATGAGAACGGTGTACCCATTTTCTGACAGCTGCTTCCGGCAGGATAACACACCATATCACACGACTCAAATGATCTCAAACAGGCTTTTTGAACATGACAATGAGTTCACTGTATTCAAACTGCCTCCACAGTCACCAGGTGGAACAGGAGATTTGCATCATGGATGTGCAGCAACTGTTTAATAACATCATGTCAATATGGACCAGAAACTGGGAAGAATGTTTCCAGCACCTTTGCTGAATCTATGCCATGAATAATTAAAGCAGTTCTAAAAGCAAAAGGGGGTCTGAACAAGTATTAGGGAGGTGTACCTAATAAAGTGTCCAGTAAGTGTATGTAGACCTGGCAACAAAGAATAATTTAAGAGTGACAAATAAATCTTATGTAGAGGATTTTTGAACTACTAAGAACTGCAGGCCAACAGATTCAATGGATCATTAGGTGTTACACTGGAAATATTGAAGTGAAAGAAAGACCCCCCCCCCCATTCCAGTCAGATGTTGTAATTTTTCACATAACAGTTATGCTAAAACAAAAACTCTGGTCTCTTTAAATCCTTTTTTCCACCTTCATTGTGGAAAGAGACCACTTCCACTATTCCATTACAACTTAAGAGCTTCATCAAAGAATAAACATGATTACTTAGCAACACTGGCAGGAGACACAACCATGATCCTAACCATGCTACTGGAATGCCCCACACAGCATAAAAGGCTTAAGGGTTTCGCTTTATCTTAATTTGTCTACCATGTGCAAGAGAAAGCACTTGATTGTGAAGAAGAGAGGCAGACTCTGCTTTGTAGTAACATATCTTTCTTAAATACTTTAGAAACACAGGCACATATATTCTCAGTGTTATACTAAAGTAGGCAGATATTATAATATTAAGGTATTATGTTGCAAACCTCCTACCATTATATATGACTTTCATATGATTTCTATCTCCTGGCTATTTGGGAGCATTTGGGCAGCTTTTATACAAGTACTTTTATCCGGTTTTCCTTCATCGTACCTTCCATCATTTCCCCTGCGCCTTTTGGATACGTATAGAGGACTTTCCTTGGTGGGATGAGCTCGGAAGCACTGAACCCGGAGCCAGTCACGGAGCTGCCGCTCACTCCTCCCGCAGAAGAGGACGAAGAAGACGCGGCCATTGCCTCGATAAACTTTAAACAACACACACAACAACGACTGTTGTTACTACCAGTTTAATGTGTCAAACACAGATAAAGCAAGGTGGTTCATGTTCTAGTAATCACAAAGGCTTTTAAACATCCAAACCAACCGGTAGGGGTTAGCTTGGAAGGACTGTTTCACTAGTTTTAATGATACAACATTGCTAGCAATAAAGCTAACTATTCTGCTTATACTAATGTTGATGATAACCACCCAGCCGAAATATTAACAAATATAATATGGCAAGAAGTCTCCATTTTTATTTAAAAGTACAACTTACCGTCGATGTCAGAGCAAATATAACAACTTAAAATCCAGCCAGTTTTTGTTGTTTTTCAGACGTATACCAGTAGTTTACGACAGAGACCGCATTTTACGTTTGTCGCGACAGGGGTTGCTGCTATCGCAGATTTTACAATCATAGGGATGGCTCGTCTCAGTCGTCTGTTGCTAAAAGGTCGTTCAATGACTTTTGTAGATCTGTTAACACATTTTCCGACACATTTAAAACGTCACTAACCAGGACAGTTCCAACTAGCTAGCTAAATAAGTTTTGAAAGACAGACTTTGTTATTTTATACAATTTTCAATTAGCTGACAAGCTAGTATATTATCTATTAAGTGTTTTTGACGTCACCAAAAGTCACCTCAGTATCGCCTGAACCGTCGTTTCTGTTGTCAGATTTGCACAGGTTTGCTAACACTAGCTAGTTTACCAGTATGGATGTCTTACGTCCACCTCTTATAAATATAAATGGAAGAATATACCGCAGGAATATAATTAAGGAACAGCATTATGAGGAAGAGGAAGAGTTTTCTTACATGGGACCACCAGGTAAGTCGAGAACTATCCGCTAACAGGTAAAATACATGTTTGTAAGAAGCTCCAGATAATGCTTTCAGATTTTAGCACAGTTTCTTTTTAAAAATGTGAGTATATTTCTGTGTTTCTAGATGATGAAGAGCTTGGAGAAGATGAAACCTGTGATACCCACTTAATTGAACAGAGTGATAAAGGATATCGCTGTGCAATCGATGTCCCAAGTGTCCTTTACAAGTGTGTCATCAACAGATCAACAGTAGACCCATGCTTTGGTTGTCCTTAACCTTTCACTTTCTGAAAATAATACAAGATTCTGTAAGCAGCATAACGTCTGTCTGTGTTTCTCTGTTTTCTTTGTGTTCTGTAGATACATCATTGGGAAAAAAGGAGAAACGCGTAAACGTCTGGAGTTTGACACAAAGACGTCTATTAACATCCCAAAACAAGGAGTGGAAGGGCAGATTGGTGGGGACTAAGGGCAAATGTCACTTAAAAACTGAACAGAGAGCAAAGGATATTTCCCTTCACTCATTTCCCTCCACTCTCTCATTGTGTAACAGTCATTACAGGTTCCACCAAAACTGCAGTTTCATCTGCTGTCACTCGGGTCGAGGTCCTTGTTGAGAGTTTCCGGAGGAAGCAGCCCTTCACACACTTTTTGTCATTCCCTTTAAATGACTCAAAAATTCAAGAGGGATTCCTGAGATTTAAAGACGAGGTTTTGAAGCAATGTTCACAGGTATCTTCTGTAAAAAGGAACCAAAATATAACTGGTGACAGTGAGGGGCAGTTATGGCAATGTATTGCTTAAGGAGAGCATTTTACATCATTAACAAATTCCATGTTCTGTAGGATCATGGAGTAGAGGAAAGCATATTTCAGAACCCTGCAAAGCTCCACTTGACCATCGGCACCTTGGCTCTGTTAAATGAAATGGAAGTGAGAAAAGCATGTGAACATCTCCAAGAGTGTCAAAACTTCATCAGGTAAGGCCCGAACAAGGTTATTGCATTATACAAAGCACTTAATGATTTTGGTGTATGACTACAAAAGAAATTGCACTTTGAAACAGAATGAAATGTTAAACATAAGCGATCTAAAAATAAGTAAATTAAATAAGAGCAGTAAAAAAAAAATGTATATGTAAAACAATCACTGACTGAAAAATACTAACATTATAAAATGAAACACAAAATTATAAATTATACAACAATCAGTAAAATAATCCTAATAAAATAATGTCACACTAGGCGAAATTAATTCATAGATTTAAAGAGACAAAACAATAAAATTGCAAAACAAAGTAATGTTTAACCTTCCTAATGAAAATCCAGGGTAAAGTTTAAAGATTTCAACACTTCCAGCTGCTGTTCCATCTGCTCATCGCAAAAAAGCTAAAAGCTGCCTCCCTTAAAGCTTTTGCTGTGCACTTAGGATCGACTAGCAGAATCCTGCTCGAGAACCTATTTGTTCATATTGGTTCTTATTTTCAAAACTTATGTGGTGCTTTAAAAAAGGAGAAAAATAATTTAAAAATCATCTGTAACTGTCAGTCTTATGGGTTGGTAAAAATGTTTTTGTTCATTGGTGTATGCTTATACATCAGTTATTAGTTACACCTTTGAAGCATCCTTTTTTGTTTTCAGAGTGGCCTCTGAAAGCAAAAAAGTGGCCTTCTTCATGACGTTGATTCAACAAGGTGTTGACAACATTCCTCTGACATTGTGGTCCAGTTGCTGCAGATTTGTCAGCTGCACATTTATGAGAATCCATCATTCTACCCAAAATGGTAAATGGCCTGTATTTGTATAGCGCTTTACTAGTCCCTAAGGACCCCAAAGCGCTTTACACATTCAGTCATCCACCCATTCACACACACATTCACACACTGGTGATGGCAAGCTACATTGTAGCCACAACCGCCCTGGGGCGCACTGACAGAGGCGAGGCAAAAGAGTTTTATTGAATTGGGTTCTATTGACTTTGGAGGCCAGTGGAATACAGTGAACTCAACTTTGTGAAACCAGTTTGAGATGATCAAGCTTTGTGACATGATTCATTATCCTGCTGGAAACATTCAGCAGAAGATGGGTACACTGTCTAATAAAGGAATGGACATGGTCAGTAGCAATTCTCAGATTGGTACTAATGGACCCAAAACGTGCCAAGAAAACAGTAGCCAAAACACTACACCATCACCAGATACAAAGCAAAATTGATCCATGCTTTAATTTTATTTACTCTGATTTGAATGTCGCTGGACTCCTCAGACCAGGCAACATTTTTAACATTTTGTTGAGCACATGCAAATTGTGGCCTCAATTTCTCGCTCTTAGCTGACGGGAGTGGCACCCAGTGTGCTCTTCTGCGGTTGTGCATTCAGACATGCTTTCGGCATTGCTTGGTTGTAACTAGTGGTTATTTAAGTTATTGTTTCCTTGATGTCAGCTTGTAGCAATCTGGCCATTCTCCTCTGACCTCAGGTATTGACAGGAAATCTCTATGTAAATTCAGTGAGTTATGAATGCAGTGTGTGGACTGAATTGTTGCATCGTTGTTAACTTTCTGACCAAGTATCTCCAGCCTTATTTCTGAATAGGAGAACCTGTGTCATTGTACTTTACTACCTTGATTAGCTGTTTACATACCCAGACAGTTTCACTGTAACATTTATTAAAAAAAAAAAATACAGTTTGTGTTACACCACAATGATTTTCTTTGTCTGATTTTTCATTAGAGACATCACTGAAGGAAAACCTCTCCCACTGGAGGTGACGGGCATGGAGTACATGAATGATGACCCAGCAATGGTGGATGTTTTGTATGCTAAGGTCAATGTTCGAGATGGATCTGACAGGTTAGTACATCAGTGAATAGTTAAATAACAACATTACAAAAATCCAACATTTTACTGTTTTAACTTTATTTCTTTAATCTCTGGTCTATTTTAATGGCATCACATTACAGGTTGCAGGTGATTGCAGACAGACTGGTAGAGCATTTTGTCTCTGCAGGGCTGATGGTCCGAGAGTGGGACAGAGTGAAGCTACATGGTACTGTGATGAACACTCTGTTCAGAAAAGACTCCACAGGTAAAGACATAAACACACACATGCCAGCCTAACTCGCACGAAGGCATAGTAGAGAAGTTATTGAACTGCTGAGATTGTATTGATTGCTGCCGCCCAGTGAATGTTTGCCAATTTCCCCTCATATGTTTTGGCTTGGAGTGTAGCTGCAGTGACGACAAAGCAGAGTCTTGACCAATTCTGACAACAAAATTGTGCAGAGAGGAATCGGGGAGGCAGTTCTCTGTTTGGCCACAGTTCTGTTTACGTGCACTGAGCTGCATGTTTTCCAAGTACTCTGACAAAAGCTTCATTCATTTTGGACATGGCTCAAGTCCAGGAGCAGTTCTCAAATTTGTACTGGGCTTACCAGGAACACAACACAGAGACTGTGCCACTGCTGACCATGTTTACCGCCTTGTGGATAAGCCCTATTAAAATTCAGTTTTTTTTCATCTTCTTAGTCCCTATTTCACAAACTAATTTTACTAACTAAATGTCCTTGATTTTGCTCGTACTGTTGTAAAGCCACTGACAGGTTCAAGTAAACATGTTAGTTTATCACTGAGATAACATATCCGTATCTGTGTGTTCTGTGCTTTATTGATCAGCTTGTTCTTTACACTCTCGTGTTTTTACAGTGGAAGATACGGGCGCAGCAGGACGTCAAACCGTCAATGAAAGAGAGGCTTTTGATGCCAAAAACATACTAAAGGTTAGCTGAAATTTACTACTGTTGGATTGAGACACATACTCACTTCTTGACTGCAGTTAATAATAATATGGTAGGCAACAGCACTGGGCGGGATGGAGGTGCAGTGGTTAGTAGTGCCAACGCCACAGTAAGACGGGTGCTAGCTTGAGTCTCCTTGACTCCTGGGGCTTCCTTGTGGCATATGCATGTTCTCCTTGTGCTTTTCTCTGGTGTCTTTGGCTTCCTCCCACAGTAAAGATTGTTTTGGGTGGTCAAAAAGCCTAGATAAGTGCTATATGCTATATTTTTACTGTAATTTTCTGCTGCTACTGTAATTTTCTGCTGCTCATTCCTGTGCAATATCCCATCTGCCCCCCCCCGTCAAATTTCTTTTCAAGATTTTCTTATTTAATCACTAGTGTACATATATTTATATTTATAGATACATATATATTTAGTCATCTTTTCTCTTTTACCACGTCTCTCTAATATTTTGCTCTTTACTATTTTTCTATTTTTTATTATTTTATTTTATTATATTTTCTTCTACTGTACCATGCTGCTGAGTGACTGCTGCTCGTCAAACACATTTCATTGCAATGTTGACCCTGTGCTAACTTGCATATGACAAATAAAACTGAAAACTGAAAGCTATATAAAAGCCAGTCCATTCAAAAAACGTTTTACTGTATTGGCACAATATGCATAGTTTCAATTGGGGAAAAAATAAAATACAGTGTTAGAATTTTGTGTATATACTAATTGGGAAAATGTATAAAAACTCTAAAATGCATAAATAAATGAATACAAATGCATCTTAATTGCTATGTTCAGGAGCTTGCAGCAATATTACACCATCCAATTGATGCAACATTGTTTTTGTTTAAAGTATATTGTGTATAGATTTTCCAGCTGTGGTTGACTTGTCCACAGCTCGTCCCATATGATCTTGTCAGTTAATTGCTTTGCTCTTTTAGTGAAAAAAAAACATGAAAATTGAGAGTATTGTATTGATTTTTGGTTCTGATTTACATTTATCTTCTTTAGGGAAAAGGTGTTTTCATTTCACCTGGGACAAATCGGTTATGTTCTCACATTAGTTGTGATACGAGCTATATAATTTAACGTTAAAACAACTGATCTGCTACACGGCAGTCCAGGCTCAAATCGTGTTTAGTTATGACTTCATGTCCAGTTGGGAAACACTGATGCACTCTTGTTTTGCACCCTGAAACTGAACCAGTAATAACAATTTCCTCATGTGCTTCTCCTAGTGTGATATGTCAAAATTGGTCCCCCACCTATTTTTTGTGTCACAGCTGTAGACCTTTTATATTAAAAGAGGAGTGAGCCTCAGGTCTGAAAAGTGAAGCCAACCTCGACTAGCTTGTAATTTTTAAAGGGGTTTTGAGCAGTAGTTATTCAGTGTTTCTGATTGTCCTTCAAAGTTTTACTTTGGACATTGGCTACATAGGATTTTTGTTAAGCTACTTAACACTGACCTATGATTCAATCATAAAAGAGGTTCAAGGAATGAACAAGTGCTGCCTACACATAACAATCAATATTCAATTGTGTCTTTAGGCACTTTGTTAGAAATTGCTTCTCGTAAAAACACATTATTTGTTCCAATTTCTTTAATTCAGTCTATGAAAAATTCTAAAAATAACAGTTTGACAGGCATAAAATAATATTTTGTACCAGCAAGGTGATTCCCAGTTAGGTACTAGCCAAAAACCTAGCATATCTCTGCCTGGTAAGCAGTGTGTCCTTAAAGAATCTTAAGAAAACTGGACAAAGTGAGCAAAATAAGACGTGACAGGCCTAAAAAAGTGTCTGCAGCAGACACTGAACACTACATGAAAGTGACACTTTTCAAAAAAACAACTTGCCAAAATTCTAAAGTTGAGGCTTCAAAGCGAGCCCACAAATTAATGGGTGTTTCTGTGTCTATCATTTATATACAGTCTGTGCTGACTGACTACTGAAAACCTGCTATTTTGGCAGAAATATTAGGGAACACTACTTAAGAATGTACTTTATTAGCAGTTGTTATTTTTGGTAAAAATAAAAAATAAAATAAATAAATAAAAATAACACACCGGTACAGCTCAAAGACTCTTGGTTGTTTGTGTTGTTTAAAAAAAAACAAAAAAAAACTTGTCAGAGTCAGGTTGCAAAAATCTTCCTGATGGAGTTTTGACAACTGAAATGCGACACTGGAGATGAAAAGCTCTGACATTCACCTTCCCCTCCTCTACAGAGAAGGTCTTTGTTTGAATAACAACATTGTTGCTGCTGTTTTTCTCTCTGAAAATGACACAAAGGTAGCAGCCAAACACTCAGCCACCTATAAATATGATAATACCATGTTTGCGACAGCTTACCTTGTTTTCACAATAGAATTTGACAAGCAGTTTTTAACTTCCTAACACAGTGCTGACTGTTTGAAGTCAACACAAGTTGTCCTGCTTTGTTGTAGCACACGGTTGTCTGAAATAATCTTGACTCTATATATATATATATATATATATATATATATATATATATATATATATATATATATATATATATATATATATATAATTTTTATTTATTTTTAACAAGTTTATGAATTTAATGTGTTTTCATTACAGACATTTGGTGCTTATTGTTTTGGAGAGTTTGAGCTGAATACTGTCCAGCTGTCCCAGAGATATTCCACAGACTGCACTGGATACTACAGCTCTGCAGGGAGCATCAGCTTGTCTTGAGCTCATGCAAGAGTGAGCATATACTGAGGTGGGAAAATTAATAAGGTTTATAGCTTTGAGAGCACTGCAGCATTCTTGATAGTTCTGTCCAGTAGGTGGCAGCATAGATTGAGTCATTGCTAACTGTTAACAGAGAGGTGGAGATTGGGTCATGGTTATCCCTTTAATAGAGAAGAATAAAAAATATTAGATGTACTTTTTAAACCACAGTGCCCAAATGAAACATAGAAATCTAGTTAAATGGAATTTTCAGATACTTGTTTTTATTTAGTTTTTAGTTTTATTCCACATTTTTTGGCCTGGTATATTTATCTGACAAGTATTTGAAGTACATTAAAACATTTTCTCTTTCATGTATTCCTAAGGACTAAAAAGCTCATAAAATGTATAAAATTTTAATAACTTTTATATTTATATCAAATGAAACAGAGTTGCAGGAAGAAGAAAATCTTATAATCCTGATCATTGTAAAAATGAATAGTTTATGAAAATTAATAGGTAATTTGCAGTTACTTCAGCTATTTCTGTAATGGCCAAAGTAGCTACAACAGTAAACCCATTATTGTAAAATTACCTCTAACAGGAACACATATAGAAGCCGTTAGGAAAAACATAATATAGGACCTTATATCATTACATTCACTGGCCGCTTAGTTAGGTACATCTGTTCAACTGCTCGTTAACACAAATGTTTAATCAACCAATCACATGGCAGCATCTCATTATATTTAGGCATGTAGATATGGTCAAGATGGCCTGCTGAAGTTCAAACTGCAGTATTCTCTTTGGACCCCTTACTAACTAAGCTTAATTTAAATACCACAGCTTACTTGAGTATTGTTGCTGACCAAGTGCATCCATCATGGATGCTGTCAGCAGGATAGTGCATAGTTTATACTGCTGTAGTGAATCTACATAGAGCCAGTGATGTACCCTATGGAAGTGGCCAGTGCTGTTGCCAACATTTTTATCTGTATTGGCTTTGTCGACGGGGATGTGTAGTTATATCCCTAGGGAGGTGCATATCAGGTTACAGCGTAGGGTTAGAGAAGGGTTTGTTGTTACAAAATACCTATGGTGTTGATTTTACACAGAAATATAAATACCAAATTGTGCCATGCCACAAAGCTCAAAACATCTTAGTGGTTTCTTAAACATGACAGTGAGTTCACTGTTCTCAAACAGTGACCACAGTCACCAGATCTCAGTCTAATAGAGGACCTCTGGGATGTGATGGAAAGGAAGATTGGCATCAAGTATATGCAGTCTGTATCACCTGCCTGATGCTGTCAAGTCAATGTGGACCATAATCTTTGAGGAATGTTTCCAGCAGCACAGTAACAATTTCATCTAAATATTTGGCTTAAACCATTTACAATCTTTGCATCTTGTTCATGTTTACACTTTACACGGCATCCCAATAGATTCAAATGCAGATCTTCTGCCAAACTGGCTTCTATAGCTGTCCAAACACTGGTTGAATTTCATGCTGCTCTAATCTCTTGCTTGCAGTACTCTACGTCATAGCCATGATTTACACCTTTCCTTTCATCCTTTCAACGCACTGCCTCATGAAAGTGTGAATGCATCACCGATATGATCTTTCAGACCTTTTTTTCCCCTCCAGCTTTTTTTTCTTTTCCTTTTTCTTTAAATCTTTGCCTTTCCCACATGAACCTTGCCTTCACTCCCGACTGTCAACAGTGTCAGTGAATACAGACACTTGCTTTTGCCATCACAGCTTTTTTTATTTTCGCTTTCCCCTCAGCTGGCAATGCTCTCTGTTTGGAATGCAGGAGGGTGATTGCCAGGCAGCCAAAAGTTACACTGATAAAAACAAAGGGGTCTTTTTGTTTGTCAGCTTTGCAGCCCTGTCCTATCCACCCTCCCATCCCAGCAGTGGCATGATTTTCTTTTCTTCTCTTTTTTCTTGAAGCTGCTTGCACAGATTCCCATGCAGATTTTGTTATTGGATATAGACTAGCCAGCTGAGCTGCCCATACCCTAACTATTTCATTGTCTTGGAGTACAGTCTTTTCCGACCTAGGACCTGGGACCTAATTAATCATGCCCAGAGCTCTTGACAGCATGCTTTTTAGTGGGTCAGGATTGCATCCAACATAACAGCACTCCAGCTGATAACAGAATTCTGAGATTTGCCAATACTATTGCTCCTAAGCACAAAAAGAAAGCATCACAAGGCAACTGAAATTTGATTGAATTCATTGAGACTATGCCTCTGTTTTTCTTTTGGCAGGGACATGATTGAGGATGTTTTGCACAGATGTCCGCATTAATGATTGTACTGAAAACACATGAGGAAACATACGTCATCCGTAGACACGGACTCTGAAGACAGATACAATTTGTCCTGAGACTTAATATAACGCATTCAGACTGACTGTTTATTTAAATGGCCATATGTCTTCTTAGTTGTATAGATCGGGAGCATATTGGATTATGGCTGCAATGAAGGAATAATTTCTCACTATCAGACATTCATATTGTCTTGATAAATTGGTTAATTATCTATGAAATGTCAGGAAATTTGGAAACATGGGTAACATTTAGGATGCCAGATTTAACATTGATAAGTTGGAAGCAAACATTTAGTAAATGGTTTTTGAAACTGTAATTTAGTTTTAATTAAGTTAAAAGCTTCGTGTTTAATATTTAATAAATTTTCAGTCTGTTTTCAGCTATAAATGTGTCCAAGTAAGAATTTGCTCACAAAAAGATTGATAGATTGCTACATTGTATAGATCATTTAGCAAATGTTCTTTATCTCTGTTATTTATATAAAAAGGACATAATATAAAAAGTTGCTGAAAAAATTATTACTACAGTCTGTCTTTAAATCACTTGATTTCTTTAAGGCTAAAGTCCCAAAAAGGCCTAGAAGACCGGTCAGTAAATCCCCTGCAACCGTCACTCTATAGGGAAAAATGTATATCGACCAAGTCAAGGTTGGAGACAGTTGCTCGTTAAAACTGGTTACAAGCAGTGAAAACTGTGACCAATTTCACCTGTCTGCCAACAACCTCCAGGAAGCACTTGCCACCAGCCAAAGAATATCCATTTTACCCTAACCACCAGTGCTTGCCAGATGTTTGCCAATAGGTCTCTAGGACTGTGTGACAAGGGCCTAATGCTCCAATCAAACTAGGAAAAACAGTAGTTGAAGATCGTGGCATGATCATGACTACTCAGCCTGCGATGGTGACCAAATCTCCAACCACTCGCAGTCAGTTGTTCTCTTCAAAGAACCTTTGGTACATTAGGTTGGCGATAAAACAGCAATAACACAAAATCAGTCTGCTAAGAGTTTCTAATTAAATGTTGCATGTTTGCATATTTTTGATAATATGAAGATTAAAATGGATAAAGCAAATCTGTTGCAATTTTTTGCAAAGCTGTTGTCTACACACACAGACAAACATATTAAACAGAAATATCTGAAACAATTGTTTCTTGACTGGACACAGTTACACATTTTTCAAAAACAGCCTTTATTGTACTGCTAACATTCCTAGTAATGCCCCATGAGGTCCTAGTCAGAAAAAAGAAAAAACTTTATTTTGGCTATGAAACCACATGTCATATTTCCTACACCATGACACCCTTGTTGTCACAGCGTAAGCAATTTTACGTTTCATCTGTGAGTGGTCAGAATGTCATGGCTTATCTGTAAACATAGTTAAATGTGGCTTTGCATGTCCGTGTGGGTGAGCTTGCTTACACACTGCCCGACATACATAGTTTTTTCTGTCTCTGCCACATCCCTCTACCTAATTAGTCATCTCCGCAGTCCCTGCAGTGAGAACATCCAACTAGACCCTTAAGATTTCAAAACTAGCATGAGCCAATTTAAATAAGACTGATAAATGAGACCCCTGCGTCTGTTGGTGTTACCAGCGACCTCTTTCCCTTTGTGGATCTGCGTCTCTATTTCTAACGATCTAAAGAGACAGAGGAGTTGGGATTTTAATTAAAACGTCACACATTTTAGCTGTTTATGCAGGCATGTGTTCATGTGCTTGTTTACATGCACTGATAAGCATTTAGAAGGGCGGTAAACGACACCCACTGAAAATGTGCCTTTGCCGTATAAAACAAGCTGATAAAACCTTATTTTCCAGCCAATTTGTTTTTGTGATTTTTTTAAAAAGGATTGAAAGAAAAAGCAATCATTTCGTTGAGCCTGCGACAGTTTTAGAACTTGCACTGAACTGTTCAGTAATAAGAAATTCATATCACATTTGGTAACTGAAGTCTTGTTATCTTGACCAAGTATTGTACCCCCCGCTCCCCCAACCCGATTTCCATAGTTAATTTCATGGCAATGTTCAAAGTAGCCTTTTTAAATGCAAAAGACAGTTTTTAAATGGGTTTTACTTGATCACTGTCAGTTTTTTTTTTGTTTTTTTTTTTGTTCTTTTCTTTTTAGTACATTTCGGATTTTGATATTCAGAGCCACACTTTGGAATTTTTCATAGGGTAATTAGAAATTAAGCTTTCTTTCCATATGGAAAGCGTTAACGTCTGCTGGGGAAAAAATAGATTTTGGCTGACAGACATGACCTTTAATACAGTAGATATGTTTGATTTGCATGCTTGGAGTAACTAATGACATGCATCAAATCAATTAAGTGCCTAATTACTTTTTAAGGTCACAGTAAGGTTTGCTCAGTGTACACTCAGACTGATACAAATAATATTTTAAATCAAATATGACATATCGAAAGGTAGTTTGGGCCTTTTTGTGCCGTGTATTCCTCTAACACACTTGAATCCAGTTGTATGAACTTATTCACTTGTGTCCACGGGAAATAGAAAGGTGCTCTATAAACAATCCTGCTAGACAAAACTGAAATTTTGAAACTGGATATCATTAAGGGTGAAATATGACAGCGTGCCCTTTTTAAACTCTCTTATGTTTGACTCTCCAGTCGTGTGTCACCACCGACTGAATTTCACACTGATCACTCTGTCACTAATAGACGTAAACGGGGCCTTGATGGAGAGCCAAGGCTAGAGTATTTGAAATGTCTAATATGTGTCTCTAGCAAAAAGGCAGGTGATCCCTGCACCAGCTCTTTATCATTCAGAGTGCTGAGTCTGGAGGCTGCCTGCAGCTGTCCACGTCTGTTTACTGCTGGAGGCATTCACACAGGGAGGGAAGGCAAAAAACCTAAAGTGTTTGAACAGTAAGAAGTCATTCAGAGCTACTGTTTACTTTATGTACACTTAGCACTACAAGATTTTAAAATGGGGCTGCAGGAGATTATCATCACCAGTTACATTCTGTTACTTAAAAAAAAAATAAATTATACTTTAAGCTATGAAATGTCAGGAATTGTTGAACATGTTGCATATAAGGACCCAAATTGCCTCTCAAAATCTAGATATGTTCCATTTGCAGTAATATGAAAGAGAACAGTCATTAAATCCTCACATTTAAGAAGCAGTAGCTAGTGAACGTTTTGACATTTTTGTGTAGTAAACGATAAATGATAAATGATAAAACGTTTGGCAAAGGACTAAATCTACCAGATGTTTGACAGATGTGTATACACAATCAGCAGACACGGTCGAGATGACCTGCTGAAGTTCAAACTGTGCATCAGAATGGGGAAGAAGAGTGATTTTAAGTTACTTTTCAGAAACTGCTGATCTGCTAGGATTCTTCTACACAAGCATCACTAGTGTTTACAAAGGATAGTTTGAAAAAAGTATCTAGCAAGCAGCAGCTCTCAAAAATATCTTGTTGATGCCAGAGGTCAGAGGAGAATGAACTTACTGCTTCAAGCGATAGGAAGGCAACAGTAACTCAAATAACACTTGTTACAACCAAGCTATAAAGATGAATATCTCAGAATACACAACACCCCAAGCCTTGAAGCAGGTGGGCTACACCAACAGAAGACCATACCGGGTGTCACTCCTGTCACTTAAAAACAGGAAGCGGAGGCTACAATTTACACAGGCTCACCAGAAAACTGGAAAAAATGTTGACTGGTGTGATGAGTCTCGATTTCTGCTACAACGCTTGGATGGTAGAGTTAAATTTTGGGGTAAACAACATAAAAGCATGAATCCATCCTACCTTGTATCAAAGGTTCGGGGAGGAGGTGGTGGTGTAATTGTGTGCCAGATATTTTCTTGGTACACTTTGTGCCTTTTGTCTACTTACCGTGTCCATCGTGTCTTCTGAATGTTACTTCCAGCAGGATAACGCACCACTCCACAAAGCTCAAAATTATCTCAATGTTTCTTGAACATAACAGTGACTTATCTGTGTACAAATGGCCTCTACAGTTACCAGATCTCTATCTAATAGAGCATTTTTGAATATGTGATGCTATTATGTCAACATTGACCAAAATCTCTGAGGAATGTTTTTAGCAACTTTTCGAAGTCTAGCCACAAAGAATTAAAACAATTGTTAAGGCAGAAGGGGGTCCAGTAAAGTATTAATACTGGGTTGACTGGTGACTGGAGTACTTGTGACCTTCTTCTTCTTTTAAGATGTGCAGCCCAGTGCTTCATGGTCTATTTTTATGAATGATTTTTGAATGACTATATCTGCATATTAGGCCAGGAAGGAACAATGAAAGCACTAAGAGTCAAAGGAAACTGTAAGGTGGTGTTTCATAAAAACAAAAATGAGCTCAAGGTTGCTAAACTGTTCCGGAGAGCACTGCAGAGGTGGGTGATTGCTGTTGCTGTATCACTAGTGCTGCTTTACAGAACAAAATAATGTAATAACACAAGCACAGATGATGGTCAACACTCTTATTTCAGCACTAATTGTGAAGGATGCTCATACAAAAGTTATAAATGCTGTGTCATCTGTTTATCACGCAATGTGAAATTCCTTAGTGCATCACTTAACACTCAATTGTTTTTTTTACTGTTAGTATATAAAAGTGCAGCTGATGGGGATTTGTCATTTATAATAGCTTAATAATACAGAGTAAAAATGAAACCCTGTACTGAGACCGAGCGTGTCACAGTTCAGAGTATTTGCCATCTTCTGTTTATTGTGCACGTTTAATTGAAAAAGGTGCTACACTCTCTTCCACCTCTGCAGCAGCTGCCTGCAGTGCAAAACAGCAGCTTTCAGTACTTGCCAGGAAAAGGCAAACTGCTGTCAGACTGCTCTCAACTAACTTTGCACTTTTAATAGCTGAGTGACCCAGTTTGAATCCTATTGAATTAAATCTATACACATTTATAGCAGCTCTACTTACAGCTGTAAGTCACTAAGGATTACTTATTAAATGTCTCCCCGTGTGGTTTATTTTCTCAAAATATCTTCTTTTGATGGGATTTCCTGTCCATGATCCTGTTTACAGGCTATTTGCTTTTTTTTTCTTCTTCACCGTGTCGTTGGGTACCTCCAACTGGACATACACAATTCACACACACACAAAAGCAAAAACCACAGAGGGGACCTTTGTAAGAAAACAAGTACTTTGTTACTTTATCAATATTTTATGCCTTAATGCCCTTTACTGTGCTGTTAGGGTCCCTTTTTATTTTTGTTTTCTGTACATTTGTATTGCATAATTACATATGGGCATGAAGTAACTGACTTAGAAAGTCACCTGTACAGTAGTGTGCAAAAGTCTTGAACCACCCATCATTTCTTTATATTTTGCTTCCAAGGAGAACTATCTTGTATTTTTTTTTAAAGTGGTCTTCAGCAAGGGTTCTCCAGGATCTCGGAAGGCCTTTCAAAGGTTGTCTTTGGACATCGGCTGCTTTTTAAGCAACTTAATGCTCACCTATGAATCATTCAAGGATAAAAGAGCAATTTATTCAAGGGATGAACCTGTATTGTCCACACATAACAGACAACTTGGCAATAAAAATACAGAATTTCTTTAATTGAATCAACAAATGCCAAAGGTAACACAGTTTGACAGGCAGACAGTTTTTGCACCAACAAGGTCACTCCCAAAGTGCTATTAACTGAAAACCTGCCATATCTCAGCATAATGTGCAGTGAGTCCTTAAGCAATTTAAGGAAACTGGACAAGTGAAGGGTGGAAAAGAAGTGGCAGGTCTATGTAACAATCTAGAGCAGATGAACAGTATCCAAAACTCATGTCCTTAAGAAACTGGAAAAGATCCAGCAAAGACCTGACACAGGACCTGAGAGATGCATCTGACCCTGTTTGCCAAAATCTCATCGGAGATGATGTCAGTGAAAGTGGCTGTCAAGAAGGCATTCTGTTGCCAGTGGCAACAGGTCTTGTTAAGTGACACATCCATATTTAAAATCGTCATCACCATATATGGAAGTACAACACTGAGCGTGTAGAGCCATCCTTAAAACACAGTGGAGGCTCTATCATTGTCAGGCTGTACGGATGAATGGATATATAAATGCAGAAAATAGTTTAATCAAACAATCATACCAAATACTGACTTTCAAGCTTGTTCAAATTGTATGTACGCTTGGACACATTTTAAAAAGTCGCTGTTCCCATTTTCTTAGGAAAATAAAAAGAGGTGGCTCAAGACATCTGAGAATTTATAAGCAAGCAATGAAAGAAAATCAGCAGACTAATTTTTAGATGAACATAACGGTCAGTTGCAGCCCTGGCTGTGCTTTAAAGTACAAAATTCATCTCTGATTTTGTGTTGCAGGTCTTTGATGAACACGACAGCAGGATTGGAAATGTTAAGAAATGCTTGCTGATGAAGAAGTTCTTTCCTGACAGCTGGACACGGACACGACGTTTAGCATCTTTCCTGAATCTTATGTTGAACTCATTTGGAAAATTGGGATGTGGGTTGTTTTCTCATGCTGTATATTCTGTTTTGATTTGTCAGGAATAAACAAATGTCTTTTCCATCCAACCATTGCCTTCTGAAATTAATTGTTGTGTAGCAGAAATTCCTCAAGTGATCTTTACGGAGCAGTTACATCACTTATAACCAATGTACATCTGTGATAAGGTCCAAAGCTCCTGTTGAGCTTCACGAGCTGTTTGTGAGACAGAAAAGAGACGCGTTGTTTGCATTTGTGGATGGGAAATATTAACAGATAAGGAAGCCTTCAAGTTTTTTGCTGCATGGAGTCTTGCCTGATATTCAAATGAAGCTTCCCGTCCCTCTGCTCCTTTTGTGTAGACTGATTACGCTCGGTGGAGGATTGATATGGTTTATCTGCCTAGAGAGGAGCAGGAGGAACCGATGCCATCAGCTAATCCCTTTACAATTAAAGGCACTCTTCCACAGCGTGACTCTTGATGTGTAGAAGAAGATGTTAAACAAGTTGCATGGAGCTGCTTTTATGTTTAAGATGCAAGAGGCTTTTTGATATGTGTGATTATACAAGTTTTGGTTAAATGAACGTGAATATTGTCATGTTAGGCACATTAAAGAGCATTGTAGTCTACTTTACTGTGAGCTCTGTTCTGTGAAAGGCTGTAATAGATGTGATTCGGCCATGTGTTGATGGCTTTGAATAACATAAAAGGGTTTATATACATACAGCATTGTCTTCTTGGTTGGCATATTTATTTTAAAGTGCCTCTTGTCATCAAAAATTACTATAAAACATCCAATAGCAATAAATATTTCTTGACACCTTGAGTTAACTAACATGATAATCTGAGGTGTTTCTTCACATCTGAGTAAGACATGTTTCTAAGTATTTGATTATCAGAGAAGTAAAAACACTCGGTCCCTGTGTTGCTACTCGAATATAGAAGAGCAGCACTCTTAAGAACTGTCTGCAATTAAAATAAATAAAATAAGGCTCTGTGGAGTCTTCTCCCTAAAGCCTGTTATCTGAAGCAATGAACAGCTCTCATCAGCATGTTTTCTATTCGTTTTTTTCCCTTTCATTCACATTGAAGATTCCCATAGGAGACTTCCTTTGCAAGGATCCAAAGAGATGCTTCCAAATAACCTCTTAAATTAAAAACAAATCTTTAAAAGCTAATGGTGCAAAGCAGAATAGAGTCTTTAAATAATTCTAGGTGACCCAGATCAGCTGTGTAACCATTAATCTGCAGCACATTCATCCAGAAGTGAGTAATGACGACCTCTTGATTAATACATCATGTCCACCACCTTGTATTCCTGATGTGCGCAGCAGGCTGGCACTGTGGGACATTTCTCCTGTTGCCCTTGCATCGCAGTTCGCGAGCTCTGCACAGTCAGGAAAGCCTGCGACTGCCACATCAACTATTTTGATGGCAATGTCAGAGTTGGTTTGGCCTGCTAAGCAGCATCCCAGAAATGTGATCCTGCCCCCTGGCTACTCAGCCACGGACAATATTGGTAATCTTAAACATAAATGAATCTGAGCAGAGGGCTGGATTAGGTTTATCTTCATGGGGATGGGATGCACAGCAGAGGGAGCGAAGGAGGAGAGGGCATGCAGAGTTTAGGCAGCAGCAGGAATAACGTGGATAGACTTAAGATGATGTGCAGCTACAGCAGAACTCGAGGTCATAAAGAATGGGGGATAAAAGCCGCAACGCAACACATTTAAACTTGTTTCGTTCCACAGTCCATCTTTACAACATCATTTGGTGCAGGCAGTCAAACCAATGAAAGTCTCAGCATTTTAACATCAGAAAGGTTGATTTATAATTAGAGATTAAGCTACTAGGAAATCTATATATGCACAACACAATAATGAGGCAGCTAGTGTTTCCCATGTGTTGCTAAAGGTATAAGTATATAAGTACGCTAACTCATAACTTCATAAAATCACTTTGGCAGCACAAATTGTTACATTACTCAATAACAGTTGAGCGTTTACTCAACACAGTTCAAAGAAATGTTGAATTTCCAGTGCACTGTATTACCAACCTGCCATAGCTAGCAAAGGCCCAGGCTCGTCTGCAAACTGGTTTATGCTCATTGCCCATGTATCTGAGTCATCTTATTCTGAGATTGTGGTTGTATCTTATATGGTCATCTCTGCACAGAAACACCTCCCATTTGCTGTTTTAACCTTCTGTCTGCAATGGGCAGCCAGTTAGAGGAAAGTTTTAAACAAAGCGTAGCCAAGACAAACTGTTTCACTCAAAGGCCTGTTCACTACACTTCTTGTCACTTTCATTTGCATCAAAGCAGATGAAATGGATTCACAGAGGTTTAAGCTTTCTAGGTGGACAGGCTGAGATCCCTGATGTTTAACTGACTGTGTGTCACGCTGTGATGATTGCTTCCTTCATTTTTTCTTGTCAGAGAGTTAGATAAAAACAATGGCACCGGTCTTCATTCTGTCAGTTAACTGAAAAGAGGGATACCCGGCACTGCTTACTAGCACCTTCACAAGTCAACATTTAATAAACTTGAAAACATCACATTCAGGTTTTGGGAAAAGGGAACAAGTGGCGAATCATGAAATTTTCTGTAATGACACATCCAATATAATACAATAAGCATTGTTTTGAGTCCATTTATATCTGATGTCACATTTTAGAGTGAGATAATATATGATTCTGACATTGGCATCCTCTCCCGGTGCTAATTTTAACATAAATGAAACCTCGGTTGATATGAGGCCTTTTGGGACTCTTCGGTGACCACTGGTAGTCTGGGGAACCATGTTGTGGGCACTACTTCCTTATGATATCAACTAAATTGCAGCAATTTTCCTCTCATTTCCTTTTCACTGTCTGAACCCAGCTGTAGGCGTAGGCTAAATGGCTTTCTTCCAGAAAACATTTATTCTACTTGTATGATTCATTTACAGTGTGACTGTTAGGATTTCTGAGTGTGTGAGTGTGTGTTTGTGTGTGGGCTGAAAAAGTAAATCAAACAACAACAAGAAGACGCTGAAATAATGATTCAAAGTGAGCACAAATAAATGATTAGCGCAGGATCTAATCTCCCCTTTAACTCTCCTTCTCCCTCCCTCCCTCTCTCTCTCTCTCTCTCTCTCATTTCCATTCAGTCTGTTGAGGCAGCAGCAGCAGTCTCGTATGTGGCTCATTGGCTGGAGGACAGCGGCAGGAGCAGCAGTAGCAGCAGTAGCAAGAGGATACATCCCAGACCACACTGCCCGAGCACCATGGTGGCTGTGAGAATCGTTGCTTGCCTGTGTCTGCTGGTGGGCGTCTCGCTCCAGGTGGACGTGAAAAGTGGGAAAGAGGCAGGAAAAGCCGGGAATTTCATGGAAGATGAGCAATGGCTGTCAACCATCTCCCAGTACAGCCGTAAGATCAAACACTGGAATCGCTTCAGAGACGTGAGTGCTGTATTTGGTGTAATTAACACAAGCATGCGTTGTCGTGTCTTGAGCTCTTCCTATACTGGGCTTTCAAAGGTGTTCCCTGTGGAGAAAGCGCAGGCTGGTTTCTCAGGTGATTTTTGCGCACAGTTAACTGTCAACCCGAAGTGCACGTATACCCAGTTTTATCAGTTTGTGCATGAGAAATACTTTGAAAAATGAAAGTATTTACACAGGATGCTAGAATTTAAGCTTAGACTGAGGTCCGAATGAATGCGCGTGTCCGTGTGCGTGCATCGATCATGAAACCATTCAGATTCATTTCACCCTTCTTCTTTTTCATTTTTTATCTTATTCGATTTTATACATTTATTGCTTTTTTAATAAAGGGGGAATGCCAACTATTTTATTGCGTATACCTGCGGTTAAAACTGACACTTTTCGTCTATGGACCGTCTTGCAAGTGAATGCAAGTGAATACGGTAAAACCCAAAGGAAATCTACGACATATGGTCTCAAAAGCTATTTCCAAGCTCCTTCTGGGTAACTGTGATACTCTGAACCGTATCTCTATTCATGAATTCCCATTGATCTGCCATATTGTAAATGTAGGGCTCACAGGTAGGAGTCTTCCTGGGCTTTCAGACTGAAAAG
Organism: Perissodus microlepis; assembly: GCF_051167445.1. Classification (NCBI taxonomy): domain Eukaryota; kingdom Metazoa; phylum Chordata; class Actinopteri; order Cichliformes; family Cichlidae; genus Perissodus; species Perissodus microlepis. Next base: position 11,664,984 of record NC_140468.1, read on the forward strand.
ACGCACAGCAAGCCATCTCCTGTGTTGTCAATAAATCATAAATAGAAAATATCAAATATTAAAAAAACAAGCATGGCCAATGCTCAAGAGTAATACTCCCTAAAGCTGGAAAATAAGTGATGAAATTTAAAATATCTAAATTTTGAAGGCCAAAATTTAGTCACATTGTTAATAAAGCTGGAATTCCATGATTGGTAAACCCCCCCCCCCCCCCCCCCCCAAAAAAAACCTTTTTAACGCAGAAACACCATTTTCAGATTGCAGCTAAACAAATATGCTTTATAAGGACCAAAATAAATACTATTTGAAGATAGTGCCTCAGATTTCCACAAATTTCAGAGAACTGTTTTGGAATTTTGTAGATTAAAATATTAATCACGAACATAGGCCTAAATGCAGGGTAACTGGGTAAGGTTACAGCAACCATATACATTTTGTGTATATGGTCCAAGCAACCACACCAGTAATGGTACATCTTGACACCTATATTTTTTGTGACGGGATAGGCCTACATTTTCACAAAATCCTGCTGTGAAACCTTTTAACATCAACAAATGATGCACCTGATAAATGCAGGCTCTTCATCACAGTAGTGCAGCTTCCTGTAAATCAGATTCCTGCTTATTTATTTCCACCACTGCCAACAATACACTGATACAAAGAGATATGATAAGAACAGCTATCTTGTTGTCAACCACAAAGCAGACAGGTGTGAACCAATCCAGATCCTCATAGTGGGCAAATTCTTCAGTCTTTTGTGCCATTAAATATTTGAAAGCTCAGGATGAGAAAGTCGTTTTAATGTTGGTGGGTAATGATGAAGGTCTCATTTTAACTGAGGAGGACTGAGTGGAATGATGACAGTGATGATGGTTGCTTTTTGAAGCTGAAATAGAAAGTTGGATTCTATCTAACTTTATCCCATCCCAGTATCCACAACTGGTACATACCAGCATTGATTACCCATTGACTGATTACCCATTTGACAATATTAGTTCTTTCTTTCATCACCAAATTACAAATCCCACCCACCGTGACTGATGGTGATTAAGGACAAATGCTGACACTCAAGCCAATATTGATTCTGCTTATAGGTCAGATGCTTTATTGATTCTCCTATTGATTCCTGATCAGTTGTCTGTTGCCTGGAAAAAAGCAGGCCATTACAGGCCTCTTTTAGGTTTATTAGCTCTGATGATAGGAAAAAAGGCACAAATGCATGCATAGGCTCAACTTCTTTGAGTTCAGTGCAATTGTTTTGCAATACTGTTGTGTTAGAAAAACATGGCAGCATTTCTATTGGAGGCGTACAGTTCCAAGGGTTTGGACTATGTGGAACAATTTAGCAACTGGAACTTGGTTTCAATTTCAGTCCCTGGCAATAATAACTGGTCAGAGCATATATAATCAGGGCAGACATGTTTAACGAAGGGAGGATGTGCACAACACTCAGATCACTAGCTAAAAATAAGTAAATCCTGTCTCTATAAAGGTTAAGACAGTTTTACAGCTGTTGATTGATTGATTCAGTGCTGTGGATGGTCTGAATCGCTGCATTTTGTGTTGTTGCTGTGAATTGTCTTGTGTTACACTCTGATGTGTTTCTAATATTAAATCTTCCCTCAGTGATATAAATAGGAAGGTTGATATTAAAACATCTGCAGCCAAGAGAGGGATATGTGGGCACTGGGGGAGACAGTTAGCTTATAAAGGGTCAGGAGGCTATGACGCTGGGTGTGCCACATGGTTACAATAGTCACTGCCAAAAGACTGAACACATGGCATAAATCAGGATGCACGAGATCTCTGAGGATGAGTTGGTTAGCAACGCTTAGATCCAGGCCTCTACCTTGACAACCGGACAGCTGTTTGATCTCACTGCTGAGAAATATCACCTCAGACACATAGTCTTATCAGAGTCTGCCAGAGAGAGAAGCTTCAGCACCTCTGACCATGTCTGGTGACGTGCAGGAATGTGTCCGACTGGAGAGAATTTGTAATTGAATCGCAAATTTGTGCTTTCATGCAGATTTAAATATTATCTCCACGGGTGTTTGGAGGAGTTCGGCTCTCCTGTTAGATTGGATCAGCGTTTGAGTGACAGATAGGGTGAACAGAGCGATATGGGGCCTCTCTGTGGGCAGTTAGCAGCACGTCCAGCCACAGTGTGCAGAAAAGATTTGACATGAGAGTCTTCTTCAATCCATTTGAGTTTAGCTTGAGTTTAGTTCAGTAAAAGATTGTGTAGCAAAAGATTGGTGAATGCCTTACAGCTAAGGCTCACTCCAGTGGTTCTCAAACCGTAGAGCAGGCCCTACTAGCGGGGAATGGACCACGAGGAGAAAAATATTGATTGAAACTGGGTTGAATGGAGAGTATTTACAAAGGGAAAAAAACAGTTTGGAGTTTGCAGATGCTACTGTGCTGACCTTTATTTCACTGCAGTTTAACTTGGATCCTTTTTATGGTTAATGAGTCGTGCAAATTGTGGGATATGGGGCATGAACCTTTTTTTGGCTGTGGATAGGGTATTCCAGAAACAGGTTTGAAAACCAGCGGTATAGACTATACTCTACAAGGAGTATATAGTGTCTATTATTGTCTCTAGCATAAGCCCATTGGTAAAAAGGTTTATGACATTTAGGGAAGGACAATGATAAGATTTCATTGATATCGATGTGATTGTTGATTCTGCTTAAAGGTCAGATTCTTTATGTATTCCTGATGAACTTTTCAGTGTAGAAACATGTTTTTCAGCACAGCAGTGACAGCTGTTTTATTGTTTCTCACTCTGAAGCGCAAGTCCACTGTAGAAAGAAAGTTTGCATTTACTTTAGATTTTCACAAGCCCCTTTCCTTGAGTTCAAAATATAAACATGCAGAACATTTAATTTAATCTCAAAAGTAAAAGATGTTAATGTTGCAGTGATGTGAGACACTTTATTTTTATTTGAGAAGCTTTAATTTGACTATTTGGGTGTAATTAAATTAAAGACTCGATGATAGAAATTCTCAATCCTATTTTTGTTTTGTTTTTTTCTTTACTTCATTATCATTATTATTTAAATATACAAACAAACAACCCGCTACATCCCTATTGCCAAATCCTCATTGGAACAATCCAAGTAGAATGTTGAGCAAACTGAAAAATAGAAAACAGAATAAAATTAGTGGAATGCTTCCTTAATAATTCCTGAATAATTCAGTCATTTAGTTGTTTAAGCAGCTAGTCTTCATCAACATTCACTTACACATTCACCGGTCACTTTATTAGGTTTATATGTTCAACTGCTTGTTAATAAAGTTATCTAGTAATCCAAACACATGGCAACAACTCAACAGTCAAATCATTTAGGCAAATAACCATGGCCAAAATGTTCAAACTGGGTAAGAAAGGTGATTTAAGCAGCTTTAAATGTGGCATGGCTGTTGGTGGCTGACAGGCTGGTCTGAGTATTTCCACTGCTGGGATTTTCCCACACAACAATCTCTGGGGATTACAGAGAATGATCTGGAAAAAAAAAAGATCCAATGAGCAGCAGTTTTCTTGTTGCGGCGACAGCTTAGAAGAAAATAGCCAGACTGCCTATAACTGAGAGGAAGGCTACAGTTCACATGGGCTCACCAGAATTGGTCAATAGGAGAAAATTGGAAAAAGGTTGCTTGGTCTGATGAGTTTATTTGGATGGCACAGTTCAGGCTGCTGGTGGTAGTGTAATGATGTGGGGATATTTTCTTGGTACACTTAGGGCCCTCCTATTGTTGCTGACCATGGCTATTTCTTAGCTAAGCTCTTAGCAGATGGGGGTGTACATAATCGCATAGGGATGGCTTGAGCCCTTGCTCATTCAACCCTCTTCATACATTTGTATAGAGGCACCTCATCCAAAAAAAAAAAAAAAATGAAGGTAAATTCAACCACAGCACAGGAGGAGATACTGTAAGCAGCCAAGTTGGCTTGGTTCTACTCAGAGGAGACTATTCTCTCCTCTGTCGGGCACTAAGACGTACCATCTGAAATGCGAAGGGGCTGTATTTGTTTACTAGCTGTCTTGGCAAACAGGAGGTGTGAAAACAGCAAACAGGAATATTCATTCCTGCATTGAAATAAAATGAAACAGAGTGGGGAGGACGGGGGTCACCATGTGGGCTTTATAAACCAAGTGGTGGGTGGTGTTTCAATTGGACCAGCATGGGGATATAATGAGGAAACGTTGAAAGGAAGAACAATAAGAGCAGCAGGTGTAGAAGGTATACACAGGATGTTATACAAGCTCCTTTATGACAGGCGTCAATGTCGAAGCTGTAATCATGACATCCTGCTGGTGTCAAGATATCAAATCTCCCCTGCCCTCAGATTCGCACAAATTCAGCCACACAAAGCAGGAGAACAGGTTGCAAATGACGGCGCACAGCTTAATTAGCCCATAGCTTCGATTTAAAAAAAAAGAAGTCTTTGAGCACTTGTCGTATTTCTTCATCGCAACACAAGTTTCACTTTGCATTCTGGTGCATTCGGATGAATCCGCTCAGTGGGAGCTCGGGCCATCACTCGCGTGAACAATACTGCGCTGTTCATTCCCAGCCAGATTCCTTACATCTCTCTGAGCAGTGCAGAGAGGGACCTCATTAAGTAGCCATGCAGCCTTTCAGCCAACCACAGAGGGCTGTTTAAAGTTTGCACCTGCTCTACTGCCAGCTTTGTTTTTAATGAGGCTAAATTGCCACATATTTTTTTAGGTAAATGGCTCTTCGGTTCTTTTGGTTATTAAGGTGGTCACAGTGAAGAAAAATATGAGGGATCATTAGGCTTATTGTTGGCTAGGAATTCATTTGATTTACTACAGTGATAAGAGCAATAATTAGATAACTGCAAGTGCTACTCCAATTTTACCCAAGCCTCTCAGCGTGCTTAAATCTACATTTTCAATATTCATTAAGGAATGCCTGTAGAAAGGGAGAACAACAGTGTTTTATAAACCGAAGCAGCTCGAGCTTCAGGGCAGCAAAAATAATTTCTTTTATTATTAAAAATCTGTTTATTATTTATAAATGCAGTGTGTTTAGATGTAGACATGCAATGAGCTCAAGTGATGGTTCGTCTGACACACCTGGCAGTGTGTTTGTTAGTTACAAGTTTGTACAAGCTCAAGTTTTAATCCACACAATTAGTTTGATTCAAGCTGTTCATTTGACATTTGATTAGACTTCAAAAGTGCCTTTATGAGACTTAATAAACCAAACAATTAATCATTCAACTAATCAAACTGAAAAAAATAATCAGCACATTATACATGCCGTCTTCCCTTTTGGAGCAATGGCAAATGTTTTGCAGTCAGAGGGTTGCAAAGCAGTTTGCAGGTGGCCAGGCAAAGCAACTTGAATAGCTTACCACATATGAGATTTACAAACAGGATGCCTAAAAGGGTATGATATGAGCCATCAGCTGGTTAGCAATAAGATCAGTAAATCTCCTGGGGTTGTGGCTGAGCGTTACTTTACTTTTTGCACTGCATAAACTAATACTTGTTTTATTCCATATTCAGGCAGTCTCCTGCAATAAATCAAATAGCTGTTGCATAGCTTCTTGGGTTAACTACCTTACTCCATGTGATTAAGATTCAAAGAGCTGATCAGGAAGAATTAGCTTATGACCCACTCTTATGGTGTTTCCCCCCCAACTTTGTTTAATCTAGTCTGAATCAGTTGATGATTTTGTACATTTGTAGCTTTTTAAAATAAGATAACTTTATTGTCGTCCACAGGTGAAAATCATTCTGTATCAGGCAGCTGCTATCATACTCTAAGACATAGGTGTCAAACTCTGGCCCGCGGGCCAAATTTGGCCCGCAGACTAATTACATTTGGCCCGTGAAGCCATACCAAATTACTATTAGAGCTGGCCTTCTGGTATTATACAGCTAATATATATATTGTTTAGTATTAAGCTTTGCTTGTTCCATATTCAGTTTTTCAGCAAAACGTGTTTGAGTCCATAAGAAAAGATTCATTCTTATATCTGGAGGAATAAATATATTTCAATAAATATTAACGTTAGCCCGCGACTTTGTTCCAGTTTTGAATTTTGGCCCACTGTGTATTTGAGTTTGACACCCCTGCTCTAAGAGCAGGCAGGACTCAATCAAAGACCCAGAATGCAGATTGGTCAATTTATTGACAGTGATGTGAAAAAAAAACTATTTACATTGTATTTTAAAAAAGGGAAAACATCCAGGGTCTCTATGTACAGTATCCTAGCTGACTGTCCGATAGATTCCACTTCATCTTTACACTCGATAGCAAAATAGACTTCTCTCTTTCCAACTCAAATGCACAAATCCTCCTCAAGGAAAACAGTGCAGGCTCCTGGACAGAAGAGAGAATGGTGAGAGGTGCGTACACACGGACTGTGATTCGTTTAATGCTCGAGCACCGACTGATGACATGTCCTCAGTATTTGAAGGGAGCCAACTGATCACCAGATAAGGAGCAGGTGAGTTGATGTCATGTTGCCATGTCGGAGAGTGGGGACCAAGAGGATCCTGCTTCTGAAAGGTAATGTGTTACAACACACACCGTTCCTTCCTGTTTTCTCTACCCTTTGTAGAGAAGGGCTGAAATCATCACTAATCAACTAACTCCAAATAGCTGGCAGCTGGACTAGAGTGAAATCTCCACTCCCACATACGTGTGGCCTCTATCTCACACAAAAACACAAAAGCATCCAATAATTGAAATAGAAAATATGCCAACCTGATGTTTAGTGGGAGATTCTCTCAATTATCCTACCATACCATTTACAACACACACACACACACACACACACACACACACACACACACACACACACACACACACACACACACACACACACACACACACACACAAGCACAGAGAGAGAGAGGTGGAGAGTGAGAAAAACTGGCAGGAGTACCAGGAGGACTGAAGGACTACGACATCTGCAGCATCTAGAAACTCAAACATTGACACAAATGAAGACAAAAACCCTAAATGGACACACAGACCTTGGAATAAGTAACAATTAATAAATAATTAAAAAAACAATTAACCTCAAACACCTCTCCCCTTCTCTGTCATTCAGTCACAAGCTGTTCATTTATCAGTTTAACTGACAGTGAAGCAAAACAATATTTATGGCGGTTATACATAAATAAGGGCACCCTGTACCACCTCCCAGAGTTTATCAATGCAAACTCAGAGTATAACACATGTGAGGGGTCAGAATAAATCTCGACAGCCAGCCAAACTGTAGTTTGTTCACGTTCAAAGTGCGATTACACGTCCACAGAGTTTGATTTAAACCGACTAAACAGCACAGGTGCGAAAACGCTCATAATGTTCTGCGACACAATGCTTGCTTCTCGTCAACGCTCACACATTACTGTCCACTGAGCCAGATTTGCCTTCATATTTATCTTCATCTATTTTGTGACAGGCTGCAACAAAGCTAAGGTGGTGCTGCCTAGCATAATCCCTCTGGAGTCACTAATGGCTTGTGAAAACCAGTGTTTGACTACTAATTGTGCTGCAGCAAACAAACTAATGCTTCATTCACAGATTAAAGTCATTCTGCGAAGCCAATGAGCCGGCTGCTGATCCTACATCAGCACAGCTCCAAAGTGAGGGTTCTGATAAATGCAAGTCCAGGGCTCACCCTGTTTTTTCTGCGTATGAACGGCAAACATGATGCTGTTTCATCATGACACTGAGCTCCTTTACTTAGCTCAAAGACACACTGCCAGCTGTGGGTTTTTTCTGCTCCTGTCATCAACCTCAGCCATTTATTAGCCTCCCACAGGATTTATGCTCCTGCGCTAACAGCCAATGTAATTACGGATATGAAAAATTAGAGGAAGAAAACAGTATGCAATTGCTGGAAATATGATAATGAGGCCTATTTCCAGTTAAAAGTGAACGACAGAGCGAGGGTTGAAAATTAAGATGAGACAAACCATAAACGTTAAACGAGCTAATAGTTATCTGTATTTCCTCTGCTGTGAATCTGATCAGCCTATCACATCAGCTATCTGTGTCTTTTTTCTCATTGCACACTAATGAGATCAAAATGGCAGAAGTGGTGGAATGAGATGCCTTTTTGTCCTCTTGTGATTACCATGCATGTCTTTTACCGGTGCCGAGGTTTGCTGCGAATGTTTGGGGCTACTCAGATTTGACTCATAGTAGAAGGAGCACCACCGTTGGTGATTCTTAATTGAGTGGAAAGAGTGCTTTTTTTGTAGTTGCTCTTATGGAGGAGCACTTATCACTGGGTAGCAAGAGAAAGACATTTGCTTTTTCATAAAGATCTTCTGAACAGTCCAAACATGCATTTTAGTTTTGTTTAAGTATGAGCAAGAGAAAGCAACTTGTGTTAGGTGTAGATTAATGTTCCTACAACGTCAGTGTTAACTCACATCAGCAGCGATCATGGCCTGAATTCCATCTTTTTTAGCTATTAACTTCGCTGTGAGTTGCTGAAATGTCGGGCTGAATGATTAGTTGTTCCAAGGTTCTTCTGCTGGCTCTATTGTTCATGCATTATTTATAGTGGCATCTGCCTGAGAGTTGTCTCTGTACTGGTGAAGCTCCTCTATGCCTGCTGCTCGCAGAGCGACGAATGCTGCCACTCTGCTTGTGTGTCTGTCTTCTCTCATGGCAGGCAGGGCGGCACACCCAAAATTCAACCAATGATCAATTTTTAGCCAAAAGAAGAAGAAGAAGAAAAAGTCTGATACCACTGCTTTTCTCGAGTCTATAGCAAAATGTGAAAGTCTGGGAAAAATCATAGAGTTAATAATAATAATAATAATAATATTAATAATAATAATGATTATGAAAAGTCACTATTGCTTTTCACAAGGGGAGAATGAAGTTATTCCTAAATCTATCCAATAATTATTACTCCAAACTGTTTAATCTGTTTAATAATCATCAGGAATCTGTAATTGCTCACAAAAATTGAATCCATATATCTGAGCGACCAACTATGAGTCCTTGGGCATAACATTGCCATCCCTGCAGCTATGCTGGTAGCCAGGATCACAAGCAAAAAGGAAAACTTAAAATTAAGCAACAAAGGGAAACAAATTTAAAAAGAAAAGAAAATCAAAACTAGACCCTGTATGATTTTAACAGGTAATTTGCTTCTGATGGAAATGGCTGTGTTTTTGTTCGATGTGTATCTAATGTGAGATCCTCCCCAGAGATCATTTTTATTCAGTTATATCTTTAGTTTGGAAAAAGATAATTGACACTTCAGTGCTTTTTGCAAGATCTCAATTCACTAAAACCCATTGACTCGTGTTTTCAGGGACATGAGTATTATTAATTTTACACTTTCAGCAAACAGGAGTCTCAGTAGCTAAAAAAATGCAGCCAGAGTTTGAGTAGAAAAAATGCAGTTCCTGACATATTCACTGGAAACTAGCTTCTGAATCACACGTTAAAATTCACAGCTTGAAGCAGAAATTAAAAAGGTTTACAGCTTAGCAACACATTTGTTTTCTCTTTTGTTGACTATTTTGTTTTGTATGAATCTCATTTAAATTGTATTAAAGCTGGATTAATGGTGTTGATGCTTTAAATGACAGACGTATACTGATACAGGCGGCTATAGTATCTAGCTGTCTGCCAAATGGCACTTCAGGTAGTTTGAGTCACACTTCTTGAATGCATTTGGGTTGTTTACGCCTTTTTGGAGTGTTTTTGTTGGAATTTTCTGGCAAGTAATTTGTTTTTGTCACAGTTAGTTGTACTAACAGGTGGTTGTCATGTCTTTGCTTTCAGTAAGTACAATCTCTAGTGGTGTTACTTAATATTTCATTTTATAGCTGTTCCCGTATGGCTATAGAGTGGGAATAAGATACTTTTGCATGCTTTTCTATATTTCTCACTGCCACCTATCTTGACAGCCACAACTAGAGTCAAGTGTCAGATGTGAAAATGTAAAACTACAATAATTATAGCCGGGCTACTAGTTATTACTAGTTAATAATACATACAAGGATTAAAATACCACAGCTCCAATATCCCAAAGACTGTCTGTACTTTAGCTCACATGATAACCAGTTTACTGTCTATTTAAAAACACACTCACTTTGAATTGTATAATAGCTTTAAACACTAGCCGTATAAAAGCTGGACAAATAAAATATAATGCATGTCCTCGCAGACAAAATAAATGATGAGGTTGGCATTTGTCTCCGGGAAGTTCATCCGCCAGTAAACTACAATGAGATCCCTCTCTGTTTATCTGAACAAATCTTATTGCACACGACGTAAACACTTTGGATCGCTTCACCTGCTGAAAACACTCTCCAGTAAGAGTGCAGTCGTGGGACCTGTTATTTCTGTGTATTGTACTAAACCTGGAAAAAAAAGCCTACACAAATAACAGTGCATACATTAGATAGGAAAAAATAAATTAGGGCTACTGAAAAGTGTTGTCCTGAATATATTTAGGTCTGCCTACGGTGTTTTTTTTGTTAATATATTTTTATAGATGTGTGTTTGGGGCCACCCCATTATTGTTATGAATTGCCTAGGTCCATGCTGCACTAAACACATGCTCCAAGCAAATACAGCTGTATTGCTTATGTTCAGTAACAATGGGTGTAATAATGCAAGGTTCTCAGGTTCAACCTGGCATTGATAGATTCTTTGCTTTAGGCCACAAATCATTCACTGTTGAAACAGCAGGGCAAGTATTTTACAATTAGGCCAGGCAGCTACAAAAACTTAGAGGACATGCTCTTGCCTGGAGAGAATCTGCTTCTTTTGCTGTCTTGAATATGTTTTATTTTCATGTTGGACGAGATGGGGTTGACTGCCCCGGAGCCATACTGGGGAGCAAAGAGAGCCGAGCCACAGAGAGGTGTCAAGGGCATGCTTGCAAGGCCTACGATCCCTTCTATATTCAAGCTGTATTTAGTATGTGTGGCTTTTGGAAGATGTATTTGTTGGTGTGTGTGAGAAAGACAGAGACTGTTAATTCATTGAGTTGGCAGGGTAATAGATATACACTACAAAGTCATATTGAAATGACCTTAATCAAGCAAATCGTATAGCAGGGATAGAGAAATGAGCTAAAGCACTAATAGCTTTTTTCTCAGTTGAAAGAACCCAGCAGAATCTCATTTATAGCGTGATGTAGTCCTTCCTACAGCCATAACGTGACATCTCAATGTGCCTTCCTGTTTTACTGTAATATCCCATTGCCATTGCAGAGGTTAGTACTATCAGCAGCCCCAACAACCCAATTTGTTCTCATTGCCATGGCAGATGGGAGGAATTAAATGTAATCAGCCAGCTAGCATATTTAACTTAGCTACCCCTGCAGATCCCCGTGGCATTTCAACAGGAATGCTTATCATAATTATCTTCTCTTAACCATGCTGCTGATTTGTAAACTTAGAGTTATAAAAGAGTTCTGCAGCTTCAGCATACTTGTCAGCGGACCCAAATTATTTCAAACGGAAGGCACAGTTGTTAAAAATTCGGAGACGGCAAATAAAGTAATAATCACAGGCAAAGATAGATGGTAATAAAAAGTATATTGTAATCACAGTTTTCTTAGAGGTTTGCAGAACACACATGCTGACAGTGCATTACAGTCCACTTAAATGATTGCACAGCTGCTCAGTACAGCATAAAAAAAAGCTTTACACAGATTTTTGGCTACTGCATATCCGTCCAAGTAAAAGAAAATTATGTCGGTATTTTTTTTTCTGTGTGCAAAAATGTTTGTTTGCCTCTTCTTACATTCTGACTTTCCTAGTCAGTCTGTTTCACTCAGCTCCAATCCCACTGGTTTGTTTTAAAGACATAAATCTTTTAAAACAAGATAGCATTCCATCATTTCACTCCTAAAACACCTGAGCGCTGTAGCTTGTAACAGCTGTTTATTGAAGTCTATTTTCAGTTGCACATCAATACACATTTGGCATGCTCGTGAGCGTGTTAACCTGGCTCAAAACCTCTGAGTCAGCACTAATGTTACCAGCTTAAATTCAGATTATTCTGTTTTGTGGTCACTGATGGTTGTTCAGATCCTGCAGGTTGGATTAAGTTAGTCAGCAAGCCAACAAACCACAGCCAGTACTAATAGTGATGAAAAATGATCACATGCATGCACAGAATAGACAGAGCTGTGGAGGTTGTTGTAGATGGGCTACTTTTCCTATGGGATTTTCATTTTTTCACATATTTTTTAAAGGCTAAACAGCATTGCTCACTTACCTCCCTGGATTATACTTAACCTAACCTCTAAAGCAAGAGTGAATATGTTTAGACAGCCAGGAAAAAGCAGTTTGATATATTAACTTAAGACTAAAAAAGTATTTCAAGTAAACTACTGTAAAAACACTGTAAATGATAGAGAAAGTCATGGAGTCTTTGGAATAGTAATTCTTCTACTGATAATACACTTTAAAAAAAATCTTCTGGGACATAAAGAGAGATACAGTATCTGGAAATGCATATCATACAATTTCCGAGGATTAAACTAAAAGAAGCAGGGTTGAATTTTCTCCTCAAAACTGTTGCTTAATCCTTGAAAATGTCCAAATCAATGAAAAGCTTGTATTTTAAGTAGTGAAAGCTGCAAGGCATGTTTTATTCCTCCAGACAAAAAAGTCGGGTTTTCAGAGTTTATTGGCATGGAATTTATTTTCTTAGCCTCCCCCACATCCAATATTGATTTAAGCTCCCGTGGTAAAGTTAGGGTGCCAGGACCAAACAAGATTTAAGCTCATTCATCTGTTTATGTATGCTGATAACTTTTTGTGTTTGCCAATCAATACCGATGAGTCTACCTACTACAAAGTGAAAATAGCTCACTGGCTTTAGATATTTTGGTCTCTGTGGAGCCGCATGCTTCAGCTCGTCTTATTATGGGTTTTTTCTGCTAATATTGTATGCAGAAGCAGCATAGCTCAGCACAGGAAAGACGGCCCTGCATAAGCTGCAAGCTCCCTGGGGCATATGTGTGTGGAGCTCAACCTGAAGGCTCGCCTCTTCTCTTTCTGCTTCTTTGTTTTGCAAATGGGGTGGAAGGAGCGATAAGATGATGCAGAGACTGTTCTGGGGTTCTGCTTGGCTCAGCAGTGGGGCCCAACAGAATCCATTTTCCTGCATCTGTGCTGTCCTCCTCCTCTCCAATTACTGCATCTCTCAGAGCATGCAGTGCCTTGATTCAACCATGGAGCCTCTACTGCAGAAAACTGAGCCTGACCAGTGTTTGATGTGTCACTTCATCAGTGATTTGAGACCACAGCTAAAGGGCTCCTGAGAAGAAAAGGTTTATTTCTGTGATGCAACTTCCTGAAATTTTCATCTTATTAGCCGACGGGAGAAGCTCTTAATGTTTTTCAGACTTTTGTTTCAGGGTTGAAATAAGTCTCCTTTATTTTCACTATAAATACACTAGAAAATGTTTTTGCCGGTTGGTTAAATTATCTGCATCAATCTGCACGAGCTGATCTCCTCTCCTCACTCATCCTTATTACTTCTGCATTTCAGCAGCACCGTGCAAGCGTTTCAGATGGATGCACGCTTGGCACTTTGCTTTTTTTTTTGTGGCTCGGGAAAAGAGACGTGCCCTTCAGTGTGTAGAGATGGCTGCAGATTGTGCTCTGTACTGTACTGCATTGCAGGCAGGCGTCTTACCTTGTGAAACAATATGCGTCCTTTGCCTGCAGGCCCCTGAGCACTCTGGCTCAGATGATCAATTTGATCCAGCTCTGTGTTGCTGGGCTGCGACTTAATCCCATAATGCCCTGGTATTTTGCCGCAATCAAGATCCCCCCCCCCCATTTTTCTCTGTGGATTTCTTATTTTTGTCTTTGGAGTGTGATGAAAAATCTCATGCTTCTTTCATAGAGTAGATGGTATGTAATCACCCTAAACAAACTGTAATGCAACCAAAGATCATGTAAGGGTCTGCCAAAGTGAAAGTGATTTGAGGAATTGTTGCATTTAAAACCACATAAGTTGGCATGTGGGATCAGAGGAGATGTGAAAATATGTACTTAGCTGTTGCCTTGTGATTTCTGCTGCATGTTTAAGTGAAAACGGAATGTTTTGCCACTCTAAAGTTGATGGGTTCGGGCCGTAAGGCTCACAGCGTCATTTTTGAACGCTCTAATGCATTTCTAAGTGTTTCAATCTGTGGTGGGTCTTCACCATTAGTGTCTCGCTCATTTCTCTGTCATTCTAAAAGACGGCAGGGTACAAACAGAACGAGACATTACCTCCACCACTTAGGCCCCAGCGTGCTGATTCAAGGCGCCATAATGACATGGCAAAGGCAAGATTCACTCCCGCTGCTCCCCGGTAACTACAGAGACACGGAGGGTGGAATGTAAAATTACGAAAGCCTCCGCCTGAGTGCCCTTTTGCTGCAATTTAAAGTAGGTAAGGAGACATAGCTAATTCGGCTACATTAATCAGGCAAAGCACATTACCGTGCAAATGATAGCTGGAGAAATGACGAGCCGACAATGTCCTGCCAGTCAGCTAGGCGGCCAAGACTGAGTGATCTGATGGGATGACACAGCTCCAGCACAGTGTGGAGCAATCAGCTTAGGAGAGCCTCTTGTAGTTCTTTGTTCATTACAGACATGAGCCAGATCACTAGTCCATCCATCAGCCTGTGTTTATCCAGTCGCCGGCAGAGTAAATGACTTCATGAAGCTGGATAAATGACAAGTGGGGGAAATGCAAAATGTCCAAGTCATCATTTAACCTCTAACTCATATCCTGCTGCTTAAGTGATGTCTTCACTGCAAATATCATCTTCAGAATACCAATAAGGAATACTGTGGAGGATGTAGCATGCAGTTATAGCCCTGAGAGTGAGGGATTTCATCTGGAAAGCAGAACTTCCTAACTAAAAATTCCTGATCTATGTGTCTATTTCTGAGTGAACGATGGCAGACTTCGGCAGAAGGCGGCGCTGAGACTTGTTTACTGTTGATGTGTAAAGTGTTGCATCTGGATCTAAATAAATCAAAAGTAAATATAGTTAGCGATAAACATGCTGATTGACGGGATTTTTAGATTTTTGCAGGACCACTTGATTTCCAGTCTGGCCAGACTGTACCATCAATGTCAATTACATGCAGATGAGCTGCAGTGATGGAGCAAGCAATATGCATGCACCATGATGGATCATTGCAGTGGTATAGAATAGATGCTAAGATTGTTTCTGCTAAGCTGAAGTCAGGATTTGCTCCAGCAGCTCTCACTTAGAGCCCACAAACCTGCCTTCCTTTTTAATAAATCTTGTATTTGAACATAAATACTCTCGTCATTTTTGGATTACTGCGCAGTATGTAGCGGGGTTGACTGCCCCGGAGCCATACTGGGGAGCAAAGAGAGGGGTCACGGGACCCGGCCTCGGATAAAGCGGATGAAGATGGATGGATGGATGGATGCGCAGTATGTAGTCTGTGTTAAAAGTGTCAAGGCTGTAGGGTTTGCCACTGAATTGCACTTGACCTCAGACACTCGACTTGCGTAAACTTTACAGATGGCTCTAAATCTCTTTTTACGATATCAATTACACAACACTGAGTGTCTGATGGTAATCCAGTGGCCTTTTTTTTCTTCCTCAGCTATGAGCCATGAAATCTACTTTGCCAAAGATACCCATCTTAAATCACGAAGTATACATTTTAAGACATGTTAATCCCATAAGCAAAGACTCAAAATGATTCACACCACTCAGAGCTTGCTAGCTGTGACTGCCTATTCCTGTAAGCCCAAAAAGCTGAGATATCACAGACATGTTTGAGCTTTAAAGGTCAGCAATAAAACTCTGGATCAATTCAGAGTAAAAGTGTTGGATTAGCAATGTGCAAGAGGTTATTTTTATGAAGGTGGAGTACAGTTAACCATTTATCTAAATAAATCCTATGACTTTCGCAGTCTGTTAGCTTTGCTTTGTAGCTTTCTTGGGGAGAGATTCTCTCGTTTTCACACTTTCTGAAAGTTCTGTTCTGGCAAGCTCGTTCTCCTCGACACTTGGTGCCATTTTTATTTTAGGATTATCATGTTTGGTGAAGCAGCCCTGTGATGGACAGGCGACCTGTCTGGGGTGTACATCTGGGACTGGCTCCAGCCCTACTGCAACCTATAACTGGTTAAAAAGCCGGATAGATGTTTGTTGAAGCTGTTTTTCTTCATTAGCTTAACGAACGCCGATGCAGCCATTGTCATACAGCCTCCAGATGCCATTCTTGTGGCTGGTAATGTCATCACATGACCTGATGCCACTTTCTTGGTGCCGTATGACTATTTACATCACATGAAATGACATACTTGTTTATCATTTCACATTTGTTGTGGGCAAAAGACCTGCAACTGACAAATAAAGGCTATCTCATCATCATCTCTCATCATCATCATTTGTTGAAAGTAGGGGCCTTTTGGAAGAAGTGAGAATTGTTGTTCGATGAACATATACAAATATGCAATTGTGTGCATAACTTTTGTACAGGAGGCGACAGTTTGGGACTTATCATAGAGGTTATTAACTTTTTTTAGTTGTCTACTACGGACACTCTTTTCCTAACACTAGCCATACTACAAATGTTGCATGCACGTCACATTTTCAAACATCCAAACGTATGTTTTTTTATGCTTTTTATACCCCAATATCCTGCCAAAGTAAGTTCAGCTTCCCTCTGGTTTGGCGTCACAGCTCAGGACAAGGATGTGCATGCATGCTACCCATTTCAGCAGCCACACTGATTTTGGTGTTATTCCTCAGGACACGAGTGTGCACTTGTCTTGCACTGGTGATGTTGGGGCTGGCTGGTTCAGGGTTAGCAGTGGTATTTATGTCCCCAGCAGACGGGCTCAGGCGACATGAGGTAGACGTTAATTCAGGAGAACGCAGTCAGGCTTGCGGCCAAATGCTGTCAGCCTAATACCGGCGAGCAGTCCAGGGGGAGCAGTCGCAGGATAGTCGACTGGATAGTCAAGCTCCATTAGCCTCCTGGCTCTGTTTTACACCGGCTGCATTACAGCCTTGTTGACAAATGGCAGAAGAGGTGGTTTGTGTGATATGAATCACATAACTCAAGGGATCGCCACCATGAATATCACACCCTCTTGCTCCCTGATCTTTCCCCTCCTCCTTCCCTCTCGTCTGAGCTCGCTCTGAACTGTAGCAGCAGCCTGGCTCGGATTCAGTGGGACAGCATTAGCTCTCAACCTTGGTGAAGGACTAAAGACAGCCTCAGCTTGGTGTCCTTGCTGTCACACTGCTGCTGAGAGACGATAAGCACTCCAGCCTTTAGGACATTATGTCGGGCTCCCGTTGGTCCTGGCAGCACTGTGAGCTGGGTAATTGCAGCAGACTTGAAAATAATTAATTAATTGTTACATGTGATGCTTTTACAGTCTTGGAATCTTAGTTCACTTGTTTTCAGATTTTTTTTTAAATCATATTCTACCCGGCCACTTCCCACATGTTTGCAAAACCTGATTTCGTGCCTAATTTAAACACTTAGCAGTTATTTCTGCTCGGTTTATGTCGCAGTGTCAACTTGAAACTTAAACGATTCAGTTATAACCTTCGAAATGTCATGCGAAGATGCAGATCTGAAAAAGGAAAAAAAAAAGTCATTTGATACAGCAGCGGGGGTGTTTACGATTCACACGACACATTATAAGTTTCTTTTTCTTCTCCTCTTATGATTCCCTGCAGAAATGCAGCCCATTTGGAGGATAGCAAAGAGCGATATTGCTTCTCGTATATGTAGCACCAGGACATTTTCCTGCCACTGGGAAAGTATTTACTATAAAGAAACTGTCTCCGAGGTGAAATCTAAAGTCCTGCTGTGGACCGGTGATGAATTCTTACTTCAGTCTTTTAAAGCCTTTTCGCTGGCTTTTTGGCTTGTCCTTGTGAGGCCTGTAAAATGTCCGTGGTGATATATTAAGATGCTGTCACAGCTCTGTTAAGTAGACAGGTATGGCTGTGGGTGTGTGAATTAGGTATATTTTACAGGGTTGAGCTGCTGAAATAAACCATGCAGTGCTATATTTCTTTCAAACGCAGCAGAGCGCTGAATGATGAAACACACGGGGAAAGGCTGTGGTGGGTATTGATGTGTAATGCCCTTGGACCGAAGCCAAGACGGTAAAATGGAATGAAAAGAAAGCAGTCACTCCCCTTTTAAGTCAAGGTTGTACTTTACAGAAGCTATATCTGTCTGTGTTGTCACTGCTACGCTTAGTAAATGTTCTCTGTGTGTGTGTTTGTGTGTGTGTGCTGCAACTATAAAAAAAAAAAACCCCATCTAAATCACATCTGTCTGTTGACTTTGAAGATTCCTCCACCAATTTGCCTGTATTTTTCCAAGGTTGACACTATATGTCATGGCTTATCCATAACTTCTGAGCTACAGGAAGCTGGCTTTTGGCACTTGCTTGTAAACATCCAGAGAATGGGCCCTTAGTGTTCAGGACGCCTGCCAGCTCATAGAAGTGGCAGCTGATCATCCTCAGTTAATAGGCGCTCATAATCCTTTGTGAATGTCTTATGTTGTCCCTGGAGAGGAGTGAGACTAATGCATGTATTTGCAATCAGAATGCATTAAGGGCTGACAGTTTAACTGCTGCCATAACTGTTATAAACCTACCCACTCTTTCTATGTTAAATGGAAGCCTGTAATGAAAACTGAAAACTGTCTTTTTTTGTCTCTAACAACGTCTCTCTTTTGTCTCCCTCGCTGCTGCTTTTAATCGCCACAGGAAGTTGAGGTTAGTGTCTCTTTTGTACTTTTGTGCAAAGCATTGTCTTTGCTCTGACACTTTTTACACCCTTGGTTTCACCTGCATGATAGCTTAGCACTTATACCACATCACTGTTAGTAGTAGTGATTTTTTTTCCCCCTTTCAATCCAGCTCCATTAGTGTGACACAAATATGATTAGAAAAAAATGGCTAAAAAATATAAAATCCAATTCGAGTACAGACAAAGTCAAACACACTCTGAATAAATAATATTAAAATAATTTGAATTGTGGTTCATGAATAGAACATTTTACATCAAAGTTATGTCAAGTGGTTCTACACAACCATGTTAAATAAGTCCTAAGAAACAGTTGACATTTATTTGAGTCATTTATGTTATTTCACTAAAATGCTATGTTTTGGCAGGTTTACCTAATGGCTTTTTAAGTTTCTTAGCATGTTTTTATGTTCACCACAAACCGCTGTGGCCTGGCGTTAGGCAATGAACAACTGGTCGTGCACCTCTTGATTTTCGTAACCTGGCAGGTTGTGCCGCGGCCGCTGCAGCTGCATTGAAGACACGAGTCATCGTGTTGGTTTTTGCTGCCATTTTAATGATATTCTACTACAAAGCTCAGAGATATGCAGATATAAAGTGGGAAGTGTTGCAACAGTTTGAAAACTTTTTGGAAAAACTTTTGAAAGTCTGTGCTTCTGGTTTTGACTTCTTTTCTTCCTATATCAGTCTGAATGCTGACACCTATAGTTCAGGAGAAAACTGCAGCGGCTTCCTGCACCTTAACGGTGGGCATAGTTAGAAGTGACTCTGTTGCGTGCAACTGCTTTTCATAACTCTGTTCAGTAAATCCTACTAAAGAGGCTTCTTTAAAACTAAGAGTTTTGTTGAAATTTCATTTTCTTGAACGAAAGGCATTCTTTAAGAAAAACAGTAGAAAAACAGGTATAAACACTAACACTATCCCTTTACCTCCTCCCTCTGTATACTGTATTTAAGCCTTCAGCTATACTTGTTCAGCTTGACTTGAGAGCTCAGTCTTCGTGTCCCCTGAGCAGAGTAAGACTGAGCTAAACTGAACAGACCTGATCCTCGGGGTCCTCTCTGGGCCTTGTGCCGAGTTGTAACCGCTTAATAGTTGATCCTCTCTGTCCTGACACACAGAGAAATGGGTCAGCATGGATACAGCCTGGGGACGCAGAGTTTTTATTATCGTTCCAGCGCAGTGCCGCCAGGGACACACTCTAAAAAAACAGAGTTGGTTTGCAAATATTCCCTTTGCACCAGTGCAGCAGCTAAGATAGTTCAAGTCCTTTTATGAGATACATTTAAGCTTGCTGAGTCTTATCTTGCACCGTTTACTTTATGTTAGAAGCTACTTCTGCAACAGTGAAGACGAGTTTGGCAGTTCTTTCCTGACCTTGCTTAAAGCTAAGGAAAAACAAATTTGGCTTGAGGCTCACATATTAACTTCTTATAGATATAATGTCACAATGTTGACATTTTTCATGACAGTAACATGAAAGCTTTAGAAAAAGAAACAGTTTTTTTTTATCCTGTTAAAATCTTACGTGCGACTTGTGATGATACATATTTTGCTAATAATGGAGCGCGTTTTTAATACTTTGTAATTTCCTAGCTCACAAAGAGGACATTTAATGCTTTAGTTTTATAAGCTGTGTTGTAATGCTTTTCATCCTGTGGGTCCATGTTATGGCTTTAAGTTTTAGTTTTAGTTCAGCATGACGGGCAGGTCTAAAGTCTAAGTTTTTATCAAAGAACCAGATATTTTCTGTCATAGTTGTGCTGTACTGATTATTCAGCAGAGAGAGCTGCATGCTAATCCAAGCCTTAGCAGCACTCCAACTATGAGTCACGCACAATCCTCTGTGAGAAAAATTAATCAAGTTTTATTTCCAAAACCACAGTATTGCTTCTCCAGTACTGTATTTTCTTTATAAACACTGAAACATTTTGTGGTTTAAAAAGAAAAAAAGAAGAAGAGAATACTTAAATTTCTGTACCCACCCACATTTTGGCTTTTTCAAAAGATTTTTTTTTTTTAACGATTAGATCTGGAGATTTGTAAGGAGACAGTCAGTCAGCCTGATCTCTCCAGGGGAATTCACACTAAATCTGAGACCTTCAGAGCCAAAGTCACCTCCAGAACAAATCCCTGACAGGGAACAGCCTGGAAAGTCTGGCTTGATGATCTCAGGCTGGCTCGTATAAGACTAAAATTTTATTTTATTATGAAATAAGAGAAGCGTAAACTCTCAAGAGAAATAAACAAATATATTATTATCCCAGAGTCTGAAAAAAAGGCTGATTTAATTTTTTAAATTAAGAGCAAGCTTGTTACTGAATTTGTTAGGGTTTAGTTTTTTACCAAACCTGTACCTAGGGACAGCAAAATGGATATAAAATAGATACCACAGCAGTGCAACATGTGGAGCCAGATAATAAAAATATGCAGAATTTGACTGGATGTTGTGCTTTTGACTTGCAATAATATATAGAGTATAAAAGAACGTCATCAGCTAAAAAGTACAATTTAAATAGCAGTGGTAATAAACAATAACCTCATGGTGAAACCACTGGGTTTTTGGGCCTTAGGCAAACTCTTTCTAGTTATTATTATTTATTACTTTTAAACTCAGGGCTAAGGAGCTCCCAAGGTTTTGTTGGCACCATTATTTACTTTTAGCATCTTTACTCTCTCTTTTCAATTACAATTAACATGAATGAGATGAATGTATTTGATTTAAAGTGCCATTCGAGTTTCCATATAATTATGCATTTCTCCTATCTTCCCTGATTATTTCTATCATTCTGAATTTTAATTAAGCCTCTAAAAGTCCAAGAGCAAATCTCCTTTATGGTGTTGCCTGGAATAAATTATTAAAGCCATTAATGCAAATATGTTTTTTCCTTGCAGGATGACTACATCAAAAACATGGAGGAGAACGTTGGTTCTGATGAAAGTAAGTCATAAAAAACTGATTTTATCTGATTGGAAAGGATTGTCTTTGAAGAGCTGAGGATTGATGAGTGGTTTCATTTAAAGCCTATTGTCTATTTCAGCTTATGTGTATGGTAAAGTACAGCATTCAGAGACAATTTTCACAGCTCAATACTTCATATTGAAATAATGAAAAGCTAAGTGCTCTTTGCCTTTATCCATCTCCTTTAGACAATGAAATGGTGCAGCACACGTTATCAAAGCGCCAACTTCTTCTTTTAACTGCGACAGTTGTCTGAGGTCATCCAGCTCGTGGTGAGCGCTGGTGTGAGGTGTCAGAGATTGTGAAGGGTGAGAACACAGTTGTGATTCAGGAAAGGAGAGACCGAGCCTTCAGTCAGATCCATTAGTTTGAAAAGCCTGCTGTAATTGCTTTTGTTGCTGAGGGCTCAACTCAGAACTCCCACCAGGCTCCATTTTTCTCCGTGGGGTCTGTTCCTAGCTGAGAAAAGAACTTTAGCTGTGGAGGTGGAATAGACAATTTGAACATGAAGTTCAGTTGTGTAATGTTTCAGTTAAACGCTGTTTTGTTTTTTTCTCATAAAAGACTCCTTTCCTCCGGAAAGATGTTATAATCTTTGATATTTCATAAGATCATTGGGGAATTGCACATTAGGGAAAACAGTGGTTGGAGACTACGGCACGTATTATTGCAACCGTGTGAAATGAACTTGTGATCTCACTGCCTTTTAAATAGTTCCTTTAAAGGGGACCAAGTCTAAAACCTCTTGCTTTTTTCAAATTGACTTTGGTATGTCAAAATAGCAATAAAAAAGCAATAAGATGGAGTCTGTCTGCTATTAGTTCATAATTGGATGGGATCAAGTTAATAATTAATTACAAGGTCTTTGTTATATACGGAGATTAACTATGTAAATCAGGGGAAAAAAGCTGCACTGATTCATCCAAGTGTTTTGAAACTTTACTAACATTAATCTGATTTCTCTAAAAAATTTCAGGCAGAGAGATTATTTTTAAGCAATAAACAACATAAATGTGTAATATAGGCCATATTTCTAAGTCATATTTTTGAAGAATATTAAAGTGTTGCTCAGTAAACAGGTCATTTCTTGAAATTAATATGTCAAGGTTTATGATTCATTGATGTTTTGTCCAAATGTTATTCATTGTCATCCATAAGTCAACCATTGCTATGTCAGGTTGTATCTGCCTGACTTTTAAGTTTAAATCACAGCAAATTAGGTTCCTGTGCTTGTTTTAACAAAGCAGTCACTCTCATCTTAGCATGCAGTAACGAGGAATCCCTTTAAGAAGGTCAGGGGAATAAAGTGCGGTATGAATCATTTCACAGGTCAGGGTATATGTGCACTAATCATACACGCGCTTGCTAATTAGCAGCTCCTAACAATGTGTTCTAGCTGCAAGGTGAGAGTGGGAGGTTGGGTTGTAATGCCACACCCACACTTCCTCTAAGGAAGAAGATGTGAGAAGAAGCAGCTGGAGATGTTATCCCAGTCATCTGTTCTTAGCCTACAACAAGGGGAATAACTAATGTAATCTCAAGAAAACGCCTCGCTTGCTGTAGTGTGGGCGACTTCTATTTGAATACCATTGATTTCATCCCCATCACAACTCCCTTTGGGACTAATTCTGCAGACTTAATTGATCAGAGCTCTCTTCATTGCAAATTCAACAAGACAGCAAAGAACTCCAAGAAGGTGTACCTGCAAGCCCTGGGTAGAACAAAGGACCTAACCGGAGACTTTAGACACCTCTGGTGCCTTTTTAAGTGAGCCAATTGAGACATCAACTCAGCTCCACAGACTGCTCTTTATTCAAGGGCAGTTTTGAAACAATAAGCTGCCCACTCGCTGACTCTGATTTAACAGAGGAGCCTCATATTCAACCTTTATTTATGCTGAACAATTAGACTACTTTTGTCCCTTTACTGAAGCATTTTACTAATTAGATTAAGAAAAAAAAAAGAAAAAAAGGTGGCTGTGATTACACGTCAACGTGTACAACCTCAGGAAACTGTTCGAGCATAATGTGTTGTCAAAGAAAACAGAGGTGAACTTGTGGTTTGCATCCTGTGATGATCGTGAGAAAATAAACGTAGCTGCAAATTGCTCTAACTTGGCAATTAAAACTCAGAACATGAAAGAGTCTTCTAAAATGAACTTAAATAGAAATCCACCGAAACGGGACAGTCTCTCTCATGATTTACTGTTTCATGCTTTAAATGTCCGGCAGCCCAGTAACACACTCTCTGCAGATTTCATTTTTTCCCCAGAACCGCTAAGGTACTTTATTAAATGTAAAAGTAATGGATGATGACAGCTTTTGATTGATGAGCCTGTCCAACTGCAAGGCGCCATACTCGGTGAAGAATTCAAATGCGAGCGCAGACAACAGCGGTGACGCTAATCGTGGATAAGAAAGCAGCTGGAATGGTTTTGATTGCGGTGTAATAATAATAATAATAATCTCTGATAGATTGCACGGGGGCTCAGTGCAGTTGCGTCGCTTTTGTTGACATGATTATAGGAGGATTTAAAACCCATCATGGCTCTATCACATCCTGGCCCTGAACTGAATTCTCGATGCAGCATATTCTAAACAAAACGAGTAGAGCTGGAAAACCTACTTGAGCTTCACTGCAAATTAAATCTAGTGTTTAAATTTCATTTTTCACATGTGGGAGTTGTATATGAGCGCCGTATGACAGATGTAGATGTGTGTGATTTTTTTTAGCTGCTGCTTCGAGGCAGTTACACAGCTAGATATATGCTAATTTTGCACAAGGGGAAATGCATTTTGCTCAGGTCAGTGCCATTTTTAAAGACATGACAATAAATAACAGGAGAACTACAAAAGGTTTTCATAAGGACTTGACACTTGACATATGAGCGGGTTGCACATCATTATCTGAAACAATACCATTATCTTCCGGGCTGTGCTTCTGTAAGGAAATGCAGCGAAGTAGTGTGTGACACAGTTTTAGGTCATGGAAATCATTCACCAAGTTCATTTGTTTCCTCGCAACCTTGTTTAAGATGAATCCACCAGCTACTTTAAAACTGCTAGAGTCAGCATTTATATAGTAACAATGATTTTGTGAAATGTGACACTGTCATTGTAAATTTCCGCCTATTCCATCAGTATGTGGGGCATTTTAGCATATATCAGATCTTTATGTTGTTTTGTAGCCTGCAACTCTGTTTTGCTTTGCTGTTACTGATGTTGTTTACCAGATGCCACAGCAGCCAGCTGTTCTCGGGAAAAAGGCTCTTTGTAAACCCTCGTTACATTATTTTTCACCAAATGGGAGGCGGACAAATTTGGCAATTAGCTGGTAAACATAGTGGAGCTCTAGGTGGCCAGACCTAAAAATTCAGCTGTTTCTCTCACAAATTGGTTGAGACCAAAAGGGACCTAAAAGACAAGTAAATATTGCACGACTCTGGGTGTGCTAATGTTGTGCTGTGTATGCTGGATGTGCAATTAACCTTCATCCTATCAACATATTTAACATACATGAGCTAACAACTGGGTGCCTGAGCACCCCAAGAATAATTTATTGCAAGAAGCAATATAATAGCAAAATTATAATAATAGCAAAACTTATTTTATGTTCAAATCCCTCATCTGTCTTTCTGTGTGGAGTTTGCATGTTCTCCCCTTCTATGCATGGGTTCTCTCAGAATACTCTGGCTTTCTCTCACAGTCCAGAGGCGTTAGGTTAAGTAGTGATTCTAAATTGGCTGTTGGTGTGAATGTGACCATGAATGAGGAGGTCTCCGTGTTTCTCACGGCACAGTCCTCTGACACCAGTGGCAGTCGTAGCCTGTTTGGCGCCCCGGGCGAACACTGTCCGCACCACAGCTCATGACCATATCTGAGGGTAGACACGTAGATTAGCCATTAAATAAACATATTTGCATTTATGCACAGCTCTCTTTTCACTGTAACAGGTTGGTACAGCATCTGAATCTCTCAGACAGCAGTTCTAGCCAGAGAGGTGATGCGATGCTTGAGCTGCAAAACATGGAAGACAGGGTGGACGACCTCTGTCTCTTGGTGGGGGGGGGTGAAGACATGGTGAGGATGGTGTTTAGACCGTTAACAGATGGAATACCAGTAACAAAATCAAGCTGGATGTGGGACCAGGGACGTCTCAGAATAGGGAGGGGCTGAAGATGCCCTGCAGAAAGTTGGGTGGAGGCCTCAGTCCGGGCACAGACCTCACAAGCAGAAACAATCTCATGGACATCTGACCCACTGAGTGCCACCAGAGGACGCGTCGGAGGAGTTGGAGGGTCATATTTGGGTCAGGATGCCCCGAGAGCAGGGAGAAGTGTGCAAAGCCTCCTGACGACTTTGGGAGGGAACGACCAGCAGGAGTTTTAGAAGGTGCTGGTTCAGCAGACAGGGCAGCACAAATGGTGGAGTGGGAAAACTGTCTGGAGAGCGCTTCCACCTTAGCGTTTTTGGAACCAGGACAATAGGCAGGATGAAAGTTGTAGGATTAAAAAAAAAAAGAGCCTAAAGAGCCTGTGTGGGATTGAGTTGCTTGGCTGTTTGAATGTGTATCAAATTCTGATGGTTGGTCAAAATTAGGAATGGTTCTTTTGCCCCAAGAAGCCAGTGCTGCCACTCCTCCAAGGCCCACTTGATGGCCAGCAGCTCCCGATCCCTGACGCCATCTTGGTAGACCGGAGGAATCTTATAGAGAATGGACTCCGGAGCGGGCGTTCTGTGGGAAATTTTTTGGTCTTGGGAATGAGACAACAATACAGACAGCTGGGACCCCGGCCCAGGATTTGACAAGACAACAAAGAGATGTGGGGGCCATGTCGAAGAACTGCTGGAATTAACAACTGCTCCTCCAGAGAAGGGAGGAGACGGAGGAGCTGTAGATCTTTGGAGCTGGAGGGGTTTAAAATCTGAGTATATTGCGCCCTTAACCCACAATCTATGGGGTATGCTTAGTAATTCTGTCCATAAATATTAAGAACACAATCGAAAAAGAATCAAAACCCACCAAAACCCACTATGAACCAAACTTTTTACTGTTAATCTCAATCAAGCTCTTACTACGATCATACATGGATCAGAAATGACTAAAACCACATTACAGTCAGTTATATCACACAATTTGCAGGGCATGCTGCCATGTGACAGGAGGAGCAAACAGTTGCTATCCTCCTGTCTGTTTTTGGAGTAAAGGTAACACTTTTTAAAGTAGATTTTCCAGCTGAGCAGTGAACAGTCACAACAGCAGGTGGAGTTTTCCTCACTCCAAGGAGGGTCATTGCTGCTTGGTTTGGGGCTTGCAGTGTAGCAGAAAAGCTCTCCTTCCCATGTGTGGCATGACCAGGGTATGTCCCAGCTGTCTCACGTAGATTCAGCAATGACTCCAATGTTCTGATAACTTCCAGGCTTTTGAACAGAGTCCCCCCAAAACAGAAAGCGTTATGAAATCAATAGGAACAAACTGAAAAATTGGGACAATTTATAAAAAACAACACACATTTTGAGATATGACAAAAGATAAACCTCTGTGGTCTACATGGAACCCAGTCGGTTAAGAAATCACACTAAATGGTAAGATATATATATATATATATATATATATATATATATTTGTATAATATATAAGCATTAAAAGCTTGCTTCTGTTACCCCAAAGACTCCAAAAATACATTATTATATCTTTCATAAGCTTTTTCATAATTTTACAACTATCTAACTTGAAAATTCCTTCCTCTCTTTGCTAACATAAATCCTGTCACTTTTTCACAAACACGAGACTCTTATTACGGTAAATCTCCTTCTGTTATACGGTTTGCAGGTGTAGTTTAGTAAAAAGAAAGTAGATCCTACACAAAACTGGTCATAACATGGCTGGTGACTTTTTTATTGTTCTTTTTTCTGGTTGTTGATGTGTTTTAGTTTTTTTTTGTTTTGTTTTTTATTACCCTGATCATGATTTCTCAAAAAAAACCAAAAAAAAACAGCCATAGGTGCCAAATGTATGTGCCACTTATTTAGATTGTAAAAGAAAGGGAACATGTCTCCAGAACTGAATAACTTAAAACAAAAAAATCTAAATGGCAAAAATTGCACTGCAGGTCAAATGAAAGATATTTAGATATTCTGTGTGCACCTGTTCAACTGCTGGTTAACGTAAATATCGAATCATCCAGTAACATGGCAGCAAATCAATGCATTCAGAGGAGAACTGCAAGACTGCTTTGAGCTGACATGTTTGAGCAGACTCAAATAGCTAATTGTTACAACCGAGGGATGCTGAAGGGGCTACTATTTGCGCCACACAATTTGTGTGTGTTTTCTAGTGGTTTTTGTTGTTTTTTTGGTATCTCCTACCAAACATTTAGCTGGTGCAATGCATGGTTCACTGCAAAGCCCATAGCTGTGGTTTCAGGTGCTTTCAGGTCATAGTGAATAACTCAGATGCTGAGTGGGAACAGTTTATGGTATATTACACCAGTAAAACAAACCAAATTCTGCTTCCTGCCTCCATGAAAGTTTACTGATAGTAACCACTCAGCAAATACACAGTGACAGATGATGTAAGACAAACCAGACAAAGCCTGGGGAAAACTTGAATGATGACTTGTGCTAAGGAGAGCTGATGTGACACATTGAGTCATACTGAAGATATTAGATAGCTTCGCTTTTTTTTCTTTATTGTCAAGAAATAGTCAAAATGATATATGGGGTGACAGATTGGGGTGAATTTTGTTGAGGTTTTATGTCCTAAATCAAAAGAGAGGTTGGAGACAAATGTACTATCAGCAGTAGAGTCTGTCTATTATTCAGCTGCTGGGGTTAAATAAAATGACAGAGCAGACTACCTGTTGGACCAGATGAAGCGAATAAAAGTCAAGTGGTCACAAAAAGTGTTATATGGAATGACAGAAAGTTTATGAGCTTTCGCTGCTGACTGAGTCTTGCTATCTGTCTTCGGGCTTCTCTGCTGAATCTAAATGCTATGTCATGAATTTCCACTCAGCAGAAGAACAGTTTGGACGAATTGGTTTGTAATTCAGTTAAGACAAACAGCAAAAATAATACCAGCCCTATCCCACTTGTATTCATTTTCTTTTCTTTTTGGCTATTTACAAGTTGTTGCCCTTTGAAATGATAATGCGTCTGAAATCCTGCTCTACTTTGAGGTTAGTTTTTGTTTTATCGACTTCTGTTGCTCGAGGGAGTTTTACAGAACGGCAGAGTATGTAATCTGGAGTCCTGTGAAGATGAACCAGGGGGATTTTTCTCCTCGTGTTTTAGATTCTACTCCACCTGCAAGTAAATTTGTTTTTATGCAAAGTAATATGTAACAAAACATTCATTCAGTTAGGAAAATCTCAAAATTAAACTTGTAAAAATATGCCCCACACTCCTAAGCATATTAATGAATACAAATGTTTATTCTGCAAGTGTCTCCATATCATTTCAGTCGCACATGTATGTAACAGCCAGTGCTTTTTTCTGTTGTTTTTTTTTTCTAAACCGTGTGTGGTACAATATGACACCAACACAACATGATCATGCCCAGCTGGGATGGAGTGACTAATGCCTTTCAGCTCATTTGGGCCACTGAAAAAACATCTCGGAAAAAAAACATCAAATTACTGTTTTAGAAATTCTTAGAGCCACACCAAAAAGTAATCAAATGTCTTCATCTAATTTGTTGTCAACTAGAATTAAACACAGAAAAAATATGTTTTTTATTTAAAAAGGGGGAGCATGACCCAGGTCTTTAATCTAGACATTGTGTTTTATATATATCTGGCTTATATCTTGCATTGTTTAAACAAATTCATCCCACCAAACACAAGCCAATATAAATGCCTCACATGTAGCAATACTGCAATCTTCCCAGGAGCAAGGAAAAAATCCCTCCCAGGGCTGGACTGTGCTGATTCCTCAGTCAGACCTAAGTTAGTCTGTTAAATATTAAAGTTCATGACTGTAGAGAAAGACAGTCATGAAAATGTATGGTTTGTTTCAAAGGTTGCCAGGAGAGCTTACGTATGAAAAGTTGTATCTGAACAAATCATATGTCCATAAAACGTCTGGAACAATGTTCTTTGGACACATGAGACCAAAATGGAGATGTTTGGCCATAATGCACAGTTGTGTTAGGCAAAAACAAGCAAATCAACACCTCATACCAAATATCAAGCATGGTGGTGGAGGTGTGATGATTTGGGCTTCTTTTGCAGCCACAGAACCTGGACACCTTGGACATTATGCTCTTTACATACTACTGAAATGGGTTATATCTTGCAGGTTTTACACATCCCATTCATCCCACTAAATATAAAAGCTTCAGATATAGCTTTTACTCTCACATCTTGTGACTGGATTGGCATTTTAATGGCATTTGGAGTCACTGAGTCGATCATGAACTCCTCTGTGAGGCTGTCTGTCCAACAGCTAAAGTTCGGTGCAAATTAGGCAGCAGGAAACGATCCTACGCACAGCAGCAAATTTAACAGAATGACTCAAAAATAAAACAGTCAAGGAGTTGCAATCCAGATCTCAACCTGATTGAAACACAGTGGCAGAACGTTAAGAGAGCTGAGCCTAAACGATCCCTGCAAACCTCAATGAATTGACACAATATAGTAAAGAAGAGTGGGCCTAAAACTCCCCAACAATGATATAAGAGACTGATAAATACAGAACATCACTACTTCAAATTATTGCTGCTAAAGGTGGTTGTACGTAGAATCATTAGATGTACCTGGTTTTCAAAGGACCCTATGCAGTGTGAAAAACTCTTTTATATGACTGCATCTCCTGAAAAATAACAACAACAAAATAATAATAATAATAATAAGCCAATAGGACCAAACACATTTTCTCTGTAACAGACCGTACATTGTGGAACAAAGGCCTGTGGAGGACAAGCTAACACAAAAGTGCTGCCAGACTCTATTTTTTATTAAGTACTGTCAGCAGCTTGGTCTCCTGCATGGTCTTATAGTACAAAAACACCACAGGCAGACAGTATTTCTAGATTCTCTGTGAGTTGTCTTGTCATCCACTGATTCTATAAAAGTACAATGTTCCCTCATACTTCCCTAGCATCTAAGTATTACCTAGTCGTGGGATTTGCAGGAATCTGGCTGGCAGCCACCTTGTATGTTGACCGTGTTGACTACAAAGCAGCTGCTCGAAGCTGACTCAGGATTTCACAACTTAAATTTCTCCTAGCGACTGCCGACTGCCGCTTGCCACTCACTCTTAAATTTATCTGTGCCTTTGAGTTTTCCCAGCTCGCTCCGGCAAGGCGTTAAATGGACTGGGACGGTGTGACATCCACTTTCGGATGGCATTGACCATTGGCTCAGAAAGGTGGAGGACACAGTTCTATTTCCATCTCAGTCTATTAGAGGGAAGGAGACTGGCGTCGAACAATTCAACTCCCTGAAGATAGAAGGAGACATAAAGGGAGACAGCGTGCGGAGGGGAAAGAGGATAGAAAGAATGGGAACGTGGAAGACAAAGATGGAGTGTGTATTTCTGCGTGAGAGAGAAAAGGCAAGCTGGGGAGAGACAGTGATAGGTTGACATGGGGGAAGTGAGATGTGACAAGCTGAGAGAAAGAGATGCTCAATCAGTGCTGTCAGGTTTTCTCGCAATCACAGACAGCCTGCAGTTGGAGACTGCAGGCAGTACTATTGATGATAGGCTGCCTAATGACAGCTAGGCGCCCAGCAGTGCTGACTAAATAATCAATGGACTCATTTGTTCACACTGGTGGAATATTTTTAAATACACATTTCATGATTTTTATTGTATACGCCTGTGTCAGAGAGAGGTTTGTGAGAATGGATCATTTTAAATGGCGCAAGAACACAGAACTTGATTAAAGCAGCTTTCTCTTTTTGTGGGGTTGCAGTGTTTGGTATAAATCTACTGAAGGCATGCTCCTTGTCAAAAGCAACAAAAACAGCCGGTAGCTCTCCATTTGTCTGCTGTAGGTGACCGAAATAGAGAATGAAACTGCAACACCTTAGGTGTGAACGACACCATTGGATTTTCACTCTTCGTGTTTTTGTGTTTGCAGCCCTGGACACCACCAAGGATCCGTGCCAGAATGTGAAGTGCAGTCGCCATAAGGTGTGCATTGCTCAGGGCTACCAGAGGGCCATGTGTGTCAATCGCAAAAAACTGGAGCACAGGTAGGAGGAGCTGCAGAGCTTCGATGCTTTTCTTTTTTTTTTCCAAACGTGTCGTAGATTTTCAAGTGGACAGGATAGTGTCAGCAGTTAAAAGCACTAGAATTATCAGTTGGAGAGTTAATGAATAAAAAGTAGCTTTTATATAATGTTTGAAAAATTCATGGTTAAATAGGCCATCTACCAATCTTTTACTGTCTTACTCTGCGTTGTTGCTGTTGTTTTTGGACTTTCTTCCAATGTTCTCAGATTAAATTCTGTAGGTTTCGGTGTACATAGGTCATTTGTAAATCACTATCACCTTAATTTTATTGGCTTGAAAAAGGGCTATGTAAATAAAGCTTTATTTATTGGCTAATTGATTGGCTAACAAATTTAAGAGGGCTGTGAAGTGCCATGAGTGGAGCTTAAACTCTCCTGCTGAGCAAGCTCTAGTTAGAAATGGCTCAGGACTTCGGGTTGAAGATTCACACAAGAGAAAGTGACAGAATGTCCAGGAAGTGTATAAAGTTGAGTGAGAATATGTATTAATACTTGTAACGTCAAGACTTTCTTGGTGGAAATGACTAAAACCTGGGCAGCTGGTGAGTGGGAGAAGAGATGAATAAGAGCAGGTTAAGAAAACAAGTTTTCAGCTCAGACTCATGTGTTGCTGCCGTTTGAAAGAATTCTCAAGCCCACTGAAGATACTTTTAAAAGTTGTTTTCATTCCCCACTGCAACACTGACATGTAGAAAACAATCTATGAGTTACAACTTTTAAATGGAAATAAACATCCTCTGTGTTGTTTAGCAAAAGTGTTTTTCTTTTTATGTCTCAAACAGCTTTAATGACATTTATATTTTGCACTGCTTTAGAACAGGAAAGTCAAAACTGGCCTGGTAAGACTCCGGCCAATTGGATGACTTTGGAAAAGGAAGGCGGGCATACATTTTGGAATTTTAACTGTGTTTTTATAGGTTTTTACAGCTTTTCTTACTGATAAAGACCTTCCCCGTGGCCAATTTCACTACAGTATAGAATGAATAGATAAACAAATGATGGAAAAGTTAGTTTTTCACTATCGATTATAGAAATTTATGGGATTGCTTTTTCTTGTACACTGCCTACAATGGAATATTTGGCTCATTTAGGCAATAAGCTATGAGAACTTTTAAAGTAATTTCACACATTTATTTCTTACAATTAAAGTTGTGCTGATAGATTATTTCAGTTACTACAGCAGCATTTCTTTATCATTAAGAAAAACTGAGACATTATGTTGAAATTGCATATTGAGATATCTCAAGGATTAAATGTGTAGTTTAATGACTTTTACAATAACAGAAAGGGGAGTTTCACTGGCCCAGATCAACGTGAGCACTATGTGGTCCTCAATGTGCTTTATGAAAGTCGCCATGGAGATAATACCAGAATATGAAGCAAAAGGAGAAAGATGGTTTGCGCTGAAGCTCTGAAATTAGAGATATTAGTAGATATATTAAAGAAAAAATGGCAAGAGCTGATCTTTTAAATGGACCCGTGTTGTCCTTTTCTAAATCAGTACGAGATACTTTTGTCACATATTTCAGAGCACTATATGCTACATATAATAATAGTCGTGACTTATCTTACATGCACATCTGACTGACAGAGCACGTAGCTGCAGTTGGTTCAACATTAGCCACTTGTATTTGTAATATTGCGTTATGGAGCTGAAAGACGAGATCTTTTAATCTTTTTTTGTACCAGATACTTTGATCAAAAGCAGTCCTAGGGACAATTTTGTAATTTTGGCAATATAGTGATGTGTCAGTAGGGTTTATATTCTGATTTCAAATGTTGCCCTCTGCACAAAGACCCTTTAGTTGTCTGTGAGAAACAGTGAGAAGCATTTATCTGTTCTCTCACCCATTCATTCCACTTTCTCTGAAAAACAAATGAGCAGAGTTGCAGGCTGAAAAGAATTAATGGAGTGAATTATTACTACCTGCAAAGTCTATCTGCAGCGACAGGCATTTATCTTTTTCAATAAAGTGCTTCATTTACAGAGTCACTCCAGAGACGATAGAGACTGTGTCGAATAATGGGTAATAAGCAGGAATGCAACCGCACTAAACCGTCCTAGCATCATTAAGTAGCAGCCGCAGAAGTCGTACAGCAGGCCCTGTGCTTGTGCCCGCCAAACATGAAGTCAATCAATGTGTGAGGACAAAGCAACCGAGGGGGATTTCATGAACGGCGCATTCAAATATTAACAGGCACATTATGACTTTCTTTTTTTTTTTTTTTTTTTTTTTGTGTCCCGTTTGGATCTTTAGCCATCAGAATTGTTGTCTTAAGGCCAAGAAAGATGCCAAGCGGATTTATTTTACCAAGTGGATCATCATGGCCTTGCCATATTGGTCCATTTGATTGACCTTTATTATAATTATGTATTTATTTTATTTTCGGTTGCTACAAACGGGACAGACGTGACTGGGGGATAGGACAGGGAGAAAGAATGAAAGAAAGAGAGGGAGAGAAAGAAAACCAAAGGGGAGAAGAGACGGTGAGAAGGGGGGGAAGAAAGGAAAAAACAAACAAACAAACAAACAAAACGCCTGGATCACCTGTATGGAGAAAAAAAACAGAAGAGAAAGCAAACAACAAAGAACAACATAATAAAAACAGCACCATCACAATAAACTAGCTAGCAGTAGATAACAGTAGATACTAAATAATAAACGATATTGTGCCGCACGCAAGATAGACAGCGCACAATGTGCTTTGAGGCAGCAGCCAAGAAAGGTGTAGTCCGCGTCTGTGAACACCCGTGTGTACACCTGTGTGCATACCTGTGTGGATCAGCATGCTTGTATTCCAAAGGTTTCTCCATGTAACGATCTGCTAGGGAGTGTGGGGAGCCATAGCCCCGTCCACCAGGGTATGAAGCAGGTATGGAGGAGATCCAGGCCCCAGAGTACAAGGACCCGAGGAGGACCACCAAAGGGGGGGGGAACCGTGCCACCCTCCTGGGAAGAGCTGAGTAGAGCCCCAAACGAGAGGTCACCCCGCAGCTACGGAGCAGAGGCCAGAGGGGGTTGCAGTGGCGTGCCCGCGGGCTCCGCCGGCAGCCAGCTGTGCCAGAGAGGACCGAGCTTCAGGCCCAGAGGCCAGAGGCCTGAGGGCATCCCACCCCCCGGAAGGAGCCCAGCCGGGCCACAGGCGCCCGGCCCCGCCAATCGGCCACCAGGAGTGAGCCGGTACATGCATGAGCGCCCAGCCCCAGATGACAAGGACCACCAACACACCAATGTCTAAGGGCATCAGCCACCGGCAGGGAGTGTGGTGAGGGGAGATAGGCCTCCGTACTTTAGAGGGCCTGAGATGTACCCAGAGAGGTTGAGTCTAAGACCCAACCTGACATATAGACACAGACAAACAGGCACACGCGGACACAGACGTGCATTCCCACCCCCATATGCACAACCAAATACTCGGCACTCACCCAACGTGTAGACAGACACAAATAGACACTGCACAGACAGTCGCACTCCCCAAACATACTCTATATCCCAGGTCCAGGTACCCCCGCCCCCAGAGGGGCAAGCCGCACCTAGACCCAGGAGATGTAACCCTTCTCTCTGGGGTGGAGGCAAGCGGACCACCTCCTTATCTGCAGTAGCAGGGAGGCCCCGCATCCCAGACCCCAGTCTGACGGCCAGCACCTCCTCCCAGCCCCCCAGCCCTGACGGCTAACAGAACCGGGGTGAGTGAAGACCTCAAACCTCCCTACGCCTGCTCATATGTAATGTTGTTGTGTGCTGTTCTAAAGTGCATTTAAAACTCAGGAGAGCATGGTACTAGCTTCCTCTCAGAGAGCAGCACGGCTCCTCCCGAAAACCCTCAATGTCTAAATGCATTTAAAATTGAGGGTAGGGCACCAGCGCCAGAGGTGGGTTGGAGTACAACGACCATCCTCTGGATGCTGTAAAACGTGCCCACCCCCAAGGCCCTATATGTATGTGTTATGTGAGAGTGTGAGTAATGTGGATGTCTAGGTTGCAGAATAAAATTGAGGCACAGGCGGCCAGAAGGGGACAGAGGGGGAGTGCCTCCCCTGCACCCTGGTGACATACCTGCACCCCAAGCCCTGCGTGTGTGGGTGGGTGTGGTAGAGCGGGAATAGGGAGGCAGCTGAGGATGGGGAGGGAAGAAAGGGAGGGGCAAGCGGCCCCTCCCTGGGGCCAGCTCCCCCGCTGACCCCAGTAGGCACCCCCACGCTCTGGAACCCACCAGGGCAAGGAGGCCCAGGCCCATCCGGACCGGGGCCCGCAGCAGCAGCACTGCCCAGCCCCACAGAGCACATTATGACTTTCTAGCAGTTATAATGAAAAGCGCCTTGTGGTGTTTTGTAGCTTGCAGGATGTATTAAATGAGACAGAGTTGTAATGAAAACAGCTTGTTACAGAAGATTTGTAGCTATGTGTTTGACCTGTACAAGCCGGCAAATATTATAGGGCCAATTCATCCAAATTAGAAAACATATTCACTCACTCTTTCAGATTTATAACATCTATGCAGAAAATTTCTGTTTCTTTTAACAAGGATCTCAGAAGTTTGCCCCTGAGCTTTCTGGAATGGAATTTGTTTTGTGTTGTTCACAACTTTGAGAAATTCCACTTAATGCATTCAGCAGCAGCTGCTGCTACATTACATTTCACACACTGTGAAGACTCTGTTGTCCAAGGGAGTTCAAATGCATTCAAACTTAATAGAAATAAGACCTGAGCAAGAGGAATCTGCGGTTGCTGACAATCCTTTTCCAATTTTCATCAAGCACCTAAATCAGATAAAAATGTAGTTGCTTGAAATGTTTTGTTCAAAAAGTAAATACCTCCAGTGAAATACTATGAAAAAGCCATACTTTGAGTTTAAAGCTACTTAACTTTTAGTTTAGCTGTAATTATATGATAGATAAAGTATCATACAGTAGAGGCTGACTAACTTATTGGCCACTACTACCTCTTTGCTGATCTTTTTTATATGCATTTGTAGCAGCCGATAAATCAGAAGAAGAAACACCCTTCAACCTTGTTATGAGTTTGCCCACCAGAGGGCACTCTTGTTAGCAACCTGTTTAGAAAGCCACAAATACAACAACCAGCTGGTCCCAGCAGTCCAGTAGAGCAGCGGTCCCCAACCTTTTTTGCGCCAGGGACCGGTTTATGCCCGACAATATTTTCACAGACCGGCCTTTAAGGTGTCGTGGATAAATACAACAAAACAAAACGAGTACCGGTACCGAAAAAAAGAAGATTTATTCATAACACACGTGAAAAGACCCAGGAAAACCGAGTTAACGATAAAAACGATAACAAAATAATGCTGAAAACCGATAAAAACCCTGAAAACCATACATTTCACACCTGAGCCTCAACTCTCGCGGCCCGGTACCAAATGACTCACGGACCGGTACCGGTCCGAGGCCCGCTGCAGTAGAGGATAAATGAGTAAATAAATAACCAGACTTAACACATTTTTTAAAAAATCTGTTTATATTTTGTGTGTCTGAAAGAAAAGTATTGGCTACTATATAGAAATATTGGATTTTAAACAGACGTCTGGAATTCACCTCAAAACTGCTATCTTCGGTGATAGTTTATGATTGACTAAAAATGAATAGCTGTGAAAGTAATGGCATCAACTTCAGCTGTACATGTAAGATTTTCTAAGAGCAACATGGCAGTCAAACAATCCAGAATTGGAATCTAAGAGAGAATTGCCCCAGATCACTACTTCCAGAGTGAGGGAAAAGGCTTTTTAATGCTTTACTTTTGGACAAACATGAAGATGTTTCTTTTATCTGATGTGACTGCTGATTCTGTGTATATGCATTTTTATGTCCTGACCAATGAAATTAAAGTAGATTTAGATAGTGCTTTATAATATCTGCCCCAAAAGTGCTCAGATTTGTTTCAAGATGGTGAGATTTCCAGAAAGACTTTAATTTGATCCTCAGAATGTTAGCGTGCCATGCTAGCATTTAGCTCCAACTACTCGGTTAGTGAACTGTGGCTACTCCCAACTTGTGTTCTTAGAGTCAGAAATGGACGGATACCTCTGATATATTATTTTTTTTTGCGTTGGATTTCAGAGGCAAACAGTCAGGGCAGATGGAGATGCACGAAGGCAGCTGCAAGCCTTGTCCTGTGGCTGCCTCCTCACCTGTGTGTGGCTCTGATGGACATAACTACGCTTCAGAGGTAAAAGCACCCACTCAACATAATTGCTTTATTTATTTTTGCTTTATTACCAAAAACATGCACCATAAAAATCCTGAAAAGAAATGGAAAATGGACGTGATATAATTTTAAATAATGAGATGAGGCCAGTCAAGCCCTGTTTCCTGCTACACTGACATATACGTGGGTGAAGCAGGGCAGCACAATTCATCACTGTTAGCAGGAGGATGAGTGCAAAGGCACAATGTGGCCAAGTGATTAATGACTGAAGTCGCTTTGAGCGCATCACTGTATACTGGCCAGTGCCAGGAAACTTTATTGATTTATGTATAGTTTTTAATTTTGACCTTGCATGAAAAGACAGCAAAAAAATGACAACTCAATTTTGCTGTGTTTCTCTAAGTGCAGTGTCTCATCTGAATGACCAATCTCTTTTCCTGCGGTCACCCCCATAAATATTTTAACTGCATCCTCCTCTCTCGCTCTGTCTGTTTCTCTCCTTACAGTGCAAGCTGGAGCAGCAGGCTTGCCTCACAGGCAAAGACCTGAGCGTCATGTGCTCCGGATTTTGCCCTTGCTCCACAGCCTCCGTTTCCATAACGAATGCCGACACAAAGCACGGCAAGTGTCTTTTCTTCACCTCCTTCGTGTTTGTGCATTTCAATTTTGGGAGCCAGCATCATCGCTGTCAATCTTCGTGAGTCAATAATTCAAAAAAGGAAAGTTATGATGCACTGTTGGCCACACACGCATTCTTCTTTACGGATAGGCCTCACAGAACAGCTCAGCCCGATGCTTGCTCAATATTTGGCATCAATACTCACCAATTTCAGAGATTACTGTTAGCTGAAATCCCCCTCCCCCCCCAACCCCGTGGTTAAACTGGTCTTTCAATCATGTACTAATTAATTATTTAGAGTGTACACTATCTATGATTGCAGCCAAACAGTATTGATTGTCTAGATTCTTGGGCATGTGAAAATGCCGATTGATCCAACGAATGAAATGTTACTCCTGCTTTTCGTCTGTAGTCTTGAGTGAGTGCTTAGCTACTGAGAGTGAATTTCTGTTGGATAGCAGCAATTTGCGGCCACAGAGTTAATTGCGAAATAATGTTTTCTTTGATTAGCACATCACGCACTTAAATAAATCACAGTGTGAAAACCCAGCTGTACAGCTCAACAACCACTCTACTGTGAGGAAAATCTGTCCCTTTAGTTCTGTTCACTCTAGGGGCATTATAAAGCAGTACTGAGTCTGTGCTTGCCTTTAGAGAAAGTGACTCAGGTTGCTGTTAAGTGTCTGCCAGGATTTTGAATGTAGGAATTTCCTTTTTCCTCCTTCAGAGAGCTGCACTGGGCAGGACCTGGCAGACCTGGGTGACCGTCTGAGAGACTGGTTCCAACTCCTTCATGGAAATGCGAAGCAGAATAACTCTGGCAAGCCTGGAGCTGGCACCGCTTCAGGTTAGAAACTCACGAAACAGCTTTATTCTCTGCATCCTCCAAACTTACGACTCAATTGTGCAGACAAAAAGAAATCAAAGTAAAATGCTTTAATAACCGACAGCACTGGACAAGAGCCTGGTGGCCAGCTGCAAGGACTCCATCGGCTGGATGTTCTCGAAGCTGGACACCAACAACGATCTGTATCTTGACCACGCTGAGCTGGCGGCTATTAACCTGGACAAGTATGAGGTCTGCATCCGACCCTTCTTCAACTCCTGTGACAGCTACAAGGATGGGAAGGTCTCTACAGCAGAGTGGTGCCTCTGCTTCTGGAGAGAAAGTGAGTGGATTGATTTTCTCTGAAGAAGCCCAGAGAGCGGAGTCTATTTTGAGTCAAAGCTCTAAACGGGTGAAATAAAAGCTAGGTTAATCAAAGGAAACACTGGGTATGCACTGAAGTGATGAAACGGGCTGGTCATGAATGCTATGAAGTGTGATACACAAAATCTGTTAAAAAACAGCGTGATATTCTAAGTCAAGGATTAAGGATTAACACATTGAAATGTGGCCACATATTGGAAGGTGGTAAAATAAATATATCATCAATCTGTGACATTGGGCGAGAGGTGGCGTACACCGTGAACAGGTTTCTAGTTCATCACTGTGCCAACAGAGGAAAAGAGCCATTCACACTCACATCCACACTCATGGCCAACATTATTCTGGGAAATACTCTACAGAGTGTTCTGCTAAAAACAGACACACTTAGCATGTTGTAGTGGGGGAAAGCAAAGAGCTTTTCTTAATCCAGAGTTTGAATATTTTTGCACTTAAAAAACAATAACATTTAACATGGTGTTCTTTAACCTCATCTACATACTTTAAAGCACAAGGTCCTCTTCACTTTAGACTTTGTCAGTTTATAAGATGTGTTTGAATCTGTTTATTCATCACTAAACTGTAGACGGATCTAAGAAAACAAAACTCCCCATCATGATTGGCATATCTCCTGCTGTCCAATTTGGGACTGTTTTTGTCATGTGGTGTTTTCGTCTTTGACCAGTTGAAGGTAATTCTTCATGCCTCCCTAAAGCTTGCCCACAAATGAGTTTTGTCTCTCTACCTTGTTAAAGAAAATGTATTCCTCACTTGGTTTAACCTCAAAAGCCTTCTTTAGCTGCCAGTATCTCTCACTGCTGGTCACTACTATAAAATACAGACTGTATCTAAAAGATAGACATCTGTATTTTCTTTAATTGGCCAGCAGGGGGTTAGTCGTGTTGTTGTAAAAAGATCTGATTTTATACTCTACAGGGTTCATGG
Source organism: Perissodus microlepis (assembly GCF_051167445.1). NCBI lineage: Eukaryota > Metazoa > Chordata > Actinopteri > Cichliformes > Cichlidae > Perissodus > Perissodus microlepis. The sequence goes on from NC_140468.1 coordinate 11,705,945, forward strand.
GAATGAACCCTCAATTAATAATTTCAAGCCTTACTGAATACATCATTATGTTTATTTCCCATATGGAAAAGAAATAGTAAAAACTTATATGATTTACTCATGAAAGTGGCCACTTTCTCATTACTTTCATATATTGTTTTAGTAAGTATCCAAAACATACAAGTTTCATTTATATAATTTTTCAAGGGATCTTATATCTGTTTTCACGCTTGTATGCTTTTCATACAAGTTTCACACAAGACAGATACACACTTTATAAGATTTATATATATCTTTTCCATATGGGTTTGTAAAGTACGATCTTCTTTATACTACAGTAGTAATTAATAACACATAGATATTATTTATAGAGCTGGACAAGGTTTTTTTTTTAACTATTTCTGTTTAGTCACAAACACTCTGTACTGGTTTTGAGCCACTGGGCTCTGATCAGTAAGGTTTAATGAACATGTAATCACAGTAGACTCGATTAACGTGGAAAAACTGAGACATTTTTGTTAAAATTCCACTTATTAATATGAGTAAATATGCATTCATTTTCTTGCCTGGCCAGCTTGAGGTCAAACTGGGTTAAAAGAGTTTGACATAATGAGGTGGTGTGCTCAGAAAATTTTTCGGAGCTTGAGGATCTTCATAGATGCTATCTCACACATAACCTTACCTTCAGCTACCCACAAGTGCTCCATCTGACCTTTACTAAGCAACAGGATTTTTCTGGGACTACACTCATTCAAGTGTTTAACCTGCATGTAATATATTACTCTTTAAGCTGTTTTTTAAAAGCACAGCACATTTATATATTTTCTCCTTGAGGTGTGACTTGATAATAGAGTAAAGATCTAATAATGCACCTAGTTTTGTGCAAACACAAGAGCAACTCTGTGAAGAAGTACAGAGAAAGGTTTATCGGATTGGGGGTCAATACAAAGTGTCTTCTTCTTCTTTGTTTCCCTTTCTGTCTGTTCTTGAGGTTCAGCTTGCTTTCTTGTCACTCTCGGGCTACATCCATATGTTCTTTCAGGCAAGTTCTTGACAATTGATCACCCTCAAGGGAATGAAATATAAGACTTCTTACACAAATCGATACGGACAAAAAGTGTAATTATGAAGAGCATTGATTCAGATAAAGTTTAGGCAGAATACTTTTAGGTATTGTCTTTCATCACTTTTGATTCTCACAGAGCCGCCATGCCTTGCTGAGCTGGAGCGGATCCAAGTGCAGGAGGCAGCCAAAAAGAAGCCAGGTAAATACATTTTTGCATTACAATACTGTGCTGTTAAATATATATTTGAAGGTTTTTAACCACTACGCTTGCATAGGAACATATGTTGAGCAGGATCTTGTTGCTCTTTTAACTCAGATCCTTTCAAAGACATACTATGTCATACAGCTCAGCCATGAACTGTACCATCAAGCTGGTGTGTGCCCTCAGATTGGCTTTGAGTCTCTTGGTGAACTTATGTAACAAAGCACTGGAAGCAGCAGGCAAGAAGCTGTAGAAGGCTCATTAAAGAGATCACAAGCACACGGCTAGGATTAGGCCCTAATCAGGCTGGGGGGGGGGGGGGAATTAGGGGGCAGCACTTGGCTTTGGGAGAGAGCAAGGCTGACACAGAGCAAGGCCGTCTGGCCCAGCAAGAAACACCACGACACAGGCTCTACATACTGCGTGCTCAACATACTGTACAACACAGCGGCTTGTCTTTCTTCAGCTCCAGACCTAGAGATTGGTTCTCCAATCCCTGAAGCCCACTCGTCTTACTTATTGTGATTTTTTTTTTTTTCACAGAATTGGGGTGGGGAGGGTTGGAGCTTGTTAGAGAGCTTTGCTTTGGGTTTGACAAGTGTCCCGAGGGATGCTGAAACAGTGGAGCTCTGTCACAGAGGCTGTCACTATATTTTCATATGCCACTCTGGCAATAGAAGGAAACACACCACATCACCAAATCGTATCCACCAAACATATGTGTGTTTGTGTAAAACAAACGGGGAAAGTTTTCACTGTCTCCATGGCATTCTCTGCCAAAAAGCTGCCTCTCTATCCTAACTGATGGTCTTATCACAGGTTCACTAAGGCGTACTGGCATTCTCGTTTGCTGCACTCATTTCCAGCGTCAGTATCAGGCAGCTGTGTGTGCTCAGGGTATCAATATTCAAGAAATGGCTGCGTGTTTGTATGTGTGGGTCTTTGCAGGGATGTACATTCCCAGCTGCGATGAGGATGGCTACTACAGGAAAGTGCAGTGCGACCAGAGCCGAGGGGAGTGCTGGTGCGCGGACCAGCACGGTGGAGAGATGATGGGCACCAGAATCCATGGCAACCTCGACTGCGGTAAGAGGATGGCAAACAAATACTTTCAATCTCCATCTTCTGAAGTCGTGTTTTGTCTGAATCCTTAAAGTTAGGTACGTATCGCAAGTAAGATGATTTTAGGCAGTTTCTAATGAAAATCAGCTTTATTCAAATAGATTTCTCAAGCCAGGGTTATTTATTTTATCTCTTTTTATTATTGGTAAACTTGAAATTTCACTTTTCATATTTAAGATTAGACAGGTTGTAATTTTCTCATTACATTTCTATGGTTTTCCATTTGTTTTTACACGCTCTGAGCTCTCAGTTGCAAACTTGAGAAGTTTTTACATTTTCTGCAGTGCAGGAATTAATTGCTTCGCTCATTCAATCCCTTTGTGGATTTTAGAGTCAGAAGAGCTGTACCAAATTATTAGTTTTGTGTCAGAGGAAGAAAAATAGTATCCAAGATTCAGTCAGTACTGCTTGTTTTGTTTGATCAAAAGTCAAAATCCAAACAAAATTAGCTACCGACAAGAAAACAGGCAATTCAGCACTAATGGAAAACAGCTCTTCCTGCAGAAAAATACAGGTCACTTGGCTGGACCAGAACACTGTCCAGAGTATTAGAACAAATTCTCTTGGATAGGTTTGATAAGAAAAATAAACAAAATGCAGATTTATGTGTACTGAACCGCAGATACAACAGTGTCTGCTTGACGCATGAAAAACTTTGGACAGAATTAATCATGGTGAATTGTTTATCACTACACTATCTTATAAGGGTCATCTATCACTGGTATCCAATCTATTAACAACAAATATGGTAGGAGCATATTTGAATCCTGGCAGGCGGGGGTGCTTTCATCAGTTCTTTTTATTGAGTGAAAATATGATATATATGCATTGTATGGAGAGTCTTATTTACCATCTTAATCATGCCGTAGTAAAAGAGTGGAGTGATTTCTGCTGCAACTGAGGACTAGAAGCAACATTTTCTCTCATTCTATTTGGCAGACCAAGCAGTGACTAAAATATGGCATTTGGGCCAGATCATCAGGACTGAGCTCTATGATGGTGATTCTGTGTAGCTCAGTGTTGTACACAGAAGCAAATGTGCTTTCAAACTTCTTTTGCATGTCTACAGATGATTTTTTATCCTTCCCCTACTCCAGATTATACTGATTATTTGTTATGCTTTTAAAGTAAAACGCAATAAGCCAATAAGATAGACAGGTGCACTCCAAACATTTATGACTGGTTATTTATGTGGCAATTAATAGATTCTAAAACTATAGCTAAAATGGTTTTAACTAAGCCTACAGTAAGGCCTTGAATATAATTTCCATATACATGAGTCCACTAGGTTCTGCTTTGGTCTGAGTGATGTTTCATCATCAGATGGTGAGCTTTAGTGTCCTTGGTGTGTCTGCATGCTTGCCAATTTTCTGTGATCATGCAGACTTACCCACAGAGACTTTACATTACAATGCACCAATTGTGAATATGCCCCAGGCGGCAGACTTCAGAGACGTATAACAGGAATGACTACTCGGCCATCAAGTCTCCAGCTGTCTGTGTTTGTGTATGCAAGAGAGTAAAAATCAAAGCTTTAGCGACATAAAATATTGTTCTTATTTCAGGAAACAAGTCCTGTTTGTGTTGCCGTATCTGTGTGGTTCTTGTTTTTTTAATTTCCTTCTGAAATTAAGTTGATCTGATCCACTTTTTACAGATGAAGTGATGGGATATTCTGGAGATTTTGGAAGTGGAGTGGGATGGGAAGATGAGGAGGAGAAGGAGGCGGAGGACAACGGGGAGGAGGCAGAAGAGGAGGAAGAGGAGGAAGGTGAGGCAGATGATGGAGGATACATCTGGTAGAACTGTGTGACCCCTACACGGAGAGCATGGCTGCTGGCCTGAAAATCTACAGAGACGGCTCTCTCCTAAAAGCTAAAATTTATGGGGTTCGTGCTCGGGAGGTACGGGATTGTCCTGGTGGGATGTGTAGTGCTTGGCAGGTCCAGTGATGAAACGATGACCAGTTTTTTTTTGTCTTAGATATGTGTAATTGCTTCATTCTATTCTCTGTTTTTGAGCAACAGAGCTTTTTTGGTTTGTTTTGCTGTCCTGAAAACCAGGACCCACTGACTACTGCACCATTGGTAGCTGAAGTCCATCAGAATTCCTATCTTGTTCAAGCGCCATCTATGCATATAGAGATTACCAGTAATTTTGTATTGTGTAAACTGTTGCTTGAGTATTAGAGTTGTTGTCCCACTGGAATGACTAGAGATCAGAATTTAAACAAACAGTTTGACATTTTGGGAAATAAGCTTATTTATGTTTTTTTTTTGCAGAGGTTAGATGAGAAGCTCATTACCACAGGAATAAAGACCAGGGGAAGACAGTTGCTTTGATCTTTCTGTATAGAAAAAGAAACAGCCAAACATTTAACATTCATCCTAATAGCCTAGCAGGGAGCTGGACTCAATCCCAGCCATCTAAAGGGGTCTCCAGTACATCACAAGACCAAAAAAGTTAACATTTATATCAAGTTTGTTTGAACCTTATTTTAAAAAGCGCTAGGGGAAGAAACAGTCTGACACATCATTTTCTTTTTCACACTTTGTCTACAAATGAAAATGTGATAATTACTTACCTTAAAAAACGCTAATGCCTGGGTTAGGATACCTTTAAAAGTAGCTACACTAGCTGATCCTGTCTGACATGAAACAATCTGACAAATGGACCAGTAGTGATCACATTAAGAGAATTATAGATCTGCTTCTCCCAGTAGCTCTACATCTGTTTTGGTTCCTTCTCACCACTCTCACGACACCATTTTCTGTCTCCGAGACACCTGAAAAGCAGGCACTACCTCCCGATCAGCACCAAACAGCAGATATACACATTTACTGTAGCAGCTGGTGATAACAGTGGAGCATTTAGCAGCTAAAGGACCAGAGATTTCCCTTAGGAGTTGGTAGATCAAATCACACAGTTACTAAAGCAGAGTAAATACTGGATTTACATTTGCCAGAAGATAGGCATGAATGTGATAAACGCTAATATTCTATTATTGGTTATGTAAATAAGTTCACTATGTCAGCTGTGCCCACAGCTTGTTTCCTCTGCCTCGGATGGCTAAACAATTTCACAGTAATTCTGATCTCCAACTTGCCTATTTAATGTTTTTTAAGTTTGCTTTCCAAAATGTCAAACTTTTCCTTCGAAGCAGCTCAGCACAATGTAGTTATGTATTTCCAAACTGATTATGTATATAAATCAAGTGAATCAACTGTGACGGAAGCTTAGAGGATTTCAGGTCACTATGGTTTCAAACTATTTTTGTGAAGGTCAAAGCAGTTTTTAAATTGTACATGTTTTACTATTTAAGTGGATGCACAGAACTATATACAGTACCTTTATTCCCAGATGGATTATTGAAAACCTTTAGAATGTACTGACCAAACGTCACCCACAGTAGAAACCACTAGTCGCTGTCCTCTGCTGACTCTGAAATCATGTCAAAGAATGTGCCACAGATATTTGTTTTCTTTGCAACTTGAAATACTGTATTTTGTGTTTCTAAAAGGAAGTGTGCATTACTTGAAGTTCTGTGTGTATACTTGAATTTACACTGTATTTTTTTTTCTATGAAAATATTATTGCCATGTCTTCATTCTTGCTATCGATAGGCCACACATTTGTTTGTTTTTAGTATTGCATGTTAGTAAATAAGAATTAAATTCTTGGCTGAGCACTTTACTAATAAAGGCAATGGAGCCAAGTCGTATGTTGACTTTTATTCTTACACAGTATATCACAGATTAAAATGATCACTTAGAGACGGATGTGTTAGGAATCGTAGTGACGGTGGCACCGAGTCACACGCTGTCTTTCACTATATTTGATTGTGAGTATTTTTAGATGATCCTGCAAGACATGCAAAGAAAACTGTGCTCAGGTGCCTGTGGGGAAATTACTGTATAAGATAAAGCTAAATTAACTGTCCTCATTATACTGGGAGAAAATAACCTGAAACAGCCTGCCACACATAGCCATTTCTGCTTATACTAAATCATGAGCTGGTTGTGTAAACATGAATAGAACTATGTTCTTATCAACTTTCCCCAAAATAGTGCATGAAACACAGAAGGTTGTCACAGCTAAGGCATGCTAAAGCTGTCAGTACATTTAATCATGTTTAACAAGGCATTGACAAAAACCAATGTCATCATGCAGCCTGGGAATATTTACAGAGATATTTGGGTGCCACCTCATGCTAGAAGAACAAATTACAGCAGCTGGCTGCTAAATGAATGATAAATGTTTAAGATAGCACTGTTTGAGGTCAAACGGATTACGCAATTGGGAATGAATGGATCTGAACTTCGTTACTTAGCAATCCTGCTCAGTTAAAATCCTTGGATCAAACCACTTTGTCGTGAATAGGGTCTGACGAATCTAAATGCAAGTGTCAAACGTGCAGCGATTTTAAAGCCAGGACTAAAAAATTCAAATTAATTTCTCAGAAAAGTGACAACCAGTGAATGGCCAAAAGAATTGAGTTAATGTGGTCACTTCTCTTGGAGAGTATTAGAAGTCTGGCAGCGCTCTGAAATAGCTGCAGTCTGCTGATATTACGGGGTGCATCACCATAATTAAGCCTGGAGATAAAAGCATTAAAGCCTTTCTACACGTCGATGAGTGAAAGGAAAATTTCCGTGATGTGCTTCGGCTGAAAAAAAAACATGACTGCATCTGCTTGAGTTGCTTGGGGTATTTAATGACAGGTCTGAATCAAAAATTACTCCAAGATTACCAGCTTGGGGCTTCATTTTGGCTGATAACTTAGACACACACACAAAATGAATATTTAGGAACCATCTGTAGCAGCAGTCCCGAGTCTTGCGATTCTATCCCCATTCTTATTTTATTAGTAAAATAATGTTTTTTTAATCATTACAGTTTGGAAAGGAGGTTTATTACTTCTTGTAATAACTATATTAATAATTATGTTTTGTAATTGTATTCCATCTGGAAAGATCAGGTTTCCCAGTGGCATTAAATTAAAAGTTAAATCCTGGCTCCAAAAATCCATATTTATAGCAATTCCACCTGAAAAAGGAATACTAGCATGTGAAAACCAGTGGAAAAAGAATCAATCAAAGAGACAGGGCCAGTTTGGTCTATAAAAAGCAGGTTTTATTACATGTCAACTGCTTATTAAGTAGATCAAACTTTCACATCGTTCTGTGTGGGTGATGTTATTTAACATGAACCTATATTCACTGATAACTGCTGAAAATATCAAATCCAGTACTATACAGTTACAAATAAGTCCTTCATAGTGTTTTTTTCAAGGGCAGTAACTGTACAAGCATTTACATCAGTATTATACATAATTTACATGTGTTCGGTAAGTGGTACACAACGCTGTTGAAAGGAAAAGCAGTTTGTTAACACGCATGCTACATTTTAGTAAACAAACGAGACTGCCCGTATGAAGTCTGTTTTTATACATATCTTTTAATCTGGGTTGTAAATATTCCTTCACATATTAATAAACCACATATCTAAACTGTAAACAAGGGCTGCTGAAAATATGGTGCAAAGATCACATGCCTCTCTTCCTGTTTTTGTACTTCATGGTTCTCGTAATGAGGATATAAATGTATACAGTGCGTTGTAAAAAATAAATAAATAAAAATCAATAAAATATTTTCATGCATAGAAATATCATGCTAAGAAAACAAAAAACAAAAAAATGAATCAAAAGCAAACTTAAATTTCAAGTATGCTGAATAAGATTGAATTAATTTGTGTAGTTAAGCATGTAAACGTTTGCATGTGCACTCTTGTATCTTTTCAGACAGTCATAAAGTACCTGCAACACTTGAACCTGGGTAGTTATTGAATTTAATTTATATCTCAGGCTCTAGATACAATGAATCAATACATAAATAAAACCCTTTTTTCAGTCTCTTATTCAAATATTGCTGCTTCAACCTGGACTTTTTTCTATGCTTGATTCAAGTAAGACCATGAGGAAATACTGAGCAGAGAGATGAGACACTCTTTTAGTGGGTGCTGGTTAAGACGAAGATGAAAAGACTCAAAAATACATATATTCTTTCCTAGTCTGACCTATATTCTATGAGGGATGTTTTTTTACTTACAGTCTTTGTAATACAATAAAGCAAAGGACAGCTTTTTTATCTTTCAATTCCATATTGGACGGCCCATAAATAAGTCGGTCCTCCTGTCAAATTAGCTGCCTTCAACCCAGATCCTCAACGCGTACAGGTTGATTTTACAAAAACAAACAAGCCAGCTTCATTAAGATGCCGAAAGCAAGCAGCACATTAATCACAGCACACTTATCAACATGATGTCTAATTTCACTCAGTGTACGCCATCATCTTTTCATTTAACAATTTTTTCATCTTTCTTGATGACCAAAAATGAGATTTTTATGTTATTTTGGCTCAGCACTCAGCATTGAAGATGTTTTTTTGTTGAAGTCCAACATCTGGGCCTGTTAATCCCAAGTCATTAGCATACATCTTTGGCTTTATGTTTTAAATGCTAAGGCTGTGCACTAATAGACAAAACAAACTAAAAAATATCTTCTGTAGTTTCTTATTTATCTACAAGAATCTAAAAATCTAAACTAGACCATCTTAACGCAATTCCAGACTAGCCCCTCGCGATCCCCTTGAGCCCTTCTGTTTCATCACTCGCTTACTACTAAATTCCAAGATAAACACAGAAGTAATGCAACACTGAACCGTGCATATCTACATTACTGCATAATGCATGGCTGTAATCTGGTATAACGCAACCTAATTTATATTTCATGCAACTCAATTGTCTCTCAAATTAATAACACATTTAGGACAGTTCACGTGGATTTAGGAATTAAAATATTCTTAGTAGTAAGACCTGAAATTTGGATGGGCTGACACTCACTAAGGATCAAACTTCTACATCCTTTTTGGTTAAGCTCATCTCTTTGTCAGTCGATATACTGTGATAACCATCTGAAACCTTCCCCATAGCCTTGTTTTTTCAACACGCTGCACATGAAAATCTCCAGGGGTCGAGCATTCAGCTCCTTCAGCGACACATTTCCCTGTCAGTTATAACAAGGATCAATTAGAATGACGATCATATGTGCTCCTGCATATTTCTGTGAATTAAGAAAGAATCCTCAAGACATGCCTACCTTCCCGGTAACTTGGCCATCAAGTGCAAAAGCTCCTCTTAGTCCTCCTTCGCTGATAGCTTCGGGGCGGTCAATTTTATTACCTAACACCAACACTGGTACATTGACTATGGTCTCATCTGCAAGGAGAGCCTAGAAAAAATAAAAGAGAGACAAACTAACCAGCAATCCATTGCTAACACACAAAAACAGTCCTGTGTGGTGGAAACAGTTTGTAACAGCAATGTTTAACCTTACATCAAGTTCAGTCTTGGATTCTGTGAGTCTGTCATGATCTGCACAGTCTACAAGAAAGACGACTCCATTCACAGCTGGCAGGTAGTTCTTCCAAACTCTTCGTGCTATAAAGAAGGGAAAATGGCTGTGAATTAGCTGCCTTTGCAACAACTCAACATGAGTCTCTGAAATGCAGCAGTCTAACTATAAACCTTTGAAAATATAATTGTGTCCTTTCTCCTGTAGAGAAGCGGTAGTTCACACATCCTCACATCTAAATACACACAAATACAGATTAACTATTTTCAGCTAATATGGCTAATTATGCCTCAAGTCAAGTTTAAGCTTCTTGCCACTAATAGCAATGATAAACAGTGTTACTTATCTAATATTAAAGTCTAATTAGACAGCAATGGACAGATGTGGAAATAGCATTTTAATTTGACTGTACAAATCAAATATGGGTTTTTGTCTTACCAACGGATTTAGATCATTTGGATAATGATTTTCAAATGAAACTATAGAGAGTTAGTTTTCTCTATCTTTATTTTTAATAGCACTGGTACAAATTCTAATTACAATACATCCTGCCTTTAAATTTTCTGTTGACATGTGTACAATGAATCAGATCACTCAGCATTCAAGCGTGAAAGCATGCGCTAAAAATATCAAATTGAAGAAAAACAACAGATCAGTGTGACGGGGGTCTACAGAGACATCATGTGGCAGCCATGTGCACTGATTTGTCAACCTGTCAGTTTGGTTATACATGTTTCTGATGACAGGAGGTGCTACCATTGAAGATAACATAGGCAGCAGTCACTAATCTTCAACTTTTCAACTTACAATAGTACAAGTGTATTTTGTGATCTAGTAAACCCGTTTCCTCTCCCTTCTGTATTTAATAAACGTTAAAACCAAATGAATGGGGCGATGTGAACACATATGCTAAAGGTTTGAGAATCAATCAGATGCTCTAAGCCCACAGAAATGTAGTGTTGTTGCTATCCTGTGCTAAATAACTTAAATAAATAACACAAACAAAATAGATACAAAAAATTCAATAGCGTCTCACTGCCAGCAGAAATGGAAATAGATCTCACCTTGTACATGTCCTCCGAGATCGAACGTAGTAAATGTCATGCCACCGATTGTTAGCTCTTCAGAAGCTTTGTGTGAAAGAAAATACACCTGAGATGTTTTCGCACATGAGAAAATTTGAGATGCACAGACAGAGGAATGTCAATGACATGCAGAGACCTGCACTGCTAAAAGATGATGTTGAGGCCACAAATTAAAGTGAGCCCCAGTGATGATGACATACAGCAGGGTGGGAAGCTATAAAGTAATAGGCGGGGTCACTTTATGCAAAGATAAGGCTTAAACGTGTCAATCGCTTAACTAATAAAGACACAATTTTTTACTATTACACAACACATAAGACAGTCTATATGACAGGTGACACCTTTATAAGAGAGTGTATAACAGTAATAAAGTATATGTTGAGGAACACTACAGTACACTATCAACACTTTAATGAAATACTTGCATCTTAAAAATAAATCAGCCATTATCTATTTACCATATAATGACTGTATAAGCAGCACAATAACAAGGCCAATATCACATGGTTTTAGGAGCATGGTATTTTTAGAAGACAGCGCGATCACAACCTGTGGCCTAATATAAAGAAAAATCCAAAGCAACACCTGGAAAAACAGCACATTGGTAATATGCACTCTGAGTATCCCCTTACTTGGATGAAGTGTTGGAACGTGCTGCCCAAGCCTGTCATCTTTCAGCATGTGTAGGAGCGTTGTTTTACCGGCATTGTCCAGGCCCAGGAAAACTAGCTTCCCACTCTTTTTGTAAAGACCTGAAAGGATTCAGAAGAATTCTTATTTTATTCCACTTCACGCTGCGCTGCAGTTCTATCACCTCTGAGTTTGCTGGTCTGCTGACCTCAGAGAGTGAGACGGGACATGTGGGTGAAACAGCTCAGACAAGGGCACGACCATTAAGGGACTTAAAAACAAATAAAAGGATCTTAAAATGGATTTGTGGACATGCTCTCGTTAAAAATCGAGCGGCTACATTTTGCACCAGCTGGAGGCGAACAATTGGAGGCCTGGCTAATTTAAATAAAAAGTATATTGTAGTTATTAAGATGTGATGTTTAAAAAAAGCATGTATTACTGTTTCAAGGTTGCACAAAGTTGACAGAAGAGGCTTGATTTTTGACAGCAGCCTCAACTGTAAAAAGCAGGATTTTACCACCGTGTTTACGTGAGAATGGAGCTGCTGCATCATTTCAGAGCAGCAGACAGTACTCACCTAAGAACTGTAAAATACTACTAAACCCCCTGTAGATCCAGTCAAATAAAAATGACATCCTGACAGCGTGCACCTAAAACAAGAAACAAAGCAGTTTACTAGACAAATTAAAATATGAAAAGCATAGAGATGCCAGCATTATGATGCAATGTTTACATATTTTCTTAAGAGCATAGTGGGTTTGATTTGTTTATCTACAGTGGACTGGAGACTCCAAGCTTATCGATTTCTTTTAGCAACGTTTCCACATAGCAAAGAAATGATGTACAACTAATGCTAGTGGAGCGGTTATAAGGGAGTCTATAAGGATTCTGACCTACACAGAATCAATAATGGTGTCAATTAAATTTTATAAACATACATCAACATTTATGTAAGTAACTCCCAATACATTTTTTTAAGCAAAGTAGTATTTATTGCAGGATTTCTGATTTGCAAAGAAACATATCTTTCTAACAGATGCCATTTTGGCTGGTCAAACTGAGTCATCATACCTAAAATTGGGCAAGTAATAATGTCTGCAAGAGCCATGCCAAAAAGTGATTGTCTGCCAAGTCTAATATCTTTGCTTATATTGGTAGTGAACAGGATTTACAAAGGAAATATATATCAAATAAAGAAATTTTGCAAGCGTCTTTATGACTTTGAGTTATTATACCTATTCTGTGTTCTACACTGTGCTCAATCCAGACCTTTTTGGCCACTTAAAAGATCCATATACAACTGTTTTTGTTAGCATTTTAGCAATTTATGCTGTCCTCTTGTTCAAATTGTCCTTGAAAAATACTTTTTTAATGTCAATTAGAATTTTTACCTGAATAAATAAAAAAAATCATATAAAGTGACTTTGCCAAAAGCTGATTGCAGCTTCTAACATGTGACAGGAATTTTTCTGGTTCAAAATTACTTGATATCATTCATTAGAGATATGTTTAACCATTATTATAGGTTAACAAGTCACTTACAACAGCTAATCCCTTTTCGGCACTGGTCGAAATGAGTCTACAGCTCATAACATGAGGCATCGATAGGGTTTTTTCATATCTGTGACATAACAAACTGTTATCTCTTTCACCTACAGGTGTAGCAAGGCAACTAACGGCGATGCTACCCATCTGTACCTAATGAAATATTTACAAAGACTAATTGTTAGATCTGACTCAATGTTTAACCATGAATTGAAAGCAGAAACAGTGGTGCAGTTTTAAAGGACACCGCAGTATTTAGCTTCCTGCTTCGGCGAGTCTTGTGAAAGATTACCCTGGTCAGCTAGTTAGCATTAACATTGTTAGCCCCGGCGCTTTCTAGAATCTGACCACAAGTGGGTCAAGACACTGTTTAAGAAACGAAAAACCGCGAGTGAAACCCAACATAAGAGACAGCAACACCAGAACAGACTGTTTCCCATTGACTTATTAAATAAAAACGACAGTACTCTCTGAGTTTAGCTCGCTTACCTGCAGCACTGACAAGCTGACAGTTCTCGGTAGTATCGCTGGTCTCCTTGGAAACAGTCAATCAGGGGCCTCCTCTTCTTCCTCGTGCTTTAGAGTTTACCGCATGACTTGCATTGGTGCCCCCTCCCGTCGACCAGACGCAACCGATGCTGCAAAATGTGCTATTAATGTGTCCTGCGCTGTGAAAAGGTTACTGTTCTTAAAATTTCAGAAGTTTTTGTCAGTACTTTCACTTTGTTCTGTTCTATACTTATACTGAACTGAGAAGAAATTATTGTATTTATACTCCTATACCTTTATTTGGCAGCTGTTGCAGCTTGTTCCTTTACTCATAAAGTAAGACTTTACAAGTAAGACTCTACCCATAAATACTGTGCTTGTAAAGTCTGCTTTGCTCCAGCCTCAATGAATAATTTATAGCTCAATAAAACTCTAATCTTTCGTCCTGGAGTATGTTCAAAGAACCCAAAGCAGGGCTTAAAAACGAAAAACGTTTTGCAGACTTTCACAATAAGGTGATATCTGTTGCATTGCTCATTTTTTAAGGGATATGCACTTGTTCTAGCAAAAGCAGGACACAGCTAGAGGTAGTCTTTGAATATCTTGACCATATTATAATATTATATAAACTATATTTAGTGTTTCAACATATCTGATTTAAGTTACACATACATTATGCACTAGGGCCTCTATTACTTGACCGTTTAGGAGCACCCTTTATTTGCAAGTATAGTTTCTAACCACACTGTAAATGCCTTCAGTTCTTATTGGAAGTGACTGTTTAATTGCAGGCTGCAGAAAAAAACAGCATGAGACCTTTTCACTCACAGCTAAAGGCTTTAATAGGAAGTCATTTATAATCTTAAACAGCTATTACATCTTAGGAACAGTACATACATCATGTAGTAGAATTGTCAATATCGTCATATAACCCAATGAATTATTGAATGTAAGACTGTAAAGAAATGGGTTTATATGCCTTTTATCAAATATTAAAGAAGTTTCTTTCTGTCTGTCTTAACAAATGCTGTTATCCACTTTAGAGTCACATTCTTTTGATAAACACAGGTACATGGTTTAATATAGTGTTTATTTTTCAAAGTAAAATCAAATTGCATTAAAGTTAAATGACAAAAAATAATGAGAGCTTTCATGTGATCTGGATTAAAAAATAACTACATCAGCCAATGAAGGTTGAACAACCAGGCAAGTAAATGTTACATGAAATAACCAAGACACATCAAATCCACAGGAATCAAGGAAGGAGGGATGTGGGAAGGCTTCACATATTTCCTGTTTCCACCCAGGCTTTACCTTCTCACTTGTCATAGTAGAACCATTTGTCAACTGAAAAAAAGTAAAACATAAGATTTAAGTTCCATGAGGCAACAAAACAGAGTTGCTGCAAATATCTATAAACACCCACCTGAACTTGGAATAGGTTCTTCAGCTCCAAAAGCACATGCCTGTAAGCGTGAAATTATTAAATGGTGATATATTTATTTGCTTAACTAATCACCTTTAAAGTTCATGAGGAATACATGTGCATGTCATTAATAGACTAATTAAATGCTGCCAAGTTCTCAGGGCCTATTTTCTGTTTTACAGGAAGCCATTAGATGCTGGTTTCTTTTTGATCTCAAAAACATTACTCTTATAGAGTGCAGCTGGAGTGAAATGAAAGAAACCGCCTTTAGCATTTCTCTGTTTCCAGTTTCTTCACTAATCAAATAGGAAGGTATGAATGCTAACATGAATTTAAAAATAAAATGGACTTACAGATTTAACTACTGCCTCGGCATCCCCAGCAGAGCAGCAGAACGGACTATCTGAAACGCTGGTGTTCATGCTAATCAAAGAAAGGAAGACTTTTTTAAATAGAGCAATTTTCTGCCTATACACATGTCTTTCTCACCCCCAAAAAGTGCACATATTTATAGTGTTTACTTAGTGTTTTACTTGCTCCAAGAAACACATTACCAAAGCAGCTACAGTGCGGTGAAAAAGTATTTGCCCACTCCCTTGTTTCTTATATAGATTGTGTAGCATATTCCTGTTAATAAATGAAATTGTTTAATGCATTTTGCATTTCCTCGGTTTAACTAAAATTAAAGTTTGTTTGACGAAGAAATCAGGAAGGGGGCCAAATGCTGTTTCACAACACTGTACATTATATTCTGTTGTCTTCCTGCTCTATCATCTATGCAATGCACAATCATTGGCTGGAGAAAATTAGGGCAGGAAGTGCCTCTAATAGTATCTGTCACATAATGTTGCTGAGCTTTATATTTGCACAAAGCATTTTTTTTTTTTCAAATTAATCAACTTGTTTACCAGTTTAACTCGCCGGCATTGGTCATCTTAGAAATCAGTGCCTTCCAAAACTCATGTGTGCTCTTCACTGTTTCAACGGCAAAGTCCTGGAGAATACAAAAGAAATAGAAAATCAAAGCAACATCCCCAGCTATATGTCTCTAAACTGAAAATGTAATCATGTATGTACTGGGACAGATTCAGTATAGCTAAAAATATAATATCAGAAGTGTAGTCTGATGTCAAACCAAGACCTAGACTAAAATGCTGAACGCTGTACCCGGTCCTTGAACTCTCCGTTAAAAGCAAACTGATTTTCAGGTTTCCCATCTGGTACTTTGTATCTTTTAAACCAATCAACAGTTGCCTCCAGGTAGCCGGGCTTAAGTCGCCTCACATCATCAATATCTGCATGAAATGGAGAAAATGAAAAAAAAAATTAATTCCAAAAAGCTTGCACAGTCTTCGCGTATTTTCCAGCAACATAAACAACTTTAATTTTTAAGTTATCCCTACTGTTATAACTGCCAGCTTCTGGGTCCTCAGTATTGATCACTATGACCTTCCAGTCTGTTTCACCCTCATCGATCAAAGCCAGAGTTCCCAAAACCTTCACTTTGATTACTTCTCCTCGAGAGCACACCTGAGGATTAAAGATACTGTTTTAAAAAAGCTGCAAAAAGCACCATTTCAGTAAGTCTCTTCAGTCAGACTTGTTCCAGTACCTTATTTCCTATGTCACATATATCGATGGGATCATTGTCTCCGCAGCATCCTGTGTCGCTATCCTTGTGGTTGGGGTCTTCCCATGTCTGTTAAGGAGAAGTGTATGGGGTTAACTGAACAGAGACATGGCCTAGTTTCCTGCTGTACATATATCATCTGAGTGGGACTCGCCTGCGGTATAGCTCCATAATTCCAGATATAACCTTTGTGGGGAAACACATTTGCTACATAACGAAGATTGCCCTTCTTCACGTCTTGCTTCAGTGGATTGAGAGGATCTTTAGTGGCAATCTGTGAAACAAAGACATTAAGTACAAAAATAAAAATAGAAGGAAGCAATGACTTAGATTGTAGTCACTACATTACCACAAATATGGGAGCGATCTTAGAAAGCAACAAATACATATTTTTGCAAGATATGTTATGTACCTCCATCTTTGCATTTGTCCACCTCGGAACTTCAACAATGGCATGAAAAATATTCTAAAAATGGTAAGAGACATAGCCTTGTTACTGTCGTACCTGATGATGAATTCTCCTAGTGGCTTATTGTGCTACATATAGACTGGCATAATGGTTATCTAAGGTAGGATACAGATCATTGCACATATGCCTAAGGAGTTTCAAGAGAAACCCAGCAGCTACCACAGTTTTTGTTATCTATTCAATGATTTGTCTAAATAGTCAAAATAAGGACATATGTATTTAAGAAATGCAAATAAATTAACCTGCAAGACAAAATATGGCACAATCAGCAGGTTTTCAATGATATAAGTTCTTCTCTAATATCCCAAAAGACTAACAGCCACACATGATGCTCACCTCTGCTTCATTTGCATAGATGGGTACATCGTGAAAGGGAGAGATGTATTTGCCCTCAGAGTTTTCTATGAAAAGAATTACACAGTTTCATCTCCCTATTAAAATAAATAATATGGGATCTTTACATCTACTTAACACTAGTGCTCCTGTGATATACCGCTACATGTTATGCAAGCAGCTATTACACTATACAGAATCCATGAAGGAATTATTTCCCACATACAGTCAAACTAGTTCATTCAAAGAGCTGTGCTTACTGAAATACACCCTGTACTCCTGGGTGTTCGGCCTGCCCTTCTCCTCGATGGTAAAGCTCATGTCTGCTGTTGGTTTAAACCCCTCCAAGCGTGGTCTGTTCACTAATTCAGCAGGACTAAGAAGCTCCCGGCAGACAGGCAGTCATGTAAGACTTGGGGAGCAGACATGCGCACTTCTTAAGCCTATGGGGTTAGAACCCAGACAACTACCTGTATTTGACAATGGGGCTGCTGTAGGAAAGGCGTAAACACCTGGTGACAGATTCATGCTGGCTTCTGCCTGTTCCTGTATGGCTGCTGTGTTCAAATCACACCTAGCACTGGCATCTGTAGCTTACAAAAGTAACCCGTGTGAAGCAGAGTTGCTCAGAATAGTAATCAGCAACTAATCCTTTCTGTTACCACATCTCCGTGGCTGCCACATGCATTCTGCAGCACAGACGTGAAGTTTCTGCCTTCTCTGTGTGTGAAGTGATTTGTTTTCAAGTTCCCCGTTACAAGCTGTGGCTCCCGAGAGTTCTTTTCACAGAAAAACAGATGGAGCTGACAGGTGTTAGCTGTAAGCCAATTAACACGGCAGGATTAGGTGGCTGTGTTGTGTTGTGTTGTGACTTCTTACATCTCAAGTTTCACTTTAACTGTTCGATAACATACTTATGAGCTTGTTTTCGGAAACACTGAGAAAAAATATTTAAATTAGTTTAGATTTTTGCATGCTTATGTAATACATTTGAGCACCGAGTCCTATTCTACGTGAATGCCTTTAAGTTTTTATATTAATCTTCTGTACCAAAGTTTAATTTTTTTTTCATTTGCTTGTTTTGTTTTGGCTGAACTTTTTTATGTCACTTAAATCATGCATTTCATTTATATATTGTTATCCAAATAAAAAGTAGTGTCAGAGTAAAAGTGCAGTAAAGCACCTTATGGGATTAAAGGAAGAAAAACACAAAATACATGTGTGGGAGTGGTCTTATATCTTTGTCGTCCAATTTCTATATTAAAATCATGTAACTGTACAGTTCTTTATCATATATAAAGTATTAACTTTCAGCTATTTATATGAAAAATCCTGCTGTAAAAAAATGTGCCAAAAACTGCTTAATATAACCTGTCAAACTGCACAATAGCACTAAAGAAAGTATGCTCCTCTGCCTATAGGTACGGTAATTAAAACACAGTGAATTAAGAGGAGCATGATGCTGAGTGCGAGGTCACACTCTGGGAAGCAGACAAGTCACGTGGCACTGAAAGCTTGCCACCAGGCTAAATGTCCAAAGAACACTCCTTTGGCAGACTTGTAGATGCTGTATCTGATGACTTCTCCCAACAGAAATTATGTGTGTTCAAATCCATTTTCACCCTAGAAAAGGTTTATTTGGATTATTCGTTCACCAGATCTTCCTGGTTTTCTAATGATACACGCAGACTTGAAACTCTGCACTCAAACATCAGGTGAAATAATCCAGACTCAGCAGGGATGCTATTTAAAGTGTTCTTGAGGAGTAAAATACTTTGAATTGCTCTTCTGAGCACCCGTCTCCGTCTTCTGGAGCTTCTATTACAGTTACAGTCAACTGGAATTATCCAACTTTGAATGTGGCTACAATACCTTCAGGCATCTTGAAAGGATGTTATTCTGTGAGCTCCTCATACTGTATCTACCTGCGTGAGAAGTACCTGCACTCAGAGGGTGAACTACAGACGACATTCTGTGTGTACAGACTATTATCTTAGCAATTGCTTTTCTCTTGCTTGTTTAAATTATTGCTCCAGCTGTAATCTATGTTCTAGTCCAATTCTTTAGATTTTATTTTTGCATGTATAATATTTAGCCAAATGTTTCTTCTTGCAAAACATTTTTCAGGTGCAATCTTAGCTTCCAGTCAGTTGTATTTGCATAGCCAAGTGCTTCACTAATACAATACAATCTGTTCTTAGATCCTTGATTTGGATAAGAAAACACTCACCCAAAATGGTAAAAAAAAAAAAAAAAAAAAAGAGAGAGAGAGACTTGTGAAACATGAAAACATTTAAAAACAATCCTGAACACTTTTGTACTTCTGTGCCATTTAATACAAACTCAGTATTGTATATAACATAACCATCTCAGCAAAGTCACCAGGTAAAAAAAGGACAAATACACAGAGACTGCTTAGTTTTCAATGTATATTTGTTTTTTCCCCTATCAAAAACCATAAATAACCCATAATAAATATATAATTTGAAACAATGTCAAATGGTGTATCAAGAATGAGTGATTTAATATCCAGAAGTCTTAATACCAAACGTCCCAGCAGCATTGAAAAGTCAAAGAAAGAGGTCTCCGCACAACTCTGTTTTTGTTGCTTGTACAGTATAATGATATCCTGAAGTATTTTTGTCCTACCTGTAACACAAAACTAATTCAATTTAAGCAAGTAAAGGCACACAGCTCCATGCTACAGGAGGTGAAATACATTTATTGTGCATTTTAGGACTCTGCTGTTGACAAAATGTCAAATTTACGAGGAGACTGCAGAGCTGACTTTGTGTTTGAGTCCAGAGGGTTTGACTTCACATTCAGCCACTTCAGCGATGGCATGTCAGACAACTTCTCCAGTGGTACTTCTGTAGAGGAAAATTTAAAAGACAAAAAGACTGAGATTTGTAAATATGTACCTTTCTCACAAAGAGGATACATTAACAATTCTTTTTTACCAGTAAGGCTATTTCCCTGAAGATCAATACGCTCCAGTGTGGCTATTTCAGTAAGCTTATCAGGGAAGATGGAGAACTTGTTATTAGCCAGGTTGATGCTGGTCAGATGCTTCATTTCCGACACAGAATCGGGCAGTTTGGTGAGCACATTTCCTTGCAGGTCCAGTTCTGTAAGGTATTTCAAGACACGAGTAAATCGAAGGGTCGCTTGGCTGTTTTTCCCATCAGAGCACGAAGACATTCTGTCAACGTTTGTGAGGTGAATAGCATGTGAGATTAATAGTATACTAAAGCACAAGCTTTTAAAAAATTAAATAATTAATTTTAAAAAAACACATCATTTACCTCTGAGCTGAGTGAAAGTTGTAAAGAACTTGCTAGAAACGACCTTCATCTCATTGTCAGCCAATGTGATAACTCGGATGTTTTCTGTGACAGTCCTCAGGACTTTGAACACACCGTCTGGGAAAGAAGCTAGCATGCATTTTGACAGGTCTGCGGAGAAGAAGAACATAGTTATAAAATAATCAAACATTAACACAGTGTAAATCTATAATTACTCTGATAATTACACATGATTACTTACTATTCTTATTATTACATTCTGGCATTTCAAGTTATGAAGCAGTCAAATTTAAGCCTATGTCGCCACCTGCTGGTACTATCTCTGACAAAGGAAAGAATATGTTAAAGTGTATCTTACCCACACTATCTTTTCCCTCCTCTACAGTAGCATTAATCCTCCGGGCCACTTTTGCAACAGCCTCAGCCATTTTTCTGCTTTAACTTTTCCTAAGAGACATAATGCAACATTACACATACCTCCACATATAAATGATAAGATGATAAAATAGTAACTACACTATCAGTCAAAGCTGCTGCCCATGCTGACATCCCACTGAAGTCAGCACAACACAGTCGATGCCTGTTTTAAATTTAGCCACAGGCTAAAAATGAACCTTCTAAGGCTAAATCTCATTAAAGATTGCTAGCACTGATAAATGTCACACTTTAGTTGTTTAACGCGGACACACTCCAAATTTTTGTGCACTTTTGGTTTTAATTACATTAAGGCAATTTCTAACAGAATTTAATGTAAAGACCTGACCTGCAAGTGTATTAACAGCACAAAGTCAGATGGATTCATATTCTTCTTCATATTCTTTTCTAGCTTAATAAACTTAGCACTGGCACAATATTAAGGTCTTAGTTCTTTGCTTATCTACATCTACATTCTGAACTGGTTGAGTTTTTATAACTAGTTATGTTTGTTTAGCACTAATTCCTACTCAAAAAAATGATTATCAACAATCAAAAAATAAAAAATTTATCAGAAAAAATAGCTTTTCTCATATGTTGTACTTTCAAGTACTCCACTGATGAATATATTTGACATGTCAAGAGTTTTTTTTTTGTTCCAGTATTCACAATTTTGAATGAACAAGATTAGAAATTAATATAAACGAAAGACAGCTCAGGTTAAACAGTTGAGTTGTCTTCTTCTTTTGACTGTTTTATGGGTTGACACAGTGGATCATCTGCCTCTATCTCACCCTACTTCTAGCATCCTTCTCTGTCACACGAACTCTCTGCATGCCATTTTCCCACTACATCCATAAATCTTAGATCCCTACCATCTTATAAACCTTTCCTTTCACTCTTGCAGCTATCCTTCTGTCACACTTCCCCCCTAACACTGGTCTCCACCCACACCATCAAGCTGCCCTTGCTTTTCAGCTCTCTTGTCCACTGCCTGTTCTGTTGCTTTGTTTGGTTGACCACAGGTATTTAAAGTCATCTATGTTTACTACCTTTACAGGTTCACTGTTACACCCGTCTCTCTCACACACGTGAAATCTGTCTTTCTTCTATTGACTTTCATTTCTCTTCTCTCTAGTGCATATCTCCACCTCTAAACAATCCCTTCCAACTGCTCCCTGCTCTCACTACAGACCAAAATGTCATCTGTGAACATCAAAGTCCAGGGAGATTCCTGCCTGACATCACCTGTCAACCTGTCCATTGCCACTGCAAACAAGAATGAGGCTCAGAGCGGATCCCTGATGAATCACACCTCTGCCTTTAATCCATCTCTCACACCTCACCACTGTCTTGTTGTCCTCATACATGTCCTACACCAACCTAACATACTTCTCTATCACTCCTGACTTCCTCTTAAGACTACCACAGTTCCTTTCTTGGCACTCTATCATATGCTTTCTCCAGATCTAGAAAAAGACACAGTGCCGTTCTTTAAATAATTTTTTTTTTTAAAATTTATTTGAAACTATCTGGTAATTTGTGGTAAAGTAATATTAAAGACAACTCATAAAACATTTGTTACATTGAATTACAGAGTGTTAGAGAGATATTCAACTTTTGCCTTTGCCCATTATTAAAACCCATTAAGTCCTCAAAGTGGAAATAGTAACATAAAACCCCAGAAACGCTGCTTCAGTTGAGCCTTCACGAAGATCGCTTTTCACTTCTGGTTAACCATAAAGCTAGTAAATAAAGCATGTATGCTAACATAAAAATCTTTAGACCTACCAGACACTACCAGACTAATATATATTCCCCGGTTGACAGACATATAGATATGCTCTGTGTCATTGAAGCTATACAAAAAAGTCACTTACCTCAACTAAAAGCCTGCTAGTGTTACCAAAACGTGCAGCTGCCGGTGTTAGCTAACTTAGCTTCAGCTTCTCAACCCACCAGGCAAGTTTAACGAGTGTGTATTTTTAACCAGCGGAGAGGCTGGCTGGCTCACCTCTTTGCTGCTGCGCTATTTTTTTTTTCGGTCAGTACGATACGTTAGCATCACCTCATATAAGCAAAGAAGTTATCAAACAATGCAAAAGCAAGTTAATGCTTAGCTTCGGTTAGGAAAACATGAGCTTCGGTTAGCTTGCTAGCTAACATACGTGATATTCACGAGCGTCAGTCCTGCGCTTTGAAATTACAGAACACGAAAATTTAAAATATAAAACAAAAGAAATAGCGTCATACACGAATTCCATGAGTAATAAGGCGCAGATACCACAACTAAATAACTTAAACCATCTTTAAAATTTATTGAACACGTATAAAAGATTTTTTTAAATAGTTGCTGGTTAATTCAACTATAATTAAATAGTTAACCTCATCTGCCTGAGTGGAAACTGACATTACGAAGTTAAATGTTGTCTTACCTCTGAGTCCTGGTCAGCTATTGCCAGTCTGACCTCTGCCATAGTCATGAATCTGGCAAGTTCCTGGTTAGTCAGTATATTTTCAAAGGATTTGAATACAATGAGCTCTATTGCTTTAGAATAATAGAACCTAGTTTAGCATTGTTACAACAAACTGCAACTTTAGAGTGTTGGCTGGATATTCCTTTTACAATGCTTTATTTTGAATGTAAGAGGAATTTGGCAGTCACTTACTGTAGATGACTGAAACAGCTAGAAAAGTCCACCTATTTTGAGTGTGAGTGCTTTTGTGAAACACAGTTCACACACAATCCTGTTGCTAAACATAAGCTTCACCATGCTATTTGTCATGAAACTGTAGCATCTTAAAAACCATATACACCACATAATTTTTAACCAGCATAACAAAATACATATTAAGGGTGCAACATGTACATATAAGTAATTTTATTTTAATATTTACAATAATATAACAATATAAATAGCCATTATAACAATATACACAAATGGTAGTCAACAATAAAACTGTGCTGAAATATTAATCATCATTACCATTAAATATTTACAATTATAACAATTGATAATTTAAAGTGAATGAACTTCAGTTTGTGACAATAGGTGAACCCCATTTTTGAGTTCACATTTTGGTACATCTCAAAATGCAACTATTCTTACAAACCAAAGCCTACATCACACATCAAAATGTGTCTCTGTACAACGCTCCGACACAGTCTTGCAGTGCTTTCTTCCTTCTTATTTTATTTTATTTTATTTTATTTTATTTTATTTTATTTTATTTTATTTTATTTTATTTTATTTTCAGAAATTACTTGGTTCTGTCAAGAATTTCTGTACAGTGTTAAGCCTGCTCTGCAGCTGGTTTTAGCTTTCACTGGCACCCGCACTGATCCACAATCATATCCTCGTGGTGTCGAAGGAGCATCTCTCCATTTTCATAGTACAACATGCTCAGTGGGCTCATTTTGGTTGGTGCACAGCAGGGTGAGGCCACTCTGTCAGGGTGGAAATGCTTCAGGAGACTCTGGAAAAAGAAAGAGAGAGGCTTTAGGCCAATTGTAGATAACTGCAGTTCTTTAAGGAAATATAGTAATAGCGTTATCCTACCTTAGCTTACTGACATACTGACCCACTTACTGTTATCTGATATTTGCTATTCTGCTTTTCACTTCATTTAGTAAGTTGTTTTGCTTTGTTGATTGTTGTATTTTGAACATTTCTGTTCATTTAAGCTATTTGTTATATGTTTTGTTATGTTTAACGTAATATTTTGAACCACTTTAAACCACAGACGTTCTGATAAATAATTGTCATATTTGAGATTAAAAAATTCTATCTTGTTTTACCCTTTTTCATAGTGTGGAAAAGGAGTACTAACAGATTTGTTATGATGAAAAGCTTCAAATCCTCATGTTTTACTAAATTAGCAAAACAAAAAATAATAAAACAATTATTATAGCCCTGCGACAGACTGGACACCTGTCCAGGGTGTACCCTGTCTCTCGCCCTAAGACAGCTGGAATAAGCTCCAATGAATGAATGAACAAATGTAAAAAAACAAAACAAAAAAAACACACACACAAAAAAACTAGTAACTACGATTCATATTTGCATAGTGATTCAAGTATTTGAGATACTTGTTTTGTCATTTTGAAAGTAATTAACAACACTTTTGGGTAGAAAAACACAGGAATAATTTCCTTTTTTTAATATATAGTTTACCATTACTGTTCTCTACTGTTTGTGAAGCCCCTTAGAGAGGCCCTCCACCCTTTTTCTTCAGTCCTAACTGGTGTCAAGTTAACATTGTTAAGACATCCATCAGACAGCCACCACCACACACTTGACCAGTATGTAGTGCATTTTCACAATGATATGTCTCTGATCTAACACATTACTGTAGCTAAATGTCTCAATTCTTTCTTTTTAGTGAACAAAAAACATTATTACATTATTACTTACATAATACATTACATAATTAGATAAACATTATTTGACTCAAGAGCCACTGAGGACTTCCGGTAAATTGAGTTAAGTGGTATTTTTGCTTGCCTGCAGATTTTTCATAGTTGTTATCATTGTTGATCACGTAAAGTTTATTTTATTACATATTAGTCTGAAGTACTGTTTCCATAAGTTGTACTTTAGTGGTTTAGCTACAGTTCAGCCACTTCCATTGTGAAGTAATTGGTATTTTAAAAGTTAGCAGAATTGCTTTAAAGAGATAGATAGATAGATAGATAGATAGATAGATAGATAGATAGATAGATAGATAGATAGATAGATAGATAGATAGATAGATAGATAGATAGATAGATAGATAGATAGATAGATAGATAGATAGATAGATAGATTGTCCCGATCCCAAATTGTCCCTGATGCATATATCTGCCAGTGATTGTGTGCACATGAATTTTTAAATGGTCTGCATACAATGTTCCTATGATGATAATATGAATATGTGTAAGAACAGAAACTCTAGATAGGCACTCACCTGCATGTAGGCATGATTGGTTGGATTTAAGTCTTCTCTCAGAGGACTAGGGCAGGAGCCTTCACAGCGGTAGGCATTGTATTTTTTAGGAAAGACAATCCAGGACCCCCAGCCAATCTGATTAAAATCGACATGCAGGTCCACTTTGCGACAGAGCGATTTTTCACTCACTCTTTTGAACAGCTGTGGGGTTCTTGCTGTTTGCTCTCTCTGGCCCCGTTTGCTCCTTCGCCTCTTTTTGATTTCAGCAGGGGAGAAGAACTTGGATTGTTCAGCTGTATGGAGTAAGCTCGCTTTAACCTTTGAGTTTTCATCAGACCCTGTGTGTGAGAAGACAACCAGCAAGGCCCGGTCACTCACATCCTGGTCTTTTGTCAAACTTGCTTCATAAACAGGCTCATCGGGAAGAGGCAGGCCTCGCTTTTTCTTTATCACTTTCCTTCTTCTTGACACTCGCTTGTGTCGAATTCTTGTTGTTGATTTCTCTTTAAGCCAGCTCAAGAGGGGATTTGTCATGTTGAATACTTTCCAGCTCTGCGATGATGTGACTAGTGACGATTCTGTGAGCAGTGCCAGCAGATGCTGATCCTGGTCATGGTGGTGATACACCTCCACACTAATGTTGGAAACATTCATTGTCCAAGGTAGCTTGATTCTCAACTCTGCTGCCTGGATTTGTTTGTCAGCTCCCAGCGCATGGAGGTCAAATGTCGCCACCCAGGATCTATGTCTGTACGTCAAATCTGATATAGCAAAAATGGAAGAATTAGCATAATTGAAGAGCACTTTGTATGACACAGATTATAATGACTGATTATTATGCCACAATCAGGACCATTATTGTGTGTTACTGATGCATGTAAACCAACAAACAGGAAATTAACCCCCCCCACCCCACCCCACCCCCCACCCCCAAAACATCACCATTATTATATTACCAAACATTAGATTGCTGTCTTTCCCTCCTCACCACACAGGTGGTAGATAGCTGCAACTTTGTGAGCCTGGTTTTGCTGGAAATCTATTCCTCTAAGCGTTTTTCCTTCCTTAAAATCTCCAAGTGCTTTTGAAAGGTGATCACCGGATTGTTGAAGGTTACTTTTCTGATAATGTAGGGTCTCGCCAAATTAAATAAACTTATGGAAGGTATAAGTGCAACATATATCTTAACTATGACATGACATTTTCAGTGTGCAGCCTGTAACAGCTTTATTAAAGAAGATGCAAATCAATAAGAAGGCCTACAGCTTCAACCTTATGTGTTTTGCTTGTTTAGTGGATTTAATCAGCCAACAGGAATTATTTTAGCCTAAAATGTTTTTCAGTTCAATTGAAAGTTTATTTACCTCATAACAGAAGTCAGATAAAATCAAAAAACGAAACCTTTAATGAACATGCAGGCTCATCTGGTGAGAAAATGATAATATATGTCATCTAGAACTTCATGATTAGGGGATTTCAGTAATCAAAGCTGCTTATGCTTTTTCCCAACATAACCCATTCATTATGCTAACCATGGACACCCTGCTCTGCGCCCACATCTGTAAAGAGACCCATTGTGATTCTAAACAGGTGTGGTTCCGATTAATCTAAGGGATGAACGGCTTTAAAACATTTAACTTTTGTATTGTCCGCTGCCTATTGAGTTCGACTCTTGATCAAAAGTGCAAACCACCCGCGCTATTAATCCACTCAAACCAAACACGTAGCCGAAACCAATCACTTAACACATCCCTGCTTCTCACGGCTTCTGCATATCCTCTGTCAAACAAACAGGTAGTAACTCTAACACTTTACGGAGATGTGAAATTAGATTCTGCAGCAGGGATTGGGGGGTGTCCTGTACTGGCTGCTTGTGCCACCGTTAAATCCAGCGCTCTAATTTAATCAAACCAAGTGCGAAAAAGAACTGAAGGAGGTTGTTGATTTGACTAAGCAAGAGATTTGTATAGGGGGATGTCTGGCGAGGTATCTAATCAACATCACCTATTTAGCGAAGAAGAGGTTTGCTTTGAGAATTAGAGAGAATACCGGCCTTTTCACACGCTGATCCCTGCATGGTTATTCACCCCCTAAGCGGAATGTGGATTGAAGACCTTTGAGGTCGTCTGGCACGCAGTGTTGACAGAAAAACTAAACCCCTTAACATCTGAGAGGATTTATTAATGGTAGAGAAGACATCTGACCCGAACCAAAGCTATAAAACACGAATGTCAAACAATTCCCTGCACGTTTCTGACAAACAAACCAAATATTTTTTATGAAGCAATGAGCCAGATCTTACTTTTAGCCATCATACTCTTCACGGTGTCCGCTTGTCTTGCGGCATCTTGCTCCATCGTATCCATAAGACCGGAAAAATTCGACTTGAAATTCCTGTAAAGTTGCATCATGTAGCTCGGCAGGTGATATCCAGTTCCTCGGTCCATCACGGCAAAACGGTGCAGCGGCCTCATAAACACCCCATCGCTGGATTTATGAATCCCTTGAGCCAGCAGCGCCAGCAAAGATGCATGGAGCGCAACACCCAAAGCTCCCCATGAGCGCATGTTTTAGGTCGGTTAATGACAAATTCCTCCTCTGGAAGAGCAGGGGAGCCTTATATACTCTCACCCACCCCCTTTCACGTTTAACAAGTAGCTGAGAACATTAAAGGAAATTGACATGAGTCCTCAAGACTTGCTACCTGACAGCTCATCATCTATTCAATTGGTAATGAGGCGCCTGGGTTCGTGTTTACAAGGAGCACAGGTTTTGTTTGCACCATGTTCTTTGGGCTTCTGCAGCCTGACTCCCCATTCTCAGACTAATTGTTTCATCTGTTTGGTTTGCACTAATTGTTAGGCTTTCCCATAGTCTAATTTAGTCTACTACGGGCCCCTTGAAATGCACATCAGGGACAATGAATGGGCTCTATTACCCATCAGGCATGTCTTCGTACAACAACAACAATGGCAACAGAACTATTAATGTTAAAACATCACTGCAACCAGTATTATAGGGAACGCACATGACATTTATACTACATTTATTATGCATTTGTTAATAACTTGGCCTAATTTAACTTCTAATTATACCTCAAATGGCCTTTTGTGACAAGAATATTACGATAAAATATGGAGACGGATAAAACAGGCATACCATAAACTGAGATAAAGTCGCTGGAAACTTAATATAGACCTCTGGGACACTATCAAGCAGCACAGATAGAATGAAGCAGGAAACACGTCTTATCTCGCTCATATTTAACTTTAAGATGTTTACTTTTAAAGCTATACTATTATATAAAGCTTTATATCTTCTTTATGGTCAGAAATCAATATTTATTGAACTCACTGGTGTTTTTCTGGTTAGAATTCCTTAAACAGCGTATTAATTTTATTTGTAATGTTTATATATAAGCTTTATTTTATTAATAGTAGTAGTATACACCTATTATAAGAATGCTTAATTTCAAAGTGGCATAACAGCAATGAACCTTTTAAATCTTCGCAAAGTTTGCACGTCAAAAATCTTGGTTCCTGCAAAGAGCATCTGTGGATGGTTGTCGCAAACTGCGCATGCGCTATGCGTCTCCATTCACATAATGAAATCCTTTTCCTCGAGAATCTCCCGAGAAAGGATAAAAATTAATGGATATTTTTTATCCATCTGTATAGTTAAAAAGCGGTGCACTTTGTCGACAACGTCTACACCGGAATTACCGAGGTCCGAGGTCTGTTTTCCTAACTGGCCCGTCGCTTTTTCACCTACCGTGTGCTGAAATGGTGAGTAGCTTTAAAGTTTACGGGTCTTTTCTTGCACGAGTCATGGCAGCTAAAAAGAAAGTTGGCACTCGTGCCGTTTTTGGACCCCAGTATCCCTCTAGATTACAATCTTCAGCAAATATGGATTTTGGACTTTTGCTTGGACTAGACTTCCGCAGTGAAGGATATTTTCATGATGTGCTTGTGTGGCTGATGGGGCATACATGTGCTTGGCACCCCCACCCCCCATCTCTCCATGCCTGCACTGCATTGTGCATTCAATCTGGTGTTTTGGGCGCTGACAGTGATAACTAATAATAATAATAATAATAATAAAAACAAGTTGTGCAAACCACGATAGGCAGTTGGGGCTCATTACTATGGCAATGCATAAATGGATAACCGTTAACTTATGTTTTTATTTGCTTATAAAAAACAAACATTTTCTAGGATGTCCTGATGTGTTACAGTGCAACGATTGCACGCGCATGAAAATTACATTACAGTACATGCATGCAAATGATAAAAGGTTTGAGAAAAACAATGTGTTATGTTCTGCGTAATGCATTTGCATCACTTATGCAAAAACTGGATATGTACTAATAATAGGTGTGTTTTATATGTTAGCGCTCATAAAACAGGAAAATGAACCAAAACAAATACTTCTACATACAAATACCACTAACAGAAACATAATCTAAAACCGCGTCATGTATTTACATGTGCATTTATAGCATATACAGTATATAATAGGCAAATAGTGACGTCATGCTGCATCTGCGTAAGATTTTACTAGGCCTGATATAAAGTCAGCACAAAGCACATGATGTTCTTTGATTTATTTTGTTTTGTGTCAAGGTCTTTGTTTACTTTGGTCCTTCCAGCTGGTTATCCTTCCAGGCTCTTCTGTTTATATCGCTTTACCTCATGTCATGGGGGGTGGGGTTGGGCGGTGGGAGTGGCGGTGGAGTGCACTGAAACTGCCTCTGATTGACCCGATCAAACCAGGAGTATCAGTTAATCAAGAGTGATAGAACGAAACTCCTGGATGATTGAGCAGCCAAATACTAAATGGTGAGCCTTTTAATCTCAGTTTATCTTGATAAGAGGGCTGGATGAGAAACTTAACTCCTACGTGTAATTTTAAAAGTTGTTTGTTTGGACATGCCCCACGAAAAGCCCCCACTTTGTTTCCAAAATGATTTATAGTAGATCTGTTCATAGGGATTGAGAAATGTAAAACAGGTGTTCAGTTAGGTTCAAGTTTCCTTAAATCCCAGTGCTGCTTGTTGAAATTGATTTGGATGCATATTTGCAATCATTTATAAGAGTATTGTGCCAAGTCAAGGTCAACTGAGTCAATACTAAGAGGGGCCATTCGGGATGGGGTGTTGTGGGTCCCAACTCTCTTTTCTTATTTTCTGAAGTTGCACAATAAAATGGCTGTGACTGTTCACCTTCCCCATGTTCATAATGAAACTATAAATAACAGCTGACTGCAATAAAACTGCTAGGACTTAATCAAACACTTATAATCTACCATATGCATGTTTAGTTATACAGCCCATTACTATCTACATAAATTAAAAATGCAGTGCAGGTGAAATGAGTCATAATATGCTTTTATGTGGAAAAGAAAGTACACTCAGTTCTAAGGTCTTAGTGATCCCTAAGACCTTAGAACTGAAAAAAGTGTACTTTTCAGTGAGGACATAATTAAACATGATCTGGTCCTTGCTAAGTCTTCAAATTAGGTAAATACATGCTCATATGAACAATAAAAAATTATGTATTACACTGTGTCAAACTAAGCCAAAATGCAGAAGCAGTGTGTGGAAAACTAAGCACACCCCATGATTCTGTGGGTTATAGAGATCCACCTTTAGCTGCAATAACTTGAAGTAATTGTTTTCTGTTTCCATTTATCAGTCTCTTACAATTTTGGCACACTTTAAAACGTTGAATTAGTTTATTGATGTTTGCAAGCATCTGATCTCAAGGTCCAGCATGTCAGTTGGGTTAAGCTTTGGACTTTGACTGGGCCATTGCACCTTGATTCTCCCTAAGCCATGCTGCCATTGTCTTTTGGAGAAAGGAGGCTTTCTCTGGACAATCCATTCAGTCTTTTTCTAATCATACTGTCATAAACTTTAACATTTAACATACTAACTGAGCCCTCCAGAGTCTGAGATGTAGCTCTTGGGTTATTTTGTGATTTCTCTGAGCATTCTCTGGGTCTGACCTTGGGGTGAATTTGTTGCAATGACCACTCCTGGGATAATTGGCACACCAGCTTGTTTTCTACATTTTCATAATCTTTATAAATTACATAACCCTCCTTCCTCTTTTGCATTGTGTTAACAAACAGCTGAACACCAGCAGACTGCCAAAAGTGCTTTTAGAGAGAAGGTTGCTAATTATCACTTAATTTTTTTATTACAAGCACTTGGCTGCTCCTAATCATCTTAATTCCATTGGAAGCAGTAAGGCTGTACTGCTTCCAATGTCTTGTTGTTCCTTTAATTGTATTTACATAATTTTAAGACCTGCTAAGAAACATTTAAAATGTTTTTGATCTTCTTACATTCTAAGAAAAATTTGATGTAAAATAATTTTGATAATATCAAAATATTTGGAGGCATGCCTTCCAGTAAATATAATTTTGGTCATTGAGGACATTTGATGTAAATTAATTAATTTCCCAGTGGGCACTGTTTTCTGATTGTGATTAAATAGTTGTCTGAATGAAAAGAAGTGTTTTGGAAATTAGATAATTATCTAAATGCAGTTGTTAATTCTTACCACAAGGTGTCATATTTGATCAATGGACTCAAGAGAATATTGCACTGGACGTCCACCCAGAACATGCCCCCGTGTATTTGTAATTAGTTATCATTTCATCTTCCCAAGAGCTTTGAGCTGCTGAGGTATTTTTAACTTGACAGTGATTGATTAGGGAAACATTTTGATTTGGGAACAGTGTCCCTGTGCTGTGAGAAAGATGAAAAGACTATCTGAAAGCATTAATAATGTATTTCATTTCTAATGTGTTTGGAAGCTTAGAACTTGTCTCAGGTGAAATACTTCCCCCTTCCTTACAATTGCTCTTACAAGGCTCTTAGCAAACTGGCTTTCTGGAGATAAGACAGACACCAGGCCCGAGAAAAGATTTGAACAAGAGAGGTGATAAAAGCCGTACAGTCCTTTTCCAATGGGGACATTAAGCAGAGAGGATATTTTTTCAGTCTGCCATTGAATATCCTCTTATTCTAAATTATGCTTTTTTTCTGATTTAAAAAAAAGGGAAGGTGCATGAGCCTGTGCCTAGGTGGGTCACTCATTAGCTTTATGACAGTTTATTACAAAATCTCCCCCCCGAAAAACAAACGAATATTTGTTACTTCTCACTTCCTGGGTGGATTCATTCATGTTTTGAGGTTTGCGGGCCATGGGAGGGTTTGGTTTCACATTCACTGTGTTGCAAGAACGTCAGAATCTTTGGCCTGCGCGGCTGCAGGAAGGAAGGAACAGGTGTGGCAGCAGTAGATTTTACATCCATATCTCGAAAAAACCACTTACCACTTTTGCAAATCAGCTTGATGTGGACATTATCTTGTGACAGATTTGTGATCGCACATACTTTTGTAAGAAAACATTCTCACATGCAGTTCACTCAGACGATAAGCCCGATGTTGTTGGCCGTTTTGTTTAATAATTTGGAGTCCTAAGTGTAAATCTTACCCAAATGGGTAAGTTTGGCAGAATTTCGATACAGGTATTTTGCAAGCAGATGCTGTTGGCTGTGTTCGTGCCTTATTCAAACCTTAGGATGCTTGCTGTTTGAACTGACATACCCTCAGTGTTATGACTACAAAGGGTACAGCACGCAGGCATTTACAGCTAAAACTCAAGCTTAAATCTAAGTATTTGCCCAGCTGTAAGCCTGTTTACTTTCGACATGACATGTGTTAACTGCTAATGAATGGAGTAATTAGCGCATTGCAGTCAATTAGGCTTATGTTGTCGGTGTTGCAAGTGTACCTTACATTCTACAGTGAGGGTTTACTGCTGCATCTGCTCGTAATTTGTGTAAGAAGTGATGGTTTAGTTTGATACAGTTGCTGAAAGGTCTGTGTGTTCAGAAGGTATTGTGCTGGCAGGAGGCTCCGGTTTATGATTGGATGGCGAAGTGGTGGATGGTGAGTAAGCCTCTGGGTCCGCCTCCACATCCTCTTCACCCCCCCCCCACCCAAACACACACACGCACGCACACACATGCGCAATCAGTTTCATACACACACAAATCCCAGCAACCTTGCACCTCATGTGCAGGGGATGCATACAAAAAAGTAACAAACAAACCAACAGTGGAGCCCCCCCCCACCCCACCTCCCTGCACACTCCCATCTTTTCCTACTCAGTGGCTGTCTGGGATCTGTCCTTACTGAAGGACATGTTCATTGACTTGCTTTATAAGGACATGTTAATGATGCAAGACTGCCGCCTGCTGTAGTTTGATCAGGAGGCAGAGACACATTGCCTCACAGAACAGACAGAGATGCCAGTGGGGATGTCTGAGTGAGACTGCTTGCCTGCCGGAGAGCTGTCATTTTGGTTCTTTTTAACCCATTATTTTCTGTTTTGTGATTGTGTTTCTCTGAGACTCGCGCACCTCTCGGACGGTGGAATGAGCAGCTGAATGTCAGGTACAGTTGTCATACTTTGCATTTTCTTTGTTGTGACACTTGACTCCCGTTGCTGGTTTGTGGTCGCAAAACGTGTCATCAGTTTTCAAGAGGTACAAAAGAAATGGCATGTGCTGTTCTTTAGATGCACGCTGTGATTTTACATGAGATGTAAAATATCTTTTTAATCTGTTTACAACATTCTTTGATAATACCAGTCATGGCTGACATTCACATAGCTACATGGACTGCATTCTTAATGGCATGTGACGCCTAAGCTCTCCTCTTAAGTGTTTATCCACTCTCATTCTTCTGCCGGAGTGACCAGCACCTGTTTAAAATGATTCAGACACCCTTGACCATCTTACAAAATGCTGCTCAGTCAAGAT
Source organism: Perissodus microlepis (assembly GCF_051167445.1). Classification (NCBI taxonomy): domain Eukaryota; kingdom Metazoa; phylum Chordata; class Actinopteri; order Cichliformes; family Cichlidae; genus Perissodus; species Perissodus microlepis. The sequence goes on from NC_140468.1 coordinate 11,740,821, forward strand.
CTGTTTGCACTTACACAAGTTTAGCACTTCAGCTCGAGTTGCAAGCGAAATGTAACATGTTAACAACTCGGTGTAAAATCTATCTGCTGTCACTTGAACCGGCAGATCTGCCAGAATATTGTGGCCAGACACTGAGGTTTACAAAAAGTGAAAACCACACCACTGCAGGCTTGAAATAAGAAGATATTATTGGCATCTTGAGATGAAATAAATTACAGACAGGGTTTTTAAAAATAGATTTGTAAACCCTTTTTAGCTGGAGCTCACTGTCAAGCTGTGATGAAAGCAAGAATGCACAAGGCTAAAGGTTACTCGTGATTTATGTTGTCTCACTGCAGTAGCAGAAGCAGAGTTTGTTTGTGTCTCAGTGGATTTTCAGCTCTTACTAGTGCTACGTGCCATTTCCTTTAGATGTCGTCCAGTCAGTGCGTGCACCTCGGCTGTCACTCTGGATGCTAACTCTTGCAGTGGAAATGCTATTTCACACATTTGATCAGATTTGAAAATAGCATCCTCTCACCATGCATCAGCACGCTGCTTCTTTTTTACCACAGTGTGCTCTTTCTGAGCACATTGCCGGGCCATTTCTTTTGTACAATGATTAGCAAAAGTCACAAGTTGACACAAATTCACAATGAGGTTTTTGGAACAGTTGAAGGAAAACACAAAAAAGATTTTTTGCAGAGGAAGCACTGAGCTCATTTCCGTGCAGAACTGACATTTTAGGGCAGGAACTAGCAATGTCCTGTGGAATCACGCCTGCAACCCTTAACCTCGTTGGTGAAATATGCGTACAGCTGCAGGGAGGAAGTTTCAGAGAGTACATGTAAGCGTTTCCTGCCAAGGTGTGCTTATACTTCCTTAGCTTGTGTGGGGGTGTGACTGAGTTTGGTCGAAGGGTTTTCTCGGTCTAGCCTGTGATGAGAGAGAGTGGGACAATGTGTCATTGTTATTATTAAATAAAATTAGGATTCAGATGTCATACTTTAAGTTAGTGCACAGAAGATCAGATGGTTGATGGGATATTGTGTGGCTATTTCCAGACACGACATGACTGCATTGCACTAAATCAGCTTATTTTTGTGTACCCAGCATGCTTTCAGCCTAAACATTTTCAGACTGAACGAGTGGCCTCCATGGAGACCAGAAAATACACAGGATCCCTGATTATGAATTAGGTGATGCCAATTTGTATTGAATTTAGAATTTTAATGTGGCTTTTGTTGACATGCTGGCGGCTCTCCTCTCAACCTCAATGTGGGAAGTTGTGTTGAAAGATCTCCTGCGCACTACAAAGTGATACCCATCTCTCTTAAACCCCTGCATCTCGTATGAATAAAGGGTGCTCTGCATCCTTCCTCGGGGCCACCAACAGATGCATCCTGCAGCTGCAAGCTCCTTCCTGTCTGCGCTCAGACCCTTTTGTCTGAAGACGTTGCTACAGCAAAGTTGGGACACCGGCTGAATTTAAATGGGGCTGTCCTGAATGGAGCAGTACTGATAGGCTGGCAGTAGCTTCTGGTTTCCATGGTCGTAAGCCCACTATGCTGTCTTTGAATTTAAATATTAGTGCCACTGGTTAACTTTCACCAGCTGATCACAGCTTTGTTGGCAGATTCCTACAAAAACACAGAAAGCTGAAATCAAGATTATTGTTTTTGTTTGTGTGTGCATTTACTTATTTCATTGAATTCCACTTATCTTTCATTGGACCCGCACACAGTGCAGCATCAATGCAGTGCTTCAGTGTGTGTGCAGTACTACTCTGGTTGATGTGTGGGATAAACAGCCTCTCTAATGAGTTGCCTTGATTGGCTTGCCAGTAGGATGTTTATGACTGAGGGCTATTTCTACACAGGCCTCCACCCCGGCTGCCCGCCTGGGGGCGGAGACCAGGTCTGCCCATGCTGAAATTAGTGCAGTTGAAGAGCCGCTCTTGCGTCTAGCAAGAACGTCAGTATCAAAGTGTGTGCACCGTGGTCTTGCAGCAGTGGTGACAGGCTGCAAAGTAAGAGAGCAGAGCCTACAGTGTGACCATTTCCTTGCTGAAAAGTCAAAGCAACGTATCACGTATCCTCAATTATCAGATGTTTCGCAAACAACCAAATCACATATGCGATAAGATTTAGGAAGTTCTAGTGCGTGGCTGAATATAATGTGAGAATCAGTTTTCAGTGCTTTATGGCCTTCCACTAAACCACAGAGCCATGCATAACTGTGGTGGTGGGTAAAAGAAACCTACTGATTAAATGCCCTTAAAGGGACAGAGATCGAAATTAGTCTGTTTCTACCCGTTACTTTAAGAGAAGAACAAAGCAAAACTCATAAGGTGAACGGTTTGCCTTAAAAGTGTTAAAAAGACCTCTCTTAATGACACCTTTGCTTGTTCACACTAATCTGCAGCAGGCCTGCAAAATGTGCTTCATTTTTCATTGTGTGTCGGCATTTTGGAATCAGATCCATGTGATGTCCAAACCATCAGCATTCGCAGTGCTGGCTATGTCTTTCTACTACTGTCAATTTGGCTCTTTTACTATCTCTCCCGAGGGCTTAAATGCGCAGCAACAAAGCCACCCCTCTTTCCGTCTTCGTAGCTTGTATACAGAATAGTGAGGTGGCATGATGCCACAGTATTTCTAGTTTGAATGCTCTGTAAAAAAATGGGCATATCTTACATGGATAGTCCAAAACTGGCAACACTTTTACATCTGCTACATCTTGTGGTATACTTGGGCGTACAATGTTTACCACAGCTTGTTTCTGTATCATTTATGTAGCCCACACGTCGAATTTGCAAGTATAGATTGGTTCATGCCACCCTTATTCATTAAAAATAAATGTTTCAAAGGAAAGAGAAGAAATATTGCAATTTCCTGCTAACATAAGCAAAAATTATGAGATAAAAGCAGAAGTTAAAAAGCTTTGAAAAAAATGAAAACATTTCTGTGGATCCGCTTCTGTCAAGTGAATAATAAAGTTATCATTTCATGTGTTGTCCGTTGGAAAGAGTCAGCTGTGTGTTATCTTATAGGTGAACAGTCATAGCCTGCCCATGTGAAAGAAAGCTAAGCGTTAGCCATCTGGCTGCCAGATGTATTGCTACTTCCCCTGGTCTCCTCCGTTGAGACTCCAGTCTCCTGCATGAATCTATTCCCCAACATCAGTCAGGAGACGGAGCAAAGACGAGGAGGACGTTGTCTGAAAAGTATAACTTCTGAAGTTTTGCCTGAATGCCAAGCAGCCTGGCACTTTGAACTCCCACAAGGGGTGTTTCCCTCCGACTGGGGGTGGGTGAGTAGATTCAAAGAAGGAAGATTTCTTTTTTTGGATGTGATGCCAAGTTCTCACACTCCTTTGGACCATGGCAGAAAGAAAGCAGCAAAGAAAAGGCTCTGGAAGCACAGATTGCACTTCATCTCATGCGTAAGATATTATATTTTACTGAATTGTTACGTCGTGGAGTGTTTTTTGTTACGTTTCCTGCGGTGGCCACAAAATTATGCTAACAGAACCTTTTGGTATGTGACGGGGACTTAAATAGATTTGTGAAGCTGCTGGAGCACAGCATTGAAAACTTGGCTTCCTCCTATTGAACTCAGGCAGGGTTTCTGACTCTTTTGCCTTCAGTCTTTTCCCGCAGCTGTTATTTGATAAGTAAAGTAAGTAAAGTAAAGTGTGTGTATGTCCCCATAGGGAAATAGTTCCTCTGCATTTAACCCATTCACCCAGTGAAGCAGTGGGCAGCCACCAATGCAGCGCCCGGGGAGCAGTGTGTAAGGACGGTACCTTGCTCAGGGGTACCTCAGGGTAGCCGTTTAGTGGAGTCGAACCCCCGACCTTCCGATCATGGGGCCACCACTCTACCTACTGAGCTATCCATAGAAGCATAATTACTGAAATCATATGATTATTTGAACTCTTTGAACTGCAAACCATTTATACTGTACATTAAAAAAAATCCAAACCAGGAAACACGTTGTGCTTGTGAGAAGAATCTTTCTGCTGAATCAAAAAGTCTCCGAGTACAAGGCTTGACCTACCTTCTTACCTTCAGAAGCAACAAAGAAGACAGTAGCCGTGACTCATGCAGCACTTCTCTCACCCACAGCCTCTCTGCACCTTGAGAGCCCACTCTATTCAAAACTGATGATCACACAGAGGTGCTTTGAGCTCAGCTAGAAGGCTAAGCTTCTATACGGCTGAACTGTGTGACATTCGGTAGATTTTGTGTTTGTTGGATTCATTCTGTCTGATTGTGTTTGGGGACTCAATGTATTATTTTGTTCATTTAAGTTAGGGGTAATAGGTTCCCAGCCAGCTTTGTCTTACAAGCGATGTTAATGAGCACTGATGGTGTGGCCTGCTAGGCTGTCAGAAGTTTTGTTTGTTTATCTGTAGAGCTCCCTGGAAAGCTTGGTTTTTATTCAGAGGAGAAAAGGTTTTGTTGAAACCTGGCTGGCTCTCATTGGAGACTCTGAACCCCTACCACTATGACCACAATGAAACTGTAGAGAAATGAAATTAATGGTTAAGCCTAAAAAGGCGGATTTTATGAGTTATTGGCTGAGCCTTGCTCTATGCATCGAAAAACTACCACTGATAATATTTTTCATAATACATGATAGCTCAGCTTATTTGATCACATATCCTGAATACAATTATACTGCAGTTTTTATGTGATAAAACTATTTTTTGCTCATAAAAAGAAAAAGGAATTAATTTGAGATCATATAAATAAGTAATTCTTATTTCTATTTTTTTCATTAAGCAGATCGCTAAAATAAAAGCAGATTTTTTCTATACCCAGCTTTGAATGCTTGCCATGTAAGAATTGCAAAACTGCAATGATAATCAGAAAAATTATAGTTCAATAGTTCATTCTGATTATATGTTAAGAGCAGTGCCATCCAAACATACTGATTACCGTGGCTCTGGTTAACCATATTAAAAACCTTCCAAACAGACCCTTTGAGATCATAATAGCCTTTAACAGTGTTTCCCACTTCTTCTATATTCTACAGATATGAGAATGGTACCGGTCTTCTTATTTAGCACTCACAAAGATAGCGAATCCTCTGGCGACCATGAATGTCAGTACCTAATTTTCTGAAACCCTAAATAACCTCATGGCAGCACCGTATCAAAACACAAGAGAGATACAGAGAAGGACTTAAGCCTTTGGGGGCCAATATAACAGACCACCGTCAGTTTTAAGAATTTTTAGCCTCGTCATTGTTTATTAATTCAGATACATTTGAAAAATCTCATAAAGTGCATGGTTTTGAGACGGTTTTTCAGCAAATCCAGTCCTCTTTTGCCCTGTACACATATGGCCTACCTGCAAGCAAGCAAAGCCTGCTCAAGTGTAACTCGTCACACTTTTTAAATGTATGTTTTTCTTTATTATTACAGGAACTTCACTGTCTGTCTGTGTGTCACATTTAATGAGATCACCGGTGGGCAATCCTCAGCCGTGATGCTAGCGTAGAAAAAAATGTTTCATGATGTGAAAAATAAAAAAAATCTGCATAGTAATTCAAAATTCTATTTATATAGCATACGCTGGTGAGTAACACCTTTTTCTAACCCATTCCTAGTCTTAGTGTGAGACTAGTACTGAATAACTTTTCACACCTTAAGTATGTTTGTAAATGATGTCACTCTCCAAATACACACTATTGTATGTTCCGCCGCTGTGTGCGTGCTTTCGTGTGTGATTGCTTCCTGTTTCTAAGTCCACTGCGATGCCATTTACAGCAGCTTGTGGAGCATGGGTACAACTGCCAGTGCCGCACCACAGCCCGTTTCTGTTGCGTCGCCGCTTGAGAGTGTCCATGGCAACGCGATGGCTGACAGCAAGCAGTCTCTTTGCATGAGCCCCTTCCAGACAGTCAACATCCACAACAACAAGGCCAAGTCCATCATCACCAACAAAGTTGCACCTGTCGTCATCACGTAAGTCCCTCCCCGAATCTACGTTCTCACAGTCGGGTGTGAAACCTTTTTGATCGCTGAGGTGACACCCCCCTCACCCTCCAGCCACGGTGTTTGCCCCCGTTATCATCTCTTTTGTCAACCCAGGCCAAGCAAATAGCAGCTGATAATTAAATTGGCCTCTCTGCACCATCCACACCTTGTTTTGTGTTTTGCATTGCAGATATAATTGCAGACAGGAATTTCAGATTCACGACGACATCCTCAAGACCAACTACAAAGTCGGTCGGATATCAGACACTCTGCCCGAGCACTACCTCGTGCAGGTAAGGGTGCCTTGCTCTTCTTGTAGCTGCGACAAAGAACAACACTGTCACAGCAAGCTGTGGAGTCATCTCACCATTCTTTCTTTTTCACATTTACATGTCCAAATTGCAGAGTGGTGTAGGAACATTGTCATGCGCTTTTTTATGATCAGAGGCGGCCATTAAAACGTGAATGTTGTCACCCTCCTCTCAAGGCTTTGATCTCCTCTGTCAACTGTGCTGTGGTAGTTCAAGCATGCAGTGTTTTGTCAGTGTTAACTCACAGCTCCTTTTATATGTGTAGAGAGGTCAGGAGTTTAGTCTTGAGAACATCTCCTTAAAAAAGCGACTTCCTTTCTTTCTACCAGTAAGGTTTGTCTGAAATGTTATGAATGCCTAATACCTGATTAAAACTTGATTTCTGGGGCTGATGCTGATATTGAAAGTAGTAAAACTACTAATCAATCTTCTTTATATATTTATATACTTATATATTGTGCACATAGTAAGTTAGAGCGCTTTTTAAAACAGTAGATTTGATATTATTCCTCTGTTAACTCATATTGATATAACAAATTGAAATACCAACTAGAAATGGGAAAGACACGTAAATATGTATATAATGTAAATATAAGAAAAACCTGGAAAGTCCAGTGGTCATGAGGGTGTCTGTATTTGTTGTTTCAGTGCGTTAAGCTCTCTGGATCAGTGCAGGGAACAGGTCTATTAAAGATCTGGGCGGGAGGGCATAGATTGAACTTTCTGAGAAGACACAGTAACCGCACGTTATCTTTTTGGTGTTGTTTGCAAACACAGAGGACAAAAATCTAGCTTAATCTTGCAGCGATGACACAAAGCACTTCCACATGTAAACACCGTGTCAACCACTGTAATGTTTACATTGCTACTCTCCCAATGAAGGCTATGCTGGAAGTTGGAACAGTTTGGCTCAGTTCAGATTTATATGTGCTCTTCTTTCCAGGGGGAGTACTTCATGGTCCAGGATGTCTACAGCAAGGCTGATGTCCTAAACACCACGGGCAGTTATGGGGCGCCCAACTTCCGCCAAGTGAAAGGATCCTACCCCCTGTATGGCATGGGTCAGCCCAGCTTGAATGGGTTCAAGCAGGTTCTCCAGAGACTCCAGGCACAAGGACAAGAGGTCACTGCTATAACTTGTGCACAATTTCAATGTGCCCCTCTTAAGCCTTCGATAGGTTTCTCTGGTAGATCCTATTTTCCTGTGCTGGTGCCAGTTTAGCTCTGCCTGGCCTCTTTCGCTCCGTGTTGTCAGTAAATATTTGAGGAGTCAAGTGCTCGGTGGAGGCTGTGGCTGGATTACAGAACTGAGCAAACAGAAAGTTGTGGTCATGTGCGCCAGTGGAAAATGAATCTTTCTACTTAGAGCAGCTAGAAACCGGCCGCAATTAAAATGAAATTGACAAAATTATACATCGGGTTTTTAAAACTCTGTATTCATGTGCTCAGTGTCATATGACGAGAAATTGTTTCCAGCTATTTTTAAAAGTAGTGTCGTTTTAAGGAGGAGGCCTGTTTTCCCATATTTCTTCCAACAGGAGGTTATATTCGTCTGTGTAAGAGAGGAGCCCGTTGTTTTCCTGCACAAGGACAATGACTTTGTGCCATATACCCCGAGGAGGAAGGAAAATCTACATGAGAACCTTCATGACCTGGAAAAAGAGGAGAGGGTGGAAAGCCTGGAGCTCACCATCAGAAAGGAGGTGAGAGACAAACTCATGCCTAATCCCTGAGGGGTTTTTTTGTCATTTGCAACAGTACTAAAACTCTCCTTTCATCCACAGCTCCATGACTTCGCCAAGCTCAACGAAAACGTCTTCTACGTCTACAATGACATCGAGTTCTTTAAAGACGAGCCGCAGAAGATATCTATCACGTGCGAGGAGGACATCCATGTGACCGAAGAGGTCTACAAGAGGCCGATGTTCACTATGCCGGCCTACAGGTTGTTTACATTGTTCCTTTATTATGCCTGAGCTCCTTGGGTCACACGCACAAGTTTACACGAAGCAGCGTGTGGCTGTCTGCTGCTGAACATGCAGGGAAGGTTATAAATAGTGGTGCTTGTTTGTGCAAAGACTGGTTGCTCTGCGTTTTTTTGGAAACGAGAAGAAACGGGGGCGTAAAAACTACAGATTGAAACATCCTGTTTGCAATCAGATCTGCGGTGTCGGCTTTGCTGAGATGTTGTGAACCGCTCGCTGCGTATCCAGGCCAAGAGAATGTATTACTTCCATAGGAGAGCCCTAAAGCCTTTACTCTTAATCTTTATGTTTCGTAAACGATAGGATGTTTTATTATAACTAGAGTCAAAGTGCAGGTGTTTGGGCTCATCCTGTGATTCGGATCTCTCCCATCATCCTTTGCGGTTTGCCGGAAAAGGCATAGTTTCTATCTGATGAGATTAGGAAACACAACATTAGGGAGCTCGGCTGTAAAGTCTTAAGGTTATATGTTTATGTGCTCTGACCTACATAAGGGCAGTATTGACACAACATACACAGGGACGGGTTCAACTCTGGGTGACAGTGTGTTGTTTTGCAGGTACTACAGACTGCCGCTGCCCACAGAGGGAGCACCATTGGAAGAAGACTTTGATGCATTTGTTAACATACTCAGGGTAAGCAGATGTAAAAATGCCAATCACACTACAAACCCAGCTGTTACATAGTCCTTTTTTGGGCTTGTTTTTTATATTTGGATCTTGTTCTGATGCGCCATTAAAGTTATTCATGGCCAGAGCTTTGGAGAGCGCCTGGAGTTTCTCACTGAGGTAGTGAGAATGTAACGCTAGCTTTTTTAATCCACATGTATGCCATTATCTGTCCTGTATGTGTAATCAATTATTAATAAGTCCCCCAAAAGAAGGCAGTAAGGACTCACTTCATGTCCATTCTTTGGTCATCCACTTTGTCTGGTTTCCGTCCTTCCCTTCACTCATACAGGATGTTCTTTTATTCTTGTTGTGACCTTTTTTGGAGTGACTTGCAGCAGCCGTTCCCATTCCCTGTGGTTTGAAAGCGGATTCATTTTTTCTGTTTGGATCAGAGCTTTGTTTTAGTAAATCTTAGTCACTCACTCTGATATTTCCAAAGTGATCAATTCAATGCGGTGAGCCGGATATCATTGGTTTGATTGCCCCAGATGTAGAATTTTAATGGAGAGCTTCTTGGAAACGAATTTGATTTCTCTGTAAACTGACATTTTCCAGTGCAAAGTATGTATTATCTATCACGTGACAAGTGGGCATCTTGTGTCCTACGTTAAAAAATGCACCCTATCCAGGAAGTACCCTACTATTTTTGGTAGTAAGAGCAGATCTGTTGCACAACTTGGCATTTGGGACTTCTGACATTGTCTGCAATTCATGTGTGAAAATAGCTTAACTCTCATCTATGTGCATCGTTTTCCAGGAGAGCCCAAGCTTGTCTCTGGGCCATGGTGCATCCCAGAAGCTGCCTGCTCTGCTGTTCAGTTGCCAGGTGGGCGTTGGACGCACCAACCTAGCCATGATCCTGGGCACGCTTGTCATGAATCGCCTCAGGGGTGATTCACAGCCTCCACCCCAGTAAGAAGTCTAGATCAAATAGAAAATCAATGACAAGTATTTATTAATTAATTAATTTTTTTTTATAAAGGTAAAATATTTGTTTTGTCAGAGTTGAGGAGCCAGCTGCTTCAGAACCCAGACCACTGTTCCAGGTGATCCAGTCTCTGATCAACAAGCTGCCTAATGGACAGCAGGTCATAGAAGAGGTAAAGCTGATAATGTCTGTCTACATAACAATGATTTGAAAGACAAAAAAATTATAATAAATTACACGTAGGTCCCAAATAAAGATTTTATGCAAAACCGAGAGGTACAAAGTATTTTATTACCCAAATAGGTATTTAAAAACAAATTGTTCATACATGTGATTCATTGTCTTTTTCTTCTTCACAGGTCGACCAGGCGATTGCCCTGTGTTCAGAAATGCACAACATAAAAGAAGCAATATATGAGAACAAGAGTAAGCTGGAGGGAATTGGTGAAGATTATCAAATTCAGGTTAGTAATGATATAGATTTTTGACGTTTGTAACTTGTAACTTCTCTTTAAAAGCAGCAGCTTGTACTATAAATGGCTCATAAACGGCTCAGTTTATGTCCTGCTTAATAGAAGACGTGTGAGAGCACAATCAGCCTTGATAAACGTCTTTTATCAGTGAGAGCTCTCGAGCTGATGGAGGACTTGAGAAGTTGATATCATTAATTGATCTCTTTCCTGTCTTTCAAGAAATAAGCTTAATTATTAAAGCAGGTTTGGTTAAAGTGCTTTACTAGAAAAATTATAAAAACCTTGTAGAAGCTGCTACTGTGACCAGATAATCAAGCTTTTATTCCTCTCTTAGGGAAGCAGCACCAAAGACTACTTTCTCAACAGAACAATGCAGAGCTTGGAGCGATACTTCTACTTGATTGTATTCAATGCATACCTTCATGAGCAGGTAAAAGGTTTTTTCAGCATACATGTCTTCTCTGGGACCATAAAAAAGAAATTGTAAGTCGTAACTATGTGTTGTTTTTTGCAGTATCCTCTTGCCTTTGTGTCGAACTTCAGCCAGTGGATGTGCTGCCATGCTTGGCTGTACAGGTTACTGGCCTGCATGGATCTATCAGAGCTGTCCGCTCCGGCAGAGCTGGTCACTAAAGGAGCCCGAGTGCTGGTGGGAAAATCAGATTATTATATTTAACAATATCATTGTTGTTAACATTGTTGATGATGTGGAATGATGTGCTCTTTGCTCGCATTTCATTCAGAGCCTGATTTATAGGCTATTTTTCATTGCAGATCTTTTTGTTCGTGTTCTGTAAACTTTTAACTTGAAAATGTCAAGCTGTGTCCGTTCTTTCAGTTATTGTGATTTTATAACAATGCAAATAGGTAAATGGTAATTTGTAGCACATTGGTAAATGATTAAACCTCATAAAAACACCACTAGGTTTCACAGAACACATTTACAAGAATCAGTCACAATCCATACAACATTTAGCCACAGGCTAAAGACAGAAAAGTCACCAGTGCCACTAAGGCGACACACTAACTGACCAGGTCGCTAGGTTTGTGTGGCTGCGCTGAGCAGATGAAGATTTGGGGCAATAGTGCGTCATTTAATTCCTGTTTTTGCATCACAAGCTGTTAAATAAAACGCATATTTCAGATATAGTTTTGAGACATGTTGGCAGACAGTGAGCTTAAAAGAAACCGATAAAATAAGAAATAATAGAAATATTGAAAAGTCTGCTTGTTTTGAGTTGGATATTTTTGTGTGAAGCTGAAATTCTCAGTCTATGTCCTTGGCTAGCTTTTTCTTTGTAAACATATTCCTGAACAAGTTCCCTAAATCTGTTATGATCTAATCATCATCTCCCCACATTTACCCCTTTAAACTAAATACATTTCCACATAGAAGCCACCATGCTAGCTGCTGGTATGAAAACACATTTCATGCATTCATCCAAGATCCATCATCTGTATTTGTGATTATCTGTCTTTAAAAGCACCGTATATTACATGCTGTGAATGACTGTGTGTGTGCAGGTTGCTGATGAGTACTTGGCTCCTGACGTGCTCAGCACAGTAAAAGAGATGAAGGCGGTTAACTTCAGACGAGTGCCCAAGATGCCTGTTTATGGAGTGGCTCAGCCAACATCTGAGGTGCAGCAGATTATGTCCTACTTTAATCAAAATGAATGCAAGAAAAATGGGAGATTTTTTAATTTGATCCAGAAAGAAAGAAATGTTTTTGTAATCTTTGCTATAATTACTAAAAGACACACTTTGATATTTTAGTTGTCTTAAAATAAAATCATTTAAACGTTCAGCCGACAGTTTTGTAATAGTTGTCATCAGTATGCATTTATGCAGTCGGATTTATTCATAAGTACAAACAGACTGAGCAGAATGAGTCATGATTACTTCCCACTCGCCCACCTCAAGACGCTCACACTGGACTTCCAGCTTCTTGCCCTAATCGTCTTAACTTGCTGCGTGCAGGCTACTGGAGCTGTTTTGGCCCATCTGACGGATGAAAAGAGGAAGCACACCCACGTGCTGTGGGTCAACCTACAGGAAGAGCTGGTGTTAGAAGGAAATGGCCAGATTTTTGCTGTGAGGGAGCCCACGTGTCTGGACCAACACATCTCCATCCTGTCATCTGACCCAGAGCTGCTAGAGGTAGAGAGAAAATAATTTTTTTTTCTGTCTTTTTAAATGTTTTTCATGGCTTTTATATTAGGTTGACTAAATAAAGAATGTCCCAAGGATTTTAGTCTGTTCTTCAAACAAGTGAAGACATTTCTGTATCCTCCTCCTTTAGAAACTGGAAACATCCCTAAAGGAGGAGATTCTGCAAGCGCAGAAGTGGCTGGAGGTGATCCTTGAGCAGGAGAAACAGATGAAGATGTTTAAAACCTGCCTGACTGTTCAGGAGATCTTCAACCAGCACAAAAGCTCTCACCAGGGCCTTGTCTGCAAACGCATCCCTCTGCCAGACTGCAGCGCACCCAGAGAGGAGGTAATGATGTGTCAGCCTGTGCGTGTAAACACGTGTGTGTACAAACACACGCGTCCTTTCAAACATGCAGTCTCAAGAGGCAGAAACAGCTTCTGGTTCATTTGATAGGTGTTTGGATTAAAGACAGCTGAGAATGATTAAGACTTTTGCTCCCTCTAGTGGTTAATAATGTAGAACCAGATTTCAATTTGTCAAAACTGTTTATGTGTTATATTTAATATTTTTTTCATTTTTTTCATGTGATATCAATACAAATCTGCATAAATAAAGACATATTGTGGTAATATTTGTATGTTTAATCATCTGCAGGACTTTGATAAGCTACTGGAGGGCATGAAGAGCTCCTTGGCCGAGGATTCCCACTCAGCGTTTGTTTTTAACTGCTCCAATGGCAAAGGCAGGACCACAACCGCTATGGTCGTCGCCGTTCTGACTCTCTGGCACTTTAATGTGAGATGAATATTTGAGTTGTCTGCATGTTTACAGAGAGCCACTCTGTATAAAACCACTTCAACTAATAAAAACTTGGCTTCCATCTGCAGGGTTTTCCTGAGTTTGCTGAAGATGAGATTGTGAGTGTTCCTGATGCTAAGTACACAAAAGGAGAATTTGAGGTATGTGCACTTTAAAAAACAGTATCTTCACCAGCTTGTAAACGCATAAAAACATCTTGAATTTTCAATTTCTTTGCATAATGAACATAAGTTTACATAAACTAAAACAGAGATTTTGAGATTAGTCAGCAGCCCTTTGAATTACCTGTATTACAACAATATATCTGTTTGGAAACTAACTAATTTATTCACTCAAAACTGAGTTGTGATGAGGTGTTTGAGCTGGCATGCTGAGGCCAGTTAAAAAATACTCTACGAGTCCTGTGGTTTATTTAAATGTGACTTTGCAAACTTCAGAAGAAGATATTTTCTCCTGGAAATTCTTCCAAACTAGTCATACTGATTTCGAGTCATTTTCCAATTGTGTTGTCATGAACTATTTTTTTTTAACATTTAATATGTTAACTGTTATGAGCAGTCTCTGAGTGGTCTGACCTTGGGGTGAATTTGCTAAGATCTACTCTTACCTGATACATGTTCTGCTGTTGTGCTGAATTTACAATCAAATCTTGACAGTCAAATGCAACACTTGAATACTTGTTTAAACACAGGTTAATGAAGCTAGAACACCTGTAGGTGAGATGTTTTTGGTTGTGCATGCTACTAATGGAATCAAAATACACTGGGAAATAACAGCTATCTATCCGGGTTTTAAGTGATGACGTATGAACCCTGCGTCCGGGTCCAAACTACTCTGTGTTTATTACAGCTCTGGTTTTTAACATGTTTTAATGCTTTGTATCTTGTTCTGTTTAATCTGAACAAGTCCCTAAAAAAAGTCGGCTTCTCTCAGTTTTAAAACCCTACAATGTACCATAACTACAGCTCACCCATGCAGTGGTATATTAATGACTAACCATCTATTGTGGATGGATTATCTCAGTTGTTCTCCTGACTGAAGTTTGGTCCGTTTACAGCATCCTGCCATGCGATTACATTTGTCCTTAACCATCAGGAAGCCTCACGCTAATGAGTGAAAAAGGTTAACTTTTATCCTCCAGCTTCACTGTGTTTATATATCACACTAACATAGCTGTGTTGCTAGCGATCATGTACCACATCATTATATACCAGCTACCCCAACTTCAGTAACCCTACAAAAAAAGTCACTGCTGTTTAGTTTTCTGTCTTTTTCAGAAATCTCTCAGTCAAATCATGGTATATCATGTTTAGGTGGAAACTAGCGAGCTAACTTCCTGCTAACTTCTAACTCCATTAAGTTTAATAAATTCAGTTTCTCATGGATGCCTGGATGTTAAACTTAATTCTTACACCTGGTAGAGCAGCCACACTGATCCAGCTGAAAGACGAAAGAATTAAATCAGTTTGTAACTCTTAGTGATGCGGCAGTGTTCATTTGACTTTGGGACCTGAAGCGGAGTTTGGACTGGTGTTCTGACAAACTATCCTATTTGGCAAACCGTCCTACCCGTTGAATAATTTTACGGTGACGTCTGACAAATCATCCTACTTTGGCAAACCGTATGGGCTCAAAATGTGGTCATAAATATTTTGTACTTGTAAAAAAGATTTGTATGTGTAAAAAGAATTTGTGTGTGCGTAAAAAAGATTTGTATGTGTAAAAAAGATTTGTGTGTGCGTAAAAAAGATTTGTATGTGTAAAAAGAATTTGTGTGTGTGTAAAAAAGATTTGTATGTGTAAAAAAGATTTGTGTGTGCGTAAAAAAGATTTGTGCGTGGACTTAGCCCAAAAAACCCCCTGCAAGTTACAAGTACGAATTTTGACCCTATTTTTCTTCCTTTCATCTGATTGGTCAATGTCATGTCAATCACAAATGTAACAATCCAATCAGAGAACAGATGGGTTTGGCTGTCGGAGGGGCGCTTTTTTGAACTGCAGGTCCTTGAAGGGTAATACAGTTTGAAGCTGGAGGATCTCTATATAAATATCCGATAGCAGCTAGGTCCCCTAACTTTCAGCAGCTGTTGAAAGGATAAAGTTGTGCTATATCAGTGGTTAGAAATACCATTATTACTTTAGGATTAGTTTAACACAAAGTCAGGGCTGACCCGGGACCATTGCTGTGAGTCACAGTGCGCAGCATAAAAGTCCTTTCACATCGGACGCAGGATGTGCTGCTAATGCTAACTGCTAACTAAAAGCAAAGGATCCAGAATTTGTTGCGCTGGCTGCTGGGCTCTGTGGGTTTTTGCAGCAGCTCTACCTGTACTAGATGCACCTGCTCCTTGTCTTTTCTATCTCTGACTTTATGTCCTCTACAAGAGTTTCTGTTTTTTTTGCTGGTTCTTCAAATGTTCAATAAAAACATGTATGCTAATTCATAGCGAAGAAAGCTTTGTAATGAAGACTGTCATTTCCAAAACACTGCCCGCCCCCACCCCGCGGTCCGCAGCGCTGTTGAAAAGGCTGTGGAAGTCCCTATATTAAACACGTAGACCTGTGACACAAAAATCACCAAACTCGCACGACCACAGACTGTTTTCCTTCGTGGTGATGAAGGAAAACGCTGGGTTGGCATGTAAAAGGGCATTTATTCCCTTCAAGGACCTGCAGTTCAAAAAAGCGCCCCTCCGACAGCCAAACCCATCTGTTCTCTGATTGGATTGTTACATTTGTGATTGACATGACATTGACCAATCAGATGAAAGGAAGAAAAATAGGGTCAAAATTCGTACTTGTAACTTGCAGGGTTTTTTTTGGGCTAAGTCCACACACAAATCTTTTTTACGCACACACAAATCTTTTTTACACATACAAATCTTTGTTACACATACAAATCTTTTTTACGCACACACAAATCTTTTTTACACATACAAATCTTTTGTACGCACACACAAATCTTTTTTACACATACAAATCTTTTTTAAGCACACACAAATTCTTTTTACATGTACAAATCTTTTTTACAAGTACAAAATATTTATGACCACATTTTGAGCCCATACAACCGTCCTACCGATAGAATAATTTTACGGTGACGTCTGACAAATCATCCTACACGTAAAATTACCCGCTCCGAAGCAAAAAACCTTTGCTTATTTTAAACACTATTTAACTACAATACAAACAGTTAATACATACTCATTTTTTAATTTCAACTGTCATACTAAACCAGTAAAATCTGGAACACACTGCATTTAGCGTTTTGTGTATGCCAGCGTGTCCTCCAATTGGACATGAATAAAACTCATGAAAGATCCTCCTGGCATCATCCTTGGTTTTTACCAGAGATACCACTTTTTTATGTCCAATACCGATACCGATATCATAAGTTTGGATATCTGCCGATACCGATATGAATTCGATATAGTGTATTTTATAATCAATAAAACTTCTTTTTTTTTTTAAATATATCTTGCTGCATTTTGTATAAGTCCATACTCAAGTTTTAAAAAACAAAACACTAAAGCTATTCTGTTATACCTTCATGCAAAAAATACTCTGCACCCAAAATATTTCATAGTTCAGGAATGCTGACCAATCTAATAAACTTAATGCTCTGATGATTCAGTAAGGACATCTCCTGATTTCATCTTCATGTTTCCCTCGCACCACATATCCAAACCAATATCATGACCCAGCAGCTTGTACGGCTGTGGCTCCATCAAACATCAGCTGATACTAGAAAGTAATATTAAATAAATTCTAGCAACAGCTTATCAAGCTTAAACGTGCTGCTGTTGTTCATTCACTGTTTTCCTCTTTCTGGTGGAAAGTGGGCGATAAATAATCAAGAGAGACGGGACTTGCGACAGAAAAGCCGATCAGCTGATCATAGCACATAGCACATGAAAAAACTCTTAATACACCAAAGAAACACATGACAAGCAACAGGGATGGGTAAAGGGTGAGAGACAGCCAGTGTAGACAGTGCATCCGGGCCTGCAGCATTTTGTAATAGTTACATCACATTTTTTATTTTATCTATTTTAGGTCAGGATCGGCCGATATTGATACTGTATATCGGATCGGTCCATCCCTAGTTTTTACTAATCTTCTGGTTCCAGAAAAGAGTTGTCCATCTTCATCAAAAATATTTACAAATGAATTTAACCAAATATATGAGTTGTTAGTATTAACAATACATTTCTGACCATTTAGTCTGAATTTTGAGACATATTGTCCGAGGTTTTGCCTCTGAGCCTTGTCATAGCCGGAAGGTTAGGAGTCAGCAGAAATGAACGAGTAAATCTCTTCCCATTTCTTCTCCATATGTAAATAGACATTTTCTTTTGAGCTTCAATATGTGCAGCAAACAATGCACATAACCTATTAAATAACCACATTACCTAAATAGACTTAACATACCTTACAGATATTAACGAATTAGAATTTAATAGTCTTATCACTCAGCAAGAATGCACTGCAAACTTGCTAACTTTGTCAGTAACATCAAATTTGTCCAAAAACTTGACAGCAGACTTAACCAAAGCTGCAAATTCGACAGTTTTGTGCAAAAAGCAGATAAGGATTTCACTTTAAAACGAACAAACACTCACAATGGCTTAGAAAATCAAGTATCCACGTCAGTAAAGTGCTAATACTTACCTATTTTACAAATATGAAACCGGAGTAGCGTTAAATCACAGCTGGTGTTCTGAGAAATCCTCCTACTTTGGCAAACCGTCCTACCAGTAGGATAATTTTACGCTGGCTTTTGACAAACTGCCCTACTTTGGCAAAACGTCCTACTGAAAGAAAGTCTATTTGTCAAAAGAGTTTAGATAATCTTCTTTTGTCTAAGCTTGTTTTTTTTGTTGCTAAAGCTCTTGCAGTTTATAGTTGGGCATTGTAATGCTTTTTGTAAACATCTCCTGCCCCCATGTGGCCATTCTAATGAATCACATCACCAGGTGCTCCAGACAGTTCCTGTATGCCATGCTGTCTGTTCACAAAGAGGTACTGCACACTTCTCTTTAGTTTTTTCTCTGCACATGTGATTGAAATCGTTGGCCCAGCATAGCCAAAAGCCAAAGCCTTTCTTTACTGGTCTGAATGGTGTCTGTGAATTGGAGCCTCTGGCTGTTTTTCTTGATTTAGAGTTGTGACAATGAATCAGTCTTTGGAACCTGCTGCCTTAGTCCATAGCATTGTAAACATGAACGCACAGAAAGAGGCGATGCTCGGCAGGCGCACAATACCACATGCCAATCACAGCAGCATGTCTGCCGGAGTTTCTGGGATACACTGGTTGGTCACCACGGAAACCTTGTCTGCCTCCAGTTTAGCCTCTGAAGAAGGGTGCTGCTACGTCTGTGAGGTCCAAAGCATTACGCAACAGACAAACTGGCATGGAGTTAAATAATCCTCTCCTGGTTTGATGTCTTGCTTGGTAATCCTCTGATCCTCTCCTCAGGTCTATGAAGCACCTTGAAAAACATTTACACTCAGCAATCCTTTTTTTAACAGTTCCCCAAAGCCCCTGTAAACTGAAACAGTGACTCTTTGTTTATCTATCTGCAGGATTATGCAAAAACTACTAGGCCAGATTTCATGAAAATTGATGGAGAAGTGGAGAAAAAGAGGCAAAAGAAGAGCCTAAAATATTGCGTTTAAAGTTGCAGAATAAGCTCTTTAAGTGTTCCTTCTGTTTATTTTTTTGTATTTCTTTTTATCCCCACTTTTGTTGTTTGCCTTGTGTAAAGCATTTTGTAACAATGTCTTGAAAAACTGCTATACATAAGGTGTTATTCATAGGTCTTTATAGCAAGTGTGTAGGGCAAATGTTCCAAAAATGAATCCCATAAATTCCATTCCATCATTAATTCCATAAAAAAGCACTCTACACATTCAGTTCAGCACCAAAGGACATGAAGAAAAGGTTAGCATTGGGTAATTACTTATAAAGTAAAATCTGGAAGGAATTGCATTCAGAAGATGAACCTGGTATCAAAATGATGATACAGAGGAGACATTTCATATGCCCTAACTTGCTTGGGCACCTTACTGATAAAACCCCATGAAAGTTTATCCAAAGACCAGTGTAACTGGTTGAGCCACCACTGGCAACAAGAACTGCTACAAGGTGTTTTTGATAATTGTCAATGAGCCTTTCACATTGCTGTGGAGGAATTTTAGCCCTCACTTCTTTGTAGAATTAATTTAATTCCACTTTGAAGGGTTTACAAGCTTAAAAAGCCTGTTTAAGGTCATCAGATCATGTTCGACTACATAACCCGGGTGCGCTTGAGCTTTAGGCCACAAAGTGATAGCCAGACTTTGTCCTTCAGGATTTTCTGGTAGGGAGCACATTTAATGGTTCCATCAATTACAGCGAGTTGTCCAGGTCCTGAAGCAGCAATGGAGCACCAGATGATCACACCACCACCATGTTTGACTGTTGGTGTGATGTTCTTTTTTATGAAAAGCTGTGTTCGTTTTATTCCCGATGTAATGATGTGACTCAAACGTTCCAAAAAGTTGAACATTTGTTGCAGTGGTTTTCTCCTTGGAACTCTCTCATGGATGCCATTTTTGGCCATTGTTGTTGAGCAAGTCTTAAGATGTTATTCTGGGTTCTTTTATGACCTCCTTGATGAGTCATCGATGCGCTCTTGGAGTAGCTTTGGTAGGGCAGCTGTTCGTGGGAAGGTTCGCCACGATTCCAAATGCTGTCCAAGTGTGGATAATGACCTATCATGGCTTTGTAACAGTTTCCAGGCTGATGTCATTGACTTCTCAGCTGTTCCCGCATGTCTTTAGATTGTGGCATGATGTGTTGCTTTGTGGGTTCTTTTAACCTACTCCACTTTATCAGACATCATCTGTCTAAGTGATTTTTTGTTTCAACAGTTCTAGCTATAATCGGTTTTCCCAAAAAATATGATTGATCACAATTAATTAATGATTTAACAAGAGATGAAGTTCTTGTTTCACACGTTGCCAGGCAGGTTTAGTTAGCTTTCATCTTTAAAAAACATGAAATCATCATTTAAATATTTCCATTTTTTATTTGCTCAGGTTATCTTTGTATTATATTAAATTTTAATATAATACAAAGATAACCTTAGTCGACTAGTCACGATTACGTCGACTATCAAAATCGTCGACGACTAATTTAATAGTCGACGCATCGTTTGAAGCTTTGTAAGATCACAAAAGACGCAGGAATAAGTAGTAGGATTTAAGAGTGTAATAACGGACTGAAACAGAAGATGGCAGCACTGCATGTACAAGGATGCCAGCCGCCGTTAAACCCCGAAGAAGAAGAAGTAGCTCTGTCCCAGAATTCATAGCGCAGCCCAGCTCAGTTTCCAACAATGGCGGCGGCTAGTTAGTTTTAATGTTACTCTTATTATTCTTTCTGGGTCACAAAATAAACGTTTAACATATTTTCAGGCGAGAATGTAGCTGTGTAAACCTCAAATATCTGCTCAGTTTATCAAGACACCACATATTTTCAAAAGCGCTCCGACGTTTTCAGAGACGTCTGTTACCCACTAGCTCGATAGCTAGCCGGGGCAAGGCTCACTGGAGTCGTGAGAACACCGGACTCCCGGCTTCAAACCCACCTCCGTCTTTCGCTACTCAGGTTAAACATATATAAGTCACTTAGATAACTTAAATATTTTATTGTTTGGCTTTTTTTTAGTATTTTATTTGTTCCTGAGTAAATCGGTTTGGCTGAGATCAAAGTTATAGTTTTTACACAGCTGAATAAACGTCAGGCAGACAGCTGATTATCAGAAGTGTGAGATGCTCCAGAATTTACTCCGGTGTCCCGTTATATGTTAGATATCAAGGAGCAGACGGCTGAGTTTATTAAACTTCACCTAAACAATCTGCAAATTTCATTAAAATTTAATAAACTATCATCTTGTCTTTATTTTTAGTTAGCACCTTAAACACTTAAAGCTGTAAGCTAATGATAGTTATATAAGAGCAGATGCTGCTGGTGCAATAAGCTGTAGTTTTACGTCCAATGGATGATGATCTGATTAGTCGACTAATCGCAAAATTAATCGGTGACTAGTCGACTATCAAAATAATTGTTTGTGGCAGCCCTATATTAAAATAAGTTCCATGATGAAACATGAAACATGTAATTGTGACAAAAACAGGGGTACAGCTGTTTTATGCAGGACCGTGTGTGATAAGCCATTGTATTTATGAAATATTAAGATAACTCAAAAGACTTTCTTAATAGGAAGGTAGAATTTTGCCTTAATTAAATTTTTTAAACAAAAAAAAATAAATCAACTACTTTTGAGGGATTTGATGGGAGCCACTATGGAGGGAGCCTTTAGTGATCCATCTAGACGCTAAAAAGCTATAATATTTTGTATCTTCACTATTTGAAGAGCCATTAGTTGAACCCAAACATAACTCCAAACGAATGAAACCTCTAACTCGGCAGCATCATTTCATCAGGTAAAAAGTGAGACTGTGTCAGTATTAGCTAAAAGGCTCGTCTGAATCAACATGAGCTCAATAATCATCTTAAGGTTTTTCATCTTTGCATATTTTATGTAACAGGAATTAACTTGGCGTGTTGACCTAAAAGGACAGACAAGCCTACTTTGCATTAAGCAAACAAACCATCGACCTGTAGTTAATTAAAAGGCATGTTAGTTAATATGGGACTGATAACAGGTCACCTCTTTTTGTGGTGTAAACTGGCATTCTTTGTGTATTTCGCCAATGACTCTGAATAGGACAAAAAGTTTTCTCCCTATTTTTAACTTTGTATTCATCTTGATGTCATTGTTAGTATATAAAAGTCACAGAGGGGCTGCCAACAAAGTTTAGTAAGATGGCTTTTAGCTGACCTGCTACACAGCGCTGTAGTTTTACATCATCCAAACATGGTGATGGAAGCATTCCATATTTCCACTAGGTCAACACACAAATCAGCATGCTGACATACATTCACAGCAACGTTTCATTTAGGTCAGGACTGACAGGCGGTGCTCTAAAAACTAAGCTGTGTGTTGCAAAAAGAGCTGTTAGTTTTCTTGCTGCTTAAAATAACAAGAAGACTAAAAGCTAGTCATAGTATTTGTTTTAATGCTTTTTCATTGCAGTGATGCAAAGTGTTGAATGTCAAACGCAAATGCAGAGTAAAACACAAAAATAACGTATTAAAACACTAGTCCCAGTTTTATTTGAATGAGTTAAACAGCTTTCTACAATGTTGTTTAAAAAGAATCTAGTTGCAGTATCATGCTGATTCAATAAAAACATAATTCATAGCTGTCTTAGGCGGGTGTGGATTTAGCCAGTCTGGTTAAATATTTCAGTCTTATCATAACTTCAATATCTGGGTTGGAAACATACTCTAAAACGAGGCTTTTTTATTTTTTCTTCTCTCCAGATTGTAATGCAGCTGGTACGTCTGCTCCCTGATGGCCACAGGATGAAGCGGGAGGTGGACATGGCCCTGGACACTGTCAGCGAGACCATGACTCCCATGCACTACCATCTGAGAGAGATCATCATCTGCACTTACAGACAGGTACACCACATGACTCTGTCCTAAAGACACGGGGCATCCATTTTTAGTGAAATAGATCTGAAACATTTTTCTTTCTCTTAGGAGGCTGAAACAAATCTGCAAAAATGTCGATTCGTGTGCTGTATTGATTGTCGGTGCAGTTTTGCACGTGGTCCCATAGATGGCAGCACAAACTAGTTTTTATAGCTTCACCTTAAACCCCGCAGAGATGAATGAGAAGGATCCACTGTGCAACTCGGTGAACTTCCTTTCAGGTCTTAATGGAATAGAGTGGGACCAGAAAAGGCAGGAAATGACAATATTATGAGCTCTTTATCTCTTGATGAAGAGTAATGGTCCACTTGGTGTAAGGTTGCATATCCTGTGGCTCTAATCTGCTTTCATTGCTACTTGCATTGAATGCCTTTCAAGAAAAAAAGACCCTTTAAAAACAAGAAATAAGGAGAAAAAAAAACCAATATGAAAGGTGTTCCATGCAAAATATAAAGAAGACAGAAGCAGTTTGTAAAAGGGGTTTCAGGGTCTGTCCTCATGCTGTGCTTTAGCTATTTGTAATGCAGTCAAATCATGGTGCCTTTGTGCACTGTCAGCTGTTCCCTTCATGCTGGTTGCACTCAGTCCTGTCTCCACATTTTCAATGGGCCTCGTTGTCCGATGAAATCTGTCTTTCACGTGTATTCTCTGCCTGCTTGTCACTCTGTGGTGTCAGGCTCCACGGGAAAAAAAAAAAAGATTCCCTTCAGCTCACTTAATAATCGTTTGGATCAATGTAATTGTATATTTGGATTGAACTTAGTAAAAGTGCTCATTGTAATTTAATTTGCAGTTTAAATTTGTGAGGTAATAAAACTTGAGAATAAAAAAAAAAACAGGAATAAAAACAATGCATTCGGCACGTTTGTTAGCTCTCACGTATAAACACAGCTGGTTTGAAAACTACATCATAACTGTAGCTGCTGATCATGTGGGCACACTGCTAAAAAGATGTCCCTCGGGGCAAGAAACTGCAGTCACATTTTAAACAAGGTCCTGTGTTTGCCAAACTTATTCAAAAGAAAAAATAACTGAACAAATGGCTGCAGGATTTATAGCCCTGCATTGAATACTAATACATCCTGCAGAGTAGTGGGCAGCGGGGGTTTTGGAGCAGGTAAGGGTTTATTGAAATGAACCAAAGAGAAAAGACTTCAAAACTGACTAAGTGATGGTCAGAGCTACATAAAAGAGTAAAGAGCAAATGGTATTTGCATTTCATGCACACAACATACAATTATAGCCTTTTATGTTTTGTTATGCTTTGATTAGTGTACTGGTTTTAACTTTTCTGCAGGTAGTATCATACGGTATCATTGTCACAGGAGTAAATGTTGGCCAGTCTGAAAAAAGAACCAGAATGTTGTTAATCAGATTTATCCTGTAGAGCTGCCACAGTGGACCTCAGATTGGCACTGTGTTCCTGTTCCAGCGTTTTTCCTTCTGCCTGAACCAGCAGGCCAGGTGATAAACAGTGCCAGATGTGGCTAGAACTGGCAGGCAGCAGACTAAAGAGGGGGGAGAGAAGGGGGGGAGCCCCCATTCCCAAAACACACACACACATACACTCTCTCTATTCTCACCTCCCCCTCTCTTAAAGCACCCTCCTCTCCTTTTGACAGTGGTTGGAAAATATGTCTTTGATAGAGAAAAACTATATTTACACTGGGACACAAACCATTCACCAGCTCACAGAGGGGCCTGGGAAGAGGGGTAAGGAAGGTGGGTGGAGGCTTTGGGGGGGAGCAAAGGCAAAGGGGATGTCTCTTCTCAAAGGGCCTGCAAAACTGCTTCTGCTGACCAGACTTGACCCCAGGTTGCAGATGCATTCTGCAACATCAGGGTCAGCGCACTCCAGAGGTTTCCCCCTCACTTCCTCTGTCTTCTTCTTCTCTTCTTACTTATCTCATCTCATCTCCTGCACAGAAATCAGCCGCTGTGGCCTTGATTTTTGTTGTCCAGCTTAGTTTTTATTAGAAAATCACCTCCGGCAATTTGTGTACACTGGAGTACACTTCAGTGTTATTTGGATTTAGTGGGGCTTTTTTTTAACAATTTGTTTATCACTCAAGAATCATTAATTTATATAGTCAAGATATAATTTCTGTCCACCCTCTGGCTCTGTTTGTTTGTTTGCCTATTGTGGGCTGCATCGTGGTTATGTGCCTTATCTCCGAACCCCATTTCTGCCAACGGTTATATGTCTCAAGTTCATCAGTTAGCTCTTCAATGCCATGCTTTACCTTTCAGACCCAAGACTGCAGGTTACATAGCTTTGTCTGATTTATAGGTCCAAGCAGCTTAAAAGAGTGACTTCACAGAAAATGTTATCACCGAGGATCACTAAACTCCACCCACTCCATCGAGATGGTATTAAAGAGAAAGAGGACTGAGTGGCAGAATTGGAGATTGTCCAAAAACCCAACCCCTAATCCATATTGATTTTTTTTCCCACACAGGTGGTGAGAAAACAGAGATGCACAGAACTAGACTGAATGAGTGGCAAATCAGGCTCCTTGTCTGTTCAAAGAAAGGCCCTCACGGTTTGGACGGGGCAATGGAAAAATATTTCTAGGGAGAGGAGATTGCTGTGAGGATTTTTTTTGAGGTAAGGTAGTGAATGTCTTTAGGAAAGAAGAAGGGGGAGTAACTGGCTAAATACTCCGAATTCACAGAGGTTGAAGGGACCACCGCAGGCACTGACAGGAGGATTAATTTTTACTAAGAGCACAGGATTAGTAAGAAAGAAAGTGAAATAACTAGTGAGCTGAGGAATCCTGCTGTAAGGTTAAAGAAAAGATTCTTTGCTTTGGAGTTAATATTGTGCAAGTTTGCACTTCAACGTCACCTATCTCTTATACTCTTTTGGCTCAAGGGTCTTTGTGAACACGTTTCTTCCCAATTAGGATTACCACTTGACAAAAGTGGGGAGCCCACCAGAGTGAGATGCTTAAAGAACTGAGAAGAAGCTTCTATTTAGATCCAGCGCGAGGTGGGATGTCCGGAGGTTGTTTTTATTAATAACTTCCAGCCTGATTAATGACACATATTATTCAGCAGCAACTGTCCACAAAATTACAGATGTGGTGACCTTATTGTGCAGACACTTATTCCAGAGACTACAGAGTTGAGATATAGCTGTGTAAATGTGTGGAGATACACACTGAGGGAAATAACGCATGTTTGGGGAGTTTCTGAAGTTGTTTGATGAGTTATGTGCGGCTGCTGTCCTTCACTTGCTATTTAGAAGCTGATTTATTTTTAAAGGATTTCCCACGGTTGTAAATAACTGCGCATTACAATCCTTTATATGTTTAAAGTGTTTATTAAAGTCTAGCTAGCAGCTAGGCCTGCATTCATCACTAATTTTAATATAACCTCATATGTTACAGCCACTAGGGATTTATGCTTGTCGTTTATAAACTGAAGAGTAGACTGATTTTCACGTATCCTTGCGAGTGGCAGCAAAGAGTTGGCTCAGTGATGACTTTAATGATCTTCTTGTACGTGTCTCACTCCCTTTCAGCAGACTACACTCCCTTTAAATTATGATTCTGAGGTATTTATAGCCATACATACTATGGTGGGTAGAGTATATGCAGGTTTTTGTTCGTACCATGTGCCGTGCCAGGTGACTTCACTGATTAGTATAGAGGAAAAAGAAATGAGTACAATCACCTGCTGCAGTGCGTCATCGAGGGGAAAAAAAGCAAACAGATAAGTATTTCCGGTGAAGGATTCAGCCACCTGAATTATATTCTCAGACTTTTTATAGCTCTTATATTATTCTTATATAACTTTTGCGGCTTACTTGGATTTGTTCAAAGTTTAATTACATCTTTACTTTGTACTGTACTGCCCTGCTGTGTTTTGTAGACCTCTTATTTGAATCCAAAGCCAGCAGGTTCTCCGGCACACTACCCGCAGTGATTGTAAATGTTATTTGCAACCGGATAAGACTCTGTAATCACAGTTTCTGAACTGTGCACTTTCAGTTTTTTGCCATTTTGATAAATTAGTCATAAAGCCTTCATATTCTTTCAACTGCCAGCATCTGACTATAGAGTCTGTCTAATGTCCTTTTAAAAGCCACGAGAGAACATAGGAGCTAATTATAAAGAGGATGTACAGTGAGTTAGGATTATTTGTTCTGCCTCTACTCATGCACCACCTTTATCTGAACCAAAACTTGTGCTGCTGGTAGTGACAGTGTTTCTGAGGCAGACTTACTCTTTCTTACTCATGAGAAGCATGAACTTGGAATAGTTTCCCAGATTCTCCCAACAGTGTCCAGAGTTCATGTGGGAAAACAGCTCATATGACCTCCCATTAGATCAGCCCATCTACCTGAAATGCAGTTTGCAAGGATTATTGAATTGCATTAGGCTGATATCAATTGTCTTGATAAATATCAAGTATTCAGCGCAATGAAAGCGCACTGTAATATGACCATAACGTTGAAACAA
Organism: Perissodus microlepis; assembly: GCF_051167445.1. Classification (NCBI taxonomy): domain Eukaryota; kingdom Metazoa; phylum Chordata; class Actinopteri; order Cichliformes; family Cichlidae; genus Perissodus; species Perissodus microlepis. The sequence continues at coordinate 11,768,206 of NC_140468.1, forward strand.
AGAGCTTCTTAAAAGAAAATCATTTGTGAAAGGATTTGTTGCCAGTCTTTGCATACACTTAAAGACAGACAACCATTTACACTCACACCTGTAGCCAATTCAGAGTTACCAATTAACCTAACCCCACTAACTGCATGTTTTTGGACTGTGGGAGGAAGCCAGAGTACTTAGAGTTTTCTGGCCTGATGGTGGAATTAAACTCAGGACCTTCTTGCTATGAGATAACATTGCTAACCGCCACACCACTGTGCTGCCTTATATTAGATAACATTCCCTAAATTAACTACCACATTGGATATTACATCTATTAGGAGTAAACTGGCAGTATGTAAGATGATGCACAACATTATAGTGACTTTTTTTGTTTTTCCCACCTGTTGTTTGCATTTCGAAATTCAATATTGTATCATTATTTTGTTCTCCGATCCCTGAGCAAAATATATGCCTCTTTGTATCGCCAGATGTTTTATATTTTTTCTTGTCAGCCACCTGTTTGCTTCAACTGCCATTTCACGCTGGGCAGGTAGTGTTAAGCAGTGTCGTGGGAACTGTGTGAGATGTGAAAGCAGGCAGCTCACCGTGGTATTTACATGAACCAGCACAGCTTCTGTTTTTTTGCCGGCTAACAAAAACATACGGAAAGGTGCAAACAGCTGCTGGGATCGCCCATAAGGGAGTTATTTCATTCTGTTACTAACCTACTGTAGCATTAAAAACTGATAAGCTAATTAGTTTCGTTGGCACACCTTATAAACACATCTTGCTATCACGGCCCAGCTTTTAACATAGTCTTTCTCTTACAAATAAAAAACTGCTCAAGCAATAAATTGCCTTGTTGCTCAGTTAAATGCCCTCTACAGTTTTACTGCGACAGGTTTGTTTAATCGCATAAGATCAATATTCCATGGGGGCTAGCCTGTTGTTGTAAATGTAAGATAGATATGGCTCTGTACTCAACATTCATGCTTTAGTTTGCTAACTTTACTGTATAATAAAGGTGGTGTTAGTGTTATTTATTTTTCCTTTCTTATCTTGCAACCTCGACCAAACACTGCAGTTATCTTGTGTCTGCTCATTTCACTTGCTCTAACAGAGATTATGCTCTGCCCGAATTTACATGCTGATCAGTAACGATTATTACTGTTCAGCATGCTTTCACCCTGAATAACTGAACTACCCTCGTCTGCCCTTTGCCCCGACTGTCCCTCCAGTCTCCCTCTTAATCGGGGACAGTGCGTCAGACCTGGGCACCGCACAGATGGGTTACATCCCCTCACACACTGTCGATGCCTCAGGCCAAAAGACCAGGAATAACTGCCTCCAAAGCCATGCAAATGTGCTTAAGCATGCTCCCAGTAGCTGTGGTCATGGTCTGTGTGAGTTCCAGCTCAGTCCCAAATCATTTCATCAGGAAAAAGTCCACCTTTCTGCCATTTGCGCCATCTAGCTACTGGCACTGAACAAACTGGGAACGCAATTTCACTGCTGAAGTGACTTAAATGCCAACCATGTGGATTATGCAAGAAGTCGTTACTGGGTCGAGTTGCTCCGGGAATCAAACTTTGAGAATGCCCCACTGGGGAGGCCATGTTTCATACGTGAAGACAGTTGTGCAGCAAATGAATGCAATGTCAACAATTGCATACCTTCTCCCACAGAGCCGTCACAATCTTCATAGTAACAAGCATTTTATACATGCTGGCAACTGAACTCAAATGCATTTCCTAAGGTATGGACATAAAATATGTTTAAGGCATATAATTTAAAAAGGTTTGTTTAGTATGCTGGCCAGCTACACCCGGCTGGTCTGATCTCATAATGGCTCTTTGTTCCTGTAGTCGTTGTACATAAGAGTAAGTTTAAGTAGTGCTGCTGCAGACATCCTGTGGTTGCAGTGTAATAGTCAGATTTGCTTAAAAAGGTTCCAAAGTGAGTGAATTACCTGTGTGCCAGCCATAATAATAGCCAATAAAAGTTACTCCTGTGCTTCCTTTTTTGACTTCTTTACAATAGCATACAATGGTTCATAGTTCATTGTATTCTAGCATTGTAGTGTCCAATGAAAGTGAACAATCAGCATGAGTTGTAAATGATGCGTATCATTCAAATGTTAATTCCTGCTCCTGATTTTTTCAGCATTCAGTGATAGGCTATTAACCCCACTGGTGAACTATAAACATTACACCGCAGTAGTAAAATTTGCTTCTAATAAGGTTGTAACCTTGCACGAAGAACAAAACAAGAAGCCCGACAAATACAGATTATGAGTCATTGCAACAGTTATGTACTCATATTGGGCTTTGTAGAATTGCCAGCTTTTAGGGTTGTCAGAGAAAGCCTTAATAAAAGCAGGAGTTATACTGGATCATCATTTCAAGAGGAAGAGAAAAATATAAATAGACAGAACAAGCAACTAATAGCAACGCGGCATACATTTCATTTCCTTTAAAAAAGGTTGTGGTGGCAATATCATAATATTTACTTGGTTGTCCTGTTTCAGTTAGCCACACGAGGGGAAGTATCTAAAATGTATATATATATATATATATATATATATATATATATATATATTTATTTTTTTTTGTAGTTTGTAGTCGTCCGAGTTTCAACAGTATTATTAAGGAGCTTAGTGTAAGTGCAGTCCTCATGAATTCTTTTCCATCAACGTTGAGGAATAGTGAGAAGAAAAAGACATGGGAGGTCACTTTTTGGACTGCAACCTGTCAGTCGCGTCTCTCAGACGTGTTGAGGGGAAAATATGTGGTTGTTCCTTGTTTAACTGAAATAAGTATGACCTTCCTGAAAAACAGGACACTCACAGATTATGGCTTCTGATCTGTGTCCCTCTGTGCATCTTAAGGGCTCTCAGGCCCAAAGAAAGTGGCTGTTTTCACATATTAAATAGTGATATGAGTTTTTAATCCCTCTGCAGTGTGGTTAGCAAACAACGTGGTCTTTAAAGCAGCTTTGTGGCTCCCTAACAAGGATAAAAAAACCCTCAAACATCAATTACATCAAAATGCTTTCTGTTGCTGACTAACATCAATGTAGAAGGTCATTAGTAACTAAAAATACAAATTTGATTAAAAGAACTCTAATTAGTTTGAAAATATTGAACGTCTGTTTAGCTAGCGCAACAACATAGCATTTTAATGCCTCGCTATTGGGTTTGCATGCATAAGATATTGGGTAGCTCAGTAAATGATCAGTGTGGGAGTCACCACTTGTGTTGCCAGGCATGTGCACGTACAGAATGTACCATAATGGGTGTGGTTATTGTGGGCAGATATTCCAGTCTCTGAGTAGGCCCTGCTGATGAGCCCTGTCTCCTCCTGTGGCTTCTATAATCTCTGCTCCCCAGACGAATCATGTATTTCTGCTTGCTCTATTGTCAAAAAGATTGACCTTGCTTAATCAAAAGCCTGTTTATTTTGCATTCTTTTCTTTAGTTCTCCATCATATTAATTCTGTTTTAAGGTGTAATTTGGGGTTAAATTCTTTTTGATTGTTAACTATAACTGTTATAGGTTCAGTGTAAATGTCAAGTAAAATAAAAATCTGTATTGTGATACAATTAAAAATCCTCATGGATTGTTAAAGGCTAAATGGAAAGACTGAATACCGATATATATGTACAATATGTGGCTTGAAACTGCTTTTAACTTCTGAGTGACTGGGAAAAAAGGAGGATTAGAATCTGTAGAAACCATTAACATAAAGGCACCTTCGTCTCCTCCTCTCTCTGGCTGCGGCATGGGTTCTTTTCTGTTTTAAAAAGGAGTTTTTCATATTATGTTGATCCAGTCCTGAGACTGGAGGCCGAATGATGTATAGCTTTGATCGTTTTGCCATGGCCAGACTGGCAGAGGCTTTCTGGATGGATGCTCAGGTGTTCATAAAAAAGTGCAAGTTAAAAAAGGGTTCTGAGGCTCAAGCAGCCTAGAGGAATATAAAAGAAATGCATTCATATACTTCTCTCATTTTTACATCTACTGGAGGATGAATAAGCTTGGTTTTGAAAAAAATATACCCACTGACCACTTTGTTAAGTACACCTTTTCAGCTGATTGCTAATGCTGAATTTTTAATCAGCCAATCACAAGGCAGTAAATCAAAGCATTTAGGTATGTACACATAGTTATGACAACCTTTTGAAGTTCAAATGCTACATTAGAATTAAGGTCATTTAGTTGATTTTGAACGTGAGATGGTTTTTTATGCTAGATAGACTTGCCTGATCTGCTGGGATTTTCCCCTCAGAAACCATCTCTAAGGTTTACAGACAATAATCCAAAAATATGAGAAAACATCCAGTGACCAGCCAATGTCTGGGCAATAATGTCGTGCTGATACTTGAGGTCAGAGGAGAGTGGCCAGACTGCTTTGAGTTAATAATAAGGTAACAATAGCTCAAATAACCAATGTATAACAACCCAGGTCTGCAGAAAAGCATCCCTAAATGCACAAGGTTATATGAATGATATCATAAAAACTAAACCAACCAATAGGCTTAGAGTAGATCAAAGAGTTAAGTAGTTACAATGTTACAACTCAGATATCTTATAGGACATATTAATTGTTATTCTAATTAGATCAAGGTCTAACATACCAACCTGCCTTACTCATTGTAGCCTTGTGAGCATTATAACTAACATATTAGGTGTAAAAACATGCTTTGTGCTCATGTTTGACTATGAAACAACCTCTAGTGAATTCTAGATGGTGGCATCTGAGAAAAGGCAAGAGCAATAGATCTTACTGGGGATGACTTTCTAATGCAGTCTCTTTTGTGTGTATGTGTGCTTATCTACACAGACACACACGCCACATTTGTTTGTGTGTATAAACAAAGAGCCTAGTTTAGTGGAGCCCTGATTGTTAGAGGACATGGTTTGGATACCCACAACATTGTGTAAATCCTGGAAAGCTGGAGCTTTGTTGCATGTCCTCATATTGTTTCCTATGTATTTCCTGGCTCTACTTCTACTATAAAAAAAGAACATAAGACTTATTTGTCTTAATTTCTGTTAACGTACATTTTCAGTAAGCTGTGCCAACAACTTTCACGTTATCTTTTAAAACATTCACCTGGATGGAAAGCAGTTTTGTTAAATTGCTGTCCGCCTCTGGTTTAAAATCAGCATGTGCAGCCTGCTTGACTTTGAGATGTCTGTGCATTGAGTTGAGAAGCCGTGTGTAGGCTGCCTGTCCACTTTGGACAAGTTGGAGTTTGGCTTAGGATTTGAGTGGGAGGTGTTCTTGTGGAATCTGATGAATGGCTGTTTGTGCAAACTTGTGTGGTGAGGGCCAATATGGATTGGCCTTTTTACCCCTGCAACCCCATCAGCTGGTAATTGGCACCATATGTCAGACAGGCAGACCTCTCCATAATATGCACTTCTCAGCTTGGTCCTTACCCATATGAGTCAAGAGACAGGTCAACCTTCAGCACTGGACTCCCAAACTAGATAAGTCATGCTTTATTAAAAGTTAAAAAATACCAGTGTACATATTTTGTTTTTCTTGTTTTCTGCTGAAAATGGTCAAAACCCACAAATTTAAATGTTTCACTCTTCACAAACCAGCCTTACCATCATGACTTGTAAGCAGCTGTAACCTAGAAACAAAACCCCTAAAATATATTAGGTGTTTTTATTACTGTTTGTATGATATTGAACAACTTCAATGTGTGAAGTCATTTGCCTTTAACATGCTTCGCTGGTAGAATGGCCGCCAGTAAGACTAGATTAGTTGGTCACGCTTCAAGAACTATGGATGACGAAGCATCCTAGCTACAGTCCCACAGAGGCCGATGGCTCAGTCGTCTTAGTGTGTTCAGGCCAGTAAATGGACGTTTGAAGACAACTATCAGGACGACATATCCAATAATTGCTTTTCTAATCCTCTAGTAAAAGGGAAAAATCATTTTCAAACTGCTTGATGTTTTTGTCAGGGTTAAGAGACTGTATGGCACACTGGCCTGTGAGGTGTCAGTACTGTCAGTGCGTTTTTGCCTGAGAGATTCACGGCAAGAGATGGACAGAAATTGCTATCACCCTGAAAAACCCTGGCGGGCAAAATGTTAGTGGTTTGATAAATGAATAGCACTAGCTACACAGTAATTGACTTGGCTGTCAGCCTGTGTTTGTGTGTAGGTGTGACTGGAGGTGCACATTATCACTGTGATTTTAGTCTTTAAGCAAGCACAGATCCAATCATTGCTGCCTCGTGTTGTGTTTAGATTTTCAGATTGACAATTTGACCCTTCGTCGGGAACCTGGGATTGCTCAACATCTGGAACACTTTTATACCAAACCTTATGAGGAACAGTATTTCTATTTACACAACACATAGGCACAGGTCCGGCAGCATATTTCACATGTTGGTGGCGTAACTACAGCTGCAGGCTATGACGCTTATACAGGGATTATCGTGAACCTTTGTCTGAGCCTCGTCTGATGTGTTAGAATTAAAAACAGAGACAGAAAAAACGTGTCTGCTGTTGTATTAAATCACTCACAATCACATATCAGTGCACGTTTCACTTCAGACAATGCAAAAAGAAATTGCTGCATAGAGCTGAAGCTGCCTACAGCACGCACCATCTTTCTAAAGCATAAAGCTAATAAGAGAGACAAAGAATAAAATGCTGAAATCACAAATGCTGTAAAACACAGGGATTACTTTTATGAACTGCTTAATGCTCCTTTAAAATTCAACACATTGTTAAATTGATTGATGTGCCACTTAAAGAAGAAATGTAAGACATCTGATTCAAAAATGTTAACCAGGTGTGGTTACAGTGCATTTGTATCCACTTCAAATGTTTAAGAAGCAGAGTGTGCGCTGTTCAGCAGTCAGATTACCTGAGAAGTTTGGAGTTGCTTTGCTGAGAGTTTGTGCGTGCACAGTGGTGGAGTGGCCTCACAGTGAGAAGGTTTTTTTATGGCGTATGCTCGCTTCTTGAGTCCAGGTTTCTTCCCACAGTTCAAAGACACACTGGTTAGGTAAATTGGTGATTCTGAATTGCTTGTAGGAGTGGATGTGAGAGTGTGACGTTGTCTGTCTCGCTGTAGTAGCCCTGTTAACCCTGTGATAGACACCCATCCAGGGTGAATGACTTACTGAATAGTGGTTTGCAGTAGATGTTTTGATAAATATTGTGGCTATGTTTGAGTCATTTTTAATGTACCATCTGCTTCTCTTTTGGATTTTAATTACAGGTCTAATGATTTTTCTTGTGGTGTTGGTAATTATTATTTGACATTTTTTGTCCTCTGGCATAGATTTTAAGTTTTGGGTGCTATTACAATTATTAAAAGTGTTGAGGAAATTTCCTATTATATTACACTTTTCTTTGATATACTTAAACTTTCTGCAGAGTAACACAAAACTGCAGCCCTCATTTCTTTATATTTTGCTAGAGTAATAGGAGCCAGGTGCAGTGATTTACTGAAATATGTGCAAACACACATGGAAATAAAGTATATAAGACAAAAACAGAATTTGTGCAATTTGAATAACCTTGAAAGTCAAAATTACAACTAAAGAAATGGGAAGAAAAGTGTTTTTCTGACAGGCTCTACTAACAGCCTAAAGATAACATTTAAAATTGGTTGTTTGGCGTGTTGTCTGTTATCACAACACTGGTTCATTCGTTGAGTTCGGTGCCCTTTTTATGCTTGAATGACTCATAGATCAGTGTTATGTGGTTCATAGTGTTATGCGTTTTTTGTTGTTGTTGTTTTTCAGGTATGTTCTAGTGACAGTGGATTTGGGTATGCATGTAGTGTGTTTTACATGCTGTACATCCATCTAACATGACATAACCCAATAAATTCTTATTATCTGGAATACTAGTGCTGAAAAGACCTAGATAAGGCACTTCCAGTCATGCAGTTAACTGTGTCTCCCTTGTGAGTGTTTGTGCAGTGATAACATTTTTTAAACACTTTCCCACTTTCACATTGTCCTCGCTCAGAAGTCTGCTCAGCCAACCAGCATTCCTGGACTCTCTCAACAATGGTATGTGTTTGGCCAGTCTCCCTTCTCATTCAGGGCTGAGGAGCACTCAGGACATTCATTATTGCACCTCAGCAGCTGGTTGAATTATAGCTTTAACCTCTGATAGTCCAAATGGGCTGACCAGTCACCCCCTTTGTTCTTAAAAACCAGAGATAATGATGTAATTCTCAGTTACACCCCTTTTTTCTAATGCCATCAACTCAGGAGAAATTTTTCTACTTAACGTGCAATAGCTAGAGAATTTTAAGAAACCTGACTACCTTCTTCTCAACAAAGCGAGCAAGAAGTAGTTCTTAGTTTAAAAAAAGAAAAATGCTGAGCAAAGAGTAAAGAATTGTCCCAGAAGCTAAAAATATTATATACGCAAATCTAAAACCTTCAAGACTGACTTGTTTCCACAAAAAAGCTCTCTTTCTTTACCACAACCTTTCCAACATTGTCTTCTGATGGAATTTCTGATTGTGCTCAAGAGGCCGTTGAACCGCACACATGGCACTGCTGATGCAGACAGATAGATGGCAGCCAGCAAATTAGAGCTCAGGAGATTGTTAAGGTGTGAATTATGTAATCCTTGCAAACTGAGCTTGTGTGTGTAAGTGTGTGTGTTTGCATGTGTGAGTGAGGGAGAGACACACAGAGAGAGAGAGTCAGTTGCAGTGGTAGGTGCCAGGCTTTGGCATTGTAGTTTTTCAGGCTAAGAAAGGAAATGCTGAAAGCCCCATGGGGGTGCAGGGTGCACAGGGTAATCAGGTTCACATGCGTTCACCTGCCCTCTGGCTGTAGTCAGTGTTAACTTAGGAATATTGAAAAAAAACGAGGTGTGCATATTCTTTGTCTTTCTTCCCCTTCCTTTGGGGGAGTTGATAAACAGACAGCACATCCATTGTTTGCCTAGGTCTGGTTTCTCCACCACTCTGCTGCAGATGCTTGGAAAACCGGGATCCAACCACAGCTGTTTGGGAATGGACAGGAAACCCCTTTCACCCCCCTTTCTGTCTGCTGCGTCATTCAGCTCTGGAATGATTGCATTATGGTGTGCTGTGCACATTTCAAATTACCCAAACTTTTAGCCCACCTACTCATATTCTCTGTACAGCTCCCTAAATGCCTTTGCTGCACACCGGGAGCAGATAACCTTTTAATTCAGCTTCGTTCATCAAAAACAAAGACCACTGCGAAAAAGCATCATTAAACCATACTGCACTTCTCCAAGCACTTACTTTCTCTTAACCCCCACTGACATGGTATTCAATCCAGTATGTGCCTGGATGGCAGACCTTGTCACTTTGTTTCCTGGCAGTGCTAAAGGCTTCTAAGTAATCAGAAGGAAGAAGCCAAAAAGGGAAAGCACCTTAACACTGTCTCGGCACTCTTATGAAAGCCTGTCAGCATTCACCTTGGTGTTGTTCGCAGCCTATAATTGAAAAAACAACTCAATTGCATGTAATAGCTCAAAATCTGCTACAGAGGTCTGACTTTGTTTGGTGTCTTTGTTTTATGTCTATCTTTAACTCCAATATTTTGTATTTTAATTTGTCCAATAATTACTGCAGGGTTTTTAGAGGATTAGTCAGAAACATAATAAACCAAATAATTTTTTTCAAAAGAAGAATTTAATTAATACATTCAGTTTTTTACATTTTATGGCCAACGTTTGCTTGGCTTTCCCTCCTCGAGACAGTGAATTGGATTTGTGAAAATACTGTTTTCTTGTCTCTTGAATAACAACAGGGGAGCATGATATACTTTAGATGATTGCTAAGTACTCTAGCGTACAGACCATATGTTTTGGCTATGAAAGTGATTATCACAAGAATAGCCATGTAACTATTGTAGTTATTTAAATAGAGTGGAGGTGAAGAGTTGGGTAAAACACAGGGGTAAACAGCTATTGTGAAAATTAGGTTGTACCTGTTGATAATTGCATGTTTTGAGCAGTTTCGCCTGATGACTTACCAACTGCCAACTGATAATGGGTTTCTTCAGCAGATAAAAGGGAAGAAAAAATGGAAAAACATCACTGGGTGTTGTATCTGTTGAGAAAGTATATCACACACAGCATGAAGCTGTCTAGGCACAAGTAATTTATGTGTCACCCAAATTGTTTAATTGCAAGGTATTTGAAGGCTATTTAAGATTGAATTTTTGGGTGTTTGGTCTGTTTCATTGTATATGATGTCATGAATGAGCAGGATAGATGCATTTCATCACAATTTAACTTCAAGAAGTTTATATTTTTTCTATATGCATATACGGTTTATATGAATTACAATACTGCATGTTAACACAAAATCAAATGAGTCAACTCACCTCAGTGTTTTTGGTGCTGCTGTTAGCCTTCTTAGCTTGAATCTGCTGCCATTAAAATCTTACTGGCAAACAGACAAAGTGAATGACCCAAACCAGAAGAAAACAGACAGTAGGTATTTTAATTTAACACAGTCCTATGAAAAACTCAAAACACTATTACTGCTTCCATAGGAATTAAGACAGTAAGTAAGTAGCAGCCAGGTGCTTGCTAATCAAATGCACTTGAGGAAGCAGAACCCAGCACAGCACTTCTTCGGTTTGTATCGGAACAAACCACAAGATTTCTGCAAAAATGTCCTTTGAACAGATGAGACCAAAGTGGAGGTGTTTAGCTCAGCACCATGTTTGGTGAAAACCAAACACAGCATATCAGCACAATTAGCTCATACCAAATGTCAAGCGTAGTGATGGAGGGTTGATTTTGGGCTTGTTTTGTAGCTACAAGATTCGGGCAGCTTGCAGTCATTGAGTACTCTTCTGTATACCAAAATATTCTTGAGTCAACTGTGAGGCCATTTGCCCGATGGGAACTTGGATGTAACTAAGTCATACAACAGGACAGTGATCCCAATCCCAAGCAATTCTCTAGAAGAATGGCTGAAGAAAACAACCCCCTCCACAACTAATAGTGCAAACCCTAGTTAGTTAATCTGTACTGTGTCCTGACATTTGTATCCCACTGAAGTTTTTTATACTGCAGGAGAGGGTTAAATGTGCATCGTTCAACACGACTATTATCATTTTTGACAGCTGGTTCTTTGTTTACCAAGCAGATAGCTTAAATCCGCGAATACTTGACACCTCCCCTGAAAACGCTTATAAATGCCTATTCTAACAGTTCAAAACCAAATATATCTTAAACTATCATTCTAAACACATAAATATAATTTCAAAGTCATCTTACAACATTACCCTTAAAAATATACATCTTACAGCTATGCACGAACACTCCTATAATGGTGGAAGCTAACCTGAAAACCTTTAGGAGTTGACTGTGGTCCTGCTTCTTCTTCTTTGGCAGAAAGCCTTAGAAATCTGCTTCCTGTACATCACTGTTGAAAACTGCTGGTATAATTTTCATGGCTTCTTGAAGACTATGTAAAAATTGGCGAATAGGCAAATTTTCCGTGAATAATTTGGAGTTACGTTCCACAGAAAAAATTGAATAGGCGAATCCGCAAATACCTAACCATGAATAGGCGGGCCTTGGCCATATATGATGTATTATTTGTCAACACTTTTATTTGTCACACCAAAGCTGGACTTCTAGGACTAGAGTTACTTTAACTAAAGGCTTAAAATTTACTTATTTAATTTTAGAAGTTAAAAATTACCCTTTGGAATACTGATATGAACCCCTTATCCATTATGATAATCTGCTTTTGCTTTGCCTTCATATTAATGCCCCCCTTAATCTGCACTCACTAACCTCCATTACATTTTGTGCACGTATTTTTCTCACAAATCCTTCATTTGAGATTTGATAATTGTGGGAGTGAGGAAAGACCACTCTTCCCTGTGATCCGCAGGCTGAAACCTGACATTTAATTCCATTTGTGATTAAATTAGGGAAGCTGAACACTGTGATATGACAGCTTGCCACTTTTCGGAACAAATTATATGAAACCCACAAAGAATTGAAGATATTAAATGTCTGGCATTTAAAACCTTTGGACAGTTTTCTAGCTAAATGTATCTGCTATTTTAGGCATGACACTAATTGAGACCTATTTTATTTTTAAAATGTAAAACTGCAAAAGTTCAAATTGGACTAAATTACTGTGTAGTGATGTTGTGCCTGTTGCAACAAGATTAGAAAACTGTAGATAACTAATCTTCACAAATGTTATGCTGCTGTCGATGCAGTTTAGAGGATATACACTCTATCAGTGAAAGTGATAACTTGATGGAGTCTGTGACTAAACAACGGTGTGTCATGCAGAACTGAAGTTTGTGAGCAGGGATGATAATGAAGCTGAAAAAGTTACGCAAGAAATCACTCTGCTGTTCTCATCATGTTTTCTGTCATTGTCTTCTGTAGTTCGGTAAACTTTTGTAAATATTTCCATTAAAGATGTTCCTTCAGTGATTTGAACACTGTGCCTCCATCAAGGCAGATTTGATGGCAAGAATGCTCAATATTATGCGAAGTGACACATGCAGGAGGCTGCTGAAGACATAGAACTAGCTACAGTACACACACACACACACAGAAAGAGTCTATATGCCTGCATAGCTTTTGATACTACACAGAGTACCAATCTAAAAATGGATGCTGTTTACAACAGTTTCTTCCACATTGGTAAAATGTCATGTCCTTTGCTCACTTACCCTAATATGCTTTTGTTTACTCTTTTTTTTCCTTTAGATCAAAAGTGGTAAGACAGAGAAGGAGTGTCAGCAGCTTCTCCTGAAAAGCCTGCAGTACCTGGAGCGCTACATTTACCTCATCCTCTTCAACACATACCTGCATCTAGAGAAGAAGGACTCGTGGCAGCGCTCTTTCACACTTTGGATGGAACAGGTACAAGATTTCTGCCCTGCTTTTACTGTCTCCTCGTCTATACATAAGCATTTTATATACATGAGATTGGATTCGTTTTAGGTCCATCAATGGATTAAAAAGTTTGGTGAGTGAGATGCAAGGAAAAAAAGATTTGTTTGTTTCATAGTTTCCTTCATTCAACTATCAACTGCATTTAAAAACAGTCAGAATATCAGAAGCATTAGTCTGTGAATCTGCTAACGCTAATGTCCCACTAAGGAAAACAGTGGTTAGCGCACGATTAATATTGTTCTAACAGAGAACCAGTGACCTTGCGATCTTGTCATTTTTGACATCATTGCTTTGAAGACAGGGACCACTTACAGTCAGTCAGTTGTTGTCTTCCCAGCAAATTCTGTGCATCGGGATAGGATAAAACCATAGCAGACTGATAGCAATCAGTCTGCTATCAGTCTGCGATCAGTTTGAGGTTGAATGGGGTCAAGTTAGAAATTGCATGCAATCTATTTGTGATAATATAGGTGCAAACTGACTCAGATTGACTGCATTTTGTTGGCAATATGTCTGCGTTTATAAATAAATGGCAGTTATTTGGAAGACTTCTCCAATCTTTGTGAGCATAATTGGCTCCTACCAAGTGACTTGTGAAATCGCCTAATGATTGAAAGTGGTCACTCAGAGGCTATGGATGCTGCATGCATACCCCTCTTGGCAACCAGCTTTCCCTGCAACTACCTGAAATCAATTACTGAATGCAAAAAAAAAAGTCAATTTGATGACCAGGCAACCACTAATTTTTCCTAGTCACAAGGAGATTGCCATTGTGTTCTTAGTCTAGTATAATTGAGCCATTACTGTATTAGTCTGGCAGTGCCTTCAAACATGCAGGTTTTCAAGTCTAATATGCACCTTAGCATTGTCGGTATATAACGCAGTAACATGCAAATGACATTTATCATTAGCCTAATATAGAAAAAGCAGGAAACAGGAAATCAGTAACAGATGTTTTTTTCTGCATGCTCCATTTTTGCACATTGTAAGCTTGTTACCACAGATTCATAATAGTTTTCCTCCAGGAATTTACAAGCTGGTTCTGATTCCTTTGAGGCCTGATTCTTGACACACTCAACTTCATATTGTCTCAGCTCTGTGCTTTTGTTGTCACATTAATCGTTTAGCCAGCTGTGCCTCTACAGTAAAAGTCGAGAATTTATGTGCATTCCAAGCAAATGAGTAGTCTGTAAGTGTTACACAAAACACACACACACAGCAATTAAAATTTATTTTGCAATATGTTAAAATCACATAACAGGAAAAGCAAAAACGGACTAAGCAATTTTACTGTGATCAGCCCACGGGTGGAGGATTTTAAATATAAAGGAACGTTGTGTTTAATTTATAATTTTCCTGCATTCGGTTTTAATTAAAGATGTTAGATGTCTTGTTTTTAGCCCGCCTTTTCACTAAGCTCTTCAAAAACCTGCAGCCTCCTTCCACGGAGCAGGCATCATTGTCAACGTCACAATATGTTGTGTCCTCAGGCTAAATCATGAAAGTTTAATGTCTAGAATCACCGTGTCAGAATGAAGTTGCTAAAACTTGTGATCAAAAGCAATCAAACAAGCCTTGGTCATGTTTGGACACGATATGTTCGACATTGAGCTCAAAGGCTATTTCCCATTCTTCTTCATGAGGAGACAGTCTGGAGGTGGGCCCTGGAATGTTTAAAAATTGCTGAATGAAAATCTCTTCCTTCTTTGTCCTTCTTGGGGTGGATTAGACTCAAAGGAAAAACTGAGAATTCCAAAATAGACTGGAACAATCGTTGTGAAAACAATTGTCACAGAAATATGCGCGGTCAATCGGGGCATATTCTTCCTGTTATGAATAGCAAATATATGTGGTGCATCAGGGTGACTCTAATGGCCCAGTTATGCCATGAGAAAATAGAGGCATACACACTGGGGATATGGAGATACTTCTGCAAAGCTGGCAACAGACACATTAATGCCGTTAAAATATCATATAAAAATGATGTTTCTGTATTTTGATGTATAGCTAACCCTGTTGGTAATCATTGATATTCCAAAAATCACAAAAGGTGAATGCTTGTGTGGGTTCTCTTTGGGTACTAGGGCTTCCTCCACAGTTTGAAGCCTGTCAGATGTATGAATGCGATGTTGAATGGTCATCTGTAGCTCTGTGTTGGCTCTATGATAGACTGCTGACCTGTCCAGGGTTTACCCCACCTTGCTATACATGACAGCGGTTATAGGCTCCTGCCCTCCTGCAACCCTCAACCGGATAAGCGATGAATGGGTTGTATTTTTATTGTCTTTTAACACCCCACTGACTTACAGTGGCAGCTTGTCCACAGAGGCTGTGAAGTCAAAAATAGTTAGGATGAGTTCCATGCAGATAATAAATGTTCTTATAAATTAATTTCAGATTAATAAAAGGATAACCCAGCGTCATCAGGATTTCTATTAAATTGACTTTTTGTCATAATTTATAACGTGGTTCAGTTTGTTAAAACACAACCTTAAAACTTAAGTGATAAGATAGCTGTGGGCCTGCCTGAGCAGAAAAACAAAAATGACTGAGCACATCTATTTAGATGAGCCAGTACAGTAAACTGTCACTATGGGCAGTGGCAAGGTCTAGAGGGAAACAAGATAGGTATATCACAGCCATTTTTCAACTACACCTCTGCCATCAAATGAGCCACAGACTGTTGTTGAGGTCTGTCTGCTTTCACTAGAACATCCAAACCCCCTTTTTGACATTCGAAAATGTAAAGCATCGTCAAGATATAAAGATCAGATAAAATGAAAATTTGCGGGGCCTCAAACAGTCTGCATCAACAATGTAAATTTAGTACAATATATGTACTCACTTGTTTTTCTTGTACATTTAAAAAGCCTACACATAATCATAGGATAGCTCCAGTATCTCCAAGATAATGTGAAAATCCTGGAGTACATGAAATCTCATGCTATAATGATTGATTTGTGTTGTGGAAAATAGTCATTTTTCAAAAAGACAGGCACTTTACGTACTGGGAACAGAGGAAAATATAAATAAAAGCCTGATAGTTCCACAGGGTTCTGTGCTAGGACCAGTTCTATTTATATTATACACACTTCATTAGGCACTTTTATTAGAAGGCATAGCATACATTTTCATTGCATAGCATACATCATTCATGCCGATGATACCCAACTTTATCCAGCCGTGGAGTCATGTAACACACCAATTAGTTTAACTACAGGATGGTCTTAAAGACATAAAGACCTAGATGATCTCTAATTTCTTTTAGGAAATTAGGATAAAACTGAGGTTACTGTACTCAGCCCAAAAAAAAACTAGGAAACATGGCATCTTACCGGATGTTTACTCTGGATGGCACGACCTTTGCCTCCAGTGACACTGTGAGGAATCTTGGAGTTGTTTTTTTTAACAGGGTATGTCCTCCAATCTACAAATTAAATAGGCAGTAGAAAGAGTTTAGCATTTTCCTTTTTGATGAAACTTATAGTTAGGGCTGGATCAGGTGACCCACCTCACTCATCTCTTTTCACCTCTGTTTATACATCACTCTGCCTTTAATCACTAGTTATTATTAATCTTCCACAGTGTGTCTTTTATCCTGTCTCCCTCCTCACTGTCAACTGGTAGCAGCAGCTGCCCCTCCCTGAGCCTGGTTCTACCAGAGGTTTCTTCCTGTTAAAAGGAAGTTTTACCTTCACACTGTGACCAAGTGTTGCTTGGCAGGGGTCGTCTGATTGTTGGTGTTTTCCTCTGTATTATTGTAAGGTCTTTACCTTACCAAATAAACCTTGACGTGACTGTTGTTGTGATTTGATGCTATATAAATTGAATTGAATTGAATTGTCACTGATATGAACAAATGGCACTTTTTCAGTTTTTATTATTTAATCCATTTTAGATGTATTTTACTTTGTGTTGTTAACAGAAAGTGAGATTCTGTAATCACAAGTGAAAAACTACAGACTTGTGGCACGTTATTGATAATTAGCTGATAATTTGTTTGTTGCTAACTCATATCAGTGCTACATACATTGGTACTTTAAATTATCACATTTCCATCAGAGGGCAGAGTGCAGTGTTAATATACGGATCACTCCACACTGAAACTTATCTTAAAGAAAGTTCTCTTTGCTGCTGCGCTTTTGGGAGCTGCTACTTCACATAAATCTAATTTCCCTGATGACCAGAACTGACAGCATAATCAATGTGACAGTTCCTTTGCTTCATGTTAACAAATTACGCCAAACGGTGGATGATTTCTCTGCATTTTCAGCACTGACATACTCAGTAACTTTTTTTGCATGTTTTTTCTTAGCCTTTCTCATTTTCCTACTTACATTTTATATGTATATTTACAGAAGCTGTGAGAAAGTATTATAATATGCAGATGTGGGATAACATTTGACAATGATCCTCTGTTCATACAGATATTATAAATACAAAGAGTTTAGTATATTTTGTCTGAGCTTAGTCAAAAGAAAGTTTGTCATCTTGTTGCAGCACCAGACATAGTTTGAGTGACAGATGATATCTGGGAAGTGCAAGTATATCATTAAAATGAATGATGTCACTCCTTGCAGGCATCTCCCTTTATCACCCCATACATACAAAAGGCAGATATTGATTTGAACCTGTCAGACTCGGGCCTGAGCAGCATTTGGCATTAAGGTGGGAATTAGATGTCATCTTAAAGAGATCTTGAAGGACTTGAAGGCTTGAAGATATTGCAGTGATGTCAGCTACAGCTGTGACAGTAGTGACAAAGACATTCAAACATCCAAATATCTCAGTTTTTTCCTTTATCCTCTTTTTAAAGAATTATCTCAAAATATCAGTATTTCTGTCACCACCATCAGTATTGTGATGTGTTTACTAGCCTACTTGGAGCACAATCTGGCAGTAGCCCAGCCAATCGGCCCCAACCAACCTCGGGGCATAATCGTTAGCCTATCACCAGTGACCGTGGCAGGACCGCTAATGACAAACTGCAGTGCCACAGGCAGCAGTCGGGGGGTCATCACTATCGCTGGTCACGCTTTTGAAGCCATGGTTACACAACCTGTCAGCTCAGAGTGGTACATTCTGTCCTGCATCCTACATTGGCTGTATGAACGTGGGTATGTGTGTGGACTAATTTGATCTCTACAGCCACTAAAAGCAAGAGCACAGTGTTCCCAGTCATGCAGGGTAGCATCCTTTGCCTTTTATATATTTAATATATTTTGCCCTTTTGCTTTTGTCATAACTATATGTTCTGAAGATGAGGATGCTTTCACAATATAATATTACAACTACCCACTATTTCCACAGTTACACTTGTAGACAGGTTTTTCAAGGTACTTGGCAGAGAATTTATTCTGAGCTAGACTATCTCAGAGTTTTCTGTGACTTTATGTTAATCCAGACCGGCTCGATGATATTGAGATATAGGCGTAACATTTGGTGCAGGACTCCATGTTCTTCTTCTAGCTAAAGATAGTTCTTTGTGACTCTCTGTGTCGGGATTTTCGGGTTTATTGTGATGCTGCTAAAGAAATTTGGGAGCAATCTGATGCCTCCGTGACATTTATGCATTGTGTGATGGATAAAAAACATAAACATGCATATTTGTCAAAGTTTTTAAATAGATGTTGCTCACTGGAGAAGAGCCAGAGGTTAAATTGGCACATTGGGACAAATACTGTACTTCATTGGGCAATGGCCATGGCAGCGTATTGAGATGAGAGTGAAAACTTCAGATTAGATTTTGAAATTGAAATCTATGTTTGCTAATCAAAAGTGCGGGCCTTTACACAATAGCTCGACTTGTGTACAGTGCATACCGCAGATGCCTGCAGAAGTAGTACCCTATCAGTCACTCCAGCTGTTTTGATGTGTGGCACAGAGGCCTCCCTGTCCCCCCCTGCACCGGGCTGGTATGTGCAGCCTTTGAGATAGCCGACTGTGGGAAAGACCTCCTCGCTGCCCTGCCCCCCACCGCTCCACAGCACCATTTGTGAGCTCTTCAATGAAACAGGAAAGATATCTCACCAGCAGCTCTGCTTGCTGTCACCCAGGAAGCTTGTCGCCACACGCCAACAACTTCAAGGCCACTTTACAAACAGAGAGCACCAGAGGGAGGCATGATGCTACAGTTTAGCCTCAAATAACAAATCTGATTTAAATTGTTTGACTTTGAGTTTTTTTGTTTTGTTTTTGTACAGTGTGGAGGGGAACTTAATTTAGTTTTGTTACAGTAATGTCCCAGGAATCCATGAGAACGTTAAAGTTGTTCATTTTATTTATAGTTATAAAAGTCACTAAAAGTAAGAAGAGTTACTGTAATCCTCAAAATGATTTTTGTGTGGTAGCAAGTTGTCAGGGTATCACAACTTGTTTTCAAGCACTTTTGTGTCCAGGTGTACAGAGACTGAAAAGGATGTGATGAAAAGAAAACCGTCACAGTGTCAGTGTGCAATGTTTTCTGAGATTGAAGAAGATAAATATTACATCTGGAATATCTGGAATTACTTATTGCAGAAGGGGATCGCTATTGTTTCACACTTGCATCTATTTCTTTAATTGCTATGACACAGACACTGTTATATGACCTCAGCTTTCAGTGACCTCCAGCCCTCTGCATTGCTTAATGTTGGTGGTGTGGGGAGGGAATGTTGTGAGCAGTGAAAAAGGAAGCATAAGTGCAGCAACACAGCCTTGATTCCCCCCTTTCCCTTGTTCTCCAGTGATCGTACATCAAGAGCTTCATTCATTCAATCTGCCGTCCTTCCGCATAATTAACAAAAATGTTTGTAATATTTGTATATTGTAATATTAATGAGCCTGACTGTTTTTTGGAGATAGTAAACTAAGCATCCCTACACTTGCTTAACTCCTTAGCCAAAATACATAGTTTCTTCAGGGTATTGGGTCTGCCCTGCAGTCTTCTCCTGGTTGGATTTGCTTAACACATGGAGGCATGTAATGCATTACCACAACACTTTAACCTCTTTCTTTGCACTACCCATACTCTGACCTCAATCCCAAATCAACAAGCTCCTTACCCTATCTCAAATGATGAGCACACCCTTCAGGAAACTCACTTTTTCCACTTCTACCCTGACTTACTTTTTCAGTCACTACCCACATCTTGTGGCTATAGATGATGATAGGAACGTGGTTATGTATTAACCTCTTCAGATTAGAAAGTCAGTTTTAAAAGTACCGAGTGTGTCAGAATCGGACTTTGTTAAAGCGGTGCTTAGCACTTTTTCCTCACAGCAAGAGGGCCCTGGGCTCAAGTATAGTCTGGGGTCTTTTTGGGTTAAGGTTCCATGTCCTTGTTCCACATGTCTGGGGGTTCTTTCCTGGTACTCCCACATTCTTAGCAACACACATGGCGTTTGGTTAATTGGTGATTCTATATCTACTGTAGGTGTGAATAGTTGTCTGTCTTTATGTGTGAGTACTGTGAAAGAGTTTAAAGCCTGTCCAGCGTGTACCCCTCCTCTTGCCCCATGACAGCTGGGATAAGCCTCGCCCTCCCCCACAACCCTGAACTGGATAAGCAGAAGAAAACAGACAGATGGATTTTGCTGTAAGAGTTTTGTAAGTGGATTCTTTTTTGTTTGCCACATTGAAAGTCCTTCTGCTGCAACAGCTGAACTAGTCTGACTGCATCTGGCATCCACTGTGAAGTCACAAGCTTTACTGGATTTATCTTTTTTTTGTAAAACAAGAGAATAATGAAGAAAACTGGATCAACACCAACAGCTTTGACTCCACAAAGACCGTATGCAGTCACTGTCATCCCCCTAATATGCTCTTTTGGGCCTCCCTAAGTTGACGTTTTGTATTTTCTGATGTTTCATACATTACTTATTTAGACAGGCAGGCTCTGGGGTGGATGAGTCAGGCTATGCATGTTAACAGCACAAATCCAGAGATTCATGTGGGCGTCAAATCGACTGACTAATGGTTCCGCTGCACTAAGTCAGTTTCTCCTATCAAAATACTCGTGCAGCTTTTGAACTGTTAGCTGTCCATGAACTCATAGCACACAAACATTAGAGGTACATGACTGCATGAGCTAGTTATTAAAAAGCTGTATTAAGACGGGACAATAGAGGCTACGTGATCACTCATTTCCAACTTAAAGAACCAAGCCAGTGCCGACTGCACAAAAGCAGAAGTTATGTGATATGTATTTAAGGTTTGAATTTTGCATTGTAAGCAAGTAGATAATCCAGACCACACTTTGTGGTGCACGTGTTTATTTCTGCACAAAGCTGGCCGGCTAAGCTGTAATCACTGTTAGTGAAAGGGATATCTTGATACTATTATTCCTCTTCATTGTTCCCATATGTCTTCTTCAGCATTTACCTGACAGCCTACTTTTAAAAGGGTTTCCAGCAGCACGTACGTACAGGATTCCCTCGTAGCCCCGAGAATATGACCACAATTATATTGCTCATTTTTGTTTAGTATGCAAATTTGCTCCCTCAAACACTGTCCTTATTTACCCTGATGTTCAAAAAGTTTCTCTCTCTCTCTACTCCAAAATTTGCAGCTTCCTTGACTGCCTCAGGAGAAAAAGGGAGAGGTTAAATTGGCAATGCGTTTTAGGCCACGTTACTTCCACTGAGTCATTCCCTGGATGTCCTTTAGGGTTATATAGACCAGATTTAGGTTCAGCTGAGTCCTGTATCGATTTCAGTCTCAGCCTGCATAATGGAAGAGATGACTCTGAATGCTTTTGTGCCTTTCAAGGAATCCAGCACAATTTTTCTTTCTTACTATATTTTTTTTTTTTACATGTGGGAATTGAACTTCACAGTCCAGTGCATTGAGGCTTCTCCTTCAAAGTAAAATGGGCAAACTGGGGCACTCGTCATAGGGCAGTTAAAGGCTTTTGCAGGGAAGTCGGCTTTGACTGGGTTTTGTTTTTATTTGTTTATGTTGCTTACCTTTATGGCCAGATGTTTCTGTTGTCTTTGGTGTTTCCCATCAGTCGTAGCAGACCGTGAGTCAGTATGACCTACTGCTTAACACCGAACTCTCAGGAGGCAGATATGTTCTCATTCATTCAGGAAAGATTCAGACAAAGTCCACTGAGCATATACTCTTCCCGTGGTGCTGTTCCAAGGCTGTTCCATTACAGCAGGGATTTGGGTACTTATAAGTGAGGTAATTGGTGTAAATTAAGTAAAGCATTGCACTCAATTAGGCTCACATAAATATTGGACTGCTTTTGCTGTTGACTTCATTCACTCAAACACTGTTGGTGGTGACCTAACATGCGAGTTATTGGCTTTAAAAATTTCAAGAAAATCTCCTGCTAATGGACTCTGAAAAAACACTCAGTGCAAACTTCCCTTATTTCTGTGAGTTCTAAGCATGGCTGCTATTTATAGAGCCCTACCTGGAAGCCTTGTTCTGACCACTTGCATGTGAACTGTGCAATTTCATGAGTTCAGGAAGAAAATATTGACTTTGTGTCAAACTTACCAGAGCTTCATTTCGTGACTCATTTTGTAATGAGTTACAAACAAAACACGTAATACATAGCACTTCAAGCGTGGAGGAAGAACATCATTTTCTTTCTTTCTTTCTTTTTTTTGGATAGGGCTGAGATTCTGTGAATTCATCACTCAAAGTCAGATTCTTACCGTGATGTTAACTGTAATGCCCTGAGGGAGCGTGTCCTTTAAAAACCATGTGAAATGTGGTGTGCGCCTTTGTGCCATTGTGCTTCAGCAGACCGAGGAGGCAGGAGGGTTTTTTTGTGACATCTAGACCAGCGGTCCCCAACCCCCGGGCCTCGGACCGGTACCGGTCCGTGAGTCGTTTGGTACCGGGCCACGACAGTTGAGGCTCAGGTGTGAAATGTATGGTTTTCAGGGTTTTTATCGGTTTTCAGCGTTATTTTGTTATCGTTTTGTCGTGTGTTATGAATAAATCTTCTTTTTTTCGGTACTGGTACTAGTTTTATTTTGTTGTATTTATCCGCGACACCTTAAAGGCCGGAAAATATTGTCGGGCATAAACCAGTCCGTGGCGCTGATCTAGACAATCTTTTTATGCCACCACCTTTACTGCCCAGATTGGGCTCTCTGTGACTTTGTCCTCTTCCCCCAAAATGAAATTCAAGTTGGCAGTGGGGTCACGCTTTTGCAAAGGAAATGAGACCACAAGTGTTCATATTATCTAAAAATGGCCTTGAAAGAGGTAAAGTTTTTGATTTTTATGATTGTGGAAACTTTGAGATGACTGATGTGGACAGGAAGCATAAGGGGCGACTCACTGTTGTTAAGATGATTTGACAAATCACTCTATTCTTTGAGCCACCATCACTGCTTCAGCATGACTAGAACATGCGTGGGCATACTCAGGTATACAGGTACAAATGCTATTTGCACTTATTAAAAAAATAAATACAAGCTATTTATATTGACTTCCTGATAGGGGATGATTCACCTTTCAGTTCGTCTCTGAAGTCATTTCAACTTTCAATAGCAATTCATTTTTTTTATTTTTATTTTTTACAAACTATTTGAAGTTTAATGCAATAAATGTGTGGCTAATTAACTATATCTGAGGAAGACTCTTAAATGAATAACTAGTTGTACTCAGTGCCACATGCAATTTTGTATATATTTACATTTTTAGAGTAAAGCTTAAAGTAATTAAAATGATTTACATTTTAAACATCTGGAAGCTCGTTTTGGCTGCTCACTTATTTGCATGGGGTTGCCAAATGAGATTGATCTGAGTATTTGAGACTGAAGAGGATGGATGATATGTTATAATATAACTCTTAAAAAGTCAATTCTGCTTCTCTAAAAGGGTACTTTTGTTACTTACAGTAGTATTGTAACTGTAAAAGAATGCTGGAATTAAAGGAGCAGAGCCTGCTATGTTCTGGGAAAAATGCTTGTTCCTACATTTCCCACAATCCAAAGTAATTCTCAATAATTTCATTAAACGCTTTATTTCCTAGTAAAAGTCCTTGATGACCTTGATGTCATCGTAATGTCATCAGGATTTTTTAAAGCTCCCTCCAAAACCAATGAGGACACTGTTCAGCTGATTTTACAGGCTGATTTGGTTTCCGCTTAATTTTTTTTTTTTTATTGCACTGATTTTGGCTGAAAATAAGTACGGTCTTAATATTTTTACCCAAGTGACACAACCGAATTCTTTTTCAGTCACTTCTCCAAACCCGGAGTTTAACCCTGGTCTTTCATTATAACAGCTGCGCATCTAGCAGCCATCAGAAACCATGCTGAAAAAGTGGAAGTCCATGTGTTTGTGTGGTCACAAAGGACAAGAAGAGAAAAAAATCTTGGCACGCCATATCGCCTGTTCATTAATATTTTGTGCGTTTCTGTGGTAGGTGGCTGCCAGAGCCGGAGTTTATGACATCCTCAACCAGCTGGGCTTCTCTGAGTTTGAAAACCCGAGGGACACGCCACTGGCCAGGCTGCGCTGCCGCTGGCAACAGCAAAACATTCTGTCACTTCCTTTCCGCGGGGAGTTCATCTGAGAGGGGATCACTGTGAATACGCCAAAACAGTACTGTGCTTTTCAGAATAAAAGACATTTACAATAACATAGTTATGCCTTCTGTATTTACCCTTATTTTCTGTATATCTTCACAACACCTGTTGTTTAATGTTACTGCTTTTTTCCCTTTTTTCTCACTTGTGATGTTAACAGTTTTTAGCTTTAAATCTCAGCAAGATTCTGCTTCTGTATTGGAAGTTGTGCCTTTACATCAGTGAATTTATTAATGTACTAATTTGTACATGTTTAGGTTATTTTTTTTCTTTAAATCACAGTAAAATTATGCTCACTTGCGACAGCTCTTTGAAACTTCAGCCGGAACTAGAGTTAAATGTTGTTATGGAGGAGGAGATCAGAAAATTCCAACAAATTATGTCACTGTGCATCTGTTCCACTTTTTCAGAAGAGTCCCTATGTACATATGGAAGCTGTCAGTATTTAAATAACTGTGGTGTTGAGTTTTCCAAACATTATTTGATAAGAGGATTTTGAGCGTTGCAAAGATGCTAAAATATGACAGCACTTATGTTCCTCTGTTGTACCTGATTTTTGTTTTTGGGTTTGTTTGTTTTTTTACGTTTGATTATATCTGTCATGATACAGGTACTAACATTTTTATGTGTTACATTTGACTTTGAAGCGCTCTGTGTTTTTTTGTTTTTAAACTTTGTTTAAAGCTGTAAAATTACTTCTGTCATGTGATGTGATTCTGCATTCTGCCCATTCTTCCTTCTTGTCAAAACATGGTCCACATACATATTACCAATAATGCAAATTCGCCTTCCTACACAGCCTCAAGCTGCTCACCTGCAGCTTGATGCAATAGAAGTCCGCAAAGCTTGAAAGCACCTTTGATGTGTACATTTGGAGGCGTTACTTTTATACCACCTTGGCTTGGGGAGCTTAAATTTATGGATGGAAACAGCATCTGCAGATATTTGGTGTGACTTGGATTTTTTTTTTTTTTTTAAATACACTTAGTGTTTATTGATGTGGATAAATATACCGTTCCATAACTGCAGCTCATGTTCATTTCTTCAGTGGAGGGAAACAGCTGCATGATTCACTGTTTAGAACAAGAGTTTAAAGTTGCATTGTCTTTCAAACATTTACATCATTGTTTTCTCTGAATGCATGACAACACCAGATCTGTAGAGTAACTTTAACCCTGCAGGATTTCTTTAAAGTCTTGACATGTTCTTTGTTTGAGCATGTTACCGCTATATTATGAATCCTGCCTTAAAACCAGAAAGATAAGCAAAAATCAAAGGATCAAAAATGATCAATCGTTCCTCCAGATACCTGTCATTCTTGTTTGTTTCATTGTGGCATTGCATAATGAAAGTGCACCCTTCAAGTTATCAAAAACATTGCGGTGATTGAAAATGGGAAGAAATTTAAAATACACAGTTTGTGTTGGAACATCTAATACCCATCTTTGTGATTCTTGATTAAACACACAAATGTGCAGGTTGTATACTAAGAGATCCTGATATCTTAGCTAGGCTTTTAATTTAATTGTTTTTTTCTTTTTTAACAGGCGCTCTTCACAGAGTAAATGTCTTTTATTTGCTGTATGTACCAATTATTTTCTTGTTTGGAAGCTAAAATAAATATTTCAGATAGATCTAACAGAGTTTCTGCTTTTGATATCTTTTTTTTTAACGTGGAGAAAACTAAAACTTATCCATCTGCACCAAGGATTCGGATTTTTGTGTGTAGGAGGGTTTTATGATTTTATTTTGCACACTACTGTCCTCTGTGCCTTGTTTTATTGAAGCTTCTGAAGTCTCCTGCGATGGAGCCAAATGATTGTCTTCCCTCCTCGGTTTCCTTTCTTTTTTCCTCCTTATCTCAGCATCATCTTTTGCTGCAGATACGCACCGCTGAGAACCCTCTCGTATATCCGCGAGGCCTCTTTGTTTTGTGTCGGTGCCAACCTCGGAGAGCAGGACAGGTTATGAGCATCGAGCAGCGTACATTTACCCAAAACAGATGATTCATTGTTGGGCTGAAATCTTAACATATTCCATACACAGTAATAAAGAGCTTAGGCAGATCAAAAGACTAATCTGAGTTGCGTTTTGATGTGGACAGGTAAGGTCTTAATTAAAAAAATATGGTCAGTCTTTCAACAATGGAGGCCTGTGTGAGGATTAAAAGCCACCGGCCGGCACATCAGTGAAGCACACTTGGCTTCGCTGGCCTGCTTTGAAAGTCTGATATCCCAGATCACTTCCCGTCTTGTAAGTGCATAGCAGGCTTATCTTCGGGACTACGGAAGTTGTTAGGACTTTATCACACCACAGCCTATCCTGGATTATTGTAAATGGAAACAAAGTGAGCCAGATTGAAAGGCTTCCTGTAGAGTTTGAGACTTTATGAGCTAATTCATCCCTCTTTGTGAGAGGGTTGGCAGGCCCTGAGGCACAGATAAATTCACCATAACACTTATTGTACACTGTTACTCTTTACCAATGGAGAAAAATTGGCAGATATGGAGAAGGTCTATTCAGTTGCAGCATGTGGCCAACTGGACTCCAGGTCAAGATAAGCCCAGGACATGAGGACCATGCTTGGATGATATAGCGGCCCCTCGCCTTTGAAATTCTTTCCAAACTCATTGAGATACTCCCCAATGTGAAACTCAAGCTAGTGGTTCTGAAGGATCCAGAAATTGCAGCAGACAAAGAGTGGCATTCAGAGGTGACCAGCAAGAGGGGATGTAATGAACTTCATGTGAAAAGCTTCCCCCTGCAGATGAGAGAGCTGCTGAGGACAGGAGGCATCATGCCGGTGTAAGGGGTTCATGGGTGCATTGCCATCCTTTTTGATTGTTCTTGTGTGTATAAAGGCCGCCTTAAAAAACACCTCGGGAACTCAAGTCTCAAACCTCTCAGGGATTTGATCAATATTAATAAGATTGTTAAGACCTTGCTCTTAAATCTTCTCTGGCAAATAAGTGTCTGGGCCTTCATTTACCGTGAGCAATAATACACAATCCCTGTTAGGTTATTACACACACTACTGATCCAGGTAAAGTATCAACTGGCATGATAAAAAATACTGATTGGATTGATAGTGAGCTTTTAAATGCTTATTCCTATTCCCATTTGATCTTTTGGGATACATCCCCATGACTAAGGCTTTCTTATTTAGAGGCAGGGGTTCAAAGCATGGGTGATTTGTTGAATTGTTGAATGAGTTTAAGCAGACTACATGAAAATAAAAGTAATGTAGTGGAGCCACTGGTGACACTCGTTATAGTAAAAGTCTCCATTAGGTTGCAGGGCATTCAGACGTAACCAAGACGACCTGCTGAAGTTCAAACTGAGCATCAGAAAAGGGAAGAAAGGTTATTTAAGTGACTTTGAGCATGGTATGGTTATTGGTGTCAGACAGGCTTGTCTGAATCTACTGGGATTTCCCACACAGGCAGCGTTTACAGAGAATTGTCTGGAAAGGAGAAAATATCAAATGAGCATCGTTTTTTGGGGCGAAAATGCTTTATTGATGCTAGAGATCAGAGGGGAATGGTCAGACTGCTTCTAGCTAATAGTAAGACAACAAGTACCCCTGAATGAGGTATGTAGAAGATCGTCTCTGAATGCATGTTGAACCCTATAGTAGATGGGCTACAAGAGCAGAAGACCATACTCGGTACTACTTCTGTCAGCTAGGAACAGGAAACTACGTTACGGCTACAATTTGCACCAGCTCTCCAAAAGTGGACAATAGACGTTTCGAAAGTTTTGCCAGGTTGGATGAGCCTCCGTTTCTGCTGTAAAATCCAGATGGTAGACTCAGAATATAGCGTTAATAACATGAACATTTGGATCCATCCTGCCTTGAATCAATAGTTGAGGCTACTGCTAGCAGTGCGATGCTGTGTGGGGATATTTTACAGTGCAAAAGTATTCGGCCCCCTTGAACTTTTCCACATTTTGTCACATTACAGCCGCAAACAT
This sequence comes from Perissodus microlepis, assembly GCF_051167445.1. Taxonomy (NCBI): domain Eukaryota; kingdom Metazoa; phylum Chordata; class Actinopteri; order Cichliformes; family Cichlidae; genus Perissodus; species Perissodus microlepis. The sequence goes on from NC_140468.1 coordinate 11,796,610, forward strand.
GAATCAATTTTGGAATTCCACATGAAAGACCAACACAAAGTGGTGTAAACGTGAGAAGTGGAACGAAAATCATACATGATTCCAAACATTTTTTTTACAAATAAATAACTGAAAAGTGGGGTGTGCGTAATTATTCAGCCCCCTTTGGTCTGAGTGCAGTCAGTTGCCCATAGACATTGCCTGATGAGTGCTAATGACTAAATAGAGTGCACCTGTGTGTAATCTAATGTCAGTACAAATACAGCAGCTCTGTGACGGCCTCAGAGGTTGTCTAAGAGAATATTGGGAGCAACGACACCATGAAGTCCAAAGAACACACCAGACAGGTCAGGGATAAAGTTATTGAGAAATTTAAAGCAGGCTTAGGCTACAAAAAGATTTCCCAAGCCTTGAACATCCCACGGAGCACTGTTCAAGCCATCATTCAGAAATGGAAGGAGTGTGGCACAACTGTAAACCTACCAAGACAAGGCCGTCCACCTAAACTCACAGGCCGAACAAGGAGAGCGCTGATCAGAAATGTAGCCAAGAGGCCCATGGTGACTCTGGACGAGCTGCAGAGATCTACAGCTCAGGTGGGGGAATCTGTCCATAGGACAACTATTAGTCGTGCACTGCACAAAGCTGGCCTTTATGGAAGAGTGGCAAGAAGAAAGCCATTGTTAACAGAAAACCATAAGAACTCCCGTTTGCAGTTTGCCACAAGCCATGTGGGGGACACAGCAAACATGTGGAAGAAGGTGCTCTGGTCAGATGAGACCAAAATGGAACTTTTTGGCCAAAATGCAAAACGCTGTGTGTGGCGGAAAACTAACACTGCACATCACTCTGAACACACCATCCCCACTGTTAAATATGGTGGTGGCAGCATCATGCTCTGGGGGTGCTTCTCTTGAGCAGGGACAGGGAAGCTGGTCAGAGTTGATGGGAAGATGGATGGAGCCAAATACAGGGCAACCTTGGAAGAAAACCTCTTGGAGTCTGCAAAAGACTTGAGACTGGGGCGGAGGTTCATCTTCCAGCAGGACAACGACCCTAAACATAAAGCCAGGGCAACAATGGAATGGTTTAAAACAAAACATATCCATGTGTTAGAATGGCCCAGTCAAAGTCCAGATCTAAATCCAATCGAGAATCTGTGGCAAGATCTGAAAACTGCTGTTCACAAACGCTGTCCATCTAATCTGACTGAGCTGGAGCTGTTTTGCAAAGAAGAATGGGCAAGGATTTCAGTCTCTAGATGTGCAAAGCTGATAGAGACATACCCTAAAAGACTGGCAGCTGTAATTGCAGCAAAAGGTGGTTCTACAAAGTATTGACTCAGGGGGCTGAATAATTACGCACACCCCACTCTTCAGTTATTTATTTGTAAAATATGATTTTCGTTCCACTTCTCACGTGTACACCACTTTGTATTGGTCTTTCATGTGGAATTCCAATAAAATTGATTCATGTTTGTGGCTGTAATGTAGCAAAATGTGGAAAAGTTCAAGGGGGCCGAATACTTTTGCAAGCCACTGTATGGGACACTGTGGTGTGAATAAGGCACGGCGGGACCACAGATCTGCATTTTGAGCCATCTTTATTCATTCTACATGCATCACACCACAACAACACTCTCAACCCTGCTTCCCCGTGATTTAGCACCGCGGGCGGGATCTGCAGATGCCATGCAGGTGCGTCCGCATGGCACCACAGACCACGCCCCACCACAGACACTTTAAAACTGAAGATCAATCCCATTACCCACCTTAGTATTGTTGCTGACCATGTCTGTCCCTTTATATCAACAGTCTTCTGATGGCTGCTTTCAGCAGGATAACACATGTAAAGCTCAAAACATTTAATAATAAAACAAATAGCCAATTAGTTTCAAGATCTGAATCTAATAGAGCACCTTTGGGATGTGGTACTATGGCAGATTTGCATCATCAATGTACACCTGGCAAATCTGCAGGAACTGTGTAGAGGAATATTTCCACTAAACTGTTGAATCTACGACCTCTAAATGAGGTCTGAAAGTGAAAGGGAATCCAATCAATACTAGCAAAATGTACCTAACAAAGTGGGTGGCAAGTGTATTTATACTGCATAGTAATCAGTCAAACTACATTGCAAAGTTAGACCTTTATTTCAAACAATACCTAAATGTTAACTTAACAATGTGTATTTAAAATTATACAAAGCTTGATTAGCTGATTCAAAGCTGAAACAGAATGCTCTATTTGTTGTGATGCCAAGGAACACAAAACTGCAGCGCAGTGTAAAACACAGGCAGAAGTCATAACTCATCCCATGTGTCATTGTATTTTTGTCCTGTTTTAGGCTCAGCTGTGCAACATCAGTCAAATAAGCTTAAGCTGTTAAGTCAGTGAGTTAAAACTATGTTGGCACTTCGGGTGAACAAATAGAAGTTCACATAGCACCAGATTTAGCAGCTATTCTTCCAAGCTGTCTTCAGTTTAGTGATATGTTCTGTATGTTGGAGCATAACTCAAATGTTTGGCAACCTTTTAATATTTTATAAGCTAGTGATTCAATACAGTGAACTTTACATTCAATCACAGAATTTCATTCAATCTTTCTATAGTCACAAATACTTTTTATGAAACCAACCCTTGGTGTCAGATCAGCAACATTCTTTTGTTGCTTTTTGCTTTATTGGATAATAGTCTTATCTATAGACTCATGACTTAACTTAAACGTTCCCTCATGAACTTGAGATTTAAGACTTGCTCTGACAAACTTGGACTTTGTTGAAAAGATAACTCTGTTTCAGACGTGAACAGGCCACAGCAATGTCACATTACTGCCACTGTCAGTGTCAGTGAGTCTCATTACACATGCAAGACTATCAGAAATGCACAGAAGGCTTCTCGGCACCTGGCAGCTGAGACTGACTCCAGCACCCCTGTGACACTAAGACTCATAAGGAGTTAAAGAGATGGATGGATGGAGTTCTTCGGAGATCCAAGATGTAGATGTAAATGAACAGTAATTGAAAGGTAGAGGTAGTATTCCGTGATATGTTTTTGGTAATCTAAGGGTAGAAGGAGTAGTTTATCATTGTAGCAGATTCATAAGTGTGTTTTTTAGACTTATAAATTATGTATTTAAAAAAGGATGAAGATCCCCTGGCGTCACTCATTTTTAGTTTTTTAAAACAGTAAGAGTGGAGAGCTGATGGGGGAGTGAGAAGCCAAGAACGTTGCACACTCATACAATAGGGAATGGTCAGTCGCCACAAGCATACCCTGCTTTATCATCTATTTTAGCATAAATGGGATTGTAATAAATGAGCAAAATAAATAAGACTTAAAACAAACACCTCAGACCCTAGAAAATCAGAAAAGTGTTTAGAATTCAAATCAGCAGAAGGGCAGTTTTCTCGCACACTTCTATAGAACTGGAATTTGCAACTGCCTACTTGCCATTTAAAAGAAGCCCTAATACCTAACCTGGACCCACAGCTAGAAAGAGGAAGTGTAGTGTAATTTTTGCATTCATTTTCCACAAAACTGAATGAAAAACAATAGTTTTTGAAATATAAAGAAACAGACAGGGTTGATTTAGTGCTGTTAGAGCTGCACAGGACTCCTAGATTAATCACATCTTTTTAAAAAAAGGTGACGTGAAACTTGTGTGCTCATTTTTAACCATCCGAACAATTCAGACGCTGCTCTTCCCGCAAGCTGCCGGGCAGACTAGCAGCTGCTTTGCATCTCTCTGCATCTCAGAGATGAAAAGTCACATATTTTCTCAGCACGCTGGCATGGCTAGACCACATTACAGCACACACTGAGGCATCCACAATTCCACACTCTATACTGCAACTTTTCCCCTCTGCTGAAAACACAGTGTGGGAGAAGACGTTTGATTCTTTGCAGCTCCACCTGACAAAATTAAACCAGGCACTGTAAAGAAATTATATGCGCCAGATTTTAGGCATGGTTTAGGCTTTGAAGCCCATCTATGTGAAATATGAGAGGGAAATCTGTCAGCTAATATCTTTTTTCTCTCCTTTTTTTTTCAGGAAAACTGACTCTTACATGTCTAATTGTACTTGAAAACCGGATTTGGAGACAAACCTATACCGAAGTTTTGATCTTACACTCCTGTTGTAAAGGACAGAGTGTTCTGTAGTAGAAAATTGTTCTGGTGTGTGGACTTAACCACAGACTGTAAGTGGAGCTATTCATTTTAGAGGGGAAAAACAAGACTTCTAATTGAATACTATGTTATATTGTGGAATGTCATTCTGGCTTTTGGAAACACATGAAAAAAAAATCCTCCAAACAGTATGGATGGAAAAACTGCATAAAATCTTCTCACAAGGCAGTTAATGGTTTCCATCTCTTAATGCTGCGGTTAGTTTCCATTGCTTATTAATGCACAAGTCTGGATCACCATCCAAAATCCTCTCGTTGCTGCCCTGGGGGAATGACTGCTCTAAACCCACACCTGCTCTGCATTGACCATCCTGGGAGCTTAATTAGCCCAAAATTAAGGGCAGAGTACTCTTATCTGAGGCCCAGACGCAGTCGAGGAACTGGGGAGGAAAAAGAAGGTCCTGTCTAGACACTTTCCCCCCTTTCTCAAAAAGTACCTGAAAGTCAGTCTCATGTTAGCCCAGCCCCCTTCTCTTCCTTTGAGAAGGATTGCAGAGTTGTTGGTTTAGTCTCAGGCTGGTTGTCATGTCTGACTAAGTCTGGACTCCAGCAGACTGAGCCGTGGCCAACAAAATCCTGGTTGCCCGAGCAGATCCAGCATTTTAATAGGCTGTCATTCCACCGATGGAATCTGCTGCACAGTTTTCACACATCCTAAGCCTCAAATGATGGCTTTGGATTTGTTCCTTTTCTCCAAAATGGAACAATATGCTCGCAGTGGCATCTGCAGGATTCGCCATGATTATTTAACTTTAAACGCAAACCACTTGAGGTCATTAAATCGGATCATGCAGTGTGTATTTTGTTGATACCAGAACATGGAAAACGTGCAGTTATATCAAATCGCTTATTATCCCTCTAGCCAATGATAGGCCTGAGTTTTCAAAAGGCACACCTGCACGTTACCCCAACATGTACTTTGACTCTACATTTAAAGGATCTTTGAAGGCAGATAAAAAACGAAGGTAGAATGTTACATATGGTAAAACCACTTTTAATGTGCAATGTTTTCTTTATGTTAGTAAAAAGTGTACATAAGGTAATTAACGTTATTTGCCTTGGCAAAAACTGAAGCTTCAGAGCTTTGGTTGCATTTTATAACTTTTGCTTGAAATAAACAAGAAACGACTGTAGCCGTCAAAAATGTGAAAAACGTGAGCGTCCATCTTTCAAACCTTTACTCTTTTATGCATTGAATTTCTTTTATCTCCGTTTTTTAGATTTAAATTAATTTTCCATGCCATGTTTCGACAGTTAAAGCGCCCATCTTCATTCATGGACGTTATCCTAACGCGTTTTTTTTTTTGTTTTGTTTTTTGCGGACTCGTGTGTAAACACTTAGGAGTTGTGACAAAGCTTCTGGTTGAGTTTGTCTTCAGAATGAGAACTTTTAGAAGTTTAAAAGTCGCGAGGCTAAATATGCGGTCGTCTAGGGCAGAGATGGCGCTCCCATTATTGGCTGGTTGTGGCTTCAAGTCGAGCAGTTGAGACTTACGCAGCCGAGCCATTGGTGCGTAATGGTGCACGACTGGACGGCAGATGTTTCACCACCGGGACACTCTGTCTCTGCACACATTATCTGAACCCTTCTGAGTTTTTTTTTTTTTTTCTTAGCGTAGGCGTGTGTTAACTAGGTCTCCTTGCGATTTAAAAGTTACCTAAGAAGAAAGAGAGAAAGAAGAAGGGGGGAAAAAAGTGGACAACCTCTTCAAACCGTCCCGGTTTTTACCGGGGAGTTGTCGTCATCAGTACCCCAGATGTCCCCCCCTTTGCTCCCTGAATGGATAGGGCAGTCTTGGTCTATGCAGCTCATTGCAGGCCGAAAGATTGGAAACAACTTGTGAGTATCCGTCAGTTTGGCGTCTAGAGGGAAACGCTCAGAAATGCCCGGCTGCTTCGCTGGAGCTCAACTCTGAGGACTTTTCTCCTGCATTTGTGCTTTTCCAGAAGGGAGAACTCTGCTCTCAGTTTGCAGCAAGAAGGAAAACTTAGCGCTGAAGTGGCAGCTCTCACATTATAGTCCTCGCTATGGATTGTATGTATTTATTGATGTGCTTTTCACTCAGTCAAGTATTTTTGGAGTGTATTTTCGCAGCAAAAGCGCATGGTGAGTTATCCATTCCGTTTCCTTTTATTTTTTACACATGTTTTTATGGTGCAGAGAGATGCACTGTAAAGTTTATAAAGTGGGGGGGAATAATGATAAAAATGAAGCCCTGCATCTATTGATGGGTCATACATAATAAACCCTGACAGCCTTACTGTTCAATCAATATAGGGTGTTGCTGTATTTCCACTGTGACAATCCACTGTCAGCTATATATAGTTGTTTCATAAAGACAGTATTAACGCTAAGATAATTCATTATGTCATAATAAATATTATTTGTCTATACTTTTTTACTCAATCGTGCATGTGTAGTTTCTGTTTAAACTGCTTAGTTGTCATTTCCTTTGGAACTTGCTTTGCATAGGTCACTACTGTCATTCTCACTTGACACTGTCTGTCTCATCAGAAAAAATCTCTGGAAAGTTAAGTGAATATGGTCTTATCGTGCCATTCAGCACAGACTCCCGTGGCCGGTACATTTCTCATGTGGTCTCAGCTGGAATTGGAAGTAAAGGTGCTGCTGCTCCTGTTGTTGATGCTGTCTCAGGCTTTGGCAGCAGAAGAAGGGTGGCCCGCAGTGCCCCTGAGATGCCCTCAGTCACCTCAGCGTCGGCTCAGCACTTATTTTTCAATGTTACTGTGTTTGGGAAAGAACTGCACCTCCGCTTGAGGGCCAACAGGAGGCTGGTGGCCCCAGGGGCTTTTGTGGAATGGCAAGAGGACTTTAAGGAAAAGGCCAAGGAACGAATCCAAGGAGACTGTGTTTTCAGTGGAGATGTGACTGACATGCCAGATGCTTCTGTGGCTATCAGCAATTGTGATGGACTGGTAAGTGCCACTACTGCAGGCGTGAAACAGTAGTATGATGCTTTCACTTCTTTGACACTGTGTCAGCCAGAATATGCTTTGACATGTATTTTTTCATATCCAGAAAGTCTCCCGGGGCACTTAGTGATTCCACATAACATCATCACATTAGATAAAAAGGGTTACATCATCTGAAATCCTTTGATGATGTTAAAAGGCTGCTGTCATCATGCCAGCATGGATACTTAATAACATGTTTGCATTGTATTAAAGAAATGTCAGCGTTATTTACAAAATGTCTCTCACAACATCTTTACAATGCTGCCCATCTGTATATATTTTCCAAAACATCCCACCCACTAGGCTCTGTGTGGGCTAGTTTGAATGCTGTTTTTTTGTTGTTGTTATTAGACTCATTTTCCCAGGCTAGATCAGACCAATTTGGAAAATTACAGAGCAAACATCTCAAAGGTTGAGCAAGTGCTCAAAAATTGATAAAGGATGAGCCTGATTGCATTCCTTTCTGCTGATGACCATCTGAGTGTTGAGCAGGCTTTAGCCTAGCCTTTGAAAATGTCAAAATCAGTGAGCTTCAGGGATGTCTTCTTATTTTTGAATGTTGTTTTTATGCAGGGTTGACATGACAACATAACCTCTCATAAACATAACATAGAAGGTCTGATAACTGAACAGCTGGACCAACCACAGGACATTATAATGATGCCTTGGTCAAACTTTTCCACAGTGTAGTGGAAAAAGTGTGAGTGTTTTAAACCTTTGGTAAGTTGGTAAAGTTGTTAGGCAGTTCTTAAGACTCGTATTGTATTTTTTATTTAGTGGTAGTGTAGTTTTAACATAATGTAATTACATTTTCTGTAAAATGGTTGAAAAAAAAGTTATAGGTAGTTGTTACACAGCACAGTTGGACTTTATGAGAGTAAGTGTACAGGAAGCTAGTTCAGAAGAAGCTGTAAAGACAAATTAAAGAGAACTAAAGAACAAGGGGTCTGTTTACTTCCTAATAAAGCCACTAATCCGTCTAGCTATCCATTTTGTTAATATCCAGTACAGGTTCATGGGGTACTAGAGCTTTTCCCAGCTGTCACTGGTACACCCTATTAACAGTCACTGTAGCACAAATGACTGTAATTGACTTGAAGAGTTGAGGTGATGCTCCATAGGTAGCAGTGAATGGATCTGTACAGCATACAACATTATTTACTCCTGCTTCTAGATAAAACAAAAACAAACAAATAAAAATGTTATTCTTGTTTTTGCACATGTAGCGGTGCCGTTGTTTTTATAGGGTATTGTTTTTGCTCATAAAATGTTAGCATTCTACTAATGGTTTACCGCTTATTTACTGTGTAAAACAATGAAAAAATTGATTGATCTCCTTCCAGGATTGAACTGGCGATCTTTTCCCCATTGGTCTTATTGTACCATTCGATCTGTAAATGACTACGCTGTAGAATCCAGATTAAAAATCGCCAGATTTTATTTTTCAACCAAGTAAAAGTGCATTTTCCCCTCAATATTCCAACATATACTGTATATTTAGGTAAATATACTTTAATTTAACTTTAATATTTGTGACTTAACATGCTTTTACTCATGCAGTATACTTTTATAGGGCATAGGACATGTGGGAAATCTCTTGTTTTGTTTAATGCTTTGACTTAATTATAAACCAGCCACATGTGACAGTTTTTAACTTTTAGCAAATTTTTAACTTAGCAATTAAGTCTCCTGTGTTCCAATGACTCCTTTTAATATGTAGGCGTAGGAGCCAGGTGAGATGGTGTAGGCCATCCAATTAGAACGAAAAAATTCAGCTTATATACTTGAAAGAATTACACTTACTGAAAACAGTCATAAATATTCAGAATGTCTCCTTCATCTCAGTCTTGTGCACACCTATTTCAGTGAAGTGTTGCCCAATATTACACATCTCCAAAGTGTATTAATGCCTCTTAGAGCTCGAGAGAACTACATTTAGGCGGTAATTCTCAGTGGGCATCCATGCTTTACATTGTTGTAGTTGTTTAGTTCATTAACAGTATGAAATTGTGGCTTAGTGTAGCTTTCGTGAGTGAGAGCTAATTAGCTGCAACTTTTACAGGTGACAATTAATGGTGGCTTAATATTTGAAACATGCAGTTTGAATATTTTTGTACTTTGCTAATAAAAAAATAGGGAGTATAAATTAAAAGTGTTTAAGTAAGGCTTGGTTGAGCTTTTTTGACCACTTTGCCAGATCCTAAAAGTCAGGTCCTAAAAGGAAACAGCTACTGGACCCCATCACCAAAGTTGAACAATGAAACTGGCTTAAAACATTCTTAGGTTTGCTTTAGTTCATAATGAAAGAGCACATTCCCAAGAGGCCTGTCTGTCTTCCGCAGCATTGTACTCCAATTTTACCAATATTATGTGCCTCATTTTGCACTAACACAGTCTCTTGGTATCACCACCAAAGCTGTGTTATACTGACAGAGCAGAGCGGTGGGAGGTGAGACACTAATGGATGTTTGCAGTTGGGAAAATTAGAGTGAATTTCCAAACAAGCATGTGACATTTGAAATGGCAGGCTGACCACATTGAGGCTACCTTTGAGGTTTACCGAAGCAGCTCCTGAACTGTTCTGACAAAAACAGCATGCGTGGAAGTAGAGTGAAGATAAAGTCACCTGGAAGCTTTTGAAATCCTTCACAGGAGACAGATGCATGTAATGTTTAATTTATGATTCCTTTTGTAAATGACTACACATTGTGAAACACTGATTAAATAATTCATCCAACCTTGAGTTGAAAGATCATTGAGGGGCAGTTCTCCTTTCAGTGATCATCTGTTAATTACAATAGCAAAGACGAAAAAAAGAGATGCATCAATTGAAAAAAAACAAACCCTTTATATACTGATTCAAGTCTGCAGGTGACAGCAATTAACCCTGTTTTGACTCTAAGCCATATTTCAACTCTGCTTCCAGACTTGTTTGTCAAAACAGCGGAGCTTTTTGTCTCGCACAAGTCGAAGAAACAATGGAGGGGTCCTAATGTATTTAACTGGTTGCCATCACGTATTTGTTATTATTAACACAGGAAAATGTGCTGAAACTAAGAAAAAAGTAGATAGAAACACTTCTCTCTTCTTTTTGAATGTAATGATAGTGAGCGGTATACAGACAATGAAATGCAGTGTTCACATAGAAATCACAAGTTATTTCTGAAAGCCAACTGTGTACCCTTCAGTGGCAACAAGTGACACACTGGCCCTATGCAGAACACTGTCCTATTCACCTAGAAACATGGTAGAAATGTCTGATTTGTTATAAAGCACAGTATAAGAGAGAGCAATCCTGGTTGTTTTTTCTAGTTTAAACCATGTTTTCTTAGCTATTTTCTAATTTTGTGTTCTGAAAGCTTCTGTTGTGCTTTTTCAGTTACATTTTGTTCAACTAGCTTTCTTGAACTAACTCCATTCTGGTAGAAACTTTTTTGTTGTTTTCTGTTTTCCAAGCTCCTCTTTGTACCCTGGGTTTAAAACTAGTAGACACAAGCATATGGTTTATGTGGTTCATTTTGAAGCCTCCTGTTTGGCATTTGGGCTGTGTTCATCTTTGCTTTTGTAAGCCAGAAGTGATTAAATTCACTAACTTGTCACCTAAGGCTAGTCAACTGACTCTGTCCACAAGGTTAATGGGATACTATTGCTGTGTCTTAAATCTTACATTTAAAACTGCACTGGACGCTCCTTGGATGGTCTATTTATAATGACAAAACAAGTTAAGTGAGGAATGCACTGCATTTGTGAGCTTTAAAAGTCCCCATCTTGGTTACAGTATGTAGTAGAAAGAGAGGAACTACCAACCAGTTTTTAGCTAAAGTTGTTCTACAGGCATTAGACCTGCTATATTTTGTTATACGGATAATAAGCCTCAGTCACAAAGGCCTAGAGACCTGGCAACCGAGTGAAATCAAGGTGAAAATGTGTATTTCCTGAGTGCTTCCTGGTGGTTGCTGGCAGTTGCTGTGAAATCAATCACTAAAACTGCATTCACACAGGCCTATGGATGCAAGAGTCCCCTGGTAACCACTGGTTACTAGATAAATGTGTGTATTTTGCAACTGGTTGGGGAATAGTTGATGGAGGTTGCTGGCAGTCACTAGGGTGAAACTAGTCGCAAAGAGATATGCTGTGCACCACCCAAAAATCTTCTTTTCATTACTTTGCTCACTAACAGGTTGTTTTATTAACCTGTTAGTGAGGTTAATAGCTATTTATTAAATAGCTACCTGCAAACTACAGGTAGCTATTTATGATTTATAACCATTTTTTTTTGGTTTTGTTTTTTTTCCAAAGGTAGAAACTATATTAGAAACACCCTTCAAACATTTTACAAGTGTTGATAATGGACCGTTTGTCCACCAGAGGGCACTATACAACTTGGCTAAAAGTGTTTAGAACACCACAATAAGCTCATCTGAGCCAAGTAAGGTAGGAGGTAAATAAGTAACTTATGACAATATCTCGTAATATCTCATTTATTTTTACTGAAAATAAACTACACATAACAAATGTTGGGGAAATCTATTTAAGTTTGTTTATGTCTGACAGAAAAAAAATTGACTAATAGATTGGATATTTAAATCACCAAATATCAGTATAAGTCTTAAAAATCTGCTAGCAATCGAAGCAATCACAAGGGGTCAGCAACCTCCTGCAACCGCTCACCAACTGGTCAGGAAATACGCATTATTCCCTAGCAACTGGAGGTTGCCACAAAATAATAAAAGCAGATAAGAAAATTTTGTTACAGGAGTGTCCTTCACAACATAAACCATTGGGAAAGCAGTATGATATATGAGGCTCAGAATAAAAGATAACATCAAATTAACATCATTTTGTATATATTTTTAGGTAAGATTTGAGTATGCTCTTACTCTGAAGCAAATGTCTGATTCATTGTTTCAAAGGCAAATTGTTATGAGGTAGAAATTTACATTTTCACAGACTGATGTGATTAAATCACGCAGTAAATAAAAATCCTAACACTGAAATCTGCATGTGATTTAAAGGTTTTTTTTTGTCACTTTGTGTCAGGAAAAAAAACCAAAAACAAAACAAAAACATGCTGCTGCTAATCTCCGAGATTAGATCTCCATGAACAATATTGCACTTTATCGTCGGTCATGGTGGCAGAAGTCTTAAACTCAGCAAGGAAACCAAAACTATCTGCATCACCAAAGACCACTAAGTACATGTGGGAAACTATGCTTTGTTTGTCGTTTAGGTGAACTTATCCTTTAAAAAGGCTGCTGTCAGACTGTTACCAATATAGTACATGTGTTTCCTTGCATCAGAGCCAACATAAACATGGACTTGTTTGTGCATGCAGGGATTTTCAAGCTGCATTTTTGAAGTTGCACAAACAGCTTGGAGGCAAATTATTTAGTCTGATGTGTCTGCTTTACGTAGAATGAAGATCAAGTATGATGAAAGGACCCAGTCTGAAAAGGATAAGAATGTGAGTCATATGCTTAGATTGTTAAATGCGGGCCAAATCTTTAAGATGCACTCTAAGTCTTAATGTACCACCAGCACTCAATCTTCAAAAGCTTTTTGATGGACTTCAATAGAGACCAAAAATTTTGTAATTTCACTTTGTATTTTACCCGTAGTTGACTACAGCCCAATTGCAGTGAATCACACACACTGTGCTAAATAATTATCTGGATGAAGATTGCAGTAATGCGGGTGTAACCTGAATTATGGGAAGTGGATAGCACAGTTTTAGAGTGTGTGTGTGTGTGTGTTTTAATTTTCATGACAACAAAGTGCTAAAAGGTGAGGAACTCATCAGTAGTCATCATAATTCTTGTCTTACAATTTTTCAGTGGTTTCATTCTCTTTACTACAGCTGCATTTCAGTGATAAGCCTCTCTAGTTTTTCCTCTGCAGTGAGGCTGCTCCCAGAAAGATGACTCCTACAAACAGATTCAACTATCTGGTCTCCTACCCTGTGTTAAAATGTGCAAGATGTATGGCATTTGAATCTCATTACAATATGCAGAGTAAAGCTGCTTGTTAATCTTGAATATATTTGGTCTTGCAGATTTTTAGCTGAACTTGCAAAGATAGAAAGTTCAACATAACTTCATAAGTATTTGACAAAAACAGATCCACACTTTCAGTTTCATTTGAAGGTGTTTTGCATCTAGTGACTGCCAGAATCTGTGATGTCATCCTCTGAATGTGGCTCCTGCTAGATGGCAACAGCTGTGCGCTCCAGAAGAGCATGAGCTATTGTTGCGAAGCGATGAGTGGTGGCTATGATGATACTGTGTCCTGCTCATGTGTTGGGAATTAGCAAAGATGATGGGCTGATTGTATTACATGTGTGATAGTGACACGAGTGCCAGATAACCGCGGGAGGAAAAGCGCTATTTCTGTGTCCATCAGTTAAAAAGAGGGTGAGCCACCCGGCAACAGTCAGTGAGTTGGGAGTTGGCTTTCTTGTGTGTGTGTGTGTGTGTGTATGTTTGTGTGGTGGGTTGGGGATGGTAGGTGTGGTGGTGGTGGGGTTCGTGTGTTTTCCATCCACTGAGAATGGAAAAATGCTTGCGTAAATTGTTCTATTCATGAATCTTTACAGGGACTCTGTTCTGAGCTTTTCCCACTCCAGTATTCCAGGATTCTCTGGTGTTCCAGTACTTTGCTGGCACTGAGGTAAAGTCACTAAATTAAGAGCTCCATCAGTGGAAGCCCAACATCTCAGCCAATAACGTGATTTATTTCCACTCACTATAATCCTTATTTGTAGCAGCTGTGTTATGTCTGCATAAACAGGTGCTCATTCAAACACACACTGGGATCCAGGACACACACAGTTACGTTTACTGCTGCTGCTACTTCTTTGTGTATCAATTTTACCTTGATGCTTATTTCTACAACTGTTCCTTCTACAAAGTTTATTCTTCTAATTCTTGAAGAAGGCTGTTATTACTACTTACCTCTCCTTCTACTCCCATTAAGAATATTTAAAATACTAATAAAAGAAGTATATTAATAGATTATGTAAATTTTTAAGGAGATTCAAATGAGTTTGCTTCTAAAATCAGCCTGTTTTTCCTTAATTTTTCTATTTAATTCCTACATTATTGTGCATGCATGTAAATATAGAGCATGTAGGCTTATGGCGATTATACCCTTAATTTTCTTCATAGTTATCTTCTTGATCACATGGTATGCGTGCCCTTTCTGGCTCAGCACAGTGAGATGTGAAAGTTGATAAAAAGGAATCATGTAGTAATCCCCAGCTCCCACAACCTGTCTTATACGATTATTTCAAACCCTCGACTCTGCTGAGTCCAGCATTGCTGAGCCATGATTTAGTTGCTGGCGTACTGATCATCCCGGTTTTGCCACAAAAGCTTTTATCCAGCGTCACTGACATGGCTGTTGCTGCCAGTATATTATGAATATTGAGTCAGAAGTCCCATTTCTTCTATCCATCAACAATGCTGAGGTTATGCATCTCGCTTTGGCCTGTTCATGAAATGAACCGCCTGACCTCACGATAAAAAGAGGACTTAACTTGCCCTCAGAGACTGGGGGCAAGGATTCTAAAACCAAAATTATATAAACATTCTCTAATTACAGGTTAAGCTACAGGAATGATAGCTGGATTTTGATTTCCTTACACGTTGCAGCACAGGCATCGGCAGCCCTTGGCACTTGCTCCATTTTTAGATTGTGTTTTCCTTTCATGGACTATAAGCGATGCCTCCATCAGATTATCTAAGTAGATAAGATCGCTGTGAATGATCCCAGAAGCATGTTGTGACACTGCCTTTGTGTGCAGCATGCATGTCTCTATTCATATGTAATGCACTGACTGAAAAACAGCCCGGGCTGTAATTTCTCTAAGTGAGGCCCAATTTTCTCTGAGGATTGTAGGGGACACGTCTCACTCGCTGGACCGGGATCCTGTTTTTGCTTATCATATATGAGTTGTGTGACCAAAGTATCTTTTCCAGTGCTATGCATTTAGTTATTAGTGTAGTCAACTGGATTTTGAATGAGGGTTTCTCTGCAACTCTGCAGCAAAAAGTCATTTTTCACTTTGACTGCTTGTTGTTGAAGACAGACTGAAACTCCTCCTGGACTCTACTGATATAGATTGACCATCACTCAGTAAAACACATGTGTCTTTATATCAGAGATGCATGTGAAAACCACGAATACCAAACAGGCACACAGGCAATGCAGGCAAAGTTGTCATGTTAAAATCAAGTTTTTGGGAGTTTGCTTGTGGTTGTTAATAATATTGAACTTTTTTTACTTCACTGTGTGCACTCACAGTTTTTAAACCAATCAAATTAACTGTAGAATCACACATTTGCTGTTAAACAAGACCATCTTCCAGGAGTGGAGTTTTTTCACCTGTACTAACATTATTTCTGCTCCCATGGGTATCCGTGCTATTCTGAGCAGGTGACTCACCAAAAACAGTTACTAAGAAATTACATACAGTAAATATCCATCTTCAAATTTGCTCGAACCAATGTGTGGAATTTAGAGCACTGGTGAGCTTAAGGGTCAGCAATATTTACCTGTTTTGTGTGGTCTCTGTGACACGGCTGAATGTCAGAAAGTTCAGAGTGTTTTTCATTACTTAGGCAGGCATAGCAAGCCAAACCGCACACTGAGGTCAATGCACACGTATTCATGTGGAACAGGCTTTTAAACCACTGTATCACTTGACATAGAAAAGCTGTGTTTGTGTTTTGTTTATTAGTGTCGCTGCTAAGTGTACTTCTTCATTCAAGTCACGAGAAAATAAGTTTTTAGAAATCAGAAATGAATGAAAAAGGAAGTATTAGCGGCAAATATTTTAATTTAAGCAACGGGAACAGTTGAAAAACTGCTCTTTAAATGACAACTGTAGCTCATAGGTGTTGTAACAAAACTTATGTCATTGCCTAGATCAGCCTTGACCATAGATTTTACAAATGTTTGTCTGGTGTGTCTCTGTAGGCAGGTCCAGATGCTGCTTCTCTCTCTCCAAACAGACCTGACTTCACTTTTTACCCGCTGTTGAAATAAGAGACCACAGAGGAAGTACTGGAGCATGTCTTACTTGGCATTTCCTGGTCAGGGGCTGGAGAGATTCTTTCACTCCTCTTTGGCTTAACTGTCACATGTCCACCCTTAGAGTCATGGCTTTTGTATCATCTGTCTTAAGTGACTTTTTTTCTTCCTGTTTTTTTGTAGGCACACTGCTCTATTTACAGCTCTGTATTTAGATTTCTTTTTACAGCTGTAAATACACACATTCTTGCCAAAGTCTTGTTGGTGTGCCTTCTTCAGAAGGATAATGATAGGCTGGGTAGCTTTATTCTCTTCGTTAAGGGCAGAATTATGAAAAATACGGCGTGCACGCACACACACACACACACACACACAGACAGTACAGGCTTAATAAAAACAAGACATCAGACAGAAGCAAAGTGTCAACTTCATATTTGCTTTTCATTACCTGGGGCGACTGTGGCTCAGGGGGTTGGGAAGCGCATCTGTAACCGGAAGGTCACCGGTTCAATCCCTGGGCTTTCTGTCCTGGTCGTTGTGTCCTTGGGCAAGGCACTTTACCCTACTGGTGTTGGCCAGAGGGGCGATATGGCAGCCTCGCTTCTGTCAGTCTTCCCCAGGCCAGATGAATCTAGTTCAGAATCCGGGGGGTACATATACAAATAAATGGGTAGGAGAGAAAATGGAGCTAAACTCACCTTTTAAAGGAAAAGTATTACAGCAATTCTACAAAGGAGGCATTCCAGTTGCTTTTATTCAGTAGCGTGTCCCATTAGTGTCTGACTCAGTCAAATAAACTGTCTCAGTTAAAAGCAAAGCCTGTGCTGTAAAACAAGCAAATATGTGTTAGGTCCTGAGCATTGCCAAAATGATTGCACACTCAGTATAGACACTGAATTAATTTTGCATAGGATCTTGGGTGACGTGATCTATGCACATCTGTAAGTAACAAGATGTGAATGCATGCAGAATGCGAATGTTTGGTGATTGCTTATACCTATAGTATGGTCTTGATTACCTACTGCACTGATGAACTTCTCCTCTGTTTTGATGTTGAATAACAGCATCTGAGAACTGTCACTTTTCTGCTATTCATTTTACAGTGATGTGAAAAAAGTTTTTACAAGACTTTATGCAGTCCTGTGAAAACTTAAGTACAATGTTAGGCAGGTAAGTAGCAACCAAGAGCTGCTAATCAAATGCAATTCATTAACTGATGATCAGTAAGTGTGGCCGTCTCTTTAAAAGCCAAAGTTTTGGTAGTCTGCTAGTTTGGAGCATCAAGGGGTGTGTTTGCACAGTGCCACGATCATTCCAGGATGCTCTAAAAATTTCACCTCAAGGCCAGATTGTTCAATAGTCTGAGAAGTAATACATGAAATTAGTCTGAATAAGAAATTAGCAAACGAATAGGACATGCAGACATTGTCAGAGTTAGAAATAATAATTTTAATGGAAATGACAAATGTGTTCTTCAAACCTTGCCCAGCCTGGCAAATCTTTCACCCAATGCTTCCTGGATAATCTTCCACAAAATGGATTGGCTTGATGGAGTCTTCCTCTGTAATATATGGTCAAGCTGCTCGCACAATAACTTTACCACCTCCACAGCACACTTAGCTGCCTCCACCATGCTTGACTGATAGTGTTAAGTACTTCTTACATGTTACATCATTCATTTGTTCTTCTCTTTGATACGAAGACGTTATGAAGAACTTGAACTCAATCGTCCACAACACCTTCTTCCACTTTTCCACTGTCCAATGTCTGCGCTCTTTTGCTCATCTGAGATTTGGCTTTTTCTTGACATTTCTACCATGAAGTCCAGCATCCTGAAGTTGCAGCTGTCAGTTGACAACCTGTGAGGCATCTTGGTCTTAAACGAAACACTCAGATGTTTGTCTTCTTACACAGTTGTGTATTAGGGCCAATTACTCTTTTGTTTTTGTCTTTGTTAGATCCAGTTTGTTCTGCTCTCTGAAGGGAGTAGTTAACAGCATGGTAAGAGAATTAAAGTGTCTAAGGCTGATAGGTTTATAAAAAAATGTTCTTTCTTTCTGGCCATTTTGAGCCTGTAAACAAGCAAACAACGGCTTATACTTCCAACACTAATCTAACCGTAAAGAAAGCAATACTTCCTTTTTTTTGCTCCCTTATTACTTTAACAGTTTTCAGCTGTGCAACACAATTGCAAAATTGTTTTCTATTAATCAATGAGCCTTGTTAAATAATTAACTTGGATTAGGACCCATACCCCTCTCGTCCTAAGACAGCTGGGATAGGCTCCACCTCCCCTCTCGGAAAAGAACAGATGGATGGATGGATGGATGGATCCATATCAGGAGATTGATATGGAAGTATCACAGTTGTTGATAATATACAAAAATGCAGATCACTCTTAAAAAAATCACCTGGTTAATTTTAATTGTTTGTGAAATGGATCAAATTCTTTGTGAATTGCATTTTGTTTTTCTTTGGGGAAAAAAGAGAAATTTGCTAGTGATATCAAAATATTTGACTGCCGGTGTACATCTCAGACTCAACAGGCCAAGCATGTTAAATTTCAAATTTCATAACAATAGGAAAAGACAGAACAAGTATGGCTTATTTGGAGGGGTTGCCAGGAGAAAGACTCCTCTGTTAAACAACATGGCAGCAATGATGCGTCTGAACACACCACGAGACTTCTAGAACCAAATAAAGGACAGATGAGTGGAGATATTTGCACAGCAAATACCTCATACTAGCTGTCAGGATGACAGTCGTTTTGCACATTGTATGGAATTCTGTGAAAACTCATTCTTTCCCCCACGACTGCATCTATACAAATCTACAAACACTACTTTCCACTGATTTTCAGGTCTTTTACTGTTTCGATTCATTCCTCTCCAGCAGGCAGGTGTGTTTAAACTGTGCTAAACTGTGCTAAAAGCTCAGAATTTGCATTTGAGCTTTAAATGTAGCGGACCATTTAGCAACTAAAGAGACAAATGAAAGCCTAGGACAGTACCACATATTGGTAGTTACAAATACATTAATTGCCACTATGTAATTTTTCAGAATTTTCCTTTGTACCTGAGTGTTTTTCGTTTCGGTTTTAGAGTTTGCGCTGTCTAGTTTCATTCTGTTTATGTGTCGGTTGTTCTTGGCCAAAGCATAGTTTTTGCAGGTTTCATTAAAGGTTTCCCTAGAAAAAGCCTCTGTTCTCAACACTTGTCTTTTGGGAAGTGACAGTATACACTATTGAAAGTTTGCTACTGCTCATGAAATCATAAAATGAAATCAATTACAGAAACATTATTAAATAAAGGTTTAAAAACCTATCAGATGGTATTTTGTTATAATGAACCAACCAATATTCCCAAGAAATGCACCTTAACAAGGTAGCCAGTATGGAAACACAAACTATAGTTAAAAGACACCTTTGATTCTGTTTTCTTACTTTTATCATGACTGACAGAAGTGATGCATTCAATCTGCATATGTATTGAGTTGCAATAGGTATACAACAAACAAACAAAAGTGGAAACAAAAACCTGTCTTGGATTCCTTGTTGTCTACTTGCAAATTAAGCTCCTTTATTCCCTTCTCAGAGTCACATCCAGATACTATGATGCTAATAGAGAGAAATGCTATGTTTTTTGTTTGTTTTAAACATAATATTTCCAGCACAGCAACAGACCTACTCTAGTTATACAAATAAATATCAGGTTTGCTTACCCACTGAATCAGATCTTTTATTTTTTTTCCACTGACGTTCAGCATTGCTCCAAGGAGAAATCCACTTTCGAAGAGACAAACACGACTGTTTTTCCAAACCTATAATTCAGTGCTGCTAAAATAAATGGTGAGTGTTGATTAAAGAGGATGATAAGTCAATATTTCCATGCTGGTGTGGACAAAGTTACCTTTGAATGTAAACAGCAAGGTCAGAGTTTCTCTCAGTGGGTAGCTGATGATTGAATATTGGTATTTTCTAATGTAAGCAGAACACACAAAAAAATCCAGGTTGAGACAGTATATCACAAAGCAAACTGTAAACTTTACCACAGGCTTCGAATTCTGTGAGCATCCCAGACTGGCATCAACGCTTGTAAGAGTATCCAGCTGAAAGGATTTCTATAAACTCTATGAAAAACTTAAAGCAGATGGAAATATAACACTGAACCGAGACATCACCACTCATCATTTAACACAGGGTGAAAGAAGACTGACATTCAATGAATCTTAAAGGGCCCCAAATTATGTCTACCTGCGTCATTCCGCTTATTGAGCACTTTACTAAATCTTCCAATTGATCAGGCACACCATAATTACTGGCTCCAGTGGAAGAATTGTACTTTCAAGGAGGAGTGGTACATTCATTTTGAGCTCTCTTTTTCCAGGCAGGCCTGATCCGGACTGATAATGGGGAGTTTTTCATTGAACCCCTTGAGAAAGGCCAACAGGATGTGGAAGTGAAGGGGCGTGTCCATGTGGTCTACCGCAGATCAGCCATAAAGCAGGAGACAGGCCAGCGAAGGGAAGACCTCCACAATGAAGGTAGGCAAGGAGAGGGAGTGTGACGTAAGTGGAAACAAAAAAAACCCCAAACCTATATGTAGGTTTGAGTGCAACAACTGCGTGCTCTGGCCAAGTAAGGACATATGAGTAAGTGCAGAACTGAATACATCACTGTATACCAGGAGCGGCAAAATTGATGTCCTGGTTGGCGCATTAGTCACAGAATGGACAGAATAACAGAGGATAATGAAAATACCTACGTCATACATAATTATAATTATAAAGAGCAAAAAAACCAACATATTTTGACCTATTTATTACTTGAACTTTTAATCATTTTAGTTTCTATTCATTATTGTATCTATTGTATCTGTGTAGTAATATATTATGAAACTCACTGACTGTTATTTCCTGTTACGTGAACCTTATTAACGTTATTGTCCACCGACTGAAACTAAATTTGATTTTCTTAGTGTGCTACAGTGTAGTAATGGTATGTAACTGCCCAATAAATTAAGTTTTTCTTTCAATTAGATTCACTCTGTGGTAATTTGGTGATAAATGGTGATAAATTGTGAAAATCACTAATTTGTTGCTGTCAACACAGTGAAATTCACATAAACTGCTTCACTTTATCTTGCGCCTCCATACAGACCTATCAGCAGAGGCAGTGCTCAATACACCAGCTGGTAAAACGAGGAAAGCTGGGGTTTGGTGGTATTATTGGGGACTGGGGAATTTAAGAGAGCTAGAGTGGGACGTGACCTTTCCTTTGCAGCCAAATGATTCAATTTCATCATGAATTCCTTCTCTATTCCTTTCTTCCTGAAAAATAGCTTCAGCATCTGGTGGGAGACTCTTACTAACCTCACAAATTTTCTGTAGCTATAAGCCTCTATGGTTTACTTTTAATCTGTTGCTCTCTAGTGCATATGTTCTTTGTAACAACTGTAGTCAAGTCACAAATTTACAGTCCCAATCCTCTTTTTTAAATGCCATTGTGAATTTCACTGTAGATGCATTCTCATATAAAGTAGCATATCTGTCATTGATGTTGATTTCCATATTATCACATACATAAAATAATCATATGATCAGAGTCAAAATTAACTTAAACCAAAATTAAAATATATGCTTTTTTATTTGATGTCTGTATTCATTCTGTAATCTGTACTTTAACACACACTGTAAAAAAAATTGTAATATAAAAGTATTTTACTGTGTATTTTACAGTTTTGTACTGTTTTTCTAGAATATCATTAAATTTACATAAATAGACTGTGGTTTTACATTTCAAATGTAAAATAACATAAAATCACTGTAAATGTAATAAAACATGCATAGGACAGTACATTAACATGCATATTTAGAGTGTTAAAATACATTCACAAATGCATCATAATTTCACAAACATTTGTCCGTTATTTGAAAGATTGAACTGTTAAATTCAAAATGTAGTACTATTGAAAAATATATAAAATGATTCTTTTAACCTCTTTTTTTTTACATCAAATAATGTTATTTAGGGCGTAGTGGCTCAAGAGTTGGCAGTTCGTCTTGTAATCAGAAGGTTGCCAGTTCGAGCCCCGGCTCGGACAGTCTCGGTCGCTGTGTCCTTGGGCAAGACACTTCACCTACCGCCTACTGGTGATGGCCAGAGGGGCCGATGGCGCGATATGGCAGCCTCGCTTCTGTCAGTCTGTCCCAGGGCAGCTGTGGCTACCACTGTAGCTTGCCTCCACCAGTGTGTGAATGTGAGAGTGAATGAATAGTGGAATTGTACAGCGCTTTGAGGGCCCCGAAAAGCGCTATATAAATTCAATCCATTATTATTATTATTATTTAAACCAACTGTTAACTGTATAACTGTATATTTCTGTACATTTAAGTATTATTATTCATATTGCCGCATTCATTGACCTTGTTTATAGGTAATTTCATTGTTTAATCACATTAAAATGTTCCTAATTTAATGTTTAAAAGCAGTTGAAAAAGGCAAAATCCCATGTAAAATTAGGGCAACAAACTGTATTGTCATTACTGAAAATAACTGTATTTTTTTGAGAACGTTATTTTCTGTTATTTTCCGGTATTATTTTGGTGCCCCAGCTGCCGGAATATTACTGTTTTTTTAGGATCTTTTTTTACAGTGCATGTAAAAAAGGCAACAGAGGTTCTGGTCCAAATCCCCTTCTTTCGCTCTATCTATCTATTTATATATATATGCATTAAACCCACACACAGGCATAACACTGGAAAACAATGGGAGGATAAGTGAACACTGTGACAAAGGAAAGACAGCAGTATTTATACACACACACGCACACACAGACACATGATCATGACATAAAAAGCTCTCTCTAAGCTCACACTAAAAGTACTTTTTTTTTTTTTTTTTACTTCTGACAGGGGGGCTATTTTTACCTCTCTTAGGTACAATTTTTAGAGAAATTCCCGTCATTACTCTGCTTCCTGATTTAGCTTCCTGTTCAAGGCTATCAATAGCTATCATGGGGAAAAAGACTCTATGAGATTCCTATTTTAGTTTCAAAATAGAGTCTTATTTCTGATCATTTCCTGCCTGGCAGCAGAATGAATTTCTTAATGAAACCAATCAAAACACACTAGGTTTTACAACTAGCCAATAGGTGTATATAGGTGTAACCAACTCCTAGCAGTAGTAAATTGAAGTGCAAAAAAAATAAAAGGTCTGTTAAATGCTATCTTATTGCCGTCTACCTTTCAATTTAATTAAATTATTTTAATTGAAGTTAATCAGCTACATCTGGTGGAAATGAATTATCATGCTTGATGCAACTATTGTTAATTTATTTAATTCTTTATCTTAAATTTAGAATAAATTGTGTCTCCAAGAGATTTGCCTGGAGACAGTTGTTAAAATAGGCTTTGCAGAGCAGCATACTGATTGTTTGTCATATGCATTGTTCTCCTATGAATACCTTTCCTGCTATGTTAAATTATATGCAATGTCTGCATTTGCACCTGAAAGGCTTGAGACATCACCAGTTAAGGTGTGAAATTACAAAATGTGGACTCTTGCAAAATAATCAAATTGATATTTTGAAAGACCTTGCTATGATTTTACGTGGTCAAATTTTTCAACATAGTGTTTGTTTGATTTTCGGTGTATGTCATGCTTTAAAAGCCTGTATATGTTTGTGAAATCTGACAAAATGATAAGACATGATTAATGTTTACAAAAGATCTGCCGATGAAAATAATTCATGCATATAGAAATATCTGAAATATTTGTGCAGCTTTGGCAGCTTCAGCAGCGGAACATTTCCTCTGAATATTATCTTTGTGTTCATTTCCTCTGTGGTGGTGAAATCCATGTTCACATAGTTTATCTTTACCAATTAGTATTACAGTTCTAACAATGTCAGCCACACAAAGATATCATCCTGTACACACACACTCATTTTCGTATCTTAGTGAGGACATCTAATTTACATAATGCTTTCCCGCTTGTGTTAACCATCAAAAATGAATGCCTAATCCTAATCATAACCTAATTGTAACCCTGGCACTAAAACCACATTTTGAGTCTCAAAAATACCATATATGCTGGCGGGGATGAGCGTTTTGTCCCCGTAAGTGACTGTTGGTCCCCACAAGTTTAGTGCCAATCACAAAGATGTCTAAACATGCACACCCACCCACCCACACACACACACACACACATACACACGCACCTATCTATCTATGAGATGTGAATGACCAACAGTTTAAACTACAGATGTGCTATAAAAATGTAGAGCCCTTGCCCCTGTCAATAATCCCAAAGGACTCCATCTGATCATCGCTTAGAGTCAAAGAAAAGCATTTTCTTTATGTCACTTTGACACCATCTGTTCATTGGCTTTCATTAACTGCTCATCCTTATCATATTTTGCAGTGGCAGACATTGGGATTGCAGACCTCCCCAAAGCTCTGGATCTTGTTGAACATAAACTTTCTGAGTCTGAGCGCAAGAGGAGGCATGCGAAGAAAGATGACTACAACATCGAGGTGCTGCTGGCTGTTGATGACTCGGTGGTCCGTTTCCACGGCAAGGAGCATGTCCAGAATTACGTTCTCACACTCATGAACATAGTAAGTGTTATTATAAAGAATTTTAAGGCTGCAGCATTGACTAATATGCATAACATTTGGACTGAGAATTCCATAAAATTCAATTCAGATACATATTTATGACTCAAAATACATATCAATAATTTGTGAAAAGTATAGTTTCATTTTACACCTTAAACTGAGACAAAAATTAAATTTACAGTTACAGTTGTAAAACAAACACTGTACTGTACAGACCACTGTAGCAAGAAATTTGGCAGATTGTTATTTTAAATCTGTAGTCATTCATATTTTATAGAGTAGATGTTTGGGAACCATGTGCATGCATGGAAAGCGTAGCATGGGAAGAGTAGCAGCAGGATCCCAAATACAGAGGACAAATAAATCAAGAATACTGACTAGTAAAGAGAATGATTAAATAAGACAGCATGAAAAGGTGGAACTGGCTTGGAGGGTTCCAAAGCAGGTTGCTGGGGCAGAAACACAGATGTTCTGAGCTGATATACCGAGATTGGGTTTAAGCTTGACTTCTTGGCCTGCGCTGGAACACAGAGTGTCTATGTGTTAGGTCATTTGTAATTAATTTGTAAGGATACTGTTGTTGGCTAGGTCTAGTGCAGTCACTCAGCAGACAATACAAACAAAAAAATAACATTAAGAACCTTAAAATAAATGATAATTTTGCCATTTTTGTTCAAAAATGATTCCAAAACAGATTTTTTTTAAATAAATGTCAAATAGCCATAAAAAGAGGCATAGTTGTTAAAAGCATGACAATAGAAATATCAAATTTCTTGAGATTAAATTATGCTAAGTCTGCAATAATTTCCCCATGTCCTCTTTGATATCAGAACTCGCCACACTGTTCCCCATCACCCCCACTCTCTTGCTGTTCATGGATTACTAATAAGAAAAGAGGAGGGAGGGAGAAACTCTCAGCTCATTCATTATGGGTTCCACCAGCTCCTACCACCATAATCTACTTATTGGGCCCAAATCCCTCAAGTCAGATTTTCACAGGGTGCTGGTTTCACTCTGTAACAGTTACCATTTGGACCCTGCATGGTGGTCTGATTAGCTGCGCTAGACCAATTAGAAAGTTGACTGGGAGCTGTACAGGGCAGTCATGGAAACCAGCGCCAGACGTCCACTCATACTGCCAAGCTCTGCTTACATGGAATGATGTGTTTATTTAATTAGGATATTATATTCACATTCTGTTCCCAAATGTCTTCTTCAGAAAGAAATGTTTGACTTTTAATGACCTTAGGTGATTATACTGTGAAGTGGCTGCAAATGCACTCTGTAATTCCCTCTGTAATTATCAGTCCTTGGTGTCTAGTACTCTCTGATTAGCACTTAAGGGTATTTCACATCACAGACAGGAGTAGTGAAATTGAGGAAGTCCTTAAAGCTAAAATTGACTGAACCTTAAACTGAAATCAAGTCAAGGTCTTAAATGTAGTATCCATATACTCCATCTCCCACTGAGTAAAATTCGATGAGAGAAATGTGCAAGAAAACAGCAGTTTAAACAAACGAAGGTCAAAACTCTTTGGTTCCAATGGTAAGCCACAAGCTTGCTGTGTCTGAAAGAGCTCACTAAAATCCCTCTGAATCCCTGGTCCATGGCTGCAGAATGTGTAGTACCACCTGGAGAAACTCTCCCTAAGGGATTGATTACTGGACATCCTGTCTGCACAAAGCCAAGTTTGACTGCCGAGGTGCCTGCTACACAATGGCCGGGTTGTTTAACCATGAACCAGGTTTTGTCCATGTTGATGTGATGCTATACACAAGCCAGGGACACCTAGTGCATTTAACCAACAGCTGCTACTCTCATTTTTGGCCATAAGAGTCCTGTTTCAGTCCTCTTTGTGCTCCTCATGGCTTTGTAATTATCCCCGTGGCAGAAAAAAACCCTTTTGCATAGATATGAGTAAAAAGATATAAATAAATGAAAACCAGCTTTGGTGTTTACAAATGTCATAACTTCATGCCAGTACTTTAATAAGTCCTCAGTTTGATCTACTATAAACACATATACAGTACAATATATAGGTCAGTACAGACCAGTCTCAGTTCTGTTGTAATGAATCCAAGAGAATTTGGGGTCATTCAGGGGTTCTTTACTGCATTTATTGACCTGTATGCACTTCTGTGAATAGAATATTTGCTTAAATTCTTGGGTGTAACCCTGTGTCCCTGAACAAATTTGGACTTGGAGGATATCCTTTCTGTGTTGACGGAGCTTTTGTTGTGCATGGTCATAATTTTTACCTGCTCAAAGCTTACTGACACATACTTGTTGGGGTTTTTTTTTTCTTAGCAAAGGAGTGGCACTCTGTTGCTCTTTTTGCAGTATCTGGAAAGTGGAAAGTTCTACTTGTAGTGTGGACATCAGTGCTCATGGTAATTAAGACACTCTAAAGCTGAATGTAGAAAGGAAACTTCTCCATAAAAAACACAAACAAACAAAAGAACACACAAAAAAAAGCTGATGCTTTGGCAGTGAAAGCTTTTATCAGTTCTTTTTCATCTAATTGCTTCCTACGTTTCCTGTTCATCCTGTGTTGGGTAGCTGGTTCATATAGCTTTCTATGCTCATATACTGTTCTATTTTAGAGGGTTGCTGCTGTTGCATCAGTTAAATCGTTGGACTTCACCTCAGGGCTCTTGCAAGCTTCAGTGTCCAGTGAAACCAATCATTGATGACCTTTTGTAGATTAGTGCTGTATGACATTAGGAGGTAGGAACAGGGTAAGGCATTGTTAGTAAAATGGCAAATGGACTGCAAATTATATGACACTTTTCTAATTAAGAAAATAAAGAATTAATACAATTCTCATTCATTTGTTAGTCACCTTTAATTTGACAATATCTTTAAAATCTTGGGTTTCAATGTATTTTAGCTACTACACTGATTGCACAATTTTAGGCATATTTAAAGAAAAGCATCCAGAAACAAACCCACTGAACTGATAAAATGTTACTGTATGCTGATGTGGGCAATGGAAAAAGCTGAAATTCATTTTTAGAGAGTAAAGGCAATATGGAGAAGTAAAATTTGTCCTTATACTTCTGCCAAAGGTTCACGTGTGCTTTTGAAGATAAATTAAATGAGTTGTGGTGGTCAAGGTGAAGCTACAAATATTTCACTTGGAATAAAAAGACTTTCCCAGAAATTCAATTTCTTCCTGGAAATGTTAAGCTACAGCTTGTTGTTATCTTGGGTTAACAAAGAAAAGAAATTAAATGCTTAAGGATATCTTACAGTATCTTCAATACATTGTAGATTGGATTACTCTGCATTTTAAAGTATGATGTACCACAGCGCATTATGCCTTTTTTAGGTCCTTGTCCACCATGGAGCAAGACTCCACTCCACCAATCATTTATTAAAAGTATAAATTTGCAACAAGTTTCTTGAACTTCTTCATGTGAAGTTTGCATGTTTTTTGCATTTATCTGCGTACTTCCTCCAGAATCTCTCATAATTTTTCCAAATTGATTCTACATTGGATGTACACTGGATATAGGTCTGAATGTGAGTATTTGTCTGTATGTGTAAGCCCTATGATAGACTGGCAGCCTGTCCCATCTTTTGTTCCGTGTCAGCTGGAATCTGCTTGTTAAGTAATGACGTATCAACACTGCTTCCCAGTGCGAGCTCCAACTGATACAATGCATTACAACAAGTTAAGGCTGTGGCTTTTTAACGTGTTGTAATGCATTGTGTCTGGTGTTATTTAATATAAATAACCCTCTAAAATAATCAGTGGCCATTGCTGGCCTTGTTGGCTTTTTATTTGCACTATTTTTAAGCTCTTTAAAGCTTTTTAAAACCTTATGTAACTACAAGTCATGGCCTCATGGTTTGCCAGACACCAAATATCTCAGTGCTTCAGAAAAGAATCACTGTGAACTAAGTAAGAGTCAGTGTGGCCATAGGGTCAGGAATAGGATTGGTTAGCATAGGATCAGGTGATCTCTTGACTGAATTTTGGTCCTTTTTCAAAGACTGTTCTCTGCCACATGATTGCATTTCTCTGACCCTCAGAACTGTAAGTATTTTTATTTTAGGTATTCCTCAGTCAGCTTTAAATAGAAACTAACAAGCTAACTTCCTGCTAACTTCTAACTCTCCTAAACTTCATAAATCCGCTTTTTTCACAGATGCCTGAATGTCAGACTTTATTGTAACCCCTGGGAGAGCAGCCACACTGAACATTTTCTTGGAGATGAAAGAATTTGAGCCGTTTTTAACTCTCAGTGATGCCGCAGTGTTTGTTTGAGTTTGGGAACCAAAGAGGAGTCTGGACCCAGAAATGCCTAATGACGTCAGACTTAAGAGGTGGATAGCTCTAGACTCTCCATGACCCTGAACTGGATAAGCTAAAAAAGTACATGGGTTGAACTGTTCCAGACCATGTGAGGTAATACAAAGGAAAGGCGTTTCAATGCTTCCTTTATTACCTTCTTTACAATACACAGGCCCATCCTTTATAAAGGTAAAGCAAATAATGCCACCTCATAATCCACAGTGACGCACTATTCATGACAAAACTTGTAGATATATTTGGGAACTTAAATGACAGGCTGTTAAGTCCACTGCTGAACTATTATTATTATGCTGCGGTGACGAAATCTGCTTCTCATGAAGTTATGGGAAGAAGTCAACAAGGCCATATCTAGAAATGTATACATAAATCTCTCTCAATTAATTCAGTTTGCATTAGTTATTTACAGATGGAAGTAAAAAAAAACTTTTTTTCAGGTATCTGTACTTTATTTTACTTTTAACCTTTTATTTTACTTTTCTGACAAATTTTTACTTCCTAAAATTGAACACAAATGTACTTTTTACTTCTTATGTTTTCTTAATAAACTAATTTTTTAGCTTTAAAACTACAGGTGCTAATGAGTTGTGGTCACGCTACTTTAGCTTCTATAGTTAATGCAACAGAAGAGCAGCAGGCACAAAAGCAGTGAAGTGGCAGGTAATATCAAATGCAACATTTCTAATAGCTCGACAAATATCAGCAAATAGACAAAGTGTTTCTGTGCAGTTTGTCAGTGTCTGTGTCTGTTAGCTAACAGTTCAGCTGCTGTATTTCTAAGGGAGAGGAAAGAACTCAGAGACAGAGAAAAATGTATAAAAGTCAGGAAGGACACAAGTAGAAGAAGAGAGATTATTTTTAAAGGTAAGGACTTCTCAGTCATTTGATAAACTGGACATTTTAAAGCTTACATGCAATCTCGTCATTCAGTTGTATATGAAGTTAGGTTTTTTTAATATTGTGAATTATCCTGCACAACCAATTGAAATAGAAAATTTTTCAGTTATGCAAAGGTTGCATAAACAACCTGAAAGCAACACTGGTTAGTTTGCAGTACTGTGAAGTTTACAGTGGTGCATTGTTTTGGACTGGTGGAGCAGCTGTGATGTTCATGGTCAATGTTAGAGGAACAGACATCAAATTAAATTTAAGCCAATGATGTGGATTAGATTCAGTCACTTAATTCCACCTTTATACTATTTTTATATTGTCCAGGTATTGGAAATCAGCTAATGTATTATAGCTTATTGTAACATCTGCTTACATCTGGTTGAATTCAGTTGGCTGAATCTAAGAGCAACGGTACAGATGAGCTCCAATCACATTTTTACGGAGCCTGGTGTAAGTGGATTCTCTGCGTGCCACACTTCTTTATAAATTCTGTTTTGCACCTTTCCTTCAGGTCAAGGAATAGTGATTAGGAAAAGTTTTTAGGAGGTAACTTTTTTGGTTTATTGGACTACAGCAGAGGTAGGTAGATGGGGGACAGGTGAGGTGGGTGTGGCAGACTAGGGACTCAGAAGAGAATGGAAGTCTGAGGACATCTGGTGGGGGGATGGGGAGATACAGTGAAGCATGGACAGTAAACAGGACACTACATGTTGTGGGAGCACAGCGCGCAACTATTGTGATTGGCCTGTTCAACATGCCAATTTATCCTTTTCATCTTAGTTTTTGAGATATCATGACAGAAATACAACCATTGTCTTAGTATAAGGTTTAATATTTATAGCATCAATATAAGATCTCACAAATTCCTGGAGGGAGTTTTTGGTAATTATCCGAAAGGATGTAAAAGATTGTACAAAGAAGAAGAAACACTAGACCAATCATGTATGTTTGCCCTTTAAAAATACTGACCACGATAACGAGTGGCCCCAGCATTATTTTTGCTTCTATCATTGCTAACACCGCTGGTTCACATCAGAGCACGACCACACCGTAGTTAACACATAATGCACCAGACACAACCAAAGACATCAGCCTCTTACGTAGGTTACTGTAAATCATAGGCTACAAAGTTCACCCTAGGAGTATAAATTAGGCCTTAAGTGGTCCGGACACCTTTCTGTCAGTGTGAACAAGTTTAATCACACATTTAATCCCTGAGATATCTTAATATTCGAAAAAGTGTAATTTTAACAGTACGTCTCCGTTTTCTACAAGAAATACTGCTGTATTAAGTGAAAGAAATTTGAGAGGAAGACTCTTTGGGTTTAAGTCAGCGGTCCCCAACCCCCGGGCCTCGGACCGGTACCGGTCCGTGAGTCGTTTGGTACCGGGCCGCGAGAGTTGAGGCTCAGGTGTGAAATGTATGGTTTTCAGGGTTTTTATCGGTTTTTAGCGTTATTTTGTTATCGTTTTGATCGTTAACTCGGTTTTCCTGGGTCTTTTCACGTGTGTTATGAATAAATCTTCTTTTTTTCGGTACCGGTACTAGTTTTATTTTGTTGTATTTATCCGCGACACCTTAAAGGCCGGTCCGTGAAAATATTGTCGGGCATAAACCGGTCCGTGGCGCAAAAAAGGTTGGGGACCGCTGGTTTAAGTTATAAGAATTACATGTGTAAATACAGAAAAAGTTTTGGTAGCTCACTGCCCACTCAGTTGTGTAATTATAAAACAAAAAGTTCTATTAATTTACAGAAAATCTGAAATTTCTATAGTAGTGAAAAAGCTATTTCATTGTTCATCTATTAGTACACTGGTGTGGTAATTCTGGATGTCTTCATTAGGAAAAGCTATAAAACTATGAAAATGAAGACACATATTGTTAAGTTCTTAAGCCTTATATCTTATGCCTAGCTGTTGGAGATCATGCTAAACCTCGAATTTCCAGTTGACACTGTAAACAAACAGTTGATAAAAACAAAAGAGAAAATAGTCTCATTCAAGCCCACACAGCGCCTTGATTCTCAAGTGCAAATGACACCATCAGGGGCTATACTTAGACTCATTGTTATCACAGTGGTGTGACAACCACATACTGCACTCATATAATTACTATTAGTGGCCTGCAGTAAGGCAGTTAAAGCGTGGCACTGTTGACAGAAAAACAAATGAGAATTTGTCAGATATTGTTCACTATTTTGGAATATTTGCTTTGTAACTACCTCTTGTTGATTAATAAAGCTAGACCATGTGTAGAGCTGTCATGGGCTAAACAAAGAGGTACTTAAACACAGCAACAGGATATAAACTGGTAATTGCTCTAGAAACCATATGAAAACAGTTGCAGGATGGTTAGAGACAGATGAATGGAAAAAAAAGTTCAATTAAGTCGTGTAGGGAGACAGGAAGTTGATGCGGTTTCATCTTTTCAATACAGTTTATCAAATAATCTCACAGACCTTCTCAGAGAAGTCGCATATAAAACATTTAGTATCAATACTTGGAAGGAAAAGGTTTGTACCTCCCAAAAAAGAGAGCCTACTTCGAGAAGGAAACCAAAATATGTCTTAGATACTCTTCTTCGATGGTTTCATAAGGTAGCAATTTAGAATATTATAACTCGTATTAATGGTGATTACTGAATGCACTTGTTATGATATCCTCTCATTTTGCACTGAGAAAATAGACGTGCATTTTGTGATTTTGGTCAAATCGGTTCAAAGTTTTAGGAGTATAACAGTGCTCATTCTCAGGAAAATCTTACGTGAGGGAAGTGAAGCTACGTTATGCAAGCTTGTAACATAAAATACAAAATTTAATATGAGCCTGTGTCAATCACATGCTTTAAAAATCCAGTTTTAGACAGCTTTTTCCCTGAAGTCACATGGAGAAATATGAAGCCAAATTGCTTATTTTTTTTATTGCAATCCAAAACTTAAATGAATCATGTATGGAAAAATAAATATCCAACCCCTTGTTTTGCTCTGAACTTAATTTATCCACCACAAAGCAAAGCAGATGGTTGACTTCATGAGGCCCGGAATGAGTGCTGACATGTAGCGACCATCTGATGAAAATAAAACACACTCGAGTGGAAATTGGACTTGGGTTTGAATGGGATCCTAGCTTGGTCCTGGGTTATGCATCTACATACCACAGCATTCTTACGAAGCCAAATAGCAGTCCACATATTTCTGGGTCAGGCTCCTTTGCCATTGCATAACAGCACTAGTTTCACTAAATAGTTGCCAGTCTTAATAACATATTTCATCATGATTCCAAGATTGTCGTAAGAGATTAAAAAATGGTTTGAGGACTCGCTGCTGGGCCCTGCACCTCAGACATAAAAAGGAGAACTCGTTGGATCAAGAGTTTTAGTGCAGTTCAGTGGTTTAAAACAACTGTTTTCGTCTTGGTTTGTAAGATTTTAGATGCAAACATTAATCTTCTCCTAAATGTTTTCTTAGCAGCCTGGAAAGGAGCAGCAGCAGCAGTTGTGGAGGCTGTTTCTATCAAAGTTATATTGTTTACCTGGCTTTAATTAAACTCAGCGGAAAGCATCAGTTTATGCATTTAAATAGTGTCACTTCACTTCCTTTCTTGACAGTTGTGACTCTGATTTGCATACTTAGAGCAGCCATAATTAAGTAATTAGTAATGCAGAGCAGTGAAGTTTCCCTTGGAAAGCGAAAACTCTGCTATCGTTCTGTAATGGTCAGTCGAAGGTCCTTTTCACACAACTTTTAGCTTTTAGACTCGAGTGTAATTTTATTCCTGCAGACTGTTTTTGTATTAAAGTTCTGCCTTAAAAACCACCACATTCATGATTGTATTATTGGCCTTTGGGTGTTCAACTTGATATCACAAGCCACTTTCATCAAAAGCACTCTATGCCCTTTGTCATTCAGATCACTGACACATGCTGTTAATTTCCTTTCAGGTTGATGAAATCTACCACGATGAATCTTTGGGGACGAACATCAACATTGTCCTTGTCCGCATGATAATGGTGGGGTACCGGCAGGTGAGCCATGCCACACAATTTGTGTCTGTGCAAGCAGCATTTCAAATGAGCTTTTAAGGTTTTTATACCGCAGGGCTGGTGTAAAAGGCATATTCTCATTGTCTGAGCTGTCTGTGAATACACCTGTGATTTCAGCCTTTATAATACTGCCTACAGGAACCAAGATTTTTAACTGTGTTCAATTTTATTTGGAATAAAAACAAGAAGGGCTGAACTCACCGCCATGACTCAAGAGAAAATGAGAGAAAGGCAGCAAACCCTTTTACAATTTTCATTCATTATGGCCTGAAACCATATTCAGTAGCACTCGACCTTATACCCAAAACTGGGAGGTAGAAGAGCAGGTGCTAAGAGAAGTTAATCCACTGATGTCTAAAATATCAGTCCTTTGTACAGATATGAGAGTGGTGTTATCTTTCTAAGTCCAAGCAGTGAGGTGAATAAGGATTTTTCCCATAATGTCAAACAAATAATTTAAATCTGAGTCAGGTGGTACGTTCACAGTAGAGGCACCAAAGTAACAAGCTAACTTTAAGATGATATGGAAAGCTGAGTTTCATGCCTTGTGGCTTGGTTTCTACTTGGAAAAAGAGCTGTTTTGGGCCATTACTGCATATTCGACACAATAAAACATTGAGATGGGTAAAGTGTAGGTTTGTCAAGAAGATATCATTTATCAGGATAAAAGAAAACACCACTACATGTAGCACAGCTTCCTTATTTTACATCAATTTTTTATTTTTTTTTGTGCACACTACAAAAAAACAAAAAAAGACAACAAAAAAACCCCCCAAAACAAAACAGATTTTTGTTTTGTTTTGTTTATTACTGGTTAAAACCAATAATAAACTGGTTTGAACCAGTTTATTATTAGTATTCTAATAATAAACTGGTTAAAACTAGAATGGCACTAAGCGAGTGGATCCTTCCCCAAAGTCAGTGCCTTTATGCTGCAGTTTAAAAGAAAGGATCTGTTTGGTATCATATGATCTGATTTCTCTGAATAAGCTGATACTTCAACCAAGGAGAGAGCTAGAGCTTGTAAAAAATTTCTCTTTGTCTGTTTTAGATGATGCATTTGAAACTACCCGGTTGTATTTTGAAAAGCTTAGTGGATAGATGAAGCTTGGGGAAAAGAAGAACCTGTTACATTTCAATGCAGATCCAAATTATTTTAAATTGTTTTCTTTACAACTGTTAAATAGAGCAAGGCCATGGTTGAAATAGAGTGCTCTTCTACTTTCTAGTACCTGTTAACTTGCTTATTAACTTATTTATAGCGACCGTGAATCTCTCCCAGCAATAATGATTGGTAATTCTGATTGAGTTCATAATTTAAGTGAAGTTAAATTATGAAACTAACATAAAAAGAGAGAGTTCATAGCTTTACTGCTCCACTAAACTGACTTGAAGTTTAGAATTGAATAATTGATTATACCTTATGTGGTCACGGGAGGAAAGTTCTTTTCATCAGACTTTTTTGCTTTTAATCCTACTTGTTTCTCTTCAACTTACCTTTGAAGAGAAAAGAAGAAACCAGTTTTAGAAAAACAATCTTCTCAAGTATTTGAGTGACAGGAGAATCACACTGAAAAAAAGGCCATATTAGATTTACTTAATTCAATACTGGACATTAGTTGCACACAACTGTTTTGCTTTGGCAGAAACTTAAACAACTGAGTTATATCAACACAACTTATTCATATATAATAAACTTGTGCATGTTGTGTTGATAAAACACAATTGAAACATGTTTAGATGAAGTAAGTTGAGCTCTTGAAATATTTTAATCCTTCACAATTTTGTCATTTTATTTCAACACTATTCAATAACTTTTACCCCAATACTACTTGGTCACTCAAATCACTACATGTTGTCTTCATATTACATAATTTTCAACAAAGTCTAGAGTCTGGTTAACATAAAAATTTAATGGATCTACAACAACTACCATCTTCCTACCTTAGCGGGGTTGCAGGGGTGCTGGAGCATAACCCTGAAGTGATAGGATACGAGCCAGGTACACCCTGAACAGCTCACCAGTCTATCACATAGAGACAAACAACCATTTGCACTCACATTCACAGGTAATTTAGAGTCACCAATTAACCTAACCTAACTCTAATGACTGCATGACTTTTAACTGTGGGAGGAAACCAGTATACCCAGAGAGAAACCACTGGAAACTAGCGAGATTGTGGATTTGAACCCCTTCTTGCTGTGAGGCAACAGCACTAACCACCATGCCAGCAATCCAGGCTTAATAAAAGTAGGAAAGCTATGATGTCAAGGCTTGATGCAGAATTTTCTGTACGTTTTTGTCCTTGACAGGTTGAACCACAAGAAATAGCAATAGCATACACGTGGTGTGTGTGTAGTTATCTGCCTCTTATAACTCCAGTGATTTTCCTGCAGTTTGAAATCTCATGTGATCTTGTGAATTTCATGAGTCCAGCAACTAACCACTCTTACTAGATTGTATCATGTCATCTCAACAAGAACAAATTAAGTTGTTGAATTTCATACAAATCCTACATGATTTAATTATGTTCAAAATAGAAACATGACATTTTTGTGTTCAAATTACAAGATAGACTTTTTTAAAGTAACAACCACCCAATTTATATTTTTCGGTATACTGAAAAAGGTAGAGGCGGCTACTCAACTTGACTGAAATGGATGCCTTCCTCAAACCACGATCCAAAGCCCACAAGACTGAAATCCCATGCGGTGTCGTGGGATTTAACATCGATATATTATTGACTTACTTCACTCGAACATGATATGAACAATTTAATCAACCCTCTCTACATATCATGTAGTTTCTACACTATATAGTTACACTTAACTTTAAAGCATGAGGCAATTGTGTTAAATACACGCAAGATGCTTACATAAATCCAAGAGATGGCCAATTCCTTTTTTTCAGTGCACAGAAAGAGCAGTGAAGATGAAAAACAGTTGAGATTTATATATGGATTAATTTATAAACTAAGCAAAGTTTTGTTTTGGAGCTTACAGCTGCTTTTTTGTTTCTTCTAGCTAACAACTTCTTAGGAAAAAAAGACGTACAGTGAGAAAAAGAGAAAAATATCAGTTTAAGATCATAAATTGGGATCAGGCTGAGATGAAAGAAAGGCTGTTTCTCAGATGCTGAGTTTAACAAAACGTGTACGAAAATAGTCGGTGTGATATTAGCATTTAATTGAGCTCAGTTGTCTGGTTAAAATAGATGTTTTTTGGATTTCTTTTGGGCAATACAGAACTGATTGCCTGATTATAAGAAAAGGTAACCTTAAGAAGCCCCCATTAAAACATACCATACATATTTAATAAATAGTGAGGAAATAAATGAGTACATATTATATTAACATGATTGATGAAAGAAAGCGACGAATGAATATTGTACAAAAGCTCAGTCACTTTCACTTTTGCTCAGGCTTTCTTTAGTGTAATGAATGATTTAAATGTACTTGCACCATGTGGTAAATACTCATGTAACATATTAATAACATAGAATAAACAAGCAAAAAAAAAAAGCAAACTGGTCAATGCTAGCTGGTCAAATGATCTTCCATATCTTCAGTTTATAGAGTTGTACATCAGTATGTGTTTGTTTCTGTTCACCTCTCACCACTTAATGCCAGTCTTGGCATATTTGCTCATTATCAGCTGAACACATTATAATGAGGTATGAAATATCGTATATTATACACGTGGGGGCAGATGCTAGTGAGTCATTTGCTTTACGCACGTATCCATCTGTCCACAAGTGTCATTTTATCTGCATGTCTGACTGATGCTGCTTGGAAACTGGGCATTTTTATTCGGCTTCTGTCTGTTTGTCAGAGCAGAGAGATGCTGTTTACCCAGCACCAATTAGATGAGCTCCAACATGCTCTGTGTGTCACCGGCCCTGCTTGCAGCACCCACTCAGAAAATAAAGTTTGGCCAGTTCCTCCTGGGTGCCTTCATTTCTCCTGGCCTCACGTTGTGTGTGTCGGTGTGTGTAATAGTAGTAGGGTTATCAGTATCCAGAGTAGTTCATCCAGAGCTGAGTCTTATTGGGAAATTTTCTGTATATTTATGACACGAAATACAAACCACAATGCATTTACACTCCTTTACAAAAAAACCCCAAAACAAAACACTGGGGACACTGGCAAAAACAAAAACAGTGTTTTAGTACTGTGTTGGGCCAGCTTGGGCTGTCAGATCAGCCTCATTGGAGGGAAGGAACACCAAAGCCATCATTTGATGTTCTCATGATAATAATGGAGAAAATTCTTCAGTCAAGATTTTCATTTGGGTTATATTTGTTGGCCAACAAATGCAGGAACATATGATTCACAATATATATATTTTTAATGATCTACCCTGTGAGTGACCTCTCGTGCCACATGGATGTGGGCAGTTTGACTCACAATAGAAAGGAGCCAGATGAGCGCATACTAGGGTTATCTAAATATCTTGATAGCATTTTTGACACGATGGTGTCAAGAAAGACAAATAAAATTACAACAATACAAAGAGTAACATCAGTGGCAACACTATTTTTAAATTGTCTAAACAACTGAAAAAATACAGTAACATAATAATTTGTTACATTACTGTCTGTCTGTTTGTGACTGCTGGTAGACGTAGCAGGTTGAATTATAAAATGTACAGAGCTTTACTTTCTGCTCAGATTCAGCCAAATGCTGCAACCTCATCAAGTAGTGCAAATGGATAATGATTCAAAGCATACTGCAAAAGCAACTGAAGAGTTTCTGAAGGTAAAGAAAGTGATAGTCTTCAATAGTCAAGTCAATCTGCCTGATCTCAACCCAACAGAGCATGCTTTTCTAAATGCAGTGAATGCAGAGAGACCCAGAAACAAGCAGCAACTGAAGCTGGCAGCAGTAAAGAGACTTCAGGCAGTGATTGGCTACAAAGGTCTTGCTGAAGGTCTTTGGTCACATATTGTTTGTTTGATGTACAATTCATACTGGTGGTGTACAAGGCAAAAATACTAAAAATGTGTTTTGGTTCATTTAAAGTAGTAGGGGTGTCAGACTCCAGGTCTCGAGGGCCGGTGTCCTGCAGGTTTTAGATCTCACTCTGGGTCAACACACCTGAATAAAATGATTAGCTCATTACCAGGCCTCTGGAGAACTTCAAGACATGTTGAGGAGGTCATTTAGCCATTTAAATCAGCTGTGTTGGATCAAGGACACATCTAAAACCTGCAGGACACCGGCCCTCGAGGCCTGGAGTTCGACACATGTGATTTAAAGGTATATAGGTCTTTTTAAAAGTATATAGTTAGTGCAACACAGCAATATTTAGGTTGTCTTGAATAGTGCTGTGTTTCTAGTGACATATTTCATAGCCTATCAAATAGAGTTGGTGGTATAGCCTGCTACTATTTCTGTCTAGTTGCTGGTAGACTTTTCTCAGCTACTGATCTCTTGAAATTTCTCATAAGTTGTTCAGTGTTGCAGACTCAGCTACTTCAGCTGCTAGTGAGCAGACGGGCTGTGTACCTGCCTTTGTGCTTGTGCTGTCTCAAGTTGTGTATCAACTAGAGGTTTGTTAGCCACTACAGTGAGCTGTAGTGGCTAAAAGTTTAGTTGTTTTCTCTTTAATGTCACCTTCAGAGATTATAATACTACACCATTAAAATCTCTGCTGGACATGTGAACGTTACAAGTTACAAACCTATTAATTGTTTCATAATCACTGGCAATTTAGCAAAAAGTAAAACTAATACCTGTAATCCTAAAGGTTCCCCTGTTTTTCTAACCAACATGTCCCTTTTTGTCCTCAAATGCACAAAAAATATAACTTATTTTCAGCTATTTTCTTTGACAGTTTTTCAAATGACAGCACATCTACTGCACTGATGTAAAGGTAAAAGGGTGATGAGTCTTCTTTCACCTTAGAATGAATGGAGTCTTGTTAAGACGAACGGCAGGGTTACCTTCCTATTTATTTTTACAGTCTGATAACGTTTTTTTCTTGGTCCTGTTCATTCTGCAGTCTATAAGCCTGATCGAACGTGGCAACCCATCTCGCAGCCTGGAGCAGGTGTGCCGATGGGCCAACACGCAGCAGCGCCGCGACCCTGACCATGCCGAGTACCATGATCACGCCATCTTCCTCACAAGGCAAGATTTTGGTCCCGCAGGTATGCAAGGTACTGTATTTTTCTCGATCGAGGCCTGTGCAGACTGAGTGCTGATATCTGCTTCCATTCACAAAGGGGTTGGCTTCAAGTCTTGCCCAGGTAAGGTTGATGGAAATATAAAAGTGGGGGCTGCAGCTGAGGTCTTGAACCCAATTCCGGAAATGGCAACCTCATAAGAAAATAACTGCTGAGTTGTTTCCAAAACCTTGCTGACTTGACATTGATGCCACCCTGGAAAAATGAAAAACTGAGATATTGAAGAAGGTTTTTGGCATGTAGAGAAAAAACAGAACATGTTTGTTAGTTTGCCAGTTATATAAACTAATTGTTCTTTTTTTTACTCAGTAACTGTTGGAAAGTTCAGTTTGAACTTTTCTGTACTTTCAGTAGATTATTGTCAATCCAAATATTACTGTACATGTATGCAGTCATTTTGCAGCAAATTTGTGCTATACATGTTGTTCTCCTAGTTTTATGCCTCACCATTTGTTTCTTCTTTTCAGTCCTTCAAAACAAAATTTGAAGTGAACAGCCAAACCTGCAGAAAACACTGGGTCCCGAATGAACAAACCTCTGTGCTTGCATGCACTCAATATCTTGCACTGACCTGTGTATATTTTTAACTTTTATAGAGCACGTGTCATGTTTCGAGGACAGCCTGGGGCTACCTGGTTTGCTTGTCACACCTCTAGGTGTTACCATAGCTGCAGTTGTGTTGTGTTCATAACAAACCTAGTTTCTATGATACCTTGAGCTAGGTTGGGCTGAACCCTGTGCTGCATCTCAGGGTCACAAGCAGACCTCACACATTCTTGTGAAAGTTTAGCGGTGAGATGGTAGATTTTGTGTCCAAACAAGTAATAGGCTGTTGGGTAAATAGAGTAAGTTAATGGAGCAACAGGAGATGCAGAAAGTTGTCTTAAATGGTGTCATTAGGTGATATTGAGTTTGCCACGTTTTAAAAATGTTACTCTGAAAGCGTTTTTGATCTGGTCTCCTTGGCACCAAAAGATTTAACATGATGTTCCCAAGATGTTCAGTGTTTGAGTTTATCAACCAGATGGCGGAGACCAACTCTCTCCTCAATCTTCACATCAGCCATAGAGAAACACTTTTTTTTTTTATTACTGTAGTAATTGCTGCACCTTTTTGCTTCAGTGTGCATAGCTCCAAATGGCCTTTCATGGGAATGTAATCAGCATTCTCCTGAATTCCTTTTATCTGCCTTTCAGATAAAGGGTCATGCTCCACATCTGCTTTCATGTTTTGCAACTTCACTTTCAGTGTTAATATGTCCATTTTGTTTTCATTTATGAATAGAGCCTTTAGTCATTCTCTTCATAAAGGCATCGTCATCATGCTGTAGCTAAAGCTCACTCTGCTGTGACTGAAATAACCCACTGCAGACATTCAAATAACTTGACATGTACACATGGCTTTATCACCAGCTGTCTGCCTGCTGCATTTTCTGCTTTTTTACCTGCATGCCAAAAAAACAGTCTTCTGATGGTCAGAAAGCATGGAAATTATCTGAAAGCTGTGGCAAAAAAGAACGCCAGAATGGGCGTGCTTCTGATCCAAGCTGATTCGCACTAAGCTGAATTGCTGCACACCTCTTGATCGAGTTATGTTTAATGTCTGTGCTTTGCTTAAAAGTTTGTTGTCCTCGTGAGCTGTGTGAAATGTTGTGGTACCAACCAGGTGTCTGCTGGGTAATAATGATGGCAGGCTTCTGAAACTGCTTTGGGAGTTTCTTTATGTTTGATATGCAAGCTGTGTACAGCTGCTGCTGCTATTGAGAGATTTGCTAGAAGTATTTTACCTCTGTTCGTTCACCTTAAATGAATGAAAGTGCCACTGTGTGAATGTAGCCTACTCTGATAAATCACAATGTAAACACACAGATATGTGGGGCTTTTTTTTCATTGAAAGAAGATGAGCAATCACCATCACTCTCTTTATAACTCACACACACTCAAGAGCCAGTGTGACACCCAGCTGCTCACAAAAAAGAGATTAAAACCTTCACAATGAATGCAATTACTCCATATTTAGAAATCTTTTTCCACTTCGTTGCACTGCATGAGAATGTCACCACTTTCATTCTTGATTATCAGGGCTGTGTGGTCTTTTGTGTCGCTCAGGGTATGCTCCAGTGACGGGGATGTGCCACCCACTGAGGAGCTGCACTCTGAACCATGAGGATGGCTTCTCCTCTGCCTTTGTGGTTGCTCATGAAACCGGCCATGTGTGAGTAATGGCATCATGATGAATGCCCAGCAGGGCCACTCACAAGATCTTTCTGTGTGCATTTAAGTTAATAGTTTTTGTGTGATTGTAGTTTGTGAACATAAACAGTGATCTGTTGTTGTGAAAAAGCATTTAATCTGATCTCCAGCTGCGTTTTACACATAGATATGAAAGCAGTATTTTTTAAACATTATGCTTTCTGTGCCTTTTGTGTAGACACAAAACATGAGAACGGGAAGAATTCATTTTTTGTGCTTAAGCTAACCTGTGGTTAAGCAGTATAAACTTTAACCATTATGCTATCAATACATCTACTCCTGCTGTCAAGGTCAATGGTTGCTAAGGTAGCAACAGGCTAAAAGTTACTGTAAAAACAGGCTGAATGTATTCAATAAATGTCTGGAGCTGCTTATTAACAGTTCAGTTTCAGTTTCAGTTTTATTTGTCATATGCAAGTTAGCACAGGGTCAACATTGCAATGAAATGTGTTTGACGAGCAGCAGTCACTCAGCAGCATGGTACAGTAGGAGAAAATATAATATAATAAAATAAAATAAAATAATAAAGAAAATAGAAAAATAGTAAGGAGCAAAATATTAGAGAGACATGGTAAAAGAGAAAAGATGACTAAATATATATGTATCTATAAATATAAATATATGTACACTAGTGATTAAATAAGAAAATCTTGAAAAGATATATGACGGGAGGGCAGATGGGATATTGCACAGGAATGAGCAGCAGAAAATTACAGTATTGCACTTTTAAATATAAATACCAATAACAATAAAGTGGAGTGACCAGTGCAGATTAAACAGAGAACTTGTGAAGCTGCAGGTAGCTTCTGAGTGCGTCCTGTGGAGTGTGTGTGTGTGTTTAAGTGTTGTGGTTGAGGTGTCGTATGGCTTGGTGGTAAAAACTGTTTTTGAGTCTTGTAGTCCGAGCAGACAGGCTCCTGTAACGTCTGCCAGATGGTAACAAGGAGAAGAGCTGATGTGCTGGGTGGCTGTGGTCCTTGATGATGCTGTGTGCTTTACGGAGGCATCGCTGGAGATAAATGTCCTGAATGGCAGGAAGCCTCGTGCCAGTGATGTGCTCTGCTGCCTTCACCACCCTCTGTAGTGATTTACGGCTGCTGGCAGAGCAGCTTCCGTACCAAACTGTGATGCAGCTCGTCAGCAAGCTCTCAATTGCACACCTGTAAAAATTTGAGGTGATGTTGGCATTCATGCTAAACTTCCTCAGCCTCCTCAGGAAGTAAAGCCGCTGGCGAGCTTTCCTGATAGCAGTGTCTGTGTGAAGGGTCCAGGAGAAGTCCTCAGTGATGTTGACGCCAAGGAACTTGAAGCTGCTGACCCTTTCGACCTTGACACCGTTGATGTGGATGGGCTGGTGTTCTCTGACTGGTCGTTATAGTGCTATACAAAAGTCTTTAGTAACCCCTCATAATATGTTGGAGGGAAAATGGAAAATAGGTGCACTGACTTATTGCACCTTATTGAAACACGTGAAAAAAAGGCACAGACTCATGGAAAGTTAGTACAGCTTTAATGAGCTTTAAGATTAGTATTTGGCATTACCACCTTTATTGTTCAAAACAGACTCTTTTAGACAAACTCTTGTAAGAACACAGCGAATACATTTTTTTCTGTGTTCATAGTTCCATAAATTTTAGATAGAGACTCCCCAACACCACAGATTAAAATGCCAAACCACAACAGAGCCTCTACTGTCTTTCACAGATGGTTCTTGACACTCACTCCTGAGTGTCCAAAAGTGTCCTTATGACATCATCACTGCGTGAACCAATGAGATTGTCTCATGACATTTTGGAATGGGGTTATTTATATTTTTTAACTTGAGCGTTTATTTGAGTGTTTCTCAGTTCAATAAATCTCTATTTATCTAAAGGGTATAACAAAAAAGGGTGAAGAAAACAAGCTTTTTTGCTTGATTTTAATGAATAAAAATAACTGCAAGAAAACTAGTGACAAAGATACTTGGGCAGGTTGTCATATTATAGAACTATAGAAAATAGAGATGCACCAGGTGGAAGCTGTGGCTGATTATAGTATTCAAGAAATAGGAATGTAATATCTAAACGGTCTGTGCTCATTTGAGCCTCACATCTAATTGAATTAAATGTACAGTCGAGGCATGCAGTATGCTCACCACTTTTATGTGATAGACAAATCATACTATGACTTGTGAAGGCAAAACGGGATAAATGCTTGTGGTACATTTAAGTTAAGCACCAAAGACAAATGGTCAGGCATGACATTCTCGTAATAAATCAGATAAAATACTGCAACTAATTATTTCTGCATTTGTGCGATTGAAATGAATTCGAAATGTGTGTCCAGTGACACCGTTTGAAAGATTTGGCCGAAATAATTTTGAGTGAATATCCATATATATTCTGGCAATTATTTCATGGTTTAGGATTCTTCCCATCCATCACACCACTGGGACAGGTCCTGTGTCATCTATTTGCTGGATTTCTTCCTATTTCTGAGAAAAACGACTT
The DNA here is from genome assembly GCF_051167445.1 of Perissodus microlepis. Lineage (NCBI taxonomy): Eukaryota > Metazoa > Chordata > Actinopteri > Cichliformes > Cichlidae > Perissodus > Perissodus microlepis. Next base: position 11,841,584 of record NC_140468.1, read on the forward strand.
TCTGTTCCTCTGTTGCCACTTCTTCTTTAGTCTTCCACTTGTCCAGTTTCCTTAAAATTTTTAAGGACCCACTGCACACCATGCTGAAATATGCCAAGTTTTCAGTTAATAGTTCTTTGGGAATCACCCTCTTGGTGCAAAAAATCCAGAAACTTTATGCCTGTCACACTGTGTCACTTTTGGCATTTTTGTAGATTCAGCTAAAAAAACAAAAAGGGGGAAAAATCATGTATTTTTGTGACTGGCTGCTAGTAACAAAGTGCCCAAGGACACAAGGTTTTTTCATATTTGATTTATTTGTAGGTCAGTGTCATGTGTCTTAACAAAAAAATAGACGAGCAAAAAACAAAAAAGGTCCTTAATGTTAATTAGGGGAGCAAACTGCATTCACAGCATTTATAACTGTGTCAGTGACTGAAAAACTTAATAAAACGGGGGAGCACAGATGCTATAATAATAATGTGCAATGCTTTTTAAAATAATTTTAATAGTTTGAGTGCCAGGATCTTTTTTTAAATTTATTTATAATTTATTTATTTTTTAAATTTAAAACCAGACCAGACAGTTTAGATTGTCACATGATATATTTTCAGCAGATGGACTGACTCTGTCAAAAATCTCCTGAAACCCTCTCCACAGCTGACTCATCAACCAACAGGATATACAGGACTCTGCATGCAACAACACATGACAAGAAAGCTCAGGATGAAAGTCTTCTTTGCTTTTTCATAACCTACCCATTAGAAAACATGTTAAAACCGAGCAATATATACATCATATATTTTACGCTGTTAGTGTTTGATATTAAAATGTGATCGTTTTACTCAATTATTCATCATGACTCAGAATGTCAAGTTGTTTTTTAAAAAATTCAAACAATTTAGATGAGAATGGTTTGAATATATTTTGCCTGTTTCTCTTATCGAAAATGATTGATTGAAGTTTTATATTCTGCTTCAGTAAGTGGTTGAGGCGTGAGGCACGAGCCTATGAATGCAGAACTATTCTGCAACAGACATAGTCAGAGGTAGTTGGATTGGTGTCATTGCACCCTGCAGAGTTTTTAATTGCACCAGTTAATTGCAGATGCAATTACCGTTGCTTTGCAAAATAACACCTGTAGAAAGTGAAACCCACTTGATTTCTTTTTTCTTTTTCTTTTTTTTTGTATTTTCCTGCCAGAAGCAGTCAGATCTGAGCAGCATTTTGTCTGGAATACATTTATTTTTTGCATATGGGGCATGGATTTATTACACGGCAAAGCCTTTTATCATATAAGTTTTAAATACAACCTCTTGTTTTGAGTCCAATTTTGCCTCTTTTTTAGTTTGACCTTAGTTAGTTTTTGTGATTTTACAGCATCGTTGTTTTTCTGCGATTCAAACGCCTGCTGACCTCACAGCAGTCATCATGGGATAAGATCACATCTAATCATCTGCGACCTGTTTGTGTCTTCATGGCTGTGTGGGCTTATTTGTGGCCTCCTCAATCCAAACACATGAGAGCTAGCTGAAATGAAAGCTGCACATTTCCAGTAGGTGTGAATATGAGTTTGCGCTCTGTAAAAGACTGGCAACCTCTCCACTATATTCTCTTCCTTATGACCAGTGCACACAGGGACCAGCTTAAGCTTTTTGTGACTCTTTAATAAAGGTAATAGAAGTTAAATGAAAGAAAATATTATATATCAAAAAAATTGTTGTGACTGAGAGCAGTAATATTGCCATGATATATTATTAGGTATTATTTTCAAACCCCTTAAAGGCAGTTTTTCAGTTATTTGTTGGGAGCAAGACACAACTGATGTATTCTTAACTAACAGCTGAAGACTGTTCCTGCGGTTTTGTCCACTTGTCTTAAACTATGTGTGGATATCCTGCTGTGATGCTGCATGTTCAGTGTTTGAATAACTCATGAAAAAGAAGAAAAGAAGGCAATTATTTTCTTGGCATTCAAATACAGTGTCCACAAAGCTTCACCAACTTGATAGTTCAACTTAGAGCTTACCTCCCCTGTTAATCGAGCTTCTGTACTTTCTTACTGGAGGTTGGTATTCCTGGAGCGCAGCTCTAATGAGGCTTGCAATTACTCTATATCAAATAAACAACAGTAAAAAAATGTAACATTTAAAAAACACAGCTTCCATAAAAATGTCTAAGGGAATCATAAGTCCGATGCTGATAACCACCTGCACATGCACTCTCCTCTAATCTCACTTGTCCAGCATTTAGCCTGCTAAGATTGTGCTTTGACCACGCCTGTTTTTGTAAAGCATTATCTGTCCGGTTTCTATCAGTTAAGCCACTAACTTATCTCTCAAAGAAATATTTCAACATTTTAGAAAATAGTTTTTCTTTGTTGCATAATGTTAAAAGACAACATTTTGATTGTTTTTATGATAAATTTTTATCTACCACTGGCAGCCACCCCCATAACTTTATACAATAATCAAAGCGTATAAACAATATGGCTGTTTTATAGTTTCCAGGCAGCAGAGCTTCTAGGAGATTATTGGTTAGAGATTCTGGTGCAATAAAATAGCAAAGTGACATTTTTACACTTGTATGATTTAACTCTTACATACTGTTCACATTTTAATTCTTCACAGTATTGTCCCAGTCAGCTTTGGGCTGGGTCAAGAATTCTCTCATAAAAAGTGTTTGTTCCGCATTTTGAACTGCAAATCTATTTAGACGTATAAATATTCCATCTGACATTAATAAACAGATGATTAATGAATTCATTTACAGCAGGGAGAGCATATTTTTTTGATTTTACAGCATTTGTTTTAGTTGGGAAAACATCTACTATCACAAAATATCATGTCCTGTTTTACCCAAAACATGAAAACATAAAATAAACCTAACTATAACCTCTATGGGGACCTATGCAGTAGTTGTGGGAATACAGACAGTGCCTGTGACAGTGTCAAGGTTCCCCTTGAAGTATTCCACCAAACAAAATAAAACATCAAAAATCACAGGAAAAAAAAGAAAAAAAACCCCACACGGAGACAGAGACAACACAGTATCGAGATTTCCTAAAACCACAATTGTACTTAAGCAGACACACAGTGATAGATCTAAAATCCATCTGAATGGATACAGTTCATGTCAAATTTAACCCATAATATTGTCAGTTCACAAAAACTTGTATGTTATGACATTTTTAATGTTTTCATTTTAGGAAAAGTCATCAATTTTTAGGATAAAATAGTAAGATGTTTTTAACGCTATCAAATGTCAACAGTATGTAACAGTTTAATAAGTGCTGTAGCATTAGTGTGATAGTAATGACCCAGTAATGTGTGTGTAGGCTGACAAGAGCCTGTTGCTCTTGCCATTCTCCATGCAAATCTATATTGGCTGTCTGCTACCTGTACCTTCATAATTAGCATATAGACAGGTGAATTCAGATTTTATTCCATGAAAAGAATAATTAAAGAGTACTTGAAGTTATTTTTTAAATGGTTTAATTTGTAGACGTTAATGTTTTATAAATTGATGTTTCTGTGTTTGTTCTTCATCTATACCGACAGCTGTTATCCGAACTGCTTCAAATGTCACACGTGTATTGCTGGGGAACCTGCTGTGACTTAGATAAAATCGAACAAGCTTGTAATTTTGAAAAGAACTAAAAGAATTATGATAGCTGACAGTTTCCAAATTTCAATCAGTGTTCAGAAAGTGCAGAGGTGCAGTACACAACTCTGCTTACTCCTACGCAATCCTGTTGTATTTGTAGTGCATAACAACAGAAAGAATTCAGAAAATATTGTTTGCTGTGACTTTATCTCTTGCCGTGCTCACAATCTATGCTCTTCTGTGCTTTTGCCCTTCAGGTTGGGTATGGAGCATGATGGCCAAGGGAATCGTTGTGCTGATGAGACCAGCATGGGTAGCATCATGGCACCACTTGTCCAAGCAGCTTTTCACCGCTATCACTGGTCACGTTGCAGCAAGCAGGAGCTCAACAGATACATCCAGTATGTTTGCTCTTTGCACAGCTGTTGTGTAAATTAATTTGTTCCTTCTCTTTTCATATGTGGTCTGCTCCTGACCTCGCATTGCATATAACATTTATGTCCTTATTGCTTCCTCAGCTCCTATGACTGCTTGCTGGATGATCCCTTTGAACATAAGTGGCCGAAGCTTCCTGAGCTCCCTGGAATAAATTATTCAATGGATGAACAGTGCCGCTTTGATTTTGGTGTTGGTTATAAAATGTGCACTGCTGTAAGTAAGCTTTGTGGCCCCAAGATATGTATATTTATTTATTTGAATTATTTATTTATTCTACCATATAATAACCACATAATTAAAATAATTGGAATAGTCAACAATTTTTTAATCAGTATTTTTTAATGCTGCTGAGGAGTAAGGTTTGGTTTTTAACAGGGAAAAACTGTGTTTGCTTATCTATGTTTCCAAAAGGAATTAGTGCTCAGATTTGCTGTTTAATTGCTCATTTAGTTTCGAACCTACGACCCCTGCAAGCAGCTGTGGTGCAGCCACCCTGACAACCAGTACTTTTGTAAAACTAAAAAAGGTCCTCCTGTGGATGGAACAGAGTGTGCACCAGGAAAGGTAGGAAATGTCTCTGAATCATCTGTAATTTTATTTTTTCTTTACAATAATTGCTAAGTGGAACTCTCTAAAAATAGGAAGCGGAAATAAAGTTTCTGAGCAATATTTTCAGAGAAGCCAAATGTCATCAGTTTGGACTTGTTGACCTTTCTTTTCTTCTTCCTTTCCCCCTGTCTCTCATTTTTAATGGACACTGATTTTCAGTGGTGCTTCAAGGGTCATTGCATCTGGCGAACCAGCCAGGAGCCTCAGGGCCATGATGGAAGTTGGAGTTCCTGGTCAAAGTTTGGCTCTTGCTCCAGAACATGTGGAGGTGGAATTCGCTCCCGCAGCAGACTGTGCAACAACCCTCCGTGAGTGCTACAGCAACAAGGAAGCTGAATCTATGTCGCAAAACTAAGAAAAAAACAGAAAATAACACAGCTATACAGATAGTGAAAAAATAGTATTTGATCACACAGTATCATCAGTATCAGTATTCATCTAAAAGATGTTAATGTACTATATAAGTGTAAATGAAGAGCTTCAGGGATGTTTTTTTAATCCAGTCCTGGGTTTGTTAAGCTTGACTTTCATTTGGTTTCATTAATTTATTTATAAAACTATAAAAACCTCATACTGCATTTATACTATTAATGAAGAGAAAGGTCAAAGTGAGGTGTTATGATGGTGTAATAGAATTAAATGTGATTTCATTGTATTTTAACAGTGTAACTTTAACAACAACAGCTGTTTACAGGAAAGAAGAAATATTATAATGTAAGTAATTTTAAGTAGTACAGAAGTTAAGTGGTGCATTTTACAGGAAAGGAGACACAAAAGATAATGAAAATGATTTTAAGGAAGATGTAAGTCATTTTAACTAGAGTAAAAAACTTTGTCACAATTTTGAAGTGTCAGCTTTCACATTCTGGCCATTACCGTTTTAGGATTTTCTTTGTTTGTTTGTTTTTAATCAGAAACAAATAAAGGAATTACACATACTCAATGCTAATGCAGTATCAGCTTGTAAAAGACAAGGCAGCCAAACCCTAAAACAGGCTCTTGTGCCCTATTTTATTGTATATTTTATTTAAATGGGATCATGACTTACTGAATGAACAAAGCTTGTACGCAACATGTTATATTAAAAAAATCTAACTTTCGGTAAATCAAACTAGTGTTTGCTGAGACCATAGAGCATATCTAACATACAGTAGCAGTCACTGCCACCTTATTTCTTTTTGCAGCCAGAGCTCTTTGTCCCCAGCTGGTTATTAGAAATAATGTATTTACTCATTACCCAACAGAAACACTGATTTTTCCAGCTGAGGTTAGCTGACATAATCAGTGACTGCATTCCATTTAGGTTTTCATTTTACTGAGATCTCAGAATCAGAATCAAAATCATTATTGTCATTAAAGCAATGAAACTTTTTTTTTTTTTTTTTTTTTTTTTTTATAATTATGTATTTATTTTATTTTCGGTTGCTACAAACGGGACAGACGTGACTGGGGGATAGGACAGGGAGAAAGAATGAAAGAAAGAGAGGGAGAGAAAGAAAACCAAAGGGGAGAAGAGACGGTGAGAAGGGGGGGAAGAAAGGAAAAAACAAACAAACAAACAAACAAAACGCCTGGATCACCTGTATGGAGAAAAAAAACAGAAGAGAAAGCAAACAACAAAGAGCAACATAATAAAAACAGCACCATCACAATAAACTAGCTAGCAGTAGATAACAGTAGATACTAAATAATAAACGATATTGTGCAGCACGCAAGATAGACAGTGCACAATGTGCTTTGAGGCAGCAGCCAAGAAAGGTGTAGTCCGCGTCTGTGAACACCCGTGTGTACACCTGTGTGCATACCTGTGTGGATCAGCATGCTTGTATTCCAAAGGTTTCTCCATGTAACGATCTGCTAGGGAGTGTGGGGAGCCATAGCCCCGTCCACCAGGGTATGAAGCAGGTATGGAGGAGATCCAGGCCCCAGATATCCAGAGGCCCCAGAGTACAAGGACCCGAGGAGGACCACCAAAGGGGGGGGGAACCGTGCCACCCTCCTGGGAAGAGCTGAGTAGAGCCCCAAACGAGAGGTCACCCCGCAGCTACGGAGCAGAGGCCAGAGGGGGTTGCAGTGGCGTGCCCGCGGGCTCCGCCGGCAGCCAGCTGTGCCAGAGAGGACCGAGCTTCAGGCCCAGAGGCCAGAGGCCTGAGGGCATCCCACCCCCCGGAAGGAGCCCAGCCGGGCCACAGGCGCCCGGCCCCGCCAATCGGCCACCAGGAGTGAGCCGGTACATGCATGAGCGCCCAGCCCCAGATGACAAGGACCACCAACACACCAACGTCTAAGGGCATCAGCCACCGGCAGGGAGTGTGGTGAGGGGAGATAGGCCTCCGTACTTTAGAGGGCCTGAGATGTACCCAGAGAGGTTGAGTCTAAGACCCAACCTGACATATAGACACAGACAAACAGGCACACGCGGACACAGACGTGCATTCCCACCCCCATATGCACAACCAAATACTCGGCACTCACCCAACGTGTAGACAGACACAAATAGACACTGCACAGACAGTCGCACTCCCCAAACATACTCTATATCCCAGGTCCAGGTACCCCCGCCCCCAGAGGGGCAAGCCGCACCTAGACCCAGGAGATGTAACCCTTCTCTCTGGGGTGGAGGCAAGCGGACCACCTCCTTATCTGCAGTAGCAGGGAGGCCCCGCATCCCAGACCCCAGTCTGACGGCCAGCACCTCCTCCCAGCCCCCCAGCCCTGACGGCTAACAGAACCGGGGTGAGTGAAGACCCCAAACCTCCCTACGCCTGCTCATATGTAATGTTGTTGTGTGCTGTTCTAAAGTGCATTTAAAACTCAGGAGAGCATGGTACTAGCTTCCTCTCAGAGAGCAGCACGGCTCCTCCCGAAAACCCTCAGTGTCTAAATGCATTTAAAATTGAGGGTAGGGCACCAGCGCCAGAGGTGGGTTGGAGTACAACGACCATCCTCTGGATGCTGTAAAACGTGCCCACCCCCAAGGCCCTATATGTATGTGTTATGTGAGAGTGTGAGTAATGTGGATGTCTAGGTTGCAGAATAAAATTGAGGCACAGACGGCCAGAAGGGGACAGAGGGGGAGTGCCTCCCCTGCACCCTGGTGACATACCTGCACCCCAAGCCCTGCGTGTGTGGGTGGGTGTGGTAGAGCGGGAATAGGGAGGCAGCTGAGGATGGGGAGGGAAGAAAGGGAGGGGCAAGCGGCCCCTCCCTGGGGCCAGCTCCCCCGCTGACCCCAGTAGGCACCCCCACGCTCTGGAACCCACCAGGGCAAGGAGGCCCAGGCCCATCCGGACCGGGGCCCGCAGCAGCAGCACTGCCCAGCCCCACAGAGTCCGGGGCAGCCCACCCGACTCCACCCCAGAGAAAACTGCACCCACCCCATCATCCAATCATCTCCCAAACTACACAAGACAATAGACACCCAGGTTGAGTTCATTCTCCCCCTCTCCTATATCTCTCCCCCCACCTGCAGAGTGAGCTCCTGTAGTGAGGAGACCACCTGCAAAGATGTAACAACCTCCCCACCAGTTAGAGAGCCCCCTAGTTGGGCCGATGCACCAGAGGTCCCCTGCACTGGGGCTGAGCCCCCCTGCACCCACCCGCCCACTGCTCCGGCGACACAACAGCCAGGACCCAAGCCCCCAAGGCCCGGCCAGCACCCCAGACCGGGGGGCGGAGCACCCCCAGACCCCCAAGCCTCCACGCCCGTCCCGGACCCTCCCAGGGGCAGCCAGGCTACCAGGCCAGTAACCAACGTCCGCCAGCACAGACCCTCCCCCATCTCCTCTGTACGCAGCCACAAGGAAAACACCATCCAAGAGCCCCAGAGCTTCTAACCAGGTCATGGCCACAGCCCCCAGGTTAGGCCCTCCAGGGAAACGTCCCTAGGGACTCCCCAGACGCCCTAAGGCCGTCCCTACCCCCACATCAACCACAATAGCAAAGGCAGGACCAAACCATGACCCCCCACCCCCACTAGGTGATGAAGCCGATCAAAGGAGCCCAAAGGGATTGATCAAATGTGATGGCAGAGGTTGTATCAAGACTAATGTGATCTATTAGATGGTTTTTATATTGGTTAGAATTAAGATTATTTTTATTTTTCCAGTTAATGAGGACCATTTTCTTGGCAATGCATAGGGCCGTAAAAACAACGTGGGCTGTGTTTATTTCTGCAGTGACCTCATCCAAGTTGCCCAGCAAGCATACTAAAGGGGAGGCTGGAATGTTACATTTCAGACACTTTGATAAGTCTTCACATATCTCACGCCAAAATTTCTGAACTGGTGGACAGAACCAAAGAGCGTGGATGTAATTGTCCGGTGTATTTGCTGTGCAGTGTGAGCAGTTGTTGGAAGGCGTATAGCCCATCTTGAACATCCTATGACCAGTATAGTGCACTCTGTGTAATATTTTGTATTGTATTAATTGCAAACTGGGATTTCTGATCCATTGAAAGGTTTTTAAGCATATCTGAGACCAAAGGTTTGGGTCTAAGTTGATTGATAAATCTGCTTCCCATTTTGCAATAGGAAGGGATATTGATTCATCTATTTTAGAAAGTGTTCTGTATATTTTAGACAATAATTTGGGGGGTTTTAGACTAAGAAATTGTACCACACTTGGTGGTGTTTGTAATTCAGCTTCACTGGGATTAAATTTCTTTTTTACTATGGATTTAATTTGTTGATATTCCAAAAATCGTTTCTTGTTGATCCCATATTGTATAACTAGTCTGTCAAACGAAATAAAGTCTGTTCCTTCCAATATATGTTCCAAGTATTTAATTCCTTTGCAACTCCAATCTGAAAAGTTTATCATATTATTGTTTTGTAATATGTCCGGGTTGTTCCAGATAGGTGTACGTTTGCATGGGATTAATGAAGACTCTGTCATTTTTAGAAACTCCCACCATGCTGTCAGAGAAGAGCTAATATTGATGCTTTTAAAGCATTCATGTCGTTTGATGTTTGAGCTGGTAAATGGTAGGTCTGAAATTTCTAGGTTATTACATAGTGCCTGTTCTACATCTATCCAAGGTTCATCTAAGAAGGTGTGTTTAAACCATCTAGAGATGAACTGAAGCCTGTTGGCTAAAAAATAGTGATTAAAGTTAGGCAGATCTAATCCTCCTTTATCCTTGGTCCTTTGTAGTGTTTTTAAGCTGATACGTGGGGGTTTATCTTTCCAAAGGAATTTAGAAATGTACGAGTCTAGAGATCTGAACCAATCTTGTGATGGCTTATTTGGGATCATTGAAAATAAATAGTTTATTTTTGGCAAGATCATCATTTTTATAGCGGCGACCCTTCCCATGAGTGATATGGGTAAAGATTTCCATCTAGCCAGGTCGCCTTCTACTGTCTTTAAAAGTGGGATGTGGTTTAATTTAGTTAATTCTGAAAGTTTAGGAGAGACATTGATACCTAAATATTTTATATTTCCACATTGCAGTGGGGAAGGAGAAGAATTATGGAAGGAGCAATTAATCGGAAGAACTGTTGATTTCGACCAGTTAATTGAATAATCTGAGACACTTGAGAAGGAATTTATCAATGCAATTACCCCAGAGATATTGGTTTGTGAGTTTTGGAGAAAAAGTAACACATCATCTGCATAAAGGCTGATTTTATGTTCTATATTCTTACATTTTATGCCCTTAATTGTTGTAGCCTGTCTAATTGCTGCTGCTAATGGCTCAATAAAAATTGCAAACAGTGAAGGGGAGAGTGGGCATCCCTGTCTGGTGCCCCTCAGAAGAGAGAAGCGGGAGGATGTTTGGTCATTTGTTCTGACACAAGCTGTTGGGGAGTTATATAATATTTTTAACCAGTTTATGAAACAGGGTCCAAAACCAAATTTATGTAAAGTTGCAAATAGAAATTTCCAGTTAACTCTGTCAAATGCTTTTTCTGCATCTAAAGAAAATATTATGGTTTCAGTGTTTTTACTGCATGAGTAGTCTATTAAATTAAGTAATCTACGTGTATTTGTTGATGAGTGCCTACCTTTTATAAAACCAGTTTGGTCAGGATGAATTAAAAGGGGGGTTATTTTCTCTAATCTCTTTGAGAGAGCTTTGCAGATTATTTTAAGGTCTACATTAATAAGGGATATTGGACGATAGCTTGAGGGATATACAGGGTCTTTGCCTGGTTTTTGTAAGAGACTGATATTTGCAGAGTTCATATTTGGTGGTAGTCTACCATTTTCTTTGATTTCCTGCAACATCCTGTGAAAAACTGGTGCCAGAATTGTCCAGAATTCTTTGTAAAAATCTGTTGGAAAACCATCTGGACCTTATTATTGGGCATACTTATCAGAGCTTCCTGGAGTTCACCTGGCGTCAGTGGCGAATCCAGTGCTATTGCTTGGGTGTCTAATAATTTTGGAAGAGTTATGTTGTCGAGAAATTGATCAATTTCGTTTTTAGATGGGTTTATTTGTGGTGTATATAAAGTTTCATAGAAATCCCTAAAAATGTTATTTATTTTTTTAGGATCATATATTGTATTCCCAGATAAATCTTTAACAGCACATATAGTTGTTTTTTCTTTATTGATTTTTAACTGGTTAGCAAGAAATTGTCCGGATTTGTTACCGTGTTCATAATTTTGCAGGCGAAGTCTTTGTACTAAGAATTTAGTCTTTTTATTAATAATTTCATTTAATTCTAGTTTTGTCTTGCGTATTTTGTTTAATATTTCTTGATCTTGGTGTGACACATAGGCTTTTTCTAAGGATTTGATGTTTTTCTCTAGTTCCTGAATTTTTTTGTTTTCTTCTTTCTTCTTATGTGATGAGAAAGAGATTATTTTACCTCTCATCACGGCTTTCCCTGCTTCCCAGAGGACAGATGCTGATGTTCCAGGAATGTCATTAAAGCCTAAATATAGAGTCCATTCTTTTTTTAAAGTATTTGATAAACTCTTCGTCTTTGAGCAGTGATGTATTAAATCTCCAGTTTTTTCTTGGTGTAGTATTATTCATCTGTATTAGTGTTAAAGATACAGGAGCATGATCGCTGACAGCTATAGGATGAATCTCAGTGTCTGTAATGTTACTCAGCAGTGAGCTGCTGACCAGAAAATAATCCAGACGAGAGTAGGAGTGATGGACATGTGAGAAGAAAGTATATTCCTTACTATTGGGGTGAAGGGAGCGCCATGCATCGCAAAGACCAAAGTCGCTCATATACTGTTTGATTATATTTGTGGACTGCCAGTTACGCTGAGTTCCTGCTGTATTGCGCCTATCCATTTCTTCATTTAGTCCCAGGTTGAGGTCTCCCCCCAGAACAATTGTGCAGTCTAGGTGTTCGGAGAGTGTACTAAAAAAACCGTGGAAGAATAAGTATATATGTATATTTTATTTAAATGGGATCATGACTTACTGAATGAACAAAGCTTGTACGCAACATGTTATATTAAAAAAATCTAACTTTCGGTAAATCAAACTAGTGTTTGCTGAGACCATAGAGCATATCTAACATACAGTAGCAGTCACTGCCACCTTATTTCTTTTTGCAGCCAGAGCTCTTTGTCCCCAGCTGGTTATTAGAAATAATGTATTTACTCATTACCCAACAGAAACACTGATTTTTCCAGCTGAGGTTAGCTGACATAATCAGTGACTGCATTCCATTTAGGTTTTCATTTTACTGAGATCTCAGAATCAGAATCAAAATCATTATTGTCATTAAAGCAATGAAACTTTTACCAGTGAAATTCATTTGCAATTTTCTCAGTGGAGAGATTTGATCTGATCTGCAATGTGTTCTAATTTTAGATAAGTTTTAAGTGTGCAGATTCTTTTGTTGATGTTCTTTCATTAACTGTAATAAAGACACATTCCTAACCAACTTTAAGGCTAAAATCAGATGACCTGTTCACGCGTAATGCACTGTGTGTTGGCCTTTTGTGTAAATTACATAGGAACTAGTCTGGAATTTAAAATCTGGAGTTTGTGAGTAAATTAAATCATCCATGTAAACTCAAAAAGTTTACATGGATGATCCTTTTTCGAGAGCGCAACATGTGATTTGCATGATACAAAAGCAAAAGGTAAAAACTAAAGGAAACTGCAGATAATAACAAGACAGCTTCAACTTTGAAAAATTTTACTTTCTTTTTTTCTAATACTCAGCTGGTAGAAAAGTTTCACTCAGTGCTTTAATCAGAGCTTGTAAACGTCAGTAAAGCAGATTGATTTCTTGCATGAACTGCACAACAACATACCGTGACAAATAGTATGTAGGCCATAATGTAGTCTGCTGATATATGGGATTGATTAGCACAGCAGACAGTTTGATTTTCCATTGCAGGAAAGGCACTGGTGTAAATCGTGACATTATTTACAGCATGATGTTTCAGTTAGAGATTTCTGACATTGTTGTCCCCTTAGATATAGTTCTGGCTCATTGGGGCTCATTGAATGAATTGGAGGTGTTCTTACAGGTGTTCTGACATCAGTAACTCAAACCTCTGGCAAATTAAACTTTTATAATAAAAGACAATAACTGTACAAATAGCACTGAAGTGTTAATGGTTAGTTGTATGCAAACATCTGGATACCCTTGAGAAAATAATATCTTGTTAACTTAAGATGTGAAAATCTGTCTTTCATCAAAAGTCAGTGCACTATTACTTATTATGTTTAGATGAAATAAAAATAAATTAACTTTGTGGACCTGGCTGAGGATTTGTAAGTAAATCCCACTGATGTGCGACAGCCAATTGCACTGGAAACTGGAAAGTTTCCTGCAGTCCTTCCAGGAACTCAAACAGAAAAGTGATTTTTAGCATGTTGTGTGTTCAGAACAACATGGTACAGCATCATTGGCTTCTTATTGTGTTTTTTTGAGCAGTTCCTGAGCAATTTGTGGTGGGGTGTGCATGCTATAGGAAGCTATATGAATTATTATTATAACATTTTGTAGTTGTGTGCTGTGATATCAGCGACAGAGCATGTTATGCTAAGTATTCACCTTTTGGGTTCCTAAACTTTTGTGCCTGGAACATTTTTACATTTTTTTTAAATGTTTTAAAGATTTCAACACGTTTCTTTTTAATGTTTCTTGGCTAAAGTGATTTTATTTGTATTGTTTGACTTGAAAAAAACAAACAAAAGCAAAGTGTCTATTCTAGGTCAAACATTTGCATACAGCTTTGGTGTATTACAATTTCAATTACAGAATTCAAACATATTCTTTAGGCTTTTTTAAATATCCATATTCTTTTTTAAAGCTAGGAGGATGGATCAGGTTTCAAATATTTAATAGTAATACACTTACAACTGATTTTAGCCTAAGGAGCTTGGAAAGAAAAGCGTCTGGAATTCTTTAAGTTGCTTGAAGATGTTTCCTCTCATATAAGAAGCTTCTTCAGTTACAGACTAATTTTAGTCTTGTTCAATTACAGCCCAAAAAATGACATTTGAATCTTTGGGAACATTATGAAGGAAGTTTGCTCAACAGCATCATGTTTTTGTCCTTGATCAGACCTGCCTACGGTGGTAGAGATTGCCCCGGGTCTGCGTTTGACTACCAGATGTGCAACACTGAGGAGTGTGCAGGCCCTTACGAGGACTTCCGTGCTCAGCAGTGCGTCCAGAGAAGCAACAAATACCATAAAAACATCAAGCACACCTGGCTGCCTTATGAGCACCCAGATGGTAAGAGCTGGCTCTCCGCTTCATTGGGCAGCTTGAAAGTTTTCTGCACAGCAGCAAGAGGACAGATGGTAGTTGCATTAGCAGCTTTTCACAGGAACATTAAGAGTCATGGAGGTGTTATCAGACTGTCAGAGCTTGCGGATGTCTTTATCACATTTGATAATCAGGGTGTGTATGAATGTGTTTTCATGTGCTTTCAGAGGCCCGTAAATGTGAGCTGAGCTGTCAGTCAAAGGAAACGGGAGAGGTGGTATCTATGAACCAGGTGATGCATGATGGAACAAGATGCAGCTACTTAGACCCATTCAGTGTTTGCGCTCGAGGAGAGTGCCTGGTAAGCGTTTGCTCACAAACATAAACTTTGACATATTTAAGACATAATGAGATAATCAGGCACGTCCTGTGGTTTTTACTACAACACACAAAAAAGTCAGTGACCTTAAGTCTTCAGACTTTGCATTTATATCATTTTGCACTGGGAAGGTCGGTCATCCAAGATACAATTAGCAGTAAGCTGTTTACATTTTAAATTAAATGGAATAGATTTTGTCTTAGGGTTTGAAATTCATAATTGGCAATGTTTTGAGAGTATTTTGCCTTTTTTAACAATAGTTTCTAAAGTACACTATCAATTTTAAAATAAAGAAATTAAAAGCTATATATAAGAGGAATTTTATTCTTTTTTCACACCTCAAAATAAATCCTATGTTTTATTAATGCACTATCTATGCATTGCTTTACACCAGAGGTCACACTGCTGTGACCTTTAGTAGATTCTATTTTAATGATGGCAATGTTGTTTAAAATTATATATAGATATTTAATTACTGAAGTGTAAGTGAATTGAATAGAATACATCACCTTTTGCCCCTTGACATGGTTTTTATTTTGTCTCCATTTTCACTTTAGGCCCAGTGTGGCAGCGTTGTAGAGAAGACAATCAGTGTTTTGGTTACTCTTTTGTTATGTCTAGACATGTTTCCAATATGCAGTATATTTTACAAGGCACCGTCCAAATCAGACATGTGCTTTGTCCTTCCATGGCATCATTCTCCCAGCAAAACAATCTGCGTCTCTGTAAAAGTCAGTCACAGTGTTCCACTGATGTGATTGACTGGCTGTGCCTTTTCTCCTTACAGCATGTAGGCTGTGACAAGGAAGTTGGGTCTTACAAGCAAGAGGATAAATGTGGAGTTTGTGAAGGAGACAACTCTCACTGCCGCACTGTGAAGCTGACACTCACCAAGACCCCTAAAAAGAACGGTAACTATCAACTGCAGGGGCAGGACAGTGGTGAAATGGATGTTAAACCCTTAGCTAAGAACAAATTTAATGACTAGTTCTTCTATATTTTAGCCACAGTCTACCTATGTACCAGCCTTTATCATCAATCAAAACCCTGTCTTATTATCTTGATTTAGAAATAATTGGCTTCTTTAGAGCCCCCCCCCCCCCCCCCCCCCCCCCCAAATACAACTTGTTTAAAGCGCCAGGCTAAACTGTGCTCTTTCTTTTTGCCTTGTTAGGAATGCTGAAAATGTTTGACATCCCAATAGGGGCCCGCCACATAGTCATTGAGGAGAACGAGACCTCCCCTCATATAATTGGTGAGTGCGTCCCACATTTTTTTCATGTGTGGAAACATCTGATGCTTTTGACTGAAAATAATAGGGCTGGTTTGTGAACAGAATTAGAAGTCAAGGGGTTTGTAAACCAGATTGCAACATATTTTCTCAATAAGAAAGACATTTCAGAGTCAGCTCACAGAAAGTATCTGAGGTTTCTTTAATGGAAGTAAAATTTACAGAATAGTGATTAAGTGAATAAGGGGGGAATTATTAGGAATAATATGACCTAATAGCATCTTATAGAAACTTTATAGGGACTTTATAGGTTTTGCAGACAACTTCACGATCTATAGTGAGAGCGGTGTGCAGGTGGATGAGCCTAGAGAGGTGGAAGTATGTGCTGGACAAGAGTAACAATGAAACTGCAAGGAACAGATGTAGTGAAGGTGGATAAGTTTAAATACATGGGTTTAACCATACAGTGCAATGGACAGTACACAAGAGGTGGAAAAAAGAGCGTAGGGTGGGTGGACTGGGTGGAAATGAGTGTCAGGCGTGATGTGTGAGAATAGGAGAATTTCCACTGGGAGTGACTTGGAGAGATGGGATTAGAAATAAGTGCACCAAAGGAACAGCTCAGGTTGAGTGGTTGGAGGTGAAGTTAAAGAGGCAAGGCTGAGATGGTATGGACATGTGCAGAGGAAGGGTGTGAATATATGGAGCTGTCACACAGGAGTAAAAGAGCAAAGAGCACAAAGAAGATTCATGGATGCAGTAAAAGAAGATATGCAACGTGCTGATGTGTCAGAAGAGAATGCTACGATGAGATGGAGGAAGATGATCTGGCGTAGCGACCCTTAAAAGAAGAAGGACTTTATTTTTGTTTGTGCAAGTTTAATAACACTTATGCATCAAGAACTACAAAATGTTATAATAATAATTCATATAGCTTCCTATAGCATGCACACCCCACCACAAATTGCTCAGGAACTGCTCAGAAAACACAATAAGAAGCCAATGATGCTGTACCAGCCTCAGACTCTTTGGATTCTCTGTCTAGTCAAGCATCTGCTTCCAACTTCCTGGTACCAGACACAACAGGACACCCCATAGTTCATGTGCTGGTGATCTTGTGACTCAGATATGTTTTGGTGGCACAAGCGTAATGAGAGCATAGTTAGGGAGTTGGTTTTACTGTTGTTTCCCCATTTGTAAATATCCTGCTTCTGTTTTGCCCTCTGCTTCTGTAGCCTACCACATGAAATAGCATGTTTATCCATTTTTAGGGACTATGTTTAGTGAACCTCAGGAGGAGTTTGAGGTTCTCTTTAAAGTTTTTTTTTTTTTACATTTTTATAAACAATGTTTTGACATTGACTGCCTTAGAGATTAAAGATCTTGACTCCACATTTTTGAAAGAGCAAACTTCAAACTTTGAAGAGCAAATTTTGGAGTTTTAAAAGCCCATTTGATGTTTCGAAATGTACATTTTAAAATTAAATATGACATTAAAGAGAATGGCAGGAGACTCAGCTCTACTGACATTAATATATGTTAAGAGGAGGATCAGACACTACATTATAGATAAACTTTGGCAGGAAAAAGTGTATTTCTTATAGTGAAATATAAAGTGCAATTAGCACATCTGACAGGTCACATCGTAGGTGCAACTCCAGTGATGTGAAAACAGCAGATGGTTTTTTTATGCCTTACTTCAAAGCGAATGACTTTCAGATTGCTTGCGTGCAGTTTACAGTGTGAAGCTGTATGTGAAAAAGGAGGACACTCTGAAATGTCTTCAGTTATGGAGACAAAATAACAGAGTGATCATTTTTTTTATCCTAGTATGAGCCTTGGGGTGACTGATGAGTCAGGTTCAAACAGCTTTCAGCCAAGCCAACCATCTTCCTTTTTGGGCCACTCGTCTCTCCTCTGACAAAACAAAACACAAGTTGGAAGAACTGGTGTCAGAAAGCCACAATGGCATATTGACACATTCTCTGCTTAGAGCAAACTTTCTGTGGTGGGAATGGGTTAATCCCAACTTTGAATTTGTACATCCCTTCCCTTGGACTTCCCTCTGCCTCCATAAAATATCTGTTTCTTCATTACTGACAGCTGTGAAGAATCAAGTAACTGGAAACTTCATACTGAATGAAAAAAGTGAAGATGCCAAATCAAAGACCTTCATTGAAAATGGTTTACAGTGGGAGTATTCCATTGAGGGTGAGAGGGAGACATTGAAAACAACTGGCCCTCTGCATGAAGGGATCATAGTCCTGGTGAGTGTATCAAGTAAATTTTCCGAGCTTCAGTTTGTCCTTCCAAATTTCTGTTTATTCTAATAATGTTTGTTCACTTTGCTGCAGATCATTCCTCAGGAAGAAGATGCAAAAGTTAGCTTAACATATAAGTACATCATACATGAGGACCTGCTACCACTTATTACCAACAATAATGTTCTTCTCGCCGAATTGGACACATATGAGTGGGCACTGAAAAGCTGGTCTCAGTGCTCCAAACCCTGTGGGGGAGGTCAGTGAATGTACTGAAGCTGCGGGTTTTTTGTGTAGGCTCAAACAAAAGTAAAGATAAATCTGGGCAACTACAGAAATTAATGAGTTAAAGAAATAAAACAACTCACAACAGTTCAAGGTTTTAATAGCTTACTATATACCATAATTATATAACAATAATAAACCCGTTCCACCTGAGTTTTATTTCTTATATTTTTGCATTTAATTTGCTTCTGATGTTCCAACTTAAAACATACAATTGTGAATGAATTAATTATGAATTATGAATATCTATTTTTGGGGGGAGACATGAAAAAATAACAGAAATATAAGGCCAAGCATTTATTGTCTCTGCAGACGATTAGTTCAGTCTTTGGCCTTTGAGACCACTTTGATTGAAGTTGATTGAAGTCTTCGTTTCTTCAGCTGCTTTTCTTTCTTAGGGAACAAAGCTGGATGCATTGATTTTCTCGTGCTGTGATCTCTTTTGGTCTGCCTGACCTTTGCTTTGGATAAAGTGATCCAGTTTCTTCAAAGTGGCGTAGACTGTCATGCAGTGCTCTCTTAGAAAACTTTGCATCACGCCTAGATTTGACTGTGAGAAAGCCCCACCTTACTTAGATTGAGACTTTAGTTTCTGAAGCTTTTACTTAGCTCTGATTTCATGTTTCCTCCCACCAAAATGTCTCTTAATAAGCAGGTTTTTAAGCTTAAAACTTGATATTTCTAAAAAGCAAACTGCTGCTAGAGGGTTTACTTTTGATGCACTGATCAAACACGCCTAAGTGTTATCTAAATGCACTGATGGGATGATATAGTTACCAACAAAGAGTCCAGAATCATTCAACTTCGCTTCAAATTTTTTAAATATTTTTTGCTTTGACAGATTTTCTGTGTAGTCTCAGACATTTCGACCCTACTATTTATTTGTGTTTTTGTCTCTGTGCATCCATACAGGCAATTTTAAATCAAGCGATCAAGATGTGATTGAAGTGGAGATATTCAGCTTTAATTCAATAATAACTGTTTATTATTACCACCAGTTTTATACACAGTCCCCTATTTTCACAGGCTCTAAGCTAATTGTACAACGGACTGATAAGAAGCGTCATGGCCAGATGAAGCCTGTTTCCGTGTTCTGGATCTGGAGTTGATTCTGAGTGTTGAACTTGTTGAACTTCAGTAGCTGCTGAAACTCTTAATATGAGGTCCAAAGAGACATTGATGCAAGTAAAGGAGGTCATCATTAGATTGGAAAACTAAAATGAACCCGTCAGACAGAGAGCAAAAACTTTACGATTGTCTAAATCGAGACTCTAGTCTTTACAAGAATGAATGCACTAGCCAGCTCAGCATCACCAAAAGGCTTGAAAGACTGCAGAAAACAACAAAAGTGCATGATTGCAGAATTATTTCTCTGCAGGAGAAGAACTAAGAGCACCTTACCTACCTTAAGGAGGTATGCATATCATTGTGAAAGACTACAATCAAGAAATCAATGCAGACGGTTTACAACAAGCTGCAAACTACTGGCTACACATTTAAGAACAAGAACGTCAAATTAGATTTTTTACAAGTTTCTTTGTCCAATTACTTGTGAATCTCTGAAAATTTGGGACTCTATATAAAATTATTGTTTACAAAGTTATGGAGGTCACATGGTATATGATCTATAGTCTTGCTGGTACATTCCTTATGTAATTTTATATCCATTAGGCATACAGTACACCAAATATGGATGCAGGAGGAAGAGTGACAGCCGTTTGGTGCATCGTAACTTTTGTGAGACCAGCAAAAAGCCCAAACCCATCCGAAAACGCTGCAACACCCAAGACTGCAGCCAGCCCACGTGAGTGACTTTAAACTACAGCACTGCAGCTCTATCAGCATTAGCACTTTTAAAATTGCTTTCATACCGTATGTCCACTCTGACATGACTTTTACCATTTTAGTGAGGATGTAAAAACTAGTGTAGAAAGGTTATTTAATTGTGGAATGAGAGGGATAGTTTTATTCAAACACAATGCTCTCTTGATAGGTGGGTGGTAGAAGAGTGGAGTCCTTGCAGTAAGACCTGTGGAAAACTCGGGTACCAAACCAGGGTGGTGCAGTGCATGCAGGCGCTTCACAATGGTACCAACAAAGTGGTCCACAGCAAACACTGCACTGATGAACGTCCAGAGATAAGGAGAGCCTGCAACCATACTGTATGTCCTGCCCAGTGGAGGACAGGAGCATGGTCTCAGGTGAGACAGGATATTCTTCTTCTTCTTCTTCTTCTTCTTCTCAGTGTTCTTGATGAAAGCTGATGAAAATAAAACATATTTGTGTGTGTGTTTGTGTGCGTTGGGTGTGTCGCAGTGCTCAGTGACCTGTGGCGAAGGCATTCAGCAGAGGCAGGTGGTATGCAAGACCAGTGACAACACCATTGGAGAATGCGAGGGCGAGAAACCGGAAACAATCCTCATTTGCAAATTGGGACCATGTTCAGGTGAGATGCACATGCATGTACGTGCTAATAGAGGAGAGATTTGGCCACCTTGCTACTAGTCTCACATACACCATTAAAAGGACACTGCTTCTGCTTCTGACTTGTGACAAGTAAATGCATTATGAGTCTTGCATATGTTATCATAATCCTTGCAGTAGATTTTAGAGAAGTGTAGTGTAACACAAGATTTGCCTCGTGAACATGAGCAGAAATCTTCCAAAAACAACTTTGTCTCACTAATGGTAACAAGATTGCTGCATAAGACCCTTGAGACCCACATAGGCAAACACTTTTTTTCAGGACTGAATACATTTTCTGTTAATGCTCTTTGTATTAAATATCCTGTGCACACAAAGACACTTCTTTAAGACCTTAAATATTTCTGCACCAGTGCCCTTCCTCAGCCTTTCTCATTTTGCTTCCTCTTCAAAGAGCTGAGTGCCTCCAGTTCTTTCAGTTCTTTTCTTTTTCCTTGCATTGGTAGTAAGTGGAAAATTATGTGCTTTGAAAATACACAAAGAAACACAAAGAATTCCAGTTTGCGCTCCGTGTCCTGTGAACAACAAAGTTCTGTTTTCCTGTAAAAGAAACAGATTCCCAGAAGCTTTTTCTGTCATGGCATCTTTTTAACCCCAGTTTTGTTTTGTTTTTTGCTGTTACACTCTTCAGGACATCCAGGGTCTTCTCTCGACGAACAAACAATGGAAAACTCTACAATAAAAGACGAAGCTGTCTATCTAAGAGTTCCAGAAAACCCTGTCCAAAAAATCTCTTCAAGTAAGTTACAATGCAATTTTTTTCTGAAATCAATATAAACAGAGTAGAAGTAGAAATGTTCATTTCACCGCAGTTTTTAGTGATGTTCTCTGTCCTGTTATTACTAGATGAGCCATGTCTGGGGGATAAATCGATTTTCTGCCAAATGGAGGTCCTTTCCCGGTATTGTTCCATCCCTGGATATTATAAGCTTTGCTGTGAGTCTTGTGACAAGAAAGAAAGCCTCACTACCCATGTTCCTGACTTTCACACCCCAGTAGCCTTAGCTGAACCTGACATCTCAGCTCTTTCTCATCCTGCCTCTTCCAAGCCACCTCATGTCACCACAACACAGACCCCGCCAAAAACCACTAAAGCCATCACTCGACGGCATCTTTTCACTACCCCGGTGCCAACTACAGCTGCCACTTCTCAAACTTCACCACAGACAAATGCTGCTCCGCCCCAGCATCCCACCAGCGAATCCTTTCTCACTGCTGGAAAGAGAGATTCAGATGCTGGGCCAGTTCTACCTCCGGGGCCGCCACGGCCTACAGCAGACTCAAGTGGAGGTGCCTCTAAAGAGCACAGCCCAAACAGCACTTTAGGCCCAGCTGCTGCAAGATCAAGAAGGGACACTTTAGGATCAGAGAGGGACTCCAATCACAGAAACTTGTCGGCTCAGAAATGAACAGTGAACAATGTTGTGAATGTGCTGTTCGGTGAAATGGTCTCAAACATCAGCACACCCTTTGCAGTATGTGATTTACTCAAAGTTTTTCTTTTTTTTTTATTATTATTATTATTATTTTTCTGTCCATGATAGTGAACTTAGACCAGCCCAGTGGTGGTTACCTCATCAAAACTTCAGAGCGATCTGGTGCACGGCGTCGCTCGGCCGTGTGTGCTTCAAATATGAAATGGAAAAAAAAAGTTTAAACAAAGGTGCTGTAAACTAAAATGACTTCAAAATGTGATGACTGCATTGCTACATTCATGTTTTTATCTGTGTACAGTTGTGCAAGCCTGTTGTTTTTTCAAGTGCATTAGAACTACTATTAAACTCGTGAACATAAGGAGGTCATAGACTATGGTTTTGGAGGTGCATGTGCCAGCTATGGGGTCTGGAGTGTGCCACCAGAATAATTATAAACCTTATACTGTATTTATAATATAGAGCTACATTTTTTAAAGACAAAAAAAATCCTTATCCCTGTGTAGTGTCATTGTCTCTGCCAGATGCCATTTTATGACAGCTTTACCCACATATGAAATGCAAGAAATAGCTACAGGACTGGCAGGTTAGCTGTTATGTTGTACATAATAGTTATTGGTCTAAACTCAAAAAGCCCTGGCAAAAAAAGTCTTATGTATTAACCTGGCGTATTCTATCAAATACCATGCTAATTCCATTTATTTATACAGTATCCATCCATATTCTTCCACTCTTCTAAGTTCGGGTTGCAGAAGAAGTAGTTTAATCACAAACCTCCCTGGCCCCCTACTCAAGCTCATTTGGAGTCCCAGATGATAACCCATCCTGAGAGGGCTACTTCTTGAAATTGACAGCTCCCTTTATCCCCATTGTTGCCACAACAGGTGCCAACCGACTTGCAGCCACAGCTCTGTAAAGCCACCTTGGCAAAGGAGATGTGGAACAGTCTGTTCGGACTAAAGTCCCCTGCCTCCTTTGAATGTTGTCAAAGTTTGAGTGGGAAAGGAAGATGTCATATATTAGGGCCTCTAGCAGATATTCTGAGCGCACCCTCACTAAACATCTTGGCATGCCGGGCCTGTGAAGCATCCTCCCTTGCCACAGGATCCAACTCACCACTAGGTGATGATCAGTTGACACCTCAGCTCCTCTTTTCACCTGAATGCCCAATACCTGCTGTCGCAGTTCCTACAATGTAATTACAAAATCAATCATCTGCCTGCGTGTTTAGGTAATTTAGCCATTGATTTCTAGTAAAGATTCTTTCCGTGCTATGTTTCTCACTTATAATATCTGCGCAGAAACACATCAAGAGGTTGAGTTAACAGGCATGGCATAGATTTTGCTTCATTGCTTTACTGTTGTGACTAAGTTACTAGCTAAAGGCCTAGTCAAACGTTGCAGGGAAATACAACTAAGCATCTACTGAACATTTTTTTTTACTTTGAAAAACTCATTTTCTGTCGGTACAGAGAGTATGAGTGTCAATTTAGCTCCATTAATAACAAAAGAGCAATAGCTTGATAAATGTGCATATATAAGATATGCTAATTAGCCATGTGGTCATGTTGCTTACCCTCGATCTGCTATGAGCTGCTAATCTCTGCTCAACCAGTCTGGTAAAAACTGCATTCAGGTAATTCAGGTAAAGAGTGAATTGGAATTAAAATACTTGACATGATCTAAAAGCAAATGTACTTAAATGATTAAAAACAAGTATTTAAAGATAGAAGCTAAATTCAGAGAGTCATTACACCAAATTATTATTTAAACAACTGTCAGATTATCGGATGTTCTTACATTTCTAGCTGTTTTTCCTCCTAGCTTGATGTTTGTTTGTTTTTTAACAAATTGAATATGCTTATTAAATATACATCCAAGACAATGGTATAATTGTATTACCTTACTAACTGATCACAATCAAGCACTCTTGAATTCTACAGTTATCCTGGAGGTACCCTCCAAACCTCATGCCATCACTCCTGGCAGGGAGCTCAGTGGCTTCTCTATCCCTGGTGCTCTTTTTTGGTGTCCGACATACCGCTGATTATCCTCACTGACAGGAAAAATCATGACCGTTTGCAAGCCATCCCCACTGTAGCATGCCCGCTGTCTGTTTTTGTGGACGTCAGTCAATTAATGCTTTAAAATGCTTTTCAGAATATAACGCATTATGATATATATTTTTTTTGTAACTGATGTTTTTCAGATAATAATGTATATAGTGTAAATTTCAAGTTATGAAAAGTTGTGTTGCAATTGCAAAATACAGGCCATGCTGTCTACACACTGTGGTTGGGCGTACTGTTACACCAGTCCTGCATTGCGGTTCATAACGTCATTATTTTTATTGTATAATTCTTGTATATACGTACCTAAATGAAAGCTTTAATGTTAATATTTATTGAATTTTTAAGTGGTATGGTGAACAAAGTAAAACACATTTGAAAGATGTTGCTTTTGCTCTTTCCTCTGCTCATATCCATTTACTGCAGTTATATTTTACTTTGATCTTTTTTACTCCCCTGAGTGGTGCGCATTCATCATGACTAAGTGTGTTTCAATCAAAAACATCCAGTTCACACATTCATTCTGTCTGATCTAACTCTTAGAAATAAATCACAGGCACTGAAACACATTCAAGCACTTTATTAACTACGTCCAGTCATATACAGGGTGTATCAAGAGACAAGTGATGCCTCTTAATCAAATCTTAATGAGGTTTGAGTGGCACAATGTGACAATAATTGCCAGTCTTCTTCTGCCAGGCTGGCACTGATCTCTGCCAGCTCTGCTGTGTAAAAATAAGACACTGCATTTCCTATCTCCTTAAAACTGTAGCATTTCGCCGAGTAACCAGGCATTCACTGTGCCACCCATCTTCTTCTGTGAGCAATGACAAGGTGGTACTGTGGTGTGGGTGTCACACAGACCAAGTGACTGAGTCAGCCAAGGCTGAGACGTCTGCGGAGGTGTCTGGTGAAATCCAGCTGCACCCGAGGCAAAGCCTGATTGACAATAGACTTTGGCAGCCAGCCCTGAGAATAAAGTGACATTTATTAGACGCCTGAATGGTATTTGTTGACTGTCAGTCAACAACAAAAAGAGAGAGTGAGGTGCAGGTAGGTGGTGTGCTGCTGTACAATAATTATGCATTGTTCATATGTAGATATTGTTCGCTTTTGAATAATATTAACACAGAGTCCACTTATTTTCCCAAGCTTTGAACCACATCTCATGGCCTTTTCTTGCTGTTCTTAGCTCAACCATCTCTATGAGGGAAGAGCACTCTCGATCAGCTCTAAAACACCATGACATGCAGTTGATAAAGCAAACACTGAGATTTTGACTTGTACACAGTGCATTACATTTACTGACAGGATTTAAAAAGGAAAACCTGAGAAATGCAATAAGAAAAATCTTCTCATTTAGTTCACTTTTACATGAACAGAGGAAATGTGTACATTGTTTTTGTTCATGAGTTGTTTAACATATACAGTGTGAAATGGCCAGTTTGTATACGTGTAATGTATAATAGAACCCTGCATTATTTTGCATGTGCAGATTTACATTTATTAATTAATGAATTTACCTTTACGTCCATATTAAGAAGCCACGTGAAGCGACTTTTCGTTGAATCTTCATCCAGGGCCTGTATGATGATGCAGGTTGGTCCATGCTCAGCTCTGTACTCACGCAAAAAAATGTGTTTTAGTTTTCAAATTTCTTTTAGCCTCGCCTGTCTTTATTTTAATTATCAGTAATCATACAGTGCATGTGGTTCTTTGGCCTTTTCATGCTGTTGGCCAGGGAATTAAAATTTCTTTTATAAGCTATTAAAGGTGCATAAATGCTTAAAAAAAAAAGAAAAAGAAAAAGAAAAAAAAAAAAGAAAAAAAAAAAGGCATTTTTAGCCTGTTGCTAGGTGGTTTGATTGGCAATAGTATGATAAAATATGATATATATAACAACCTTCAGGGGCCTAAGATGTATCTATGTGCATAGTTTGGTTTGGAGGAGTTGGTTGACCTCAGACAGAAATGTATTTTAATGTATTAAACTAAGATTTACCTTGCTCTTCCCACCAACTTTGACCCATCTGTTGATCATTTAAGATTACATAATAAAATATCTCAGCAACTGGAATAAAACTTGCTACAAATAGCCATGATCTCCTCCAAATGAAATTCACCTACTGGTGACTCCTACATTTTATAATTAGCACCATCATTAGGCAAACTTTAAATTCTGTTCACTACTTAATACATAATATATGATGTCAGCTCTAATGACTTTCCCAGTTAACCCAAGCTATTATTTTTGTGGAACATGTTACGATAGCATGTTATACCTACTAAACATCACTCTATCACTGATCACTGTAGACAAGTAATCATGCTTGTATTAATATTTAGTTTGGCATCACTGCCACATAGCTTCCCTAAAACGCATCCCAGCAGCATTTAATATATAATTGGCTATGAAAATTAACTTTAGCTCTCCTCATATTTTTTTCTCCACTGAAATTAGCTGAGGTTGTATGGAAAAATTAAAACGTCAGAGCGCATCAAGACAATTTTTCCCCATTTGTGTTATTTTATCTCCCTTCATGGATGACTAAGATTAACTCAGACTCTTTATATAAGAAAAAGTTCAATTAAGCTGTTGAGTATCATTTTAGATATGACAATGAATGATTAGTGCCTCGTCTGCAGACGTACCTTACAAAGCCTGCCTGAGGGGGTAATGACTCCAGCTGAACTGCTGCTCCTCCAATATAAACGCTGGACCTTTGTTTGCAGGTGTGTCTGACACTCAGGAAATCCCTCTGTCCAATCACATTTCCTGCTGTCCCAGTTGAAACTTCGTGGATGACAATTGTTTGTAGACCAATACGTTTTAGAACCTACAACACACGAAACCAACAGCATTTGCTTTTCGTTTGCAAAACCTGTGTATAGATTTTTTGTAGCAGTCGGAAAATGCATTTGTTGATGTGAATATGCAACTATAGGTTGGTTATAAAGACTAATTTGCAGACAGGACATGTTGGAAAACTTTGAATATAGCTTAAATAGTATTCGTGTATGTTTAAACTCTGGTATTTTTATAGCTTAAAGTTTTGCAGTTGATCCAGTTTCCAAGTTGTTGAAAGGTGAGTTTCTCACTTTGATTTGCTGTATGCTTGGGTTCCACTGGTGTATTTCTTCAACTCTGACAAACAGGATGTTATAGAGCTCATCCACACTCGCGTCCAACACTGCCTCCAGCCTAAAGACTTTCCTGCCCCCTGGCATCACTTTGCTACAGATCGCATCGCCATTACTCTAAAGAGGAAAAAAACACAGGATTGTGATCCACTGTTTACTTAACGCAAGATTTTTTCAGAGTGCGGTGACCTTTGATGAACTTTGATGAAAGTGCTTTAATGGCATTTTTATTAATTAGATGTTACCTCAGCAACCTCACACTTCCATCCTTCTTTCTCCTCCAAAATAGAGAGAGCCTTCCTCATTGCTTCTTGTCCATGTTGTACGTACAGCTGATCTTCTTTTGCTGGCACAGGTTTTATATCTTTTGGCTTGGCCTCTGCAAAAGACAGCTGTTTGTAATATTTTGGCAAACGCAATCTAAAACATTTAATGAAAATAACACAGTTATATTTTACCATTATGATTTAAACCAGTTTGCTGTCTCTCGTGGTTCTCGATTTGTCCCCACTGCTGCAGGTGCGTGATCTCCTGACCTATCACTGCCATGGCAGTGCGTTGAAGTCCTGCATGATTGAATGAAAAATAAAACAGCTTAGGAGACTTACTGAGAATGCATTGTTTGCATGAATAGGAATAAAAAGGAGAAAGTCCTTCTGTAGGTTGTGGAAGGTTTACCTGCTATGTTCCTTATATGTGGGTAGGAAATTCCACAGCAGAGCTTTACAACAGCAGGCAGCATGTCTGTCTTTGGCAGTGACAGCAAAGTAAAGTGTGTCTCTGATCTTTATATGGTCTGCGAAGGACACTCCAGTGAGATAAGGGCCAGAGAAGAAGATAGGACCTGTTCTGAATTCTGTCCTGAAGGCCACATTTGAGACTGTTAACTAAGACAAGGGTTTGGGTGTGATACAGAGAGGAAATTCTCTGAAAGAAAAACCCCACACAGGACAACCCAGTTATTTAATGTATCCAACACTTAATCTTAAATATGTTGAGGCAAGATTTTGGAAATTGGAAAGCAGTCCTATTTAGATTTGCAATGACAAAAGCAGTGCATGATCAAAACTGTCACATTTAGAGAACACTGGTTAAATGCATAAGCCTAAATAAGAATAAAATAAGCTTAACCTCCTAGGACCTGGCGTCCACATATGTGGACATCACATTTTGGGTTATTTAGACCAAAATACTCAATTTTGCTCTACAAGGGCCTGATATCCACTTACGAGGACATCATACTGCCACTGATCTATCGAAATTTTAAACAAATATCCTCATATGTGGCTCTTATTTTTCTTAGAAACAAAAATCAGGTTAAAAAAAAATCTGGTAATTCTTTGTTTTTACATTAATCAGGTCCCAATCAGCCCAAATATCAAAGAGAAATTAAAAATGCATGCCGTGGAAGAGTTTGGGTCTTAGGAGGTTAAATGAGGCATTTTAAATAGGACTCATGGTTTATTAAACTTCTTTTTCAGTCATCTTGAAATTGCATATATGCATTTTTAATAACCTTTCAGATAATTGATAATAAATTGGATAATAAAAAGATTATTAAAAAAAATCCCTCAAAATACTCAGAATGAAGTAAACTCTTAGAATCAATTCATCTTTGATGAATAATCAGCCACTCTTTTACCTGTAAGTGAATAAAGGTAGCCTTAGTGAGTTATTTTATTAAAACAAACAAAAAATCTATATAACTTAACAGTAAAAACAGTTTAACCATATATATAATATACACTGCTCTTTCTTATTGAACTTAGGCATAAGCTTCATGACCACTTGCCTAATGTTGTGCTGGTCCCCCTTAGTCCAAAACAGCCCTGACCCATCGAGCCATGGACTCTACTAGACCCCTGAAGATGTGCAGTGGTATCTGGCAAAACACATACTTTAAGTCCTGTAAGTTGTGAGGTGAAGCCTCTGTGTTTCCATTTATTTGTCTAGCACATCCCACAGATGCTCAACTGAATTTAAAGTTGGAAAATTTGGAGGCCAAGTTAACACCTCAAACTTGTTGCTGTGATCCTCAAACCATTCCTGAACCGTTTTTGCTTTGTGAGATTGCATTATCCTGCTGAAAGTGGCCACAGCCATCAGGGTATACCATTTCCACGAAAGGGTGTACATTATCTGCAACAATGCTTACACATGTCAAAGTAACATCCACACGTATGGCAGGACCCGAGGTTTCCCCTCATCATCTTGCAATCTTCTGTCTGTCTGTCAGACCATATGGGCCAGCCTTCACTCCTGGGAGGGCAAAGACTGTGAACACCCCACAAGAGCTGTAGTTTTGCAAATGCTCACTCAGTGACCTAAACATCACAGTTTGGCCTTTGTCACACTCGCTCAAATCCCTACACTTTCCCATTTTTCCTGTTTTTAACACATCGACTTTTAAGAAACTTTGAAGATATCCCACACACTAACAGGTGCCATCATGAAGAGATAACAAGATTAAATTGTCAGCAGTCATGATGTCATATTTTATTTATTGAGAAAAAGACTTCTATTATGGAGAATAAATAGTGTGCTGACAGCTTAAACTCGAGTTAACAATAAATGCTTTTCTACAAGCTGCACAAACTGATTTTGTGTTATTTCAACATCACAAAAACAAATCCCACAATAATATTTAGTAGCACAAAGATGATGAAATTTTAAATGAAAAGCCCCAGGTATCAATCTGTTTTCTATGACACATCTGGGAAATTTAAAAAATGCTTTAGTAATTTAGTAGAAATCAGGACAAGTACCAAAAAGCGATTCTCAGTGCAAGCCCTTTATAATAATTGGCAAGACCTACTATTGCAGGATACTTGAGAGGACGTAGAAATTTCAGTTCATTTAGTTGGAGCCGTGAAATGTGACCCTGAAAGACAAAGATTAGATCTCTGTTGTAAGGACGACTGTTGCACTGAATAGCAGTGGATAATGTGAAAAGATGTATACTTATATATATATATATATATATATATATATATATATATGTCCATGGCTTAATAATGTTCTAATAAGCCTGATGCATATATTTTAGTGTAGAAATGCATAAACTGAACTGTAAAACATTACAATATAAAAATATAGATTTACTGGTTCTCGTGTCGCTCCAAATCTTCTTTACTATAAGACTTTATTATAAGATTAAAGATAAGATTATAAGATTTTACATAAGATAATGCATCTGAAGGCCTCTGCTGTCACTGTGGAAATTCTGCACTATAAAGTAAGATGTCATAGAGACTGAAAAGTGAGATCGTACATGTCATGTCAGGCACTGCTTGATTTTTTTTGTTTTTGTTTTTGTTCATTTACAGGTTCATTCGTTCCTGAACACATTCTCTTAGAAATAAAGGCCAATTCCCTATCAGTCTGCACTATGAATACATAACAACTGACTTGCGATTACATCGATGTAAAATTTTGTTTTTGTTTTTTTCTGTGCAAGAGACAAAACACAAGTTAATCTCTTGAAAGAGTGTCTACTTGTTGGTATTTATATAAATGTTGGGGGTTTTTTTGCACAGCCATATCTGGACTATGGCTCATGCACAAGAACATAATACAGTATGTTTCTAATTTTGTTGAGTTCTATTCAGTGCATGCATGTATGCATTAACAACAATGAAGAATACACAAATAATAGGTTTCTTCAGTCTACCCTGCTGTTTTCTTCATTCTTCTTGTATGGCTAATAGCTTGCAACCAAGGTGCGATACCTTCACACAAACATGATTTGTGACTGAGGGTCTTCTCAGTCTCTTCTGTAGTCCATTCATTTGGCTATCCATAACGTCTTCTGAGAAAATGTGGCTTTTGCCATTAGTTAGTTAGCATGTTTTTGTGAATTACTGAAAGAGCTCTCATTTTAACTTTAATTTATAATGTTGTACTTTAAAGTTTGTCAGTCTTTTAGAACCAGACCTAGAAAATTGTCTAATTTTGACACAACTTCTAAAAGTGGATAAAAAAAATAGAAATGGCATAAAATACTGTTTTGTAAGGAAAGTAATGAAAATGGAAAGAACTGCAGACCATTATTACCCTCCCCAGATCTGTTATGTTCACTGGTTCATCAGTCCAATTCAGTCTCTTAATAAATCAGGTTGAAGTCTTCCAAATGATCTCTTCTTATTGGGATTAAGTTGGCTCATGGAGTTAAAGTGACGCAAGCCCTTGGGGATAATTGGCAAGGCGTATAGCTATGGGATGCTTGAGAGGTGGTTTAAGTTTTAATGGACTAGAGAGAATGTAAAAAAAAAAAATCAAAGCTCATTTTGGCCAGAGCACTAAAATGTGTCCCTGAAACACAAGGATTATAGCTGCCTTGTAAGGACAAATGTCACGCTGATAAACCACAAGTGGTCCAATCAACAAAGATGATTTGAACATAAAGGTATGCAAGAGGAGGTCACAAAAGTAGGGCAGCTTTTATCAACTTAATCCTCTCTCAACTTAACTAATGGTGCTGTTGATGGTTTTTGAATCCACAACTAGAACAACAATGGTGTTCATGACAGAGATGGGAGGAAAAATCTGCTCTCCAAAAAGATCTCCAACGCCTGTCTGCAGTTCTCTAAAGATCAAAAGCCAGAAGCCTTGTCCGCTTTAATAGTGTTTGCTGGAAAGATGGGACCAAAGAACATCTTGCAATTTTGGAGAATTGGGCTAGAACCCATCCAAACCTATATGCATGCAGATTAACCCCAGATACTGAAAGGTTTACAAATAGTACTTTGCTCCTTAACACTTTCCGTGTCCACGAGATGGCGAGACCACTCCCTATGACATAAATTTCATCATCAGACAGTGACCCCAAAGGTTGGCGTGGAAGTTCCTGTGCCTGCCAGTTTTCTGTGACCACTAATCACCACGACTAGTCCACAGATAGTTTACATTACAATACATATTTTTAAGTGCAAAATGCAATTAACCATAACTATGCATGAGCACATGCAGTGGACTTGGCTTAAGTGATATGGAATATGAGGTTATTTCATTTCATCACCATCATCGTTTATTTGTATAGCACTTTAAGAACACACCAGGCAGACCAAAGTGCTGAACAACACAGATCAAAACTACTAGCAAAATTAAAAATACAATAAAATTATTAAAAATACAATAAAATTAATAAGAAAGATGTCAATTTCCCACAGAGTTAAAAGCAAATGCATTTGGAAAAAAGTAAATTAAAGAATGCAATACTTCACTTTCATTTGTTCTTCTGGGCTTTATTATTCTACATCTGGAACTTGTGTTAAAATCTGACAAGCTTTAGATGATTTTAATGCAGAAGTACAGAAAATTCCCAATTCTGGATCAAGACTATAGACACGTCTTTTTTTGAATGTTTATTTTTTTAATGGTGAACACTGTATGTTTAAATTCAGTGGAAACTTATTTTATTTCATCACTCAGCCTTTCATTGACTCATTGATTTTTTTTCAGTCAATTCATCTTCACCAGCACCTATTTCACTGGGAGTTGTTGTATAGTAACCATGTATATCAACATTGCATGTCTCAGTACATTTTTACATATTTTGAAAGAGCATCAATGATATCATCTCCTAACCATTGCAGTTATCTTGTCTGTGTATTTGGTTTGAATTATTTTATGCATCATTAAAACACTGGGTCATAGTAGATGCCAGAAAATGTTGCCTCTGTGCATTGATTTTATTATGTTTAATTAGTTTTAATTCCAGCAATTCACTCAAAGCCTCAAAACTGCCTTTATTTTCAGGGATTTTCATATTCTTTCTTCTAAGTTGTCTCTTTGTGATGTGGGAACTTCATAATCTCATATTAGAGGGGGGCTCCATCTGTCTCTCATCTTATGATATGAGTTACACTGGTGAGGTCTCTGTGGATTCTGTTTGGATGTGTATCTGTAAAATATTTGGCAGAAGGCCCAGTGCCTCCCTCTCTTCTCAATGCTGCCTTGCAGTGTTGCTGATAGAGCACTGGTAAACAGCTGCCTCTTATCGCTCCAAGCCAACAGGTGTCCTTGTGAGAAGGATTCATGACGTAAATGCTGAACTTCTCCCGTTGACCAGGCCAGCAACCTCAAACTGCAGTCACACCACCAGGGAAGAAACGTAAGGTATGTGGTTGTAAATTGCATGGATGACCTCCGAAAACATCCAAAAACTTTGTTTTCAAGATTGGCCTTCATCGCAATTTGTGTGCTATGCCAGAAAACTATGTCATTCAGATACTTTTTGACCATGAAGCGATGCTCAAAGGTCTCTTTTGGCACAGTTTATTATTTTACACACGTATTTTCATGATAGATACATAAATGGTCAGTCTGCACATAAGACCTGTACTTACCAACCAACCAGTACTTTCAATCCTCAGGTCAAAGGGTTTTTTTTGTTAGTTTTTTCTAGTTTTGTCTTGTCATGCATATTGAGTAATTTAAAGAAAAACAAAGGTAAATTTTAGAAAACAGAACATTATGGCACAAAAGCAGAAGCTTGATAAGAACAAAAACGAGACTCACCAGTGGTAACTATGGCAACATATTGGTATGGCTTTAATGTATGTATTTATGCTTACATTAGTTGCACTGTTTATTTTGAAGCCTTTGTTACACTTTCCTAGCTCTCGAATTTTAATACAATAAAAGGAAGCTTAAGTTAGATTTTCTGAGTGTCTTCTTACATTCATGTGTTCCATTTTTTGATCCCATTAGAATTGCTTTGAAATAATTTTGAAACCACTGTTCTGCGTGGTTATGGCTGGTCTGTTTCAGTCAGGATACATCCACAAAGAGACACATCTCCTTTTCATGAAACTCATATACAGTTAGGTTTTTTCTCTTTCATTTTTCCATTGTGCATCACTGCAGAAGATTTTGAAAATATTAGGCTGCGAATGAAGTGCGACTTCCAGCTTTAATAAGGGGTTTAACAAAGGTTTTAAATGTACTTTTTAGGAATTACAAATGTTTTTATACACTGTCTTCCATTTTTAGAGGCTCCGAAACATTTGGACAAACTAATAATTTTAAACAGAAAAATTGTTCCTAATATTTATAACAAATTTAAGAGGAAAATACTTTGAAATACTTTGAAATCAGTGACTAAAATGTGGAACAAATGAACATCACCAAATACTGCGGTTCCTCCCTTGAGATACTCTGTTCAGTTTTGTCTTCAGTAACTGAAAACCAGCTTACATGGGTTGAAATTAGATAAACCGACTGTTCCACTCAAGAATATACCATATTCTATATAACATACCATTTCATTTACCTTGAGGAACATTTGGTTCACTTTTGCAGTGTTTCCATTTGCACTGGGGAATGAGTGTATTCCACTACAGAATACATGCCCCAAAATGTATTTTGTAACGTATTCCATTATGTTACTCAATGAGAGTAACGTATTCTGAATACTTTGGATTACTTAATATGCTATCATACTTTTTACAAGTACATGAATATTCTATTGCTGTGTGATTTATTACTTTTACTGAAGGTTATTCGCCATAGCAATACCAACTAGATTTTTAAATCTTAATATAAAATGAGTAACAGTAGGGTGGACATTAGGTAAGGCTGCACTTTTTGCAGCGATCTCATATAGAAAACTATTCCGTGCGTATATAAAACAGGTCCGCGGCTCCGAACTGTAAAGGCATAAAACCCTAAAGGGACCTCTGGCTAATATATCGGGTTCGTGTCGGGCTCGTAGTAGTGATGCGCGAATCATGAACGAATCGTTCAATACTCGAGAATCACTTTACTGACTCATGAATCATGATTCACAAGCCCAACTGACTCACTGACTCATCCCTGTTGCTGTTACCAGCAATATATCTAGCTTATAATTAAAATTGTGGAGAAAAACACAACATCCAGTATCTTAACAAAAACATTTCTGCTCTGAACTGGAAGAAAAAACCCTGAGTAGAAGCTCACATCAAGACAATAGCTCCTCGGTTCACAGTAGCATCGCTCTGCTAACATGCTAACAACACATTTGAGCTACTCACCCCCTCCCTTCCTGTGCTGAATCGTAGCATAAACGAATCACTCAGGACTCGCTCACCCCCTCCCTCCTGTGCTGAATCATAGAGCGAACGAATCACTCACTCACCCCCTCCCTCCTGGCTCACAGCTTCTTCTTCTTCTTGGTTGGCAACCATTGTTAAGGCGCATTACCGCCCCCTGGCTCACAGCTCAGTGGACATTTAGATGAGAAAATATATATTTGACACATTTAAGGAAAATGCTAATAAAATAAAAAATATATAAATAAATGTTTATTAAGCAATTTTGATAGGAAATTGCTTAATTTTAGAAATGTTTTTGCTCTTTTTTTGCTCTATAAAATAGTTGTTTTATTTTAGAATCATTCATCTTAGCAGTAGGATATACATGAAAAGAGATACAAATTAAGTTTGAGTGAAAATGTACATTTTTTGCACTCTCTGGTCAACTGACTCAGTGAATCAAATGACTCAAAAAATCCGATTCACTTTGGTGAGTGACTCATTAAAACTCAATTCAGTAAAAAGAATCAAATTTACCATCACTAGCTCATAGCCGAAAACTAGCTTTACTTTGTTGTCTGGGTCAACTTTGCTAGCGAGAGACAGAGAGAGGCGTTGAAAGGCTGCTCCAAAGGAACTTGTTGTTTCGGAGGAAAACACGAACACAGTGTACAGTCGAGTCTTAATAGCGTACTTACAACTGGGCTCGTCAGGCACTCTTCTTGGCTGCAGTGGTTATTATTATATTTACATGCTTCCAGCATAGAGCTGCCACCCAGGCAAAAGAAAAATAGAAGAAAAAGTTTATTGTTCTAACAATATACTTTTCACGTTTGAACAACATAATATCACATTATTACAATATACATAATTATCACGTTCGTACAATATAAATATTATATTGTATATTGTATTATATAAGATACCACTTTAGCAATTTTTAAGCAATAAGTGTGATTGTACAGGATTTTGTTAGAGCCTTTTTTTTCCTGCCAAAAAGAGAATGCAAATATCCCAGCTGTTATTTTTGAATTTTAACATGCACTTAATCTCCAGTCTACTGCTGTCAATCATATGTAGCAAAAGATCAATATGGCTAAAAATTCAGCCAGGGACTTGGCCCCAGGAATGGCATTAAGGATTTTTAGTCAGGTTTAGACTGAAATATAACTCAATGACTATAGGGCAGGTTACTGAAAAATTTACAGTAATACAGATGTTGAGTGAACTGACTTCTCCCTTTCAGCTGGCCAGCTTTTTTACTTACTCTGTAAAAAAAAATCTACAAATTGTTTTGGTAATTTATAATAAAAATATTATAAATGATCTTTTAATCTACTTGTGAATTTGTTGAACCTTATTTTAATGTGGCACTCGGTTTGGAGCAGAAAGTGACCATCCTCTGGAGCATAGTCAGAGACTCTGTAGAGATGAGCAGTGTAATAAATCACTTTGACAGAGCATGCAAAAGTGTCCTTGAGTCTGTGTTTAGCAATAGTAAAAATTCTCATCAAGCTACATAATTTAAAGTGTTGATGCAGATTTATGTCACTGCTCCAGCTTAGGTGTGGTACTGTTAGGGGGCTGGGTCTGTGTTGAGATTATTTTGTGTTTATGTTTTCTTATGTTATATTGGACTAATGTTAAATTCTTGGGTTGTTATTATTAATTGGGGTCTAGTTGAGTTTTAGTCTAGTTTATGTTTAATCTATTTCTCCTTGTTCATAAGTCTTCTCCTGTCCTCTGTGTAGTCTGTCTGTTGCGTCTCCAGTATCTGTTCTCGTGTCTCTCCTTGTGTCTCCCCAGTCTGTCGTCTTATTCGTGTCTACATGTTCCATGTTGTCAAGCTTGTGTTGTCTTGTCAAAGTCCCATTATGTTCCTGTTTTATTTTGAAGAGTCTAGTGTTTCTATGTTCAGTGTGTTTAGTTTTACTTCCCTGTGGTGTCAGGTTCATTTGTAGCAGCGGTGTTTCTCCAGGTGTTTCCACTTCCCTCATTACCCTCCTGTGTATTTAAGTCCTCTGTCTCCTTCTGTTCAGTGTTGCTTCATCTGTCCAACTCGCTTCATGTGACATTAGGTCTCAGGATTTTCTTAGCTGCTGTTCAGGTTCATGTTTAGATTACTTCACGCTAAAGTTTTACATGTATCTGTTCAGTTTCATGTTCTCGTTTTTATGTTTAGTTTAGCTGTCCCCAGTTTAGTTTAGTTTTGGTTATGCCCCTGTTCGCCTTGTCTTGTTTTCTTTTCTTGTATTCAGCCTAATAAATGGCTCGGTTTGTGTTACACTTAGTTTTTCTTTCTTCCGTGTCCACTTTGCAAACACACCGGCCGCCCGGCCATAACAGGTAGGTTAAAAATTGGTCTTTTAAACCTACTAAGTACTGAAACTGCAGGGGGGTTTGCTTTGTTTTTTGTTTTTATTTGAACTGTTTGACCATCAAATTGTCACTACTTATTAATCAAGGGTTTTTAATCACTGTGACTTTACACTGAGCTGCAAACTGCTCTGGTGTGTTTGCAAAACACAATTATTTTTCTTCTGCCCCTTGGCTGCCTCCAAAAATTAATTTCTGAACGAAGGCAGTCCCGATGGAATCCAGTGTTAGTTCGTAACAGATCTGAGTTATTGCTGTTATTGAAGACCAAACTCTCACTTCAGGCGTACAGGGACCAAAAAACCTGTAATGTGCCCTATGCCTCCTACTCTTGAATCATCCTCACAAAGGTGACTTCTTGAAGTCTATACGTCATATGGTTGAGCTAATTCTCACCTACCCCAGAGCATCCTTGAGAGGGTAAAGAGCTTTTCCAGTTTAACACAATCATGAAGGAAGTAACACTTTCATTCCTGAATCACAGTTTTGACAAACAGGCAGGCTAAACTCCAATAACTATGATCTCCCTAAGGTTGGAACACACTGTCTGCTCCTTATTGTTGAATATATAAATAGACATACACTCATCAGCCACTTTGTTAGGTTGGTCCACACTGGTCAGATAAGGTGTTAGTAATGTCATTGTCTCCGAGGATTAAATTAAAGGTTAAATCACATGTCGGAGTGACTTAATTACACAAATTGATCTTTGAAGTAATTCTGGAAGCAATATGAAACCTAAATTGAAAAAACATTTAATCTGTTAGCTGCATAAACTTAAAAAAAAAAAAAAAAAAGGCTTTGCAGGTGGGGGATCTATTTTCTTCTTTTCTTAACTTTTTGTTGTTGTTTTTTTCCCTGTGCTGGTACAGTTAGGTTTATAACAGATGAAAAACAAAATTAAGGCAACAGGGAGTACTTTGTTGGTTGCTAATGGTTTCAGAAAACATTATGCAAGATTTTATAATGGGCTTCATTACACACAAAAACTTGTAAACATGACAAAATGCAGGCATTCACCACACAGCGTCAATTATGCCTTAGGGGGCAATATTCTTGCGCATGTAGTGTTTGGTAGACACAAAGAGGAGAGAAAGCAGCGGCACTGAGCTGCAATGGTGAATGTGAAAACTCTGACTTCTTAGAGCTTCTGAAACTTACTTTCTTCAAAGTCCTTGGTTGAAAAGGAAAAGCATGGCATCTATGTTAGTTTTAAAAGAAGAGATATAGAAGAAAGGCTGGTTCAGGACAGAAAATCTTATATAGCATAAACTGTTAAGAGTATTCACTATCATATCTATATGTCATAATTTTTGTTGACCAGTTTATGACTCGATTGCCTTTTTTTTTTTTTTTTTTTTTTTTTTTTTGTTGCTGCAAAAAAATAAAATAAAAACAGTTGATAGTTTTGTATATCACTTAAATGTATTGGCCTACACATTAGCGGATAATTTAAAAGGAATGCAGTACATTATGTAGCGTAATGTATATTAAGGGCTAAAATTATGATAATAATGACTTAGTCATAGGAGTAGTTGTAAAAGATCTTTGCACATTAATGCAGCAATAAATATTTTGGTATATATAAAATTACAGGCACACTTACCAAATAGGTACTTTTATTTTTCATAAATGAACTGATTTATTTATGAGCTGTTGCTTGTTTCTTACTTCATCTGTTAAGCAGAACCTGACTCTGGCTTGATTTTCATTGTTTGTTTCTCTAACAGTCTTCATTGTTCTGCTCTTGATTCTCTTCCATGCCACAGTAGAAATATATACAGTAAGATACTAAAATAAGACTGAAGCTTTTAGTATAAGTTAAAACTCACATTATTTTGTCTGGCCAATCCTATATGTTTATATGTTTTATATATAAAATCAGGATAGCTAGGGTAAGCTCTTTGACTTTTTTCAAAAAGAAGAAGATAATTTCTGCTATATCTCCATTTATGGAGGTTTGCCACCCTGCCAAAAGTAAACATAATTGTTATTCTTTACACAGACATTTCCTTTTTTATTGCTTTATTTGAAAAGTAAAATAGGAAAAACTGATCAAATCTTCAGATTACTAAATTTATATATATATTATTTATTAAATGTTGCTTCAATCAGTTTCTAACCATGATACCTTTGAAAGCTAATAAGCAATTATGTAACAGTATCCACAATTATTACACCGCACAATCACATCTACAGTATATAATCCTATTGATTAACAAATGAAAATAAAGATAAGCTAACTAGGTTTAGGCTACATTTCTCATAGCACAGAAATAATACACTATAGCTAGTTTCTAGGAAGATTATTGAGCTCTATGCATTATCCCCCTCCTGAAGTGAAGGAACCTGAACACTTTCGGCCTCTGAATGGACTGCCAGGACTTCTGCATCACCAATCCGCTCTGCAAAGAACACTCAAGTCAGATTCATGCTAAGAGAGTAATTTTCCACATACTACAGATCCACATATCAAAAAAAGTGGAAACTCATTATGTTACACAGCTGTTTTCTGAATTTATTGGTTCTGACTCACAGCAGATTTTAAATTTGCCCTTATTTGAGCTGCTCAACATTAATATGAATAATTGGATCCCTTCTGAAATGCATTACTTATTTCCGCAAATGCCTTTCCGTTGTAACATTTTATCAGAAGTATCTGCTTTAAATAGGGCATTATTTTTTAACTTTCACAAAAAGGAATCATTTAAAGAAGCCTAAGTCAAGTCAATCAAGACAAAATCACTGGAGGAAAAGGAGCATTTATAAGAAAAGGCTGGCTGAGGATGTCAGTCCAAAAAACTCATGCCAGCAAAACAAGCTCAGAGACGAGCTGCCATTCAAGCCAAGGAGAGACATAAACAGTGTGGCTTAGGGTGGCTTTGTAAAATGTAAAGGCCAAACTGTATATTAAATATACTCCGAAAGACAGGAAAAACTAAACTGCGCAAAACTTTACATGTTAAAATCACTTTTAAAAATATATACATAACAGAGAAAGTCAAGCATAATCAAATTACCTGGTTTTTCACCAATGGCAGTTTGATTGACTTGGTGTGAACTGTGGAAGTGAATAAACAAGATTAAAACACATTTAGCTTGAAACATTTCTGTGCCAAAAAAGAGCAAAATCTGACACTTCACTCTAACCTCCTCCTGTGTGTTTTTCCCCATGGCTGCTCAAATGATGCCGCATACACAGACAGAGACGCTCCTGGATGAAACGCCTGTAGCTGCTGGAAGTTCCGCTGGTTACGGACAGAGAGGTCGACACCGTCCAGAGCTTGTCTGATCATCCCCATCACCAGATCTTTTTCTGCAGTTGGGCAACAGTACAACAAGAGTAAAAGCAAAATTTAAATATTTACCGTAAAAGTGAATTAAGGTAATTCTATAACCATTATTTTTGTGCTGTCTCCTGCCCCACCCTGAGCCTGGTTCTGTCTGAGGTTTCTTCCTGTTTAAAGGGAGTTTTCTCCTTCCCATCGTGGCCAAGTGCTTACTCACAGGAGGTCGTCTAATTGTTGGGGTTTTCTCTTCATTATTGTATGGTCCTTACCATATAATATAAAATTCCTTGGGGCAATTATTGTTGTGATGTAACACTATATCAAAAAAAAGTAAATTGAATCGAAGAAAAATGTACCTTTAAGCACCAGGCGGTTGTGTGTTACAATCTTTTTCAACCGCATTTGAAAGGTTTTTATAGCTGATCATCAGGCTGGATCATGTGACTCTAAACCATCCCTTTGCTATGCTGCAATAGCTCTAGTCCACCAGAGAGGCTTCCAAAGGTACACTGAGCATTTCTTCCCAACTAACTTTCCCTCCACTACTGTATTTAAACATTAGTAATTATTCATCCCTGGCTCTCCTACAGTGTGTCTGTCGTCCTGTCTCTCTCTGCTCTCTTTCCCCTCACCCCCAACCGGTCACAGTGGATGGCAGCCCCTTCCTTGATCTCGTTCTGTCAGAAGTATATTCCTGTTAAAACAAGCTTTTTGCCCCTCTCATCAAGTAAATGCTCATAGAGGGTCATGTGATTATTGAAATTATTGGAGTACAGCAGTTTGTGAAATATTCAGACCAGCCCATCTGGCACCAACAACCATACCATGTTCAATGTCAAATAAATGACCCAACTCTGATGATGAGATATTGGCATTACTAAGCAGTTAAAAGAGCAACCTAAATAAGTGGCCAGTGTGCATAGAAAAAATCCAAAGTGACAAATTAATTGCTAAAAAAGTAGGAGGGGGATGCAGTGCCAGACTCTTGAAAGTGCATGTATTAGGAAATGGTTTAAAGAACGCTTATTTATAACTGGAAATGGTAGTGTGCATATCTCCGCTGTGTATGTGGAATGAGGATTTTTACCTCTTTGGCCTGAAAGAAGAAGCCACTGCTGCACTGTGGAGAGAGAGTCTGTCTGCAGGATCTGACAAAGTATCTCCAAAACCTGACAAGAAAGCGACAGACCGTCACAACAGTAGCTCAAAGATCACATGAAGTTTTATTGAACTTATTAGTGAACTTCTCAAGAAACTTGGTGACAGTGTTTTGCCAGAGGATATTTTTCAGATATCTAATTAAGTGGAACTTTGACCAAAAGCTGTACCCTCTGTGATGTTGGATCTTGCCTTTTTAACCCTTTTTGTTTGTTTGTTTGTTTTAACCCTAAAACACCTCATATTATACAGTACAACTCAGGATCAGTTAACCAGTATTTTACCATAAGTTCTTGATCATGGAAGGGTTGAGGATGGCTCATGCGCTGGTATTGAGATTTGCGCAGGTAGGACTTGGAGGATGGAGGAATAAGTCTGCCAGTCTGAGCTGAATATTGAGTCTTTCGTCGGACAAACTTTTCCTCTGGTTGTTCCTGCAGTACATGGATACATTTTTCCAGTATGAAATCTTCTTGAGTTAGAAAGAAACTGAAGAACTCTACAAAATTAACTTAAATTAGAAAATATGTAAAAAATAATGAAAAACGTGAAGGTATTAATAAGTATACTGTCCATATACTGTCACAGCCAATCTCTAAATTCCCTTTACCATCAGGCACTGGATAGCCATAATCAAACAAAGGATTTTTTACTGTGTGTCAAGTACTGTAATAATACATGAGAATTCAGTTATTAATACCTCTCTTTTGTCCTTTTGTGTTTGGGAAGTTAGACTGATTTTTGCAGCCATTTCTTTGAGTTCATCTCTCCAGGCATCTGACAATAGTG
Source organism: Perissodus microlepis (assembly GCF_051167445.1). Taxonomy (NCBI): domain Eukaryota; kingdom Metazoa; phylum Chordata; class Actinopteri; order Cichliformes; family Cichlidae; genus Perissodus; species Perissodus microlepis. The sequence goes on from NC_140468.1 coordinate 11,884,771, forward strand.
CTGTGAAAAAAGAAAATATTACAAAACGACTAAAGCCATTACTCAAAATTGGCTTCTTTGGGGACCATTAGAAAAGAAATAAAGACATTTAGGTGTCATATATGTTAGTACACATACCTGATTTAGTTTTGTCTCCGCAGACTCCATAAAGATTTTGAGCAAGCTGAAAAGCTGGCTCTGCTGCTTTCCTGTTTATGTGGCTCTTGAGAAGTGGATGAGGAAATAACGACGACGTGACACACCAATCATCTCTTACCATGCAAATTGGTTTGCCTGTGAATCCTGTGGGAATAAGAAATGCTCAGTATTCACCCTGCTCACAGAAAAGTGCTTTAGAGGCAGAAAAAAATCGAAGCAGTACCATTTAAAAAAACTGGAGCCAGCAGAATCCCTGCTGAGAATAAACGTGACAAGTTCATGGGAACCTCAGGGATGTAACCTTCTTTTCTACCAGTAGTGCAGTAAATTTATCTATTCATGTTACATATTAGCATTCCAGGTGCCCAAACAGCTGCTTGAAATATTTCATATAGAGCAGGTTGTAAAAGAAGGAAGACTTCAAGAATGAAGACCTTGTTAATGGCTTTAGCTCATATATTAACTATAATTAGCTCTGACAGGTAATCACCTCGAGTCAGAATTAATTAGTACGCAAACAGATTGTTATTCAGTGTGTCCCAGGTAGATTAGATAATAACCTTTAAATCAATAAGAGACTTTGCAGTCTCAAGTTGAAAAGCATTTGGTAATGACAAAGGGAAAATGCTATTTGAGGACAGCAGAATAAGATGTTAACACAACATTATCACATTTAAAGGTTTGTAGGAGATACACTCTAAAAACGCTGATGTACTATAGCTAACTTGCAAGACACAAAAAATATAATTTGGTATAGTTTTGTTTTAATCATATTACATTTGTATTTATGATGCAACTACATTTTATTTATGAACACTAAGATGATAAACTAACTGGTTAGTTTGCGACTGAGCATGCTGCTGTTAGCTTTTTCTTTTAAAAACTATGCTAAAAAGAGCCTCACAAACCACTACACACTTCTAACATGTTGTGGGAGAAGTTTGCCTTCAGGACTTTCTGCCAGGCTTTCTAACACACGGGAAAGGGTTTTACTGAACCTAAATTTGGATGGGTTTTTTTTTCTTTTTCTCAAACCTAACAACCTGGATCAAAGTGGAAAAAGATGAAAATAATAAGCCAGCACTGACTTTAGTTATCAAATACAAACTCCAGTCTCCTGGGTGAAAATAAAATAAATAAAAGCTGCCTCTAAATGGAAACAGATTTAATTATAGATAGATAGATTGATTGATTTCAGTTTTATTTATATGGAACCAATCACAACAACAGTCCCATTAGGGCTCTTTACTTTGCATTGGAAAGACCTGACAAACATACACACTGTGCCACAAAAGGCATTTACACCTATGTATGCTAAAAGTGGCAAGTCAATTGTCCATTGTATAATAAATAACTGACTCATCAACCAGATACTGTCCACTCCCATAATGAAAACATGGCATGCAAAATTTGAATATACGGTGCACCCATGCACAGTTGTGGTCAGATTACATCCACTGATCACAGGCATAAATTGGTAAGTTTGGGCTTTAAGTGATTTCTTTGAATCATTCATTCGGGGTGGAATGATTGCACAACATACATATTTGATGATGTTAATAAACTTGAATTAAGTGCACAAAAATCTGGATGATTAAATGTCTAAATTAAATGTTTAAATGCTTAGGGACATTTAACCAGATATAATGAACAAATCATTAAAAGTCGAAACTTACCACGACATTACGTAATAAGTTTGTATAACATTTTGACCAGGACCGCAGTACAAAACGCCTTATTGTTTACCTATGCTTAAAAGCAACATGCACCTACAAAAATGCATATATAAAATGGCATGTAGGTAATTTTGTAGACTGGACTAATTCACATGAGGTCCCTTATGTACATTTATACACTAAGTTATCCTATATTAAAATTTTGATATAGTCGCTAAACACAAATAATACTGACATGGGAAAAATCACAATTTGACATTGTTACATCAAAAATTTGTATATTCCATATTTGTTAAATGATTTTATTATTATTGTGATTGTCTTTCACAGTCACGCCCAACCCATCCTCTCTTGCAGTGGTGGGTGTGGCTTTAGGAAATCCCAGACAGGCACCCCTGTGTTCCATCCATCCTGGATGGATGCTGCTGTAAGACATACCCACAGACCAGCCTGACCCACTCTTCCCCACCTGACATAACCACTTACCTGCCAGCCTGTCTGACCCACTCTCACCCCACTTGCCAAAGTCACTTACCTTCATAGAGCATTAAAGCGAAGCTCTTAGGAAAGGAGACGAGCCAATTCTGTTTTATAGAGACTTACCTCAACAGCTCTGGCCAAGGAAAAAGAGACACAACTATTTGGTAAATGCTGAAGTCATTTACCTGGGCCTGTGTTTGGTTCCTGCTGAACAACTGCTAAGAGACTGATTCAAAGACTTTTTTTTTTTTTTAGAATACTTAGCATGAATACTTAATATTTAATTACAATTAAATGATTTTATCATAAGGTGTTTTAAGTCCATAAATACTAAATCACTTGCAATTTAGTCTTTTGGCAGGTGATTGCAAGGCAACAACATAAATACAACATAATATGAGACATACATAAGAACCTTCAAGAACCTGAGCTGCATCAGGCCCAGTTTTAGCTGAGATTTTTGTGTGTTACAGTTAGATCATTTGAATCAAGATGGGAGCTAGAGTATTGTCTTATGTTTATTTCTTAAAGATGCTTCTTATTTATAGCACCTCAAACACACATGCAAAAAAACATATCTTAGGGTTTTTGGGTTTAGGGTTTAGGGTTTTATTTGAAAATAATACATTTAATAAAACAAATAGATATCTTCCGCTTGCCCAGCTGTTTGCTCACCTTGAATATGCCTCATCCTGTGTGGATGAGGGTTGTGCCGGGAGAAGAATGAGTGGTGACTCAAGGCACCAAAACATGGACTGCTTCTTGTAAGCGTCTTGGTAAATTCAGGAGTGAATGGGAAATGGTTAATCTGAGCGAATTTCCCTTCAGCTGTCATCCCCCTCGATTCCAGGCTGTGTGCTCTCGACATGTCTGGGCTGAAAGCTTTGTCTCAATCTGTATGAATGAAGGAAAAGTTGTTGAGTAAAGTCCTATTTTGAAATAAGGTGACAGAATGTCAAAACCCCAACATTCAAAACTACTTTGATTGCAAAGTTATGAGCATACATGCTAAACATAAATAAATAAATAAAAATCAAGAACTAAGACTGTTAGAACCCAAACTTTCCTTTGAAACCCACCTCCCATGCCCTTAAATGTATAACATGAAAATAATTACAACTTTAGCCAGAAAATTGCTCAGAAGAAGCACCCTACCTCTGAAAACAGGCACCAGCTTACAGCCTAAGGTCTGCAGTGCTATGTGTTGTTTTTGTTGCCAAGAAACCTAAACTAAACAAAGGTGTCTGAGCACTGCAACACTGAGCCACTTCATTCAGACACCGTTTTCATATGCAAAGCAGAATATATTCATGCTATTCTGCAGTGATTTATGAAAATCTCAAAGAAAATAAAGAAAAAAAAAAGCACCGCTTTGTTTTTACCACAAAATTGAGTTTACTTTCCTATCTTTGACAGCTGTTTTAATGTGGTCTTGCTGTATTGTTCTAGCAAAAAAACTATTCACTTTAGATTCAGATTGCGACGTATACAACCTTCTCAACACTCGTAAATAAAGAACTGCGAGCCAAGGGTCATGTGACCAGATGTAGGCGCAGCAGGAAATCTGACTGCAGGACTATTACTAAAACTAAAACTCTTAGTTTTGCAAATTGAACAATAGCAACTTGTTGCTGTACATGACAGTTACATTAAAGATCCAACGTGAAAGACAAACCACTTGCATTTCTTTAAGTTAAATTATCTTTCACTTCTCTAATAATATTTTATTAGCAGTTCTACTGCACAGTTCTCCCCTGCAGGCAAATCTGTTGCATCTAATAAGACGAGCATCAGATTAGTTTACAGTAGCTAGAGAGGCATCCCATGGGCACTGCTTATTGCCAATATTAGATGGATATGAGAGTTTTCAGCAATCAGTCCCTCCTAAAATCTTGCATTTTTGTTTTATTTCTTAGAAAATAAAACTCATTCTCAGCCAGTGCGGTCTATTAGTGCTGAACATCTTGCATAGCCATAAATAACTAGCAGCCTTCTTTTAAATTCACAGTCTCTTGTATATATGACACGTCTTTTAGAGGTAGAAGTAAGTGGGTTGGTCTGTAGAGTGAACCTCAAGGCAATACACAATGTGCACAATGCTTATTATTCCTTCCTCTTGTTGTTTGTAGGTGAGGTCATAGCTCTGTGTGCTTTGCTTTGTATTAGCTTAATTTAAACTACTTAGGTGAATATATTGTCAGGTCTTGAGAATGATCCATCAATGGAGTTGTCATTTTGCAGCCTCACTTTTCAATAAACAGTTGAAGAAATGTGATATAACCCAATCCATATCTCAACTGTCAGTGCAAACTGTATTTGGATACGCTTCACTGAACACAGACAATGTGTGGGGGTATTCAGAAACATTAGTGATTCATACCACTGCAAGAACTTTAAGAGAAATACAGCAACCTTTTATTCTCGCCAGGTTACACAGGGCAGTATTTCAACAAAGGCAGTTGAAAATATGTCTAAGCTTCTTCCTGGACTCAGGGTCAACCACATGATCCAGAAGCAGGGTCAAAGTGCTGTTTGATGTCCTTTTCAAGACTGAGTTAGATCAAATAGAATAGGAAGGATACAGAGAGTGTAGGACGTTTTCACAGTAAAGCAGGTGTGAACCTTGATCAAGCGATCCTCATTTATTTAGAATATAAGGCAAAAGACAAATAGTGAATGAGTATGCTTTTCATACACAATGGAAATTTTTTATATTGACCATATTTATTTATATTACCACTTATATCCTATATATTACCAGCAAGTATAGCGTGAGTGGTCACCAGTTGACAGCAGAAATGGCCTGCATGCGTGCATACAGACATATTGATTCTCTGGAGCGTTTAATGATATTATGTGTTGCAGATGAGAAAATTATTTGCAATTTTAGATTGACTTACTGTTAAAATGCAGAAACATTCGTCTTTCAGATGGGTGTGTTCATGTTCATATTACAAACCTAATTCATTATGAGATGCTCTAACACACACATTGTTTCAAGGCTTTGCTTGACCATGCCTCTATCCTTTTTAAACACATTGATGGCATCACATTCAAAATAGGAGGAACAAGCTACCTCGGCAGCTGTTGCCTCCATGTTTGATTTAGCAGATTGTTTTTACGCTGGATGACCTTCTTAATGCAACCTCAAATGCACGTGTGTCTCCTCACATAATTAAAGCAGGGATCTTTCGGGAATGTTACGGGAATGTTACCGATCTATATTGTGTTGTGTTATGATAAATGATTTATTTTTGGTTCCTATTACTGTTGCTTTAGTATAAGCTGCATTTTACTGCCAGATTAAGTTAAAGTGCTTTGAACTTAATCTGGCAGTAAAAATTTTTAGACTACCTGTTATAAAAACAAGAAAACACCAGTTTTTTTTAGAAAGCATTCATGAGAATTGTTTAAAACCGAAAACTATTCTTAGTTATCAGACAAATAAGAAAACAAATTTACTTTTTTATGCACAAATTTGAGCTGGCCCACTGAATTTCTGTGAGAAGTCAGAAATTAATCGAGCATAACATTCAACCACTAAAACATTTTTTTATGTTGAGGAATGCCAGTAAAAATGCAAGTAAATAACTGTAATTTGGCGCAGCTTGAACATACAGTTGCAGTAACTATTATAGAAACATTAAAAATTAAATTTATTAATTAATTAAAAAATTATATGGCCAACTTATGGCTGAGTTTAACAAAAAGGTAATCCCAAATAAAATGTCCACCACTGCAACAAATCACTCAGCACAATGCGACACATCACTGCTGTCTAATGTATAGGTTTTGTGTTTGCTTTCCGTCAGATAGAGATGCAGTTCTATGGGTTAATCTCCTGTCTGGTTGGTGGATGGAACTTAATAAAAACTAGATATCCCTCTCTGAAGGTAAGGGCATTCATCATCACAGGCCTCCAATACTTGCTGAGACATCTTTTTTTTTATGTAAGTCTGTCCTTGAAATAGTTGAACGAGGGTGTACACCAAACTAGGACTCAAAAATCTAATCAGAAATCTTATTTCTATCGGTGGGTAAACAGAGTTTATGGTTAACTTCGTAGCGTGAATCCCCAACTGCATGCCTGCATGCTTTGGCTGCCATAAAGAAATATTGCATAGAGTAATTTAAATAAGCACGTAGTACAAAAATGCTAATGTTAAAGAGTTAAGCTGACATAGGGTGATATACAGCATGTCAAAGTTAATGACACTCTATTAATAACTGACAGTACATTTCACTTAAAACCACCAACCTCATTATGACATTAGATGAAATACATTGGATTGCATAAGCCATTAAGACTTATCGTCCAGTAACTATGAAAGTCTGGTGAAACCTTTAGTGTAGTCGACGTGGAAAAATGTGGCTGATATTCTAGAATTCTAGAAAAAAAAATTAACACGAGGTCTTGCAGAATAATCTAAAATAAAATTCCTGGTGACAGTGTGATTATTAAGATCATTGGTTGTAAAAAGACACCGCTGGCGACACATGTCAAAGATGCAGCAGTTCCTGCCTGCAGTTTTTCACTAACAAGACTAATGAGTAAAATTAACAGTGACAAGGATGGAACTTAATAAGGAATGTGGAAGGAAGGAATTGATCTTTTTCAAACTGGAAAAGGTAAACAATTTTTCTAAAGAGACGTCTTGGGATACTGTATTTCAAACATAAAGAGTCCCAGATATAGATTCATAGATTGAATTTTTTATTTCTTTTTTTGGCTGATTTGCAAACTATGCAGTATTTTATTGCATGTACTGACTTTATGCAGTACTGTGAGCAAATATTTCCCCCTTCCTGATTTGGTTTTCTTTCTGTCGGATAAAAGTCCTCCAAAGCAAAATTAGACTTATTGCCACTTATCACACACACTTTACTCCTACCAACAGTGTCACAACCAGTTATGACATTTAGAGGGCAATTATTTTTTTTATTCCCTTAATAAATGACTCAGGAAACTCAGGAAAGGGGGCAAATACTTTTTCACAGTAGAGAGACATCAATCATAATCTGGTTGGTAAAGTCGTCAAGAGAGCTCAAAGTTATTTTTACATAAATATTCAACAAGTCAGTTAAAAATTCAGTCAGACAAGATTAGAAATGAATCATTCATCAGTATTTGTTTAATCCCTGTCTGGTTTGAATAGGACAGTTGTGTGTTTCTACTGAACCTTGAAAGATAACTTAAAAATCAGTCTGTATTTTATCATCTCCTCATAAGGGCCCAATATTGTCTAGACTAAACACGAAATACTTCTAAATATTTCTTTCTTTGTTGAAAATGTGAAGAAAAATTACACTGATCTCCTTCTCTTTGATCTCCTAGATGATCATTTCTGTAGCCCTTCCTTTCTTCTGTTCATACACCTGTAACTCGTGGATGTTTTGTGCCATGCACTGTCATACCCGAAGACTCAGAGTATCTATTTTTGCGCCTCTTGTTTACAGTATGCTGTGCATCAAAATCTAATTTTCTAAAATTACCTTTTCTCCTGTGCCTTCAGTTAAACAAATTAAGTTGCTGTCCTCAGTGAATGATTTTTTTTTCACTTGCATATATATTCACTTGTCAGATACACCTGATCTACTGAACTACTCATTAAGAATCTTATCAGCCAATCACACTGCAGCAATTCAATGTATTTAGGCATGTAGACATTGTCAAGATGACCTGCTGAAGTTCAAACCGAGCATCAGAATGTGGAAGAAAGCAATTTAAGTGACTTTGAACATGGATGTCTGTACCATACAAACTGGTCTGAATATTTCAGAAACTGCTGATTTACTGGGGTTTTCCCAGATGGTTGACTCTGGGCCAAAGCTCAGATGAGTGTGGACAGACTGCTTGGGGCTGATAGGAGGGCATCAGTAACTCAAACAACCACTCATTATAACCAAAGTATGCAAATGAGCATCGAATGAATGCACAACTCATTAAACCTTGAAGCAGATGAGCTACAACAGCAGAAGAAGAGGATTGAAAAACATTGCCCCGTCTGATGAGTCTCAACCCGATTTCAGCCCATCTTCCGCTGTCGGCAGGATAATGCTCCATGTCACAAATCTCCAGTCAACTCAAACTGGTTTCTTAACCATGACAATGAGTGAACTACCCTTGTCAGATCTTAGCACAATAGCTCACAGGATGAGCATTACAGGAGCTGACAAGTCTGCACCGACTGTGTGATGAAAGGGAGAAAATTTCAAAAGCAATGAAATTTGAAGGTGTAATGTAAAAAACGACTTGATGAGAATTTAGATACAATTAATTAAGATGCAGTGTTTTCAGGTTTCATTCATTTAATAAGCTGTCTAATCAATTCTACTCATTTTTCCAGAAAATGTAATTTATTTATTTTTTATTTAATGAACACAACAGAAACTCAGAGAGTTCCTTGATCATCAAAGTAGCAAAAGCCCGCTGAGCTACTTCCTGCAAACATTGTTGTAGGAAGTTTGCAATGCCAACAAAAAACTTTAAAGGTCTTCACCCTGGAAATAAGACAAATAAGACAGGACGCAACAGGCAACCAGTGTCCGATAAATACCCTGTTCACAGTGAAGCTTTTAAGTAAAGCTAATCTAAGAATGTGTTAGTAGTATGAATTCTGTGTGTGTCAGTCTACAAAAATAACAAAAGTACTGAGTGCTGTTCCCTGAGGAGACTAAGCTTAATAGTGAAACTAAAAATGGTGTTAGATGAAACAAATAAGAACCAAAAAATGGGATTCCCAAATTTCACTTCAGTTCATTTAAAGCTAATTTAATAAGAGAAACGTGTGAGCAGATCATAGTAATGCCAGAGAAAAATTCATTAAGTGATTAGATGACATTGTCTTGAAACCACAAAGATCTGTAAAAAAGAAAATTGCATCCATCCATCAACAAAATCCATCTAGAATTTCAGGGATATTTCAATGTGGACAAAAGTATTGCATTAAAGTATACTAGTTTCCTGGCAGCTGATTGTGTTTTAGTTTCTTTTCTTTACATTACAATTCCCTATTTCTTTTTCAGCACCAAAAAAGTCAGATAAGATTTCCATGTTTTGCTGAGAATGATCCAGTAGAAGAGTGAAGGATGGTATTTATCTTTGAAGTGGATCATTTAAACTGAGGGGGGCAATCAGAGAAAGCTGTGCAGGGGATGCAGGCAAGCAGGCAGACGACAGAAGAGTTGTACCAAGGTTGATCTAACCACAAGAGACTCAAAATAGCTAAGATTTTTTTTTTTTAAATGAAAAAACTTTAACCACACTTAAATTATGAACCGAATTTCAAATAAAATGTTGTGAAGCTGTGTAAAATATGAATTAAATCATAAAGCCACGTTTGAATTACAATGAAACATAGAAAATATATCAAATCTTATCCAATCAGAGATCTGAAAGTTTATTTAAGTAAAGCAAAAAGTTAAACAAAAAACAAAAAAACACTAGCATCCCCACAACAACAGTGGATATGGACTTTTGCTGCAATTCCCAGCTCCTCAGCAGGAAACAGAGGCAGCCAAGAAAGCATTAAAAAAAGACACAAGTGGCTGAGCTGGACAGTGAGTTATGACAATGTTGGCTCAAGGAAGGTGGGAAAGGCTGGTTACGGTCAATCACAGAAGTACAGCCCCAGAATTTAGATTTTCTTGGCATGTGGTCTTAGCATGTTTAGAAAATCTGTCAACAATGGCGAGCATGATTGGTTAGTGTCACAGGGGGGCAAACCCCTGACAGAACAATGAGCACTATGTGACCATGGTAGATCAAGGTTGGGAAAAGGCGTAACAGGCATGCAGGATTAATATAACAACTTTTGCACAAAATAAATAAGGAATGTTTGCTTTCACTTGCCTGCCTCAATTCCATTTCATCGCTTTTACCTTCCCACATTGTTTAATTCATCACTCTGGTCGACTAGTTTTCTTGCCTATCATCTGAGAGTCAATCGGTCTCTGTTCTCTGTGCTGTTCTGTCACTTTGGATTTTAGTGTCTCATTCCTGTGAACCGCCTCCCAACCTGGTTGCTTAGAGTTTTCTACCCGTTTCATCACCACCCCATGTTTTACTTCCTACTGCTGTCGGGATTCTCTATGCTGCTTCATCAGTGTCTAGTTGCCAAATAATTTATTGTAATAAATTTAGTTCAGTTCTTTTAAACAATCTCTTCTTACTGTGTTTATGTTTTTCTGTGGCATTATTGGATGGTGGAGATTATAAAAGGCAGAGTTACACTATGCTGTGAAGTTTGTGAAGCTCTGCCCTTACTTTAACCACCCAGGGACAGTAGATGGGCAAGAAAGGAACTGTAAAAGCGAAAGCACAGATTGCAAACAGACAGCTCTGTCAGTGGTCTTTGAAAGTCTTTGATTCCTAGAGACCAGTCATCCTGATAACCCTTACATATTTTCTGCATTTTCGAACTTTGTGTTCAAGGTTGTAAAAAAGATTGTTATTAAAGATAAACGTGTACTTCTAGGAAATGCGTGTAAAGCATGAGGTATTTTTCACCATCACAACAAAACAAGACAAATGTAATATTTGTATGCATTGAACACTTGTATTTGTTACAAGTGTATTTGTAAATTACAGGAGCGGTTATGGGGCAGTTTAATTGGATAAAAGCAAAAAGAGTAGATGCGCTTTTTACACAGCGTGGTGTGGAGTCAGCGGGTGACAACAAAATACATTTGGTTTGAAATCCAGACTTAACGCACAATCTGCTGTAACTTAATGGGTTTAATTGAAAATCACAAACAATCTTGTACATTGTCATTCAAATCTCTTTTTATATGACTTTACAGTGAAAAGTCAGGCTGTAACAATCATTTTAGTATTGAAGCAAATTGTGGATCTCAAATCATGCTGCAGATTTTTTTTTTCCTTTTGACTAAAGACAAAATAAAGTCCTCCTGGCAGCAGTTACACTATTTCCAAAAACACTGAATCACATGTAAAATCATTCAAATCCATATTGAACTGAAAATAGCACAATAGCATATAAAATGTTAAACCCAAGAAATTATTATTATTTAAATATATACTCATGATATAGATATATTAGGAAAGTTGTGATGGGTGCATGGTTACTACTGTATTACATGGCCTCTTATATCAAGAATACTCCCATTTGGTAACTGGGGAGAGAAATTGCTGTAATTTTGAAGTAAAAATGTTTTTCCATTCTTGCTTGATATATGACTCATTCACAGTTTGGAGATGCCTTGTTCCTCTTTCACTTTATAAGGCGACTATTTTAAATGGTTGACGTGTCTGTTAGGTGTGGCAGTTTTGTACCAGACTTCTTCTTCTTTCAGCTGTTCCCACAGCAGATAATCTGCCTCCATCTCACCCTTGGATCCTCTTCTGTCGCACCAGCCCTCAGCATGTCCTCCTTCACAACATCCATGAATCTTCTCTGTGGCATTCCTTTTTCTCTCCAGCCTGTCAGTTTCAACATCCTTTGAACACCAAACCCATTTATCCTCCTCTGCACATGTCCAAATCATCTCAATTTTGCCTCTGTCCTTTCTGGTCACAAAAAAACTAAAAATGAACTTTAGTTTTGCTACCCCCAGCTTTGCCTCCCATCTTTCTATTAGTGCCACCATACATCAGGTCTCATTATTATCTTGTAAACCTTCCCTTTCACTCTTGCTGCTATATGTCTGTCACAAATCGCCCCTGACAGTCATCTCCATCCACTCCATCCTGCCTTCACTCTCTTCTTTACTACTCTTGTACACTTGGATGGTTAACCACAGGTATTTAAACTCATCCACCTCCTTGCTTCCTGGTTGCATCTTCACCTTCACAAACATATTTTGTTTTGCTTCTACTGGCTTCATTCCCTTTCTCAACAGAGCATGCAGTACCTCCAACTCTCCTGGCTCTCTTTCACCTCCTCCCTAAACTCAGTACTGCTCACTCAGCTATGTCTGTCTCCTATGCACTGCTGTCTGAAGAGCTCACTGATAACAGCTTCTTTGCAGCCTTATGGCTGCTATTTCTTTGTGAGTGGTGAAACGTATTTACTTTTAAAAGACTCCAGGAGCAGCAAATGGTTTGCTCCATCCCCAAACGCCTTTACTATGTTGTCAAGAAAAACACATGCATGTGATGCAAGACCGTGTTAAAGTTTTTTGAAATCCTTTTCTGACATCAAATTTCCAAAGCAATACCGTTTTTCTCTATGAATGTGTTGGCTTTGAACTATTTTCAAACAAATATGGGGTTTCACTGAATTGCAAATGACTGTATTTTGTATCTGGGTTTTAGTTTGCTTCATGGAGCTGCCAAAATGGTTTGAAAAATGTCCAATTAATTTTCTTAATTAGCACCCTGCATGGAGTGTTAACTAAAAAGAGAAAGTTATAGACGGGTTAATTGTTTTAAACTGCGTGTATTTATAGTTTAACAGTATGGAAGAATTATAGTATCATCAGAATTCAAGTATTTTTAGACAGGACTAAACAATCTAATCTGAGGATAGAGGCATTCACAGAGCCTATGGTACAACTTCGTCCATTGGCCTGTCACTTTGTCCTCTGACCAGCTCGTTTCACACGGGCGGGCGCACACACTCACCCGTACGCACACACGGAGCACACATCTGCAGCAGCAGCAACAGCATCGGGGTCTGGTGGATGAACGAGGCGAGGCAGCAACACCCAGATCCGCACCTGTAGGTTAAAAAAGCAGCTTTCCGCTGGGAGCTCCCGCTGATTGATTTCTTTATTTTACTTTCCCCGTGCAGCCAAGTTCGTCTCAAGGTTGAGGACACAGTTCAGGATGGCCGCAGCTTCGACAGATTCGGGGCAGGGCTCCACTAAAATAACTCCTGAAGTGCTGCAGGAGATGCTCCAGTACTACAACCTGAGCCGTCGGGACTTTATCAACGCCTACAACATCCAGCCGCTCGTCTACATCCCCGAGTTACCGTACAGCGCCAAAACCACATTCGTGATCATGTATGTGGTTATTTTCGTCCTGGCTCTGGCTGGAAATAGTTTGGTCATCTACATAATTGTGAAGAAACGGACGATACAGACGGGGACAGATATTTTTATTTGCTCTCTGGCGGTCAGCGACCTGCTCATCACTTTCTTCTGCATACCGTTTACTTTGCTGCAGAACATCTCCTCTGAATGGTTCGGCGGTGAGTTATGAACTTATATCAAGCCACCAACTTTTTAATAGTACCTCAGGCACGAGGATCGTTTTGTCGATAAGAATAAGATTTAAATATTAAATCGCGAGACTGCTGCTGTGAGGGGATACAATGTGTCATTAGGTTACACCTCGGATTATCCATGACTTTAACTAAGCGCACAAGCTGAATAATAATGATACATGCTGCACCTCAGAAAGATGTCCCTTTCTTACAATAAGCCACAGTACAGCTTCAAAAATGCAATGAATGAAATCTAGTACAGCAGCACACTAAAAAAACAGAAATGTGCACATTTCAGGCACCAGAGAGAGTCAGAACAGGGTGGGAAAAACATCCTCGGAGGAATGAACTTTTAAAGAGATTCTTGGAACCCCACCATGAGCTAATGCCTTTAAATGACAGATAAAGACCTCCTGTCTCTTAAAGGCTAAAAAAAAAACAACCCAGATGGTTATGAGTCAGAAACCTGAAGGGAGTCACAGCGGGAGGCAAGTGAAGCACCGCTGGCTCCAGACTGCCAGTTGATCATATTTAGTCCCCCAAACCATGCACTGAAGTATTTGTGGATAAGTGGCTGTCGATGTGGACATTTAAATAATTAAATTAACACACTTACATTGTATAATGTTTTATTCTAAAATTACAGACTGTTTTCTTGATATGTCCACTTCTGTTACAGCATAGATAATGAAAGCTCATGCTCATATCAACATTTATTTAATGCAATGGATACTGAATATAATGAATACTGGATAATGGATATAACTAGAACAATTTGTTGTTGTTGTTGTTTTTTATTTTTAAAAGGGGTGATTCCATTTGCAGAGTTTTTAAAGTGCTGTCTCCTCACAGTGTGATAGGGTGTTATTTCAATGTCTTATAGTATCTTAAGGCTTGTACATAACTGTATTAACTCTCAGTGATATGAAGCATTAAATCTACAACCTCTAAAAACACTATATGAATCATTACCTCTTGGGCTTGATGTTAAAAATCAGCATGTGGTTACTAAGTGGGAGCTGTTATATTAAACAGTTTTTAACACTGACCTGCAGAAATATTGTTAAAAGCTGACAAACAACCTATCATAGCAAGAACATAGCCAGGTCTGAGCTTGTCATTTTAATAAATAGTCATCATAATTTGTAAAATGTTTCTTCTGCATGCTGCATTATATTCATTATTATATTTTTATTTTTTTTACTTGCAGGGGTTCTGGTTTGCAAGACTGTTCCATTTATACAGACTACAGCCATAGTGACAGGCATTCTAACAATGACCTGCATTGCCATTGAGAGATACCAGGGCATTGTATTCCCACTGAAAATGAGGAGGCAGTATTCGTCCAGAAGAGCATACAAGATGCTAGGTATTGATTGTTTACCAGAGTGGCATGTTGTACTTGTGCATCCTCTGTTATGTGAGAAATATCGCAGCAATGCTGATTCACAGATAGAAATACATGGGGTTTTACATGTGCGTGTTGCCTACACTGCAAAGCTCAGAATTCTGCATGCCAAATTGACAAGACACTTATCAGAGATTCAAATAAAGCAAGTGTTACTCTCGAGCAAACATGCGTGTGAAATCTTTTTAGTTCCACTCTTCTCAGATTCAGCCAGATGCTGAAAAATTGATCAAAAGGCACTTTGTAGCGCAAATGGATAATGATCCAAAGAACACTGCAAAAGCAACTCAAGAGCTTATGAAGGCAGAAAATGGGATATTCTTTAATTGGCAGGGGGCTCACCTTATCTCAACTCAACAGGACATTGTGTTTAGTTACTTTAGACAAAACTAAAGGCAGAAAGAAGCACAAACAAGCAGCAACTGAAGATGGCTGCAGCAAAGTCCCAGCAGAGCATCTTAAGGAAGGAAATGTAGGATTTGGTGATGTCCATGGGTTCTAGATCTCTGGCAGTCATTGACTGTAAAGAGTTTTCATCCAAGTATTAAAAAAATAATCCTTATATATCTAAAAATGGGTACCCTGTGGGACAGGGTATAAAAATATCTGTAATTCAACAACAGTTAATACAAATCCTTCCTTAAACCTGTTGAGTTAAACCTGAAAGTATGTACACCAATCACATCCTGACTGTTTAATTTAAATCCACTATATTATTAGCATAGTTTCTAGGGGAAATAAATTCCCACAAGTCTTCAGTGTTGAAGGTTAAGTATTGCCTGCCATTATTTTGTTCTTAATTGGTTATTCTAAATTGGTCACAGGTCTGTAAGTGGGGTTAAGTAACAACCCCCCCACCCCACCCCCCACCCTCTTTAAGAAATACTCCTTTTAAATTTAAACCATGTCTAAAAAAGTCAATACATTATGCCATACAATGTCTGGTGTTATGGGTTGGGCTTTGCATTATTGGAATAAAGAAGAAAGAAAAATACAGGTATCTCGCAGAGAGTCCACACGATTGACAGATTATGAATTACGTAAGAGAGGTATTTAACTGTAGGGCTACTGCGACTGCTGTTTGTCACTAAAAAGTTGCTCTCCTTGAAATGCCTTAGCAGACACAGTATTAAAGTTATAGGTTTTCTATTTGATGGTATTAAATACTTGTTTGTTTCTTGCAGGACTTGTATGGATTGCATCAGTGATAGTGGGCTCACCAATGCTGTTTGTGCAACAGTTAAAGGTAAGTGCCCTTCAAAAAACACATAAGATTGCCTTTTTTAGCTTGAAGGTTCACATTCCTGGTAATCCCTCTGAACACAACAGATGAAAAGACATGTTGGCTTTATCTTAACTTTTCACCTGAATCAGGCTCTAAATTCACTCACAGCAGAGCCATAAATGTTGTGAATAGATGCTTTTTAATTGAGATTTAATTAAAATTTTAAACTACCCTAATTTTAATCTTGTGTTTGGGGTTTGGTTTTATTAAAGCTGTAAAAGTAATTATTTTTAGTTGGTGGGATGGCATAACATGATTATACCATATGTTATGTCCTCTCAGGGAAGCCTACTACTATCAGATGGCCTCCTTGGCACACCAAACCTGTCAGAAAAAAAATGCATCAGTGTGAATCAAATGTAGTAAAGCATTGGATAAAAACCACCCTGTCAGTCAGACCTACTTCAGCTGTCTTGACCGTTCTTCCATGACTAAAAGCTTTTCTTTTTCCATATCTCAGGTGAAGTACGACTTCTTGTACGATCACTACCATGTGTGTTGTCAGGAGAGCTGGAGCTCGGTGACTCACAGGCAGGCGTACACCACCTTCATCATGGTGGCCCTTTTCCTGCTCCCTTTGGCAGCCATGCTATTCCTCTACACATGCATTGGCATAGAGTTGTGGACCCGCAAGAGGGTGGGTGATGCCTCAGTCCTCAGCACCATGAACCACAGGGAGATCAGTAAGATATCAAGGTGGGTTAGACAAGTCTGATGGAGATATGTAACCGCCATATTTATTTGTAGATGACATTTCGTTTCAGGTTGGCCTTGTTTGCATTCCAATTAATAGAACTGAACTGTCAATAGTTGAGGGTGGAAGGTCAAGAATGGGGGCACTGTTGTTGCATTATTGCCCTTGCTGCATGGTCTAGTCATCTTTACAAGAAGAAATAAACCTGCTCTTCAAAAAAAAAAAAAACATTTAAACTTTTATTTTATTTATTTATTTATTTTTTGGCTAAATCAACAGTTAAGCAAAAAAAGAAGAAGAAAAAGAACACCTGTATTTAAAAAATAAGGAGATTAGGTGACATCTACTTGCATGCCATGTTAGTTGTTAATTTTATGCTATTAATATCAGTGCAAGACTGACAGAAATCCAAAGAAATTACAGTTAGATTTAAGGGAAGGACAGAACATTATCTTTACTGACTGAAACTAACATTAACAGGTGGTTTGCAAGAAGATGCAACACCTGCTCTCCGCTGTACTCCACTCTACTCTCCTGGACATAAACTATTAGTCATTTAAGCAATGTTGTTGCTCTTGTGGAGAGAACATGTGAAAGGCAGAGACTGAAATGGGTATATGTTTATACATTTAGGGCCAGGAGAATCGTTAGGGCACTGCACTTAAGATACTTTTGCCACCTGGTAGCATAGTTTGGACCTGCAATATGTGATACTGGCTGAGTTCATTTCATTAAAGATATATTGTATTGTGAAAAAGAAAGCTTTCATAGGACTCTAAGTAAAACTTTAAAGCTTCCATCAGAATTAAGAGATCAAGCAGCAGCCAAGTACTGCTAATCAAATACACTTGATTAACTGACTATCAGCTATGTTCGAGCACCTTATAAAAGTTGAGGTTTTGGCATTTTGGTGTTCTAAAGTATTTAGGTGTGTCAACACAGTGCTGATTTCTTAACAGCAAATGAAACCCAAGGTCAGACTGTGCAATGCTCAGGGAAACTAGAAAAGATCAAGGAGCTACATCTCAGTTAGCATGTTAAATGTTAATGTTCACGACAGTAGAATTAGAAAGAGATTGGATAAATATGGCTTGGTGGAAGGGTTGCCAGGAGAAAAACTCATCTTTCTAAAAATAAGTTGGGTTAGTTTTTCCAAGGATTCATCTAAAGAAAGCACAAATTTCTAAATAATGTCCTTTGCACAGAGGAGAAAGCACAGATGTTTGGCTGTAATGCACAACACCACATTTGGCAAAAAGCAAACAGAGCGTATCAGAACAAACACATCATACCAACTTTCAACAACAGTGATGGAGGGTTGATTTGGACTTTTTTTTTACAGCTACAGGATCAGAAAACCTTACAGACATCAAGTCAACCATGAAATCCTCTGTATACCAAAGTATTCTAGAGTCAAATTTGAGGCCATTTATCCGACAGCTAAAGCTTGGCCAAAACTGGGTCATACAACAGCACGATGATCCCAAGCACTCCAACAGTTTTGCTGAGAATAGAAATTACTCAAGGTGTCGCAAATGCACAAAGTTCAGACCTCTACCTTACTGGAATGCTGTGGTGTGACCTTAAGGGAGCTGTGCAGGAACAAATGTCCAAAATCCTCAAACTTTTAAGCACGTCTTCTGAAGAAATTCACACAAATACAGACTCACTTCCACAGTGACTCACTGTTGCATCTCTCTGGTACATTCCAATGCAAGAAGAGTGCCATGATTAATGTTCCTGGTCACACCTGCTTTTCCCTGCAATAAGACATGTGTTACATTTGTGTAGTTTACATTTTTTTATATAACGATTTTGATTTTTTGATTTTTTTTTTAACCTTCTACAGGAAAAAGAAAAGGGCTGTGAAAATGATGATCACCATTGTTCTGCTATTCACAATTTGCTGGGCACCCTTCCACACAGTCCACATGCTGTTTGAATACTGTAAGCATTGCCTGGTGCATTAAGGGATCTGTGGATTCAGGAGTAAATAAAAAAAGATCTTGCTTAAGTGCACATTTCCATTTATTAAAAGCCTCAATCCTCTTTATGTGTAATTATCCTGTCCTCCAGATGACCTGGAGAACAAATACGACGGAGTCACACTCAACATGATCATCGCCATTGTTCAGGCCATCGGGTTCTTCAACAGCTTCAACAATCCCATCGTCTACGCCTTCATGAACGAGAGCTTCAAGAAGAGTTGCTTTTCCACCCTCTCCCACTGCATTCGAAAGCCTACCCAGCAGAGTGGCGCTGTGGCGGCGCCTAGACTGAGTGTGCAGTTCATCAAACCCCAAAGTAGAGAAGCCTTCCTGGAGCCAGACGAAGGCAATAGCCTGGAGCCGCACTCAGCAGAGAAGGGCCCTTCGACGTCATCACACGGAGAGAGCTCCCTGGAAATAATGGGAGAGAAAATCTCCACCATTCAAACGGAGCTCCCTGCAAACAGCTCCTCTCAAGTAAAATGAGAAGGAACTGTCCCAGATCTGAGGTGTTTTAACTGCTTACCTTGGATTGCCACGCTTGCTGTCAATTACTTTCACTTGAGGCCAGCAGCTGCAAGGACATCAAATGTGATTTCAAGTTTCACTGATGTGGCTGAAAGATGCAAAAGTCCAACAGCTTGATAACTTATCTCTGCAGAGCAAGGAGTTAGGGAATGTATTCCCATGCTGGTCAGGAGCGCAGAAGAAAGATTGTTAACGAATATCACAAAGAGACACTTTAACTATAAACTGAGTAGGGTGATCAGACCCTACTGAGAAATCATTTCCGCTTGTCTCTAAAATCTGGAGGACATTCAGCAGTTCTTCGTGAAAGCATAATGATGCGTCAGTGTTCAATGTCACCCAAAATGACCTGAAATTGTATTAAGGCACAGCAGGAACTGTTTGGAAATGAAAATGTAGAGGACGTTGCAGAGCTATGCTTTTAGAAGAGATGCCTAATCTTTCGCCGACAGCTAAATTCGCATTAAGTTGGCATTTGCATTCAAGTCAGCAAAAACACCTCGTTTCAGGTTAATTCAGTTGAAAACCTTTAAGATCAGAGATTAACCTCTTTCCATGAGTCACCATCATTTAGCCTATTTTGGACTATTTAATCATAAGCTGAGCAGGTAAAATCATAAGAAAGTAAATATAGCCACTGTACAGTTTAATAAGATTAAAGCTCACAATACATGAAGGGATGAATACTAATTTTCAAACCTCTTCACACTGTCGGCTTTCTTAATACACTGCTTTGCAAGGTTGCTGCTGCATACAAAAATAATCTTCGTCTGAGCTCACAACAACGTGTGTGTCAATCAGAACACACAAACATGGCAAACCCAACACATGCACAACACATTATGTCAGCATTTGAAGTTGTACATCCTTATGTCTTAATCACTGGAAGAAATCTGCACAACGTGTTAAACACCTTTGAAATACAAAATACAGATCTGCCCCTCTTTGTAGAAACCAGCATCCTACAGGAACAAAGTCACAGAAACGCAGCAGGAAAGGGTTCAGTGGGCTTTGCTTTGATGCTTTTACAGAATGAATCACCGTTTACACAACTGTTCTAACCGTGGAACAGTCAGACTGGGCTGTATCCCCAGTTCAGTCTCTCACTGGCCATTGCTTACACCATGATCCTTATAGTTGCCCTAATCTAAAAGGTTCTCTCTTCTGTTGTCCACCACGTCTCCCTCTCTGAGCCGCTTTAAATCTTCTATCTTATCCAGCCACTACTACGGTAAACAGAATTCTGCTTTTAGGAATATAGATGAAAATATGAACAATAGCACCTGAATAAGCCTGCAAAGTGTATTTTAACAAAACATACAGTTATTTTTAATTTCCTAAATGGCTGTCCATATGACAACATCAATGAAAATTGGAATGGAAGTGGGTGGTCATAAATTTAAGGCTTTCTTAATGACTCAAAGTGCTTTGGACTACAAGCCAAATCTACTCCATTTATAAGTGATGCAGACAGAGTAAAACATTTAGAGTAGGGTAAAACATACTCCACGTTTATTCACAATGTAATATGTGAAGGCTGTAGTCGCTGATGTTTTTTATGCAAAAAGCAATGCAAACGCGAACACAAAGAAAGTGATCAGTGGTTGTTCTGTTGACCGTCTGAAGAGTTTTAGATATGCATACTGAATGCTGAACAATGAATGTAAACAAAACGAGGTGTAATCATGACAGGAAGTCTGTCTGCCCTTTTGTTTTATTTTATCACTCACCGTGGAAGAATGAGATGTTCAAAAGAGTGAAACAGCCTAAACCTGCTGGATATACTCGAGCGAGTAAGCGAGGTACAAGTTGTGACTGTGGACTTCTTATAAAAACACAAACAGAAGAGTTTGTAAAGTCGGTCTGTGTAATATTTTTGCGACTCTGTGTATATATGTATATGTGTGTGTGTATGTATATATATACATATATATACATATATATATATATATATATATACATATATATATATATATATATATATATATATATATATATATATATATATATATATATATATACACACACGTGTATGTATATATACATATATATATATATATATATATATACATATATATATATATATATATATATATATATATACATACGTATGTATATATATATATATATATATATATATATATATACATATATATATATATATATATATATACATACGTATGTATATATATATATATATATATATATATATATATATATATATATATATATATATATGTATATATATATATATATATATATATATGTATATATATATGTATATGTGTATATATATATGTGTGTATATATATGTATATATATATATATGTGTGTATATATGTATATATATATATATATATATATATATACACATACACACACGTATATATATATATATATACGTGTGTGTGTGTGTGTATATATGTGTGTATATATACACGTCAAAGAGCAGTGCTTAAAGAGCAGTGCTTAAAGCTATGTTTAGTTTAAACAGCTGGGCCCTAATGATGCTTTAGGCGGTCTGGATAATTTTGATGTGTTCTGCAGCCTTTTTCAATCATTTCAGCTGTTGAAACAGCACTGTCTTTGTGTCATGGGACCTCTTGATTTACAAATTTACACAGCACTGAGCAATGCTCTGATTGATAAAAGAGTAAATCAGGAGAAAGCCCCTGCTGTTTTTCTTTGGAGAGTCACAGGCAGAAATATGCTGTTCATTTTCAGTAGTATTTCCACTTTATATCTTATTATCCTGTAGTTTATGGCTTTGAAGTAAAAGGCTATAAATGTCTGTCAAATCTTAGCTCTTGGAGAGAAAGCTCACATAAGCAGTAGTATTTTATGCTCTTGAAGTAGTAAAATATTCCTCTCTATGGTTACTAAAGCGCTCTGTGGTAAGTAGTCTGTGCTGGTAACAATAGATTGGCTTTACTTTTTACAACTGTGCAGGATTTAAAGATTGCACTGACAATCAACCCGTCGTTCATTTAAAAGGCCGTGACTGGAATTACAGGAAACAGGTGTGTGTCATAAAGTTTGACTGGCAAAATGCTAGAAAGAGACAAAAGGAGGACAGACACAGGCTGTCAAAGAGCATCCAGTCAGTGTGGTGCTTCACTCTTTGTGAGAGCAGATGTGAACCCTTTTCACGCTGTGTGCGACATGTTATCACTTAAGCATGAGCAGGCTATATTTGTGTACGAGAAGACCGGATCGATTACTGCTTATTTCATGAATTATTTCTTGTGCATTAAAGAGCTCTTTCTGTAAATTCCAGGTCTCTGGATATTTTTTTAGAGTCAGAATTCCTTTTGACAGCAAAACTCACTTTTGATACAGTACTGCAAAAAAGTGCATGAGTAAAATTCAAGGCTTTTCCTTGAAAAACAAATTTAACTACATGGGGAAAAGCACAAAGATAACTCATTAGCCATTACACATTAGTTTCAGCGAATGCAACTGCATTCAAATTCTTAATTTAGAAATATAAGGAGGCCATTTAAAAGCTTTTTAACCATGAGCTTTTAGGCTATACAGTCATATGAGTGCTTATTTGCAGCTACTTCAAGTAACAGACATTCAAATGAAAGAAACTGGGGATCAGCCAAACTACAGCTGCCATCAGAGCAGCTTGAGTGAATTAATCAGTTAAAGGTAAACTAATAAGAAGGTGCCAATTTAGCTCACTTGTTCAGCAGGTGACCGTATGCGTTAGGTTATCTGGTGAGTCTCAGTGGGCTATAGCTTTAAGTGTGAATGGTGCAAAGTGGAACTTCTTTTTACCTCTCCTCATATATAATCCTTTCACTGGATGGCTGGACTCTGCACTAGATACAATGAGAAAATACTAATAAGGACTCTAAAAAGACATAGTTGTAAATTGAGGCTACTCAAATAAAAAAAAAAAATAGCACACTAAATTGGATGGTATGACCCTAAAACACTGCTGTAGAAATCACTGTAAATACCAAAGAACATGGCTTTGAGTAATTTATTTATTACATTATTTACATTATTATAAGAACAGGTTTCTTACAAGATGTAAAAAGATGAACAAACTGAACTTCTCTTGAACTGAATGTTGAAGAAAAAACAAACCCAATAAAAATGTCAAACAACCAAATATGAGCTTTGCGATGTGGGAGAAGCTGCAACGCTAAGATGCAAGCAGTTCATACATTATGCAAAACTAAGTACCAGCACAGAAGAAATCCATTCTGTTTCATAATTAAGAGGTAATCTTTCTCATGTTAGCGAGACACCTGTTTATAACAATGCTTTTCACAGTGTGATCAGTGCAGGAACACAAGATTATGACCTTAAAGTGTTTAAATTTTTGCTTTTTTTGCTGTTACCCAAAATTTAACTTAAATAAGTAATTCTATCTGGAGGGCTACTAGCCTTTTAAAATGAAATTCAGTCTTCTCACAGTTTATCAACCAACAAAAATACGCAATCCCGTTTTCTGTTAAATCCCCAAACAGAAAATGATGTGACACATTGGCAGGCACTTCTGTACTAGTTGAAGATAATATTTGTCAGCTATGAAAAAAAAACAACCTTGAAACATCCCTGCTGTTTTGTCCTTTGATGCTATGTGATCAAAGGTAAATGGAAGTCTGGATTGTCAAAGAGGAGAGGCCTTATGACTGGAGAGGGATCTCTGTCAGCCTTGTGAAGCAGTTTAAATAGTCCTGTTCCAATATTCATTGGAATCCCCATGATGATACACTCAGACACACCTGAAACAGGAACACGGGGATGTTAACAGGCCAGTCAAGCCACGAAGATCAATTTCATTATGCAGATGAAACAGCAGTTTACCACAAACTGAGTCCTTCTGTCCAAAATAGGCAGCATCAAAGAGATGATCGGCTGTCTTCTCAAAAGAAGCCAGCATGAGGACACTCTCCTTCATTTTTGCTAAACCAAACCTGGTGATTCCCAGGATCTCACCCTTTAAGGATAGAAGATGGTCACATTAGTTCCCCTACAAGGAGATGAAAGGATATTAATTCATGTAATGTATGTAGATCAGCGGTTCTTACCTTATAGGACATGAGATCTGCAAGAAGCATGACGTGACGTCGGTCAATGCTCATTCCGTGGTTCACCATGGTGTACTGAATCTCGTTTATGATTGTGGATCTAGCAGCCTCAATGCCCAAGGTCTTCTCGACCTATCAAGTGCACAGAAAAGCTTGTTTAAAAAACAAACACATTTTAAAAAGCCCTGGTGCAGACTCCCCACAGCCAATTGAAAGTGTTCTCAGTTCCTTCAGCTGGCATAATTTATGCGATTGTTTTCCTCCTCCTTTTTTTTTTTTTTTTTTTACAGTTGACATTTTAAAACGTGTCCGTTACTTCATGCACTTTGAGCCAACACGTTCATCAAAGAAATTCATTTATTTTAAACGCACAAGAGTGGATGTATTAGAAAACTTAGTGCTCTATTTGAGTGATGGAGATATCAAAAACTGCCAGCCTACAAGGACAGCTGAATACTCAGTGTAGCAGCAGCAACAACTTCCAGCTCTCTTAGAGTCCTTTTGTCTCACAGCCTGTGTGTCATGGACCAGGCTTTGTGTTGTTAGATAAAAGCATTAATGCAAAGTAGTGAGAGCTGATCTAGGCTGAAACGCTTTTAAACTAGCTTTGCTTATCTTGCATCTTTGTTAATTAATTTATTAATTAATTTTTTTAACTTGTATCATATAACAAGAAAACTTGATGAGCCTCTAACACATATTTCTACTCATTTCTAACCAAACGATAACACTTAGGGACAATATTAGATACAAATATGATGACAATTTAATTCAAAGTGAATGAAAAACTGTGCAAATGTTTTTGCCCATCAATGACAGCCAAAATGTTAATGCTTCAGTTTTGCAGTTAAAGCTTTTTTTTGTTTTTAAATCTTCAGCTTGGATTTTCAGAGTGATCCTACTCTCATCATGGGAATGAATAGCCTGGTAATTTTGGGCTTCTAATAATTTTTTTCACTTGCTATTTTTCCAGGGTAAATAAGTGTTCAAGACACATCTTTAATAACTTTAAAAACAAAAGGAATTGGGCACACAAACACCCATTTCTGAGCATTTAACCATTCCAACAACAAGAAAACCAAAGAGCGCTGTAACAGCTGACAGGCATGGTTCTGGTGGCATAATGGCTGGGCCTGTAATTTCTAAACTGTGCTTAAACGTAGGGTCTGTGCAGAAAACCAACCAATTTCAATCAACTCTACCAATTCTCCCAAGAGTGGGCAGATATTCAGCCAAAATTGTGGTCAAGATGCAATTTGCTAAATGTTATTTTACCAAAGATTATTTGGTAAAATAACTTATAGCAAATTGCAAAGGTTATATATACACAAGCCCCTATATTGTATAAGGTGGCTCTACCATTGGCTCAGATAGTAGAGCCAATGGTAATTTTTGAAATGTCCAACAGCGATGCCTTCAACACCAGTTTTTATTTGCTTCACTAATGTTAGGAAGAAAAATAAGGTAAAAAACAGAAAACTCTGAAATGTCAACAATGATAAGTCAAATCTTATGTACACCTGAAATAAGGACACAGTGAAATAATAACATGATGCATTCAACGTCATCACGTCTTTTCCTCCATTATGAGGAAAAGACGTGATGACCTTGAATTGGAAGGTTGGCAGTTCGATCCTTGGCTTTCCCAGTCTGCATGACAAATATCCTTGGGCAAGATACTAACCTCAAGTTGCCCTCTGATGTGTTCATCGGAGTGTGAATGTTCATTAGTTTGCACTTTAGAAGTTTAGAAGAGCTTGTATGAGCTGGTGTGAATGAAGCATGTTGTATAGAGCACTTTGAGTACTCCGGGAGAGTAGAAACGCGCTATATAAGAATCGGTCCATTTTACAAGCCTGTGTATATATTTGAGCCTGTATGTATACTTTTGAGCCTCCTGTGTGCATAAAAGAAAATTCACCATAAAACTTCTGCACCCCATTCTTCTTTTTTTTATATCAATAAAAATGTATGATATACAATCATTTGACACTGGGGGAAAAAAAAGATTCATACCTCATAAGTATTGTTTGAAGTGGTCCTACTTCCGTTCACGCCATGTGTCGCCATAACCGCTCTCAGGTTGTCCCCCTCCACCAGGAGTTTGTACTTACTCTTGCTGCTCTGTTCGTCAATATGAATGACAGCTCGGGCAACCTCCGGTATCCCTTGAACCACCACCTTTCAAATGAGTAAGTGCAAACAGTTAAGACAAGAAAATACACAGGACTCCATGTTATCCCTGCTTTGAGTGCACTTTAAGTATTAAACAGTTCAGAACATGTACTGAAAAGTATATTCTGTCATACATTCACAGTGACATATTAAATCTTTACCAAATAACGGAAAGCCTTCAGGTAAAAACAAACAAAGAAACAAAACAACACAATAACAACATCAAAAATGAATTTAAATGCATATATTGGTTTTATGGGTCAATTTATTTCTCAAAAACATAATGGGGGTCACAGTTAGGGTTAATAAATAATCACACTAATGATGTAGGGGCCTCAAAAACCCAAGACATGATATAAAATATGAAATACGATACACTTTATGTTAAAGGTTTAATATGGTTATCACTTTCACAGCAGCCTTCCCCACCTGCTGCTCAGACTATCTGTTTACAAGGGTAAGACAATGATAAGAAAGTCAGTTCAAAGGGAAGGAGGAAGGCAGAGAAAATAAAGTTGATTTTTGCTATTAAATAGAGGATGAACTAAAGGTTTCCACCAAGGCCAAGAACACAATAAATATACTTTAATGGAGTAACGCTGCATGACTTAGTGCTTAAACCAGAGTGAAAGAATAAAAGTAAAGCAGTGAGAATGAGCACAACAGGTCCACTGTAAAACACTCTGCTTTCACAGCAACGCAGTCTTAAATATTTTATTGAACAGAGCAATTAAACTACTGCTCAATTTACCTATGAAAGGCAAAACCCAGTATCACAAAGGAACAAATTTGCCATTCAGTGACTCAAAATCTGCACGCCTCACACACTGTGCACTCCACATTTATCACTACAGATTGTTTAGGAAGTAGCTGAAGTAAACAGTGAAGCGTTCAGCTGCTCCACATCCATACAGTATTCTCAGACATCGGCAGAAATCACAATGCAGCATTTGTGCTTTCTAAACATGAATTTTCCATAGGTAAGAAGCCCTGACCGGCCTTGACCTTGAATTCAATTTGCACACAGAAAGCATGTGTGCACAAAAGAAAACAACCATTGCACACGTGACATTCTCACCTTGGGAAGTTCTGCTTTTAGTGACTGCAGCACATAGTACATGGAGCTTTTGCTGTTCTCTCGAGGAGACACGCACACCACCGCCTCCCCGTGTACAGCGATGTCTGCCGGTTTGACTCGCAGTTTAGACATGCAGATGGAGTAACGCACCGTTTCTGCATTTACCTGAGAAGAGACGAGAAATCAAAGGCACAGCTTGTTTTCTTTTCCACGCCGCACAAAACGCACTTATCTTTAACCTGCAGGCACTCATGAGTCAGAGCACTGTGCTGTAGCTGCTACTATTAAAGAAATGCAGTGTTATCATATTTTAGTAAGTAGAGAAAACAAAGAATTCAATGTTCCAATGGTTTAAGCTACGCAGACTTATCTGTAAGTGCACATAAAGCAAAAAGTGAGAGTATAAAAACATGTTTTGATTTTCCCTTATTCTAAAGCAGTTCAACCAAAACCCCAACATGTACTGAAAATATGCAGGATGAATTACATCCTGAAATCAACACTGAAGGTATAAAAATGAACATTATTTCTTCTTCAAATATAATTGAGAAGCTAAAAATAGTAGAAATGAGGATACAATGAAGTCTAAGCAGCGCTGGACAGTCCGTTTTAACAGTATCCCCGAGTTCCCAGGCCTCATACTTACTTTTACAAGCACAACGGTATCACAGCTTACGTAAAATGACAATTAAAACTATAGATTAATATCCCAGGTGCACTAGTTCAGAACTAATTTAGAGGTGTGAAAGGAGGGGGAAGTGCCTGAGATGTTCACACAAAGTGGGAGAAAAAGTAATAAAGCTGTGGTACCTCCAGTCGCAGCAGTCTTATTCTCTCCAGTGACAGCTTCACCAAGATGAAACAGTCATCTGGAAGGAAAACCTCTTCTATGTACTCAGAAATCTGTAAAGGACAAAATGAGAACCTACCTTATTACAGCTCTGTACAGCTTGTTCTTTTCTTTTTTTAAAAACAACACCTCTACTTGAACCATTGACATCCCTTAGTAATGATTTCAAAGCTTTGATTTGTAAATAAAAGGGGGGGGGGGGGATCTGATTGGTTCAGGTTACCTCTCCTAGAAGAGTCTTCTCAATTCTCCCCTTCACCAGCCTGGCAAAGTCAGCATCATCTTCCACATCCAAATGAGCCGTGATTATAGGAGTGCTGAGTGGATTTTCAATAGATTATTCAAAACAAATTAGGGATGTATTCACTACTGTGACACAAAACACCATGGGCAAGCATAGCTCACTCTGCTAACTGCTCTAATTCTGTGTGTAAGCCATGGATTGAAGCAAGTGATCAAATATATTCTCACAATAAAAGTGGAATAGGCAGCTTTAGAGCTGCAAAATCCAGCACTGACGTCTGACAGTAAATGTCAAACAGAAGAATTGCTTCCATTCAGGAAGGCGGAGGTCTTGAAATCGTTCTTACTCCATCTTGCAGCAGTAATTTTCAGCGATGTTTCAAAGACATCAAGACAAAGCCCATGGCCAACTTTCAATTGTGAGGTATATGTGTCTTTTTGTCCTTGGCGCAAATGACAGAGGGAATATAATGAGACATCTCTATAATTGAATATCATACCTGATGTTCTTGGAGGCGTTGATGATTTCTTTGATGCGAGGCACTCCTAGAGTGATATTCATTGATGCAACACCGGCAAAGTGAAAGGTTTTTAGTGTCATTTGAGTACCCGGCTCTCCAATGCTCTGGGCACAAAGGGCCCCAACTGCTGATCCTGGCTCCATCTGAGCTCTATCGAGAAACGAAAAGAAAAAAATATATATATTACAAGACAGAGTCTCTAAGCCGAATCAGCTTTCATCAAACTGACAAGTAAAATTGGAGTTGCACTTAAACTAATGTCATTTTAACAGCTCTCAGAAAAGATGAATGATCATTTGGGAAACAAAGTCAACCACTTAAAATTAAATCTAAATCTTAACCCTAGGCTGATTCTAAAAACAGAAATCACAAAAAACATGGTTAACACAGCACGCTATTTCAAGCTCCAGCAGAGTTTAGCGCAGTGCTGTCACAGGAACAATGATGGCCAGTCACTCTGCACGGTTTCTGATGGCATAAAGCCTTCTGACTTTTTCTCTAGTACAACCATTATAGTTTGGTTTTGAGTGAATATTTCTGGCAACTCCACATCCTTACCAAACTTTCAATAAACCTTTCAGTACACTTCTAAGTGTTTGTTGCATTGCCTTTTCATTTTCTTAAAATAGATGAGCTGTTCATTCCTCCCCAGCTTCAATCAGAATTGATTACAAATTTCCTCTCAATTGTTCTCTATATTTTGGGCTGCGTATGTAGTAACAGGGACATTTTTTATGATTAAAAACCAAAGATCAACCATTTTTGGCTCTGTGGTAACATAATGGAGGGATGGACGGACAGATGGAGCCGAGAAACAAAAATAACAAGCCTCAAACTTGGATATGAGTCTTGTACCTCATGTATTTGTCTCTGCAGGTTTCAAGAAACTTCTCCAGCTGGGTAGGAGTTACACGATCCAGCTGATAAAGAACCTTTGGCTGTAAATACAAGACAGAAAGATTACCAATTAGGATTCAAATGCTGTGAGGCTGAAGTTTGTTAAGCCTTGCGTGACACCTACCTCACTAGTCCCATTGTCATTGATGCCGTACTTGTCTCTAGTCTTCTTGATCCTTTCTGAAATGCTCTTAATGAATTTCTTTATCGCCTAAAGTAGAGAGGAGAGAATAAATTCCACCTCCAAACTCAAACATATCCTCAACAACAAATGTGGCTGTCATGCAGCTGTTAGAAATCACAAACTGTTAAGGAGTGGAGAACTCAAGCGCCCAGTACAACACACTGACAAGTCTTCTTTTAAACATCAGCAACACTTTAAAATGAGCAATCAGATGTTGGAAAATCAGTACAGAACAACATCAGGCGCTGTTTTATTATACAACAGCATCAGCAGGATTATTCCACTAATGATTTCCAATTCTCACTGACACGCCATTCAAAATTCAC
Organism: Perissodus microlepis; assembly: GCF_051167445.1. Taxonomy (NCBI): domain Eukaryota; kingdom Metazoa; phylum Chordata; class Actinopteri; order Cichliformes; family Cichlidae; genus Perissodus; species Perissodus microlepis. The sequence continues at coordinate 11,915,461 of NC_140468.1, forward strand.
CGCATGCTTGATAACTGTACCTCCAGGTACTTCTCTGCGCCTGTGTCAGTTAATTCCTTCATAAAAGGGAAAAGAGTCATGTTTGTTACCATCAGAAAACCCATTAACTGCATGCAGCTGGCTTTGGGTTTGGATGACAGCATGTCTCTGTATTTGATTAAAAATTATTATTATTCATTTGTGCTTCTCTTTTTAGTTTTAATACTGTCAAAGGGTACTGAAGCCCAAGTGAGCTGAATCGATTTTTTATTGTGTGGTTAGTTTGTGGTAGCGGTGCACCATGGCCGCAGGAGGTGAAATACATTTTCTATTCGCAGAGTAAATCAGATTCTTAAATTAATGATAGGTGACTAATACATGGCCCCGAAAATAAACTGAAGTTTCATCAATAAAATGTATTATCGACAATAATCATGCATTTTAAACGGGAAAACTTTTCGAATTGTCAAACTGCTTCAATAATTTAAACACTCACTATTATAATTGTTGTTATCCACAATCATTTGTCCTAATACCAAATCCTATAACTTCTTTATGTTTCAATCCCACTAAAAATACATTGATTTTTTTTGCACAGAAGGCCGTAATAAATCAATAAAGAATAAAACAAAACTCACAAATAGGGCTGTTCGATATAACGATATATATCGGATGACGATATAAAAACGTCTATCGTTTCATTTTACGCTATCGTTTGTTTGTGGTGTCGCAAAATAAACTGTTTACGGCAATATTTTTTCATCGTTTTGATGGTCACTGTAGTGGCTATATTAATTTCTTAAAGTTCTCTCTTTCTCTTATATTTAATATAACCACACTATGGACAGACAAGCCCTGTTTTTATGCGTTGTGGTTAGCAACAACGACGGTAACAGCATCGCGTGTCCGCTTGTTTATGTTCCACATAAACCTTTCACAATAAAGCTCAAGATCCTGTTGAGACTTTTCAAAATAAATTGAATCACGTGAAAGAGCAGATTATTTACGGATGAGAAGTAAAAAAGAGCCGCTGGGTGCTGAAAAATGGACCTTAGACTCAAACGTTAGAACAGGCTTTTCCCCGCAGTACGCCGTGTAATAAATACTCACAAAGAAAACGGCGACTGTTACAACTTATGTCTAAAAATGTATAGTTTCATGCATGGGTTAAAACACTCGACTCCAGCAACATGACGCCCAGCTGGAAACACTTCATGCAAGACAAGCTGCCCGAGATTCACAGAATTTACAGAAAATGTTACGTTTTTGTGATTTATATCGTTATCAGGACGATAGATTTCTTATATCGGGATATGAGATTTTGGTCATATCGCACAGCCCTACTCACAAAGGCACTAAATGAATTATTCGGCTAGTCCACAACAAAGTAATTATGCATTCTCGCTTGGTATCATTTGGTAAAAACTACTTTTCAGCTTTTTCTGGAGAATACTTCATTTTTTAAAGACTCAGGCTGTTAAATATTAAGGCTCCCTCTCACTTCCAACAGTGAATGATTTAATAATTGATCAACATAGATTCATTTTGTCTTATAGGGTTACACCTGGCTGCAGAACGAGGAACAGAGCAGTTTAAATGATTTGGCACGCCTGACTCATTCCAACCGTCCGACTCCTCTAAGCACAGACTACAAAGGACAAAAAAAAACACCAAACAAAACAAAAATAAATAAATAAAAACATACTCTTAGCCTCTCATACCCTAAATAAAAAACACAGTTTGTTGTTGCTTATTTTGAATTTTTATCTCAGTGTATTTGATATTGTGGCCTCTAAGCGTTGTGCTATATCATATCAATCCGCCATAATACCAGCATAAATTCTTATGTTTATTCATTTAAAACTGTCATATCACAATATTAGTGCTATAGCAAGGCCATTTGCCTAGTGCACAACCTCAGGCATGTCTGCGAATAACAGTTATGTGTCAGCCTCTGACACATAACCTTTTTTTGGTACCTAAAAAGGGAGCTTCTTCAAGAAACTCCAACTAAGCATAATACTTTGTAAAATACGCAAGTAACCTGTTCTCGCTAAAGGTGGAAACAATTTTGTTCCATCACCTGACGAAAAACACAGACTACAACCTAGTGATATGTTACCCAAATGACTATAAATCGGGTGGTGCAAAAGCCAAGGATGGATGGAGGTTACTGCTGCAGTTACATGGCAGAAAAGTGGTAAGTAGTCATGATTTACAATTCCCAAGAAAAACACTACCTAGCTACTTTAGTGCTTATTTTAACATCTAATATAACCACTAAGCTTACTGTGAATCAGTTTCAATTGAAACTCTATTCAAAATAAGCTACGCTATAATAAGCATAATAAGCTATGCCATAATTTCCTAATTTAAAAAAATCTATACAACATTGTTAACCAAATACTGTGATGGGTTTACCTCCAAGAAGCTGTCTCTACAGCATAAGAAGTCAGCTCTTTTCATGATAGCGTCTGCAGTGAGGACCAGCTCGTTTTGACTCAGTGCAGGCTCATCTGGACACGTGTAGACCGCCTGGGAGGAACAGAGAAGATCAGAAGCACTCACTCACAGTTCAGCTGTAAATAGCTCATGATGGTTGATATTAATAGCAGCTGAAAATGCTTCAAAGTGAACATGAAGAAAATGTACTATATACTTTCTGCCCCAGTATAAGGGTCAGTGCTTTGAGCATATAGTATCTAAAAGACAGCCATTATTTTTGTCATATTTATTCAAGCTCCTTTAAAAATTTGTCTACAGACTGCACAGCCCTTGGGAATGAGCTGGTCAAATCAGAACACCTTTCCAGTAACAGATTCGTATTAAACTCATCAAATTATCATAATTATTTTAAACATTACTGACAAAAAGCTGTATTTGTTCTCTGCTGGTTATCCTAGTTAAAATGACCTAGTTTAAGAGATATGGAGCCTCTAATGCTGCAAGCTTGTGATTTCTATTTGGATCTTAGAATGTGATTTCAGAAAAACAACAACGCTTTTAACCTCAATGACAAGCAGCAGATTGTGTACACATGAGACATGACCTGACGGTGAATAGAGCAATTAATCGTTAATCCTACAGGTCAGTTCAAAAATTCTCTGCCCGCTAAACTGCCTTCCCACAGAGTAAACTGATTTGAGTCATTTTAAACACTTACAAGGTCAGAAATGATGGAAAATATGTTAGTAAGAAATTAGTTGGCTGCAATTTCAACTATTCAGCTGTTTGTTTTTTGCCTCTCCAGCTCAAAAGCAGACTGTTTACAGTAGCAGGAAAAGAAAACAGCAACATTTTAATATTTAAATAGTTTCAGCACTGCTGAACAAAACCAGTACTCCAAACCATAAAATGTGCCTTTTTTAATTAAACTATGTTTGCTTTTTGAGACACTGCTTTTTTGTGTGTATATTTGACAAAGTACACATTAAAGATGGACGTAGCCAATGTACATCCACTGCTTTGTGGAATCATTTTAAAGTCTCAGAGTTTACACTATGGCCGACATTACGTTGGGTTCTTGTACCCTGGAGTTACCATGTTTAGTGGGTGGAGTCTCAGCTAATCCGCTGAATTCAAGTGGTCAGTTGAGCCTTTAGTTTGTGTAACACCCAATTGCCCACAAGGTGGTAACAAATTACCTGCACAGTCAAGGTTTGGAGAGCAGAGATCAGACTAGTGCCATTTGACCACAGCCCATCTGTTACCTTTACATAGTTTGCGCTTTATCTCAGTGCAAGACGTTTTTTCATTACTTGAAGGACTTTGATGAACATTTTCTGGGTTTGCATTTCACTTTTGTCTGTAGAGTAGCCTATAACATCAAAGTACCTGGCTTTTTAAACAGATAACTCGTAATTAGTAAGATGTTTTTCTGTGGTAACCTGTGGGTGCATTACTGCCACCTTCTGGAATTAGTAACACATCATACCAGTCACCAGGTCCAAGAAGGAGTAGCAGAAACCATTAGATTTTTCAGAAACTTCATGTCTGCTTTAATATTAAAATATCATGGTCATTGCTACAATAAAGCAATGATATTAACACTGACAGCTGTAGGAAGGAACAAGCAACTGTTTTTAAAAGTTTAAACGGTTGAAGAGTCAAAGTAATCTTTATCAAGTTGAATACAATGAATAGAAAAGGCTGATTCTAAATGGATCATGTCCTTTACGCAACCCTAGAAAATGTACTTTTAAGCTAAAATAATGACTGTGGGGGGGCTGAAAGTTGTCAAATGTACTATGTCTACATTATTGACTACAATAAAACAATAAGGTCCCAAAAAGTTGATTCTGTTCATCTGGACGTAGCGTTTTTGGTAGGAGAAACATTTCGTTACTCATCTAAAGAACATGGGATGAAATGTAAAGATGAACAGAATCAACTTTTTGGGATTTCCTTAACTGGGCATGAGCATGCGTCAAGGCAAAACAATTACATAAATCATATCACTGCTTATATAAATGCATGAAATCATCAACACATATCAGATTGAGATTCTAAAGGCTGGGACGTGCTTACGCCTTTTTTACCCCATTAATTCCTGCACTGAATTTTTTAACTTTACCATCAGCTAGGAAGATAAATGAGAAGGACTCATGTTTATCCAGAGTAAGTGGCTTCTCACGGCTTTTTCATCTTAAAATTACTCCTTGAAATAAACCAACTGAAATAAGGAGATCTTTTAAAAGGCAAACTATAACTATAAACAATTTATGAAAGTTCAACTACATGAAAATGGCCGACAAATATTAAATTAAAATGTGACTGCAACAGAAACAAAGAGTAAGGGTTATTTTAAGGCTGAAGAAATTAACTTCTACTCTGGTTCGCACATATTTTAGTGCATTTGGTGTGTTTCATACTAAAAATGAGTACGACTAGAAACACTGCTTGTCAAGCTGTCGATTTCTGATTAACTCACCCGAATGTTGTCCAGGACTCTTTTAAACTCCAGTGGCTCATCCTTCCCCTCCATTGCAGCGGGGTCCAGGCCATCACCACCATAAATGAACTGGATGATGTCTCCTGTTGAACTGCGTACTGTGAGGTCATACTGTGAGCACAAATCCTCCAGAGACTTCACCAGACGCCTCTATTAAAATACAGAGAAACAACACAAAATAATAATGACACTGACACATGCGATGGAACTGCAAATTGCATCAACACTGCACTATGAGTGTGTAACCACAGTCCGCGTAAATGAATAAGAAACCCTAATTAGCTATGATGAAAGTGCTCCAGATATGATTATATAATAATATTACATACTATGAAATCTTAATATTTAATGTGCAAAGTTAGACTGATTTAAAAAATAAATTAAATTATGGGAATGAGGCTTTTTTAAAATGACGTACTGTAAGGAGAATGTGGGATGACATTTTTCCTTTTTTCACAATTTTATATGATCTCATGGATTAATAAATAAAACACTGAAACAGGCAATATTACTTTGTGCAATAGAAAATTTGCTGGGAAAAAAAAAAATCAATAAAAACTTAAAATATAACACACAAAAAAATGCTAGCATCCTGGGGACAAAGTAAAGACCTGCAGCGATTCAGTGTCAGCAGTAGTCGTCAGAAGTGAACTGTGTGAAAAGGCTCAAAAGAAATGGGTCCAAAAAGCCTTACCTGCATGTACCCAGTCTCTGCAGTTTTCACCGCAGTGTCCACCAGACCCTCTCGGCCAGCCATGGTGTGGAAGAAGAACTCTGTGGGCGTCAAACCAGAATAGAAGCTGTCGGCCACAAACCCTTTAGCAGCAGGCAGCTGTAGAGAAATCATCAGTGAGCTATTAACAGAGCTTTGAGTACTCTAAGACAGCGGTCCCCAACCCCCGGGCCTCGGACCGGTACCGGTCCGTGAGTCGCTTGGTACCGGGCCGCGAGAGTTGAGGCTCAGGTGTGAAATGTATGGTTTTCAGGGTTTTTATCGGTTTTCAGCGTTATTTTGTTATCGTTTTGATCGTTAACTCGGTTTTCCTGGGTCTTTTCACGTGTGTTATGAAAAAAATCTTCTTTTTTCGGTACCGGTACTAGTTTTATTTTGTTGTATTTATCCACGACACTTTAAAGGCCGGTCCGTGAAAATATTGTCGGGCATAAACCGGTCCGTGGCGCAAAAAAGGTTGGAGACCGCTGCTCTAAGAAACTGTTATCCAGTTGCACTGTTATTTTCTCAGAAAAAAAAGAAGCAAAGAGACTAAACATAATGAGACTAGAATTGATGAAAGCTTTTGGAGTATTGGATGCAGGGGTAGCACAATGAAATAATACTACGAAATAATCAAAGTGTGTCAGAGCCTTGGATGCAACACATCAGGTCTACAGTCAAACACCAAAGTTTGTAGCGTATAATCTCCAGTTACAAGAACAAGCCTCAACAATTAACTGATTAATAAATCACAAAAAACAGATCCAGAACTACAACATGAGTGGCACTTAAGGAATACATAGTAACACAATTACAACAAATAAATAAGGTCTTACTTTTGAGTGTTTTTCAAAGTGAGGCAGGGAGCGATTCTCAAACCCATTAGGTACCCGAGAGCCGCTTATGGCCTGCTGGCCCACACAGGCAATCATCTGAGATATATTAATGAAGGATCCTGCGTTACACAGCGGGGACAGATGAAAAAGTGAGACACACTAAACAATTTAGCACTTAACAGGTTGGCAAGCCCTGAAAAATCTATCAACTAGAAACACTGTAGTTTAACGGTCTCTTTATTAACAGCTTATCAAGCCTACTGAGTTTTGTCATGCAAACAAGAAATATAGCAATCTTACATCCAGCATATTAACAGAGAATCTGTTAATGCAATTAAAATAATCGCACCTGTTCACATGGTGACGCAGGGCCTATTTCATGAACATAAAATGTTAAATGTAACTGATGCTACTAAAGTTAGTTCAAACATTAAAGATCAGGGCTGTAACAGTGCTGTGACAGGGCTGTAACACACTTTATTTGAAGACAGTGTGTCATTATTTCCATGGCTGTGTCTGCAATACCCAATATATTGGACTTTGTTTGAAATCGTATAGTAAGAAAAGAAAAACCAAAACACTCAACTAGAGCCAGCGGTGGACAAAAGTGTCCTTGAGCCTCGTATTTATGCTCAATGCGAGCTTCACTTTGTGATTTTTTGTAGCTGATTTGTGAAGAGAGAACAGTCGCAGGTTCTGGCTGTGCAGTGAGGCCAATTAAAACTGTAATTTAAAATGCAGTGTCTGTTAGCATATCACACGTTTAATAAAACTCCTGTGTCTGCCCACCTTTCAACGCCATCCTCGCTAGAATGTTGTAGCTGACGGACAACACTGCCAGCATATTCCTGGATTTTATGGTGTATAAGTATGTTAACATAAATTGTCTTCTGACAGTAACAATCAGGCTCAGAGTGCATATGAATGGAGGAAATTTTACTTCTTTATTGCCTTTGAGTTAAGATTATGTTTTCTTGTTCTGGCAGCAATGATTATGAATTTTCAATCATAATATACACATAACTGTATAACTTCTATAATAGCTTTTTGTCCTTTGAGTCCTTGAGTGTCGTTGTAAGTCTGTTAGTGCTAATAAGCTTGACAAAAATGTGACTTGTAGTATTATCTGATTATGGAACCAGGCTCTTTTGGTTCCTGTCTTACAGTTTTTCTTTTTTTTCCTCTGTCAAGTCCTTCACTATTTACCATTACAGAGAGCTAAAAAAAAACATCCATCCATGTAAATATTGTACTGACAACAAGAAGAAGACACTTTGTGTCTCAGGGCTCTTCAAAACATTTTTTCCAGCTGCACGTAGACACAGCAACACCTTCATCGACCATTTATATGAAGATTTTACAATTTGTTTTGTTTGCTTTCCAGTTAGCTTACCTTTGGACCCGCAGAGAGCCATAATTAGAGGGCTGTTGCTCTTGTCCAGCTCCCTTAGACAGGCACTACCAGCTCGGTCTCTGATGACAGACAGCTCTTTCAAGATGAGAGCCTTTTAACAAACACACACAAAATGATCTTGAAAGATGGCACACCAACATCTATAATTTTTTGTTCTTCTCTTATACACAAAATAAAAATTTAATATCACACTTCCTTTTCTTCAATACCTTCAATGAAATCTTGTGAAACTTTCTGAGCCTATAAATATGAACAGAACAAATCACAGCATTCAACATTACTTTTTAATCTTCCACAGACAAACTGGATGATTTTGTGCTGTACTCTCCAAAAACTACCCCAGCCCAAACACATTGCTCTTTCTCAGTCTATGAAAACCCAGATGATTGGACTGATCATCGTTGGAAATGGCCCCTCTGCAATATGATGACTATCTGTCAGTGAAGATCTTATTTAAGGTCAGTTGTTGCCAATGTGCAGCCTACCGTCAAGTCGATTTCAGAGCTTGAACAATTTTGGAAGTATTTGTGCCTTTTATCGAACAAAAGGTGCAGACAAACAGGAAATATTGGAAAGACAAGAGATATAGAAATTAGATCTTAAAAAGTCAATTTGTTGAGAAACTGAAGAAAAGTTTTGGGTTTTACTGGCAGTGCTTATAATTCATAACATGGGAGAAAATAATGAAATCACCACATCTGGATGATGTTCATTCAGCTTTCTTCTCAGGTTTTTAGCAAATAAATAACAGATATGACAAAAAAGATATTGGTTTAATAACCTCAAACAACTTATAATTTAGATATATCAGTTAATGGTGTGTTCATTTTCACATCAAGCAGAGGAAGAAAAAAACTAATAGGGATTCATAAAAAAACAAAAGACATCAGATCAGGTACTTTGTTGCTCCTCCCTGGGCTTTTATAATGACCTTAACCGTTTGAGTTAAGGCCTTAATCAAACTGATTCCAACTTTCTCGAACACAAGTGGTCAGTTCAAGCTTTGCAGGATGGAGCCTTGTCATGGACTCGTTTTTTTTTTTTTGGTAGTTTCCACATCAGCTGGATTGAGAGCCAGACTGCTTGTTCGCCATGTCACTCTGTTAATTTGCCAGTGCGGAAGAAAAACTTTAATACTCTTTGCTCCTTGGCAACATGAATTGCACTGAAAATAGCATCTTTGTCACCAAACCTACTTTCTATCTGTTATCCATCAGTGGAATGAGAGAAGACTAATATTTCTGTGTGCATCTGGGCCTTTACTACTGAGGTAATGATTGCCATCCTCTTTGGTCTATTACCTGTAATGTAAACCCATAACATAAATGAATTGAACAATTTGCTTCTTTCCTTTGCACACCCACAGACCACTTTGTTAGTTACATCTGTCCATCTTCTCATTAATGTAAATGTCTAATTAGCCAATCGTATGGCAGGAACGTGATGCATTTAGGCATGTAGAAATGGTCAAGATGATCTGCTGAAGCTGCATCAGAATGGAGAAGAAAAGCAATTTAAAACATCCAGTGAGCTCCAGTTCTCTAGCTGAAAATGACTCTTTGATGTCAGGACAGAGGATGGCCAGGCTGCTTCAAGCTAATAGGAAGGCAAAATAAACTTTACATTACAACCAATGAAGGCAGAACAGCATCTCTGAATGCACAAACCTTGAACCAGATTGACTATAGCTGCAGGGGACAACACCAGGTGCCACTCATGTCAGCTAAGAACATGAAACTGAGCCTACAGTTCACACAAATACTGACCAAACCACAGCTGTAACACTTGATTAATTCTTCTGTTCTTCTACAACAGGTCTACTTCCAACAGCACATGCTTGCTTTTGGAAGATGGAGTTAAAGACTTATTATTATGCTAACAGAAGTCTTCATTCTCAGACTGCAGGCTTACTGGTGGCTCCTAGAGTTTCTAAAAGCAGAGTGGCAGGCAGACCCTTCAGCCATCAGGCCCTTCTGCTGTGGATAAATCTCTAGGTTCAGGAGACACACACCCTCTCTACTTTTAAGATTAGGACTCAAAACTTTCCTTTTTTGATAAAGCTTATACTTAAAGCTGGATCAGGTGAACCTGAACCATCCGTCGATTACACTGCTATCAGCCCATACTGCTGCTGCCGAGCATTTCTTCTTCACTGAACTCTTCACTCCCCAGGTGTTTACACACCACTGCAGCATGTGACAAAATGTTTGTTTTGTCCCATCTCCCTTAGCTCTTATGTTTCTTTACCTCCTAACTCTTTACCTTGCCATATAAAGTGCCTTGAGCCAGCTGTTGTTGTAATGTAATGTTGTAACAGTTATAGGCCAATATCCAAATTGCCTTTTATATCGAAAATTTTAGAAAAAGTAGTACTAGAACAACTTAACTATTTCCTGGAAAAAAATGCTGTTATGGACACTTTCCAGTCTGGTTTTCGTAAATTGCATTCCACTGAAACGGCCTTACTTAGAGTATCTAGTGATATCTTGATGGCAGCAGACTCTGGAGAATATACAGTGCTGGTCCTGTTGGATCTCAGCTCTGCTTTTGACACTGTAGATCACAGTATCATGATAAACAGACTCGAGAACTTGTTTGGGATTACTGGTGTTGTTTTAAAATGGTTTATATCATATCTGTCTGAGAGATCTTTTACTGTTTGCATGAATCATGTCACATCAGAATCAACAGTTTTGCCGTGTGGGGTACCTCAGGGATCTGTCCTGGGTCCAATTCTCTTTTTACTTTATGTATTTCCCCTAGGCCAAATTATTAAGCGCTATAAATATATCTCCTATCATTTCTATGCTGACGACATCCAACTATACTGTTCCTTCAAAATGTCTGAGTTTTATAAATTGTCTAATTTAAGTAATTGCCTGACAGAAATCAACAAATGGTTATATGACAATTTTCTCCAACTAAACTCTGATAAAACAGAAACTCTAATTATTGCTCCAGACCACATGGTCCCAGAAATTAGACAGCATATCAGCTTCTTAGACCCTTATGTAAAATCAAGCCTTAGAAATCTCGGTGTCATATTTGACAGCTCGATGTCGCTCGAGCAGCATTCTAAGCAGCTGGTCCGAAACTGTTTTTATCATTTACGGAATATTTCTAAACTCAGACTAATGGTATCAAAGCTTGAACTTGAGATGATTATTCATGCTTTTATTTCTTCTCGTTTAGACTATTGTAATGGCCTTTTTACTTGTTTTAACAAATCAGCCTTAAATCGTCTTCAGACTGTGCAGAATGCTGCAGCACGTCTCTTAACAGGCACCAAGAGAAGATCGCATATCACTCCAGTCTTGGCCTCCCTTCACTGGTTGCCTGTAAATTTTAGGTTTCATTTTAAAATTTTAGTTCTAACCTTTAGGGCCCTACATGGTCAGGCTCCTCAATATTTATCTGACCTGCTGAAACCACATACATCTTCTCGGGCTTTAAGGTCATTAGATCAGAGACTGCTGGTGGTACCGCGCACTCGTTTTAAAACTCGTGGTGATCGGGCCTTTCAGACTGTGGCACCACGGTTGTGGAATTCTCTCCCACTGTCTCTTCGCTGCACGGACTCCATTGATTCTTTTAAGAAACAGCTGAAGACATTTTTATTTAGAAAAGCATTTGATTAATTTCTTCTTATGCTGTTTTTATAGTTTTATTGTTTTACATTGTTTTATTTACTGTTATATTGTTTTTATATTCCCATTTCCCGTGTTGTAAAGCACTTTGTGATTTTTATCTGTGAAAAGCACTATATAAATAAATTTTACTTACTTACGTACTTAATTCGACACTATATAAATAAACCTGGATTGAATAGAACTGAATGACTCACGACTGGTGTGGTGTTCAAGAAGTAGTGGGAAGGTATCAATTAAATGAAAAAGCTTTCATCTCGTGCGGTGATGAAATGTTTCAGCAATGATGCAGATTGCCCATGCCTACCTCCAGGGTTTCTTCTGCTGTGCAGCCTGGCTGCTGCTGCAACTTGCCCGTGTCCAAAGCTTCGATGTATTCGTCACACTTCTTGTAGCCATCATCCAACAGGTCCTGCTTAGCCTTCAGCAGACCCTGGCCTGGTGTAACATCCCCGATTCCAATAGAGAAACCCCTGTTTGCTGAAAGTTGAGGTTAAAAAAATAATTCTGCATTACTTCAGGCTAACCCTTCTGTGTAATCGTTTATTGTTCTTAAAGGGTTTTGAATTTTCTAATATAAACCAAGACACTAGAAGATATCTTGGCATATATCAGACCCAAGAAATAAGTAGTAAATTCCTTGTAGACCACCTACAGAGATACACAGGAGCAAGTCTTGCCAAGCGAGACATGGCGTTGGCAGCCTCCAGCTGTCCCCAGTCCCTCAGCAGGATGTAGAAAATGTTATTCTTCGAGCCAGATCCCAAGGTGCCCTTATCCATGCTACCACACATCAGCTCACTGTTGTGAATCACCACAACTGGGGATATGACACAAGAATAGGACAAACAGCGATGCTATTAAATCCACAATAGAAACACCAGGTGAATAAAACATTGCACCCTGTTCGCCTCGAGACACCTGACACCTATCTGACAGGACATTCTCAAACCTCAAAGGAATTTCAGGAACGTGCTTACTGCTTCTTGTTTTTGCTACATTTTCTGGAATCACACTAAAATTTGATGAACTCTCCTAGCGACGGGCAATTACTCAATTTTATTTTTTGCTCATATGTTACTGCTCATACAGGCTTCATTAAATGTTTCTAGGTAGTTGCTGACAAACAAATGTAATGCATTAAATGTATTTAATTTCAATCACAATCAAACTTTAAAGCCTCCTCCTGAAACTTCATCGCTATAAAGACGTGTTTGTAATGTGAGATGTAGTCAAACAAAAGCTTTACAGTTGGTTTCATTAGGTGGACGTCTTTACTTAAGAAACTCACACGAATCATTGTGACAAAGGTCCTCTCCCTTGCCGCAGTACTGTTTGCCCTTGGTGCGTAGGTTGGCATTGACTGGACATTCCTTACTTGGCTTCAGGATTAGGCTGAAGATTTGCTTTCCTGTCCACAAAGCCATGGGCTGACAGACACAGAATAGATTATTAGTGCTGGGTCACAAATATGGACTTATGTAACCAGCTCAGCAGTGTGGAATACCTTTATTATGGCCGGGCGAGGGAGAGAGATCCTAACTCTTTCATCTTTACCCACAAGGATTGACGCTACTATTTGGCAGGCTTTTGATCTGTCAAAGAAGGTGTCCTTCAGCGTCAAGAGGTAAGCACCTAGGCAGTACAAACACTTTGTTAATTCACGGGAAATTAAAAAACAGGTGCCTTTCAAATATTGCAAAACACCCATCTGGTAGAGAATGGATTTTTTTTAATACCTCCCGATTTTTTAACTACTTTCTTAATATTTCCATACATTATACATCTATGTATGATGCTTTTGAGAACCGGGACACTTGTATCATACAAAAACATCTACAGTTGGCTACCACACATCACTGCACTGACCTGTCAGGAAGTCCTGAATAGCAGCAATCAGGGGTTCGCCATTTCTTGGAGTGACAAGATTAGCTTTGGTCTGAAAGAAAAGATAATGAGCTGTCTAACTGCAGTTTCCTGTAGACAGCTTTTCATGTGTTCAAAAACACATCTGTCTGTGTGCAGTTTGTTTAAACACCATGTAGTATAATGACACATACCCCCATGAGGATAAGAGCCTCAGCTTTAGCTTCTTCAGTTTGAGGTAGATGGAGATTCATTTCGTCCCCGTCAAAGTCAGCGTTGTATGGCGTGCACACACACTCGTTAAACCGAAATGTCCTGTGAGGTTTGACCCTGGCCTGTGTGTGAGTTTGAAAAGTGCCAAAAATGATGTCATTCAAAAGGATCCAACTAAAATATTTCTCATTAGTCAAGATTTTTTTTAAAGTAGGGAGAAAGCTAAAATGCAAACCATGTTCAGGAACCATGTTTTCAGTGTGTAACAGGTAATTATTAAATTAAAAAAAGTGCAAATAGATTATTTTGACTGCACCTGTATTCTACTTTAAACATTTCTAGATGTGTGTGCATTGACTTGACTTAGCACTGGGTTTAAAAGAAACTTTGCAAGTAAAAAGTAAGAAATAACGTCAAGTAAACTATACGCAAAACTACGATCTTTGTAGATAAAACACGAGGAGTCCTAAAACCTAGTTAAGATGTTTTGTGTGTGTTTGCACACCAGCAAAAGAATCGTATGAAACATTTTCAATCTTGTTTTCTTTATCATTTTCATTAGAAAAACAATACGTTAATAATTCTCTGTGTGGCTGTGAAAATTATGGTCACAACACCAGTTTAACAAGTATTTAGGGCAAAAAAAAAAACCATCTTACAATGTGAGCCATGATGCTGAGTTTGTGCAGAGAAGGCTGTCGATTGAAGAGGACGATGTCTCCATCTATTAGGTGCCTTTCCACCAAATCACCAATCCTCAGTTCCTGGGCAATCTTTTCACGGTTTCCATATTTTAAAAACCTGACAAACAAAATGATTTACTGTTGGTTTCCAAAAAAACAGTAGATACGCACTTCTTTTTCACCAAGAATTATTTTATCAACTAAAAAAGATTAATTAATTTAAAAAAACAAAACAAAAAAGGGAAATAAAAGGAAATTCAACAACAATTCACAAGAAAACGTCTCAGCTGCAGTCATTAAATGAACGTTTTCTACTCAGATTACATTTATGCCTCAGTTCTTCAAAGGATATGATAACAAAGTTTGGAAGATACAGATCTTGAATTCTGACAAGCAGCTTGTCAGCTGAAACTTTACATTCAGGATCTGCTCTTTCTAGTTAAACAGTCCACAGGCAGCGATACTGAAACACTTTGCTCCTTTTTCAGACATTCTCACATCATATCAAGTTTTAATCACATGGTCATAAATTAGATTATTACTGTTTTTCCATTTTGTCAGTGTATAAACACTTGGGAAGTGGTACTTTTAAACCATTTAAATTCCACGTGTGCCCACTAAAGATTATCATCACATAAAATAAATAGAATAATGAACTTGAGCTGTATAGACTAATAAAAAGAAAGGATATTTTAAATATTAAAGCAGAGAGAATACAACAGAGTATGGTGTAAAATAAATACAAAGTCCTAAGCCTCACCTTTTTATCTGAGTGTGTCTGTTCTGTATGAAGTTGGCTCCAGGGTGAACATCAGGACCATTACGGACCAGTTTCCTCATTAGCTCCAGATTGGCTTTGTTTACCTTGAGATAAGTCAAATTCAGATACAGTATTACACACGCAAGGATTAAAATCAAAAATGGGTATTTAGTGTTATTTCTGCTAATCATGGGGGAAGATTTACCCTCTCTGGGTATGTCAGGATTTTGGCCACATGCACAGGGACAGCCACCTCATCGATCCTCAGGTTTGGGTCTGGAGAAATGACAGTTCTGCCAGAGAAGTCCACTCTTTTGCCAGAGAGGTTTCCTCTGAATCGACCTGAGTCGCCATTAGAGTAGACAAAATCAGTCATTTAGATACTTAAACTCTTCATTTGTCAATGTGATGTACAAGCAACATAAAAGCAAACATCTGCCAAGTGCCAAAAAAAGTAAAAATTAAATTAAATGTTGCTAAATTAGCCAAAATTTTATTAAACACTATACCTTGCTTTCCCTTGAGCCTCTGAACAAAGCCCCTAGTCCACTTTTTAGGTGCCATATTGAGGGGGATACCAGAAAGTTCACTATTAATGTAAAGGGCACACTGCAGCTGGAGGAAGTCCCAGTCCTCCATGATCATCTGGGTTTTTGCTCCTGTCATACGATGCTGCAAGAGAAGAGTTTGTTAAGTGGGACATCTCCAATTAAACAATACATTTGATAACTCTATTACAGACAGACTGTTTTTTAAAGGATTGATGATTTGAAGATGAATCTTAATTGCCCCTGCTGTTAACCTGAAACAGGTGAAAGATACCTTTTTAATAACATCGTTAAGGAAGATTATCTCTGTTAGCTTCATAGTGAGGTCGTCTTCATTGGTGCCAGACTTGAGGTCGCTGACAACAGACGGTCGGATGCAAAGAGGCGGCACAAGGAGACGGGTGATGATAAGGTCTGCGGGTTTCCCTGCTTCGGGGTTCATCAGCAGCAGAGGGATGTCCTCTTCAGAAATCCTCCTGAACAGGTTCAGCACCACCAGAGGATTCAGGTTTTCCTGAAAAGGGAATTAGAAATGAGTTCAAAGAATACATCGATTTTTCTAAAAAATAAATAAATACATAGAAAGAAATTTTAAAAATCCCTTACATCTAAAATAATTGCTTTTAATATTTTTCTAAATTGTCCATAAACCATACAGTGACTGTAAGCCACAGCCATGTCGATATATTAGGTCTACTTTTTGGTCCTTTTTAAAAATAAGACCCATGTGTTGCCATATGACGAAATTAGTAGTAAAAAAACTTCACCTGTGCTCTGGTCAGCAGTGGTTCAACCAGTTTGTTGTGTTCAATGGCAATATCAAAGGACTGCAAGAAATCTGACACAAAAGCATCCACCACTTTCTTGGTCGTCTTATACTTCTCATGGATGATCTTAAGTAGGCCACACTTTTTGACTGGTCCTAAAGAGTAAACACACACACACATTGATTTAGCAATCAAGTCAGGGTGGCTTTTAAAAAGAACCAGTTATGAAATGGAAAGGTCTCTTCTCACCATTGAAAGCAGAACAATTTAGACAGACTGTCCTTTTGCGGCATTTATCAGAGATTTTCTTCTTCAGCCCACGTTTCTGGAGATAGGCCAGGTTAGGCCGTTTCAAATAATCCATGAACTGCAGCTTCTCTTCTTTCGTCAGCATTATCCTTGAACATGTCTTACAAATCATCTGGATACACAACCCATCAGAAAGAGGGAACTGAATATTGCATATCATTTCACCTTTAACATTTGGCAATACAACAAATGATAACTCAAGAAATAAAGAATCTCTTTATTTCTCGCCTATTTATGGCACTCTAGTGACACCTAAAGGAGAAATCCTATTTTAAAATGTGCCTTGCCATTCCTTAAACATGTACTCTTGGAAAAATGAAAGGTTTGTAAGATATTTTAGTCACTACAACAAGAAAACACTGGATTTACCTGTAAGATTCCTATCGTGGCTTTGAAATAACCAACATGAAAACAGGGCAGCTCAAGATCCAGGTAGCCATAATGTCCTAAACAATCTGCCAGATTCTTCCCACATGTCAGGCACGGTCTGTCTTTCTCACTGGTGCCCTGCAGGAAGCACGAGATCGGAGAAATAAGGCTGAAATATGAGGATTAACTCAATGGGTAATTCAAGACTGTTTTTGATGCACCAATGCAAATCTACCAAACACCCATATAAGAGCTCAGTGGTATAAAAATCAAGCATGTGGACTTCCCCACTGTGACAACCCCCTGTGAATAAAGGAGCAGCCAAAAGGAGCTTTAGTGTGCAAATGTTAAAATATTTGAAGTTAAATGTTTAAAGATGTCATAATAAAGAGTGAAAGCTCTTAAAACAATACCATTATGTTCTTATTTATTCATAAAGTAACTTTCCTTTATTTAATTTTAGAAAAGTAGAGACAAACTATATAAATACAAGTGTATACACACGTGTACACAAAGAAAATGTCTCTCTCATATGCATGCCTTTATACCACAACTTCCATTAAGCCTTGAGCCTAAATCTCAAAATGTATATTTAAAAAAGTATATCTTATAACTATATCTTATAACGTTTATGGAAATGGAAACTGTAAATTAACTTTCACATAAAAGGCCTTTTAGCAATCACTTCCAAAAAAATTTGACATATTTTATGGCCATGCCCTGTATTTCTGTATTTATGCATTTCTCAGGTGTTTTCTTGAGTCACTGCTAACAGAAGTAAAAAGTCTTCCATGTCATACCATACGGTGGTCCAACACTCCATAGGCCAGTGGAGTGTGTTTGGTGTCCTGGCTGTAGAGATTTTTACTGACCACCTGGATGTGGGCCTGCTGCCGCATCTGCTCAGCAGATTTCATGCCAAAGCAGATGTGGCTTCTGTAAACAATGACATAAAATAAAGCAAAAACAAATTAAAGAGTTTAATACCTCCAGTTGGTAACAAGAGGAAACATAAGCAGGACTGCTTGAGCTCTGGTCCAGCTTTGGTCAGAAGTTTATAACCAATGTCATAGTCATAGTAATCTTGAACTTTAAATGATTTATTCTGTTCTTTTTCCAGGTCATAATGATTATACAGGACGCATCTTTAATGGATTTACTGGATTTAAAGGCTTTATTACTCCATCCATTTTGCACATTGTCAAAAAGTGGATGAAACTAGTAGCAAAAAGTTCTAGAACATGATGCTGCCATTATTATGCTTGACAGCTGGTACCATGTTCGTAGGTTTGAAAGCCTCATCTGTCCTTATCCAAACACACCTCTTGTCATTCTAATCAAACTTTTCTCCTTAAAGTATTTGGCTCGTTCGTGTCCTGATCACAGCTGTATTGTTGTTGGAACCACTTTTTCTAGCATATCACAGGCAAAGCTTACAAGAAAACCTATAGAAATCCCATCATGAACTTACTGAACTATTGGGTGACGCATGCTTACAGGGTGACACTAGCGTTTACGTGACACTTAGTTGCCAATATGCAGATTCAATGAAGCATATTTACTCATTCATCACACTTTTTAAATGCGTCCATAGAGGCTTTCAACTCTATTCCACAATTACGTTATGTAAGTACGACTAAATTATCCGGCAATTCAGAACTATTCTTATATTAACTACCTAAACAACTTGTGTGGATAACCGGCGAGCTAACCAGGCTAACAGGAGTCCTCTCTCGGTCATACTCACATTTTTTTGGCCACATCTGTCTCTCTGAACTGCTCCTTCACCATTTTGGCTGCTTCTACTACATTAATAATATTACACGAAAGTAAATTGTTATGTTGTCCTCATTGCAGGATGCTAAGCTACAGAAATAGCCAGCATAGTGTCATGTTGTGAATATGCTAGCAGTCAGCAGCATGCAATGTGTTGATAGCATGCATGGGAGCCACCGTGCAGTGCTGCCTTCAGGGTCTATTTGAAATTTAACAACACGTACTCTGATTGTTTTAGCCCTTACAGATTTAAAAAACAAAACTATAGGAAACTTACAAAAAGATGCTTTCACCGAATATTACTGGATATATTTAATTGTTTAAATATATAGACATAAAAATCCACTTTTTTCTTTCTAAGCTTCTTAGAATATAGACATAAAAATACGCATAGTATCTCCTTAAAGAAATGTGGCGATCATATGCTGAGTTACTTTTAATTAACAAAGGCTCATTTTATAATATTCATATTGTGGGTTTTTGTTATTAAAATTTACACTCGATTGTCTCCTCAGCCTAGTCCCACAAAGCTTGTTTTTAATTGCCTATTTATTAAAAAAAAAAATAATAATAATAATAATAATATTCTGAGTATATAAAAGCCATTGAAGGCATCGTAAGCATACACCCAACAACAGGCGGAAAGAGAAGTCACGGAAGTACGGATACAGCTAGTATGACCTGTATGCTGACACCTAGCGGCTAACAGGAGTACTACTTCCAGGGGGATTTGTGGTGAATTTAGCTCATCTTCAAAAATGTAATTAAATTAAATTAAAAAACACTATTTCTGGAAAAAAAAAACTCTCCTTAATTTAGAACTATGACTTTTTGAATGGTTGCTTATATGATGAAAGGGAATTAAAATAAATGAAGAGAAGTATATTAATGTACTCTTAAATGTTTTTAAATATAACAACATAGGGATTCTCGTGTAAATCCATCAATCCAACACGCAGACACACACACACACATATATTTTTATATATATGGATGGATTTGCATGACAATTTTTCTCACATATTTCCTCAGTGAAAATGCATCGATCTATGCTCTTATATCACATAATGTATGTTTAACAATTCAGCCTCTAGATGGCACCAAATGCTTTTCCAGCCGCTGGAAACAGTGTGAGGGAGGCAGCTCGGGCTAAACAAACCTGCTGTTGTACCTGTGTGCTTTGATGCGTTGGCATTGAGGCACTGATGGCGACTGATGACTTCCTGATGAAAATTTCCTCCCACAACATGCTTGTGTTGATTAATTGTTCTGTCAGCTTATAACCACTGACAGCGAAAATTGCCCAACTGAATCTGATTTGCAATTTTCTAATTCTGCTGACATCTGAATCTAAGAAGGCCTCTAATTGAACCTCTAACACAGTGTTTAACAAGGTCTGCCCTTTTTCAATCTGCCTTTCGTGACAACAGCTTCCTGAAAAGGTTGGTCTCTAAAAGGATAGTCCAATACTTAAAACATATACATATACATACACAGCATGAGAAATGATCCAGATAAACACTTGAGGGACTTCTGCTAACAACGCCTTCAGCTTAAGGGGTAACACAGTAATCGCTCTTTAAAGTGCCCCTTGAGCATCTATGTGTACAAAACTGTGTATGAAATAAAGTACGGTTGGTTAATCGTCCAATCATAAGCAGAAGCACAACCTCACAAACGCAGCACTCCCCATGGAGGAGTTGAATATCTCAGACTACTCAGATCTGAGGTCTGCTCAGGGAAACCATCTCTCAGGAGGGAGGATCCAGGGATTTGTTTACTGTCACTGTGCTAAATTGTGATAGATTTAGTTTCAGAGAAAGGCTTTTAGATGAATTATGCAACTTTTTCCCTTGTATATGCTGAAGCTCTAGGGTATGTAATGACCAGATAATGCAATTTGTCAATTTCCACAAAATCTGCAGGATTGATGTATACTAAAGTTGAGAGAGCCCCTAGATTATTATGTATTTTATTAAGACTGAAAATGGTGAAAAGTCTAACACAATGAATTGACATTATTAGTATTCAGTACTCACAGCAACAGTCATCTCGAGGCATTTTGTACTGTAAAGTAAACCTCATACAATATTAAAGAGAGTGCTCCAATGAATAGGCAACCGTCTTTGAGCAAGCACTCGGGGATGGTGGAAAGGAAGAACTCCCTTCTAACAGGACGAGACCAACAAAAAGGTGTGGGCAGCCATCTAACGCAAGCAGTTAGGAGGTGAGGGTAAAGAGGAGCGAAAAAAGGAAACAATACAGAGACCAAGGACAAAAATTCACCTAATATGGTGAATACACTATATTATTCAATTACATCAAAGCTAAACAGACGTGGTTAATCTTTACATTTAAGAAGCTGATACAAAGCAATTTAATGTATTTTTATTTGATGATCTAAATATTACTAATATCCAAAAATATCTAAATTATTTATATGTGTAAATAGATGATTACAAAGCACTTACAAGCCCTCCCTATAATACTAATTCTTGAGCGCCACATGTGCCATTTACATCATTCTAAACGTATTTGTAGATCAATGTAGCCACCAACTTTGTGTAATTAACATGAGTAATTACTGTGCTTAATTTACAGAGCCACCCAAGGTTCATAATCAGGCTACAAAACATTGACCCAAGACAATTGATTGATCCCTTCCTCCTTTAAAACCATGCCCCTGCTAATGACTAAGTAATGAGGAGATAGTGTATGGCTAGGGTGGCTAATACAGCTTTCACTCTCCATATCCAGACTGGCTGGTGCCCCTCCCTCCACCCTATCCCCTGTACTCCATCTCCTCCTCCTCACCATGTTTTCTGCAACGGTGTCATCTCTTCGCTCAGAGGCCCCTCTTCCTCTTTCCGTGTGTGTGTCTGCACGCGTGTTGTGTGTACTGCTCGGTAATCAGCCACACAGACTCGCCTTTGGTGGCTGGAGACTGATTCAATATTCCACTGGGTAATTTATGCAGAACTAATTCTCTACAGGAATGGAAGGGCTTGGAGGAAGGCTGAAAGAGAGAGGGAAAGAAATGCAGGGAGGAAGAAATCTGTGGTGAAATAATTATCCTCGGTGTCACTGTAGCAACATTCTGTGAAGTTGATGTCAATAAAATATTGAGCTACCCAATCCATTTCAATTTCACCTCAAAAAGATGCTGCAGAGGGCCACGCGGCCGCGGGAATAAGGAGAGCGCATGCACATCGACACACACACGCGAGCATATTTCTGTTAAACTCACAGCAATGTGGCGACTGGCGACGTGTGCTGCTTACAGACCGGCTGGGAAGCACATCATTGCCTGTAGTCATTTAACTTGTCAAAACAGCAGGGCTCCGTGTCTACTCATATTTGGATTTAGTAGCTTTGAATTACTGAAAATAAAGTGAAAGAGGATGATGTGAAAAATGAAATGAGGGGAGAGAGCTTCCCAGGAGGGCCATTGGGAGAAGAGTATAGATTATGGTCATTTGTGACTGACGGGTTTGTAATAAGAGCCAGGTGTCAGAGTGCGTTTCTGTATATGTCTGTGTATGTACCAAGGGTGGGGATGGGGACAGGCTTCATTGTATTCTTCTCACAACTCTCATTGATCAGCACAGCGCCCACAGAGCTGCATATCATTACATTTGAAAGACAGTAATGCTTGATCTACAAGCTCTGGTTGACCATACGTCAGTATGAATCAACACATACTGTAGTTTGTGACACTTAGTATAGGCTATTACAGTGTACAGAACTCTATGTGAGATTGAGCTGATAATGTAATCACAGGGTGGTCCAGGAATACCATAAAAAAGACATTTTGGACAGCCATTCTAAGTTCAAAGACATACAATCATCTTTCCTCAGGTAAGTAGTGAACTCTAGAGCTGAAAACTGAAACCAAGGTCTATGTGCCATATGTGCAGTTCCCCTACTGGCCACTCGAGGCTACATCTAAAACTGAGTAAATCCCCATAGACTCCAATGCTAAAATGCCCAATTTTGCAGCACTAAAAATCATGTTTACAGCCTGACAGAAAAAATTGGGTTTAGCCTCTATGGACGGTTACCCCCTTTAAACCAACTCTACAGGGTGTGATTTTATTAAGTCATCGATGTGAGTAATGCAGTTAGGGCGTTACGGCTTAGATTGACAGACAGTGTAAATGATAGATGTTGCTGCCTTGATGTCATCCACTGGTTTCTGGAATCCTTTTATTTGAATCCACTGTCATCATCTTGGCTTCAAAAAACTAGATGTGATTAGGAGGCGCAGGTGTGACTGTGAAATCACTTGCTCGTTTGATGATTGACGGCCAGTGAAGCACAAGTCAGTAGCCAAAAAGCATACCAGAGATACTCGTCCTTTTTTAAATACAGTATGATCAAAATTTCAGCTAAAATTCAGTATTAAGGCTCTGCTGTATTGACTTAATTTTTCTGACCAAGAAGCTACAGCCATGTTATACAGTCTATGGTACGTATAAAACAATGTAAAGGCTGCTGGAGCCGATGTGTGTCTGGTAGTCTTCACTTCTGTTAATCTGGAGCTGCTGGTGACTTGGTTAACATGGTTAACAGTCTGCATGCTGCGAGGTAACAGTGCTAACGATCGCTCCATGCCAAGGCTTTTCTGCGTGGAGTTTGCATGTTCTCCCCATGTCTGTGTGGGTTCTGTGTGGGAACTTTAGCTTCCTCCCACAGTCCAAAGACATGCATCAGGTTAGAATAACTGGTGATTCTGAATTGCCCATACATGTAAATGTGAGTGTCTACCCCAGCTCTCATCTTATGGTAGCTGCAGGCCCCATCCCCATTGCAACACTGCAATAAGGGTAGGCAGAAGAGAATGGATGGATGGATTTGTATCTGCCTGCTGAAAACAGTATCTTATAGCCAGCTAGCATGATTGTGACTCCTTATGACTGATGTAAAGAGTTGTTGCCTAGCACTACATGTAATAATATAGCATTAGTTTAGAACTACCTAGACCACAAGTGACTCAAGCCAAGAGTCTTGTTTTATTCCCAGTGCTGATTTGGGAATGAGACCACATTGTGCCAATGCTAAAATGACTAACACTGAAATGTATTCCCTTCCAGCCAGAGCAATGGAATATAACCTTCTCTATTTGTCCTATTTCTGTAAATGGTACGATAGCAAACAGGTAAACATGACTAATAATGTGACATTCTGAATCAGTTGTCATCACATATTAGTCAAGCCATCAGCTGCATAACAGTTTAAAAATGTTAGGACTATTCAACCCTGAGTGCATGGTGGATTGCTGAAACATCAAAGAATATGACGCAAGTAAACAATGATTAAAATTAAACACAAAATACTTTAATGATTGTACAATTTGTTTTCAATTTCACGATATTACCAGCTACTTTTTTTGTGGCATTCTTTGTGTGCACACAGAGGTCACAAAGACCCCCCAAAATGAGACCATCACTCACTATAATGACTTTACACATGACACTGCAATTACTGATGTTCCCATCAATACATGCGCCAAGTCTGAAGTAGATCAGATGAGCCATTGTTGATATAGGTGAGAAGAGACATAGCCACACATGCAGTGGTTTCATGAGATACAATAGCGTGGTGTCACAGCCATGCTAGCATGAGCAATGGTGCATGCTTTCGCAATCAGTGATGTTAACGTAGCAGTTATGTTGCTAAGTTCATTTCACTTTACCAAAATTATTGCAAGGTCGCAAAGCAGCGCCCTCACTCTTCAAGCTTCAACTTACAGAGTTACTTAGTAATACAGCGTGTGCATTCATTTCAGTTGCAAATGTGCATCACTGGGTATTAATAAAAGGTAAAAATGTAGCAGAATTTGCTCTAACTGCCACACGCTGAAGAATAATGTTACTTTCTCTTGTCCTCTCGGTGGACATGTCTGCACTGCTCCCAGACATCTCATTATTTTGCATCTTCGTCACTCTTATTAAAGCCATATATCTTAACTTGAGGCCAGTGCCCATCGATGTAGCGGAATACATACATGCCAAAACATCTGCATGTGTGAAACTGCGCTCTGTCCTGCACTCAGGAGGGCCATGTGCAAAATGAATAATTTATCCAAATGAATTATAATAGCTGCATCTCCCTGCCAAGGCTTTTGTCTGAGTGAGATTCCTGCTCACATTTCAGTTCATACAGTTGGTCTTGCATAAACTAGATACTTCTCTAGACAGATTTGCATAGAAACACCCTACACTGTGGCGAAAAGGGAGCAATTAGGATTCATGGCGGCACCTCCCCTCTGGATGCTCTGCTGCCATGTGAGACAGCAGCAGCTGATTGAAATGGAGGAGCGTGGCCTTGTTCATGCGCCTCTGTCTTCCTTCTATCTTTCTGTCCTCCTTGAGGGAAGTAGGGCCAACTCCAGCCTCCAGCACAGATCTGGTCTTCCTCCTCTCTCCCTCCATCAAACCTTTCATTGTCCAAAGCACAGATTAGCAGTTGCTCAGGGCTGGCTGTAAGTTAAAAAAAAAGAAGAAGAGGAAAAAAAGCCTGAGGCTGGGAACCTCGCAAGGAGTGGGTTAACAACATCATCAAACATGGTGTGATTAGTAGTTAACGAATGCAGCGGGTCACATTGTGCAGTTGTTTGAAACAGGTGATGGAGTCCTTGCTGTTGGTGTCTGGCTCCTCGGAGCATGTGGGAGGTGTTTGACACAAACAAGGCTTCCAGCTCGCAGAACCAGGAACAGATGGTACTGGAAAATGAGGCACCTCTCTGAAGCATTGAAACCTCCTCCAACGACCCTCCACACACTTCTCCCTCACTCTCTTACTCCTGAATGCACAGTCTATTTTTTCCTCTGTAAATGATCTGTGCTCGCCGAGATTCCTTAAAAGCTGTCGCTGCTCTGTATATAAGTGTATTTTTTTCCTAATGATAATGAAACTCGTGCAAAAAGCTGCTGGGAGATGGGAATGTCTGGCATCTTATCTTCATAACACCAGGTGCTTTGGGTCATCTGCCGGTATGAGTTTTTGTTCACCTGGATGGAGCCAGCAGATGGCAGGGTTGGGTTCGGGCATCTCCAGGGAAGGACGGCAGAAAGGCGAGGAAAAAGACACTTTTCTTCACTGGCACTCGCTAGATGTGTTGCTTTGATCCACCACGTAGAAGTGGCCACATATTGTAAGAGCGGGAGTATGGAAGCATTTCAGTGTATATCTGTCTGATTTGTTTAGGTCACAGTTGTGGTGAAGGTTGTTGAAGTCACAGTAAAAGAATGAAGCTATTCATGTACTTGCCCAAGTATATCTGGGGCATATAGAGGCACTCGTTTCAGCAGCAGCACAACACAAGAGATGGAGGCTTTGCAGGGGATTCTTAGGGTTGTCATTAATGAAAAAGAGACACACACATAATGGACTATAGATAATGAATATATACAAAGTCCTCTAACACACTGTAATAAATATATTATGGAAGATTTAAATTTAAAAATCTGATCATTTTATTCATTATTTTGTGAGTGAAGTCAGTGCAGTCTAGGTTGCTAAGTTCATGTAAAATAGTTTATTTTTTGTACTCCTCATAGCCATAATATAATACTAATAGTAATATGTGCACATGGATTCCTTAACGTGTCTTCAGTCAGTATATCTGCTTGTTATTTACTTGCAGCAATTATTATCTAAAATAACCTTGCTGACCACTTCATTAGGTACACCTTCCTAGGACCAGGTTTGACCCCCTTTCCCCTTTAAAACTGCCTTAACTGTTCATGGCAAGAATTATAATCAGCAATAACAACTATGGTCAGGGAGGCTGTGGCATTTAAACAAAACAAAAATCCCCCATGTTAATACAACCCCTCACCAGCTTGAAATGTTGATACAAGTCAGGATGGATCCATGGTTTCATGTTGTTTATGTCAAATTCTGACACTGTGATTTATCGCAGATTAAGACTCATCAGACAATGCAATATTTTTCCAGTCATCTACTGCCTGCTTTTGGAAGTGTGGCCTCAGTTTCCTGTTCAGAACCGCTACCCGGTGTTGTCTTCTGCTGCTGAGGCCCATTTGCTTCAAGGTCCAGCATGTTGTGCTGTCAGAAATGCCTTTCTGTATACCTTGGTTGTAAAAAAAAAAAAAAAAAGTCACTTCTTCTTATTAGCTCCAAGCAGTCTGGCTATTCTCCTCTGACCTCTGGCATGAAAGTGGTTCCCAGTTGTGTGGGAAAATCCCAATAAATCAGCAGTTTTTGAAATACTCAGACCAGCCCATCTGGCACCAAAAACCATGCCATATTCAAAGATACTGCATAGATTACCTTTCTTCCTCATTCTGATGCTCAGTTTGAATTTCAGCAGGTTATCTTTACTTTTTTACATGCCTAAATGCGTGCGATTAGCTGATTAGGTGTTTACTATGCTATATGCATGCAAGAACAAACATGTCAAGAACCTGATGTATTCATTTGGTTCTTTATTTCACTGTCTCAATGATATATGAGCTTAATTGACAGATATGAATCTTTTGCAAAACAAAGACAATAAAAACTGGTTGATTAGCAACAAGGAACCCATATAAAGAGTCTAATATCAATAAAGCAGTTTGTTATGTACAGTATTCATTATGCATTTCAATATTTATCTCAGACTGCAATGTTTGATCTGCACACCTTGAAGTCCTCAAGAAAATGGAACGCTGTGAAAATGATATTTGGTAATGGTGTCTTGCTGTATAATTCAATACGGGACTGCATGACACTCACTGTAATGGTTTCACATTTATATTATGCAAATAAGGTACAGTAGCAGTTTAAGGAGTCAAAGATACAAAGTGGTTCACAGTTTCTTGTATAATTGCTTGAATAGCTGTGTGCAATAAATTAAGTGGCTCCACAGTGTAGCAGTCTACGCATTCACCTAACAAGTTAAAGATCCCTGGGTCGATCCCGGGAGGAAAAACAAATGCGTTTGTGGTTGCATCAAGAAGAGCATCCAGCGTAAAAAAAAGAAAAAAAAAATCTGCCAAATCAAACATGTGGTGCTACCTGCTGTGGCAACCCCTTGTGAATACGTGAGCAGCTGAAAGTAGCTTTGTGTGCAATAAATGAGCAACTACTGGAAGCTCATTTGAGTGAACCAGTAGTTATGGTACACCAAAAACGAGCTGTGCTTGTGAGAGTAAAACATTTTGGTTATAAAAATGTATTTTCCTCAATCTTGGGGGGATAAAGGTTTCAAAAATGTATAAAAATGACTATTTTTGCTGTGTAAAAATATCAAGTGACTGCAGCTTTCTTTATGGCCTGCCCTGTGGTTGGCTTCATTCAGCAGAATATGGTTTGTGTTTCATTCCAGTCGTGTTTGCACCCCCCCCCCCCCCACACACACCCACCCACCCCCCAGAGCTCCTGTCTCCTGCAGCAATCTGTCTGAAAAATGCATACATAACATCCTGTGAAAATAGCTTTCTGCAGGGACTCCGCGAAAAAGCTGCGCTGCATCAAATGTTACTGTCATTCTCCGCTGGGTCGAGTAGATGGCAAAACATTTGCATACTTCACAATCTGAGAGATCAGAGTTGTGTGAAAGTGTATGCGTGAATCCGCATGTGTTTATTAATGCGCACAGCTCTAACCTACAGTATAATCTCGTTTTTTTTATTGCACGGGGCATTTTAAAATGTCCACTAATAACAACCAGTTTCTACAACCCTCCCCCCCCCCCAAAAAAAATCCTCATAATAACTGTTATTAACATCTCTGGTTTTATTATCCATATTACGTAGCTGCTAGGTTTTAAAAACTCCATCTCTTTGTATCACTGTCATTGCAGATAATGACGAGGCAGATACCTCTAATACCTTTGTAAATAACTCAAAACTACCACCGTGCCTAAATACTACAATATAAAAGAAAAATAGGATTCTGTAATTTAAAATGTTTAAAAACATCTAAAGTGGCATGCACTTCCAAATCTATTGATAGTATCAAGCTTGCACATTTTTTGGCTTGATTAATTAGAAGCTTGATAACACATACCCTTGTCAAGATTAATTAAATCATTTTCCGTAATCCCAACATTGAAAAAACAACGATAACACCACTTAAATCTGTATGCCACTGGCCAAAAACACAATTAAGGCAGGGAGGAGGGTTGTTTCTTTACAAACTCTTCTCCCTTGTGGACCAGTAGTGTGGGAGATTTGATTCTCTGGCTGTGATTACCCAGCCCTCAGCTATGAGATAGATAACTATGAATCAATTGTGTTCAAGGGGATTCTCACTGGAGCGCTGCAGTAGTTAAAGACGAGAGGGAGTCTACTAAAAAAGCAGCCGGCCTTGGTTAAACAGACAATCAGGTAGTTTCATTGACTGCGTGCAGCATTTTAAATATTCATGCGTGAGGCCGGGGTACTCAAGCAAATGCTCTTTTGCTTCAGTATCTGCCGTGATTAAATGAGCAGTCGCTACGACCGGATGGGAAATGTTTAGTCTTGTTCTGTGTCATCCAATCAGGACTTAATAGGTGTCCAAGATAATACTAATCACGCCAGGCGGCTCCTCATTACAGGTTTGCGTAATGCCTTTGAGAGAACTCCCAGCCATGTTGCTGCTATGTTATAAACCAGAGAGCAGCATATATCATGTCTACATGAGCGACTGTGAAAAGGTGTGTCTGTTGCTGTGGGGCAACCATGCAGCGCAAAGTCACACCACGGATGCGCTGTTGGGTTCAAAACTAGCATTTCTTTTTCTTTTTTGGGGAGGTGACACTATATTTCTGATGGTACCTCTTGACTCATCTTTACTCTTGCTTTCTGCCCAGCCGTGCCTGGCCTTGATTTTTTTTTCTTCTGTCTTGGAATGGATATATTTGGCCGGAGGAGACCTGGATCCCATCCTCTCTGCCACCACCACTCCACCTCCCTGAGTGAAGTTCTTTTCTTTGACACATTCAATACCACCAACACTATTGACCTGACATATTGATGCGAAGGGGCTTGGCTGCTAAGAGGCATCTGGCCGCAGCATATTGAGCATGCAGTTGGCTGAAAAGAGAGGACTCGCGCTGCAGTCCAGGAGAGAAAGATTACCACACACGCGCGCACACAAAATTTAAAACAAAAACAACAAAACAGATTAATTTCAAAATGAAAGCAATTCAAAAATGTAACACTTGTGACTACTAACAACAGGTGGCACTAGTTCACCAGTCATCAAGTTCATATCAGCCCTTCAAGCTGACACACTGAGCAGCATCAGTGTGTTATGATGACACATGAATGAAAACATGGACTGCTACACTAGGAGCAGTGAGAAATTGCATATTTATCCCCCTTGCTGACGTACAGAGGCTGACACTGAAATGAGCCATACCACCTCCCAACACACACACACACACGGACACACACACATGCACCCAATCCCATCTCCCGTGGAGCTTTCTCCCTCCCCCATCCCCTTGAGGAATAAGAGGGGATTATGTCAAAGCAATTCAATTGTATGCATGGAGGTAATGAACTCTTTCTTTTATCTATTCATTTCTGTATTTAAGTATTGTTTGCACCTCTTATCTGTAGATATTAATTAGGAATGTGAGGGGAAGATGTTTTTGATGACAAAATAATTGGCAGGAATTTCAGATCAAGAAGCTTTTTTTTCCTGAAAAGAATATATATTGATACAACTCTACTGTTCTTCCATTTCCATTAAAAGTGTGCCTTGAAAGTAGAGACACAATCTCAGTGAACTACTCTCGATGTGCATACACTTTACCCAGATATTTCCCACTTTGACAACAAGAGAGCTACTCCTTGTTTAGAGTCATCCTTTTTTGTATTTAGGTCAGTGGTCTCCAGTCCATTTCATGTTCTGTTGCCTCTACAGTGCTGAAATTGCCCAGCAGGCAGGTGCCATTAGAGCAGTTTGTTTGCAAGGTAAGCAGCTATGAGAGGTGACAGCAGTTGAATTACTAATGCACTTTGGCTGTCATTTCTCTCTGAAAGCCCCTGCAGGGAGGGACTGATTAAATTGATATTCAACCTTCTGCATGTTGTGTGCCCAGGCTTCATTAGCATTGGGTTTAGATGACACAGAGAGAGGGCTGGCATTAGTGATGTAGGAAGCAGTTAGACACTGTGCTGTAACTAATTTTCCAATTACAATGGGTGCCTACAATGTAGCATATTAATGATTCAAAGCACATTATTAACAGAGCATGTATGTTTAAAAATCAAGGGAGAACATGTTAGATTGCAATTCACTCTGTGGTGGTTCACAGGAAGCGCCTACACACGAGCCCCGTGCAGCCTGTGATAAATAGACAGATCCATTATTATTCCGCATAGATGAAGGGAAAACCAAAACTAAGGCCTTGTTGACCAGAAAAGTACCAAAGAAACTGCCTAAATAGTGAATAACACAAGGTAAGCTATCAGTGGTGTTAAACAAGAAAACAATTACACAGTTTAGAGACGTGTGTACTGCTCTCTTGACAAAAACCAGAGAATCTGTGTTAATGTCACAAAAAATCCACTTCAGGCGAAACCTTCTTGTTTTAATGGCAATATGATTGAAGGGAACCAGTCGTCCCTTCTGGTCCTTCTAGTCACAAGTTTGTCACTTGTGCCAAAGAGCCCGTGTCCCTTCCTGGCATTTCTGGCAGTAATTGTTTAGATTTCCAGTGTAGACTAGTTGTTAATTATTCATCAAGACTGATTTTCTTGGTGGTTGCACAGCACACTACTGCATTCTGATTTTCCTTCTGCCTTGTGGTAAGAGGGTTCTGCATTCAAACCTGCTGCTAACCTCATCACCCTATGCCTGTGTGGGTTTTCTCCAGGTGCTCCCACATCCAGCCACAGTCCACTGTGGGAGACATTTTTGGAAGATTAATCAGGGATTCTGAACTGGCAGAAAAGGTGAACGTGAGGATGGATATTTTTCTGTCTCTTTCTGATGGCCCTTCAGCAGAGTGTTAACCTGTCTGAGGTGTCAGCTGGAGTAGCCTTTATAGTATCCCGTGATCCTCTGACGGATGGACAGCTGATGGATGGATGGAAAACACTGTATTCTTCGATCTTAAGAGGATATTTTCCAGATAAGGGTAAAATCAACTCAACTGTGCCTTTGATGTTTACAAGTTTGTGAACTGAAGTTCAGTTACCTATAGTTAAACTTATAAGCTTAGTGCTGTGTCACATAATTTGGCATAATGTCCATGAGAGGAAACTTCATGTGTGCCATTTGCAGATTATTTGTGAAGTTCTTAAAGTAGCCTTTCCCATACTCACAAAAACTAAAGCTAGATATTTAAAAAAAAAAAAAAAAAAAAAAAAGATTTTCAAAACAGTTTTGTGAACTTAGAAAACTACATAAAATCCAGAGGACATAACCTTAATTTTGTTATTAATTTTGTCAAATCTGTCATCACAAATTAAATGGTTTAACATCAAACACTGGCATCATGTTAAGGTGCCAAAGGTGAAACAGCATTGCTACAAATCCACTAAAGGTTTGCCACAAACATCTAAAAATGTATTTTAAAAACATCACCTTGCACAAAATGTGCATTAAATTGCAGAAGATTATTAACAAATAAACAATAAAAGGTGAATCAAATCGACCATTACGGCAAGGCTGGGATGGTCCATTTGGTAAAGTAAATCTGTTGGGCATCTTTCTTCGCCTTTAGACAATAATTCTGATGGCAAAAGAGCCAAACGGGACAGGCAAAAAAAACAAACAAATATCTGCTTGCAAGAAACTGTGTTGCTATCTCAAATTGTATAACTCAGTAATTTGGAATAAAGGATAAATAATAAAAAAAATTTCCTATCACACATGTTTTTTCATTGCTCAGTCCTTAAAATATTGTGGATGCATTGACTGATGGGTTTACTGAACCTGACTGTATTGTTACTCTTTGGTCAATGTACACCTTGTCCTCTAACTTGAACCTTGCCACGTACAGCAATACGCTGCAGTGCAGTGGGAAACCTATTGCTCGCTGACCTCTCTTTAACCTGAGTAGTTGTTTTACTGGCCGCACACTGAGACAAGCTGTCTATCAAGTGTGCACTCAGAGAGGACAAATGCAGCCTGACCCACCCAGCTTTCAGGGGCGGACGGAGCACAGGTAAGACTGATGTTGTTTACAGAAGATTTACTGTACTGTTTATCCAGTTTTCTGGCAGCACAGATACAGATTAAAGGATTTATGAAGAAATAGAAGCAAAAAAAAAAAGTACATGTCGAGAGTGTTCATTTTCATCTTATGATATGTATGGCTTACACTCTGTTTACTCTGTTGATGTATGTTTTGCTGTGTAGCATATAAACAAATCTTTAAAAAAAATCTTAAGTGCTTCCTCCAGCATTAGCGTGTTAACATCAGAGAACGGTGGTGAAAGCTGCAGTTAGCACTGAGCAAATATTTAAAGTCAGTGCTAAAGACATCATCACCACTGCAAATAAATGAATTGAATTCTGCTTATAGCCCAGCCCCCCTTTACCTAAATGGATATTTGATCCCTGGGGAACACCTAGTGCTTTGCAATCTGTGCTGGCTTCCTGGTGGCGCTTCCTCATCGCTGTGAGAAGCAAACACTGACTTTGAAGTCTGTGAAGCTGATGATAAATATGCTAATGTGTCTGGAGGTGACTCGACGTAGCAGATAGAGCTATGAGGGGAAAGTGCCACCCCTCGTTTAATATATGGAGAGCGGCAAAGACAGGCGGAGGATGGAGGATGATGCTACTGATAAGGTGTAACAAGGATAAACAGTTGAAGTGAAACAGGACTTAAATCGTTGTTTTGTCTGATGAAACTATGAATCTAAGAATTTAAGACTGTTGAGCCCATGCCCTGCCCAAAGATTAATAAATAACTACATAAATTTAAAAACTTTGTTTGTTTTTTTTAATGTATCTGTTTGAGCTAAATTTGACCCTATGATATGGACTTCCTGAGGTTATTTCACTGTATGGAGAGATGGGTGTGTATAGTATCCTATGACTAAAGGATGCAATATAGTACAACTTGGGTTATGGTGGCATGATGAGCAACTTGATGACTTGACCATTCTGTAAACAAGTCAACAGTTGAGCAACATAATGGAATGGAAAAGTATAAATAGAGTTGTGCTTGATGTCCTTATGGTGAATTGATATGACAATCTGTGAAAAGACATACCTGCTTGAAAGCTCTGTAATCTACAGACTAAGGAGCTTGGAAAGAAAAGCGTCTGGACTTCTTTGAGTTGCTTGAAGACGTTTCACCTCTCATCCGAGAAGCTTCTTCAGTTCTAAGGGTCCAATTGGTGGGGAGTCCCAGATTTAAACCCAGTGGGAGTTTCCCCCCCAAAAGAGGGACAAAGGACCCCCTGATGATCCTCTACCTAATCACATGAGCCAAGGTGTGAAAGCGGGTGTGGGTCCTAATCAGCCAGGGTTTCGGGTGAGCTCATTGTGAAACCTGGCCCCACCCTATCATGTGATCTACCTGTAATCTACCTTCACAACCATCTACTCTAAACACTCATCATCTTTAAGATCCTTTTTTTATTTTCTCCTCTAATCTGCAAAGCTAGCCACAGAGTTTATTTAAAACTAATAAAACTGCCTTAGAGCTTGCGATTTCTCAGCCTTTGGATTTATTTGTTGTGGTAATGCTCAACAGTTAATTTACATTTTTATTGTTACTTTAAAGGTGTAACGTCCAATGGGGCAGCCTGGACAACATAGGGGGCCAAGAAGGCAGGAAGGTGGGAGGGACCTCGCCAAAATGTCTATTAAACAGTATCTCAGCACCCCTTTTTTGGCACGCTTAACTTTTCTTATACAGTATGCAGTTTCCCTATTAAATGTATCTTTGCTGCAAATATTTACTTATCCATTTTACACCCCATTGACTACTATAGGTATCTATTCTGAAAGCTTTTTATGGTGGAGTGGTATGCCTAGAAATATATTACTTGTACTTCCTGACCTTGCTCCCTCTCATTTTAACAAAATACCTGCAAACCTGATGACGTCAAATATGCAAGTATTTATTGGCGTGTCTTATAGAGTAAATTATGTTTAGCCAAAAGAGGAAAGACAGAAGAGAGCAGAAGAAGAATAGGGCCTGGACTTGGGCTTGAGCAGTGTTGTTTATGACGTTGCTGAGCACACTGCCTGAAAGGTGAAGTTCTGATTGGTGGGTAGCTGCTGGTGCTTTTGTAAAACATCCATTTGATGTCTAGAAGCTACTCCTCCAGAAGCAGCTGTTGAATGAGGAGATCTACAAATGAGTGTTTGTTCGGCACCGTGACCACGCAGTCAGTCTGTGAGGACTCCTCAACCCCGGGGATTATCACAGAGTTGTTACACCTGTTTTTCTGATAGTAAGAAATACCAAAATTGCAAAGCGCTAAATTAGAATTGTAGGGATGCGATATTAAGCATCAGTGATGTCACAAAAGTGTCAAAATAAGTTATTTAAAAGCACTTGTGAACTAGAGTGAAAAAGGCATATATTTCAAAACAAAAACTTTCACTTCAACCCGAGGCTTAAAAAAGTACATATGCTGGTTAATGGAATTCTGCAATTCACACATTTTATGCCTCTGGGGTGGTTTTTTTTTCTATTCTGTGTACTCTTACCACTGTTTACATCTCTGAGAGAGACCTTCTACTTGGCAAATACATGCAAACTGTCTCCTTATGTCTGTAGTGCAGAGCACGCCAAGCTGCTGTCTTTCAGCCTGAACACAGATTTGATACCCTCAAGGTGACAGCACCAGATCTGTTGCAAGTGTCAAAAGCAGCATCAGGGTTGTCAGAAAGCATCTCTGCACATGACTCAGATCTCTGAGCAGCTCAGACATATTTAGGATACAGGAAAACAGGTAAACACTCCAAATTCTGGGCACATTTCTCAATAAACTGTTTGGTGATGATAAAATAAGTAGCTGTTTTTAGTGTAAAATCTGCCTGCATTCATCCGTTCTGCAGAGGGATCTCATCCCCTATCAGCTTGGGTATCTCAAGGTGGCGTTTGATAGTAATCCCTCAAGAACAGCTACTACTTTAAGTGTGTGTGGACAAGCTGTAGGTGTCACTGTCGACGTGGCTTTGAGCTTTACCAGCCATGGCTGTTGGGAGTCCAGAGCACCACCCAGCCCCCTTTGTAGGAGACATCGTAAGTCAGATGTTCAGAATGCATGGGGCATTGTCTGCCTGGATGTTCGATGGGCTGGCAGCAAAAGGTGACATCTGGTGACTAATGTGCTCAGATGTGAATGCTGCTCCCTCAGTTCTCTGGGCAGCAGCTGCTCTGCAAAGGCATAAATGAGACAGGGGGAGCGAGAGAGAGACAGCCAGGGAGAGACAGGAGAAGAGGGGGTGGTCGCTGGGCCAAGGTGGGGGGTAGGGCTCTGGGTTTAAGGAGCATGTTTTTTTTTTTCATGTGAGATGGTGTGCATGTTCACCACGCCAGCCGTCTGACTCTGAAGGGTGTGTTTTGGGGGGGTTGGGTATGTCATGGGAAAATCAATGACTTTCTGTCTGATTTTCGAGGAGGTGAAACACAGCAACCTCCCCCCTCGCTCCCCGCTGCCTCACCACGTCCGCTGTTCCACAAAGAGACCACACAGATCAAAAAGTGCTTGTTTTGATTTGCTTTGTGTTTCCTGCAACCAAGTGGCTCTTAGTCACTGTGTCAGTGGCTAGTTGAGTCACAGCTTCTCCACAAATACCGACTGAGTACATGTTTGAGGCTTAGCTTGTTAAAAAGAGGTAAAGGATGTGATGTGGTTGTTGAAAAGGTGACACCGCTCAAATGGCTTTAAAAAGGGCTTTTTTTTTCCTCTTAACTTGCCTCTAGTGGTATCTAACCATGTGGATCGGATAGGTTTTGTTCGTTTCAGCTCCATCTGTCAGCTATCTTTTGCCAACTCACATAAATTGAGATAAAAGTGGATTTGATTTGCTTTATTTAACATTTTCATCATTGTGTTACTTCAGTTTTATCTTTTTGCCAAGAGGTAAGCCATTTTCACTGCAGTCAGAACTTTTGTAGACATCACTGGATGGAGGTACTTTTTACAACTCAAAATAGCCTTTGAGCAGACATTTCCCTGTGATGATGTTTTAGTTAACTAAATTAATACACTACTAGCAAGTGTTCGGCCTCCTGCATAAGCTATCGTTGTCTTACCCAAATCAAGCAGTGTGTTTCTGAAGCTGTTGCAACTATTTTACTGTTGTGCACTACACAGCTTTGAAAACAGTTATTCTTGTATGCAAGTACTTGCTAAGTATAAATCAAGCGGTAGTTATACTTGAAGAAGTGCAATTGTCAACCAGAAAGGATAATATTCATTCAGTTTCTGGCTTGTGTTGCACTTTTCACAGTTTCACTGCTGCTCGGACAGAAGTTGGAGACTGTGAGCAGTCAGTCAGTATCTTCCCTACAAATTATGTGCAACTATGTCAATTACAAGGAGATATTAACCAGTAATCAGTTGGGTAATACATATTTTTACCTAGTGAGTGGTGGTTTCCACTAACTAGTTAACCATCGTTTTGTGTCTTTAGGAATTGATTTTACAGGCGCTGCCATCAGCCTCAAGTAACCACGCATCAACCAACCAAGGAACATAAATTATTCCCTTCAGTTGCAGGATGATAAGGTACCAGCCTAGGCCTCTATCTCAGGGGTCTTATTCACCTAACATTATATTGTTACTCATCCAAAATGTGATTGCAAAACCTTAAAGGCTGGTAATTGTTTGATTAAGTTTGGCACAAAGACTGAAAACAGGTGGTAACATTTAGTTTGACTTTGCCCAATTGAAAAAGAAAAGGTTTCTAAAACTGGCTGTTCCAGCTTGTTAAAATCTACTCTTTTTGGTTTCACCAGGGTTATGCTCTAGTTATGCTCCCTATTTCCAGTTTTTATGCTAATGAAGATAACTTTCTAGCTCTAGCATCCATAATAAAATGTGGAAACCGTAAAATAATCCATTACCACAGGTTTTACTGCTACTGAAGAAATCCTACCACTAAAAACTACTGACAGTGAGTTTTGTAGATCATCCAGAGTGACTAATACTGTGTGTGATAGCACAATGCTGTATGATTTGGCCACTGAAAATTAAAATTGAATCAACAGTAAGTTTGTGGTCAAATAAAGGCAGCACATTTTCAGTCATTTGAATGAACTGCACATTAAAATAATAGCTCTTATGTGACAAAATGCTTTGAAGTGACATAGCACATTTAAAACAAGATGCTAGTGAAACATCACCACTACCATCATGGTGTCCATCCAACATTTCCCATTAGCCACTTGGATATAAAGTGAAAATCTACTGTACGACTTCATCCTTCTGTCTTTGAAATATCTGCATATGATTGACAGCTGAATGATTCCCAGTCCTGTGTTTAAACATGCATGTTTGCCATGACCCTCACCATGTTAGCCCGTGTGTTTCTTCAGCGCAGAGGTCCATTGATCTCTGGGCTCCTTCACTTTTCTAAGCTTGAAATTGCCCCTCAGCTCTGGAATGCCAAAGAGCAGGTTTAAAACATCGAAGACGGAATAAGCTATGATAGAGAAGAAAAACAGAATCAAAAGAATTTAAAAAAAAATACAACAGGAGTTTGATTTTTGAGACACAGTTAGTTAATCGGTGCTAAATGTTTGATAGTGATGCGCACATTTACATCGTTTCTGTGTCATAATCTCGCCAAAATGATTTGTATCATTCTCAGGAAGGGATCACACGAAACTGGTTGTGGATCAACACCCTTTAACATGTGGTCATTTGTGGCATTCATATGGACATGCTGCTTCTTAGAAGACACTTGAGCCCCACTTAAAAGGCGTCACGGGCTGCTTTTGATTAGAGAGGCGGTGGGCTGCTTTGGATTTGATGAACAAGAAGTGCATATGTATTCCACAAAGAATGTTAATAAAACACATTCCTCCCAGTTTCTCATGGAAACCAGCTTGGATTTAGGGATAAGAAGGTGGAGAGAAATGGGGTCCTGCACACCACTCCTCAAAAACAAAAAAATCAAAAAACAAGATGCAGGAGGGAGTGATTCCTCTGAGAAAAAGGAAAGGAAAATGCTGTGCAACGAGAGCACACTGAGAGGTTGGACGAAAGCATCAAATATTGCAGACAAATGAAAAGATGATAACTTTCTTGCAATTAATACATCTTTAAAAAGTAGAAGAAAGAGGATTGTGTTAGACACTTTGCTGTCAGCTCTCGTCTCTGAGGTGTTTTTCTGTTATTGATGATTAGCTGTCCTTCCGTCTCAGCCACTTTGTAGAGATGGGTCAGCTCTTAATTTGATTCCGCATAATGTGTTTAGCCATGAATGTCCAGTCCAGACTTTTGTGCCTGCTGCGGCGATATTTATCCTAATCATAACAACTGGAAGTGAAGGCAGGCTCTGTCAAATTATCCATCAAAAGCCAATACAAATTCACATTGGATAAAAGGTGCTTTTGAGAAGAGCCACAACATATAGGCTACGAGTCACTGCGCATAAAACAATTAAAAATAATGTGAAGCTGCATTAGAATGGTTATCTTGCTGCTCAGAACATTTTATAATCAGAGACTTTGATGACAGTAACTAGTCTTATATTTTTTGCACATCACACATCATATGCGAGACCTCCTTCATGCATGGGGGCTGCAGCAATCTTGTTAATTAGAAAAAAATGGATAATTCCAACTTACATAAGAGAGACTCTTTTACCTCATTAAATATTAGTCATGCAATTCAAGTTTTGCCTATGAGCCAAAATTCTATTTCACTCTCACACATACATACACATCATGTTTCTATATGTTTTACATTGGGCTGTGGACATTGTGCAGACATTCAATATGCTGGTACATCAGTATTTCAGATAAATAGAACTGTATATGCAAAACTACTTATTATGACAATTTAATAGAATATTGTTTTTGTGTTTGCATGAGCGGGTTTATGTAGTGCAAAAATTACAGCTATTTTTTATTCATGCCATACGACACAGTATATATACAATTACTATGCACTGTATTTCTGCTAGTCCTACTGCATATATTTGCCATCATCTTGAATAATGGCAACAGAATTTGCATTAAGCTGCTGTGCATTCATTTTATTTATCACCAAAGAAGTGTGTTTTCGTTACAGGCAATCACAAAGGCTCCTGGACGATGCAAATGAGACTCATTGCCAATGAATAATGCTATTGGTTTGAAAAAGGCTCAACATCAACCAGCGACACTATACCTATGTTTACATAGTGCCTAATATTTCGATTAGTATTGGTTTAAAAGCTCAAACACAATACAGTTTTTCCATATTAATCCCTCTTAAGAAACAGGTACAAACTGAATGAAATCAGTTCCAGAGGAGAGCATCAATATTTTTCATATATAAATTAAAAGCAAGGACTGCTTGTCCAGCGAAATCTAAAAATAATTCAGTAAAAAGGACTAGATGTTACAGTCCCTGATAATGCATTGCTTTAATATAATATAATAATATAATATATATAATATAATATAATAAATCTCAAACAGCATTCTGCTTAAACAAGTTTCTCCTCTTTGCATTCATCCTGTAAATTTCTGCCATAGTGTGGCGACAGTTGGCTATTGTCTCTGGAAGTAGACTTGAGGCATTGGAGCTTCTGTCATGGACATGTGGATGCTGATTACATGAAAACACGTAGTTAGGTTCTGACATCCCTCATTGGTTTCTGAAGTCCTATTTTGAACCCTTATTAAGATGAACATTTCTGTACCCACCATCTTGATTGAAGAAAAAATGTGAATCCGGTTGTGAAGTGATGACGTGACGAATCCTACTTCCGGGCCTAAAGTAGTCTGCGTTTAATATGGCTTTTGTGTTGTTAACATGTTTAATGTTTTGTATGTTCTTCTATTTAATCTCAAAAAGCTCCTAAAACAGTCAGTGATCACTGTTGACCTCCCTCGGCTTTTATTACCGCTAATCATTTATTTAAGCTCAGTTTTTAAAACCTTAGGATGTAACTACAGCCCAGCCCATGCAGCAGTATATGAATGACTAATCTCGTATTGTGGATGGATTATCTCAGTTGTTCTCCTGGCTG
This sequence comes from Perissodus microlepis, assembly GCF_051167445.1. Classification (NCBI taxonomy): domain Eukaryota; kingdom Metazoa; phylum Chordata; class Actinopteri; order Cichliformes; family Cichlidae; genus Perissodus; species Perissodus microlepis. The sequence continues at coordinate 11,956,404 of NC_140468.1, forward strand.
AAGTTTGGTCCTTTTACAGCATCCTGCCATGCGATTACATTTGTTCCTGACCACCGAGAACACTTACGTTAACTTTTAGCGAGTGGAAAAAAAGTTCGCTTGTTTATATTATGCTAACATAGCTGTGTCGCTAGCGGTCACATAGCACATCATTATATACCAGCTAGCCAAACTTCAGTAATATTACAAACGTCACTGCTGTTTAGTTTCCTGTCTTCATTTATGTTGGAAGTGATAACAGAGCTGTACGTTTTAATTTGTTTCCAAAACCCCGCAGTCAGGACATGCTATATTGTATTTAGATAGAAGCTAGCGAGCTAACTTCCTGCTAACGTCTAACTCCGTTAAATGTCATAAATTTCGTTTTCATGGATGCCTGGATGTTAAACTCAATTGTTACACCTGGTAGAGCAGAACGCTGATCATTTTATTAAAGATGAAAGACTTTAGACAGTTTTTCAACTCTCAGTAATGCCACAGTGATTGTTTGATATATGGACCTGCAGCGGAGTTTAGGCCCAGACACGGCTAGTGACGTCAGACTTAACGACCGGATAGAAGGGCTGATCTGACAGTGACACTTTATGTCGTTAGCCAATGGGCTTGCAGGGTCATACCAGATAAAATTGTCAATTTTTTTTTATAGTATGACCAAGATTTTCAAACTAGACTTAATTTTTGATTCAATATGACCTGAAATGAGAAATCAAGTCTATAAACTCAAATAGCAGGAAAATATTCACATTGCAGCACAGTAGACAACATGCCGCTGAAACTACTTTCAGTGCTTGCTGCTAGCATTAGCATGAAACAAGCCCTCTGTCAATTCTCATCATACCAGGTAAGTTTTCTTACCTCTTATAAAGAGACTATGCTTTATAGCATAGTTGCTACTGCATTCACCTTGTGTTTCTCTGTCTTTTATAATAGCTTCATAACTAAAATCTGGTCCTGAAGACACCAGCTGTAGCACAAGTGCTACAAAGGTAGGTCCAAACACTTTGGAGCTCGACAGTTCGCCAGATGAACTCTTGCCGGTAGAGCTAAATTTTGCACTGGTACTTGTTTTATATTTATTAATAAGTATTAACACTGTAAAATAAATGTAAATTAAATGTAAATGTGATTACAAGTCTATGTCTGTGGGTGGATTATGTCAACATATTGGCAAGATGCCAGCATGCTTTTCACAAAAGTATAGTTACCATTAAAAAAACAGACAGACCTGGATGATGGGTGTTCTTGGAGAACTCGCTAAAGTGGTCCCATTACTAGATGATGTGTAGTTTTCTTTCCATTTCACTGATATTTATGCTAAATATATAGCCATGCCATTATGTACAGCTTTAGTACTTAAATGCATAACTCATAAGGTCATTTATGTGGCGTGTCCTGATCGTAATTTTATTTACCAGAGCCACTGTAATGCCGTATTGATTGCCAAACCATTAGCATTATACAACCATCAATAGTGAAAAGTAGTGCTTCTGCCCTCTGCTTTATTCTACCATGTGGTAGCAGCTATAAATGGCCATGTTATTGAAAATTCCGTTTTCCTTTCAGTGCAGAGGGGAGAAGAGGCCAGCCAGATCTCTATTAGCAGAGTGGGATTTTCTCCCATGTGTCACGGTGAGTGTAATTGCAATGTCACACTTCAAGGACTTCATGTGGGTGGACGGGTGGTCTACCACAAGAGAGAGGACTGTAGTCAAAATACCAATTAATGAAGGCCAGAGAAATATGACCTGGAGCGCTTCAGGTCTGTACCTACCAATGACTGAGGCTGTCGATTGAAATTGTATCCCATCAGACCTTGGTTGTGGGTCAGTGCTCAGTGTCAGTGCTGGCAGATTACACTTTCCTTTGCTGGATCCTGACTCATGGCCTTGAGCACACATCCAGCAGTTTATCCCATACTTATTTCCTGATTATGAATGCAAAACTTTAGAGAAAAAATAAACTCTAGCTCTTCAGAAATTCTTTGTAATATTATTATACAAACCACCAAGTCAAGCTGTACCTTGACATTTTTTTTACTGGGATATGGGAGTCCTTTCCTGCCATTTCAAATCCAGTTCTGTGCAGGGGCGCAATAACCACTTATACTGAGCTCGCTGAATGAGCTTGTCTGTGGTTTCTTTGATTCTTGTAATGGTCAGTTGTGGCATATTATTACTGCTATAGCCCTGGGCTGCAAACTGTGGCTACTCTTAGACTATCTGACCACACATGTGAGCCCAAAGGCGTGGCACATCCAAGCCATGTTAAGATACAACTACAACACACTGCTGCCAAAATTAATTACCACAGCAGGCTGTGACCTTGCCTCGCTCCGGTACCATTTGGAGATAACTTCCCATTTGCATGTGGCGCCAAGTGAACCTCAGATATTCAGCTTGCTGTACACAAACTGACTGGAAGCACCCTGTAGAGTGAACAGACAGGGAGGCCCACTGCGTGGATTCACTTCAGCACTTTACAGTATTGATTGTCACATTTGTCCTGTGTATACCCACAGTGTGGTAGCTATGCAGGCAAACAAGGGTTGTGACTAATAAGACATCCAAATATCCAGCTCAAGACTGATATATTTGTCACAGACAGAAGCAGAGCTGAAAGGAGAATAAAAAAGCTTCACAATATGGCCAGAAAGGTAATTCTTCTCCATGGTTGCTTGGTGTGTAAATCGGTGTTATCTAAATTACAGACTGTAAACTGATTAGCTCATTGTTCTCTGCTTCTATTCAATGTTTCTTCAGGGAAACACTGACTAGAAGCCCAGGGGCTGTTATTTTTTAAAACTCATCATACAAAATGCTTTATTTTTTATCAATACAATATATAAAATCTTTAACCACAACAAAGGAATTTAAAGTTTTGGAGCTTTTCTCTCTTCAGTGTACTCCCACCTGAACTTTGACAACCGCTTCTTCCCTGTCTCCGCCTTTTTTGTCCTGCAGTCAAAGCAGACAAGACATTAGACCTAGACGTTATTAATCCCATATGGGGGAATTTACCTGTTACAGCAGTACAAGGGTAACAAGAAAAAGTTCAAAGACAAAGTCTCAGAAAAAAAAAGTAAAACAAAATAGTGTACAAAAAACAAAAAAAAAACTAAAAAACTATACAAGAGTAATTTCTATTTTTTAGAAATGGTTGCTATGCACTCATAGATTTCACATATGCACATAAAGCGCAATGGAAGAAGTCCACGGGACTGTCCAGCACAGAGCTGGCCCTTTCTACCAGTCTGTTAAGCCGTTTCCTGTGTCTCTCCATGCTGCCACCTAAAAGAAAAATCTATTAATGCAGTTTTAAAGTGACTCTTAGCGAGTGGAAAGTTCCTCCTGTTTTTAGTATTTTCCTGAGGTTCTGCTCTGAAATGTTTGGCGTGCAGAAAACTGCGATTTTATTACCTGGTGGTTAAAACTGCGTCACAAAATAAATAAATAAATAAATGTAAAACCCACGAGTCAAATCCTTATAGCACAGCAAGAGTCACTTTTACATTACACTTTTTTTAATAGACCAGAAGAGTGATACACATTGAAATAGCTTTTCTAACCGGTGTTATTCAGTGTTCAGAAATGGGCAGCTTTTACATTCAACAGTCATGGGTGTGACTTACAGTGGAACCAAGGGAAAAATACTTTCGGTGACAAAAAGTCTGGATTTTGTTTCTGACAGCTGGGTCCCATTTTGATATGAAATCAGAGCCTCCTCGGAGTGCACTGTGAGGACTCGCACTGCCCACTTATCAAAACACAGCAGGGAAATCACTTAAGTCTCCTTGCTGCCCACGATTCCAGCAACCACATGTAAAATAGAAAATACAGAAGTGGCGGGAGGTGATGAAGTGATAGAGTTGCAACTTACAAAAGCAACTAAAATGAAATGGCAAAAGGAAATAGATGGCAAAACGGGACGCAGTATTTTCATTTACGTGCAGAGTGAAACACAACCTTTACAGAAACATTCTGAATTAGTGTTTACATTGGAAAGATGAGGCAAACAAACATTTCAGCCATCACTCTGCTTCCTTAATACTGCACAGGGAGTTTTATTTATATAGCACGATAATAATCATGTGCAAATACACTAAACGCATGTCCCTTGAGATTAATACATTTATTTTGCGAAAAGCCAACCACACATTTCCTGAGCAAACAAGGTTACATATTCCATGATGTTCCAGATTTCTTTACACAGATTTACAAATCCAGGTCACGGCTGCGACTCACAAGAATGCACCATCTAATGATTACGTCTAATTAAATTAAATGTCACTTAGCCTTTCCGCACTCTGCGTGGCAGCAAGATCTGACAATAGGAACTATAGAAATTTTAAAAAGCCTTCAAGATGCTGCGGAAAAGCGGATTTCAATTCATTGTAGAAAAAATTAAAGAAACCTATTTCCGCTTTGAAAGACGGTGAAAATTTTAAAGCACCACAGTCTGACCTCAGGTGATCCTCTGTAGAGACCAAGATACTCAGATATATAAATGATGCATGCAACTGTACACAACACTGGAAGGTCCCTGAATTAAAATAACTCCCAGGAGTGTTTGAGAGAAACCAGCGGGGACTTTTCTTTGGAAAGCAGTGATGAAGATTGCGGTATCCATGATTGGATGATTCACTGAAGCCAGTGACAGTCTAACTGTGTGGGAGGAGACCTGGCGCTATCTTTACCCTTCTCTACACCTCTGCCCATGTCTCACGCTTCTCTATTTATGGAGCACTGCAGTGTGTATGGTAGTTCAGCACTGGACTGGAGCCCACATGGAACCTTTTTAAATCCGTACAGCCTGCACCTTTTCTGCACAAAGGCACCGGGAATGATAGGGCTAGGCAGAAACAGGTATGGCCTTTTACACCCAACGGCCCACTGGTGGCAAATTACTACAAATACTTAACCCGCATGTACGACATACATTCAGATGTGCATACAGAGTGTAAGATGTCACAAGACTCTTTGTTTTCTTTGCCTAACGGAAAAGCCATGCAGCCGAGAGACAAATTGCTGCGTGGCATTAGCACTACAGTGAAGGATGAAAGTGCACCGAGCAAGGCAAACAAGCATCCCATTACAACCGCCACTTAGCAACAAACACATCTATTACAGCAGCTGAGCAAAGCTGGAGGTGAGCCTGCACACACCTCCAACAAGCTGCTATCCAGGGCAATGAGATTCAGGATGCATCATGCTGGGAATTTCAACAAGAATGAGAAAAAAGAAAACAAATAGCCCTCCCACTTTCTCTCCCTACTAAGGAATCAAGGGCCATAGCCAGTGTTTACATACTCGAAGAAAGAGCCTCTTCATCAGATGATGTTTTATGATTTTTTTTTGCGGCCCTGCTGAGACTCAGAGCAGTCCCTTTTCCACCATCATTTTTTACTACAGACATGGGCATGACATCACTTCCACTGAGAAGGGCTGCTCAAGTCATTGCTTCCACTGTATCACAGTGATTAATGGAGATCTTAATACACTGACCTAGACTTCTGCTTTTCTCTTTGTGTACAACTGGAGCTCGGATAGTTTTCACTCCCTCATTTCTACCCGCAGGTTCATCCCTGGCGTTTCACTTCACACGCTGATGTGTGACATACCAGTTCTCATAGAAAACACATAATTTCCTCGATTTTTTAAACACGCTAATTACTGCAGTTCAAATTTTGACTGCTGTTGTCATGGTAATTGCCTTTCGGGGATTATGGCGCCACTTAAACTCAAGTGACTTAGAGTGAGAGAAAATGAGAGCAAGTTAGGGGGAAGATTGTGACGGAGATCCACACCGCTCCATTGTGTGCCAGCATATTTCATGTTTCATCTTGTTTCACGGCGTGTACTATTGGCAGTTTACCTTGACTCAAAATGATCTGACCATGGTGCTGCCTCGCGTCAATGCCAGAAAATGAATTTGACGTGGGTGAGTGGGGATAAGTGTTCCTTCAGCACCGAGCCGAGTGCCAAGAGGTCCCAGAGCAGAGACCTGCTACCCACCATTTATCCACCGCATTAAATGGACGTGTTGAGTTCAAGGAGGGGTCAGGGAAATATAGGGGACAACATATGTCAAACAGTACAAATTGGAAGAGAAAAGTAGGATCATAAAAAGCCTTTTATCATTTGGCAAACGGGGATCCGAGCAAAAGGAAAAAAGACAAAAGCGTCGTGGATTGAAGTACTTGATCATCATTATAGAACAACAAGCGCCACCTCTGACAGTTGGCAGAGGCATAATGCTGAAATGAGGATGGTTTAGCTTCTCCAGAGTCTTAAGGTGAGGAGTGAGTGTGTGCGCCTGTGTGAGTGTGTGTGTGCTCGCTGTAGCTGTTCCAGCGTCCTCAGGATGTCCTTGTGTCGTGTCAAGTGTCCTGCTGGACCTCAAGCATGACTGGCTTTCTGCTGTTCACAGTTGTTATTTAGACGCTTCATCATAATATTTGTGCTATTAACACCTTAACTTTCTTTCTCAGCAAGTTTCACTTTTGTACAGCATGTGCTCATTTATACATAAGATGAGGTGTGCAGTGCAAAAATAAAACTCAAAACAAAGGTAAGAAATAATAAAAACAGATGTATGGTGCACAGGACGCACACAGATTAAAGGCGAGTTTAAAACGAAAGAATTAGTGCACTGAAATAATAATAATACTAAAACAAGATTGCACTGGTTTACCTTTAATTAGCAAGTCTTTAAGCTCTGAGTCTTCTGCCCTCACCACAATACAGCTGAGATAAATGTACATTTGATTGTCATAGTCAGAGCACCAGTATGCCTTTTAGATATATCTGAACGATTACCATATTTTCATTTTATTATGTGGCAATTCATTTTGTGCTTTTATTATTATACTTATAATTATTTATAATTGTTATCAGTATAATAATTTGATTTTTATTTATAAATATTATTACGATTACCAATACGAATTAACAATTTTTCTCTTAAAATACAGCCTGTGCATATTTTAGCTTGTAGGGATTTAGGTGCTATTTCTTTGCAGAAAGCAGTTTTAGTAAAGTCTAAAGAGCCATTGTCCCGACCTATTTTGCACCCCTCTCTCACATTCTTTTCAAATTTGCTGGTTTTCTTTGATTAAAGTCCGTGGTTAAATACATTTTCTGTCTTCCGTATCTTATAGTAGACAGCTGACATATTGCTGCACTTATAGTCTTACTTATAGTCTAACTGTCATATTATTAAAAAGATTAAAATATTAATGGTACAGACCATATCATTAATATTTTATTCTTTATAGCAGGACTTTTAAGGTCATTTCCTGTGTCACATTAGCACACGTTAAGCCAAATGACCAACTTGAAAGAAAGAAAAAAGTTTCAGTTCTTAATCCGGTAGACTTCCAGATAGCATCTTCCTTTGTTAGTTTAATTTATTTTAGCCAAATATTACAAGTGCTGTTTACATGACTAAGACGTTACACACAAAGACATCTTTCCTCTTTATGAGTGTTGTAAAAATCAAAAACAGAAAAAAAAAAACCTTAAAGTTGAACTCTGAGCCTTCCTCGTGTTAGTAATAGCTGTGTCATTGCCAAACATGTATACACCACACATGCTAAAGCAGTGTTTCTGCCACCATTTGTTTAGTCATGGACAAACAAATGGCTGTACTGGCAGCTTGTTGGATTGAATGGGATTTATTTCACTGCGTTTGAAAGGTATTGTCAAGAAGGTATTTACAAATCAATTCTATACACAGAGGCTCAACTCTGTGACAATGCACACACACAGCACTCTAATACAGTTTTATGGCTGGCACAACTTCTGCAAAATCTTTGCAATCCTTTCATGGCAGATGCTATAGTGATGTAACTATATGGTCTTTGAAGTTATGTTGATGTCATAAATAATTTGGTTTGTGCCCCGTGTGCAGCATGAAGTAACTTAAAGGACTGTGTGCATTTCTAAATCCTAAAGTAATCATCAGATTTGGAAAATTGCTACAAAGTACTTATAAACACATAACAGGGGAAAATAGAAAAAACTGCCAAGCGTTGAAACTAAAAATTATAGAATTTACTGCATCATTAACATGCTGTTTTTAGGCTTTGGCACTGCAGGCAACAACATGTTTGTTATTGCACAAGTCAATTTTGTGATTTGGGGGCTATTTTGCTCCTCCTTTAGCATGCCTTCTTTTACACTACTGGAAAGAAAAATACACAAAATCCAAAACACACATCTCAGGATTTATTTACAGTGATGTTAATTTAATGAGATATTGCCTTCTTTGCATATTTGCACATATTTGAGAAAACTAGATTGTAGTTAGTAGTTGTCCTAATGTAAGTAATCACCTGGGGAACCTTTCATGGGAATATCTGATCATTTTCCTACCAGTAAGCTGGGTTTTCCAGTACAATGTATCCAATTTACAGTACAGGCATAAAGGCTGTGTGAAGGTAAATATCTTGCAAAATGTGAGAGCTTGTAGAAAACAATATGGGACATATTTTTCCTTCTTCTTTCCAGCTTTATTCTTTACCATATTCTAAACATTTTAACATTTTATTAATCCATCCATCCATTCGCTTCCGCTTATCCTTTTCAGGGTCGCGGGGGCGCTGGAGCCTATCCCAGCTGTCATAGGGCGAGAGGCGGGGTACACCCTGGACAGGTCGCCAGTCTGTCGCAGGGCTAACACACAGGGACAGACAACCATTCACACTCACATTCACTCGCACATTCACACCTAGTGGCAATTTATTAATGTATATTCAAAATCTATATTAAACATTGACAGTTCACATTACTTTCTAATACTCTCTTATTTGTGATAATTTTAATAAAAACAGAATTTAAAAAAAAAAAAGACACAAAAAATTTGATCGAGAAACTGTGTGAATATTAGCACATAGTTACACCGCATACACCCCACTGAAAGACAGAATTCCAGAAAATTTGTAATGCAAAAGTAGGATCTCAGTGCAAATTATCTACTGGTGAAAGTTTTGTAGCTACAATTTTTTTTACCCTGCTGACCTGAACATCCAGACAGTATAGACACATTTGCATAGAATTTATTCTTTAAAAAATATCGCAAGTGAATATAATGACAGTTTAAGCTGAAAATATAATGAAAGAGTTAAAACTGTTATTTTCTAATAGGCTGGCCATACCGTATGTCTATAGTACGTTTCCTTTACTTAACTGCTTTTCTTAGTTTTTACATAATTGCCGTGTCATGTTGTAAGTAAAATAATAATAAGTGCAAAGTGACATATAAATTTTGTCTTTCACTCGTTGTGCATGTCATTAACAGAAGTGGGCGGAAAAGGCTTTGTGTAATTAGTGAGTATTGATCAGACCCTTAAGTGTCACGGAGCTCTTGTTCAAAAACCAAATAAACTAAAGAAGCACCTCTAAATCTCATTAAATTTGCTTTTTATTCTGATCTCTATTTCTAAATAAATGCATAATACTGTATTATAAAAATTGTCATAAATGCCAACAAGACAGTAAGCTTGATTATTTTACCTATGACACAAAAACTGGCAGTACTGTAGAGTATACAGACTCACACCTATACAGGCTACTTATATTCATATACACCTGGAGCAACGACCACATCGTGTATTATTTTCTTACTGAATTAAGATATTGCTGACAAGCTCATTTGTATGTAATCTCTGTCAAAACGGAATAATCACTACAGCCACTTTATTGAGATATGAAATTCTGCAAACGCATTCAGCCTTCATGAACGTTTTGACAATGTGTTAGAAATAGAGGCCAAGAGGAGTGTCAGCCCTCACAACTGCCTAAGCTATCTTTCTCCCCATGTTTTTCAGATTAATTCAAAGCATCCCACTGCCTGGGAAATGACAACACTGCGGAGACAGCCTGAAGTTACACTTTGATGGACACAGTGGTCTATCTCTGCCGTTGACTTCAGTGGTGAAATTGTGACCCCCTGGTCATTCTGGCGGGGCCTTATCAGTGGCAGCCAAATGCGGGGAGCCTGATGGAAGAGCTGAGGAGATGATTTTTAGACAGTCTAGCACACTAATGGTTCTAAAACTGCGTGCTGTTCACATTGTGGAAGCAGAATACATCGTGGAAGTGGGATGGGCGATGCACCTAATTTAATCAGGCCAAAAGTGAAAATACAGTATTGTTGTTGTTGTTTTTTACTCAATGAACTAAAAAGGAGCAATTCATTAGCATTAGTTTTAGTGTTAGAAAGGATTTCAGGCTAAATTTCAAGATAAATGTCAGCTTAAAGTTTATATAGTGCAGTGTAACCTTTTATCCTACAGAGCACAGAAAATCCACTCGTTGCAACCTTTAGAAGCAGAAGATCCTTGGCCCATCCTAACTGCTTGAATCAGTGGCAGAAAATCCATATCCTCTTAAAGAGGAGAAGTCACATCAGATAATAGATATATGAAATCCATCTTGTTTCTGAACTCTGTCCTTTGTAGGAAACAGATCAATGAAAACCCTTCCCTTGAATCATCCATAACACAAAAACACAAAATCAGGTTAACAAAAAGTAAAGTGTACAAGTGGTCAGTAGCTAATTATTTATGGGAATAAATGTAATAGAATCAAAAGTAAATAAACAACTAAATGCAAACCCCCTATATTGATCATATATGACCACTCCAGTGTTTTTAAAACTCGTGTTAATTTATCCAGGAGGTAATTAGCAAATAGTTGTATACAACTGCATGACCATTGTGTGTCTATAGGGCAGACTGGATATCAGAACTAAATAACATTTCCTACATACATACCTTGAGATTGCTCAGTAGTAATTCTACATCTTTTCGGCCTTTAGTAGATATATGAATATGCAAATCTTCCACCTACCCTTCTGCTGCACATGGGCAGCTAGAGCATACCTTCTCACCTTACACACTGTTAAACAACCCAACATGAAACAAAGGCAAAGTTGCAATGAATCTGCCAAACGTGTACAAACCAATTTTTAAATGAGGGGTGCCAACATATCTGTGTAACAGAATAGTCAGGTATTTTATACAATCAGCTGCTCTCTTTAAAGGTCGCCCCAGCAGATGATCTGCTTCCAGCTCACCATATCCCCATCATCCTCCTCTGTCACACCAACACCCTGCATGTCCTCTTTCACTACATCCACGAGTCTTATCTGTGGTCTTCCTCTTCTCCTCCTGCCTGGCAGCTCCATATGAAACATCCTTTGTCCAGTATGTCTGCTCTCCCTCCTCTGCACACGTTCAAACGATCTCAGCCTTGCCTCTCAAATTCTCAACCGCTCAATGTGAGCTGTCCCTCTGATGGACTCATTTTTAATCCTGTCCTTATTCATTAGTCCCAAAAACATCTTATCAGCTTCAGCTCTGCCACCTCCAGCTCGACCTCCTGTGTCTTTGTATTAGTCCCACCATCTCTAAACCATACATCATAGCAGGTCTCACTACCATCTTCTTTCACAAATCACCCCTGACACTTATCTCTGCCTACTCCACCCTGCCTGCACTCTCCTCTTCACCTCTCTTGTGCACTGTCTGTTGCTTTGATTGGTTAACCCCAGGTACTTAAACTAATTTGCCTTCACTACCTCTGCTTGCTGCGTCTTCACGGTTACACCTGTCTACCCCTCATTCAAATGTATTCTGTCCTGCGTCTACTGACTTTCATTCCTCTTCTCTCCAGAGCATACCTCCACCTCTCCAAGTTCACTTCCACCTGCTATACCCTCCTTTCACTACAGATCACAGTGTCAGCGTCTCCTCCATGACCTCATCTGTCAACCTGTCTGAAAGTGCAACACAGTGATGTAAAGGTCACAGGTCACAAGATCAAAGGTCACATTTTAACACATTTTGCAGACTTTTTGCATTTCCAAGATATATGAAAGTCTACATAAAGTGTTATATTTTGGCCTGAAGTAGTTACTCTTAAAAGTCTCATAAACCACAAGCCTGACTAATCTCATAATAAACTGGCATGAAACCCACAACTTTGAGTATTTTCCATTTTAAAGTATCAGAAGCTCCTCAATATCCAATATCAGTGTGACAACATTTAAATACCCGAACTACAGCCTGTGTTGCTATCTGTGATAAAGTTATAAATTATCTACCACTGCACAACCTCTAACCTTCACTTGTTCTCTCTCACATGAACACAAATAAGGTCTTAGATACCACCTCTCATCTATTAAAACTGTGCTACATGTTGCATAGGCAGCACGAATTATTTGGATATTCATTTCCCTCCTTGCCCTTATGAAGTCATTACAAAACACTTCACCCCGTTATACAGTGCAATATCTTTTACCAATATGCTCTTTTGCCATTATGAGTTCAGAATGGTGCAGTACACTGTAATAGGACACTAACGTGCAACTTAAAAACACAGCAACATAGTTTGTATCTCCATAACTGCTACACGGCTGCATTAGTCCTGACAGTTTAATATTTACAGACTAGTTCAAATTCTGTGAGCTTTTTTTTACTTTTTATTTGCTTGTTTTCTTGAACTTTGAATTTCATTTTTACTCTTTTATAACTGTGGTAAATCTTTTTCTCTAAAACACAGTATGTAACATGTGTGGAGGCTATAACTGCATTTTTCTGCTCTTTTTGCGCTCTTTACATGATAATAAAGCTGCCCCCAACCTTGATGTTGAATAAAAAAAATGGAAATACTGAAGTGATTTACACTCTGCACTCATAAAGTGTGTGTGTGTGTGTGTGTGTGTGTGTGTGTGTGTGTGTGTGTGTGTGTGTGTGTGTGTGTTGAGAGAGAGCGAGGACAGGGATCTGTAAGCACATTTCAATAACATCCATGCATTGGAATAAAACCTGTACTGTTGTGATAACAGGTCATTTTTTGTGTGTTTTTTTTTTTTACTTAGATTGGACATAAAATTCAATTATGATGATTCAAACGTTACCTGTTACTGATGCTCATCTATTTTAAAACACTTGACATTAAGTATGGTGGTGACTTTGAATTATCCCAGCATTTATGCAAATTTGTAACTACCATGTGGGCATATAGGAGAGTTTCATTTTTCAGCATGATAAGAGAATGGCTTGTTGCTCTCTCTTTCAGCCTGTCAGGTGCCAGGTTTACGTAGCCTGTTGCCCGGCAACCTCTGACAAACAGACATGTGGCTAAGAGAAGCTGCAAAGCAGCAGAACTAGATGGTGTCATGGGCTTGTTTGTACAAGTGTGTGTCTGCGTGTGTGCAAGTATGAATAGGTACTACTGCTGCCCTCCATGGGGCTTAACAAGCTGCTGCACCTTTTGAATTTATAACCTCGCATTATCTAATAAGGCATTGAACATCGTAGGGTCAGGCAGTTTTCATAGACAATAGCTATCAGATTTGGCAGATTTTAAAAATGATAATGCACTGCAACAGTATCGGACATGTTGTCTTTTTTGTTACACACCAAAACCTGTTGGTCACATTACCCATGATGCAAGGTGGCGTGCAACAGTCAGCAGAGACTCTGACGTTTTATGATAGTAGCAGCACATGAAGCATTCTGTTTTCTGTTTTTTGTCGTTTTGTTTTTTTAATCAGATAATACAGTTATCAGATTTCACAAACCTGCATTTAGAAATAGAAGAGGTCCTCCACAATGTCTGTAAAATTTCCCATCATCAGCCACAATTATGAACCAGTCTTATCCCAAAGGAGGCGCATAATGACGTAACCACCTCTATTGTTTACAAAAAAACACGGTGATGCAATATATAGCCAGGGTTTTTCCAGCATACAAGAGATGCCGGGAAAATCACTAAGACTATGATAGAAACATTTTTTATCTAATGTACAAAAAGTAACTGGAAAAAGTGTACAGAAAAAAATGCTTAAGTGTTTGTAAGGTAAAGTAACACACACACTATGCTTATGGGAATAGTCACTCCAAAAAGGTTCATTTTGAGCCAGGATTAACTGTGCTTGGTTACAAGTTTACTGCAAAAGTAATTGATGATAACTGTACAAATCATGATATATAGTTCCTGAGGCTACTGACAATGACTATTCCAAACACATACATTCACTTAAGAGACATTAGCACTGATGAATGAATGAATCCCTCAGATGTTTTCATGAAAGCACGCAAGAAGCTTTGGGGCTAAATTTAACTTCAACTTAGGAAGTGTGAAGATCCCATAAAACACAGAGTTGCCATTCTGCTGCTGTGTCCACAAGTACATAAAAGGAAAGAGGTGCTGCCCTCTCCAAGAGCAGATGGATGCTCTGAATGTTTGCTGAGAAACAAAAATGCTAGAAAACAGACTTATTTGGTAAGATGTGCCAGTCCTACTGTTTATAGGTGTTTCTGGTTTATCCTTATATGTTGCACCAGCACCTAATTACCAATCACCTCTGTGTATGTGTGTGTGTGACCACTTCCTTCTCTTGTGTTCCTCCTGCTTCACATGTTTTCTATTTTGGATTCATATTTTGTTAGACTTTATAGAGTAGCTTGAAAAAAAAAGAAGAAGCTGTGTTTTGTGTCCTCTCTCAGCTACTCCACACGTTTTGGTGATACATCACCATTAGCGCATCCCCTTTATTTAACACACAACTGTTATATTTTCCATTTCAAATCTTCTCTTGCGGTTTCCTTGTGCATTTTCCTTGTTCTGGTAATTAACTGGCCAAACATTTATGCAAATACCCAGCAGCAGACGTTTGTAGAAAAGGTCTGAAACATCAGAGGAAAAAGGAAGCTGTTAGTGTCAGTTCCCTGAAAAACAACAACAGCTTCTTTGTGCACTCAATAACACTGGGGGGAGATCTCCATTATAGAAGAAGCAGAACCATAGCTTCTCGGGACACTGTGATGCAATAAAGCAGCACAATATGTTGAATTTCCCGTGCTTTTGCTCTAATGGAAAAGCTCTGCTACATATATTGCTTTGTCACCTACAAGCAAGACCTATTGCAAGTTCACAAGTTCACAAATGGCGTTCTGGTGCGACACTATGAAAAATGAAAAATCACTAACTGACAGTGGATGCAAGCAGGTTGAGAATAAGGTAGGCATTCTGAGAAACACTTAATCCATCACATCTTGGCAAATCTATATCAGTGTAAGCATATCCAGGGTTGTATTTTACCTTTTGAATTATGCTGTAGATCGGCACCATCTCAGTACAGGTATGTCGATAATGTAGACGCACATTATCATAAGAGAGAATCACTAAGCTCTTTTGATGAAAAATAACTGGAGAGATTCAACCTGACCTTAAAAAACATGTGACATTTCCCAGTCGAGGAGCTGAAACCCATCCGCTATGATAAAGAGAGCATCTTACTTAAATGTCACAGGGCTGGACAGACTGGCTCTGATATTGTTGAGAAACTGCCATCGTGGTGAGATACTGGTGTGTATGAAACTACAGTGCAATTTGCTCTGGTATCTCATTAAACCTTGTAATGTCTTGCTAATAATTAAACGCCTGCACTTAGCAGAAAATGATTCAGCAGGGTATATCACAAGCATGGGATTCCAACAAACACAGTATGCTTAGACTATAATTGACTTTTCACTCTGCCCTGGAGTTATAGAAGAATAATGGGGCTGGAAATAGCTAGTTAACCTCCTGTCAGGTAATACATAAAAGGAAAACAAAAAAGTCTCCATACCACTGAAATACACCTAAACTGTCTCCTCTGAGAGAAACAGAGAGATGTCAAGGTGGGAGTTGTTATACTAAGTGATTTTATTAAGTGGAACACCCGCTGTGAGCTCAGTCAGTCACGCAGGGATTGTTTGACGCAAATTATACATAATTCCTACTGCATGACAAAACATCTATATCCCACACATATAGTATGGATCGACTGCATGGCACCGTGGCATTAAAGAACATAAAACACATAAAAGTTTTAGTTTATTAGGATTAGTTTATTAGGGTTTTGGTGTATGTTTATTTTTCAATACTTTGAAAAAGTATCTTACTTACTTTGCTAAGAGGAGTATGCAGTGTAGTAATATTACTCCTCACTGGTTATTCTCACGCTGTGGTGATTCAAGATTTAGAGCAGCTGAACCCCAAGTACAAACATCAAAAATGTGTCTATGGATGCCACTTGTAGATTTAAAAGTGCACGGAGTGCTAGGTGAGAGCAACTTTGATTAGTTAAATGAATTAGCCAATATAACAATAGCTGGGCAGCACAGTGGTGCATCGGTCACCTCGCAGCAAGAAGGTTCTAGAGTTCAACTCGTCCAAAGACATGCTTGTCAGGTTAACTGGTATAAAGTGGCTGTTGGAATGATGGTAAATGGTTATCTGTCTTCCTGTGTTACCCTGTTAAAAATGGCAGGGTCTGCCAGCATGAGAGAGTAGAGCCAAGGATAAACAGTGAAATTATAAAATTATTGAATCAAACAGTCATAAAGTGTTGTTAAATGACGATTGTTAAATGTTTACCTAAGTGTATGCGTCAAAAGGTTAAAGGGTAATCCCTTGAACTGCTAATGGTGTGAGGCAACAACTGCCATTGGACCACCGGAACAACATGTTATACATTTAGTCAAACCATATAATTGAAGATTAACACCCCTGAAATCTATACAGTGGTTGTAATTATCTGTTAAATAGCATTTTTCTAAATTATTGTGAAGTTGGAAAGTTTTTAAATTTTTGAAAATTCCATAAATTACATTTTTCTCTTGCCTCCACCAGCAGGGGGCCTACAAGAGCACTTGAAATGTAACCTAAGACTGGTAGAAAAAAAATATATATATTTGTAGATATGATATATGAATCATACAAGTGATGATGAAATATTTTCTAGAAACCTAACTTGTTACTTGTTTAATCTTTTTCACTATCATAGACGGAGTAACGTGTACACTGTAAGTGATGATTGCAACAAGTATGTCTCAAAGAAGCATTTATCCCTCTGCGGATGAAAAGAAGAAAACACAAAGGAAGTAAAAAACTGCAAAATAAAGGTATGTGTCTGTGAATAATCATTTATCAGTTATTTATCATTAGAATTCACTAATCATGACATTAGTTAAACAGAAACATCAGACAAGCCTTCAGTTCAGTCAAGGTTTCGTGAGATTAGCTGATGTGTGGAAACAGGGGGAAAAAAGGATGGTAACCTACTAGTAGCTGTTACTATATCATTTATTTAATACTGTCTGCTTTTACATTTACATCATTTTGTTAAAAGGTCATATTTAGGCCTAACTTGTTTTTAAAATGCATTGACTGCTGATTTATTTCTTTCCAGCACACTAATAAGCCATGATAGTGGTTGTGTTAGATGCGAAATGCACAAATGTTTAAGTAAAAGTAAAGTTATTACTGGCAATGTAAAGGAGGGTGGTTAGCGGGTCCCCAAATCAAATTCTGTTTAAGACCCTGTAAACCCTCGGGCCGTCTAGTTGCCCAGATGATGAGAGATTTCACAATCAAAATCTGTTTTATTTGATAATGTTAAAGGACAAAAAGGAAAAAACTACAGTCCTTATTAATCAAACCATTAATAGCTTCTCATTCTTATTATTATGATTTTCAAATATCATTTGAATGATTAGTTAAGTCAGACAACACAAGTTTGAAAACATTTAGTTAAACAGCGGTAGCAAGCTTGTGAGTTAATCACTCCCAGTGACTCTACAGAAACTGAGGCGTAATGAGTAAATATCCCCCCAACCTACAGGTGGATGCTGGGTGGTGCAGGGGTCGGAACAGCAGGCAGTAAAGCAAGGCAGCACGAGCAGCTGCGCTGGAATGTCAGATAGAGTGGTGGGAAATGGTTTAAATAGGCTGCCAGAGCGTTTGGTATATATGAGGAGAGCGAGTTTGTCAATTGGCAGGAAAATCTTTGGACTAAACAGGAACCCTTCTGGCACTTTTCTCTGTTAAATATCATTGTAAACTGAATATATGTAGGTTTATATATTTTGTGTTTTAGACTGCTAAACAAATCCTACAAACCGAATAAATAACTTTTCTTTATGCATCTGGTTATCAAAATTGTTTATTTAATATAGGTGAATTTCTTTATTTTTGCTATTTTATGAACCAAAACATCCATAAAATGACAAACTATAGAATTATTTATTATTATTTATATTATATATTATTTATTGCTACTGTCTTATTGTAATGCTTTTAATAACCCCTATGTAGGTGCAATGAACAGTTGTCTGTCTCACAGTGTTATATTTGCTGCACGTCACTGGTGCACTGATCATGTTATTCCTCTCAGTATAGTAGCAAAGGAAACATGTTGTCAACCCCCTTGCCTGCACTGTCTGCCTCTGTCTATCCCACTTCTTCATTGCCCATGGCCTGGGGGAACAGTTGGCTTTCTGAATACTCTTCCCCCTTTGTGAGCACACATTGATTGGCCCTCTGCTCCCCCAAAGCAGAGCAGCATGGGGTGCCAGCAGCCAGCTTTCTGCTGGTGCTGCTCAAAAAAAGTCTAAGGGAAAAAATGAGGGGAGGAAATTGTCAGGAGGCTTCACCACAACCTGTCTAGGTACGTCTCTTCTCTTCCTGTCTGCCTCTCCTGTTGTAATGAGAATCAATGGGGTTTAACACATTTCCCTCATGCCTTTTTGTCAAATCGAGTGCAATTGTCTCCTCTGTTTGCAGAGCCATGTCCTCTCGCTCCTAATTGCCCTGCTGTTTCCTTCCATCCTTTGCATTCCTATTTGTTGAGCAGACTCTACAGTTTAACAGTCTGCAGTGCTGTCATCAGGTCACACAGAGCCCCAAAGAACCCCAGTAACACACACGAGGATGCCTATGATAAGGGCTCAGAAATATCAAAGTAGCGAATCTGTCATCCACAGCAGTCATTTTTAAGATGATCTAAAGGAAGCGACATGAAATATGAAGGAACAGTTGTCGAACACTAGCGTTTGTATGATTCCAAGGCTATCCTTTCTCTCCATATTTTCGGACATACCGCTGAGCAGCACAAGCTCATGGTCCACAGTGGAGTAAAGTGTGCACTGAGAGCACATTTTGACTGGAAGACAGCCAGTGGTTGGTCTGTTGCGGAGGATGTGGGCTGGTCTCTGGAGCCTGGTGGTTGTTCATTCATAAACCAGGTGGGAACTGTAAATGAGAACACAGACATCTCCCTGCCCACGCTTTCAAAGATCATATTGTACTGTTTTTATGTAAGGAGCAGCAGGACGTGCAGGAGTCCAACATCAGCAACGTGTTTTGTACTTCATTTGAAAGGTTCAGCAGCATATATGTCTTACCTAGAAGGTTCATAAAAGAAGATGTCAGTGGGGAAATTAAAAAATATTTAAGCCATTTAAATCAGGTCTTTAAAATTTATCTAGCTTTTCAAAGTTAAATTAAAATATGACAGGATTTTCCTCCACCTATCAGTCATTTAGCTATCTTTATGGCAGCCATATGACAGAAGACCTTGAGTCTTTCTCTGACAAATAATGGCTCAAATAAAATTTTACATGGAAAAAAAAAATGAAATTCAAACAAACAAAATCTAATTTCTCTTGCCTCCAAAACCATTTGTTTGTATGCAAAACCCTGTGTGTGATCGGCGCTCGACTGCGGTGACAACACTGGAAAAAAACACAGTGTGTTCGTATTACAAATGTGAGACAAGCCCGTCTGTTGTCACCACTGTTGACATTATTTACCAAGGCGACAATATTTTCCCCAATATTAACAAGTTATTTCACTACAATTGTGACAGTTTGCAGACAGGTTCAGCATGAACATTATGCAGCTCTATGAATTCATGCATTTGAAATATTTTGAATATTTTTATATATTTCATTGACAACAACTCATTTATTTAAAAACATGTTGAAAATTCATCATGTGAGAATATGATTTGCATGAGACATTTCCTTACACAGATAGACCAACAGAAATGTACAGATATATGTACTTAAGCTAAGCTATAGCTAAGATATATTTAGTATTTAGTATTAGGTGAAGAATCAGTAGATAGATAGATAGATAGATAGATAGATAGATAGATAGATAGATAGATAGATAGATAGATAGATAGATAGATAGATAGATAGATAGATAGATAGATAGATAGATAGATAGATAGATAGATATAACTGATGTATTTTTATGGTTGGTATAAAAATGTTGATTCACGTATATTTAACTCAGCAAAATTTTACATGATCTCCACTTCTGCTGTCCTTAGTGCCTCCTTGAGAGTTCAAGCTTTATACACCGCTGACAAGAGAATGAAACCAGAGTCAACACAATGGGATACAGAAGCTTCATTCAGAAAAATCCAGCAATCAAACCTGTGTGTGTCTCGCTGTGGTGTGACACTGTTAACTGCTGGACCAGCACGCCCCTGCCAGTAAAGCATATCGAGTAAATCTGATGTCACACAGAGTCTGCACTCAAGCCAGATGATGCTCCACCACTGAGCATCACTTTGCATATGATTTTATAAGCATTCGCAGACAGACTGTGCTTGACTAGGTCTCCTTGAACCAGTTGTGATGAGTAAAATTCCCCTCTAATTGGATCAATGCTTCTGTCTTGCACTGGCGTTCGTCGGACCATCTCTCGGGAGGTGTTACAACATTGAGATCACAGGTCTGTGTGGTCGATTCCTTTTAAAAAATCCCAATCATTTACCAGAGTAAAGATTTAATATCATGATAGCCAAATATTAATCTACAAAACTACTGAGAATTATAAATAATGAAGTCAGAAATTCAGGGTGAAATGTGAATCACGCTCCACACTCTGATGGAGCATGAATCTGCTGAATTTCGTAGCTCACGTACTTGAAAAAAAGGTAATCAGTGCATACTTGTAGTTCTTTCAGCTGGGTGTGACTCGCTTAACAGAATTAGCCTCATTAAAAGGTAGCAATTTAAGAATTCAGCAGGGAGGCTCCAAAATGCACTGAATATTACTGGAAAATAATGATCTAAAGTATTAGAACATTTTCAAATCCCATTTTGGATTTTCAAAAAGTAGCATTTTGATGATTAGAAGTCAACAAGTATAAAAGAATATAACAGCTGAGCACTAAAGTAGCTTAAAAACCATTATCTGGCTGGGCTGGCTTTAATCAAACCAAACTGCTAGTGATTTCCTTTGCTTTTTGTCTGCTTGCCAAACAGTTGTTTGTTACACACAATCATTTAATAAAGTTGTTTTTTGTATACTAAAGATTTTTGCTGTTTATTGTGCACCTTGCAACAATCACGCATTGAACACTAGAGGGCTTTATTGCAATTAACATCTCAGTAAAATTGATGGAGCTTTGGTATCCTGCAATCAAAACTTTGATCCTGTTTCCTGAAGTAACTGCTGCTAATCAGCTGTCTACGATCTCCCTTAAAGGGATGTATTCATCCCTGGCTAATTCACAGTTGGCTTACAAGCTTGAGACAGACTGAAATCAATGCTTCCTGTCACCTTTTAGCAGGACACATGGCGCCTATTGTTACGCCCATCCCTCCCTCTAACTTAGACAGCTGGGGTAGACAGACTGTCCAGATAGATGAAATGTTGCCTTTCTGTTGTGTGATGACTTGTAATTATAATACAAGTGCGATCTTAAGAAAACTCGTGTCTGACCATGATCGCAGGTGAAGAGTCACTCACAGCAAGCAGGGCGCTGTATTTCTAACTTTTGACATGGCTGCTTCCAAACAGGCCACAGTGAGGAGCAGCAGGTCAATGTGTGTTTGTTTGCGTGTGTGGTGGCCGGGAGTCTGGATGCTGCTTGGCACAGTCATGGCTCCTTGACGTCAGCTCTCAGCCCAGCCTGCTGCTGCTGCTGATGCCGCTGCTGCTCTCAAACATGTCTTTGTTATTCAGAGCTTTCCATCAGAGAGCGGCGACCTGCAAAACATGGAGGGTGGCGTCAGCGCCGGAAAGGATCGCTGCGTGACAGCGCGCGTGTGCGCGAATGCGCTCGTCGTAGACCGTGCACGTTCTTACTGCTATTTATTAGATCATTAAATAGGCACTAAACCCATTATTAATTATGTTTAGATGTTTATCTTATAATAATGCAGCTGATAAACTGACAGATTATGCTACAGAGGGAATTATTATTGTCCTTGCATGGTTATTTTATTTATTTCACTGCCACTGTTATTATTATTATTATTATTATTATTATTATTATTATTATTATCAGTGGCCAAGTACTTGCGGAAGTAGTTGCTGTCATGTTTAAAAACATATATTTTCGTCTATTCTGATCAGTCTAAACCTAATTTATTAGAGGCCATTAGAGTTAATATTTCCTTAGAAACTGTCATAAATAGCATTTATTAAATCAGTATCGAAATGCAAACTAAAATACCCAGCAATGACGCTTTAACAGCCTCATTATTTAATCTAAATCTACCTTCCTGTTTAAACATCCCCAAATCATAACTACACAATGCGGTAGACAGTCAGAGCCACAATCAGAGCGGGTCGCTCCAGCACATCCAGATACCATATGGCCGCTGTGCTGAGCGACAGTCCGACTCCGCTCCCGGCTCTCTCCTGATGGCTTCTCCGCGTGTATAATCCGCGACACATTTTGTCAGCAGCCACCGAGCATGGGTCCCTTTGGTAATAGAATAGCCAATGTAATTTGACACTTCAACTTACTGTGCTCTCTCCGAGTCTATTCAGTTACTCACCCACTGACGCCGAGCCCATTCTCAGTGGCCGCGAGGGGGGAAGATATTTAAAAAAAAGCAAGAGTCGAAAATTACCGAGGACTTTCTGCGCTTAATAACCCGGTGAGTAGCTGCAAACTTAACGTTGCTTGTTCCCGGTGTCGCGCTGCGAGGCTCTTGTCTCGGAAAAGGTTTTGTTTCCACTTTGGCTCAGATTGTTTCTCAACAATAGAGTGACCACTTGAACTGGCACCGAGCGGCACGTCGGAGCCTGTAATAATAAACCGCAGCTTTTTATTTACTATCACGCCGCTTCGTGGCGTCGGGACTGAACCGGCGGGCTGTTAATAAGCAGGTTGTGCATTTCGTTAGTAACAGATGCCGCGTTGATCTCCAACGCGCTGGGGCTTGGAGGCTACACTGTAGCAGGCTGTATGGATCTCGCTCGCAGAATGAACCGTGTCTGGGTGCGCGTGTGTGCGTAATTTCATGATGTGGGGTTTGCTTTACCTTCAGCTTCTTGACGCGCACAAAGCACATGGTCTGTCTAAAATGGGTTTTTGGGTGATACGTGCAAGCTGTAGAATAACTGGACGTGGTAATAACGGTCACAGCACTGTTCGGGATTTTTCAATGAATGTCACATAAAATCATAATTTCTGAACTTTGATAGCAACAGCACATGTATACTATTAAATGATAATGGAAAAAAAGCAAGCATGTCTGTGACAGCCTGCAGTTATCTTGTTGCTGTAGGTCATTAGCGCTTCATAGAGGTTTAACAAGTTGACTCCCAAAATTCCAGCTGTCTGAATATATGGAACCAGTTGGGGGGGGGGGGCGCTCTCATTTAGAACTAGGTTGCCTTTCACTTGCAGTACATCTGTCCAGGAAGCAAAAAAGCATGGCCAAGTGGAAAAAAGTAAGCTTGACTCTGCTCCTGTTCTACTTCCTAACCATTGTGACTGAGAGAGAGAGAGAGGAGAGCGAGTGAGAGTTTCTGTCATCTGTAATTTTCTTTTCTGTTACAAAATGCAAGTTTTGGAGCATCAAGCAAGCAAACATATCTGTGCAGATGTTTCTCGTCCCCCTATTAAGATGCACAGGAGAGCTCTTCCTGCTTTTGTGTTATGCTGTTGAAAAGTTCATTCGGCTCATATCTACTTTTAGCTGCTGCAGCATCCAAGTTTGTCCTGCGAGCAGAGTGTTTTGCACCGAGCCACATATGGGGGTCATGAAAAACCTCCGTGGGGACTACTCCAGTTATTAAGCACCCTCGCTTGCTTGTTTACATTTTTGCCATGTAATTCAAGGGTCTTGTTGAGTTTCTTCACTTTGCTGTTTTCGGAATTTGAGATAACGGCTGAATGAAAGATTTGAGTTGATGTCAAAGTAGGAGGCTATCATTGGCTGATTCACAAGCACTTGATGGCACAAATGAGCTGAATGAGTGCCTGTATTTGGGAAAATTAAAACTTTCAATTATTGGAACAATTTTGGTGTTGTCAGACAGAGGAGGTCCTGTCCCCTCCTTCCCCATCACCCCACCTCGGTGGGGCCCCAGGTTGGGCTCCTGAATAACCACAGACCCCACCAGGCTGACCTTCTTCTATTCAAGCTGAGGATGTTGAAACACCAGCCGTCAAACAAAAGACACATTGAAACAGAGATCTGCAACCCAGCACGTGTGTCTGAGTGCTGAAGTAGACCATTTATTAACTCTCAGTTTCTTGCTGACCAATGGAAACTGTCGACACAACAAACTAAAGTCGTGAAAAGGACAAGTTTCTGCAGATACACGTATTAGTGAACAAAATCTAAAAATAAAGAGAAGCTAAATATATATATATATTTTAATTAAATCATACACAAAGCATCTTCTACACACTTTAGCAAATCTTTTCTTTTTGTCCAGACTCCAGGCTGGCTTAGGTTTGCATGTCGCACCGTAAGGCTGACAATGGCAACACGTTGTCAGCGCAGGGTGGAGGGTTCTGCTCTTGCTGTCCCACCCGCCCGACGGGCTGAGAGTAAAGGCGGAAGCTGGAAATGACTGTGCCACATGGGAAATTATTCAACTCTCAGATCAGAGAAGACACACAAGAGGCCTCATTACCTCCAGCAGCACTGCTGGTCAGCCTGTGAGAAGACCGAGAGCTGGTGTGTCTTAACTAGCTGAGCTCACTTACTACAATCCTGTGTATCATATGCTTCTTTCGTCTGAAAGAAATCCAACGCATGACACATGACGCGTGACACAGAAATACACCCAAAATCTTTAGGAATAAATGCTGTCTTCAGAAAGGAAATATGACCACTTTGATCTGTAATACAACAGTAAAAGAAAACCAGTCCCAAAGGTTTGCAGTCTAAGCCTCTTTTTACCAACAGTATGTACTTAAATAGCTGGTAAATAGGCCTGTTAGCTTGTGTATAATATCATAATGTTATTGATTCAGCTTGGGAATTCCACTTGCAGTGAGCGGCTCCTGTGTATGGCGAGCTCTCTGAAGCACTCTAACAGGAAAAAGGTGAACGAGTAAGCAACCGAAAGCTCTTCCTCCGCGGTCAGAGCCTGTGGGAGGTTTGTGTAGGTTTCGCTCAAGGTCCTTTTTGTGTTGTCTTTACTCAAGAGAATAAACTCTTGGGATGAATCACCCTGCTGGTATGGCTATTTTCAAATGGTAAGGAGAGTCGAGGGGTAGAAAGTATGTCACTAGGTAGATATAGCAGTTTAATCATGAGGTTTACCTTTGTGTCAAACAGCGCTTAATAGTCCTGTTATGTTAGTTGTGAGTAATTACAACCTTGTGCAGTGTTGCTGTGACTTTGAGATTGTAACTCGTGCTGGAAAGTAACTAAATGCATTACTCAAGCTACTTCGAGTCCTCTGCAGATATAAATTTTACATACAAAACTGATGAAAAGCAACACATTGTTACAAATGAAGCCCTTATTGGTCCTCTTGGCTTATTGTGACTAAGTGGAAGCGCCAAAAATGCAACAGGTAACATTTCACACATGGTGACCTCTAACTTAAGACAGTTTCATTTAAATTCATTTTACGATTACTTAGTATGATCAGCGAATGTGGTGAGGAAGAAATCCATTTTCTCACTTAAAATAAACAGAATTAACTGTATGGGAAGTTGTTAAGAACTTCAGGGATCTGCTGTAGCAATCACATGGTGAGAGTGGGGAAAAAGAATGTCCTTTTTCAACAAGACGATACACACAGCAAAAACAGACTTGGGGAGTGAGCAACTGGTTGGTTGTTGATAAATAATCGATCAAAATAAACAAAATAGTCTATGTAAGACATGATGCTTCAGATTGGAGTCACATTAAAGGATCCTGACCCTCAGGTTGAGACACATTAATCACAGGGCAGCATAAAGGCTTGAAAGTGACTTCCACCTTAGCCAGCTACAACACAGAAAACACATTTTACCTATAGTATCTTTTTTACACATCTTGTACTGTTTCGGTAAAGGGAACTGAATGCAGCTGATCTGAATAACAAAATAACCATTTGCTCTACATCATACCAGCGTATTCTTCTTCCATATGTTATTCTGCATTCCTCGTGTGTATGTGATGATTCGCGACGCTCCACCTCTGTGACACGGAGCTGCAGTAACATGTGTACCGCGCAGATATTCACTGAGGGGTTTTATGGTGGATAGAATGCTCTGACTGTACCTGTCAGCTTGACTGTTGACTGTTAATATGAAGCTTCTATTTTCAAAACACAGCTCAGGGAAAGGGAATCTGTATGTGTGTGTGTGTGTGTGTGTGTGTGTGCGTACTTGCTTTGTGCAGGAGGGAGATACAGAGCATAGCGAGGGATGGGAGAGGTCCTGGGAGTGACGCCAGACCACACATCATTTAATCATGTTAGCGTGTGCAACCACTTTGTGCATATTTTCGGTTGCATTGGTGATAGGAGTTGTTATTGTACAAACTGTACTCACACCGAGAGAGAGCGAGAGATGGCTTGACAGGAGGGAAGACAGAGATGACAGTTTGATGCAGGAGAGGCAAAATAAATAGCTCTTTGGATTTTTTAGATTTGTGAAATTTCAGTTTTATGGCAGAAAGCGATAACACAGCCCGAGTCTGATTTTCAGTTGCTGCTGCAAGCTATTAACATCGCTTGAGAAATCCAAAGTCACCACGTTTGAGAGCATTTAAATGTGAGCCGGTGGAAGGATGACCATTGTGCATATTAGCATTGGATTTCAGCATGCTCTTTGGGCTTAATCCCACTGTTGACTTGCCTGCTAAGTACTGAGTGTGTTATTTTTGCTCTTTTTAAAGAGCCCCTCTACATAATCTCACCTAATCTAATCTATCCCCTTTTATAATAGACTCGG
Source organism: Perissodus microlepis (assembly GCF_051167445.1). NCBI lineage: Eukaryota > Metazoa > Chordata > Actinopteri > Cichliformes > Cichlidae > Perissodus > Perissodus microlepis. The sequence goes on from NC_140468.1 coordinate 11,983,398, forward strand.
AACGATGTGACTTTATAGAAAAAGCTTTAGTGTAGATCCATACCAAACAGACCAGTGTGCTGCTTGCTTCCGCAACCCCTCTGGCAAAGCTCTTGTGAAAATGCATGTGACCTCTGTGCCCCTTGTTAGTCTGAACAATAGGCTTGCCTCCTCTTACAGCTGCAGCCATGCTGGAGGGGAAGTTTGCCAGAACAGAAGACACACACCGTCTGATTAATAGGTTTAAAGACAGCAGGTTTAGCTTCATAGAAGGCACAACATCCTTAAAAATATAGATTACATTCAAGTTTTGTGCTTGTTGGTAGGCATGGGAAGCAAATGTGAAATTAAAATACATTTTTTAAATCTAAAACAGATGAAAGGGTTAATCAATTAACTGATTTTCTACTTATTTATTTTTGTTAAAAGTTATACAAATACTTTCTGCAGAGTAAATTAAATATTCAGACAACCAAATGGACAAAACAATCTCCTTGAAGATGTCAGTCAAATCTTTTTCTAAGAATTCCCAGCATTATAACTGTTAATTGATTATGAAAACAATTCCTTCCTTTATTGCTCATAATTAAAGTGCAATTAAAATCTACTAATTCTTTGTTTGCATGTTTGTTGTTGTCAGCAGGGTTTTAGAATTTCAGTGGACAAATTAGAGCACAAACTGAAAAATAGCTGTGCAAAAAGCAAAAGAAAAAAAAAAAAGAATATAATCTGCGAGTCTTAACCCACACAGGATGTAATTGGAGCTTTGTGGGGTCCCCACCAGTCGTAGGCTCATGCATGTTAAATGTGACATGCTGTGAAAAACAGACGCGGATGATGACAGTGCATCGTCGCAGTGTTACGTGTAAATGAAAGGCTCTGGATCTTGGAAAACATCCGGTTCTACAAAGTCTCAGCCTTTATAAATTTAAACAAGGTCCAACCGAGGATCCCGTCAAATCTTCCAAGTGTTGCATAGCAGGCATATTCCCCTCTTAAATGTGAGCAAAGACCGAGAAACTAGCTCTCAAAATTTGAAAATGTCTCAAGAGGTGTAATCTCACTATCAAGAAATGGGCACCGGGAAGGCTCCCGAGAGGGCTCTGCTGAAGCATCAGTGTCTAGTGTGCGCTCCAGAGGATTTTTCTTTTTTCTTTTTTCGGGGAGACAGAGAGATCTACATCTCTGATGAGTAATGAAGGTGATTCTGAGCAAGTGGTGGAATTACATTCAACAGAGCCCACGGGGGTCCATATCTTATTGTTCTGTGACAGGGAAAATTAACTGGGATTTACTAATACACAGGGAACGTCCTTCCCCCATTCTCTCCTGCGCTCAAAGAAAAGGTCTGAGGGTAATCTCTTTCCCAAGCACCCCCACCCCCACGCCCCCTCCCTTCCCAAACACAAATGTCAGATCTTTTCAAGTTTGCTATCGAGATGTAAAACATAAGTAGATAAAATCCCTGACATGTTGCCCCATCTCTCATTCATCTGTTGCCGTATGTTGACACAAAAGACGCGTTCTGCTTAAGTGTTGTTTTGCATTTCACCTGTTCTCCTTTGCATAGTCACTGCGGCAAAGCGTGCAGGTGACCCAAAGTAGACAGGGCTCCATGGCTTTTATTCTCATGGGATCTTTGAGTATTTGTGACAGTTTCACGCTTATAAATTGTCATCGTCGGTACTGCTTGTGTGCAGTTTGATTAAATCTGATTGATGCTGGCATAAGACAGCAACCCAACAACAGACTGTCTTAAATATAAAATTTGCATTAATATATTTTGATTGGTGGGTTATAATGCATGCTTTTCCACTTCATTTAAAGCACCCAGACAAGAATAGACACAAATCTTTGCAAGCCTTTTGCCTGCTGTGCATGTTAAGAGCACTTATGTACTCACTGTGAGGTTACCTTTGTAAAATTAGCATGTATGAAAATCCTGCCCTTGCTTCAAAATATACAAGATACTGGATATATTATTACTGATGAACAGGTAGAACTTGACTTCAATAGTATTATCACAAATCAGCCAGACAAGACCCCAAATTTATAAACATGACAAGGTAACAGAAATACATGTGCACACACAGAGAAGCAGTGCAAAACCATCAGCAGCCTTCATAAAATCTGAACATGGCAGATCACAGCAGTTATAGCCAGATGTGTACTCTGAGTAAGCAGCCAGGCTTGCTTTTTAGTGATTTTTCATATTTGTGCAGTTTTTGGCAAGAAAATAAATTAATAAAAAAAAAATGTTGATCTTCTCTTTGCTCCTATTTAAGTCCTTTTTGTGCCCTGTTTGCAAACCCATCTCACCAAAGACTCAAAAACTGATTTATTTATTCATTTATCGTTTTTTTCTTCTTGATAATTTAACGTTTGAATCTTTAAAATTGGCACAAATAGAAAAAAACAGCTTGCACAAACTGCCGAGGTCCAAGGTGACATCTTCAGATTGCTTGCTTTGTGCAACCAACAGTCCAAAACCAAAACACATTCAGTTTTCAATTATAGAAAACAGAAAAAGTCATCACACTACAGAAGCTCTTTACAGCTGCTGATCAACTGTTTAATTGAATAATCCTTTAAGCATCTGTTTACCGGAGCTACAATTCTCTCGCTGCGTTTTTAATCCATAATGATTTTTGTTTCTTTTGTGACCCAATCATACTTTATTTTCTCCTCCCTGCTCAAACAAAGTCTTTACTGATGATGAAGTGTGGACAGCCGTGACACCACACCCACAGCCTGTGTGTCAGCTTACACTGTACCCTCATGCTAACGCCGTGTCTGTGTGCGGTCGGTTACCCAGGTGCAAGGCATGCATCACACACCGGAGCTGATACACTGACGTGACAGCTGTCGGCAGAGAAAGAAGATCACGAGAGAGGTCTCGGTGCTGGATAGGGTGGAATATGTTAACCCTTAACATGCGACTGATGCATTTTAGGTCACAAAAGGCACACCTTCTGTTCTGAGTTTGCCTTATTTGTACACAATTTTCAGTTGATTGGGATTTAAGCTCTGTAACTTCCCATCTCATAATCCTCAAATCTCAGACCTCTCTTCAGTGTTAATATGAGGCAGACAAATGTTGTCAGTAGTGTAAACAGGCACTGCAGAAAGCTAAAGTCTGACATTTCCGTGGTGCAGATTTGCTCCAAAGTAAGCAAATATTTACCAAAACACCAGGGTCAGGTGTAGCCCTCAGCTAATTTGGCATAGCTGTGAGAGTACACCTGGTTTTCATCACTCAAAGCATGATGTAGCACAAATCCAAAATTTCTATAAGTTTACATTACTATTACTTTTATCTGCAGCACACAGACATTTCATCATATCTGACCATCTAGCATTTTATGTAAATTACAGGCAAAGATCCTAGAGAGCTTTAAATAACTCTAGTGTAAACATGTCCTCCATGTTTCTTTACGTTCCTTCATCCTTTGGCTTTTGCAAATGAACCGCGACCGCAGACAATAGATTTCTTTCACACTAATAGTAATCAGTGATATCCTAACAGCCACCACTGCTGATGATGAATGCTAATTAATTGGGCAGTGCTCCTGAATGTAAACATGCAGTGCGACACATATGCAGAAACACTTCACACTCCTATTTATAGGTGCCGATTGCATAAGCTCTTTTGCAACAACAGGGTGTTCTCACTTTGTCAGTATCAAACCGAGAAAAACTGTAACTGACCAGATTATTTTTACACGCGCGCACACGTATATTGCACTTCTTCCTGGCATACCGTGTGTGGCCCAATGGGTCCCACGGCTTACAAAAATGTTGACAGTGGACGCTATTTTTGACCATCTGCTCCGAAACGAGGGCATGTTTGAGTCACAGACGCTGTGGTGCGAGGCTGTGCCCGTGATGTGCCTGGCATGTGGAGAGAGTCAGGGAGGGAGGGAGGGAGGGATAGAGAGAGATGGCTCACCCGAGGGCCCAGCATCCTCCGTGTCACTGTGGAAGTGCACAGTGTGCGGCTGGTTTCACTAATGTGTATTACATTAGCATGGAGGGTGATGGAAGGGGGGAGGCTGTCGAGGGGTGCCAGGGAGTGGTTGATCCTTCACATCTTGGAGGAAGAACAAGAGAGGAGATATCCTTGCGCTTGACTCATGGCGTAAACATCGTCAGTGAGATGAAATAGTGCGAGGTCAGAAAAGTGTCTGCGTCTCATCTCTTTTTCTTGTGTGCGTCTGCGTTATCTGTGAGGCAGGAATGCGAAACCAAATCTGGGGTGTTCTCGGGATGGGTGGGTGGGAGTCACAGCGGGATTCTTTCAGAGAATTACCCCTGTGTGTCGCCACCTCTCACAAAGTTTACGACTTCTTTCTTTGGAGAGTAGTCGGGCCGTTAAACTACTTTGTAAAGTGCTATTTGTTTTTGCATCCCTTTAAAACTGCCTATATTTCTTTAGCTCTTCGACAGCATTTGTGCATATCGACAAATGTTTATCCTCTCTGATGTGGAGATTTCTACCTTTCTAGACGTCTTTAAGACTAAGTAATCACGCGCTGTCTTGCTGTCTCTCAGCATCAGCCATTCTCTTGATTAAGTGATTTAATTATTTAGTCCATAAAATGCTAGAGAAGTATCTATCCTAGTTGTCAGAGAGCTTCTGATGGCATCTGTAAGTTCTAAACTGAATGATGTTTTAACTCAGAAATAAAGTTTAACCTGCTTAGAGGGGAAGTATTTCAAGCTGACTTTTAACAGTTAAGCAATTATCCAAGTAATGGCTTAATGACAATAATTTTTTTAATTTGGGATGCACAGATATATTGGCCAGTATCAGTGTTTTTCTGAGGTGTCACATTAGATTTGTGCTGGCTAAATGTTCAAAGACTTTTAAGCAGTGAGCCAAAGTATTATTTTAACCATCAGCATGAGTGTAACACCACGCCTCCTGAACTCTGTTTAAACGCACTGATCCCTAAACAGGAAGTTAAGAGTTACCGCTTTTACGTTAACTCTGAGGTTTTGCTTGAGGTCAAACACCACAACGTGGCTTTGCTGTAACAAGGACCACCTGAGTTCACCGTTAAATCCTCAGCACTTTGTGGCTTTGCTGCTCTTGATTTTATTTTTCTGGCACCAGCTGATGTCAAGGAGCAAATTGAAAGAGCAAATTACTGCGGGCTGCGTATCCTTCGTCGTCTTTGTGTGCACTTCCTTTGGAGGAGGGAGGTGGAGAAGATCATGTGAGCTGTAATTATATTTATGTTGGGCCCCATTCAATCTGTCACAGTAAATTTTGCCCGACTTGTCATATTGTAAATCATTACAGCGGATTAAATGCTGGTTATGAACGCAAAAGGCCGGGAAAGGATTCTTTTTATTTATTTTTTTGTCCTTGTGATCGCTGTATTTGTTTGTTTGTGACAAGCTAGTTGTGCCTGATATTGGCGGTACAGTGTTTTCTACATGCGTTCAATAAATTTTAATTGGGTGCAGAATGGGTAATGTCACCGATGTTTGCTTTGAAGAAAATCCCTTTCAAAAGGGCAGGCAGCCTTCCAAAAGTGAAAGAATACCTCTGAAAGGCTTCGTGTTTCACAAGCCGTCCTGCGCATTTTGTTTTCTCATTTGTCTGGGATCAAAGACGGCGATGAGCACCGATGGAAAGTTTGACTCTTTTTCTGGGAAGGGGCTTCATTCAGGAAAGTGCGAGAGAAAAGTGTGTGTGTGTCAATCAGCTGCTGAGTGCCAGAGCAGGAGAGACTGATGAAAGAGTAATTGGTTTTGCATGTTTCACATACACTCGGTGTCCAAACTACGATAGTGATGGACTGTACTCTTGCCTATGGCAGGACTTAGCTGCCACAGTGAGATTCATAAATATCCTCATGATTAGCAGGGCTCCTCACTCATTAGTAAGTGGTACGAATCGTTACTCCCAAGTCACTAAAAAGATTAGTTCAGAATGAATAAACTTTTCATGCTGCTTGCACTTCGGCTGCTCTCAGACAACAATAGTATTGTTAGGTTTCATTTTACTCGTCCCTCATGAATTTTCAGCAGTTAAATCAACTTACAGCAGCCAGTTGTCATACATGCGTTCTGCCACTCTTGAGCACAAAGACTGGATGCAAGCCTCACATGTCGGAGCAGTTGCTTCATTTGTCTAGAAAATCACTTGTTTGGAGAAGCCCTGAATGTTGCATCCCTTGATTTGTATGCGAATAACATCTACCCAAATAAAGCTTTGGAAATTTCCCTAATGTTCACTGCAGCAAAATCACATTTCAGCCTTATTTATGCTGCTGTCTATACCTGAAGACATAATTTCATACCTAATTTTTTATAGACTCTCTTAACCTGCTATATATTATGGATTTTAGCTTGCCAGGACTTCTAAGAAGGAAACTATGAATTATTTGTGTCATTACTTTTGCTGCTGATAGTTTGTAATGTTTTGCATAATAAACAGCCGAGACAACAAGTGAAAAATTAATGAGCAATATTGTTCAAAGATACAGTTTATGATGCGTGTGATGTGATGCTTGCTGATGACCAAAAAAGAAAAGAAAGAAAAGAAACTCTATTGTTTTTGGAATGACTGTCAACCATCAATTTTCATAACGTCATTGTTCGGCTACGGAGTATTTATTTTCATTAATCTCCACAGTTTGTATTGTCATGTTAATTTACTCGACAAGTCTCACTACAGTGTGAGATTTTAAGAACAATGAGGATGAAAGCCAAGAAGGCAAGGCTCATATCAGCCGAGGAGGATATTGGAGAGGAGTAGTCTACACTTTGCCGAACTCCCAAAGCTTCTTTTTTAATATTTAGCTCCTGTCAGTTAAAATCAAAAAGTTTCTCACTTTCTCTAAAGCTCGCACAGAAAGAGAGAGAGCGAGAGGGGGAAGCTGCTTCACGGGTGAAAGCCCTCACACATGAATATTTAATGGTTGCATTTTAACCAGAGTCATAAAATCCAAGAGGATGTGGCTGAAAAGAGAGCAGTGAGGAGTGTGCAAAGTAGGCTACATTGTTTCTTTATAGTCTGAGCTGGATGCCTGAAAGTCATGTAACTCTTCTCAGGCTGAAATAGTGAATCAAATATGTGGATTGTGTCAGGCTAATTTAAAGCCTGGGCCACGTTTAGCAACGTGTTGCGGCCTGTTTTTGCAGGGTAAGCAGCTTGTTGTACAGCAGGATGAAGAAATCTTGGACCATTTTGACACTTCCTCAATGCACTCAGGAAAATGAATTTCATACACTTAATCCATTTGGCCAGTTGACCAAATTGTGAGGAAACATCTATTCAATACGCATCAGTTTTAGCTTAATGGAGCTGGAGCCAAAAAAAAAGAAGAGGAGGAGATGAGGGTATCTGTGTGTATTTAATATGCAACCTCTCCTTCTTCCTCTACTTCTAGTCTTGTCATGCATTTTTAAAATTCTGTTCAGCCCTCCGCTGAGCCAGACTTGCAGCCGACAGACACTGAGCTGATTGTTAAGTTTGATAAAGCTCTGCGTTTGTGTGTAGCTGGGGCTATTTTTGTGTACGTAAGCTTTACTTCACAGAGGTAATCATTTGTCATCCAATATTGAATCAAGTTAAATGGACTCATAAATTGCAATCACTTAACTCAGCCCAACTATTATGTTTAATATTGCTTTGTGGGAAAAGGTCAGCCGGCAGTGGATCAGGTTCCAGCAACACAGATAATTCAGCTGCCTTTTATGAGTCTTTTAAAGCTCCGGAAGGAGAAAAAAAATCAGCACCCAGGAAAAAACTGACTGTACACTACTTAACAGCGGGAGCGCAGGATACGCAGCAGCTCCTGTTTATGTTTTCTATCCTTGAATATCCTTAATGCTGTGTTTAAAGTGTGTGTGGCTGGCAGGTTGCAGATAAAACACAGTGGATGCCCTTAAGGGAAACATAATAAAAGGCTTTCCCCTCTGAAAGGTCCAAAGTGCAGTTGTCCACTCTGCACAGCAACAATGGAGCGCTTGTGCAAACGGAGCCATCAGTGGCACTGGCAAGCTTGGCAAACCAGCTTATCAGGAGGCAGTGCACTGAGTAGTGGGGGGGAGAGAGGTGGATAGAGTATGTGTTTTTGTGTGTGTGCGTGTTACTTTGTTTTGTCCAGAAGCACTGACCTCTTAATTAATTCATGGCTCCTCTTGTTTTTCTTGCATGTGTTTGTGTGCATACACGTTAATGTATTCGATCATGTGGAGCATACTAACGGCTAACCAATACCGTTAAGGGAATACTACACCAAAAATCTTACCGAATAACACAGTGAGTGCCGAAAACTACCTGGTTTTAGCAATCGTGCCACCATTATGTGATATCATAAATCAGTGTGGCAAGTGGCATTTGCATCTCCTAGACCAGAGGGTGATGAATTCAGTGAAAATTTTGTTTCCTTGAACCCGTGTCCACAGCACAAGTAGCACTGCTTCACTGAAAATGTGCCATATTTGCAGGGTATCTGCTGATCAGCAGGTTGTTGTTCCGAGCCATGCCTCCTTCAGTCTATATGTTGAAGTATTTTCAGGCAAGACACTGAACCCCGAGTTGCCCCCAAGGAATTTACTGGAGTGTTTATGTATTTTTAAAAAAGGCACTTGTAGTAAGTAAGCTCTTTGAGTGCTCAAATTGAGCATAAAAGTATATAAGTACCAGCCCATTTACCATTTATTACAAATTATTGTATAACTGGATTTGGCTGGAAAGGCTTAAATCTTCTTTGAGGGAGCCGAAGAATTCAAGTAAGAAATCTGCAGAGAGCTAATCTCGCATAAATGTTAACATGATGTTAAATCTTAGATCAACAATATTAGAGTTTACCACACGAGCAAGAAGCTGGGCTGGTGCATCAGCAGAGTAATTGGGAAAGAATCTGAGGTTAAATGAAATGCTTTACTAATCAGACAGAGTTTTGATCATTGATATTTGAAGTCTTAAATATTGTTGTCCTAACAAATAGTTTAAAAAAATTCAACTTAAGGCATAATGAGAAGTGTTGCTTAATTGATTGGGTCTTATTAGCCAGCTGGTAGTCACACAAGTGTGAATGAACCAATGATTGTGATGCACGAATCAAGCTCCTGATGACAATCAGGGAATCCCAGCACTGATTTACTGTCCAATAGCAGGCTTAAAAGGTAGCTCTGAAAAGTCTGGAGTTACAGTTTCCATGCTTTAAAGTCCCCGAGCATGGAGAGAGAGATGCGGAAAATTTTAGTCAACCACCTATTTAACCCTGGAATATTACTGAGCAGATGTTAAATGGCTGTCATCGGTCAGGTCAGCCGGATAAGCACTGGTGAGCACTATCAACGTGTCAATATTTACATTACTTTACCAATTGCAGTAATATTTTTGCACCACTGTGTCCCTTTTCGGCATCAAAACTGCATGCATGTAACCACATGAATTCTCCTCATCTCTCACACAGGTACAATTTCAAGAAGTGCAGTTTGTTGGTGGCAGATTTTTTTCTTTTGCTTTCTCAGAGCTGTTTGAGTTGTTGGAGGAATGCATCGTGTGCTTAGTTTACTCACTTGCCAGATAGTCTGTAGTGCTTTCACTGCATTTCCTTTGGGACACAACACTTGGGGGGGAAAAAAGGAAGTCTCAAGGTGCCTGTGTTCGGCTTTAGATGTGACTCTGGGTTGGTAAATATTTAGAGAGCAAACATTTTGATACCAGCAGGGATTATAGTTGGGGGAAACATGCTTTTCTAAGAATGGAAATGTCAGCATATTGCAAGGTATCATGCTACAATTTTTATTTTAATGCCAGTCTCCAAAAAGTAGCAATTTAGCAACTCAAATCCCACTGAGGAAACCAGATTGCTTTTCTAAGTCCGGCTTATTTTGATGTAGCTCGCCCACTGAAGCTCATTCTCTTTGTTCGAAAGCATCCAATTCATCAGCAGGGATTGTTGCCGCCTACCAACAACCAACATATTTGTTCTGCTGCTTCACCTTGTTGGCTTTGCAGAGAGAAGGTGCCAAAGGTGGATGTTAAACATGTCAAGTGCTATCTGCTTCATTTACTTGGTCACTGAATATTCATGTGCCTTTATACTGGTGTCAGCCTTCAGCCAGCCGTGCAGACAACCAGCAGCCGTCTCTACAGTCATCACACAAGCACCATCCCCGTGTCGTCCGAGAGATCCTCTTTAACGTTATCTTTTTTTGTTTTTTGGACTTTTTTATCGTTTGAAAATAAGGTGGTGATTGTGCCCGGAGCTGACAACCATTTCCTGTTCCAATTTGTGTGGCATGCGAGTAGAGCTGTGCTGCTTTTCGCTTTGAGGTGCTTGGGGACGAGTCAGAGTGGGCACCCCACGAAGACGACGAGGGAGAAGGAGGGAGGGAGGGAGGAGAGCGAGTATAACCCTGTGTACTGCAGTCATGCCCATTTACTCTCCCTGACACCTCCAGGGACACGCTCTGACCTCTGCGGGGATCTCGCCCCCTCTTTACTCTCACTCATGCGTTTCCCTTCCGCTCTGGGGAAATCGCACCAAATTCCTTGTGCATTACAAGAGCTTTCGGGAGGCCCCAGTTGACGCTTGGCCTCGTCTAGACTGCCGTGACTGTTGTTCGGCAGCGCTGCCGAGCTGCGGTGCAGGGTCAGACTCTTTGCATGGCAGCAGAGATTGCAGAGGTTGTCTCATTAAATATATGCTTCCTGGTAAGATGAAAAGCTCATGCTCTTTGTTGGTTCTTAAGATGAAAGGCCCCCTCTACAGGCTGTACTCAGACAGAGCTCGATAATGTAAACACGGTCTGTGCTGTAGATTACTCATTTGCATGGTGTTGCAGTGAGCTTTGATCAGTGATGGATTGCAGCTAAGTGTGTTTGTTAGTTAAATAGTTACATTGCACTAAGTTATAGAGGTTTATAACTTAAAAGTCTTGTTTGGAGCTTATTCTGAAGTATCAGCATTTGAGATGCAGCTGATTTTGATAGGGAAAGTTTAGTTTGCATCATGCGTGTTCAGCTGTTTAGTGATCATAGAAAAATAAGAAAAATAAAAATTTTGTGGGTATGATTTGAGTTTAAAGAATACTTCCTGCAGGAATACTCGAGGAAAGGAAAGAATAAGTACGCTATATTTGAGTAGGAAGACTCAGTTATTTGAGAGAGAAGAGCCTGTGCGCTTTACGTTGGCTGCAGCAGAGGGAATTTCATCTCCTGTCATCTCCCTGTTGATTAGTATTGATTGGTGAGGCTGAATTGGCCTCTTGAGTGGAAGTTGCATCAAATAATCCCTCATTCGACTTTCCCAAATCCATTGTGAGGGCTGGCGAATGATTTCATCAGAGGTTTTCTGAGCGTGAGGCACTGAGCTGAAACATTTCCTGCGGGCGACAGAAAAAGGCAGTTGTTTTAGCCTCCACTGTTTTACCTCTTAATGAAAGTATGGGAAAGCTGACCTACTGAATAAACTGCGACAAACAAAGCCGAGGGGGACCTGAACGTTACCCCTGCCCCATTACGCTGTTTTTTTTTTAAATCACTTGCACCTGTGGTTTGTGTAGACATGAATCTTTTTCCCCCAGACAAAAACGAGGAATTCTCTGCAGCTTGGAAGGATCCCCCTGCTGTGCACGGATGACACGGTCTGCTGTGTTGCTGCCACTGCCGCTGCTGCCGGTTGGCTTTCGATGGGGGCAGCTTGAGTGCAATAATGAAATGGAAAAGTTCCAGAGCAGTGAACGCTTGTACGCAGAAGGTAATTGGAGATTGCCACTGAAGAACTCCGCACGATATGCTTTCGATTCAACTTCACAGAAGGGCAGACCACAAAGTTTGATTATGTTTGCTGTTAACCAAACGCCTGCTGCAGTACAGAGAAATGGGATCTTGTTCAGACAGAGAGCGAGGTAGGAAAGGGAGAAGGAAGCAGCTTTGGCCGAATACACATATTTGTTTTTCCACCCATTTTTTTTCGACATGATTTTGTTTTGATTGAATCTCAAGTTTTCAGTGTTGACAAAAACCAGAAGGTTGTGCAGATACGAGTCAAACCGATAGGCAGACGGGCTCTTAATATAACAAATGACTCAGGGCCCATTTGTGTGGCACTGCAAGCAAGTGTTGGAGGTTCACGGCCTTGTTTAATTAAAGTAAAACCTGAGATTGGTGGTCCTTCAGCCACTTTAAGTCTGATTTGACACTAGAGAATCAGAGCGTGTTCAATGGAAAGCAGATGAATGATTGATAAGAGAAGCAAAGCTGCTTCAAATGCTGCTCTGAGGACATTAATAATGAAGGGCACTTTGAGTGCCTTCAGTGGCATATGGGAGACAAGAGATTTCATTACCTTCCCCATTTAGCACAACTGCTTTTGTATAGCTTTTGTTTGCTTTATAATTGTGTTATTATTTTATCAACTTTATGCTTAGAAATGCTGATAATTTAGACACAACCTCATAAAATCATATGTGGCATATGTTTGTCTTAACTGGTGCCCACAAACCATGGTTTGATTTAACTTATTTATCATTTTATTCCCTGTTAAAACATATTTTTTAAATAAAAATGCTGGCTCCAAATTAATATGTAAATCTACTATAACCTTATGTCCCTTTCCACGTGCCCTGTTTTTATATCTTTTCAAGTTGTCAAAATAGTTCCCTGAGGTGGAGAAGTTTTTCTATTAATATAGAAAACAACAACAGATTGCAGTGGAAACAGGCTTAGATAATTAATAAAATATTTAAAAATGTGGAAGATGTGTACATTTTAAACATTGATGTGAGGTTTCTCCACACTGGACAGATGGAAAATTGCAACAGATGTTAGTGGACCACCAAAAAGTCTGTGCTGTTCCTGAAATGAATACAGTAAAAAAAAAAAAAAAAAAATTACGTATTTCCACTGGTTTCCACATGGTTTCAAGGTGTGACAGATGCTCTTATACCTTTGTCATAAAGTTGAGCCCTTCTCTTCTGCAGACATTTCATGGCATCCGATTGGAAAGGCTTTGGGTGGTTTAATTCTAAAGCACCCAAAGACTTATATTTGCATCAAAGTCTTGGTTGGAAATGTCTATTTTTTCACATTTTCTTGTGAAAATTTCCTGTTAAGTTGGATAAAAATATGCACTGCGTTTGGATAGAAACTGTTGACACCTTCCCGTGAAGATTTTTGGGTTTTTTTTTAGCTCACGCCCAATTTTTAAGCAGTGACTGGCTCATTTCAATAGACAAGGCTGTGCTCACAGTGCTGCTTAAAGTTTGACTGCTCACTTTTGACTTATGAGTGCCAGAGGTGCCAGAACACATAAAAGATGTTGGAAGCGGAAAAAGGAAGATGAGATGTTTTTTGGCAGTGTTTTTACTCTGTGAAACTGCTTCTCCTGTCTGCACTGTAGATCCTGCTGCTCTGTGTGTCTTTGTCAGGCTTCGTGTCATCCTGCCATTGTTCAGGCCAGAAATCAGCACATACTTCCATTGTTCTACACTCAAATCTGGAGCTATACACCCTATTCTGCCCCACATTTCTGAACCTCATATTTGTTAAATATACTGCCTCGTCTTAGTCGCGGTAACCGTTCTCTACAGCTTCTGCCACCTCTCTTTGTGGTCTGCAGCTTATATAGCATCCGTAAATGTGAGAAATTGTAGACTCTTATTTAATTTAGGCTCAAAGCACTGCAGCGACAAAAGCATTAGCCTGAGTGTTGCCCATGAGTGGAGGCACAAGTGTGTCCTCTCTCCCAATCCAAACCTAAAACCAGCTCTCGACAGTAAAGGAAGACATGCCTCAAAGTGCATCAAAGTAGTCCCCCATCCCTACTGTCTAAACAAAGCAACTTGTTGACATGGTCCCAGACACAAGCTTGGTCGTTTGTCAAGAAGTGGAGGATAGCCGTAGCTCGTGGGAAAGGACTCTGCCTGAAAAGACGGCCTGACATTTGTTTTCGAAACAGCCAATGTCTGGCTTCACGTTAAAGGGCACCCAGGACTTTGGTGTGTTCAATGGTTTTTCTGTTCTGCGGGGGTGTTGATGCGGGCCAACTTCTTATGTTATTCTATGCGCTGCTTTCATGTGGTTTTTACTTTGTAAGGCACCTAGCTTAACACTTTTACTTTGCCGCTCCATCCACCGGCTGTGTGGCAGCACAGCACGGCTCCTTGAAGGGCTGCAGAAAGTAACCTTTATTTGAGAGGGAAAAAAATCATTTTTCTCTGTACGGCTTTATGCCACTAACGTTTCTTGGCCCCAGCAACGTTTTCTTTTTACGCCGTAGTCTAGGAGCATTCTCACGTAGGGAGAAATAAATGATTGTGTTTGCCTTAAATACTGCGGAGCTGTAGTCGATTCTCCACCGGAAGAAAAGTGCAATGTAATACAAGCTGTATTTGTTCAGTAGTGATGAATGAGAAGTTATTTAAGCTGCAGGCTTGAGAAGTGAAAGTGACTGGTTATCAATTTTCTGCAAAGAAATATTATGAAACTTTTCCAGCTGAATGATCAGACAGCAGTCTGCGATGAGCATTAATAAACGTCTGTGTTATTGCTGGAAGAGCACACCAAAATGTTACAAAAAAACAAACCCAAAACAATTAGATAAAAGACGGTAAAACTATTAAAGAACTTAGATAAACTGCTGGACTTTTGCTGGACAAGCATGTGGCATATCCAAAAAACATTCACTGGCGTTCCTCGTATAATTGTTTGAGGTCTTTAAATCATCAGTTAATTGAATACTTAATTTGTCCTTGATGGATGCTGAGTATGGGAAAAAACATGTGGCTCTGGTATATATAATAGACCGCCTGGTTCTGATGTTTTGCTACAATAATCTGCCAGACAGTTCGCTCTGCTGTGTGACATGAAGAGACCACAGATGAGAATCACCTGTCTGTGGTAAGCCCCGAGAAGCAGAACCCATCTCCTCTCAAGGCGGTTTGTCACAACAGCTATTAAGACTAATAGCTGGAGCCTGTGATAAGCACAGTTAGCTGAATTCATGACCCGAGTGGCCTGAGCAGCGCTATCATTTCCACTTGTGTGTTTTTCTGCTGATGCGTTTAATTTTTATCCTGTCCGGTGCTATGACACGAGGGGAAACGAGAGTAAGAGAGCGAAATAGAAATGGAGCGACGGGGCCTTGGGTGAAATATTGATTGATACAATCCGGGGTGAAGGCGTTGCAACAAGGAGGAGAGATTATTTGGGTCGTATTACTCGAACAGTACTCTGTGTGGTGTTGATTGTGTAAGATTCGAATCAGAGCAAACTGACATAAAAACTACAGATTATATCTAAGATGTTTATGAATCATCCAAAGAGTTAAACGGGTGACTTTTTTAAAGGGTCATTCTGTCAGAAAATACAATGGAGGCAAAACTAGTTTAGGCTGTGATAGTCAGAGCATCAAAATAGATAATTGGGCCTGTTTTCAACTGATTTTTGTTTTATGAAAGTGAAAAAACAGATAGGTGCACATAGCATCTCAGGTCCCACACCCCAGTATCCCACTCACACAGACCTTTTGCCTCTGTAATAGCATCACAACCTGCAGCCACAAGAGCTTTGGGGATTGACCAGGGATTAAAAATGTAGCTATGGGTTGTAATGACCAGCTTGCACAGATAGCCTATCGGGTTATTTTCTGTGTGGGTTGTGGTTTTATTGAACTAATCTTTTAAGGTAATATGGCTCACTCTGTGCTCTGTTCTTACCTTTTTGATGCTTTTCTTTAAACGTAGCGCCCAGTAAACACCAGCCAAATATTCAACAAGCATCAGATGCCGCACCCCACAACCCCGACCCCCGCCCTGCCGCCACATGGCATGCCTGGTATTAGCCGATTTCCTGGAGATCACTGAAGGATGCTGCTGGAGCACTTGTGCTCCTCTTTCTCGCTCTCATTCGCTCTGTGTAGAGTGGCCCGCTTAATGCATTGTAATGGTTGACCATTATTTACGCTGGGGATAAACAAAGAGAAGCAAGGAATTGATGGAGTAATCCACTCTCGCAGTCATTAGGCATTGAGATGGAGGAGCTGGTGGAAGCAGCCTCCTCCTTATGCCTCTCGAGTCGAGCAGCTAATGGAAATGGGACTCATTAAGACACCTTATACTCCGACGCACCCAAGATCATGAGGAATTGCTAATTGATTGTCGTTAGCGTTCTCGCAATGAGACGCTCTGCCTGTTTTCTCATTTGTTATGAACGGCTTTGTTTTCTTCCTCCCGTCTCCTTCACTTCATTATTGATGTTGCTGTTTTTCCTTCTCTTTCTCTTAGCCCGTTTCGCCTCGAGAGGCTTTTTCAACCGAGTCATCGTAACACTGTTAGACCTGGTTAACTGCAACAATCAGAAGCCCACATGTGCAATTCTGTATCAAATCTGTAATATTTTCAATAATTGGAAGATAGCAGTGCCTTACAAAAAATCAATATTCAAGGACTTCTAATGGTTGGCTGTGTATGAAACATACATGCCATAAGCTAGTGCAAAAAGTCGGATGTAGAAAATGTGCTTTGGTCAGCACGGTCATGGTTGAATAACATGAAGGCAGGTCTACTTGTGATACTTTGCTTATTGGTTCTGGAAATTCCTTCCCTTTTCCTCTGGAACCAGCAGATTGTGTTCATCTTACCCTTTAATCATTTTTCCCTCCCAATAGTAATGTGCTCTCTTTTTCCTCCCTGGATTCCTCTGTGTATATGCCCCCGCCCCCTCACACATTGCTTTTTCCTTATTATGAGACAGAGGAAGCAAAGATGAGGGAACGAGATGAAGAATGAGGGCTAAAAATGCAAATACAGGTTCTTTCTTGTCACACATAAGGGCTTGTCACATCCACCTCTAATTTGCTGCTGGCTAAAGGATCTCCTTCTTTTTCTCTGCCTTGCTTGTCTTTATCACATTATGAAGTCTTTCACCTCTGGTAAACCCTTCACAGGCTGGTGAAACAGTAAGAACAGCCAGGTGACCAAGGAAGAATCTATGGCTGCAGGGCACGCAGTTTGCTTTGCAGATGAAGAAGGACAAGGTAAAGGAGGCAGGAGGGGCATTGTTTTTATGTCGCTGGTCAGACGGTGCAGCATTTCTTTGCTTTAGCGCTCTGCCAGCAGTCTACAACTCCAGCTCTATCTCCCTTGTGGGAGTTGCTACCACCTTCTCACTCTGATACAGAAAGACTGGAAACAAAGGAAGAAAAACACAAGCACCCTCTTGGGCTGCTCTCGCCTTTGAAACAAGATATAGTATAGAGAGAGGAGTAGGAGGAAAAACAGTATTGAAGCCATCAATTCATGCAGGACTCATGAGCATCGTCTCACTCTTTGGAAATAGAAAAACAGTCTGTTAAAGTGACAAGCTTTCATAAACGGGTCTTTTCTTGATTCGGGCACCACTTCTGATGCACTGAGTGAAATAACCATTTACAGCTTCAGTAAACACACAGTAAAGACCACATTTGATCAAACACGTGCCATTGTCTACTTTGCAACCGTTTAACTTTTCCCTGTGACCCACTTGTTCATAGTTTCTCTGTGAGAGGAGCGCTCATTGCTGAACACTTTGGAAGTGCTTTGTTTTAATGACTGAGATTGAGACTGTTGCCTTTCCCTGATCTCAGCAGACATTTAATTGACTGAATCAAGGTTCTTAAGCGATAGACATTATAATCCCTTATAATAAACCTCTAAATTAACCTTTAAATTATTCTCATTTGGAAGATCAGCTTTTTTTTGGAGGGGGGGTGACTTCAATTGTTTCACTTGTTTAGGTGATCTAGCAATACAGACAATTGATGCTAGAGGGCAAACACATTGGGAAGTTATGCACAGCAGGAAGTAAATTACCTGAATTTGCATAAATAAGACACATAATTGGTAGTTGCTGTGATCCTGATCTGGTAGCACGCAGTATATATACAACTGCACCTTTTTGCACAAGGGTGTGTGTTGTGGATACGCGTGTGTGTGTGTGTGAGAGAGAGAGAGAGAGAGAGAGTTTCCATGTAATTGCAGCAATGGTGGTTAACTAGGCACCAGCATTTGTGTTAATCAGCAGAGAGTGAAGATCGGGGAGCTCACTGAGCAGGCGTCTCATGCCCTGTAAATGTATCATGGTAAAAACCATTATCTCAAAACCTGTAATCATCTCTACGGCATTCATTCAGTGAAGCAACGTGCTTCATGTTGATGGCTTTTCACCTCTAAAAAATGGTGTGACTCTTTGTGCATTCACTCTGTATGGATGTCCTCTGAGGGAAGCATTATGTGTGTTGGGATAGTGTCCAATTAATCCTCCATTAGGCACTAAGCTACAGTGTGTACTGTATCTACAATATAACCTGTAGGATAAATTGACAGATTAAATTCATTCTTGAGAAGAGCTTTATGTTGTTTATACAGTATTTTCTAACTTACACTGAGTACAATGATTCAAAATGTATTAACTCAAAACATTTATAATTTACTAATTTACACTCAGAGTTCTCTGTGTAACACCTAGAACAGCCTCAGTTATATTAGCGATGAGAGATACACCAGACTGTTCCTAGTTGAAACCTGGAAGCTAATTTCTTAACATATTTGAGTGGACTGCTTTATCCATGCAAGACATTGTTTTGCTAGTTTAGGAAGGTAGCTGTTAGTTAACGATAGATGGGTAATAGCCAACTTCGAGTCAGATTTGCTCTCCAAAACGAAGCATATTTTCAACCGCATTACCATCCCTGCAAGTATTTTGACACTTAATAATTGTCTCTTTTCTTCAGTGTGTAGTCATGGTTCCAAAATGAAAGCTAAACCAGCATCATGAGCTTTACCTCCACGTACATTTAAGGTACTTCTAGAAGATAGTCTGAACATCCTGTTCAAGGACATCAAGGAGCACTTTATGGACTAGAATAAAAGGAAATAAGCACAAAAGAAATCTCAACCAGGGGGAAGAAAAACAACTTTTAATGGTCAAACTCTTGATCCTAAGGTTTCAAGCTCCCTTCTTTTCTTACAAAAGCTAACTGAGTTCACGCTCAAGAAGTTGCATCCTTGGGTTCATAATACTGTCACTGAGGGCAATAATTTGATGTTAACTATGAAATAAACTGGATTGAATTTAATATAACAAAAACAAAACAGGCTATGCTAATAACAGTCTGTGTATGTGTCTGTCATTGAAAAAAAAAATCACAGATGCATTTAATTCTTTTATTGTAATCAGGAAAAGTGTCAACAATTCTGGAGAGATGACGCTAGGGTGTCAGCCATTTTTGCGGGTGTTTGGTTGGCCAGCTCGACTGGATAAAACTGGATAAGCCATTAAATCTTCTGATTACTGTAACGCAGATGTTAGCTAATTCTAGTGAAAAAATCAGTAGCCACCACACATAGATGTTAATAAGCAACTTGGTTTGTTGCTAAGGTTGTAATTTGTGAAGCAGCATCAGTTTTCGTGGAGTTTGGTTTCTGTTTTCTCCGTAATAATAATTTGCTCACACCGAGGCTGCTGGCTTGTGTCTGGCTCTGAGCTCTGGCTAGCTTTAGCTTTAGCTTTAATGACTTAGCTTCTGTAAAATGGGCATTTTCCTCTGGGTGAGGGCAATTTAAGTACCAGATTAGGTTTTGCTGTTATGTTTTCATGGTGCTTCCCCTGCAAACAAGGGTAAGCTTTGTGTCTTCATGCACACTGAAGAGCTTCCTTGGTAATGCTATATTAGCATGTGGCTGTGAGTATGCATATGACTATTTGCCAGCAACACTGTGAGCATGTTGTTATTCATGAAGTGGACCACAAATAACTGGACATATGTGAGGCAAATAAAGCTGGAAATTGTTTCTGGTCTCTACAACTACGTGTCATTAATTAGTGACCGTGTGTTTCTGTTTGTTTTGGTTTTTTGTTCTAAAATCCATAAAACTGCCTTTTAAATATTATTTGAATTGTAGTATTTGCACTAAAATTTACTATCAGATCTATTTACAGAAATAGTCATTTAAACCAATCAATTTATAATTGAATTAGTCTTAATTTGTTACCCTACTGTGGTTTATATGAAAGAATTATATTGACTTTTAACCTTAATTCCACAAAAAATAACATAATTATGCTATTACATGACAGCTGGCAGAAACCTCAATTAATTTGTCTCTAATTACAATATTGGTGTATACGTAAACAAACTCACCGTGCTGCAAAGTGAGGCGATTGCCTCTGTGTTTCCCGTGCTTCATTTTTTATAGTTTTTATTAGCTTCGATTCTGAAAATCGTTGCAAACAAGTAGTCTGCTACTGTCTGTTTCTCCTTTGACTTGAAGTGCCTTTTTTAGAAAGCTTGTGAAAAGAGGAGATGCATATCTTGATTGATCTTGCATGTCTTGACTATATCAACAACAGGAAGTGGTCTAAAGCAGGAATGGTGATTCATGTGCCAAGGTAACACTAAGTAGAAGTAAGGGAGGTGAATGGGAGTTCAAAAGTTTCAAAGCTGGTATTTATTAAGAATATAGTTGATTAAAACTGTTTTTATCTCCTTTTTAAGAATTTTAGTTTCCAGTCACTGTACATATTTGTCAGAAGGAAAGTGATTAAAAAAAGGAAAACAGCTGCTAAATATACTGTGGATTTTAAAGAAGGCTCACCCATGGCATAATTAATTACACTCAGCATATTCATCACTTTTAATGCTAAAGCAACTCTCCGTGTTTATGTTTTTGAGCTGCTTATCATTTTCACTAATTGTTTTATTAAGACCTAAAAATCTCTTTAATCCTTTTCCTCCTCCATTTGTTCGCATGCTTTCATATCCATATGCATTTAAATCCGGCTGTATTTACCAGTTAAAATGCAAATGCAGCTCACTGGGAATAATGGCCCCGGAGAGCTGGCTGGATAGACGGATATGGCTCTCAAGAGCTTTCCCCACAGCGCTGAGAGCAGAGCCAGGTGAGTGCTTCTCTCCAGGTGTCCCTCTCATGCCATTGTCGAGGCTTAGCGGGTGGCACCGAGAGCCCACCGCCCTTCTGGCTCGCCAGCGGGTTTCATGGCCATTTTGCACTGAATGACTGTTCATTGACGCAGCCAGTAAAACCCGCTGCTGACTTGGGAGGAATAAGTTTGTCCAGCTCCAGTGGCTTCAGCAACAGAGGGGATTTTGACTCCATGAGGACCCAATTAAACCTGGGAGGCCCTCTCTGAAGGAATAATAACAATGATAAATGCACCTCTGTGGCCAGCTTAAAAAGCAGCAGGGAGAAATGTTTTATTGTGCTGGCCTGTCTTGACACAATTTACTCCAGGCTTCTGGCTTTTGCAGCATCAGGACGAAAACCTCACCTTGTGATTTTTTTCCCCTTTCCCTTGGAGAAGCCTAATGTCATCCTGAAACATTGTGATGACTCGGCTTTGTGTACCATCAAACCATCCTCGTGTGCCCTTTGAAGTGACTTTACTTACTCAATGCTGAAAGTACAAATTATTTGTTTTTAAGTTGCAAGTCGGTTCAAGGACACGTTTGGGGGTATTTGTCAGAATAAAAGCAATCATTTTTAAGTTACTGATATTAATTTGACCTCGAAAATATTCATCAACTCTGAGGAAAAAAACTCTGAATTCCTCTGGATACACCATCTCATTTGAGAATATCTTCTGTTTTTCACATTTTGAGTAATCTTATTATGCTCTTTATTCGTGTTTACCCATCTTAGAAAAGACATTTAGTCATCACCTATTTTCCTCTGTCAGGTGGTAATTTTGAGAAAAACTCCTTTAATTAGATAACAGGCTTCTGTATTTCAGATTTGCACTTTACCAGCAGTTTATCAATTACTGCTTGTGGTTTCATACTGCCAGTCAGTCTTTGTCTGGGTGCTCGAGCCTCCTCCTCACCACGCTGCAGAGCCGTGTTATTGTACTTAAACAAATCAATTCTCTTGCAGTTGAGCTTTTTTTCCCTCCATCCCCTGTCATTATGAACTGTTTGCAGTGCAGAGCACATTGATTTTTCACAGCCCTGGAAAAGCTGTTGATGAATAGCACAGAGGTATCTGGGGAGAATCTGGCTTTAAAAAGGAGGCACCCAGCGTCAAACCCTCCTCCTCCTCCTCTCTCTCGACCCATTGAGCCCCCAGCGCTCCTCCACTTTCTCTTTTCAGAGAGCGGCACTTCCAACAGGGGAGAAATGCCGCCTGAAAAATCTTCCAATCATAAAAAAAGGATTAAAAAAGTGCGAGACACAAGGGACCACCCTCTCTCGCTGAATGCTAAAACACACTTTGTGGTTAGACAGTTTTTAGATTTTGGGTATTAGCCTTGTCCTGTCAACCAAAGCATGAGCTCACTAAAAACCTGCCTGGGAACAGAAATGGCTAGTATGCTACGTGTCACCTGATGAAAACGCCATTAAATTTGTTCTTTTCTTCTATAACTCATTCAGCTCCTTGGAATTTTATACTTCAACATTTTAAGAGTGAGAAAAACTTATTTTTTCTTTGGACCTGACTGAGCCTCATCTCTCTGAACAAACTCAGAAATGACTACCTTAAGAGATGACTATTTACAAGTACTACCTTGATGTGGCCCTTCATTTAAAGCAGGGAACTTAAGTTGCACTCTGCACCCTCTCATGGCCCTCTCTCAAGATCTGAATGACAGGCTTAAACATCTACAATTTGTCTTCGCATTTGAGAGTTTGTGGGACAACAAACTGCTGAGGTCATCCGTTTGTCTGAGCACTGACATCAGTGTTTGCTGAATCCCACTAGTCAGACACCTTATCATGATGAATTCACAAAGGGAACTAAAGCTTCTAAACTTGTGCGAACAAACAAAAGATGTGATTCTGAACTGTGTGGACCCTACATGATAAGCAGTATGTTTATATATATTTTGGTTTAAAATTAGCTGCTGGTTACTTTCTTCCCTAACTGATTTATAGGTTTTGTACTTCACCAGTCACCCTTAAAGAAAATATGGTCATTTTTTTAAGGGTCTGCATATCACTGGGTATATGCAGGAGTTCTGCCTGCCAGACTGGGTGCCAAGCTATAGTAAAGGACCGTCCTAATAGGCTTATCTGTCAATTGGGAGTGAATTGTGAATGCGCCACGGCAGTGAACTTACCGTGTGGTGGATGTTTATGATGCCATGCTGGTCGTGTGAAGTGTCGGCTGCTCTTTTGATTTGTCCTTTGTGGGCACGGGAGCGTGAAGGAGCTTATCCGTGCTGGGAAGAAGTGTATCACGTTAAGCGAGGCGCACATGGAAGCCACTCAAAGCCCACAGGAATCTGTGAGAAGTGAAATCACTGAATGAGATTGAGTTTCAGGAGAATAATGCAAATGTAATAATTCAGTGTTCGGAGATTGGTAAATAATACTGCGACGACTGATGTATTTTCTTTCTCTGATTTTTCTCAGGGGCAGAAGAATTGAGACACTGGAGTGTTTCTCCTCCTGGTGTGTGAATGGGTGGGGGGGTCCTTAGTGGTGAAGAGTCAAGGATTGAAAATAACACAGGTGAGTAATTTATTTTTCTGAAACATATATGGCGGAGGTTTACATAGCCAAGCTCAGATTTAAATCTGCGCCACAGCAGGAAGTGTGAGCGCTCTGCAAAGATCTCGCTGCTGCATGTTATCATTACACAAATGCACTCATTAAAGTTGTTCCCAGCCTTCTTTTTAGGCTGCATTTGTTTGCCACTTGAAGTTTTAAATTAACCTTGTACATCCTGATGGTGTGCATACAGTTACCATTTAAATTGGCTAAACTGTGTGAAAGTCAAAAGAGATCGCCTGTGTTGAGCGAATCAGAGAATCCTTAATGGGGGAAGCTAACGCGGGTTAATTGCTCAGTTGCACTGTCCACATTTGTATCTATGCATTTCTGTTGATTTGTAAGCAAATAGTATGTAGTCAAATATTTTGGAAAACACTGACTTTTAAACTTTGTTAGGGGCTTTATGGTTATGTAAGAGATCCCTGGAGGAGGCACAAATCAAGCCTCAGGGGCTCACAAGTGTACTCCTACTGCTGGTCCTAAACAGGGAGGGTTGCGTCAGGGAGGGCATCTGGTGTAAAATCCACTTCACATCCTGGGATATAAGGGAGCAGGTGAAAGCTCCCATTTTGGAAAAATGTGTTGCAAAAATTAAGCTTGCTTACACAGAGTTAACAGGCTAGCAAGGTCAGAGAATGTCAATATCTCTTTTTTGATGTGGTGTTCAGGAAACAGGAGTAAACACTGCAACAGATATAACATAAAATAGAACATCTGGGAGAGGTGTTCCTTCTGACTTGCATTATTATTGTATGATTTCATTTACTTTGTTTCCTATTAACATAGGTGATAAAAATGTACACCTCGTGAAGTTTGAAAGCCGAGTGCACAACTATATGTGTCCACATTATTTTTAAAATCCTAAAATTCAGCGGTCTTTGTTGGGAACTCCCTATTTAGCTCAGATGCTGCTTTGTGTGAAAATATGTATCAAAGCAGGAATCAAACAAATCTCGTTACTGGAAACCGATATCTGCCTCCCTTGTCACTACAGTGATATAAAGACCACGGCTTTGTTTGCACTGGCATGCGCTGTCCTCCGCTGTACTCGAGGGTCTTTAGTAAACATGTGATGGCAGCAGTTTGTGTGTGGCCAACATCAGCTCTCCTCTCACAGAACATGTTGATTTCATCAGGAGCTCCTGGGAGGCTCTGTGTAACAAAGTGCTTATGTTCCATATGCAGTCCGAGCACAGGCACGCACACACACATGCAGAAGGTCACAACTATCCTCTTCATCAGCGAGCCACCAGCTCATCCTTATGCAATATGGAGCTCAGTGTACATCCCGCTGAAGGGGGAGAATTATGTTGTGGAAAGCGAATGTAATTGGTTTGTCCACTGTATTATACAATGCAGCTATGGATTAGGAATTGGGGCATCCAGGACACACACGCACACACTGAATAGATAAGAGTAGTTAATCTTGATTAGAGCAGTGTGAATGCTGAGAAATACGGTGCTGTGACAAGCATCTGCCTGCCTCACAGCTGAGTGGGATAAACCAAAGTGATTATTGTGGAAATGTCAGACGAGGTAGACGGTGATAGCAAGTGAAACGAAGGGGGATGTGACATGAACGGGGACATGACATGAGTGCCTCAAAGTCAGTTCTCTCTCATTTTCAGTGACAGACTTTTCCCCTCTCACAGTGCCTTTGTGGAGCGATGGAGTGGAGGGGGGTTGATGATATGGCTACAGCCATGAGAAATAGCAACAGTCTCAAACAGAGGAGTGTAAATAGTGGCTGATAGCCACATAAATCAGCTGGGAGTAAATCTTGTTGGGTTGCAGCTAGTAGTTTTTACAGCATAACTCCTTATTTACTAAATCAAAGTTGTTTTACAGACATTTCTTTAGTCTGTAGACCATCACAAAAAAGTAAAAGCTTAAGGGGATATATTCAGATTTCTTGTCTGAAAACAGTATCAAACCAAACCTTATTCAGTGAGGAGGAGCTGGTGCTTCTGTCTGGCAATTTTTGCTGCATAAACCAGTGTAAAAATTCTTGGCTGGGTGCATTCTGTTTTACTAATTGATTAATCGACTAGGTCTTTCTCTACAAAGCAGACTAGGCACCCTCTTTCATTTCACCGGGTTGATATCTAAAGGTTGCCAGGTTGGTCTTTTTCTCTGTACTGCCAGTGTAAGCTCTAATGAGTAATTGCTTTCCTCTGCGAAATCCGAAGGTGCAGACATTCTGTTAACTTCGCTAAAGGAAAAAGGGGGAGGGGGGAAAAATCTCCTTCCTGTCAGTGGTCTGTCTTTCTCTCTGTTCTTGTTAGATCTGGAACTGATAAGTGAGAGGCCTCTGGTAACTGAACAGGAAGGATAGAGGGCCTGGCCTCAGAGCCCCTGCCTCTGCACACATGTCCACCTCCCCCTGCTCAGGCAAACAAAGGGAGCAGAGCCTGCCACTTAACTTCAGGTTTGAAAACATTCAAGCCTATTAGAAGGATAATCATCACTTATTCGAGTGAACTCTTATCCTGAAGAGATTTTTGTTGACTATAACAACAGAGAGGCATTTTGATAAAACAGGCCGTGGCCAAATTAATGCTTCGCAACCATTTCACATGCAAGCCCAATCACAACTCCCTTGTTCCCCTGGCTGGTGTTAAGTCAAGTGGAAGCACTGTATTAACCAGTCACGTGGCAGAGCGGTCTGGATTTATTGTTCATCCCAAATACCCACAGGTCTGAATGAGTAGCTGTTAAACTGATTAGTGTGATGAGGCTGTTGTAGCCTATATACCCTACATGCTAAAAGCTAGCTAGTATAAAGTAGAATCTAAATTTCTACTAGTATTTGCTATGTTAAAACAAAAACAACAAAACATACAGAGATTGTCTTTAAATGCAGGGTTATACACAACAGATTTCCCAAAGTCAGCGCGAGTTAAAATGGCCCAGAAATGAAGATCATGTGTAATCTTTTTTTGATGATAATCTTTTAGGGAAAAACAGCAAGCTTAATTAGAAAGAAAACATAGGAGTATAGTGGAAAACGTGAATAAGCGCTTGTTAAAGTACAATTTAAACTGTCCGTCACTGTCTGCTTGGTTACAACAATCTAAGCTCGGTGTAAACAGTGCACTACCTTGCTTTATGGGGCCATTTTGCTGTCTGTAATTGCATTTTATTCCTCTAGATAACAGAAGCAAACTTACATGATGTGACATGACAAGATATTTCCAGTGCAGTAACCATGGAGAGTGAATATTTGCCGTACTTATCTAAACCATCAGTACCAAGAGTTTAGTGCAAAACTATTTTGCTCTCTGCAGAATTCAAGAGACAGGTCCCCTTAAATGAAATTCTGTTTCAACGCAAGCTTCTCTGAATAAAATCCCAGTTCTCTAAAAATCTTACTCTGCTTATTACCAGCAGTGGGATTGGAATGTCCAAAAGCAGTCTGGGGAATGCTGGATCGTATTTAACTGGTTTATAATGACACGACTTGTGTGAAAGCGGCTACAACAAACATTACTTGATCTCGCTGAGAAACCTTGTGGAATTATTTGAACAACATTTGTTGTCGGTGAACAGTTATCCAAGGATTTTGCACTTAAAGCTTTGTGTCAAGATGACTGTTGACTCAAAGGTGCATTGTTCAGATGAGTGCATAGATTATTTTCCTGTACGGTACCGGCTGAGTAACTTGGCATGACAAGATAGCACTCGAGGTTTCATTCTTGCAGTGTGCTTAAGATCTCTCTATCATCTTATCTTTTGGACTTTGAATTTGAATGCTCATTTGAATTTTTTTGTTGTATTCTTTTTTAGTTAAAATGAAGGTTGGAAATGTTGGACAAATCCCTTTTTCAGGCTGAGACTGCAGTGGGGTGGTATTCCCAGGAGAAATTGTAAGATAGCATGCCAGTGTGACAGCTGACTTATTAGCCCATTAGTCATTGGAGAGAAAAAGAGGTGGATGAGCACAGCATCCGTCAAGAAAGCATCTCTTCTTTCCAGATAGCCTCCCCCAACGGCCGCCCAGGAATCTTGTAAGTGTCTCCCACTGATGTAGGAGCTGGAGTGCCGGGGTCAGATAGTACGGCCAGATCTCTCTATCCCGGCGCTCTTTGTTGCTGCAGATGACCTAGCTGCCTGTCCTAGGAACAGACCAGCGTAACAGAGGCAGAGCTCAGTGTACTGTACTAAAAATAGATGTAGCTTCATATCCCCTTTCTCAGAGACACATGCAAATGTAGATGTGTCAGCTTATACGTGCATGTATCCTCAGAGGTGGTCACAACCACTGGTAGCATGTCAGTGACTGTCTGACCGTGTGTGATTGACAGGTCGACTGTGGCGGTACAAAGTATCTGTGTACTCGGGACAGATGTTCTCCGCAGCTTGCTTGAGTCAACGTACATCGGGAGGAAGCTGTTAACCAACACTTGGCTTTGAGACGCACCTCCCCACTGCTCTGTGACCCTGCCGAATCGTCCTCTACATCTCATCTGTCTTTGTATAAGCCATCAACCCGACTCTGCTCAAACAAAGAAAAGCAGATAATATTAAACAAATGAAGTAGTGCTTGCTTCCACTGCTGCAAAATTGAAGCTGATGTCCCTTTGACATGCCATCCACGGAGAACTTGTCAATTTCCTGCTCATGATGAATAGCCTGAATAAGCCACGCTTCACGAGCCAACAAATTAATTAATGACATGCTGTAATATGTTTAAGAACACTTGGCATTGACATGTTGCTGGCTTGTGAATGGTCTGCCTCGAAATAGGACCACATTAACCTTTCCATAGCCTCACGCTACTGTATTATTGAATTCCTCTTTGTTAGAAAGCTTTACTAGGGCCTCATCAAATTAGTACATTTTTGTTGTAAAATATGACCAAGACCCAACAAGCTAAAGCTCCACACAGCTTAAATGCTCCATTTATAAAGTGTCTGTGTAAAGCTAATGAAATGATTATACTGGCACCACTGCAGGGCCTTGATAATCTGACTGCCATTCAGATTACCCGTTTTAAAAATCTATTCACAGCAGGATGACAAATATGAGCCCTGAACCTATGTGCTGTAGTTAAAATTCATCAAGTTACCTCAAGTGGCCGTAATTCATGCAATATTTGAAACGGTCATCGGAAAACAAAGTAATAGTGTGATAGAGGTTGTAGTGCGATCGTAGTGATGCCCCTCAGTAATCTGATAATAAGATACGGATATATTTGTCGACTTTACAGAGCAGTTCAGAGTTTCATTGCACTGTACAGGCCCCAGTCACACAGGTCTAGAGACCAGTCTGTGCATCTGGAAATCACTGGTATCTGTGAAAAATCGACCGCTAAAGCCCTAATTGCGTGGGCCTAGAGATCGCTCAGTGCCCCGCTGATAGCAAGGGAAAAGTGTGTATTCTGTTACTAGTTGATAAGTCATTGCTGGAGGTTGCAGGCGGTCACTGGCGTAAAATTTGTTGCAGAGAGGTATACGACGCTGCAATAAATACCAATTTGCAGTTGTTTTTGGTTGCTAGCTGGTTGCCGCGGTCACCAGTAGTTTGCATGGGAAGATTGCGATCTGTTTGCATAACACTGGAAAACTGCTCGCCAAGCTGTAGTAGATCTGTGAAGAGTGCAATGTAAACTGGTAAAGGCGAGCATTCTTCAGAATTAAAGTTGCACCTTAAGCAATGTGTCGGTTGCAGTGGTAAGAAAAATCTTGTATTTTAAAGACAAAATTCTCCATTTCGAGTTCTGGTTTCTTTATAGCTCGGAGACTAAATGGTGATTGCTTGCAGACAAGTCAGTCTTTCAGGTAACCTATGGGCAACTGCAGCAATCTGCTAGCAACCGCTCACAATCACAAGCAGGTTTTGGGTGCATCATAGTCAAATAATTTCACCTGTTGACTGCGAGCTACCCCCAGTAACCACCAACCAGATAGGAAATACACATTTTTCCCAGTCCCTAATGACTATGTGACCAACACCTTAGTTGTCTGATTCACGCTCTCATTTTCACTCATCCTCACAGTTGACCTTTTGCTGTTGCAAGGAGCTGTTCACCTAAAAACAGGCTGTCTTCAAATGTCTTCAAATGTCTGGATAGTCAAATAAACCAACAGAAGATGGTGAAGACCAAAAACAGAGCTAACATGGATTTTGATCTTGCACTTATCAGGTGGCCACAAACAGCTCTGAATGAATAATGATGTTGCTCCTTAACACCTGCGTTTGTACATAGAAAAGGAAACATTTTTAACCTTTAAACGTGAACATAATCCATAAAAGTGCAAAAAGTGGCCAGAAAAATGAACTACAGATTTAAAGGAATAGTGTCCTCTTGTCTGGAGAAAGACTCAATCCAGGAGACTCCCATGGATGTGTTATAGAAAGATCTAGAGGCAACTGTCTAAGCTTAGCATAACAACTGAAAAAAATGCAAAACGCCCAGCGTGCCTCTTTAGAAGTTGAAAATACACCTACTAATACCTCTAAAAACTTAATTGTTATTTATGTGATCCAATGAAATGCTTCAGAGGTGTGGTTAGACACACTTTTCTTGTTTACTACTTAGCAACTGGTTCTCTGCTGGCACTAGTCTTATGTTGGATGGGCCATAAATAGTAATGATCTAGAGCTGATATCTTAATATTTATAGATTTACGACAAACACAACTTTGTCACATTAAACTGTGAAATGCCTTAAAGTAGCTTCATACTCGATACGTTTCATACTTCACATGTATAATGTAGCATCTGGCATGACTGAGTGTTATACAGCGAAGTCCGATCTTTTTGACAACTTGTGAACTTACGTCTGACAGGCTGATTGTCATCAATTTCAGACTTGTTTGGTAATTTTGGGATCAAAGGCTATGATAAGGATGATGATACTGATGCTAATCCCACTAAAGGGGATGATTGAGTCATCAAGGCAAAACAGCTGTCTTATGTGCCGCCTCTCCCCCTGGCTGCTGATGACGATAGCAGAGTGTAAGTGAGTGCAATTGACAGTGGAGTTTGAGCTTCCTCAGGGAGGAGGGAGGAAAGACTGAATCTGAGCAGAGGGAAGCAGGCAGCAAGGGTGGCCATGAAACATTCATGCACCTGGGGACTCTTTGCATAAGGAGAGCAAGCTGAGCCACTAATGAAGTAAAGAGCAGAGGACTTTCAATGGCTCTGTTTGTCCTTTTATGAGATTAGCGTTAGTGTGGCTTCTTATATAAACTGCATTAAAAGCTGATATAGTGACACGTTGGTACTGCCTTGTAGAAAACATTATTTTTGGAGTAATTAAATCATGGTTAGCTGCAAGATTAGTAACACCACAGGTGTGTGGCTGGTTATAGCTAAACGCCGGACAGACAACGGTGCCCCAAATGTGGACATCCACAGTTGCGCCAGTTGAACATTTGTCCCTCCTAAACTCATCCTGCTCAAAGTCTGCGAGCTCACACAGGGACAGAAAAGGCAAGAGAGGAGCAAGATGAAGAGGAAAAAAAAGGAGAAGTAATATTTAGACAGCTGTAATGCCGTGTATCACTGTCAGTGGAAGGGGGGCAGAAGAAGTGGAGAGATATTTTGGTGTCCTCAGCAAGGCCTCAGACAAACTCCCGCTACAGTATTGATGTCACTGCGCCCTCTTGACAGCAGACTGTAAATCAAAAGTCACAGTTATCTATAGATTTACAAACACCTGCTATATCTTCACAGTATGTATCCGAACTGCATAAACTGAGAAAACCTGTTCAAACATGTTTAGGTGGTACTACACTGGCGGGACCTATCTAAGAGCTCACTGTTAGTGTTGCAGTACAGTAACAGCGGTTGTGTGAGACATCTGGTCACATGTCTGCAGTCCTGTGCTAGACTGCCTTGTGCCTTGAGGTGGTGGATGGCAGCTGACTGCTCTGATTCACTGGGAACTAGACTTGTGTGCTGTACGCCTCACAATGGCTTGACTCATAGGGAGTCGACGCTCAGTTGCGCGGAGTCCGTCTCATGGTCATTTTACTGGAAGTTTCTGTTTGACTCCTTTGTTGCTGTTGTGTTCGGATGGAGACAGCAGTCTTCTCTGTGACTGTATTTGTTTTTTTTCTGCACGGTGGGAATGATAGTTTCCCTGCAATTCCGATCCTCAGTCGATACCTAGTCACACCCTTGTCTTTCATGGGTTGCGAAGCGGTCATCGGCTCATTAGCAGCTTCTTTTCACCTGACATGTTCCCACATTAGTATCCCACCAGCATCACCCTTTGAACGTCTTCAACCCGTCTGGTTTCCCAACAAACCCTGCCACTGATTCTAAGGTTATGGTTAATTTTGCTTGTGCAGCTGTGATTTTAACACAACCCTAAAGTGTTTTATTCAAATTCGAGGCTTACTTGACTCACTGTAGTCTTCCCCTAAAAGATAGGTGTTGCTATTCAGAACGAAAGAAAAATCCCCCCTTGATTTGCTGGAATTTGAATACAGGACAGGAAACCAAACATTTGTAGAGATTTTTCCACATTTTTCTGTCGAACACCTTTTCCAGCTGATGTAGAAGTCTCCCTCTGTGCCATAGTAAAATCCCTCCGCTCCTGCATTCATGTATCACCTAACTGCCTTTAGAGGCCTCTTCACACACCTGGAGAGAAATAGTGAATGGTGCATGATAAGCCAAAATAACACCAAAGCACACCAACCAGCGGTAGTCAAGACATCATTTCTGAGAGAGAGGACACCCTCATTTCCAGGGTGTAAAATGCTGATGGGCATGCTAGGTATTCTACCAAGAACTGCCATGCTCACATTTTAAGCTGTCACTATTTGTTGCACTGCTTATTTCCAGAGCTTTCCAGAGTTTTTGTAACCCTGCTTCCTTTTAGAAACAGTGTTTTTATGTGCTAGCCACTTGATTTGTGCTTCATTTTGCCTGGTGACAGCGTGCAGAAACATAACATTAAATCTCTACCTGCAGTCACTCTCCTTCCCCTATCACATAATAACATGTGCAACACCCGCACAGCAGCCACTAATTGCTGCTGGATATTAAGAGCAAGGTCTCTTAAGACACTGACCTTGCTTTAGCCAATCATAACAGAGTGTGTTACCAGGTTGAGCTCTGATCAGAGTCCCCGCAGCTCGAACAGGAGGAATTAATTATTCAGACTGGCTGCTTGCACCTTTTTCTGGACACAGCATTTAATGACATTATAATGGCATCCATGTGAGATGTTACTGCTGATGTGAGAGTATCAAAGCGGGAAGTGCACAAAAGACCAGCCAGAAAGCTCCCTGAGTGGCAGCAACCAACTTTGACAGGCCGAAGGATGTAATGAATCTTCCACATCCTAATGTCTACCTTGTCTCTTATTCTTTCAATGTTAATCTAATTTATTTGCTTCTAATGATGACATGCAGTTAATTAAGAGATAAGGTAAGAGGCTAGATACTTTGTTCAAAATACTCAAAAACCCTGAGTTTCATAACGATCCACGGCTGGGTTTCCAGTGACCTCTAGCAGGACTTAAATGACTTAAAAAATGTTTTGATGTCAGCTAGAAAAAAGAGGAAACTGTTTTTTAGCTCCAGTAACATCTTAATCATGCGCAACTAAATTTTGACTGCAAAAAAAGTCACGTGGCTATTTGTTACGTTAAAGGGTGCTACGTTTCCCGCTCGTCTTACCTCTCTTTATATAAACAGATGCACTAATGTATTAATGTATCAGAGGCATGTAGCCAAAGAGAAACTGTCAAGCAGTGCAGCTCTCACAGCGCTTGTGTGTATACGCTGTAAATAGTGCTGAGCAACAGCAAGGTTACCGACTCTAAATGCATTTGCATTATGCTAATGTAATGAGAACAGGGAGCCAATGGAGGCTGACTGCACTGGATCGCTACGGGGACACGAACGCAAGAGTCATCACGCAAATTATCAGGGTGGCTGATCGCTCAAAAACAAAAGTTTAACGGGAGATAAGCAGCCAAACCGGACCGCTTCTTTTGGTGCGAGGCCAGATTCGGATGCCGAGTTCTGCTTTGATATTTCTCTCTAACCCAATGTTCTTATCACGGCCCTCAAGCAAACATGCAAACAATCTGGCCTGTGTGTTTCCAGTCACATGGGCCCGAAGTGCTGGAGAGTCAGCATGTCTGTCCTGGTATTTCCTGAGGCTTCGTAAACATACATACACACAAGCGTTCTCTCTCTCTCTCTTTTTCTCTGTCACACACAGAGACACGCTATTTAAACAGTCAACAATAATACAGTATAATGATCGTGCGTATTTGTATAGAAGGCAAAGGGCAGAAGCAAAGTAAAGTCAGTTCCCACAAAGCACGGCGATGAGAAAACAAGGAGGAACAAATTAGAGTTAATTTGCATATTAACAAATCAATAAATCAAGTCTCTGTGCAACTCTGTAAGTCTCATACATATTGGAGATGTGGTTGTCGTAGGTGGAATAACTGCGAATCTCTTTCCAACTTGTGGTTACTCTAACCTTAAAATAGTCGAGAAAAACAGAAGGAAGTTCAACTTTATTTTGCACTTCTCCTTTTTAATGCTCTGACATTAATCAACAAAGAAATAAAAGCCTTAAAACCGTGCGCCTGAAAGTTTCAGCGTGGCCACTTTAATCTATATTTTTTACGCATTTAAATAACTGAAAAGTTTTGGGGGGTTTTTTGTTAGTGATTGCGCTATCATCGCCGAAGCCGTTAATGGATGTTGTTTGTGTGCGTGTATGATTATTGGACTGGTCGTTGCTAGAGGATGCCCATGCATTAAATCATTATTGGATTTAAACAGCTGAAATGTGCGTGTGTGTGTGTCTGTGTGCGCACTCGTTCATCTAATTGATTTAGAGTGTTAAAGTGCAGGGTTCGGTGAATACTCTAATCAAAACTGCAGAGGCTGCTGCTAAATAGTGAAGAATGATTTAATACAGCCTGCACTTTTTTAGTCGTGGATTCTTCTGTTTGTTTGTTTGTAGCGTCACAGTCAAATGTAACTGCATGTGTTGATTTTCTTATCTAAAGCTGTCGAGTTAGAAGAGAATAGAATCAATTGAAATCATGAGCCCTCAGCCTTCATTTCAACCTTTAGATTCATGTGAGTGCTGTCAGTATCTCAAGCTACTAATCTCCCTTTTTTGCCCATTTAGTTGCCATCTAACACAATTTCATGGTGTTGATACAGAATCTAAAAATTCAATAGCTGAACATGTATGCTCGGATTATAATTTGGAGTCTCTTTGGGGGATGTAGGTCAACTGAAAGACTCTATTTCCTCAAATATTGTAATCCCCATTTGTTCTGCTTTTTCACCAGAAACACAGCTTTGAGGTCTTTGTCTGACTACAATGCACTGGGCAGGACAGTGGGTTTTAATGCTCTTGTCTTGAATTTTCCACTCGTATGCCAGTTTGCTGTTTATTGTTATTATGAAATCACTTTTTAAAGCTTTACCTGTTTTATTTTCTTTGTGCCTGACATGCTGGGAAAAAAACATCCTCGGTCTTTTACTTTCAGCTTGAACTTTTCCTCCAAGAGGCGACCAGTCGGCTCGGCTGCAGAGCAAGAACCCGAAGAAGGTCAAGTTTATGGTTTAAGTGGGGAAGAGGGTCAGCAGGATATACCCATTTAACCTTTCTGGAGACCAGCAAAGCACAGAGAAAGGAAGTCATTCATTTAGTCTCCAGTGATAAAGCCCAGATGAATAGTTAACTCTGTTTGCCTTCCCATTGATAAAAAGGAAAAAAAAAAAAACGTATTTCACCATCCCTTTTCCCAAATGGTTCCCCCCCCACTCGCCGTATTAACGGCCACGCTCAGCCAAACTAATTTTGTGCCTGTTCCTCCGGGCTTGAGGAATAGTTTTGTGAAACCATGCATGAACAGGAAAAATTGATTTGTTTTTATATCATTTCAGCATAATAGCTTTCTGCAGTGATTCAGTGACAAAACCTGATCTACCTTTCAGAAGAAAAAGAGGAAAGGATTATTTCACTCGCTGGCATGTTCATATTCCATCCCTGTGTTGTCTAAACCTGATAACGAGTATGGCACAAGACAAGGCTGTCCATTGTGGAAAGAGCTTTTTCCACAAAAGTCATTATGCGGGATCAATGCTCCCAGGAGAAACGGCAGACTCGAACGCCACACACAGCCGTGGAGGATTGCGTCAAAATATCTTAACAGCCCCGAGGCCTCTTCTTGGTGGGCCAAAGTACAAATCACATACGTGCAGTTTTACTCAGCTCGCCTAATTCATCTAATGTGTGTCACGCCTTCATGAAAAATGACTGAAAAAACATCTTCCGTGATGGGTGACAAATTAAAGGAAAGCCCCATATAGCATGTCTTAGTGAGAAGCTGCTCGCCAGAAGAGCTTCATGCACCTTGGCATTTAGTTTCCACATCTCCGGAACTGTACTAGAGGGAAGAAATGCCATTCTTCCTAAAGGTATTCCCTAAATGGGCGTTTTGAATATGGCGTGGAGAGCACTAAAATCTCCCATGACTACCCAGGCCTAAGAATATGATTCACATAATTTCCATAATCACCAAACCATTCAGCGACCCCCCCTCAATGCCGCCATTGTTACGCTGAAGAAATCACTCAGGATAGAAATGTTTCATCGCAGGATAAAGGTGATCGCTCAGAACAACTTTGTATTGATTTGCAGTGACCCCTTTCTCTAAAGGAACAAGTGGACCCAAACCATCGCCAGCAAAAAGCCCCCGGAGCATAACGGAGCCACCTGATCCCCTCACACAGGGGGTCAAGGGTTCAGGTTTTTCTTGCCTGTATTTTTGCACTTGCTACTAGTAGCTATGCAGATACTCTTGATTTTAGTTGCCCAGTTTTTGAGTTCATCGCAGGCAGTTGGATTTAAAATGGCATTAAAAGATTTATGTGGATAATCTACAGGCCTGTCTCTATAAGTAGATATAGGAATAATATGATAAGGGTACAATAAAAAATTGAATGGCAGCAATGTGTGCCTGCAGAATACAGCCTTTTAAAATCTTTATAAAGTCTAGTTTTCTTTATGGTGTCTTTTTTTTCTCTATATATTCTTCAGCCATTGCCTGCAATATAAAACTGTTTTCTTGATGCAACATGATATTTTTGCTCCAGTCCACCGCAATGAACTTGAAGACTTAGTAGAAGTAAATAGCCAAGGGAAAACAGCTTACAGCGATATGCATAAGCAAAATTCTCCAGAATGCATATATTAAAGCCTAAAAAATACAAACAAAACCATCTCAGTGTGACTGTAACTCTGGAAATAACCCTCATGGTTTGTCTAAATCAGAATGCTGAAATCAGGCTGGGTTCTCTCCACAGGCAGTATGGACAGGAGGAACAGTGAAGGCAAGTTATTTTAATGTATGGGTGGAGTTTAGAGATGGTTAATGTGCACCTATTCTCTAAATGAAGAAATATATTTTTGTCATTTGCGAGAACTAACCCATCGAAAAAGGGAAGCTTTATAACACAAACCCAAGGCACGTGTAACCTAGCGTCCTCTAGTTGTTAAATCATGGCGACCTGTCTGTCTTTGTCATCCGCCTGCAGTCTGTCTGGGGCTGCGGTACATGACAGCTGCATGTGTATGTATGGACAGCTCATTTACCCTCTCAGTCTCCTCTGTCTCATGTTGACTGTTTGTACCCACGGGTCAAATGAGGTCTCATTTAAAAGATACACTCAGAAGTATTTCCTGGTTTTGGAAGACTAGAGCTCGATCCTCTGAAAAGTCTTCGCCATGTGTCTGCATGAATGCATGGTACATGGAGCTGTGTGGTGGTGGTGAATCTGCTCGAGGGGGTTGTAGAGGCGAGTCGAGGGGATCAGGAGAGGCAGTGTGTGTGTGTGTGGGGGGGGGGGGGGTTCTGTAAATAGCCCACCCTGCATTAAGAACTGGCATGCAGGGGCTGCGCTCTGTGTAGCCTGACCTCACCAAGCAAGCCGCCACTCACATTTCCTCACAGCGCGGGAGGCTGTGGAAGCCAGCGTCGACTGTTTCTTCAGTTTATCCAGGTCAGCTCTGAACTACTCTCAGTAGTAAAGCACTGGCGCTCGTGACCCCACAGGCCCCCCTCGCTGCCAGCCAGTGTCAAAATAACACAAGCAGCTCGGCGGAGGGCCTCGGCTGCTCTACCTGCTTGTTATGAAATCACGCTGCCCTTATTTGGGTGTCTAAAAGTCTACTTGCGGTTAAAATTTCAGATCAAAACAAAGTGTCGGCTCGATTTGATTTCTGTCTTTCTCCACATTAAGCTGTTAAAAAAGAGTTTGCCTGACAGCATATGTTCAGTGGATATGCGTGTGTGTGTGTGTGTGTGTGTGTGTGTGTGTGCTTGGAAGTAGGTCATTGATTTGGAACTTGGACACTGATTATGTGCTGTCCTAGAAATGGGCTATAATCGGTGTCTCTCATACCAAAACAGCTTTTCATAAGTGGCAGTTATTTCAAGGTCAGGAAATAGTATGCATCACATTGTTGCACATGCACACAGATTTTATTTATCTCTTTCTCGGTTTCACCAGATTGTTGTTTCTAGAGTCTGTTCAGTGTTGTGAGACTGCTCATTTTTAAAGCAAAAGAGAAGAAAGATTGCATTTATCTTTCTTTTTAGGGATGAGAATGTGCCAAATTTTCCAGCATGCCCCGTTCTGTCCTTGATGACGACGATGATGTAGTCGCTTCGAATGCCGTTTGAGCCAATAATGTAAATATTCTTGGTCTTTGAACAAGCCAGAACATGATCTGATCTGTCTTTGACGCTAAGTCTCCG
Source organism: Perissodus microlepis (assembly GCF_051167445.1). NCBI lineage: Eukaryota > Metazoa > Chordata > Actinopteri > Cichliformes > Cichlidae > Perissodus > Perissodus microlepis. Next base: position 12,021,663 of record NC_140468.1, read on the forward strand.
GCACACTTACACAGGGGAGTTTTTTAACATGACCGTGTTGGAGTACATCAAAGCTGGGAATTAACTGTCAGCTAGCATCATCACAACTCCCTCTATATGTCTCCCCTCATAGCTTAAAGCAAGTGCTGTATTAGTTTCTGCCATAGATTTTCCTCAAGCACCCCCAGGATTAAGCCTTGATATTGTCTTGCAAATTTAACTTCAACTGAAGTTAACTGAGCTTAATAGTGGTTGTAGGAAGTGAGTAGCGCATTGGTGCTTATGGATCGAGAATAAAAAAAACGTTGCTTGTATGAATGGAAAGGCCGCATGACAAAATGTTTTACTGTGTTGTTGCATAGTTAAGCGAGCATCTTTTCATGATAATACCAGGAAGAACTCGAAAGAACAAATCTATATTTGCATGTTATCCCGGGTTTGCATGAGAGCAGCGTTGCGATCGCTCCTCCTCCTCCTCCTCCTCCCCTCCATGTGTCCCACATGAAAGATCCTCACGTTCGCAGAATGTGCCTGTTTAAATGAGCCCTCACCGTGTTTGCATTTGTTTAGGCAGAGAGGCAGCACCCAACAAGCAGGCACAGACAAAATCCTATCAAAAAATGACATCAGCTGCAACAGCTGCAGGCTGTAGCACTTGGAGGAGAGGAGGGAGAGAGAAAGAGGAGAACAATTGACCAGAAGCGACACGGGAAAGAGAGGTGACCTGATTGCTCAGCTGGCCAAGAGCACGGGAAGGAAGCAGCAGGAAAGGCTGGTCCCCTCAGTCTGGCCTTACTCTGTGCTGCTTCTGGTGGGTCCCTCTATGGCCTTCCTCTCCTCCCTTTTCCCCTCTGCACCCCCACCCCCTAACCTCCTTCCCGCACTGCTGCCTGTCACGGCTCACTACATCGGAACAAAATGATCAGCTCTCACCTCCTCATGAACACGGGTCATCATGGTAGCCACGCAAAGGCTGGGGCCTTTGTATTAGATAGGGATCACTGATATGTGGGAGGAGGAGCTGCTTCAGAAGACTGGAGAAGTCAATATTGTATTATTATTTTTTGTTTGTTTTTCTTTTTTACAGCACACATATGCAAGGGTGTTTAATTTTTATTATTTTATTTATTAGCAATGGCCTTGAGGTTGCCAATTTTGTTGCGCTATTAATTTCATCTTGCCGCTCTCGAGGAATTATTAGATGTGTGCGCGTTTATGATTCCTCTCTCTACAAGGAGGCACATCAAGTACCTCTTTCACAATTCCTGTAGCTCGTAATGTAATTAATTCTAATCGCAATGATCATAATAGCTTTTCAGATCAAATACCCAGGAGCAGTCCTAACAAAATCATCCATCCCTCTGAAAAACAAACACCCAAACTCTCTCTCTGTCTCTCTTGCTCTCTCTCTCGCACGCTGTCTTTCTCCCTCCCTCTGTGTTTGGCTTTGGCTTGGAGAGAAGAGCAGTCAGTTGGTTTTTTGGGGGGGGGGGTGGTGGGACACACACACACAGCAGAAAACAGAAGGACCTGCACATTTGCATACCTTTTTAGCATGTGGCTGAGGGAGCCTTTATTAAATTCAACCCCCCTGTAGGGTGGGTCCTAAACTGTGAAGGGGGGAGGGGTACAAGAGCTCACAGGGAGGGAAAAAGGAGGGGGGGTGGGTCTCATCCTAGAGACGGGAGGCAACATCTGAGCCAGCAGACAAATAATGTTTCCAGTCACGAGAACAAGGTGGCAGCAGCGGCCAAGCATTTTGTTCCTGAATAGTGTCCTCCCCCACTCAGTGCGGGTAAGGGTGCGATGCTCACTCATTGTCTTAAAACCCCAAATTAGCAATGCAGAAATGACTACTTAATTAATCAATTAACTAAAGAATTAATCTAAGACGAGCGTGATCATCAGTTAATTGTTACGGTCTAAGAATAAAGCTCCTTAAACTTACAAATTTGCCAAATGTTATGAAGATGTTAAACTGCTTCAGTCATTTTCAGCAACTTTTTACAAGCAATTCTTTTTTTTAAAAAAAAAATCAAGACTTTTATCATTGCTTTTAACAGTCACTGTTATAATTGCTCATGAATAATCTAACCATGAACATGTTGCTATTAGCTACACTCGTGTAGTCCTATAAGCGCGTAACAGATGTGAATAAGCATCTTAACATGGCTTAGTAACATTTACTCTGGCTTGTATATTAGCATGTGCACATTGTATAATGTGTTGAAAATCATGAGTATTTTAAATCTACTATTAAACTTAAACATAATATATGTTTGTTTTAAAAAAGTAAGACAAACTGCCCCATTATAGTCGCCTACAGAAACTATTTGTGTTTATTAAAAATCCCAGGCATTGCATGGCTCCTTGTTACATCCACCTAAAGAAAAGCCCTATTAACAAGCGATAGGGCACAGAGGTTTTGTGTATACCTGTGTGCGAGTATGTAATGTATCTAAGACAAAGTGGGGCAAGCCCACAACACGCTGCAAGTATCTGTTCAAGCAAGCTGAGGCATTTTGCGGTTGTGCTTTTCCCAGAGAGGAGGCTGAGATAATGAACCAACATAGTGGAGTAAAGTGAGGTTTTCCCCCACCGTGGACAGAGGGATGAGCTGTTAGCACTCTGTGCTAGTTAGCCTGTTAGACTCCGTTTATAAACAACTCAGCAATGGCATGGTGACAAAACATTGACAATTATCACAGATAGTCGTGCACCTCTTACTTACTAGCAACAGTTGTGTTCTAGGGCAATTTTCATAATTAGCTTGTACTTAAGAGAGCAGGAGTGGGAATGACTGTACAATCTGTGGTGACGCTTTAAAATATCATTACATCATACTTTTTTCATAGACTTTACTGAAAGTAATATAACAATAATAATAACAGTAGAACTGGTTTACAGTTCTATTCAATTCAGTTTTATTTATACGCCGCCAAATTACAACAACAGTCGCCTCAAGGTGTTTTATATTGTAAGGTAAAGACACTACAATTATAAATACATTTACAGAGGTCAAAGCACAGAGGTGAAGAAGAAAAAATAATGGAAAATTGTGGAAAAGAGAAATTAACAGTACAGAGAATTATTTTTATTCATATTTGTATTTTTATTCTGTACTTCTACATAAATTCTTTTAAATCTGAGTTTTATATGTTTATGTTCTGTTTCAGAAATATACAGCATGTTTGGTTAATCATCTGGTGATCATCTGATTCATCTTTAGAAAGTGTTTTTTTTTTATTATTTCTTACAGATGAGTTAGTGCACCAACATCTACAATATTATTCAAGGTCACAAAATCAACCCAAATTCACAGTTTCTGAAATATCCAGATGTCTTACCTCCTTGCAAGTAGCTTAATACCACAGAATCAGCTAAACTACAACGCAATCACCTAGAAATATCAAGTATATTTGCATGTTTAGTGTTTTCTGTTGGAAATCGAGCGGAGGCTTTTCAGAGCTCGCTGGTCGTGAAAAGGTAAATGCATATAATCAATAAGCTCGCCTAACCTTCTGCTGAATTTGCAAAATAGTGTAGCAATGAGCTGTAACATCATTCTCATTCGCAAAGAAGCAAGAAACCACGATGGAGATAAATAAGTTCCATGTAACTAGGGATTGCAAATAACAATATTTATATAGTTTCTTTGACTTTAATAGTAGGAATATAAAAACGTTTGATTTATTGATTTATTTTTTCAAACTCTAAGAATTTATGATTACATGTGGCCATCAGCGCTATTCACAACACTCACCAAAAATACTATACTCACACTTTGCTGCTTTTGTAAGCCCCACCTTAACATTTGGCACACGCAAAGAGGGGGGGATGGGAGAAGGAGTATGAAGTGAAGAAATATCACAGATGTTAGTCTGCATGAACTCCTTCCCCTTTGCAGCCTTCCTGCTCAATCTGGCCTCTTTAGCCTCTCTTTTTTTCCTCGTGCTCCCTCCACCAAAGACAAATGACTTCTCCTAACCTAATTTCAGTTGCAGCATGCAAAGGTCTGCCTCAACGCCTGCAGGTCAACAGAGCTCAAGTAGACACTGTGCAGATTCGAGCAAAGAACCGGGTGCTAACTGGGTGAATTCTCATTGATAAGTTGTTGTTTTTTTAATTTTTTTTTTTCATGTAAATGACTTAGATTTTCTCACTTTAGCTTGTATTTTTGTCTTTGTGTGCACTTGTTTATTCATGCACGAGAAAGCGCTTTTCACCACATGCTGCAGGGGCCAGTTGTCTGTTTGAAGAGTGCAATGGAAACAGCAGGGTTAGTGTTTCAACCAGTGCTACAGCCACACTGTGTGTGTGGGTTGTGACTGCGACTGGGGTCACAGTTGTGTGACATGCCAAACCCAGGCTGGTGCTGGTGGTGGCTCTAGCAACGATACTGCTGTCATTCACCCGACCACTCAGTGGGTCAACTTTCACTGCCATTCAAAGTTGAATCTTGCTTATGATAAATTTGGTTAAAGCGAGGCCCTAATCACAGCCCATTTAGATTCTTTGGGCTGATAAAGAACAGGAAGTGGTGGATTGTCTTTGATTATCTTGCCTCTCTCTATTTCCCTGGAGACATGTTGCGGCTTCAAGCCTGACAGAGTCTTTGCCATAACTAGGACAGACCTTTGATTGGTTTCTGATGTGTGGACAGCAGTTGTGTCTCGAGGGTCCAAAGCAATTTATCCAGAGGATATTAAATGACCTAATGGCCATATTATTTGCAAAGAACTAGCCCAGAGGAATATCCAGGTGTTTTTAAGGTGCTGAGAGGTCTGCCCTTTGACTAGCATGCAGTTGACTGCACCGCGAAAGCTCAGATTCATGCATGCAGCTGTATATTTTCATTTTCTGTCTCAATTTCAACAAAACATACCAAAATGGTTTCTGAAGCCAACATAAAAGAGTAGATGAGCTTTGATTCTCTCCGATTTTGTCCGAGGGATGTAAGAGAAGCCCGAGAAGCATTGGCGTAAAAGCTGTGTTGCATTGATACTGGCCTTGTTCGGCTTTCTTTCTTTCTTTTCCCCGACAGGAACTGGCTAATTTCCTGAACTTGATATACCATTTGGTCAGCACAGAGAGAAACATCTGAGAGAATGGATATCAGAGAATTCTCCACGTTAAAAAGCTTAATGAGTGTTCAAATCTTTGGGTCAAGGCTTTTTAACGTTTTACAGGTGGCGAAGGAACTTGGGAGGCACCTTAAAAGGAAAAGCAAGGAGTCAGGAAATGAAAGTGGAGGAACTGTTTTTTGGGGGTTTTTTTTTAGTTCATCAGATTCCCCATATGCTCAGCCAGACTTATTTGGGTCGTTTATGTTAGTGGAAGGCATTGGATCACCTGCAGACCCTTCAGTTTGTAGTTTTCAGTGGCTACTTCAAAGAAGCATATGCCTATCTTGACTCAATCTCCATTCATGGAGAGTGACAGTATCTGTTTCTCCAGCTTTTCTAGAACTCAGTGTCAAAGGTCACACCTTTAGCTGGAGGTCATCTCTCTGGTCAGCTGCTGATTTGCAACATGACCCTCTCTCCTGATGCCTTAAACCCCTCCCCCATCTCCTCCTCCTCCCTTTCTCTTCCAGATGACCGTACAAAGTGGCTAACACATGTAACTTCCCCAATTGATTTAGATGAACCCTTGACCACACGGTGATCTGCGTGCACCAACTGCTTCACCAGTCTCAGACTTCTGGTCATCGGCGTCCTGGGTATGGTTTCTTTAAACAGATCTAGTTACTTTTGTTTCGCTTTCAAACAGCAATGCCACTGCAATTTAAAAAAAGGAATAATTTCCAGACAAAACAGTTGTCTGCCTCTGTACAGCTCAAGCATTAAACTTGTGCAGAGTATTACTTGAGCCTATTGATTGGAGTCCTCTGCCTTAGAGAGGGCGGCGTGCAAAATCAATGCTTTATTTTCTCTTAGGCTAGCCTTCCTCGTGCTCCTTTTTTTTGCCAGTGAAAATGAGAGGAAAACAAGGGAGAAACCATTTACCTCCACTGCATTCACTCTTTTCTGTTGACTTTTGTGACTCATCTGGACAAATTCAGCTTTGTTTCCCGTCATCTCTTCAGCCCACATTGTTTTGTACCCCTTATCTCAATCACATACACCAGCATGAATCGACCTTTTTACAGTGGTGGGTGGGTGATATCATTCTTGTTTGTGCTATGGTAGTTCTGTGAGATTGTGTGTGTGTCTCGTAATCCATCCTGGGGAATGTACAGTATAGTGTTTGCTTGTCCTAAGTTGTCTAAGGTTGTCTATTACTCTGAAGATAAGGTTTTTATTTCCGTTATTTATACAAAGAAGGTCTGTAACACAGCGATTTTCTGTAGGGATGATAAACCTGAGTGCTTGAAACTGCAGGCATCATGAGATTCCTTGATATGTGAAATGGCAAATCAAATGACACTTTCTTGTTAGAGTCTGTCTAGACTACTTTTCCCACAAAGCAACTTCTGTGCTGAAAATTTAGTTGGAGACTAAGATGTGTTTTTCCAGTAGCCTTGAGTCTCTTGCTTCAAGGATCAGGAGTGGGCCACAGAGGTCTGTGTTTTTAAACTCCATACCTTGTTATTCTTCAGTGCCTCTGCTCCAGTGAGCTGGTGACATTGTTTTCCTGTGTTGTCTCTATATCCATCTACCCAATATTAACCTCATATGTCCTAAATGCATCGAGAAAATTACTTCAGATTTGTTACTAACCTGTACTTGAACCCGAGGATGAGCTGCTCATATTTTTTTCTGGCCAGAGGTCAAGGTCACTGGGACCTCAGCGCTGTCTGAGTCTTGTGAAAGCAATATCTCAGGATGCACCCGGAGAAAATCCGATTGCAGCACAAACGTTCACTTAGAATTTAACAACAGGCCACAAAAATGAAATGCCTGATTGGTTCAAATTGTCAGCTGATGACATTTGATATCCAAAAGGTTAAAGGTCAGCCTCACTGTGAAGTCGTAGTGCTGTACAAAAACAATTTTCTGGCCATCATCTATCACGGTAACTCGTGATATGTATCCGTATCTGCACTGACATGGACTGCATGTCTGAACTGCAACTTAAGTGGCTTGGACTGGACTATAGTACCATTCAAAAGTGCTAACCCATTCAAATATGCACATGTGCACAGCAGATTATTTAATTTCGTTTTCACTCTTGTAATCTTAACCTCAGTTCAAGTCGAAATATCAAATCCAAGTAAGGCTGCTGTCTGCTAGTATGCATCACTCTCAAGTCCTCAAAAAGACTAAATGCTTACTTTTAATTCTAGTTGCTATACTGTAAAACTCCTCCATTGTGCTCATCTGAGGTGCAGCTGCTGTCGGACATGAAGTCCGACAGAGGACAGAGAAACACAAAAGGTGGTCAGCGAACAGGAACATGGCTGGTGACAGGCTGCCTGCATGTGGGGTGGTTTCGCTAACGAGAAGCCATTGTGCCCTCGGTGAAGGTTAACTCTCTGATTCAGGGAGGCAGGAAGTGTTAGCTGCCTCCCCTGCACTTTTCCCATCCGCAGCCTCTGCCAAGCCTCAGCAGAACAATCCAGCCCCTGTGACTGAGAGGTAGGGAGGGAAACAGAGGGAGAGTCAAAGACAGAAAAAGGGAGGACTAAGGGGAGGGGGGGCACTAGAGGTCCAAATCTGCAGGGTAACATCAGGCTCCTACGTTATGCAAGTGTTCCCTTTTTGTCTGCCTCACCCAGGGTTTTGATATGGATTGCACGAAGAATGATGGTAATGCCGAGCATTCACTCTGTCCCCTCTTCACCAAAACAGCCTCCATTTATGGTTACTCAGACATATTTTCCCTCACAATTGGAGCTGAAAAGTGGCCAGCTGTAGCCAGGTTCCAGTAGGTTTACGCTCTGCCCACACACACACACACAAACAGGCAGACACACACACACGCCCATAAGCACAAACACCGTGAAATGGATATAACTAAATGCACTCAGAGACAAACATTCACATAGAAAATAGATATCTCAAAACGTCCACACACAAACACACTCACTGAGAAAATAGATATCTCAAACTATGCACACAAACACACACAGACTCATAAGTCACACAACCTCATACCGAATCAACAATCGCATCTTTGTTAAATTATCCAGGAAATTGTTTGCAGTGCTTTGATAACACAGGTGTTTATATGGTAATAGCTTCTGGAGGCTGGATAAGAATGAAACAATAAAGTCATTAGGGTGTTACAAGAAGAAATGAAACCAGGTTTCTTCACACACTGCAATGCATCACCTAAACACACACGCACACGCACATAGTCTCAACAAGAAGAGGCTGAACACTTACACCCAGATTCATTAAAGAAAAAAAGCTTTTGTCAGCCACCTTAATGACCCTTGATGTGTGTGAACCTCTGCCAAGTTGTCCATGGAAGGGCCATTTATCTCTGCTGGTGTGGTTATACAAAAGATAAAAGAATATCGAATACACACAGGATAAAATGGATCATTCATAGGAATGACACCTGTTTATCTCACCTGAGCTGTTAAAGGCTTTCATCTCAAGTGTGGTGGTCCACAATGTACGTAAGTAATCACTGATATGAGGTGATCCCCCCCTCCCCGTTCAGATTTGTTATTGACATCAGGCTTATTTCCCATCTGTCAACATTTCATATCCTCAGTGATCTGCTGGAATTTGCTCCATCCTCACAGGTAGCGACCTTTGCTGACTTCTCTCTGTGTTCTGAAGTTGTGTGGGATGTCATATACACATCTGTAGGCGTTTATCAGCTCTGCTGCATGTTTATGTTCTGACATAGCGCGACTTTCCCCTTCACCTTCAACTTTGAAGACGATGTTTCTGTTCTTTAAAGCTGCCTGAATGGAAAGCTTTATATTAACGATGAGGAAAATCACTGTTGTGCTTATTTTGCTCATAGTGACAATTCACAATTATAATTAGAATCCATTGTTTCACACAAATACATTTTATCTATGTGTTTTATCCCTCCAATAGAACAACAGATTCCAAAATTGATTTTCTAGCGAGCGATCCCCTGCCTTTTATTTTATTTAGTTAGAGTTAAGTTGCTCCCCTTCTCCGTCTCATGTTTTCTTCCACTAGCCACATTGCAGCTGTGGTGCTCTTTGATATCATTTAGCTGTATGAGTCTCTGGTCACATGAACCAAGAGACTCCAGCATCACCATCTTGGACTGCAGCTGGCATTCCAAGATGTTCTATCCTGAACATCCATTGCAAGCTGGAGGGCCACTCAAATTAAAGATGGAGAACAGGTCCATATGCTGCTGTCACCAGATGCCTTCAAACACCTTTACCAAGTCTTACTGTGGGAAGAGGATATAGAGGTGGTACTATCATTCTGTTATTTATTCTTTAAGCAGTTGGTTATTAAGGTCTTTGCAGAGGCTCCTTATAAAAATATTATTTCACAGTTAATTTAGGAAATCTGTATGTGCCTACTTTAGCATCCATGTGTGTGCATATATGCACAAGCACATACCCCCCACCTCTCACAATTTCAAACTAAATCTAAACAAGAAATACATGAAATAAGAGCCTTTAAGTCCTCAACAGATGAGAAGAAAATGGCAAGTAAATGAAACATATGTTACCAGACAACATATTCCCCCTCCACTGGGGATGTGCTAGCTGCCTCCCACCCAAGCTAATACGACAAGATGCGTATTTATCGCCCCACAGAACTCCCAGAAAGTAACCATATGGAGAGGCACTTAAATGTTTAGTTGTGCGATCGTGCCTTTGTGGAAATTAGTAATTGTACTAGTCTGCGTAGATTTCTTCAGCTGCCACTGTTCTGGACAAGTGGAACTGTCTTTATAGCAGTGAAAAATCATAGATGCGTTTTGTCTGCTACGAAGAGCATTGCAGGGTGACAGGCAGGCAGTGTGTGAACAAAGATGTGTATCCACAAAGGTGCCCTCTCCCCATCTGATCCCGACACATTTCCCCTACAAAAAGCAAGGGGTTGTGCACAGCGTGCAGATGCTGCTAGCCTGCCTATGTTGGTAAATAATGAATAGGTCACACCTGGTGGTCTCTTAGAGGTTCAGTGCAGCCTCTGTCCCTCTCTGGTGGTGGTTTGGGAATATGTGTGCACCTTTGAGTGTATGGCGGAGGTCTAGCATTAATCAAAATTCTCCTGCAGTCTTCATATTTGTTGTGCTTTCTTTAACCTTTAGCAACACTGTGTCCTCTCGTGTCATCTCTCTAAAGTGCTTGAACAGTGCTTGTGCTTTTATCATGTGGCGGTGTGTGTATGTGTGCGAAGCAATGGCATTGAGAGCCTGTAAGAAGCATTAGCCGAGCCTCTGCGTTGGGCAGGGCCTCGTAAGGATGTGTTCAGCACTACCACAAGGTGACAAATGACTAACTTAGATCTCCACAGGGAGCTAAGAGACTGCACTTAAAAGTGTCCAGCAATCCGGTGTCCATCACAAGCATAAATGATTTCTGAAGAGTCTTTTTTTTCCTCTTCTTTTTGCCTTGGGACCACAAATGACTAAAAGCTAATTCATTATTTGCGATCACTTCAAAACATAAAGCCTCCCACATAAAAGATTTCTCAAATACCCAGTTGAGATGTAATGCATCATCAGTCATGCTAGCAATCTCGCTCTATCAAAAAGGCTTGTCTCATTAAAAATACATGCGGTGTATTGAGCTGAAGTGTACCAATCATGCAAGCTTTCCATGAAAACTCCTTGTGCTGGTTTACAATCAGCAGGTAATGAGCAGCTAGGGGCTGAAGTGGATTTTCTACATTTTTCAGCATCCGTGGTGAAAATTTGGCTGCAAGAAGGGATTGCTGTTACTATCAAGCAGTCTATTTAGGTTAATAGTTTAATGCAAGGGCTGTAAGATTTTTAAAGATAGTGCACAAGTTCCAAAACAGGAAACGTTTTAGAAGTTATGATGATTATTAATGGATTTGTTAACTGATTTTAGCATTTTTTCCAAATGCGCTTGTCTTTGTTCAGTGTTTGAATTGCTGTCGTTCTCTGCGCTGACTATCAGCAAAGCACCTCAATACTGTTAATAGAGATTTTGTATAAGTGGCTCATTTATTCAACAAGAAACTCTTCCGGAAGTGTTCGATACGAGCGGTTCTGCCTCGCCTATCAGCAGCACGGGTTGTGTGTGGCAGAGATAACGTATGGCCATTGCGTCACAGGGACGGCGCGATTGGAGGCGGATTCGGGAGTCAAACAGCGTCTTATCTCCTGTATATCAATCACAGTGCACTGTGGCTCCCGCACACACAGGAGTGCCAGAGCTTACTGCTTTGTTTGTTGTAGCAACAAAACTGCTCTGAAGTGGTATTGTGGTGCCCTTGTTTTGGGTTTTTTTAATATTTTTTCATAAAGGTTACTTGCTGTGTTGTCAGGGAAGCAGGAGAACAGAGTCCCCAGACTGTAGGTTCACAAAGCTCCGCAACAGCAAGAATAGAAATCATAGGATTTCTATTGACAGCAGCACTTCCAGTCAATAGTCTTTACAGGGTTTTGTGTTAACACAAACACCACGCGAAGCACCACAGCACACTCTATGAAACGCGCTCCACTCTGCAAGATAAACTGTTGTCATCAAGGAATTAGAGTAACTATCTGCTTTGTGTGTTTTCCCTGCGAACAAACAACACAGCAAATCAAAAGAATGTTTACAGGGGCTGCAGAGGAGAAGAAGTGGAAGTGAAGAACAACGCCATGTTTCCTGTCTAGTGATTTGTAAAACTCTTGAATTAATTTTGGCCCGGAAAGCTGGCTCAGCTTACAGGGAGTTTTCCCTATAAACAGTGGAACGGAGATTCCTGCCCCTCAAGTTCTTTCCATTCTTTCCACGCTCTCTTTGTGTGTGTGTGTGCTTGTGTGTGTGTGTGTGTGTGTTTGCACATGTTCACAAAACTTACACTAATTTACAAGCATGCCCGTTATTCCCGATTTGGATTTTGCGTTGTCTGAAAATTAGTTATGCTTGTTGAGTTTTTGCTACTGTTTTCAGCAGTAACATTAATGCAGGAAGTGCTTAGTTAAAGGACTATTCCTAATTATTACAACTTTGGCCACTGTGTCTGTTGTGATGACTATGGTAACAGTATCTTCAAAAACTGTGAGAGGTTTTAAACCAGCAACGTTTCTGCAGCAAGGTCTGAAAAACCTGCTGCATCATGAAACAAGTTAAAAAAAAAAATCCTAATTACTTTATTTAGAGATACGAGAAAACAGGTGTTGCATATGATGTTGTATCTTAATTAAAAAATATCTGAAGAAAACTGACTTTTTTAAAGTAGTTCAGCTACGAGAGCTGCACCAGCCATCACCCAACTGGTATCTATCAGTCCAACAATCAAGAACTGGGGATAAATTTGCTGTGTTGTGTGTTAAGAGCAACATCCCCTGCACCCACCACCTCCTTCTAATTCTAAATATCCCATTAGGGTAAAAGACCTAAATGTAGAAATCAGATGAAATAGACGCCTGGTAGCCTCTAAAAGGTCAGACCTTAATATTAAGTTTTAGGAGGTCTGTATATATTAGAATGGAATATAAAATAATGCGTATAATAAGCAACACAATACCTAACATGTCTGAATAATTTAGGCCTGAAACCCAGATTTAATTCTTTCTTTTGCTCCAATTAGTTCTCCACACTCTGGCCCAGTTCAGCTATGGTTCCCCTGCTGCTCTGCCAGCAACCCGCCCAGTTCCCCACGCGTCCTGTCATACACTCTTCCCCACTCTGCCATGGCTCAACAGCCCATCCCCGACCTGCCCAAACCTGCACTGATTATATATATTTATCTATCAATCACATCTAGCTAGATCGGTCTCATTTTATAGCAGCCATCACACAAAATGTGTGTAAACAATACGTGTTGCAAGGCAAGCAGGCACATCAAACGTTGATGGACGTCTAAATGATTCTCTCTGTGGTTCTAGGTATAAGTGGTTATAATGTTTTGGGGGTTTTTTTTCTTTTTATTCCACATACCCCAATATTCACTGTGTGCGAATTATGAATAAAACCTTTTGGGAAAAGTCATAAAAAATGAAATGAGAGGCTTTTATTTTAACAGTGTTACATGAGCACTAAAATGCCAAGGGCTCAAAATGACCCTGTTCTAGTGTTAACTAGCAATGTGCTGGTCTGCTGCCTAGCTTGAGCACTGGCGCTAGTTTCTTAGCTTGTGATCTTTACCCAAACAGATATGGAAACTTCCACACTGCTTTCTTTTTCTTCTTCTATCTTTTTATGGTGCTGAATATCAATCATACGTTGCCAGGTCTCTGATCGGTACAGTTGCTAGTCATGCATAGTCAGAATCTAGCATGGTGCCTGTTTACAACTCTCAGTGCCACCTCAACTAAACAAACTGGAATGAGGCACCACCTTGTGGCACTATTTAGCAGTTGTGTGAAAATCTCTGAATTCTCAAAATAAAGTGACAAAGTTGAGAGATCATTTAAGAAAGCTACTATAGATGTCAGCAGGTATTGGTTTCTGGGAAATTTATGATATGATTGTTAACAGAGCTGTTGGTTAAAACATGAAAATAAGTTCCAGATTTTGTGAAACTTGAAGAATCATGTAAAAAGTTTCAAAACAGCCTAAACTGCTTAAAGTCAGCTAAAATCAACAGGGTATCAAATACCTGCGAGAGGCAATTCTTCTACTTTTCATTTGCCTGCCTTTCTAGTACTTTTTTTTTTCACTTTGTGTGATCAAAATACAAATTGATTTGCCTGTGGCGCTCCTCTGTTCTTTGATGTTTCGTCTTACTACGCTCGTGTCCACCGAGGCCAGAAAGAAAAACAACTTTTCCAAGTTTAGCTGTCGAACACCAAATCGTGAACATCGGTATTGACTCGCGTCCCACCAGGCCAATTTAATCTGTGATTCAGCTCGCACAGTTTAGCCAGCAGAAGGAATCGCGTTATTAAGCCCCCTTAATGAAACAGTCAGGATGGACTCTCCATATCTTTGTGCACTAAAAAAAGCTCTTCTAAATGGAAAACACATTGTCTTCATTATTTGCAAGTGTACAATGATGGCAGTTGCCATGACTACAGCCATCGGAGGCTGAAGCCTGGTTTGAGGCCAGAGGGGCTACAGGAACAAAGTGGCTCCTAATGGAGAGATTGTACAAATGACTCTCTGAGAGGGTTATATATCGCTGGCATTTTCATGTTGGCCAACACAGTCGCGGCGCAACAAATGATCGGTTTCAGATCATATCCTCGTGTCAGTGCTGGTTCTGTTTAATGAAACAAGATAAATCTCGCCAAGTTATTTGCTATTCCCACCGAACAGTCTGCTAAATATTCTTAGAAATGCATCTCTAAATGGCTGTCCTATGTTGTTTTCCAATGTATCGGCTTTTTAAAGAGCCTTGCGGAAACTTCCAGTGTACACCAATCAAAATGCAGATTGTCTACACAGTGGGGTGTCCACCCAGGAGAATTAGAGCTGAATACTAAGCAGGAGAAAGCTCTCAGTTTTGACTGCTGTTTATGCTTCGGAGACAGCAAGAGGGAGGTAAAACGAGAGCGAGAGAAACGGCATCGCTTAATTTCTTTTCTCGTCTTGAATGTAGGTTAAATTACCTTTAAATCTCACACAGAATTGCACATTGCAGGTAAATGAGTCACTTGGCAGCTGATAAGTAGCTGCAAAGACATGCTGGGAATCAGAGACAAGGCGCCTTTTTGCTGGAAGAAAGAGACATTTTGCTAATAATAGAGGAAACGGTCGTATGGGACCTCTCTGCTCTCCGATTCATGTCAGATAATAATTGGTTTACCTGATACGATGCCCTGTGTTTGGTCGGTGATGGGGCGGCGGCGAAACAAATTACTAGGGGGTTGACCTTTTGTAGCGCCGTGCTGACCCCAGGCAGGGAGGCTGCATGACAGGAACACTAACACACCACAGTGCCACATAAACCAGTCTGGATATTACATACAGGGGTGTAGGTTTAGTTATTATACTGTCTGCGACATTTATATACCATTGTATCACCCTAGCAAATTACACTGCAAATTGCACACATATGTGTTATATGAAATGTTAATTGCTTTAATGCATTGGCCTTTTTATTTCGGCTACATACTCTGCCTTATACGTGAGCACACATATACATCATTTCTGAATAAAATGTAGATAAAATAGTCTAAATAACATTTTTCAGCCTTAAATGGTGAGAACACATTTTACACACAGGCTATGCAAAGCTCTAACACAATCTACCAATCACAGGGCAGCCTGCATATAGCCCAAGGCTAGTTCAGTGTCCCACAGATGTGACAGATGGTGTTTATGTTGATTAAAATATTTTATTTACAGAGATAAAACAAATTTTGAGTTGTTTGGAAGTCGTTTATCCACTAGAGCAGCTTACCCTATTAGCTCTGTCGCAGCACATGTAGCAGAGTAGCATCTCTAAGGAAGCTGTTTCAACCAATTAAAAGAAAGAGAGAAAAGAAAAGCAATTGCCATCCATAAGTCAAAATTTCAGGCCAGTAATTTGAAATTCTGAGTTGCATATATCTAAATTTTTACTTAAAAGCTAACTAAGTTTTCAATTTCGCAGGAAATGCAGATATCCTCTGCAATTTTTAAGGCTTTTTTAATGGCAATAAATAACTTTTAACACTAAATTAAGAACAAATAATTTGGCGCGGTATAAATAGATTTAGTTATATCCTATTTATTGATATATTTAGTAAATGTAATTTACTAAATAAATTATAAAATTCCAAAAAAAAAATAGTATTAACTTAAATGTATTAAATGTAATGTAATAACATGTGTAGCTGTCTTGAGTGTTTCGCTGAGTTTTCTCGTGTTTTTCGTTTTGTTCCATTATTTTCCAGTGGCAGAAACACACTTCCATACATCACAGTTAGGCAGATGGTGGTGAGGATTGTGTGTGTGTTTATTTAGATGCTAGATTAGCTCTAACACACAGTATGTACAGTATATGTATGCATACATGTAAGTGAAACCTGCAGGCATATGGATAACAGCATTTTTATATATTATATTGCCTTTTATATTTTATATTGCCCCAGAAAGTCAGTGTCAGTTGGGATCTAATAAAATTTGCCAAAAGAGCACTTTCTGCTGCCTGTAAAGCTTATTGTGTGAGCCAATTGTTTAAAAAAAAGGGGGGGGGGGGGGGGGGGAAGATGAGTGAATTAGCATTTTTGTCAACTCAGCCACTCGTCAATGGGATTATAACTGCAGGATAGTAAGTGATTTTACTGAGTAAATTGGACTGGAACTATAAAAGTTAAGGGCCGACCAAGAAAAAGGATCTGTCTGAATCTAAATTACGCCTGTGGTTATCGACTGCTAGGTGCCATTCAAAGGAACTTTGACTAGATGCAACATCAGATTTGTGATTGTCGACATAAAAAAAAGCAGTTGAGTTGCACTTTCAAGTTCCTTTTTCTTTAAGTCTCTCTTGTAAATGCATGAGGGTTCTGCACAGCGGCGGCAGCTCGCTGTGTCGTGTTTGAGCAAGGTTTATTTTACCCTTGCGAACAGGTTGTTCACACGTTTGAAAGGAACTCTGTTTGTGCTGTGGCTGGCCTTAAAGCTTGTTTCATGTCTTTGTTTATCTGAGAAGAGAAGAGTTCTCAACTCTCAAGACTTGTTTGTCCTTCCTGGGCTCAGACACTCAGCAGTCGTAGATCTAGTAGGACTGTTTTCTTTCGGTGTTCTCTACGGAGTTTTCATTAATGTGATGAAAGAGATCCGGGGCTTTCGAGGGCCCGGCGTGACGTCCGGAATATCCATTTTTCTGTAGATCAAGACTAGATATACTCCCAATTTAAATTCAAATCCTGGGGAATTGTCTGTGGTCTGCAAGGCACGTCACTGTCTCAAAAAAGGCGCCGCTCGATATTATAACGCAATATGTATGTTAAAAAGGAGGCCCCTGTTGTTTAGATGTGTTTGCAAGTGTGAGTGTGTTTGTGTATGTGTGTATGCGTGCGTGAATATCGACGTGTCACTGACAGGGACGGCTTCTCCGGCCATTGTGTCAGGGAGGGGAGGGTGCTTGCTTTCAATCCATTATTGACTAATCTCATTAGCCGAGGATCCTAACGCTGAATGAGCGGCAGAAACGGACTCATTGAGATGCGACAATCACGTGCGCACACACAAACACATTCGGCTGCAAGCTCACACGCACACATATTGAAGCACGCTGCCACAGAGAAAAGGAGTGACTTGTAATTATAGACAGCAGTTTGGAAAGAAGTTTTTATTGCCCGTAATTAGTCATTTTAATTAAGTGACTGCCTATCTGGGATTTCTACTGGAGCAGCTAATTATATGTTCAGCACTTTTTACTTGTGCCCGGACATATGTGCGTGTGCCCTCTGTCGCCTTTGTCCCGTGGCTGCCTGTAATGTTTGGTCCGCCACTCGTGGATCGCACTCACCTGTGCGCCTGAAAAAAACATCTGCTTTGCATGTGAGCTCGCACCGCCAACATCGTCAATTTTGCTGTCATGGAAAAAGGAGATGCAAAGTGTGGGCGCGATTTGCACAGTCTTAATAGGAGCTGCAGCGCCACGTAGCTTCGTGTCTCCGTGTTTGTTGCTGGCCAGGTGACTGGGCCACACACCTCTGCAGTATCAGCCAGCAGAGAGAGAGCAGACCACTGCAGAGGGAGATTCATGACCCAGCCAGCCTGTAATTGCTGATGGTTCAGCAGTTTTCAGGGGCTGAAACAGGAGGATACAGAATTTCTCAGCTTTTTCCACTTCTTGCAGCACTCATTTCCTCAGCCTTTCTGATCCAGTGCTTCTCTCTTTCTCCCTCCTCAATGTGCTGCTGCCTCTCAGACCTTCCCACTCTGTCTTTTTGTGCATGTTTGTCTTTAGCTATGTGCGTGTCTCTGTGTGTTTCCCGCACACTTCTGGAAATGCTACTGCAGGCAGCTTTGTTTATGTTCACCTGTCAAGCTACCTCAACTTCTCTGATGGATGATGTGGAGCTTGTTGTTTGCCAACAGCTAGAGACAAGTTGTTGCTAAATTATACCCCCAAACAACATGCCTGTCTACAAAACTAAGGTGAACTGCTGCTGGGAAATTGATTAATTGACTGGACTTTCAACCAAAACTGTATTCATTGTTGCCATAATTCCCAAATGTGATCTTTTTCTCTCAGTTCATAACAAATTCATTTTAAATGATCAGCAGTTGCACCTGTATGTTTAAATGTGATATGGATATATTATGATATTGCCCAATCTTTATAAAGTGATATCTGCATTTGAATATGCAGACGAATGTTGGCAAACTCTTCTGTTACCAGAAGCCTTTCATTTGTTATCCTTTTGTGATACAAGTTAAGTTGATCAGTTTGTTTGAACAGTCTTTGGTTGCATGGAGGTAAGCGGTCTGTGTAGAGAGCAAAACGAGGGATTCCACTTGCCAAAATGCACTCTCAGAATCACTGCCTCTCATTTAGCTTTTTATTAGCTTTTTTCAAATGTATCTGGTTTCATAAACAATGACCGGAACAGGAACTCTTAGCCTGGATATCCGCTGGCTACACTGGAAGCGCCGAGAAATTGGCTGTTGTCCCCAGAGGCTAAGTCAGCAGAGAAGCTTATGGGTTTCCAGACCAGTTTATATGCAGGCATAAGCTTTAAGTACTTCGGTAGGTCCTCACATTTTAAAGTTTGTTAATTGGTTGCTTTTTTTTCTTTTGTTAGGGGTGTATATGTAGATGATGTTTATGCATATAAAGTATATATGTCCATATGGAAGACATTTTAAAAGCTAATTTTATGTTTTATATCCATTTAATGTCTCATAAGACTGTGATTTATTTATGAAACGGGCTCCTTTTGCATTTTTCCCTCATAAAAACATAATTTTAAGAATTATGTATGAATAAGTAAACATTGTGTTGTATGAACAAGAGGCCACTTTCACAAGTATAAGAGCTATATATGAAACATAAACATTTTACTTCAGAGGCGGTGGGAAATTCCTAATAAGTTATTTCTTTTTCACATGGGTGTGTTAAAGGATAGACTGTTATCGCTCCATATGACAGCATATTTCCATAAGCTGGAACTCTGCCACCCCTCTCCTACAGTAACATTCAATATTAATTTGATACTATTTTTAGCTAGCAGTAGGATTATATAAAATGAGACCATACTGTTGTGCAAGCATCTGATCTGCATCGCTGAGACTCCTTGCATGCGATACGGTTTGCCTTTGGTGTTTTTATGCTGTAGTGACTCCCTAAAAAGGGCCACACACAATAGGGAAATAATATACACTGAGTGAAATGATCCAAGGATGCCTGGATAAAGAAAGAAAGATGAATAAATGAATAAATGTCTTCAGTGCTTGATCGAAGACTCCACTAAGTCTTTTTCTCCCTGGAGAATCTCCTTTTTCTTCCCTGACACATTGGAATTCTTCACAGCTGCACGTGAAATGAGAGGCTTCCCGATTCATTTACACAAAGGCAATCAAAACATAACAGCCCACGATATCTGGCAAATTAGTGCAGCGCAAGCAGTGTGGTGTGGGCTCCAGAAGAGGCCGAGGAGGGGAGGCAGAGGTCTGCGTGTTGCATGGGATTCATCACATGCTCGCGTGTGTCCCCCCCACTTCCATAAGGAGGATTTGTGACACGGATTTACTGCAGCCTGTGCTGTCTAACCTCTAAATCAGCCCCCTCCTACACGTCAGACCCATACTCCCTTTTTACATGCAGAGACACTCGGACTCACACGCACTCTGCGTGGTCACGGAGGGGGCGGGTAGGACGTCGAAGGTGCAGGGGGCGAAAGGGAAAGGAAGAGAGGTCGAACTGCCCTAGTCAAAAAGCCTCCTCTCTGCAGATCAAGCATCCGCCTGTCTGGTAATGTGTTGTCATTGACCAATTAGGAAATCCAGATCAAACGGGCGCAGGGAATGGCCTCTCACTGGCCCTCTCTAAGCACTCTGCTCTTTTTAATTGAGCACATTTGTGGAATGAGAGGCTTCTCCCCGGAGGGACCGATGGCTGTAGATACTAGCAAGCTGTTAACACGGGATCAGTCCACCCAGCAAGGTTATCAAACAATCTGCAAATATTAAAAAAGAATATATTTCTATGAGCCATGCCAGCTAGATCACTCCAATTCAGGTCTGTGGACTGGAGGAGAAAATGTTTTTCTGGAAAAATGGAACAAAAAAGATGAAGTAGCATCTCAGATGGCTTTTAGTGTTCAAAAAAACAAAACAGAAAATGGTTGTGAAGGGAATCGTTGCTTTATTGATTTGTAAGATGAAGGTTGTGGCATTCCTTCTTTCATGATGTTGACTGTATTTTTTATTTAACTATGAAACTTTCTCTAAAAATGTAACATCTAAAATAACTGGTCACAGGGTCACATTTGCTGTTTTCCTACTTAGATTTTTTTATTCAGGTTTTGGACTTTTGATTAAATAAATCAGGAATTTTAAGACATATTCTCAAGCTTTAGGAATTTGTAATTGGCACCTTAAGTGCTGAAAAGGAAAAGCCGATATTCCTGCTGATGAAATTTCCAAATGGAGATGTTAGCGAGGTCATTATAAGGTCTGGCAGTTTGATGGTATGTCTTCACAGACTCCTTTGGTGAAACAGAGAAAGCTCATGTTGCCGCTGTCCATCAGTGTCTAGGCAGGTTGAGCTCATGCACTATTTAAAATCCCTCACTCTCTGTTTCTTTCTGTTTCTCTCCTCCCATTCACTCAAAGTCACAAAAGGCCAAAGGTCACTGGCACAATGGAGACAAGGAGGTCCTCCATCCCCCTGCCCACACCAACAACTCCTTCAAACACACACACGCAAGCTAACAAACACCCACAACTGCCTCTAACTTATCACAGCTACTCTCACGTAGTGTATGCTTGTAAAGCAGCGAACACACAAACACGCACACCCCTCCTGTTCTGCTCTCAGCCTTCTTTGAATTCCTTCCCATGTATCTTGCAGCTCGCCTGTCACTCCTCCCCCCAGCGCTATCAGTCTCTCTCTCCCAGACCTCATAATGGCTCCTCTTGGGTAGCGGCTGCGTCTGCGGCTCCCGCTATTTCAAAGTTTTAGCTGGCCGGATTAAGCATGGTATGTGGAAAATGAACAGCCACTCACAGGAGGGACACATGAGCTGAATGCATAATAAACCAGGAGACTGGCAGGAAAAAAAACTGAGAAAGGAAGGCGGGGGGGCTCAGAAGTTGTCTGAGGCAGTGTCGGCACCTTCGTGGCAACAATATCACTCACAGAAATGGAAATAAAATGCCTCTTTGACTTTTCCTCTATGCTCGCAATCAAAGGCCATTTTTAAGACAAAGTGTTCCAAGGGGTGGTAGTGATGGCTCTCTTTTGTAAGACTGTGAATTTACCTCATATCTCAACAATGGCTGCAGGTTTACACTTTGGCTCACTGGTTTCATCATCACCATCATCATCATCGTCACATGCCCCCGAAATTCCAGGAGGATTGTGAAGGAGAAAGGAGCTTGGCAGCGAGCGGTGAGGCTGATGGAGCACCACAGGCACAGGGAGACAGAGCGGGGCTAGCTGCCTAGCCGTTTCACCTCGCGCTGCTCTGCATTTGGTGGGGGCTCGCACAGTCATGTGGCTCATCTGTGCTGCCTCTAGCGCCACGGGGGAATTGACCCCCCCACAGCTCTCACCTCCCCCCTTGTCTGCTATTAGCGTAAGGGTGGAAGGAAATTAAAAGAGTAGCTCTTTGGAAGAGGCAGTGCACAGCAAACAAGAGAAGGAGGAGAAACAATGATGCTACTCGTGTTTGCAGGTTCTCCTCTAGTTTTTGCCAGCTCCATGAGGGAGGTAGGCTAGCGGATGGATGGTGGCTTGGCAGTGAAGAGAGACTGGCTCCCGTTTGCCTTTGTCCTTTTTTTTTTTTTTAATCGTAGTCAGAGATCAGCCTCTGAGACTTGGTGAAATGTTACACTTGGTTAGAGAGGAGATATTGCTAAGGCCCCTCTATGATCCCAACCCTCTGTTTTCTTCTTCTGCTTCTGCTGGTGGCCATGAAGGGTGGGTGGGGGGTGTCTCTGCCACCCCGGCCTCCTGCCTCCAATACCATGCTCCCTTTGCTTTTCTAATCATGCTGCAGATGTGCCTGATGGCTGAACAATCTCTGTGTACTGAACGTGGGGCTCCCGCAGGAATCCAGGAGGCTTGCTTATGTGAGCTGTCATGAAAAAAAAAAAGTGAGAGGGCAAAAAGGGAGGGAGAGAGTGAATGTGGATCTGCGTGAAAGACAGAGCGAGGGAGTGGAGTGAGTTAGAGGGAGAATGGGAGATGGAGAAAGACAGAGGGAAAGAGGGAGAGATCAGTGAACAGCGACCAACACAGCAGGGCTCCTTTGGATTGAGTGTGTGCGCGCGCACGCACGAGAGCGAGTGGCACAACTGCAAGCCCGCCCTCGCTCACGGTTGCCTCTGGAGCTGCAGACCAAACCACATTAAATAAAAGAAATCCATTCCCAAGCCTGTTAAGGAGCCATGTGGGGAGGTGTGAGCGTGTGTGTGCACTCGAGTGGCTGCGTGTCCATATGTGTGTGTGCAGCAGAGACATGGGGGAAGGGAGGAGGAGGTGCTGGAGAAGGGTTGAGGGGAGGGGAGGTAGAGCGGGGAGGTGGGACAGGCAGGAGGCAGCTCATATTATCCTCCGTGCCAGCTCTGGATGGAGCCTGCCGGGGATTATGGCACATTCTGTAAGGCAACAATGGAAGAAGCACTGTTACGTACACATTTCCATCCTCTCTGCTTTTTCCTCCGTCGAACAAACACAGCTTTGTCCTCGCTGCCTGCCTGGCCACTTACCAGGCAGACACCTGGAGTCCTAGAGGTGCCCTCTCTAAACTGAACGCCCATCCCTCAGTGCAAAAAAAACAAAAACGGTCTTCTCTACAATGTTGAGATAATTAAAGGAGAGCTTTCACGCCGGCCTCAGCCGACAGTCGGAAGAAAACAAGACATATCTCGGAATCAAAGCTCATTAAAATCATGAGGGTGAAGAGATGCTTCCTCCCCCTCCTCCTCTTCCTTCTCTCCTCCTACTCCCTCATCTTTATCACCCTTAAGCAAGTGCTGCAAACAGCAGACCCCTAGTCAATGATGGTGCAGATTAGTCCTTTATTGCCTAATTCACCTACAACAGATGACTCACGGAGACGTGATCACCTTGAGTCTTGACATGTCCCCATAAGGTACGAGAATGATGCTGATTTCTTCACTGAGGCCACCTTGTTCAGATTTAATAGTGTCAGCAGTGCTTAGCTTAGTAGCTTTCGATTAGCGAGGTGTGTGTGCGTGCATTTTGGTGTGTGTCGAGGAGAGGGGGGTGTTTCACACTGCTCTGCGGAGGTGTAACACCCTGCCTGTAGTGTTGTTGTAAAGCACATTACGAGTGACTGAGGGTGTTGTTATGGTATCATGATGCCGGCCCAGCACTCAAGGGAAGGTGAGAAGATCTGTGTGCTTGTGTGTGCGCGCGCGTGTGATCGGGATGGTAGCCAGCGTGGTTTGCTGTCTTTCTACACCTGTAGCCGCACTCACTCTCTCACCTTTTCATGTCGACGAATACTTTTGAGCGCCTCGGGAGATGCGCTTCAGAAAAATGTCTCCATTCAAATGTGGTACATGAGTCAGGAGGGCACGAAGGAAACGCTCTCAGGCGATTGTATAGATTTTAAGCAAACTTCCACATGAGCTAAAATTATGTGTGTATGTGTGTGTTATCAGCATCCATCATAGTTTAGTGACTGATGTTCCAGTTCGGCTTTGATTCACTGCTCTTGCATTATATGTGCTGTTTTCTCTGTGAAGTAAAACGCTCTAATCCATATTATAGGTATGCACACTTTATTACCTTCAAATATCTTTTCTGAATTGATGGCCTGTCGACTTGTCTGACATCTTATTTCTTGCCCTATCGCACTTTGTAGTTGCATTGTCACTGTGCTTCCAGATCTCAGCAATTACTTTGGAGAGCACAATATTATCACGAGCAATGGCCAAAACTACAGAAATAAGAAATGTAATAAACTGGAAACATCCTTTAACAAGACTGCTCGCTCCCAGAGTGGCCTGACTGTTTTGGTTCACAAGCCATTTATATGAATAAATTAAATCTGTTTACCACTTCCCTGCGCCTCAACAGCTCAGTTGAGAGACTGTGTAAAGCGGCGCGGGTTCGTGATCCATTTGTTCTGCTGTGATGGCGGGATAAAGCTAATCATTGTCTACTTTTCTCCCTCTCCGACTGTTTTTATCCTGCAGAGAGGAGACGCGCAGCTCATCTACGTTACATTAACAAGCTAGAAACGCTCTTTGAAGGTTTTTGGGTGTCTGAAATAATGTTTAGATTCCAAACTGTGCGATTGTGACAGTTCAAAAAGCAATTCCCTCTTACTTACTGCAGATAATGTTGCGCTTTAGTGTCTTCATTCAACATTGTTTAGCGTCACCCTCTTCCAGCCCTTCCTGTGGCACAGTTTTGTCATCAAATTAAATCCGCAGCCCGTTTCAAGGTACGCTTACGTAACATGATCACGTAATGAGACAAACATGGACCCCGTCTGACAGGAGACGGTCCTCTCTCCGCGGGGTGCCGTGCGAAAACAAAGCTTTAAAGTAGTGTTACAGGGGGAAGAAAAACATTGTTTTACCCTAGAGGTGGGCTGATAGCACTGTGAAAAGCCCATCTGAAGAGGTAGGCCTCATCTGTCACTGGGCAATGGAGGAGGCAGCCATGCAGAAGCCCCCTGATTATAAAGAGATAATTTCATCCAATCCTCCGGTGGTGCTCCATCGCCTTGCCGCCATACTCCACTGCCTTTCATATTTGTTCCCAGCCTGCATCTCCTCACCCGTTTCGTTTTATTACAGCTCCCACTCAATACATATATTTTAGCTCCCCTTGAATAGGAGAGGGAAGCGGGTCTCCCTGCTCTCGTCCCACTCTCCGACTCCCCCCACACCCACGAGTCTTTTGTTGTGCAGGAATCCACAGCTCAACTTGTTGTGTAACGCCTGCTGTGCAATTTGCAGTAAATTAAGCTCAAGTAAGGCACATATCTGCAGCGATTTCCCCTCACACGCTCAGAAGCGTCAGGCAGGATTGCCGGAGTTACTATCTGAATCAAGGCAAATAACGTCACGTAAAGGTAGCGGCACACAGAAAATAATAAGCGATAACATCTGTAAGATAGATGAGAGCTTGTAAATAGAGGCGGGCTCATAATTGCCACTGTTGTCATATCTCCATAGCATCATGGGTTTAATCTGTAAATTGGCTCTTGTTAGTCATCAAAGATATAACAAAGGACTAGTGTTTAATTAGAACAAGTGAATATCTGGAAATTAAATTACACCTCAACACTGCCATGCCATTTAAAAAAAAGTCATTATCTTAGGAAGAAAATGCATGTAAATGTGTGCACACGTAGGCTTTACAGCGATTCCTGCACCGTGTGTTTAACCGGTTAAAAAACGGAGGAGGTGAATGGCAGCCCAACCTTTCTTTCCCCTCATTTTAACTCACTGTTGGAGGTAAGAGAGATGACAGAGAGAGAGCACGAGTGAGAGAGCGAGAGCAAGGGGAAGGGCAGGAGGGAAGAGAAAGAGAGAGAGTCGGAGGGAGCAGGTCGACTCGCTCATCAATAACCACAAGGTCAGACAGGCAGTGCCGGGCTGAGTGGGCCCTGTTAGGAAGCAGCAGCTGAGGATTTGTAGAGCTTGTAAAGGCTTAAAGCAACACTGCTCCGCCTTCTTTGTGCCACTAGCCAGGCCTTTGAAGGGCCAGGGAGACACCTGCTGGTGGCTGAGGAGCACAGTGGTCTGGGGACACCCTTGCCAAGGATCAGCTCACTATCAGCTGGCAGAAGGAGGTGACTGGGGGGAGTATTATAGCAGCAAACACCTGATGGATGTATAAAACATGGTGTCACTAAGGAAGCTGTTGTTTGACAGGAGTATCCGTGACCACATGTTATAAAATGTGAATGTTATTTGATTAAGCTGTAGATATCTGAAAGTCACTTAAACCCATGCCCAATCGTTTTTTTATGCTAAATTCCTCAAATCATTATCAGAACTCAGCCACGCCCACTTCAAATGTTTCAACTGAGGATTCAGTAAGTCTGTGAGACATCAGACATGTCAACAAACAAAACACTTTCCATCTGCAAAGAGGAGTGGAAAAAATACTCGGACATCTCCCCCCCCCCCCCCCTTTATGAGCTTTCTAATTTATGGAGAGGAATGCACTAGTGTGCCCTTCTCTCCTCTCAAGTACAGGCATGAGCAGCTCCAATAGGTAGCATAAAAGCTCTTTAGCTGTCTAGTGGAGTAGATTACTGGCCCTGCCGTTAAATCCAGCTAGAGACCCCTAAGTGAGCATTATCAGTATGGTGCAGCATGCTGCCTCCTCTCTCTCCCGCTCTCCTTTTTTTTTTCCTCCCCTCGCTCCTTCATCTCTCAGGTACTTTGTACGGCGAAATTTCTCACTGTGTGATGGTAATGGAGAAGGATGGCGTGGAGAGGGAGGGGTCTGAAAGAGCGTTTGAGTGAGAGATGATGCACCGCAGGACGAGATGCCCCTGCAGTAGCGAGAAGGAAAGATTGAGACAGGATGAGATAAAGGGGGAGTGAGGCGGAGGAGAAGATGGAGGTTACACTTTTCACCACCCATAAACGCGCTTATTAATTCACTAAACCTTCCACTTCAAGCTGCAGGTCACTACGAGTTATGGCCGACAGCCTTGTGTAATATTTATTTGACACTGAATGCAACATTAAATCAAACCCCCTAGAGGCGAAATTGATAACCTTTAATGTAGCCGGTGATACTTTTTAGCTTGTGATAATAGTATGTAGCATGTCAGCTCACAGCCTCATTGTTTGCCTTCTATAAAATATTATTCTCTCTGCTAAAAAAAAGAAGGTTTTCTATAAGCTGCTACTCCAAAATCAATAGTGCGCTGTAAGGGGTTTTGTTAGAGGAACTCTTATGTAGCTGGAGCGAGAAGGGAGGAGAAAGGGGAGTAAAATGTAGAGCAAGTCTGGGCCCAGGGTACAGATAATTGTTAACCAAAGATTACATAATGGCTAAGTAATGTAAACAGAGAAGCACATGCCAAGTTAATGTTCTCACAGGCCAGGATGGAAGGGTTTCGTGCAGTTTTCTTAGGTAATGCTGACAGACTGAGGTGCTCCGACTCAGTGTGTATGTGTGTGTGTGTCCCTCTACCTCTGTTCATTTTCACCCCAAGGTGCTTTAAACACAGTCAGACATCCTGTCTACGTCCAGTGTGTCATTTCCAAAGGTGTATGGCACCGTTCGGGGCAACCACCAGGGCTTGTTAAGGGTGTCACAGGAGCTGAGAGGAATGTCATCCTTTGGGCTCTCTGAGGTGCTTGTCACCTGCCAAATCAATATCTCCCTGCTCAGCTCACAGCACCCAGCACACACACACACAAACACACTATAACAGCAATATCCTGGTGGTGATGGAATTGGCAGCTTCACTTGGAAGAGGTGAGCCTTAACATTTGTCTGTGTTTGTGTTACAGAAGTCTCCAGTTTAATGGCTGGCAGGTAGAGGCCAAAGAGGGACAATCAACATGAACTCGATTCCGTCGATGGACAGACACATACAGCAGACCAATGACCGTCTGCAGTGTATCAAACAGGTGAGAAGGTGTTGAAGGTGTTGGCTCTCAGACATTAATGTTATATTTCAATTAAAAAACGAAATAAATAAACTGTGATGATGACAACGACAGCGATTAGCATCATCCCAAGTTGATATTTAATAACTTTTTCCACAAATAATTAAGCGTCATTATTAATGTATTTGTTATTTTCTTAAATATAAAATGACAGATTTTAAATTATATACTGTAGGCTGTAACTTCATTTGCACATATGTGTGCTTGTGCTATATTTGTTAATGGTTAGTAAATCATCCAGTCGTTTTGTAAATGACTCAGTTCTCATTACCAGGGCCTCGATTACAACCATTTAGTCCAGCGGTTGTAAAACTCTTAATTGTCGCACTAATGAAAATCTCACCCTGCACTCACACACACACAATTTTTACTGACTGCTAACAGTAAAAAAAGGATCCAAGTTGAATGTGAGCAAAATAAAGATCAACACAATAGCATCAGCAAACTCTTGTTTACTTCTCTAAAAAAAAATCACAGCGGTGCCATGCCCCTGCGGTTTGAGAGCTTCTTATTCAGTCAGAGTCACTGGTGTGTCAGAGACATACACATCTGTGCAATACTGTGACCTATTCCTTGATTTTGTGACAGGGCCCCTTATTTCTGTCTTTTTAAATGTGGGTTAATAAAGGGAAGGGGTGCATTGGAATCCAACATTTTTACTCCGTAGTCCCAAAAAACTGCTAGTGAATAAGAAAGTCTATGGTGGGTGAAACAGCACACAAGCAGCAGCCTCCAGGTTCACATTCATGTGATTTACAGCACATCTGTTTATATGCTTTTAAAAACAAGTGTTATACACATCTGTGAAAACTTTATAAACACACTGCACGGTATATTATAAACATTAGCTGCGGTTTTACAGATGAATTACATAAATGGTTTACAAAAGAATTATTAGCCAATAAGTAAACCTCCTGATTATCATGTTGTGGTCTGTTAACAGTAAAGTAGCTCTTAGTTTTAATTTGCCATTTATTAACACTGATTATGAAGTTTTATAGTTCATTTAAAGCCTTCAGGCTAAAGCATGTTCACTAAGTTAGTAATGTACTGGACTTTTTGCTGCTACCGGTGGAAAAACACAAGCAGGGAAAAAAACCCTCACCAGCACTGTTCACCTTTCCAAGTACACACATGTAGTGAGTCACATCCACGGTGAGACTGCCTCTCTATCTTCCTGTTTGGCCACAGTTAAGTGACTAATCTGTTCAGCTCCTATTATCGGGACTCTGGTGTGACTCAGGTTACCGACTGGGGTCAAAGAGCAGAGGCTCCCCTCCCTCCCCCCGTCATCGCCCTGCTTTCTGCCTCCACCGCTGCTGACTCCCAGCGTGTCCTTTTGTTCTCCTCTCAGCACCATTTACTGCAGGACGAATCTTCGGCAGAATTAGGCAGGCATACTTGTGTAACCCCAGGCTACAGGGATCTTCCTTTGATCTCTTCTCTTAACTGCTGGTCCATTTTGTTTCTGGGCTCTGTGCTGCCGAGGTCCACCTCCTTGAAAAGTACATCAGAAAGCCTTCGGGGGACAATATATGGGGGCTTGCACTTAAATGCAAATGTGGACGTGGTAAACTGCTTTATCCCAGCTATCCAAAAATAAGGCAAGGTGAGGCGGATAGAGAGACAAGGCAAGTATTTGGGGAGTAAAAAGAGCGAAGCTTCTCTATGTGTAGAAACAGGCCTTTTGTTCTTAAGTAATAAGGTACAGAGAAAAGGAGAGGTAAACACTCTCTGTCTTCAGTCTGGTTACCTTCTTCACAGCAGGCTATTAAATAATTCAATTTCCCCTCCTTTACTTGTAAGAGGAGAGAAAATTGATTCTATTAAAGCGCTGTATTACTAATAGCAGGTGAATTGGTCTGTAAAGGAAGTTGACAGAACTTGAAAGGGAACTTGTGTTTGTCTGAGAGTAGTTTACACAATCCCAAATGCTGTGGGGTTAAATGTATTGACCCCTCAAGTCAAAAATTTAAACAAATACATCCCAATGTTAGCACCCAGGAAAGCAGCACATGGGTAAACATGCCAATTAGAGAGATCCATGGCGTACAAGGAGGCCTTCAGTCCAACTAATAAATGGTTAAGCGCTGGGTCATTTCAAACCAACCAGTAAGAGCCAGCACCCTGCTAATAGAGGCAGCTTTGTGCCGCTGACAATCAGGGTTTGGAAGGCCCGCATAATAAATACCATTTATGTCCTGCCAATTAGACTAGCAGCGAGCCCATTCAGCCAACCGTCTATTCTCCTCCCCGCACACAAAGATGATCATCAGGGGAGATCAGAACAATTAACTCACTATCTTCTCCCCCTGCTCCCCATTGTCCAATATCCAAGCTATTAAAATAATTAAGGAAATATTGTAAACCAATCCAGCTGTTTGCTTTAATTGAAAGTGTGCACATGCTGAAATTTGGCATCTCGAAGGCAGTACCGACTTGGAGCAGGAATATAAATGAAGCCTCCTCCATTGTGTTGTTGTTTTCTGGGAGATGTGACATGTCTCTCTGAGTACTCCCAGCCAGTGCAGCGGACAGGGGAACAAATTGATTTTGTTGCTCAAATGATAAATTACTGCTGAGCGCGATGATAAAGTGGAGGAAATTGGAATCCGTCAACCTGATTGAATCACGGGTTGAAAGTTAAATCAGAAAATCATTACTGTGGTAATTTTTAAATTACTGTCTTGTTGTAAAATTGCAATAATATGATTTTTAAACAAACTCGACCAAACACTTGGGGGATTTTTTTTTGTTTCTTTCGTTCTTTTTTTGCCACATTGCGCTAAATCTGACTTTAAAATGAGGGACTTTGCTTTGGTTTCAGGTTATGCAGTTAATGGGAAAGATAAGGGACTAATTAATAGGTTGGCAGACAGAAATTTGCTCAGCAAGACTGAATATTTGTTTTGGTTATTATTTATTAAGGAGAATTTAAGAAAACAGCTTCCAGATGTGAGAATTTGCCTGTTTCGGGTCTTGTGGTTACAAAGACAAAATGCTTGAGATGTTGGTACAATATAACCCTAGAATATAAATATATATATCTGTATTTATTCGAAAGTGATACAGAAAAACAAATGTTCGCTTGTTTAACCTCCAAACAGACAAGTATGCTTAAAAAGTGATTTATAAAAACAGTTATCTGATTTTTCCCCCAACACGTTTTTTCTCAGAGCCTGTTTGTTTTCCTCCTGCATCTCAGAACTGCACCATTGCGAGCACTTTGGGGAAGATGGCTTGCCTGATAATGTTCGTATCTATTTCAGAGACAGTATTTTCCTCTCACGGTGGGGAAGCCAGTTTTCTGTCAGACTCTCCTTTCGCTGATACATACAGGGGTTCGCCAGAAACTATGAACCATCCTCTCGCCGCAGGAACACGTCCTCACATTCTTAGCGGCGATATTTCAAGACAAACTGGAGGACTGTCCTCTTTGCACCGCTCCTACACTGCTTGTGCAGCTGTTTCTGTCTGCCGCTGTGTTCTTTCCAGTGTTAATTGTCTCCATTAACGTGTTTTCAGTGCTCTGGGGGTGTCGATGAATGTAGAGCAACAACAGCAGCAAACTAAGAACTGTGATTCTGAATGGAAAGACTCTTTGCCCGATCACTTCTGATACATAAATGAAGTTATATCCAGATCCAGTTGTGTCAGAAGAAAAAAGCTATGTTCTCAGGACTCTGCAAGTGCCGTCTCTCTTTGTTTCCCTTGAACTGAACCGAGCATTAACAAGAGTGTACGTGTTGGAGGATCATTCTTACCCAGGGGACGGGGATAGGAGAGTGTGAGAGGGTCTCTTGGCCACTAGTTTAGGTTTGATTGGTGGGTTTTGGCCAGAGAAAGGGGAACATCTGTGGCGTGGTAGTGCCAAGCTCTCCGTGTGACAGCCACACTGGTGGGACCAATTGTTCTGAGTGCAAAGAACAGTAATCACTTCAAGCCCAAGTGGTGGTGTGTATTTTTTTTTCTTCCCTCTACATATTCTCCCTCCCTCCCCCTTTTCTCCCTTTTTCCATCCTTGGTGCACTGATTGCGTGTGTTGTCTAGCTTCCAGACTCATCTAAATTTAGCATCTGGGGATGTGTGTGTTTCTCCAGGAGACTTTTTATCCACCAGTAGAATTTGAATGCTCTGCTACCCCACCACATCTCCTTTTAGTCTCCCCCAACAAAGACATATCACAAGAGTGGGGAACGGTCTTGGACAGAGTATGAAATAAACAAGACTGGTTTCATCCACTGCTTGTCAAACACCAGCTTTGTAAATTGATATGAAAGCAGCCTTATCAAATCCTAACCTCTGCTGCCCCCTAAAGAGCAAGCAAGAAAAAAGCACTGCACAGCAGTGACTGTACCCCTGTCACTTCCTCTTCTTCTTCTCTCTCTGACAGTGAAATCAAAGCACGCCGACGTATTAGGAAGGCAGCCATTCACTTTAAGCTGACAAACCGCTCTATTTACCTTTGATGCCATGGAGTGGGAGTCCATTTGTTCCTGTTTTGTACAAGTGCACTACAAAAGCTTGTGTGCATAATCTTTCCAAAGGCAACAGATTACAGCAGAGTGTTGGTGGTGGTGCATCTGCTCTGCTATGTATAAAGTGATTTGTATTGTGGTTCGAAAGCTTTTAGAGGAGAAATGACCAACAGTAAGGTTGATACAGAGACCCAGAGAGGTCCTTTTTCAGTTTTCTGTGCTGCTCTACAGCAATACAGACAATGCAGGTTAGTGCTGGCTGCAGGAGGGGAACGAATGCCATAAAAGGGTGTCTGTAGGTCAAGGAGTTTGTTGTCAGATAAAGTCAGAGAACAGCCAAGGGTTGGCTACTGAAATAAGGGCTTCCTTGTGGATTCATGCAGCCATACAAGGAAGATTTATTGCAACAGAAACCTGAGATAGTAGCTGAGTGGAACTGGGACATACTATCAGCCTAGAGTGGTAATATTTTAACCCATTTAAAATAATTAATCCAAAGCATCATAAGCAAAATTTCAGAACATTTGGTCATAAAAATGCTGTTCTCATTTGCTCTACTCCGAGAGCTCATAATTTAAAAGTTAAATATTAAAAGCTGGTTAGATTTTTTTTTCAGAGCAGGTGGGAAAACATGTAACTGCACACATTTTAGACGAGCAAATGCTTTTATTGAATTCTAATAAGATAATACATTTTATTAATGACTAAATAAACATAGAGGACAGCACAAATTTATTACAATTTTTTATTGTCATGCTTCTATTTCAAGCATAACATCTTATTTGTTTTATTGTTTTGTTTAGTGCTTATTACTTACAGCAGTTACCTGTTATCTGTTTTCTTCAAGTATTTGAATATTACTGGAATCATATTGATTTCCATCTTTCTCCTCTTCTGCATAGCACCTACAAAATCCAACAAATTTCCAAACAGCAGCCACAGAGCTGCTGGACTGGTGTGGTGACCCCAGAGCCTTCCAGCGCCCCTTCGAGCAAAGCCTGATGGGATGCCTAACGGTAAGTCACCAGTCGTGAGCACCTTCCATAATCTCATGTTCAGAGTTTCAAGAATGAGGAACTAGCCGCTTGAACAACTGCTGCACTCTTTCCATAACCTCCGCAGGGATGCAAGAATACTCATGTTTAGCCTGGTGATCATCCGTGAGGTCACTGAAAATGTAAAATGTGTTTAACCTTGTAGAAACTGCTCCCATTTAGCCACCTTTCTGTTGCTTTAGTTCCAGCCTTTGATATAAAATCCACAAGGTCAAAAACATTCTCAAACCACAAAGCAATCAGCTCTCAATCTTCTCAGTCTTCTGTGTCTTTACCAAATGCCTATGGATTTTTGATTGATTGAATAATTACTGTCCTATGACATCTGAAATTAAGGCTTCTGGAGAAAACATTTAGCCCAAAGTAGTCAGGGTTTGTATATTTTCAACTAAATTTAATCAGACACAGAGAGCAATGGTGTCTGCAATGTTGTGCCAATATGTCAAGAGCTAAGTTCTTAACCCTGACTGAATATCGTTTATACTAGTGAGTTTAATGTTCACTTAATAAAATGCTCCACTGGGAATAATAGCTTAATCTTGAAATGGTAAATGGCCTGTATTTGTATAGCGCTTTACTAGTCCCTAAGGACCCCAAAGCGCTTTACACAACCAGTCATCCACCCATTCACACACACATTCACACACTGGTGATGGCAAGCTACATTGTAGCCACAGCCACCCTGGGGCGCACTGACAGAGGCGAGGCTGCCGGACACTGGCGCCACCGGGCCCTCTGACCACCACCAGTAGGCAACGGGTGAAGTGTCTTGCCCAAGGACACAACGACCAAGACTGTCCAAGCCGGGGCTCAAACCGGCAACCTTCCGATTACAAGGCGAACTCCCAACTCTTGAGCCACGATCGCCCACTTTGAATTGAAAGTTAGCATTTAATTTTTTGAACAACTACATAGTCGTTTATTGCTATGACCCTTAGCCAGTTAGCAAATGTAGCTCTATATGATAATGGTAAACTGACATAGTAGACTAATTTCTCTTGAAAAATTGTCCATTTAGTTATATGTGGTGTTTATTTGTTTTTGTTTTGTTTTGCATTACATATAGAATTTGAAAGATAAACTTAACACACTGCTTACACAGCCTGTTTACTTTGTAATTTGCGGCACTTATCTATGCTAGCTTAGATGTGTAAGGAACAACTACCAGAGCTAACGCTATATATACATATATATATATGAACCATACGAGGCAAATGCGTAGGCAGATTTGTGCTATGTGAAATTTCACTTGAAAGTTTTTGTTTTTATGACATTTTGCCACCATTAAAACCAGTATAATTATAGCTGTCCATGCCACGTTTTAACCAACATTCACCATTGACTATTACAAAAACCTTTAATGCTCAGAGCTGATGCACTGACTCCAAATTTAGCTAATCAAGTACCAAGAGAAAGAACAGCCAAAAGAACAGTGAATAGACAGTGGGTGTGTCAATCACCTGACACAGTGGGCCTGACTGTGCTTTAACATGCTGCCTCCAGCATTACATAACAGACACACCTGTTAGGTGTCATTTGTATCCCCATCAAGCGAGCTCGGCTGCAGCAGGTGAAGAAGCCCGAGAGGTTTGTGCTTGTGGACCTCAGCGAAACTACTGTGACACGTCCCTCCATTCAAGCGATTGTGTTCCTGCTTTAATGTGCAGCAGCAGGTGCCTTCTCCTCCATTTCCCCACTTCAATTTGTTTCCCGCCGTGAAAATCTCAAAGCTTTTCCTTTTAGTTTATAGGTTGTGTAAACCTTGGTGTGAACCACACTGGGAGGGAGCACAGAGAATCTGATGTGATTGTGAAATTACCTGGTCACAGACTTTAATGGTAAACACTTTACAGTTTTGCCTGCATGCTTGCACTTAAACACTGGTGAGTGGCAACACTGCAAAAGATTCTCCATGCAGGCGATAACATTTGTAGAAATTTGCTGCTGTACCAGTGAGAAAAAAAAACAGGAAATTACAGGACTTTTAAAAAAATTTACGAATAAGGTAATACAGTATTCAAAACAGGAGATGGGTACTCAAAACTAGTCTTTTAATTAATCTCAATGTAAGAGTTAATAAGGCTTTTTATGTTTAATTATGACTGGAGCTTCTGTTGGATGTTGAATTGCTTTTTCTTGAAAAAAAAACCCAAATCAATTAAGCTATCATGTTATAACTCTAAAATCGTATTTTTAATGACAATATATAGCATTCATGTATGACGCAGTATTGATTTTTTTAAGCTTGTTTCAAGTTGATTAATCTCCAAAATATTTAAGAGGGGAAAAAACAAGCAAATTTAACAAAAAGATTAATTTTATCGAGCTTGAAACTACAGAAAAATGTACAGCTGAGTAGCAATTCCCTGCTTTCAAGCCTTGCAGTGCCTGCTTAGATGATTGCCTTATGGTAGACAGTTCACCACAACTCCTCTGACTGTGTACAATTAAAGTCCTGAAATTAGAACTGTAACTTCTTACACTAAAAATACCATTTAAATGTCCCTCGCAAGTTTAGATTCTAATTAGGCAGCCTGTACTCTATATTTCTTCTTCTTAATGGGGGATTCCCATAAATAAAGGCCAGATATACATAATCTGTTTTGGTGTCACGTCCAGACTATACTTACAGAAGATAATGATATGGTCCCAGCAGCAGTGCTACCTCAGGGCTTGTACTGAAGTTTGGCGTGTGACAGCGGGATCGCTGCTATGAAAAGCCAGGCAGCGAGGGGAATCTAGTGGGGCCCGTTGTTCCACACAGACCTTAGTATGTCCTAAAGGTCTAAACGATTTGAGTGGCTTTTTTTGAGCTGATAATGATGACAGCAAATCAAAGCAACATGTGGGATGTAAGGGTGATTTACACGGCCTCCTGTGGCATGTTGATGCTTCCCCTTAATGTTTCCTCTCAGTGGGCATCTGTGGACTGGAGGCAGTATTTTTTTTCTCATCTTGCTGTCCACTTACTCATATGGAACTGATAAACTTGTAGTGACGTTATCCTTTAACAGTCAGATTCTGGGAAAAGCCGATTTAACTACCCAGCACAGATCTGTATTCAGTAGATACGGATGCAGTCGTACAGCTTTGCGAGTGTCTGTCATTAGTTTGCAGGATTTTCAAGATTCAATTGTGGAAATTTTAGGAGAAGGAAAGAAAGAACTGAGCAGATTATGATGGCGATCTGCAATATTAATCATGAAAACAAAGCTTGTTGCCATCAGCTGCTGCACTGGAGTGCGTAAAAGGAGGCGTGTGCATGAGGCCGTGATGCTCTCTCTGTATGTGGATGTCAAAGCAAATGGCGCTGCAGATGGTAAATCAAAAATGTAAACATTTTCTGTTTGGAAAATAAGCACATTAGAATGTTTGTGTGGGCTTGGAACAAGTGAGGAAATTTCTCATAGTTGCCCCCACTGTTATTCAGCTGGCCTTTTTAGGAACTCCCTGCTAGAGACAAAGGGACATATTGAGTTTATGCAAATTTCCCAAAATCTGCTCTTAAAATGTTGTTTGTGAGCTGGAAATATAATGAAACAGCCTGCAGAAACACCTTTTTACAGTAATGTCCCTATTCAGCACTGTATGCTGACCTCTGCTCTCTTCTGTTGACCTATATGTAGGTGTAAGCTATCATAATGCTTAGAAAGTGAAGTTTTCTGAGAAATAAAAGAGGTTTAGACTTGGTGTCGTTCAGCTTTTTCTTCAGAGAAAACATACCTCAGGCCATACTGACTCTGTGCTGCATGCTGTTGTTGTTTTCAGGTGGTTAGCCGCGTAGCAGCGCAGCAGGGCTTTGACTTGGACCTGGGCTATCGGCTCCTGGCTGTGTGCGCTGCCAACAGGGACAAGTTCACTCCAAAATCAGCAGGTAAGACCGGAGTTTTCTCAACCGCCGTCTCAGGCCATCTGGCCATGTTGGCCCACTCAAGTTTATTTCTGCATTCTTTGCCGCTTTTCCTCCACTTATTGCTTCTAGACTAGATCCCCTCACAGATGTATGGGCACTGATCTTTTTAAATTCATTCCTTTAACTCTTGACTATTTATGACTTTTAAGATTAAACAAGACCAACAGTTCAATATTCAATATAAAGAGCAATCCAAGAAAATCCCTTCATAGCTTTAGTCCAGGTTCAACTGAACATTACCCTTTAATATCTACTTGACCTGTTTTCTTTGAACTTGTTCACAACATTGGGAACTACAACTCAATTTGTTACCTTTTCTGGGGTTTTAGATAAAGTGTGTACAGCAGAATATTCCATTTGTCACATGCGACAAGAACTACTGTATCAGTGATGACGAGTTCCTGTTTTCATACGCCTCTATCATCTCGGTCCTGTGATGGATTATTGGAGCAGATGCAGACTGCTAAATGTTGTTATCGAGCTGGCAAAAGCATGCTGAAGCACAATGAGAATGAAGACGCATAGGCTGTCAGCAGCTCAGAGGAGATAACAGAAATATTTTTGTGCTGTTTTACAGTTTGTGATTTGTGGTTTCCACCTGTCTTGGGTTACGGGGAAAGCTGGGTCGTGCATTTGCTTCTGTGTGCTCGGCCGCTACACTGAGCCCTCTTAAGTGTGCCAGGACATGAAAGTCAGAGGCACATATTGTTTGAATTTTCACTCATGTTTCCCTTTTTTTTTTATTATAAGAGGCTTCAAATCATGCAATGTCACTATTATGTCGGCATGGGTGGGGAATCCTTCCCTGCCTGCAGTTAACTCACATCGCCAAATGTTCTAATTCTACTTAATGCTAAATCAAATCTCAGGGCCTACTTTATGGGCTTAGATAAAATTGCCAATTGATTCTCTGTCTGAATAATTTCCTGCAACAGTAGTCATTTGGAAAGCGGCAAGTTCTCGAGTCTAGGCAGCATCCCAAAGTACATTTCATGGACAATTATGTACCTGTAAATGCATGAATATTTCCAGAGGAGAGGCCTGCAGAGAGGTAGAGAGAGCAGTGGAAACCAATGCAGAGGCATTCTCCTGCAAAGCTCCCAGGTCCTTTAGAGAGGAGGCCCGAGTCAAGGAGGGTGTTAAAGTGGAGAGAATACCCTCTCTGGCAGCCAGGGGAGATAGCTCTTAAAAGACACTCCCACGGGGCCCCAGGGAGGACCTGCTCCCCGACATCCTGCAGCGGTGTTGCTGAGCGACAAACGAAGGGAGTAAGTCACATGACGGGGGCTAGAGTGGCAACAGGAGGGTCAGCCATACAAGACCAAAGACAGACAAGTTAGTGTATGCAGAGGAGACTTTGGGAAGCCTTGAACAGCTGAGAACAAATCTGAAAAGATTTTATCTGTGTTGAGAGGATATGAGGAAGAGCTGAAATGAATATAGTCTCCTGTGTTTTTGCAGAATTGTGTCCCTGGAGGTTAATGTTCATTTTGTACTGAGGGTGCTTTATGAATTCTCTGCACTGTTGTTTTTTTTATATATACAAAACAACCTGTCGACACCAAGCCCCGAGAGCTTTCAAGGAATATCCTGTAACTGCTGGCCTGCTCAGTCTCATCATGCATTTTGTAATCTGCTCTGAAATGTCTCCGTTAAAAGTGGGCGAAAAACACGATTTTTGGTGGTTACGAGCTGGGCTGTTTGCCTCAGAAAACATCAGGTCAGCGGATGAGTGCTAATAAGTAAATCAGATTTGGCATCCCATTTTAACCAGACCTAACTTGTCTTGGCTCTGACGCACGGCGCGGTCAAGCTATTACATTTCTGTTATGTCATCTAAAATTCCTCTCCTGAACATGTTAGAAAATTGAGCGGAAGGGGAGGCTGAGCTGATTTCAGCAGTAGGAAATCAATGTTCACAGTCAGCTTACAGCTGAAATAGGTTGTAGCTTTGACAAATTGATTAATCATGAAATGCCTCCAACAATTTAAGGCATTAGTTTGTTCTTTTTTTTCCATCTTAGGAAAAAAAAAGCTTAGGAAGGCAAAGCGCTAAAGAAATAGACCTTTATCTTCATGACACCTGAGCAAAACTTAGCTATAATGTCCTATTGATTTCAAAATGTAGCTGTATAAGAAGTTTAGACAATGTTTGTTAGATATTGTAAAACTATCCAGCAGACTGGAATTGGAAAACCCATCATGCAGTGTGATTTTTGTGAGTTGATCTCTAATGGATGGACTCAGGGGGGTTGTCCGGTTGTAGTTCTTTTCCCTTTGTGGCCCACAGTGTTGGAACAGATCTGGGGGAGGGGCATCTGTCTGCTAGTAGTGACCTCTTTGTCAATGGGATTAGCCTGCTCTATTAATCTGTGATTACTCGGACTGTCTTACTGCAGGGCAAAGCGATGCACGTGGAGCTCTGAGGACTTCAAAGCAAAGACATCACTTGCTCAGTCTGCAAAAACTCATCAGGGCCTCACCTCTCCCCTTCTCCATCCACAGGGTACATTACAAGCCCTGTTAGGCCTGTTTCATCAGCGTCACCGGCGGTTCATTCCGGTTCGAGAGCCTCTGCAAAATGCTTAATGACGATTTTTCCTGCAAGAGGGACAGAGTGGCACATTCCCAATCGTTTGCGCTTCAGCAAACTTTGGGAATTCCTCAGCTCTAAAGAGTGAAAGGAGGTTCCAGCTGAAGTTTTTCAGCCCCTGAAGCCTTTCATTCTCTCATGTAACAAACGCCTGGTGAACTAGCTATTCAGCAGATAATTAGTTGGGCTTGTTACACTCATTTTTACACCTTTTTGCCAGGCTGTTTTTCAAGTACGATCAGTAGACATTGCTGGTTTTAGTTATTAGTGTCAGCTTGATATAGAAAAAAATATCCAAGCAATTTTTGCTTTTGTTTCATCGTGTTTAAATTCAAAAGGTGGTTTCCCAGTTTTTTAATCAGTTCAAGCATAAACAAGCAGGAGACAGTGTAGGAGGGGTGTTGGGTTTGTTTGCTAAAGACAAGGAAATGTGGCCACGTGGTTAACACTGTAGAAAAGTCAAAGCTCTGTTTACATTTTCTATCACAATTTGTAAGTCAAGTCAGTTTTATAGGAAATAATGTAAACTTGGCTTGAAAAAGCAAAAACCTTCAAGTCAAATGAGTTCAAAAGTTTGCAAGTCTTGCCCCCCAAAGCTGTGTTGCAAGAGTTAAATGAAAAGCGGAGAATAATACTGATGCAAGGAATGTAACTTATTTCAAGTGAACTTTGTATCTATGAAGCGCCTTGAGGCGACTTTTGTTGTGATTTGGCGCTATATAAATAAAATTGAATTGAATTGAATTGAACTTTGTTTTTTAAATGGAAATTCCCCTGAATGGGATATTCTTTTCAAAGAACAAAGACGAAGATAGACAAAGCTAAGGTTAAAATGAACATGTCTAAGACGTTTATTCTAAGTATTTGGTTGAACTTGGTTGAATTCCTTTGTATCCTTGGGTGCATGTGTAAATTTCCTTTAAAACTGTAGTTTCGAGTGCTGATCATACGGCAGCTTATGGCTTCCAGTTAAGTGGTGCTTAAGATGAGGAGGTCAGATATGTTGTTGGTGAGCTGTGGAAAGGTCTCAGTTTCTACACATAATAGAGAAGTTGAATATACACATGCCTTTCTGCAGGGCTATAATTTCTACTCTTGGAGCTTTCCACACCAAAATATTTTTTTCTGTCTCCTTTCGCTCAACGGGTTTCAACATATAGTTTAGCTGTGGCTTTTCCTAAATGGAGATTAACACAGAAGACTAAAACCATTGTTGGTGACCTTGTATGACTCAGAGGTTAATGGATTAAATGAATCCAACCAAGCAACCAACAATCTATCCAATTAAGATCACTGGTTGGCAGCACAGTGGTACGGTGGTTAGCACTATTGCCGCACAGCAAGAAGGTCCTGAGTTCAATTCCACCACAACAGGCCGGGGTCTTTCTGTGTGGAGTTTGCATCTTCTCCCTGTGTTTGCATGGGTTCCCTCCGGGTACTCTGGCTTCCTCCCACCGTCCAAAGACATGCAGTTTGTGGGGATAGGTTAATTGATTAATCCAAATTGCCCACGAGTGGTTGTCTGTCCCTGTGACAGACTGGCAACCTGTCCAGGGTGTACCCCGTCTCTTGCCCTATGACAGCTGGGATAGGCTCCAGAAAAAATAGACCCTGAAAAGGATAAGCGGAAGCGAATGGATGGATGGTTAATCAAACTGAGATGTCAATTCAAGAAACAATTGGTGGCTTTATTTCAGGGTCTTGGTGGAGCTAAAAAGCTGCTTAAATGAGCTTCTGCAAAAAATAAAAAAAATGTTTTTCATTATTACAAATATGAATAATATCTTGATAATAAATATGATTTAAAATAATTCAATTCTATTCAATTTTTTTTATACAGCGCCAAATCACAACAAAAGTTGCCTCAAGGCGCTTCATAGGTACAGAGAAAAACCCAACAATCATATGACCCCCTATGAGCAAGCACTTTGGCGACAGTGGGAAGGAAAAACTCCCTTTTAACAGGAAGAAACCTCCGGCAGAACCAGGCTCAGGGAGGGGCGGCCATCTGCTGCGACCGGTTGGGGTGAGAGAAGGAAAACAGGATAAAGACATGCTGTGGAAGAGAGACAGAGGTTAATAACAGATATGATTCAATGCAGAGACTATTAACACATACTGAGTGAAAAAGGTGACTGGAAAGGAAAAACTCAATGCATCATGGGAATCCCCGGCAGCCTACGTCTATTACAGCATAACTAAGGGAGGATTCAGGGTCACCTGGTCCAGCCCTAACTATATGCTTTAGCAAAAAGGAAAGTTTTAAATAACACTTGTATACTTTAATTTTTCTTAAAAGAAATCTGATTCTGCCGTTGAAATGATAGGAGCCTGCTAATACTTGCTGAATAGTTGCTTGACGATACATGCGCTGTCAGTGGCACGAGTTTTCAAACAATAACAATTGTTAGAAGCATGTTTCATGAATGAAGTTGTGCTGCGTTCTTTTTCATTTGGAAGTCAGATCTTGGGACTGGTGGTGATTTCGTACCCAGGGTAACAGTGTGCCAGTAATAGAAGTTGGAAAATGGGCTTTGTTTTGCTCTCTAGCAAGGTAGAGCCATCACTACCATTACCTGAGGGACCCGTGTGCTACAAAGCTGGACTAATGGGTTAGCATGCTATGGTGACCTTAAAGTCAGAGTTTTCTGTGCCAGAAAAGTGGCTCTTTCTCTCCTTTTTTTTTTACCTGGCTAACACACTCGGGTAACTTATGCTGAGCGTAGCCTGTCTAGGCTGGAAGAACCACATTTTTACTAATTGTATTATTTTCAGCACGTTATAAGTGCAATGGAGTCACTAGAACTATAGATGTGCAACTTGATTAGTGAATCATTCTTTACTTAGTGAAAGTAAAGAATGATGCTCAGCACTGGAGTTTGTATGTGTTCACTTGGTGACATAGAAAATGTATAGATGTTGTTTACACTTGGTTCTAATCTGCTGCTAAGTCTCCTTCACACTGCTGAAATTACAGGCACTAGAACGCATATTAAATAACTCAATTTAATCAATACGTTAAATTTCACTTTGATCTGATGACAATCTAAAGCGAGTTCCGCATCTCCTTAAGTAGCCTATGAGACAGTAACCGTTTCTAATATTTAAATACGTGAAGAAATCTGTCCAGTCGAAAGTTTCAGAGCTCTAATGTGCAGCCTTCACAGTAGAAATGAACAGCAGCACAGAGAGTGCACTCAGCGTTAAAATAACTATATTAACTGAAATTAAAATGTTTATTTTACTGCTCTGTGCACTAAATTCCATGATTAACGACTTTCTGCTGCGTTTATCTCATATTATTTGCATCAGCATTGCATTTTACTGTTACATTTTTTAATGATTTGGAGGACGCAGCACTCATAGGCATTATTCTGTGCAGAAGAAGAGTCACATGATGCATGACATACCCCTTTTTTATGTAAGCGTGCACAGATCCTGAGGCAGGTAGCACTGATAAACACTATTGTGATACCTAGTCTTCAACCCATTATTGTTATCATTCTCAAGCAAGCTAACATAAACATAAAGAAAGCCAAATACAGATTCGGGGAACCACATTAGGGGAACTTTTGGGTAAAATAAGGGAAATGGATATGAAAACAGACTTTGGCTCCAGTTATTGTGGTATTTTAAAAACGTGAGTTTTAAAGGCCCGGTTACAGAATCACTAAATCCACACTGTATCCACTTTGGACAATCTGTGTGGGGGGTTTTTTGTACTTTGTAATCACTTAGACGTGAAAGTCTTCCAGCCAACCGTGATTGATGTGTTAACTTGCAGCAGGGGTGCTGGGCTGTAAGTCACCCGCCGTGCACTTAGCTGATAGTAAATACCAGGAGAGCAAATACAGACAGGAGAGACTAGAGATAAGAGCTGTTGCGCTTCTCTGTCCTTCCTCCTTTGTAGTTGTTGCAGTTATTATGTCTGTGGCAGCAGGAGGTGTAGCATCTTCAGCTATGCTCCATATGGCTCAGTAATT
The DNA here is from genome assembly GCF_051167445.1 of Perissodus microlepis. Classification (NCBI taxonomy): domain Eukaryota; kingdom Metazoa; phylum Chordata; class Actinopteri; order Cichliformes; family Cichlidae; genus Perissodus; species Perissodus microlepis. Next base: position 12,065,469 of record NC_140468.1, read on the forward strand.
TACTGTACAAGAAAACTGGTTGTTTGCATACTAAAATTGATTTACATTGTACCTTATGTCTCTAATTAAATGCTTATTGCAATTTTTTTTAGCAAGAGATCAGTTTCATTAATTTGACACCCGATTTGACTCGCTTGTGGTGAGTGCAAGTACTTTTATTAGCGGATGACAATGGAAGCCCCTGCGCTGCCTCAGGTGGCTTGTGTACTCACAGTTTACATGTTTTATAAGTGTGTAATTATTTATCCAAAAGCTTACCCGGGCTCATGTGTGCTGAAAGACAAATGTGGTCTAATTGGCCCCTCCCTCGCTGATACCAACCCTCTGCGCATCAGGAAGCCACAACGCCCAGCCTCCTCCCCCCCTCCTCTTCCATGCCCCTTAATTACAATGACTAGTTTGATGGATTAAGTCGACTGTATTGCAAAGAGAAGGTTCGAGGGCTGAAACCGCAGATTCGTGTACCTGCCCGAACCGTTTGTGACGGGGCCCGCAGTGTTTGTCCACTGCAACAAATGTTGCTTTAAATTAATTGATTGAGGCTTCTTTTACTCGTTGCTCTGGACTCAGGCCAAGATACAGGCTGTCTAGCACATTAGGCACCACCCCCCTTTGCAAGTTTGAAATGTGAGCTGCCTGCATTTTTTTCCCCTCTCCTCTCCTCCCCTCCCCTCCCTCTCTCTCTCTCTCCCTCTCTCTCTCCCTCTCCCTTCTGGCGAAGTGGCTGTGGCTGCTTCTGTGTGATGTGTGTATTGGGAGAGCAAGCAATGGATCACTAGACAGAAAAAGAAGATACATCAATAACAGCTGCATACATCCGAGGTGAGGAGATAAGCATTTGGTTCTCTCTCTCCCTCTCTGCCTGTCCTCCCACCCTCTCTCTCAAGCTCTCTGTCCCCCCCCCACCCCCCCACCCACCACCACCACCACCACCATCACCCCTTCCCCACCCCCTTCTCAGTCTTTTAACCCTTTCCTGCAGCAGAAGCCGGTTCCTAATTTTGGTGATTTTTTTTTTTTTTTTTTTTGTCACGATACGTACCTGCATTCTCCTCTGACCACAAACGCGTGTCCTCCTCTCCTTCTTGTTGCTGTTAGTGCTGTGTGAAGTTGCTGTTTTTCTTTTTTCTTTTTTTAACAGCTTATCCCTGTTTTTCCTCTCATTGTCTCTGGGGTATTTGTTGCTTGAGTGCAAAGAAGCCGGTGGCAAGTACAGCAGGAGCCCATTAGCAGTGACTCCATCTGTGATTGGTTTTGCCTGCGAAACAGAGAGAGCAGCCATGAATAATTGATGTGTATTGTGCAGTCAGTCACTGGACACGCAGGGAGAGAAGAGAGGAAAACAGAAGCTGCTGCCCTCAGACACCGAGGGAAACAAGGGGGGAAAGAAGGAGGGAAGGGGAGGAGAGGGGTTCGGAGAGAGGAAGAATGTTTTAGAGAAGAGAGAAAGGTGGGAGGGATGGAGAGAAACACAGAGCAAGAGCTTTAAAATAGCCCCTCAGTAGTGCAAAGATTAGGCTGCCTTTGTTCTGCTGTTGCAGATTTGTGCTCAGAAGTGTTTCTAGACACATGAGTTCCCTTTTTTTCTGTTCAATGAAGAGTGAGAAATAAGCAGGGACATTGCTGGAGTTAGTCTGGTAGAAATGTGGGTGGCATTTTAGACATGGAGAGGGGACTGAGGAAGAGTCTTTGCCACAGCGAAGAGGACCGGGCTGCAAAGCTGTGAGCTGTCAAAAGGAGGAGACAACAGATAAAGACTGCTGTGTTTGTAGAGGGTGTACTCAGTGACAAGAGGGAAGGTGGATCTGCTGCCACTGCTGTTGCTGCTGCTGCTACTCACAGGAACTTCACATTATTTCACCCCTAGGGGGGCAGATAGAAGGCTGACTCCTGCATTGGTGGGTGCAAGCAGGCACCCTGCCATGTCTTAAACTAACGGAATGGGCTTTGACAGTATGACGAGTGCCTCGCAGCGCCCCGCGTGATAGAGTTGCAACAGCTGACTGCTGCATTTGACCCACTTACAGCTCACACAGAGGGGGTCAAAATGGCCTTGATTATCTCTCTCTGAGTTGCTCTGACCTACTTGAGGCAGCGTTTTTCCACGAGACTCTTGGCAGTTTATCACACCTACTCCCCTCAGTGCCACACAGTGCAACCAGCCAGGCTCACTGCTGAGGCACACGAAGGAATTCACTGGGTTCAGTTCACTGTTCTGTCACGGTCCAAGAGTTTAAACGGGAGCAACAGGTTTCAGTTTGAAAATCTGACTGCAGCGACTCAAGTGAGATACCAGTAAAAGCACTATTGTGGGTATCGCAGATTTCCCATTATCCAGTATCAGGCACTGAAGGGTTCTTGGTGTTATTATTGTAGGATCATAACTTACAATATAAAGCATGAGACAGCTGTTGTGATTTAAATTAATAAAATAATACAATCTAATATAAAATTACATATCTATTAATATGGTGATTAAGTGGTGTCCTGTACTATATTTTTTTTCTGCGTCACCTGTCGAACCCAACGCCGTGTATTTAGCACAAACTGCAAAATGAAGTTTTTGTCACAATTAAGAGTCAGGGTTAATTATTTTCTCCCACTGACCCGAATCGAACGCTTCGGTCTCCGAATTTCGGTTGTTTATTGTTGGCTTTCTCTGCACTGAGAGGGTTTTTGTTTAGCAGTACAGCAAAGTCAGTCAGTCAGTACAGCATTTGGGCAATTATTCAAGTAATTCTTTGCTAAAAATGTGTCTTTGGGACAATTACCAACATGGTAAGACAAAAACTAGGCATCCACACTTCCAACTGTTCATAACTGTTGCTTTGTCGCCTTCAATGAATCTCTTGTTCTCTGTATTGAACATGTTTGGGGGGGGGTTCACACCAAGTTGTGAAATTGCATTGACTTTTTTCTTTGAAGTTTTTCGAGTTCCAAATCAAAATAACAGCACGCTGGAGCATGCCGATTGCTGATGCTATTTGTATACTCGTGGAAAGTGCAGGCCCCTTTGTTGCTTTACTTTAATCAAAGAAAATGCACCGTAGGTAATTATAGGCTGTAGTGTGTTTACACTTCTCGTTATATTGTGAAACCTCAAATGGGACTTTGATCGCATTTGATATTGAATCTTCCAAATAACAGATGTTAAACTGTGACCGAAGACAGAATGAGGAAAAGAGTCTCAAGTTTTGTAGTGGTTTATACAGTTTGTGATATTATAAGTGCTGCTGAAGGAAAACACTGGGCCTCTTATGAAAATAATTAGACTTTTTTTTGTACTGTTTTATAAAACCAAAGCTTATTTCGTGGTGTGATCCACACCTGAAAATACAGATAATCTTAGTTTTAAATTTGCATGTAGTTGCCAGGTGTTACTGTGGGTGGATTCTCCTCCTCGTGTCAAAGCGGGACACGAGGGCCTCCGCCTACTTGCTGTTCTTTATCTGACAGAACAAACAAGACCAACTGAGAGCAGACTGCAGCAGCTAATTTTATCTTAATTTTTGATTAGTTCCCCCGAGTAATCATACATTTGGTCCTTTTTTAGGGAGTTGTGCGAAGGTGGAAAGCACTTCATCTTCATGTACTGAAGAAATTAGGGAAATGTCTTATTCAGGTGGGAATGACATGACGTAACAGTAAGAAATGTCCATAATTTTCCTTACAGTAGTATTTTCAGTCATAGCTGATTCTCAGGTAGTCAGTGGCGTACAAGATATATTTTACCATCTGGTCACTGACGTGTGTTTTTGTTTGAAAAGGGGAGCAATTCACAATCAAATGTGTGTCATATAATGAATATTTTGTGAAGTAAATTGTAAAATTTGAACCCTACAGAAACCAGCTGCTGCAGGAGATGTCAGTCTGACTCAGGTACTTGCCGTATATTAAAGTGGTGCACAGAAACCCATTGGCTCAGTCCAAGCAAACATACTCATGTTGTAGCTGCTGTTGTGTTGTCTGTCTGAGTTTTACAGTATGAAGCATGTCGCACATGTATTGCCATCTTGCTTGTGTCACAGTTCATGTTTATGTTCTCGGCTTTTTGTCCAAACCATAATCAGCTGTTCCTGAAGTCATTATACCTCTCCATACCCACTTTTGTAAACAAGTTAGTAAGACTTGGGTAAGCTGCGCGTACCTCAGACTTATGCAATGAAACTTTATCGATCGGAAACAAGCATACTGACGTTTTATATATAGATAATAGTAAAATGGATATGAGTAGAGGACATGTGAAAATAGTAATACAAAATACACTTTGTGAAATAAATGGACTGTATAGAATAGGATAGATGAAAAAAGATGATAAAATTGTTGCAGGAATCTAGTTTAAAATTCCACACTCAGTAAATTGTACAATACTGGTCTTGAACTACCTGTCATTTCTTTATATTTTGTTTCCAAGGAGTCAGACTTTCTTGTAAGTGATTTTAAAAGGTTTTTTAAAGTAGTTTTACAGGCTTCCTGAAGGTCTTTTGATTTTTTATTTGGACTTTTTATTGTTCTGTCATTCCTTTTCAGTCCAATCCCTGTACCTGACTATTTTCAAAGGAATGTTTTTTCTTTGGTAAAACACACCACTGGCCTAACTGTTCAAACATGAAAAAAAAAAAAACACCTAACTCAATGCTTGTGTCTAAAAATAACAGTCAACTAAAAAAAAAAACAGTTTTGAACTGTATTTTAAGCACTTTCTTACTATCAGCCTGTCACAGAACACGTAATTTGTTGCCATTTCTTTAGTTGAATGTAAAGAAAACTGTTTGATAGACATAAAGAAGTATTTTGGCATCAACAAGCTGATTCCTAAAGACCTACCCAAAAACTTGACATGGTGTGCAGTGCGTCCTTAAAAAGTTTGAGGAAACTGGATAAATGAAGGGCAAAGGAAGAAGTGGCACGACTACAAATCTACAGCAGGTGAACAGTATCTGAAAGTCATGTCCTTAAGAAATAGGGAAAAATCCAGCAAAGACCAGACACAGAACCTGAGAGATGCATCTGGCACTTCAGTTGATCCATCTACAGTTCACCAAAATCTCATCAGAAATAGTCTTTGTGGAAGGGTAGCTACCAAGAGGTCATTCTTAAGGAAAGGAGGCCAAATTACATAAGAACTGGACTGAAAATCAGTGGAAACAGGTTTTATGTAATAATGAATCCAGATTTGAAATTTGTGGTTCAGATTTTCCTCAATATGTACTGAGGAGGTCTAAGGAGAGGTAAAAAGTGAGTGCCTAGAGTCATATGTAAAGCATGGTAGATGCTCTGTCATGTTTGGGGCTGCATTTCAGTCAGTGGTTTTGGAGCTCTTGTCAAAACTGATGCAGAAAAGTAGCATCAGATTTTTTATATACTGTAAAATATCATATAGAAAGTGTCTGATTGGCTTCATTTTTCAGCATCACAATGATCCCACACACACTATTAATGTATTAAACCTGCGATCATCTTCTCAGAGAATGCAACAAAAGATAGTCCACATCCATAGAAGCGCTACAGCATTATCCTTCAGGAAGCCTGGAAAACTAGAACTTGACCTTGAACTTTTTTATTGTCATTGTACAGTTGCCTGCACAGCGAAATTAGATAACAAGACCACAAAGGTGCAAAAAAAACTCCACTATGTATAAGTTACAGGAAACATTGTGGGGGTGTATACAAGGGCATCATAATATAATATAATAAATAAAGGTGGAAGGGCCATGGTCATTAAAGATAGGGATGGCAATTGCACATCTGCCAAGATATTGGACAGGACACAGTCCAGCAATAGCAGCAACATAGCCAATCAATAGCAGCGACAGAATGACTGTATGGGAGAAGTCTGCTCACACTCTTAATTAACATTAAGAGTTCTGACAGCCCACTGTCAGAACTCTTAATTAACATTAAGAGTTCTGACAGCCCACTGTCAGAACGCCAGAAGCTGTCAGAAGACTTCCCAGAGAAATTATAAGGAAGCTTGCATAAGAGGCTGTGTTAAAGAATAAAGGTGGCCATACCAAGTATTGACTTACAAGCTTGTTAGAATTGCCCTTTGTACTCTATTTCCATGTATATGTAAATGTGTCAGTAAATCACAGGACCCATTTTGCATTTTCCTAGCAAAATATAAAGAAATAAGGGGTGGCTCAAGACAGCACTGTATAATATTTTAAAAAATCATCAAAGACCAAGAAACACTCGGTGTCAGAATAATGTCAGCTAGGATCAGGTTTGAGTTTCATTGTTTCCGTTTGGCTTGAATGTTTATCATGAGGGGGCTTTTTATTCAAATCCTGATCTGTTGCACATATGGAAGTCTCTAATGAGCCTAGAGGGGTGCCAAGACCAGACCCAGGTTCCACTAGTGTCAGCTTCTACTGTATTTATAAAGAAGCTTTGACCCCAGGCCTACTGTGTAAAGGTCACGGGTGAATCAGCCACCAGCGAATGCAGTCGCGACACTGCCGGCCATGCCCAGCACCCTGAGGTGGGCACAACTCCAGGCACATCTGCTCCATTGCTAATTAGTATCATTGTAGACAAGGGCTTAAGGCTGGGCCTTTGTTAATAGCAGCCTGTTGCTTGGGGAAACAGTCTGGCCCCTGTAAGCTGCTTCTCTGCAGGTCTGCTCAACTGATAATCTGGTTGGAGAACTCTACAGTTAGATCAACACTCTGTTGGTATATTGGCCATTTTTGGTCAGTTAAATGCGTTTCATTGAATAAAGAGGATTTCCATCATTTGCTGGGTCTTACTTGTTTTCAAATTGTAATTACTTTAACTAGAAGTAATATAAACATATTTGCTGTTTTACTTTTCTTTCTTCTGCATATTTCCTTTGATTTCCACCAATTTCGGTATAGTTAGCATGTCTTGAGACTTCAGTTTAGTTAACTTATTCACACAGCACAATACAATAGCATAAAATTCGAGCATTATAACTGTGTGATAATCTAGTCCTGATTATTCGCTTCTGGCTAAGCAGCCATGCAATGCAAGTGTGACTTTAACAAAATGTTGATTTTTATAGCACAAGATTAATTAAAAAAAAAAAAATGTCCACGTTTTTAGTTGTGACAGATCTTAAGAACAGTTTTTCAAAAAAGCTATGAAACTTGACCTCAGGCACTTTTGTTGCCAGACCTTAACTCCCACATTAAGACATAAAGATGTAGGTTTGGAAGGAGTTTTGCTGCCAATCAGCTTAATGTATATTTTAACAGACTAAACACTGAAGCTGGGGAGATGTTTGGCTTTAATGCATAGAGTACTAATCCTCAGCAGGGGGTTAGATTCCCACCTTCATGCTTAAAAGAGACACTGAATGGCGTGCCCTGTTTTAAATGGAAGAGATTTGTTGCATGTGCCAAAGGAGATTATCTTTTAAAACACTGCCCTGCTTAGGCAAGGGTTGGTTTCTGTGTTACCATGACCAAGAAATGACAGTCCCACTGATGAGATCTGCATTAATCATCTAGAGATTGTGGCATATATTGTATCTTGTTCCAGTTGGCATCCAGTTAGTCCTAAATCATAATCCTATCTGAAAATCCTTATGTGAAATCTGAGAGCACTGATTTTATTTTGAAGATACATGTTTTTAATTTCCTGCATTTTCTATATAGATAGATACATTTGCATGTCAAAGAGGTTTTATTATAAACTTTTTTTTTAAAAATGTACTACAGCACCATTGGTGGGACATTAAGGAACACAGGATGTTAAAACAGCAACCTCGTCTTCCTGCCTCCACATGGCCACATATGCTTGTGGCCTCAGTAAAACCTTTTTGGCGGGAGTCCAAGCGTCCCCCCCTCTTCACTTCGCCGGATGGACATGGCACGACATTGTGGCCATGTGGCCAGCAGGAGGCTGTATTTAAGCCAGGGCAGCTCTGAAATGGGCCATAAAACCTAGCCAGCAAGTCTGGCTCCCCGTGAGGCAACGGGCCTAAGTACTCATTGACAAGACTCCAATATTACCGAGAGGGAGAGTGGCAGAGGGAATAATGTAAGAAAAAAAAGATGAGGTACAGACAGGAGGCAGTTGTCTGGCCTACACAGACATGCTGTTTTATAACTGTTAGCACTAATACTTTCAATCCACATCAAAGCTGATCTTGCATTGCTAACACTAACTTTCATCTTTCAATGAAAGATGCATAGCAGTCATGTGAAATCGCCCCTTAACTTTGATGCCGTGTAGCAGCCATGATACCAACATGTGCCTACTTTATACATCATCCCCACCTCATCGGGTTTATGAAAACCCTCAAATATGTTGCATAGCCACCCAAATTTAAAATCTCAAACTAGTTTGACAGCCCCCATTTCGAGTTTGCCTCTAATGTCAACAGTTTAAGGGAGTGAAATGTGCACCATGTGTTTAAGGTGTTTCACCTGTGAGCTTCTACCTAATTATCCAGACATGGATGAACAAGTAGCAATCTTCTGGCCTGTCGTGGGGTGACAGGTCCGTAACCTGTTATACACTCGCCTTGCTGGTGAAAAAGCCTGCATGACGAACATGTCGCTTCCATTTCATTATCAAATTGGCATCAATGAATAATTCGTGGCATCTGTGTGAAGACAAAGAGAGACCTGATGCCTGCCAGGTTGGCATCCGTGGCTCTTTGGTTACTGTGTGCATGTCAGGCAGAGGGGGAGATGATTTACGATGCAGCTTGCAGTTTACGCAGGAGAGCTCAGCGGTGACTGGGCCTTCATAAGCGACGCCATAGCAACTACTTATTCATGTAGTTTTCCATACATATGTTGAAGAAAATCCCAGAGTTTTATAGTTCTGGGAAACCTACATGAGGCACATAAGTGAGGGATTCTTTGGCTAAAAGTAAACGTGGTTGTTTTGCATGGCTTCTTAGGTGCTTTCAGTAACCAGGGATACCGGGGCTCCCTAGACGCTGTCTTCTTTTAATTGACTTTGGCCTGCAGGAGGCTTGTGTCCATTCAATCCTTTCTGGGCAGAGGAGGGAGGGTGGGCGGAATCGAATGTGAATAGAGCGCTCTCAGAAACCAAAGAGTGCAGCCCACTAGAGCTGCTCTTGTTAGTTTGCTCATGGTCTTTGTTCTCCTTTCAGCCCTTCTGGCTAAACGTCTTCAAACAAGCCATTTAGGGGTCGTGATTCTCTACGACAGGTTTACTGCGAAAATTGGACTTCACTCTGATGGCTAGTAAGGGAATAAGCGAGGAAGTACTGTCGATAATGTGACTCTGACGTGATGACAGGATATGTGCTGTGCGTTTGTGGGGAAGTTAGTGACCAAACCATGTGGGACAATGCCAGGTGGGACTCCAGGGTTGACAAGGGAGCAGGTGTCTATTACATACAGAGCAGAGGGAGGGGGAGGCAGAGAACGGGTGCGGATGAGGATCATAGAAACTCTTGGCATCTGCGTTACCTGCTGCCTCCCTTGCAGTGCCCTGCCAATAATGGAAGGAAAAGGAGGGAGGTAGAAAATGAAAAGGAGTAGAGGAAACTATTCTTGAGGCAGCAGCAAGTGTAGGGGTGACCTTTGTAATAGCAGCTATTCATGTGTTTAAGGTTATATTCTCCCTTGTAGCACATGGTCCTTAATCATTATGGTGCTCAATTTTTTTATTTTTTAACAATTTCTGCTGTCTTAAAAGCACTAATATACGGAGCACGCTGTGTAATGACATACAGTGTTAATGTCTGTAGCATACATGAAGTCTGCATGGAAGTTTTTGCCATCCAGTAGCAACTGCAAAAAAAGATGTATTTTGTTCTTATTAATTTAATATTATTATTCATCACGGTATTTGTTTTTGCATACTTTGACTTACTTTGTAATATGAGTGACAGTTGGTAAGTTGGTACTGTCTGGCGGGCAGAAGCTTTGCGTTGGGGATGATTTTACTGGATGAATGATATTGACACAGGAACATCTGCCGAGTTTATTTCCAGATTTTGTAAATTGATTGGTCTGTGTTGTATTTATAGATGAGTCCATGGTATGTTAGGCATGGGCATCACCACTGTGGTGGCTACAGTGGGGCAGCTGTGCAAGTGGAAAGATGATGTTTCAATGTCTGAACAGTGGGGCAGCTGTGCAAGTGGAAAGATGATGTTTCAGTGTCTGAATCCTCCAGTCTGCATGTCAGTGTGTCCTTGAGTAAGATGCTGGACTCCAAATTGCTTCTGATGCATAGAATAATGTGCTGTATACATGTGTGTGAATGGGAAAAATGCCTTGTGGTGTAAAAGCACTGCACATGGTGAATATGGCTAGAAATGTACTGTGTAAAATCAATACGGTTTACTAAACTGAGATTAGAAGGTAATGCTGGCTAGCTTGGTTAGCAGCAAGCTAACTCACTAAATAACCGACCTTTATTGGTTTAACTGTGTTAGAATATTTTGTTTAATTACCTTGTTAGTGCAGAAAGAAAGTAGACCTTAAAAATAAGCTAATGTTCCAAAAGCAAATAACTTTACACACAACCTTACAATTGAAATTTTAATTGAGATCTCTCTAGCACTGATAGTCACATGTTAAGGTACTACAGTGCAGCCACTTGGCCTACATAACAGTATATGGTAGTCACTGTCATTTTTTAACACATGCCTATAAAGCTGCCTTGTTGCCTACAGCAAACTGATACATGAAACTCTTAGAAATGAGCAAAATTTTAAGAATCTTTTAGCAGCACAAAATAAATTCTATCAACCTCCATACAGATATCTTGAAAGATGAACATCTAAATTTGTCAAATGACAAAAATATTAATGTTGCAATCTGGGTTAACTGACCTTTTATTAAAAGCTCTTTGTTTTCGGGAGAGCACGGCAGAGCCCAAATCAGAGTGTTTAATCAGCACAGTTTATCTCTCTGCCTCGTGTCTGCATGGGCCATGGATGGAAGGTTGGGGGAGCATTAGGCTATCATTGGATAGAGCATTGAACAACTGTCAGGGATGCAGTCCATGTCATTTGTCATGTCTCCCTGGGGCTTTATGACAGCAAGTGAAGCTGGAAGCTGCAGACCCAATCACTGAACCACCCATCTAGTCCCAGCAGATGCGTTTACCACCCTTCGCCATGGTTGACCATCAGGCTGGGCAGCTGAGCACCAGAATATCAATACGGCTCAGACTCAGCCGGGCCCCTGGGACCATCTACGAGGCAAACAGGATAGCCTTCTCTCCTTATGGAAGGCAGAGACTCATTGCCGCCAGGGAGACCAATGTAAACATGGCAGAAGGATGCTCTCTAGCACAAAATGCCAGTTTGATTCACTCCAGAATGGTCTTTGAGATTTGGAAGTGCAACACCTGAGACAATTATCTCCAGATTTGGCTCTTCTCAGAGAGGGAGACAGATGAGTCTATTGAAGGGCCGTCTGTGGGAGGAGTGGAGAGGAGAAACAGTAATCCTTTTGTGTTCCTCATCTGCACTGTCCTGAGCCGTGTTTGGGTGTAGGAAGAGTAGGAGGGAGCGACTGAAGAGAAACGAGTTGGCTGTTCCTCCTCCTGTCATCTGAAACCTGAAGTTTATCCTCTGAGTCAATGACAGGGCTTCTCCTTTAAACCGGTTGGTGCTTAGTGGAGGTGGTAATTTTGTGCAGAGATAAGCCCTTTATCTAATGATGGGGTAGAATAATTATTTAAGTGGCAACACTTGTGATTCCTTCTCTCTCTCTTTTTTTTTCCCTGTTTCTCTCAGATAGCCGATGTATTGTCATCTTTCTGCTATGTTCCACACGGTTGTTGTTTATGTCCTGCGGCTGTTGATGTCGGCCTCGGCGTGAAACAGGGACGCTGTCTGCTTACCCAGACGGCCCCACAGTGGCACAGCTATGGGATAAATTGTGGAGACATGTTTATCAACATAGAAGAAGTGCAAGTTACCCCTTGTTGGAAGAGAATAATGGGACCTAATTGAGCTGTAACATGCTGGCTGGTCGCCAGGCCCTTGAATTGAAAACTCTCTCCATCAGAAGGGGGTCTGAGGAGAGGGAGGGTGCTGTTAAAAACACTGCAGGACGTACTAACATAGATGTGAAACCCGTACACCTATTAGCCACACTTGGATCCGGTTTTTATCAAATTAAAAGTAACTCAGGAATCTGTGCCTTTACCTTTGAGCGTGATGCTTTTAGCAGAAAGTGCACCTGAGCGGCCTTTTCCGTCAACTAAAGCACGGCCGTGGTAAAGTCAGATCAATTCTCTAGAGGAACAGCACAGCCTGTCTCCTGGCACCTGCCTTGCCAAGAAGAGGAGGGGGAGGAGGAGGAGAGAAAAAGAGAGGGAGCGTGAGCGGGTGGGAAAGAGGAAAAACCCAGCTGCCTCTGTGCCTGAGCCCCGTGCTGCTTTTAAAGGAGTGGGAGGGAGAGGAGAGGGAGAAGCAAGGAGACTGCTGGCACCATCTGTACATGTCTTTTGTATTCCAGCCCTCATCTTTACACAGAGTGAGGCTGGTGTGCTCAGTGTTCAAATGAAAGGATAGGAGGTGCCTTTTGGGGTGCAGTGCTCTGAGAGGAGAAGGTGTGTGTTTGTGTGTCGAAGCAGAAACTCAGTTTTGTCCTCGGAAAATTCGCCACACTCAGAGGACATCTTGTGTCCTATTTATTTTACGCCTGTGTGTGTGTGTGTGTGTGTGTGTGTGTGTGTGTGTGTGTTATTATAAGCTCGTGCTGTTTCTTTCCTTGTCTGAGTGTGCTGGTAAGCTTGTACGGTTTGCAAGCAGCCATGTGTGGTCAGATGTCTGGGTTGCCATGTTTGTGATGGGAGTCAGAAGCTTTTGTTTGTTCCTCCTTCCTATCAGCCCCATTAGACTGATGTCTCCTCTCTCGCTGATTCATTCAGCCTTCTGTATTTTCTTTATTTTTAATCTCGGTTGTTTCTCTCTTGTGCGTCTGCATCTGTGTGTGTGTGTGTGTGTGTGTGTGTAATATGTGGCAGCCCACCCTTGCATGTGGCAGCAGGGTGCATCTGCCTGCGAGGACAGCGCGCACTGTCTGCTGTCATATTGACGTGGCTTTTTTGCGCGAACTGCAGCTGAAATCACCAAGCACTCTGATTCACCCACCCACCCCTCCCGCTCCTTACTCAGCCTAGAAGTGCTGTGAATCATAAGAGGAGGTGGCTGCCCTGCTCTTTGATTGAATCCACATTCCCTTTCTCCTCAGACAGCCACAGAGAGAGGCTAGAAGGAGGCAGAGGAAGTGAGAGGGAGAGAAAAGGGAAAAGTGAGTCTTTTGTAGTTGGCACAGTACAAACACATGCACTGCAGATGAAAAGCATATGATTCGATCAAACGCACTCTGTGGTAGCTACCTAACCAAGTGGTAGGTAGGTGGGGAGAAGGGAAGGACTGGAATTCATTTGCAGGCCCAGAGTGAACCCTAGTGGCCATGAGCTACAGTGGCATGCAGGATTTAGGCTGATCCTTTATATTGCAGCTTAAAGGTACAGGCTGCAATTTGGGCTCTTAAAATGTTCCAACGTTTCTTAGAACAAACACTATCATGATTTAGAAATTTCTGTCCACGGGTAGACTTTTCAATCTAAATTAAACTGAACAAAAAGTAACAGGATAAAAATATTTTAAATAGCAGAGCCTGTGCATATGGCTATTTATGCAATGACATTTAGGTGTGGTTATGTGAGTATTAGTGTAAATATAAGCACAGTTGATATAAATCAATGGCCCCAGTGTGCACTTGTGTGAGGTATGAATATAAGCTGTTTAGTGCATTTCCCCCAAACACTCCTGTTTTTCCTCACATGAAATATGCATATTCACTAACTACAAGTGCCAGAAAATAAACCGCCCTAATTTTGAAATAATTAATTCATTTAGTAAATAAATAAATCATAACAACCTGTAAACATATCACTCTTGAGCAAACATTGTTTTTCACATCTCATGAATGATAGGATGTCTTTGTGTTTAATGTTGTTGCACTGTTACATACTGTTTGCTTGTTCCATTTTGCAGGTACCTTGCACAGAATATAGCTCCACAGTTGTGCCATAGGGTACAATGCATATTTATTTTTGTGCACTTTTTTCCAGTCAGGCCATTGCTTTTTGGATTTTTAACATGAACTTTTGCTCAGAAGTTTTTTGCTTTTTTTGTTCTTAAGTGCTTGCAATAGTAGGGTGGTACCTCTGTAGTTATTTCTAACAGGTCTCCAACAGTACTTATGTACTCTGCTCTCTTTCCAGCCCTCCTCTCCTCGTGGTGTGAGGAGCTTGGACGCCTCCTCCTCCTCCGTCACCAGAAGAACAGGCAGAACGAGCCTCCGGGAAAAGTGCCCATGCAGCCCCCCATGAGTTCCATGAAGCCCAGCCTCTCACATGGGTCAGTGTTCACTGCTGTGCTTTTTGGCTTGTGTGTGAGATGTGTTTGTGTGTGTTGGGTATACGAACAGACAGACTGGGCCCTTGGGGAAAGCCCTTCCTCTCTGTGTGAGGCCCGTTGTTCCTTATGGATCAGTGGCTAGACAAACTGCCAGACAAACTGCATATATCACAGTCAATAGTGGCAAACAGTAACTCAACCATTTGCCTTTCAAGAAGAAGAAGACGCATTCATATTTTTTTAAGCTTAATCACATAACTTGCCTTTTCCTGTCTTTCAGCAGTTGCAAACATACTTACTAGAACTATACTGTAAATACTTGTGCTGCTTGGCAAACCATTTTGTTTTGCTTAAGTGAAATGTGTTTTCTATTCCCTGCAGAGATGGGTCTTTTCCCTATGACTCAGTTCCCTGGCAGCAAAACACCAACCAGCCTCCCGGTTCAGTGTCTGTGGTGACCACCGTGTGGGGTGTGACCAACACTTCCCAGAGCCAGGTGAGATCCCCTTTTTGCTTGAGAGTAAAAATGTGCCTGTTCCAAGTCTTTATATTTAATAGCTGTAATAATACCACCTGCAGATTTGTGTATTTGGCAGTGGTATTCTGAATTGAACCTCATCTGAAATCATTGAAACATTTACATGTGTTTTTCCCTCTATTCCTAATGTGTAACAGGTGTTGGGGAATCCCATGGCCAACAGCAACAATCCCATGAACCCTGGTGGTAACCCTATGGCCTCGGGTATGTCTGGTAACACTCCAGGTATGAACTCTCCTCAGTTCCCCGGTCCGCAGCAGCAGTTCCCCAACAAAGGCAACTCAAACCCGGCCTATATGCAGCAGGGGATGTACGGTCGACCCAACTACCCTGGAGGAGGAGGCTTTGGTGGCAAGTAAGTAACCAGTAGATGGATTGCTGATGGTCACTGGAGTGATTAAAAATGCTTAAAGAACTAATTCAGACAATTACTTTAATTAATTCTCTTCTCTAGAACTTCTTTAATATCTTTTTGCTTATTCTTATAGTTACCCTGGAGGGCCGAATGCTGGACCCGGTGGAATGGGCATCCCTCCGCACTCCCGTCCTCCCTCTGACTTCACCCAGCCTGCCGCTGCTGCCGCTGCAGCTGCAGTTGCTGCTGCTGCTGCCACCGCAACTGCCACTGCAACAGCAACTGTAGCTGCCCTGCAGGAAACCCAGAATAAGGACATGAACCAATATGGACCGGTAGGATGACGCACAAACTGATAGCATAAACTGTTGCATTTTGTGCACGTGTCAGACTACTTAGAATTCATCAACTTTGACTTTTGGCTCTATCCCTTTAATGCTAACAATAGCAAGCTGGAGTACCACATTTATTTGCAACAAAAGCAAACAAACTGTTTCTCAGACGTTGATACCATTTTGTTTCTTTCTGGTGGAGTTTTTTTTGTTTGTTTGTTTGTTATCTATAAAAAGTTTTGATTCAACAGAAACTGCGTAATATTGACAGTCAAGTCTGAGGTGGTTGATCAAATTCATTTTGTCTTTCAGATGAGTTCCTCTTTCCAGATGGGGCCAAATCAGGCATACAACAGTCAGTTCATGAACCAGCCAGGACCCCGCGGCCCTCCATCCCTTCCTGGAAACATGGGCACAGGCATGAATGCATCCAACATGAGCGGGCCTCCAATGGGAATGAACCAACCCAGGGGCCAAGGCATGGGGCCTTTTGGGGCACACGGTCAAAGGATGCCTCAGCAAGGCTATGCAGGTCCTCGGGCTCAGGGCATGGGTATGCAGGGCATAAAAAGACCGTACCCAGGGGAGGTGAGTGGATTCAACAGTGTCACCTTAAATATGTAGCTCCGTTGCTATATGCTGAATGTATGTCCCGGTCACTGATTCCACAGCCAAACTATGGTGGGCAGCAGTATGGACCAAACAACCAGTTCCCTAACCAGCAGGGCCAATATCCCACACCAAATGCCTCCAGGCCGCTGCCATCCCCCAACTACCCTGGCCCGAGGATGCCAGGACAGCAGCTGCAAGGCCAATACCCACCACCCAGTGGTGCCATAGGCCAGTACTATAAGGTGCAGTGTTAAAGCTATTCAATAAAAATGTGATGGTGTATTTCACATTGTATATGCAGTTTTATCAAAGTCTCACTGACATTTTTTTTAGCTAATAATGGTGTAAATTTGACAAATTATTTGTTTAATTAAAATCACAGCAAGAGCCACCTTTCAATGGCCAAACAAATAACTTCTCTGGGAGTGGATATCAGTACAACCAGGGAAATATGAATGGGGTAAGTCTACTTTGGTACCAGTTTATTAAAATTTAAAATTATACACTTGAATGTACTCTTTAGTGATTTAAGTAGTTGATTTACAACTCAATTTGTGTTTTATATAGCCTCCAAGGCCAGTGGGGAACTACCCTCACTCGCCTGTGCCAGGGAACCCTACTCCTCCAATGACACCAGGAAGTAACATCCCGCCGTACCTGTCGCCAAACCAGGATGTGAAGCCACCCTTCCCTCCTGACATTAAACCAAATATCACCGCACTCCCTCCCCCACCAGGTCAGTAATTAATCAATGAACAGTAAGGTCAAGTGTTTTAAACTTTTTTTTAAGTCTGTGATTTAAGGTTGGTTCTTATCTCCAAAAACAGCAAGCCACAACGAGGAACTGCGTCTGACGTTCCCAGTGCGGGATGGAGTAGTCCTAGAGCCCTTCAGGCTAGAACATAACCTGGCTGTCAGCAACCACGTCTTCCATTTACGGCCCTCTGTACACCAGACACTCATGTGGAGGTAACGCATATTTATGTACTACTGCTTTTTCCCCCCATCCACTTTAACAGTTATATGGGTCTTTTAGGCTGTAAATATTCTCTTATTAATTTTCATTACTTGCCAAGAACATTAGATTTAAAAAAAAAAAACAACCCTTTTCCCAGGAACGTGACAAATAAGGATCATTAAGGCATTAATTTTCAGAATTTTCTGGAGTATTGCAATTTCCTTCATCACTATCTTAAGTAAAAGTCAATTCAAGTCAAGAGTCCTGATATGAGGATTTCTCCTGCTGCCAAGCTGAGATTATATGCTAAGTTTAGAGTCCAATTAATGTTATATATTACCTCAAAATTTTTCCCTGTTAATGTGTGAGAATGAATTGCTGTTTTTCTAACTCATGTATCGCATACAGTAACCCTCCATAACCGTTACCGCTTTATATTTTATCTGTGCAGGTCGGACCTGGAGCTGCAGTTTAAGTGCTACCACCACGAAGACCGTCAGATGAACACGAACTGGCCGGCATCTGTCCAAGTCAGCGTCAACGCCACGCCGCTCACAATCGAGCGGGGAGACAACAAGACCTCCCACAAACCCCTGCACTTGAAACATGTATGCCAGCCTGGAAGGAACACGATCCAGATCACAGTCACTGCCTGCTGCTGTGTGAGTGCACACATTTCCAGAACTTATGAAAAAAATAAACAAGTTCATACAAATCCACTCAGGTAAATCAAAGTCAAATGCAAAATATTTCCCATCAGATGATATTTAATGCTAAAAGCAAGAAAATAACAAAAGGGATCTGTCATGTCTCTTTTTTTTTTACACAACTGATGAAACAGTAAAGAATGGATAAAACAGATACACCTTAGGAGAATGTCTTTGATAGTCACTTAGATGTTTTTCCCCCCCCAGTCGCACTTGTTTGTGCTACAACTGGTCCATCGGCCCTCAGTTCGCTCTGTCCTCCAAGGCTTACTGAAGAAGAGGCTTCTGCCTGCAGAGCACTGCATCACCAAAGGTATTCACATTAATTTTGCACCCTTATGTCCTCATTGCTCTGTACTTGTTTACTCACTGTGTTTCTTCTCCTGCCTCACAGTAAAGAGGAACTTCAGTAGCGTGGCAGCGTCGTCGGGCAATACCACATTAAACGGGGAGGATGGCGTGGAGCAGACAGCCATCAAGGTTTCGCTCAAATGTCCAATCACCTTCCGGCGAATACAGCTTCCAGCAAGAGGGCATGACTGCAAACATGTTCAGGTAAGACTTCAAGGATACACCATCACAGTAACAGTGACAAACAAATAGAAATATACATTAAAAAAAAATCTATTTTCTTGTTCTTGCAGTGTTTTGATTTGGAATCATATTTACAACTGAACTGTGAGCGGGGAACATGGCGATGTCCTGTATGCAAGTATGTCTAAGGAGTTAAAATGCTAAGGAGTACATGCACTTGCCTTATTTAGATGACTTTTTCTTAAATACTATTTCTCTTTTTTCCTCAGTAAAACTGCGTTGTTAGAAGGACTTGAGGTGGACCAGTACATGTGGGGAATCCTGAATGCTATTCAAAAGTAAGCAGAAATAGGAACATCAGTGCAATCTTATATGCATATGTATTTTTCTTTTAACTTAACTATTTGATTTCATCTACATTTTATCAGCTCTGAGTTTGAGGAAGTGACAATTGACCCGACGTGTAGTTGGCGGCCGGTGGCTATAAAATCAGAAATTCACATAAAAGAAGATCCAGATGGACCACTGGCAAAGAGGTTTAAGACGATGAGTCCCAGCCAGATGATCATGCCTAATGTGATGGAGATGATAGCTCAGCTTGGCCCCGGACCCTCACCATACCCATCGCTTCCTTCTGGCCAAGGAGGCAATAACAGCGAATATGGAAGCCAAGGTAGCTCAAACACGTACAAAAAGTACAGTAGCACCCAGAATTATGCAAACAAAGCAGAGCAACAACAAAAAATTGTAAACATATTCTGTCTGTGTCTAGGCAACAGTTACCAGAGCCATGGGAACTTTGATTTCCCTCACGGGACCCCTGGTGGTACGTCGATGAATGACTTCATGCATGGTCCCCAGCTGTCTCACCCACCTGACATGCCCAACAACCTGATGGCACAAGACAAGCCACTGTCCCACAATATGCCTGACACAGTGAGTTTACCAACAATTCCTAATATACTGACTCTGTCATATTTTGTATTTCGTTACATAATGTATTCTTTTTGCTTTACTTTGTATATAGACTATCTATAAAAGTGGGAAAATACTGGCAGCAACCAGTTAGCATAGCTTAGCATAAAAAACAGTTACTGGCTACAGCTAAATTAAATATGCAACTTGAGTCAGAATAACTAAATTTACCAATAATTGGCTCCACTTCCATATAACTTACATATTAATAAAGTTAGCCAAGCTAGCTGAGCTAGCCAAATTATGGCTTTAGCTTTATATTTAAAGTGTTTGTTGGAGGTTGTTAGCAGTCACAAAATGAAACAGGTTGAAAGACATATATGGCTATTCTGAATTATTCCCCCTCTCTTTCCCTACAGATACCTCATTCTGTTGGCAATGACCAACCGCATGGTCCACTGCAGCAGAGTTTACAAGCGTCTCCACACCCTGGGAGCCAATCAGGGCAGCAGCTACACCACAGCGGGCCTCCTCAGCCCTCACGACAAGCTCCACCTCCTCAACAACAGCAGCAACAACAGCAACAACAACAGCAGCCCGGCCCCAACAACCACCCTCACAGTGACCTGGCCTTCAACCCCTCCAGCAGTTTGGACAGCCAAGCAGGGTCAGACATGCCTGAGCCGTCCTTAGACGTAAGTTCTCTGAAACAGTTTTCAGAATCTTCACATCTGTAATCTGACATATTTAACAGTTGATGCAAGGAGATTCCTTGAATACTTACATAGCAATTTTTTGTTGTCCTTCCTTCTACCATACAGCTTCTTCCAGAGCTCGCTAACCCAGATGAACTGTTGTCCTACCTGGATCCCCCAGACCTCCCCAGCAATAGCAACGATGACCTTCTATCGCTCTTTGAAAACAACTGAGGCGATTCAGAAACATATAATCACTGACTGCTGCAGTTTCCCTGAGAACCCAAGATGGTCACTCAGTACTTGATAAACACAAAGATGCACTCCCTTTCTCTTCTTCCTCTTGTACAACTTTCATTCGCCAGCACAGATTGACTGAAAGAGGTTACAACTCAAAGACACGGCAAGGGTTTTCCCTGCCCTCTCACCCAGAGGTGATAACTTTGAACTGTGCAGCTATACTCAGTTGATTTTTTTTTTTTTTTTAATGTCACACACATGTGTATGTGTGCTTATTAGGAACGCGTTGTAGCATTTTTTTTATTCGTGTTTTGTTTCCTTTTCTGAAGAAAAAGGAATTCACTGTAAAAAAAAACAGAAAAATAACTGAAAAAACCTGCGCTATCTGGCCAGTGCGTTTTATCTTATTCCAATCTGAGAGGCCACAGCTTCCTGGTGTCGCAGCTCCATTCCCTGACTGGTCTGGTTAGTCGCACTTTTTTGTCCACCACACATCATTTAAAAGCACAAGAGATTCTGACAACGCAAAAACACAAAAAATCAGCCTTTCCAAAAAGAAACAAAAAATAAGATCAACGTGTCCATCTTTGACAAAATGTTTTTTCTAAAACAAATTTTTGCTCCTCTGCCAAGATTTTAAAAAACATTTTTGGGACTGATCGGCATCCACTTTGTCTACGATTGTGCTATTTTTTAAACACATAGATGTCCCTCCTTTTTGGTTTCGACAGCAGAAAATGAAAAAAAATTGCCCCAATTACACCAAACAACATTCATAACAGAGTAGCATATCTGTCCATCTACATATTGTAAAGTTATTGTCCCCTGTACAAAGAAGGGATTTCATTGGAAACGTAAGGTACAACGTGCGAGGTTTGGGTTCCTGTGACGATCCTGCTTTGTCGCTTCCTGCTACAACTCCTTCCATCAGCTCTGCATGAGCCATCGTGTTTCTCTTGTCAGCAGTTTTGCTGAATTACATCTCTCTTCCCGGTTAAATGATGTTGTTTAAGTAATCTACAAAGTGCATGTGTGCCAAGCCCTTGTCTAGTGCTGTTCCAAGTGGTGATAACAAAAGATAGTGTGGTTTTTATCAGTTGCTGTTTCCACAGATCTTGTTTGTTTGCTTGTTTTATGATTTTCTGTCAGGTTTAGTATGATTTTATTTAACACTAACATTGAAGGGATGATGTTGATGTCAGCAGTACATTTATCATGTATTTGCTGCATATACTGTGTTATGTTTATTATGGGTTTTTTTTATTGTTGCTGCACAATTAAACTATACATAAACCTTTTGGGAAACTGCTCAACATCACCAAAGTTAGAGGGATGAGAATGGAAATGTTTGTGCTTGCTTGGTCCTGTAAAGACTGAAAGTGTGTGAGTGTGTGTGTGTGTGTGTGTGTCAGCGTGATTGGATGTAATATTGGTTTTAAAGATAAAGGAGAGGACAGTTTATCCATCACTGCTGTTCAAGAAGTGGTTTTCAAAGCAGTATTGGTGCAGATTTCTTTCTTTTTGCCACATTTGTTTTCATTTTAATGTTAAAAAAAGAGTGCTGTTCTGTATGCAAATGTATTATTTTTTAAGAAATGCTATTGTACTGTAAATATCATTGTGAATATTTTTGTATCATCTTGATAATGTTTGTCCTTCGATCATTAGTCGTCCAACTTAACCACATATGCTCCCAAACCAGCATACGGCTGTCTCGTCTCCACGCCGGGGCGTAGCCAGCCCAAGCATTTCATAAGCTATCGCAGGTCATCGTCGTTTCCCCCGAGTCGCTTTCCCCCGAGTCGCTTTCCCACCTGTTCATGTCCTAATATTCGTTGTCCCCTTCCTTGCATCAGCTCAAAGTGCTTGTGTATCATCGTTTCAGTTTTCAGACGTTGCACTCAGTTCGAAGCAATATTTTCCCTCATGCTACGATGTATTGATTCAAAATGATCAATGTTGTCTGCTCATGAATTTATGTTGACCTTTGTCAGTGATGCTGAACAGTAATGGGTTTCGAATTATGTGGTGTCAGCTGGCTTTCAGTGTAATTAGTGAGCTATGTGAATATCATAATTGTTGCTAATTGTCAGTGGTATTTTAAAGATATATCACAACCATATTTTAAAGAAATTCATGATATTGTTTATATTTTTGTTATAGAAGAAATGTGGCTTTTTTAAAAAAGCATGAGACCATATACATTTTTATCCCCCTTTGTTCTTGGTAAATTATTTTGTACTGGTTTTCTTATTAATCTGTAAGGCTAGAAATCCAATTTCTTTCAATTGTAGCATTGTGCTGAATCGACCATCCTGATTTCATGTACGCATTATTTTTAAATGTTATAAAAGGAATTTGTTTTTTCCTATTCAGAGCCCTAACTTGTTTCATATTTTAGTCACAAGGAAACATCAAATCAAAAGTCTGTGCTTTCAACAGTTCACTGGTGTGTTTTCATTCTTCGTGATCTGAATTGAAACTTTTAAACAATCCCACGGAAGTCTTTATCATTTCAGTCTTTTTCTTCTTCTTTTCAAATTGGTGAAAAAGGCAGCACCCCTAATTTGTAGTTGCACAATCACAATAAAGGGACATTTCTCTGGGGGGGATGTTGTTTTAAAAGAAAAAACAGTTGAAAAAAGAAAACAAGTTAATAAAAAATTTTAAAAAAACAAAAAAAAAACAGAAAGGAAGGGCACGTTCACTAGTTTGACCTGGAAAGGATTTTAAGACCAGGTCAAACATCCCAAGGATGCCTGTATATATGTAAATTAATATAGAGACATGTGAACAGAAATGTATTCATTTTCCCTGGGAATGTGCATTGTTTCTTCAGAATAATAAAAAGCTTGCAACCCCTCTACTGGAAGTGGCTGAATATGGAAAATGAAACTTGTTAGTTAGTGTCTGTGGGTATCGCTCAGCATTTTGTTCCCACTCTGTATTATACTTTCACCTCTTTTGTTACGGGAACTGGGACAGCAATGTTTTACATGTAATATTTAGCCTAAGTGTTCTAGTCTGTCACCTGCATACTCTGAGGTGCTAAAGCTAAAAACTTAAAAAACAAATACATTTAAAAAATTAAAAAAATACATAAAGCAAAACAAACAATAAAAAAAAAAACGGTTACAAAGAAAACTGCTCGGAGGTGAGGGAGAAGCACGGTGGGAGGGACGGGTCCAGAAGATTGTAACCAATCCATAGTTTGTACAATTTTTGATATCATGAACAGTTGGAAAAATTATACAATCTAAGGTGATTCATGCAATGTGGCCATTGTCTCTCTGTTTGTACATTGTATGTACAATCATTTCATATTCTAAACTGGTGAGAAAATAAAGGAACTAATTGTGATTTTTAGTCTTGCAGAACTGTATGTAGTTAGATGATGTGACAACCTAATATTTATCTAATAAATATGTATTCAGATGATACCTGTATGTCACTGTGATTTTGTCTTTTGTGCACTTGTGATGCAGTCTGCGAGACCTGTTTGACTTGCGTGCTGTTTACAAAAGCACGAGGTGTAAATTATGGATTTTTACTCAGATTTTCATTGAGTTGGCTCAAGGTTGCCTTGCCATTGAGTGAAAAGTTGACGAACTAATAATTACTGACACATCAAAGTAAGGCTCTCATGAGTTGCAATCGCCAACTGAACATTTTTTGAGAATCAGTCAACAAAGTAACGGAATTTTTTTTAGAAAATATCATTATTGAACACTCTGTTACAGTCCTTTTTTAAAAAGTACTGTACATTTTATTATTCTTACAAGATTGAAAAAGGAAAGTGAGAAGTTCAATTTCCAGTTCTACTGTATGTTGATACCAATTAGATGCCTTGTCATAGTTCTCCAGTGTGCAACTTCAGGCCATACAGGTTTCAGTTTTTCAGACACAACTATTGGTTCAGTAGCTAATGTTGATTTGAATGTTATACAACCACGCATAGGTCGATAGAAGTCACTCCCTAAACAATTATGATTCATAAGCTGTGAAAACTGGTTTTATCTAAACATACAACCAGTGACTGAATGTTCAAGAAATATACGAGGTGGGGAAAAGACCGTTGGCGTTAATGTGTAATTCCAGTCTCTTTTTACTGTGAATGTAACTAAATAATAACATTAAAATATTAACACACTACAAGCTAACATTTAGCATTTAAAATCTTCATTTAAAATGAAAAAGTCTTGAGGAGTTTATGTTTTTGGTAGCAATTGTGTGCGTGCATGAACGGTTGTTCTGTCCTGTATGTAAACATGATAGCTCGAAAAGTTTAAAATTAATTCTGTACAGAGGGTGTACACAGGGGGCAAGTTAACAATCCATTAAAATCCATAAAAAAAATTTAAAGTTGACGAGAAAAAAACAAACAAAAAAAAAACCCTTACAACCTTATAATTTTAACTAAACTATAATTCTTCTGAGGATGGTGTGTAATATCAACACAGATCAGGTATAACATTGAGACCGCTAAAAAGGAGATGTGAATAACACTCATTATCTTTTCATCATGGCACCTGTCAGTAGATGGGATCTATTAAAGAACAAGTTGATGTGTTGGATGCAGGAAAAATGGGCAAGCGCAAGTATTTGAGTGAGTTTGAAAAGGTCCAGATTGTGATGAGAGGACTGGGTGAGAGCATCTCCTATAGTGCAGCTGTTTTGGGGTGTTCTTGATTTTCAGTCATGAAAGGGTCATGTACATGTGCTACCTATCTAAGCAGTGTTGCGGACAATACAAACCCTTCATGATTCCCTGACGGCTGTGGCCTCTTTCAGCAGGATAACCCGCCCTTGCCACAAAGCAAAAATAGTTCAGGAATGGTTTGAGGAACACAACAACGAGGCTGCCTCCTAGACGTCAATCCAGTTGAACATCATTGGGATGTGCTGGACAAACAAGTCCAATCCATGGAGGCCACACCTCACAACTTACAGTAGAGGACTTAAAGGATCTTGGTGCAAAGCACACCTTCAGGGGTGTAGTGGAGTACATGTCTTGACAGCTCAGGGCTGTTTTGGTAGCAAAAGGGAGATCAACACAATATTAGGCAGGTGTAGGGATGGGTACCGGTATCCGGTGCCATGATGGCACCGGTTCTGTCATAAACGGTAGTAACCAGACCGAAAAGCAGCGCACATTTCGGTGCTTTATTTCGGTGCTTTATTTCGGTGCTTTTTTTTCCTGAGCTGTGATACACTTTAGATTCTAGCTAATCATTTTACGTTTCGAGGATAGTAGGCAGGTCCAGGTACGTAAGTTCTTTTAGAGCAGAGCTACAGATTAAAAATGCCCAAGGCAAAGCGGTCAAAAGTCTGGCTGTACTTCACAGCAAAAGATGCAAACTCAGCAGCCTGCAACAAGTGCTTTAAGCTGATACTGTGATACTGTCAAAGGAGGTAACACCTCAAATCTGATGAAACACCTGGCGACGCATAGCGTTTTTTTTAAAGCCGAGAAATGCGCCGTATTTGATAGCTTGCTGCGAGACCTCACACCGTGCACATCTACTGCGGGTGTGGTGCCTGTTATCGGACCCGGAGTTGGCAACATCCCCCAAGAACCTGAAGAGTAGAGTCCTGGCCCCTAGCCCTGCCAGTGTAGCAGAAATGATGACGGATGATGATGCAGCAGCAGCCGTTCTTCTCTGCGTGAGTAGCCTAATGTTGTTCGTGTGTAATTTACGTTGAGTACGCTAACCACGTTATTAAATTAATGCATGTAAGGTGAACTAGCAAACATCATCATAGCTACATGCGGCTGTCTTCTTGTTTGATGGCAGGTACTCCCTTCACCCTGGCCAAAAAGGCTAAAATGACCAAAGAAAAAGTGGAAAACAGTTAAACATGAGAGGTTTTTGGACAAAGTTTGTGTTTTTTCCATTGTTTAAGCACTGCTTCCAGCCAAGAGTGATACCATATATGCCCCATAGCTGCAGAAAAGGCTAACATTGTTATCTTTTTACAAAAAAACAGCTGAACATGAGAGGTTTTTGGACCAATTTTGTGTTCTCCATTCTTTAAGCACCGGTTTGAGCACCGTTTAAGCACCGGCACCGTTTCAAAAGTACCGGTTTGGCACCGGTATCGGATAAAACCTAAACGATACCCATCCCTAGGCAGGTGGCCATAATGTTACACCCAATCAGTGTATGTTTGTATTAGGGGTGCAACAATACTCGTATCAATATTGAACCGTTTGATACAGTGCTTTCGGTTCGGTACGCATATGTATCAAACAATACAAAATGTTTTATTTATTTTATCAACTTTTCTTCTGACGTTGCTGTCTGTGTTGAGCGCTCAGTGGATCTGCGTTCAACTACTCCGCCTAGGCTGCACTGTCGAGTGCAGATCCACTGAGCGCAGCGCAAGCTAGCAAGACAAAAGCTAAGCTTGTTGCAACATGGCAACTGCCTTCACGCTACCTGAAAATGAACCTCCCCCACCCTCATTCAGATCTGGCGTTTGGAACCAGTGTTGCCAACTTAGCGACTTTGTCGCTATATTTAGCGACTTTTTTTCTAAAAAGCGACTAGCGACAAATCTGGCGACTTTTTCTGGTGTTATTGGAGACCGTCTACACCCCTGTTGCTTGTCTTGTTTCTATGGTGTATTGATAGTCATGTGCTTTTTGTGCTGAGGTGTTTTTTCTGTTATCAAACTGTTCTCCCACTAGGAGCTCAGTCTGAGTTTTTTTTTTTTTCTCCTCCTCTTACCTCATGTTATGTATTTTCGTTGTTTTTTTCCTATCAGCCTACCTTTCTAACATGTCTCCCCAATGTGATGTTTGTGTAAAGTTGGTCAGAAGGTTCCTTTGTAAGTGCGCATGCGCCATTAGCGTGCTGCCTGCTGTAACCCTAATTTCCTTCAGGATTAATAAAGTATTCTGATTCTGATTATTTATGACGACTTTTTGACGTGAAAGCGGGTATCGCTTTTACTCTTAACAAGCAGCGGGTGCTGCCGTGGGCACCTCGCCTGTTCCAAAGCGCTCACGGGCAGAGGATAGTCCTCCCCCAGCTGCTATCAGGGCAGAAGATGTTCACACCTATTTGTCCGAACTGCAAATGAATCGCGCATGAGCGAAGCCGCTGCTCCCGCACTGACTGTAACGCAGTCAGTTCTTCTTTTACTGTTATGCTGTTTTGTGGATCACGAGGTTTAAAACTACTTATAAACACATACACACACACACACACACACACAAAGTAACTCCACCAGAGTGCCTATTTCGGCATTCTGGTGCACAATTCCATTTAAAAAAAACAATAATTGCTAAAATAAATGTAATTTGTAGTTCTAAATAAATTCTAAATGCATTTAGGACATTTCTCTCTCCAACAACGTAGGTTACAATTATATTAGCATGACCAATTATGCAACACTGTTTGGAACTATCTTGGTTTTTATGTGAAGTATGACCCTGATGGTAAGCGCGTCATGGACAAAAGTAAAACAGTATGTCGGATGTGCCACGCAATGCTCAATTGGTGGGAACTAGTGCGCTAGCGCAGTTAGCTTGTTAACGTGTTGACGCCGTCCAGCCCCACGCACGGGAGATCGTTAACGGAGATTTGCGGCGTTATGGCGTTAATGTCATTTTAACGAGATTAACGCTGACAGCACTAGCGGGAACACAACGAATATGACTGCACATTTACGCCGACATCATCCTAGTGCAAAGACAAGTGGAAGCAGACAAAAACAACAAGCACGCATGCTACAAACTTTACCCGAGTCATTTAGACAGCCGTTAGCACATGATTCTCCTTATGGGGACCTGATATGTTTAATATGCTGCTGAGAATATAGCCCAGAAGAAGCGTATAGTATAGCTTTTATTTTGGAAAGAGCCATTTCTCTGTAATAAACTCTCTTTTCCAAAGATGAGTGATTTCTCGATCAGATATATATATATATATTTTTTTTATTTTGTTGTTTCAGCAACATTAAATTTAAAAACTGTACTTTTGAGTTAAAATATATATTTATAATTTTAATAAATGATAAATTAAAAAGGCATGAACATTTTTTTGTATCGAAAAAATATCGAACCGTGACACCAAAGTATCGAACCGAACTGTGAATTTTGTGTATCGTTGGACCCCTAGTTTGTATGTATGTATCAGTTTGCTAGTGTAATCAAGGTCAAAACAGGTACAGTTCAAACAGATATCAGGGATTTTGGAAAGCTGTATCCGTCTTTAGATTACAAACAGAATGCTGTCTTAGAGCAGCCACATACGGTCTCCAAGAGCAAGTGGATAATCGCTGGAAAACACCCGCTGATCGTCTGAGAGGAGCAACTGACCAGCCAACAGGAGCAGCTACTTGTGGGGAAAATTCACTTGAAGAACCACATTATGACAATTTACAACAAAATAATCTACAACATGTCTGATTTTCCATTCATTTTGTTATGTTTCATCAGTAAAAGACACAGAAAACCATGGTGTGAGAAAACAGCAGCATTATTAAGTGTTAAGAAAAATTCAACTGCCCACATAGTCTGTCCTTTATTAACATCGATTAGAAAACCTTGGTAAAAGTAACTTTAACAACATTATGTTGCACAAGAAAGCAAACTTTAAATGCTTCTGATATTTGTGTAGCCCTAAATCTTGTGCAGTGGAATAACAGATACTTTTTTTTAGCTGTGAATGTTTAGATCTGAGTGTCTTTCTGCAGCTCAATAACACTGGGATTTTAAAGAAACAGCAGAACTGAACATTGTATTTTTGGTGGAACATTACTAGTGGAATATTCCATTCTGACAACTCCCTTGAGCAAGAGCACAGTCTGACAGGCATAAAATAGTCTTTTTGGCCCAATGAGGGGATTCCTAAAGAACTGTTAGCAGAAAAGTTGATGCATATCGGCATGGTGTGTAATGTGTAATTAAAATGTTTTAGGAATCTAGAAAAACAGAGGACAGAATAAGAAGAAGTGCCAAGGCCTAAAAAAATATCTACAGCGGATGAATAGTATCTGAAAGACAGGTCCTTAAGAAATGGAGGGAACAAAATCAGCAGTGACCTGACACGAGACCTGAGAGATGCACATAGTCTACTGAAGAGTCATCGATCAGTCATTGCCTGATCTCTCCAAAAACCAGATCTAAATATTATTGACAAAGAGCAGAACAAAAGGAAAAGAAGAGCCTTGGATGTCCTTCAAGAACTATTAATGAAGACCAGCTAAAGAAATTAACAGAAAGCTTGCCTAGGGTAGTTCAGGCTGTGTTGACTAAAGGTGTTCATACCAAATATTGACTCTCAAGTTCAATAGAATTGTGCAAACTATGTTTTGCTTTATGTACCGTATTTCCATGCATGTTAGCAGTTTTGACTAAATTGCTGCTCCTGCTTTCCCATTTTACTTAAAAAATGTAAAGAAGTGAGGGTTTGGTTGAGACTTTTGCAAAGTACTATATAAAAAACTTATATTACTAATACTGATCAATTGATATTTGAGTAGAAGCTTACTGGTAGCTGGTATTTAAGTTCCCAAACCAGGCATACAGCACCTCTCAGTAGGTCACAAGATAAGTCTGACATAACATGAGATGAATAATTAGGAGAGTAAAACTGTTTCTTTAAGAATAATTTGTTAAATTACAGTTATTTACTTGGATCAGTGTCAGATAAGTAAGCAACAGTCCTTTTTGGGTTATACCCAGTGTTGGTCAAGTTACTTGAAAAAAGTAAAAACACGATTTACAACCTGAATAGGTAATAAAGCAATAGATCTTTCAGCCCAATTCTACTTTTTCTGCATAATCCATCATATAAAATGTAATCAAATGGAAAAGTCTCTTTTTAAAACTTGTTTTATTAGTTTTAATCTTTTAACTTTATGCATCAAGCAAAAATTTAATTATATGCAACATTCTCTGACTGGAAGAAATTTGTTTAACATTTAAACCTATTTTCTGCACATTCCAGCACATAAAATTAAATATTTTTTTGTGTTTACACTCAGTCTTTCAAATAAATGCAAGTGAAACACAGCAGAAAATAAATAAAATCTGACTCAGTGGTCCTGTTGCTCTATTTTCACCTGTAAAGCAGGAGTGGGGTAGGCGGAGGTTTGCCCATGCTCTCTCTGCACTGATATATTATCCATTGTTGATCTGCACACAGCTGTTGCCACAAACGTCGCACTCGCTTAAATTAGTTGGTAAGCCATTGTATTGTATTTAAAAGTCACATCATGTGTATAAGCTAACTCACAACTGTGCTGAATTACTTTGACTGCTGCAAACACCAATGAGATATCCAAAAATGTCGCACAGGCTGGGTGGGCAGAAAGTCAATAACTAGTGATGTGCGGATCGATCTTGAAATATCGATTCCTCCGATACCAGTCATTTATGTTCTAGAATCGATTCTCACATTAAAATATCGATATTTTAGTAATTTAGAGTAAATTTGTAGTTTATCATTAACAGGAACACAGTGGAAAGAAACAATAACATTTGTATTGTCTACATACATCCGCCTTTCATAGTCATGTGTGAAATACGGCTGCATAAATGTCTCGCAGCCCCTTGCCGTGCGCACTCACAACAATGGCTGAGCGTAATTGTGCGGATGTATTTTACCTCCACAAACAGCTGAGACGTGGTTTGCGATACATGTGGCAAAAAATGTGCTCCAAGAGTGAGGTGTTGTGGCCATACTAGGGAGACATTCAAAAGGGCTGTTGGGGGGGGTGATAAATACATTTTACAGGGTTTATTTATCGGATAAAATACGTTAAATGTCACCGTTATTATTGGACGGCCCGGAAACAGCGGGGGTGTCCAAATTCAGAGGCTGCTTCCACCTGAGGACCCGGCCTTCGCGGTCTAAAGAAAGCCGGGTAGTACGTCACAGGCTCCCTCGGTGGAGTGAAATGCTGCCGTCTGCTCCTTGCTATCTAATATATAACTGGGCACTAACGTAAACTCTTCTGTTTAATTATTTTCTGTTTGACGTTTATTCAGCTGTGTGAAAACCCCGGAGGAACCCTCCCGAGGGATTAATAAAGTTAAATTTAATTTAATCTAATCTAATAACTTTAATCTCAGCCAAACCGATTTAGTCACGAACAAATAAAACACTGAAAAAGCCTAACAATAACATTTTTAAGTTATCAAAGTGACTTATAGATCATGTTTAACCCGAGTAGCGAAAGACCGCGGGGGTTTGAAAACGATGTGTCCATCGGCTCAGATATTTGAAGTTTACACAGCTACGTTCTCACCTGAAAATATGTTAAAAGTTTTTTTGCGACCCAGAAAGAGAAATAAGAGTAGTATTAAAACTAAGTCGCTGCCGCCATTGTTGGAAACTGGAATTGGCTGGGCCGCGCTATGAATTTTGCAATATGGTTTTTCAATTTTGTTGTCCAGGTGGAAAATCGGGAGAAATTCGGGAGAATGGTGGCTCCGGGAGATTTTCGGGAGGGGCACTGAAATTCGGGATTCTCCCAGAAAAATCAGGCGGGTTGGCATGTATGGTTGTGGCAACATCACTAACCTTGTCAAACACCTCAGGGTAAATCATTATCACAGAATATGATGAGCGTATGTTGAGACGAACTGAAGAGGAGGACAGGGACAGGTGCTGCTAGGGCGAGCCAGACGTCTCTCACAGAGTCCTTTAGTGCTGCAGGCTGGCAAGGTGTTCAAATGGTGCACAACTTCAGTTTTTTTATTTCTATGTGATGAACTCTGCATTATTAAGTGATAAGAACAAGTAATCTGCTGTCCTGTAATCATTATGACGCTATAATTTGAGATACAATAAATAAAATAAGTTTTTGTACAAAGAATCGGTATCGGATCAGTATCGTCGATACCACCCTGAATATTACTTGGTATCGGATCGGAAAGGAAATCAGTGGTATCGCACATCACTATCAATAACATTTTACTGAAACGCAACAAACAGGTTTTAAAGTAACTTAAAGTCTCTAATGAGCTAATGTTTAAAGTATATGTTCTGGATAATTCTAGCCATGGTCACGTGGCTTTTTGACGCAGCAGCCATTTTGACACAACACAGTAGTAAAACAGGTGTTCTATGGGACGTTAATTAAGCCTCTCAACATCATTAGAGTAGACTATCCGGTTCTCTAAGCAAACGTCCCACTTCGTATTTGTAAGCTGGCTCTGGGTGGTTGCTGACATACTTGAAGGCAGTAGCTGCACAACATGACTTTTATTAGGATGCTGCTTTTACCAAACAGGAAGAAATTCTGTTCTGTGGTGTTTACGGCCGCACGTTTGTGCAGCAGCTGCCTAGCAGCTGCGTGCAAAAACCCGGTGGTTTACTTTGATATTGCTGCTGACAACGAACCGCTCGGAAGAATTAGCTTTGAGGTGAGTAGGTTAAAAAAAAAGTATAACTTTTACTTTGAAAATATGCGTTAAATCGCTGTGAGCCGTTTTCTTCTTATTTTGCAGCTTAATGCAGACGTAGTGCCAAAAACAGCAGGTAACTACTGTTTTCATCATTTGTTTGTTTGTTTTAATCACAAAATCACAGCAAAATATCAAGAAAGTGCTGTTATCAGAGCTGAGGGATGGATGAGATGTTTTGTTTTGTTAGCTTCATAATCGTTTGGTCTGTAAAGCAGCTGTCACAAATCCATTCAGGTGGACCTAAACTAACAGTAACAAGTCACTGTTCAAACATGAAAAATTACCGAAAGCTTTGTGTGTGTGTGTGTGTGTGTGTGTGTGTGTGTGTGTGTGTGTGTGTGTGTTTCGTCACCCGTGAGAAGGAAAAAATTTACATTTAGTTTATCCTGCAGAAAACTTCCGAGCGCTCTGTACAGGAGAACATGGCTTTGGCTACAAGGGATCCGTTTTCTTCAGGGTGATCCCTCAGTTTATATGTCAGGTAGGTTTGTTTTGTTTTGGGGTAATTAATTTTCCCCAATGGACTGTTGTGATATTACTACAGTGATGCGTTTTGTTTTTTAGGGTGGAGATATTATTTATAACTTTGGAGGTGCTGATAAGTCTATCTATGGAAAGAATTTTCCCGATGAGAACTTCAAGCTGAAGCACACTGGACCAGGTAATTATCCCCCTCTGTCCACTGTTGCAAGTGAAAATGAAAACAATGCGGTGCTACTTATTGGTTTTCAGAAATTTCCAACTCTATAGTGCAAGTCACTTTGTCAGATTCAAATTTAACTTGGGCCATTTGTGTGATTTTTTTTTTCTCACTCAAATACTTGAAAGCATGTCAATATATAAGAAGTGTCCATAACTCGAAGTCAAACAGATGGAGCCAACAGATTATGTGCATTTTCACTTAAATTGTAGGAATGTCCTGAGTTTCTTGCACATTTTTGTAAGGATTACACACATGTTAGTCCTTCACTGTAAAATTCACTGTCAATCTTTTTTCTTCTTTTTTTAAACCAGTTTGCATTTTGAAAACTATTCACATAATATTGTTCCATTCTTCGTTTTTGTCTTGAGATTTCAAGGTCATGTTTATTTTTGTTTGTCATGCTTCAGTTTACCTCATTGCTCAAAGTTACTGCCTAGTGAAATCTATAAAGAAGCCTTCTCTGCACAAGAACTTTTGCTCCCATCACTCTGGGAGGTCCCCACAAAGTTTGCCACCAGATGGCAACATTTTAACACTTTTTTTCTAACATTGATACTTGAGTGTGCTAAATAATATAAGCTGTTGTGTGCACCTGTGCCACAAGTGGAAATACTTAGTATATTCAAGGGTCCTTATTTTAATCTAACTGGATATGAGTTTGTTAAATTTTAAGGTATCCTGTCCATGGCCAATGCCGGACCGAACACCAATGGATCCCAGTTCTTTATCTGCACCACTAAAACAGATTGGTACGTACTGACAAACGGAAACATATTTATAACAGCTGATACCAATGAAGCTGTGTATTTCATCCAAACTGGCTTTAATTCATATCACAGTGATATTCAGTAATGGCTTGAAGCCATTAATTGTAAGCAGTTTCTTTTTCTTTTAGGTTGGATGGCAAGTATGTTGTCTTTGGAAAAGTAAAGGAGGGAATGGATGTGGTCAAGAAAATGGAGTCTTTTGGTTCCAAGATTGGGTACACTTCAAAGAAGATCACGATCACGGACTGTGGAGAGCTCAAGTAGATTTAATGTGGATATGGTCATTGTGTAATCTCATTTCCTGGTGAATTTCAATAAAATGACCAAAGTGAAAGAGGTTGGCCTAGAGTGCTTCCTCTTTTGCTGAGTGTAGATAAATGTCGCATTTTACGTTGTATTATTAGCATTTTTCTGTTTCAATGCCATTTTATGGGTTTTTCACATGGAAAGCTGCATTCCTAGCTTTTCATTTTCAGTGTGAAGTAGCGCTGGTACATGTACTGTGAAAAGATTGGGGTAAAATGTAATTTTTGCCAGTGGGAGACTACTTCCAGCTGCAAATTAAAATTTGCATGGGCATAAAACTGAATGCACCTGCATTCCAATCGGTTTGTGAGGTGTTCAGCTGCATGGTCCTCAGTTTGAGAACAGAGTGGGATGCACATTCTGGAGGGGTTTACATCAGGAAAGGGCATCTGGTGTTTAAAAAAAAAAAAAAAAAAAAAAAAAAAAAGTCTGCCATATCAGATATTGGCACTATGGCATCAACTAGGAGAAGCTTTTTATCTCTCTGCCTATAAAATGACCAGCTTTATCACACTTTTGTACTTGGTAATATTCTGGTGGCTGCTCTTTGAAATTAAAAACAAAAAAAGAAAAAAAAAAAGAGAGAGAGAGAGAGACTGTGCATCTGCCCTATTCCACAGCCCCGCGTTGCTGCAGGTTGCGAAACAACATATAGACCAAAATCTAGCTTTTACTAACTCACTGTCCAAAGCTTTGCTGCTCCCCAGCTCTACTGCTGATGTCGTCCAATATTTGCAGGTTTGCAGTTTCATGCACATGGCCAGAGTTCCGTGAATTAGCTAAAGACCCCTACTCTGACATTTGTGTGTGTGTGTATATTCTGCTTATAGCATGATGCATGTATAACATTTGGTTACATTACACAGTGACAGCAACACACTCATTCCAAGCAGTTTATTTTTTACGATTGGGGTTTTAATAATAAAATAATAGACTTTTTATCCTGGTGATGGGTGGGGACTGTTTATGGTTAAGTCATTATACAAAAAAATAAAACAATTGACATGCAAAACTGATTAAATACTGTCTGCTTCACTTTACGAACTGATTGTCTCCAGTTTCAAATTTTAAAGTTTCACGTGGTGTAGATGTTTTAGATTTTGAAATGAATTTTCAAAACGTTGTTTTTGATTGGGCTGTAGCAATAGCGCATCTTGAATGATTCATTTTCATTTTAGACGAACTCGATATGGTGATCAGATGAACCATACAGACTACACAAACCTTTCTTTTACGTATGACGTTAATGACATGAGCAGCACGCAGCCTAACACTACTACTACAACAATAATAATAATAATAATGATAATAATTTGAGTGCATAAAAAATCTCGCGTAATCTCGCGGGAACCGTAGCAGAGCTTCCGGTTGCGTAGTCAACTTCCTCATCTCGCGCATGTAAGCGTGATTGTAGGTCACTGTTGGTCCACCTGCGTTGAGTTATTGCATCACAGTGAGTTTATAAAGATGTTGCTTCTGTCAAACAGGATAAAGTTTTGCTCTTTAGCGTTTACAGCCGCACGTCTGTACAGTAGTGGCCCAGCAGCAGCGAACAAAAACCCGCTGGTGTACTTTGACATTGCCGCTGACAAAGAGCCTCTTGGCAGAGTTACCTTCGAGGTGAGTAGGTTAAAAATAAGTGTTGACACTGCTTTTATTAGTTTGCATGTTAATGTTTCAGTTCGATGTCCTCAGCGGACAGTTAAAAAAAAAAAAGCCTTCAGGCTGCTTCTTTTTCTTTTGCAGCTCAACGCAGAAGTCGTGCCCAAAACTGCAGGTAACTGATGTTCTCTTCCTCCTTAAACACCAAACAAGCTGGAACGAGTATCTGATCTACTCAGACCTAAAGAAAAGATGGTGTGCCTGAACTTGACTAAGTTTAACTTGACACACCAAATGTGTGTGTGAATCGACAGGTTGTCACTTTGATTATGTTAGAACTGTCTTTTTTCTTTTTACTTTCTGCCAAAGCTTGCCTATTTGGTTTGTAAATCAGAAGAATAACAATGTGTTGTCACAATTGAAGATAAAAGATTCTTATTCACTTTTTTTATGTTAAAACCTGAAAAACAGGAGATTGCCACATTTAAACTAGAACCACAAATTTAAAAGGTGAGACTCATGATCATCAAAAAGGCTGCAAATTTTATTCTGTTCTGTTGATAACTGAGCAGTTTGTGGCATTCTTACACTGTTACAGGCACACTTTTTCATCTTTTAGGAAGATTTCATCAGAAATATTTCAGGGTTGCTAATAAATATCGAAAAGACTAAGAAAAAATAACTCTGCTGTATAGGATTTTGCTTGTGCTTTATTCTAATGTAACCGTTTTGTCTACTGTGTGGATTCAAACATAAGAAGGCAGACACTGACATGAAGGCTCTCTTGCAGAAAACTTCCGAGCGCTGTGCACAGGAGAGCATGGCTTTGGTTATAAGGGTTCAATTTTCCACAGAGTGATCCCTGAGTTTATGTGCCAGGTAGGCTTTAATGTTTCTCTCCTTTTGTTTTCCTGTGTCCTATGAGGGTCCAATTACAGTCACACGTTTTGTGTTTTCAGGGTGGAGACTTCACGAACCACAACGGAACTGGAGGAAAATCGATCTATGGAAGGAAGTTTCCCGACGAGAACTTCCAACTGAAGCACACTGGGCCAGGCAAGTATTTACATCATTTCAGTTTTTCCTTGGGAACCAAAAGGACAATGGGGTTGTACAAAACCAAATACACTCTTACAGGTTATAATGCATTGCATCTAATATAATGGATACACAGCACAATGTGATATACTACACATGATGGTACAATCTCAGGCTACAGTGTTTGTGACTGGTGTTTTGCTGGTAGTAAATGGAGTAAATTGTAATTTTCCAGAGCAAAAATGAGATGGGCCATGACCAGATTAAATATGCATGCATCTCAAGTTAAATTTAGCAATTCTGTAAATATTATGGGTACTGTGATTGTTGTTTTTTTGTTTTTTTTTGTATCAATTTACTGGAAAATTACCCAATGCTGTCCTCTATTGTAATGTGGTATAGTCACATTTGTCTTCTGCCACCAGGTGGCAACATTTTAAATGGTGGATTTTCTAACGGTGATATTTGAGTGTGCTATATAATATAATATGTTGTGTAGATGTGTGGCTTAAGTGAAAATACATACTTTAATGAATGAATTTGTTCAATTGTAAGGTATCTTGTCTATGGCCAATGCTGGACCAAACACCAATGGATCCCAGTTCTTCATCTGCACAGCTAAAACAGAATGGTACGTACTGATAAACATCATAAAATGTAGGAGATGAAGCTAGTGAAGTTCTTTTTCATCAGTCTGTGGCTCCACCTAATAAAATGTGAGTCGGTCAGACTCCGTAGGTGCTTCATGGATCATGTCATTATCCAGGGCAGCTATATTAAAATAAGCGTCTTCTTCATTTAGGCTGGATGGCAAGCATGTTGTCTTTGGCAGCGTGAAGGAGGGAATGGATGTAGTCAAGAGAGTGGAGTCTTACGGTTCACGGACTGGGCGAACCTCCAAGAAGATCACTATCACAGACTGTGGACAGCTCGACTAGACTCCGTGTGGACGTGTCCGTAGTCTCATCTCCTGCTGTAATTTCAATAAATGCAAGAGTGAAAGAGGGTCTTTCTTCAGTCAGCGAACAGGGTGCTATCTCTGTTTGCTGACAGTAGATCATTTCAGAACATTTTTTGTTTAGGTTTTTGTGTTTATGTGCTGTATTACTTCAGGTAATGGCCAACACACGTGTTTGCTTTAA
Source organism: Perissodus microlepis (assembly GCF_051167445.1). Lineage (NCBI taxonomy): Eukaryota > Metazoa > Chordata > Actinopteri > Cichliformes > Cichlidae > Perissodus > Perissodus microlepis. The sequence continues at coordinate 12,103,681 of NC_140468.1, forward strand.
ATGTGAACTTGATGGATCAAAAATAATGAATGAGCCTAATATGTGACAAAGCTTGTGAATTTAGTAATATAAACTTGAACTAATTTTGCAAAAAAGTAGCATACATTTGTAAAAACAAAACCCTTTTCTAAACATGTGATTTTTAACAAAGGTGTAAACATTTAAAATTTCCTTAAAAATGAAATTTTGCACATCAGCAAACTGGCTGAAATAAAACTTTCTAGCAGTAGTGCCTACCTTTTATTGGAGATGTTGGAAAAATATTCTTTCTGAACTATCCTGAGGAGAAGTTCAGAAGCAGGTACAATCTGTATTTGTATATGTAGAAAAAATACAATGAGGTACAAAGAGAGGAGCTATGGTATTGTATGAAGAAATAAAGAGTGGCAGAAAGTGTATGTGGGCAACAAAATGACTGAGATGTGATAGGAATGACAGATGAGTTTCACGTGAAGTTAGGATTAACTTCACTTTAAACTACATTGATCTCTTGTATATAGTGTAATGGACAGGCTGACAGATGTTAGACATAAGTTTTGGTGGACTGATGTTCACAGAATGTGGAAATTTAGAGTTGTTAGGCAGGGGGAAAAGAGGAAGAACACACAGGCTTGGTGTGACAAAAGAGGATGCAAAGGATGGATGGAGGCAGATCATTTTATTTTTTTAATTATAAGATTACCTGTGATTGTATTTGATGATACTGAAGCCATATATCATTAAGTTATTCTCTGTAGTCCCACCTAATGATATGATGTGCTTACATCCTTACTTGAGATGTAGAGATGAGATCAGAAACCGATCAAGTTTAAATAAATTTTAATGCAAATATTTCAATAGAGAAGCATCCATCTCATGGGTTATACAAATGAAGGCACATTAAATTTAACACAGTTTACAAGTTAAAGGGTATTTCTGTTCCATACTCATTTATTAGCAAGTCCAGTGAAAAATACCCTGAAAAGCACCACTCACATGCAACCCTTCACTTATCACCGTTTGTTACATTCACTTTTTTTACTGTCACATGTTATATACTACATTATGACCATAAGCACTTTGGCGAGTCTTTTAGCACTGGGTGCCAAAATACAGTTGCTGTAAGTTACTATTAGAAAAGTTTCTACACTGCATATTTAAAACTTTGGAGCGACAAACTACCTGACAAGTGTTTTCCCCATAAACTGTAGCACGTAGTATAAAAGAACTTAATGTTAGTTGACTAATATATTCCTTCTCAAAGAGTAATATTCAACAAAATAGTATGGCTTAAAACATATATTAGAAAAATGATGTACCCACCAATACTAATAATACAGAGGACAAGGCAGATATACATTATTACTGCATAACCGTCTTGGCAGACTTGCATATTTTATACAAAAACATTTAAGTTATTTCTGAAATATACACACATGTAAAAGAACCTCTATATGAAAGCTGTTCCAAGAAGTTGCTCACAAGTGAAGAAAGTGAAGTTTCTTAATTCACAGTTGGCTCAAAGTTCAGACTTCAAATGAATATTCACATAATGAAAACCGAGTAGCTTACAAGAACCCAGCAAACACAAAGTACTCATCTCCACTGATACTACTGAAACCAGAGTCAGAGGGTATTTCATGAAAGCGTGAGATGCATTACTGCACTATAGATGTTGTAGCTTTAGTAACTAAAATATAGCTGTCGTAGCTATGTGTGTTTCATGAAGCTTTGGAGCAGTGTGTTAGGCAAACTGAATGTGTTATTGCACTCGGCGGCAGTAGTAGCCAAGGACTTTGCATTTTTCACACAGGTGCTGCGGATGCTCTTTACTCTGGTCAGACACATCCAACCCATCCGGCTTCTCCAGAGGTCTCTGGAACAAAGAAACCGGAAATTAATGGCCTGCATATACAGAAATTGCCAATTAGTCCTAGGTCCAAGAAAGACATGAGAAACAGACAAGCTTTGCCATTTGTAAGCCTATATAAGGATTAGACAGAGGTATCTGCAGCTAATGTATCCAAAATTTGAATCTTTTAAAGTCAGTCCTGGCCTCAATGGTCAAGCTACAAAAAAGTGGATTTGATTGCATAGATTGAATACATGTAAAGATTTGATGTGCAAGACCAAGGAGCTGTCCCAGTCTCCTGATGCCCTGTGTTCTGATGCATTACCTGCTTGTGAGGGTAAACGTTGATGTGGCACTTGATACATTCTTGTCCCATGTTGGCCCAGGAGTTCCCGCTCATCCACTTCCTCTTGCATTTTGGACATTTATACTCTCCAAAACACCTCTTTTTCCCCTGATAAGGGGTCAGGCCCTCGCCTTTGGGTCGAGCCTGAAAAGAAGAAAAACTACACATGCCTATCACCAGTTTTAACGGGGAAAACCTATGCAATGACCTATTTTGTTTCTTTGCATGGCAGCCACTTCAAAGCTTCATGTAATTAGAAAACATCCTGATAGCAGAAATGTTGGTGGTCAGGAGAATTTATGGAGAGGGGTTTTTCTCAGCAATGGGATGATTATGTTTTGTCAAATCATTTGCTTTGGTGCTTTAACAATCCTAAAAGGATTGACTTATATTACAAAGTAATCTAATCAAAGGAAACTTATTTTAGAGGGATAGTGTAGGAAATTACAAGACTCTTGGTTCTATGAAAGCAAACAGAAAAGTTTCAGTGGTTAATTCCAAAGATGTTAGATGATATTGTATGTTGTAATTTATTTGCTGGACACAAAAAGAGTCTCAGCTTTCCCATTAGAAATGAACTCCCTCCCTCCAGCTGTGTTCCCAGGAGACTGTAAAGGAGGCCCTAGCCTGCGGAGGGACCAATTGGAGAGGGCTTACTTCTATAGGACAAATACCTTAGGCTATCAGTCATCCCTCCCAGCTGGCCACAATCCTCCAATCAGAACACAAAGATCTTAGCAGGGAGGAAATAAAACCCAGATGAACTCTGCACTGGTGTAACATGACAAAATTCTAAGCCCATCACCGAAAAGAAAAAAGAAAATCCTCTCGACAAGACTGGTTTGAATTAAAAGCATCTTGGATGAAAAGTAGGGCAAGTCAAAATTAAGATCGAATCAGGCCTGAATCCACAACAACAGAGAAGTTCACATAATGCTTTGCTTTTATTTCACCGCAGAAACATATGTCAGGTTCAAAGCTTCTCACTGATCATTTCCAATTTTATTTATTTCCAGGCCTTAATATGTGAAAACAGGTTGTGAAGTTCCATCAGCCAAATCTAACTGCTAAATGCGCTGTGAATCATTTTGAAGCATGTGTTTGCCTCATTCGGTCACCAAGGGGCACTGTGGGAGATCGCTTTTGATGCTTGCCCTTGTTCTCAAGCATACAGAGACAGCAGACAGATTATCGTTTTCCTGAAGAAGGAAACAGCTTTCACTCTTCAAAACAAGAAAAACAAACTCTACCTAAAGTCTGGAGCCCACAGGGCAGCGAGGGGCACTGCACACGCTGTAGTTTCCACTGCCCTGATCAAAGATGTCACACTGACAGCCAACAAATGAAAACACACTTTTGACCTGTAAGTGAATGGACACTCTCAATGGAAAGCAGGAAAGATTGACTGAATCCATCAAATCAGTGGGCCATTTTCGCATACATATGACACTGTATATACACACATCAGGCTGAACTCTCTTAGTAAGACTTTATTCTTTCTTGTAATTTCTTTAAGTAGGCTTCAGGAATAGTTCTCCAGGCTATTTGAAGGACATTCAAAGCTCTTCTTTAGATGCTGGCTGCCTTTTGCTCTGTTCTCTGTGAAGATGATCGCACACGGCTTCAAAAATGTTAAGGTCTGGGCTCTGGGGAGGCCAATCCATGACTTACACTATCCCACTGTGTTTTTTTTTCTATCCAGATAAGCTTTTACTTTATTGGTAGTGTGTTTGGGATCACTGTCATCCTCAAAAATGAAGCCACTGACAAACAGATGCTTTCCAGATGGTTTTGCATGGTGGATAAATCTTTGAAAATACATTTCTGTGCTCTTCATTTCATCAGTTCTGACACAATCTCCAACACCACTGACTGAAATACAGCCCAAAACCAGAGTCTCCACCATGTTTTATAGATTACTGTTGACACTCACTGTTCCACCTCCTCCTTACATACTGATGCTGTTTTGAATCAGACATTTCAAATTTAAATTCATCACTCCACAAGACCTGTTGCAACTGATTTTCAGTCCAGTTCTTGTGTAATTTGGCATATCTCATCCTTTTCCGCCTGTTTCCCTTCCTTAAGAATGGCTTCTTGACAGCCCCCCTCCCACTGAGACCATTACTGATGAGGCTTAAGATTTTCAGTAAAAAGCCTGTACACAGTTGTGTCCATGTGTAAATAGTACGTGTAATTAAGTTACGCCTTCTTATGCCTTTCATTTCATTTAGGCAGCATTTTTCCAGCAGTTACAAGCCATTTGAAGTAATTCCCTTTGAAGCAGTTCCTGATATAGCACACAGCAGAAGCTATCTTCTCCTTCTGCTGTGTGCTATATCAAAATCTGCATTCCTGATATGTAGAAAAGTTAAGGACTTCAGCAATACTAATATCAGCTAAGGCAGCTGGGATTGGTCTTTGTTTGCAGACGTTACTTTACTTCCATTGCCTGTGTTTTTTAGACTTGGTCAAGTGCAGTTTCTGAGAACAGTTTTCATTCAATTCAATTTTCTTTGTCATACACAGAAAATAAAACACATAGAAACAAACAGCAGGCCTAAAACCCCAAAACCTTTCAGTCTGAAACCACATGTGAGAAACTCTTTTAAGATAAATAAGTTGTGAAATTCATTTATTATGTGTATTACAACATATTCAGTTTCACAGCCAATACTTATGTTGTCTTATTTAAATTAGCCCCAGACTGCATAGAGGGATGTAAAGCCAGATTTGTAGGCTGCAGCAGATAAGCTTGGCCCAGATCCTTGTAGCCTGGTGAGAGAGACCCAGGAGGTGGCTGCCTCCCTCTGCCATCATCTGGAAACCATCAGGATAAACAATGGACTACTCCAAATCCCCCCCCCCCCCCCTCCCCCGTCTCCGCCAGTCCCTCATTCACTCTCCCCTACTCCCATACCCCCACGAGAGAATTCATCCTGGAGAACTCAGCACAGCTAAGCCTACTGGATACCATGTGGTCAATTACTCCACACTAACAAACCCACCACACTCTGTCCCTCGCTGGGTTTAATTTGTGTCAGACCCCCACAGCATCCATGGAGAAGTCCAGCTGTTAAGCAAAGCAAAACAACACAATCATGCCTGGGCTGACCACCGCAGCAAAAGGTCGCCTGTGTTTTAAAGACTCTTGTGCTGATTTAAGAGATAGTTTTCATTATCTTGTGAAATCAGCTCTCCAGGAGGGTTAAGAGCAACAAATGCCTCAATTCCCACGAGCCCCAAAGAGAGACTATCAAAACAGCTGCGTTTTTAAGAGGACAAATTTGATGGCAGCAGTAAACCAAAATTCAACTGGTTACAGCTTCTCAAATATGACGATGTGCTGCTTTTTAGTTTTATCTGATTATCAAACAAATATTTAGGGCTTTAGCAGCATTTGTCAAACAAAACTAATTAGAAAACATCATCTTAGGCTGGATTCTAGTTTGTTGAGCAGCTGCTTATTTTAAAAGTGATAACATTACGACGTGCCTACTTTTAAACCTGAGCAACTTTTACAAGGCTGTCTTTTTCACCATAGTGCATATTTTAAAAACTGAAACAAATGTTCCAATTCATAAATAATCAACACATCTGAGTAAGTTTGGATGCCCTAGGGGTTCACAGCTGTTATGAAGAAATAATGAAATAATAATTTAACATCTGATACATCAGCTGTATTCCAGCTAAATAAAAAAAAAGGATAAAAACTCCATATAACAAACAAATATGCCACAGTCTTTTGCAAACCTAGTGGCGTGCCTGCCACTTAAAATATAGGATGTGTCGACTTATGCACTGTTCTCTGAAGAATTGCTCTAACTTGCTTTACTTTGACTTGTTATGAATAGATGAAGCTGTTTGGTTCGTGCGCTGCTGCTCTCACTGTGTCATAGGTCCTCAACTCAAAACTTCTATTCTCATCCCGAGTTTAATAAAGTTTTTCTAGCAGCTTCACCACGACCGTGGGCTCAAACCACAGAGCAGTGATTCGAGGAAATAAGATATCAGTCTCTTCCTGGCCAGTAGATGCTGACTTATGTCTTACACAATGGTGTTTCCTCTTTTCCAGAGCAAATCAAGGCCAAATGTTCCACTTACGGAAACATCAAGATGTCAAAAGATTCTTTTATGCAGATACAGCCCGAAGCTGTGATCTTTCTGCAAAGCTTTTCTACAAATGTTGCACATTTGAAACACAGAGTGGATGAACTTTTCTTTAATCCAACATGAATATGATTAGATACAAACATCTGGAGGCCAAAGAGCAGATGACTGGTTCTGTATTTTCCGACGTAGTGCTGTAGAGTTTTAATCAATCAGACCCAGTGTTGAAAGCACACAGAGCAAGGAGAATGATTATCACACAGACATATGGACATTTTCTATGCATCTTTCTCAAATGCAGGAGTCTGGGGGGACCAAGCACTTTGATTGGTCCAGAATCTGACTGAGCTCCACTGAACTATAGGTATTATGTTTCTCAAAAGACTGAATGACAGGAACAGATGGTGGGTTGGAACAGCAAAATATGTCCAATTTCAATTCAATATGTGTTTGAGTAACATTTAGGAAAATATTAAAAATATGGAACCATAATAAAAGTGATCTCTACAGCATTTTTCCTATATGTGTTCCTTAGCCTTGAGCCGACGACACTCTTTATCATATGAAGGCTATCTATCCTGAATTCCAGGGTTTCCCCTATCTTTTGCATCATCCTCAGCAGATGTTTAACCAGAAGTGCCAGGCAGGATATTGTGTGTAGATAAGACAGTTATCACCAGTGAAAACAAAAGGACCACAGCAACAGTAATCAGACAGGGTTACATGAGATTGTCCAGTTCAGCGTCGTTCCACAGCGTTCCACCTGAATGCAGGTACTTTATCCAGCCCAAAACAAATCTGATACTCACCTAATTCCAGTCAGTTAAAAACTTTGTAAATATTGATATCATCCTCCTGTAATTTCATTTTATAGTCAAATTACATTTCTCAGAAGTACCAAATACAGTTGAATACTGTTTTATGTTTAAACTTTTGGTTTTTTGGTAAATGCATCATTGCCAAGATCAGAATGCTGACTGGCCTGTATGCCTGTATGCAAAAATATAGATCTACATCTAGCTAAAAGACTTTAAACACAAGCAAACAGCTGGACTGTGTTGATCCAAAAATAAAAATAAAACATCTGCCTATCATTATCTTGCATGATAATTATTAACACTGTGTATTTTGTCTTACATCTAAAAATAGAAAGTGCAAACACAACAAATTAACATTATGTTAAATGTTGGACTTTTAAGTGGCGCAGCACAGACTAAAAAGACTGAGAACTAAAAATATGTTTATGTTCAAAGGCCAATGATCAGATCAAGAAGTTTCTTTTGTAATCTCTGCAACTAATTTTCAAAGCAGACTTTTCCCCTCCATTCAAGTGTGATTCAACTGTAACAGTAAAGACCTACATGCACTTCCTATGTTACCCACAAGTTTGCAAAAACGGATGCAGTCATCTCAGTGTAGCTAGAGTCCGATCGCCACTGCCCTGCACTGACAGAAAGGCGAGAGAGACAGAGATGACTCCAGCCAAGCAGCACTGTGCGAACAATACAGCCTGACTTCCTGACCTTTGGTTCCACAGCCCCTCTGCAGAAACAATGCTCTCCTTATTTATCACAGGCCCTTCCCACCACGCACCCATTTACTGTCAGCACTCTGTCACTTGTGTACTTTCTTTACTGTAAGCAGGTCGAGCTACTTAACTGGGATGAGGACATTAAAATGTGACCCTAGGTTAAAGGGAAAAACCACGTAAACCCTCGATGAGTACCTGTCGTTTGCTTGGAAATGGGAATCTTAAAGACAATATAGTCTGAAGGATTTTTAACTTTTTTAAACTATTTTTCTGCAATCCTAAGACATCAAAAGCATACTAAAAGCATACTAAACTTCAGTTGGCTAAAAATGCCTCAGATTCCAACCAGCAAGAACAAAAAGCAGTTTGTTGATTAGGCACAGCTTCAGCCGAACGTTCATCACAACTTCAACTAAAGAGACCTTTTGTCATGGCGACAGCTCCGTAATCATCCCTTTGGGTCTGAAATATTAGCAACACATGATAAAATCTGACATCATCTTTCTAAAGCAGAGCAAGAGTGGCAAAAAGCCAGGAGGAAAAATGGTTTCCAGATTTTGCATAATTTAAAGAGTATAGCAATAAAGCAGAATCGTAAATATCTCTGACAATTCCTTTGACGTTTCAATCGTCTCATGAAGCAAGTAACCCAACGCTCCACAGTGCTGTCAGCAGGATGTTAACTATTGAAATGCCAAATGGCAGCATTTCTCTTATACCTAAAACTTTTTATTTTTTTTCATTACCTGCCATGCATTTGTCGTATAATTTTAGACTTGATGGTCCAGAAAATGCTTTTAAGGCTTCAGGCACAGACTTCCTGTGTGGATCCTTCTCTCATCTTACTGAGCCATGACATCCTTTGATTCCTATCCACTGCAGCTCCACAAAATGTTCCCTGTCTCCTAGCGTCAGACTCAGCCTAAAGACTTACTCACAATACACCAAGGTACAAACAGATAATCACAACTTACAGATGAAGATTGTGACGCAGCTTATCTCATAAAAATTCTAAACCTCAAGTTGTGTAAAGCACAACGGCGCAATAGTTACTGCTGTTTCTTTAGAGCTCCACTCGTAGCCTGTTGTGTTAAGTTTCTACATTTACCCACTTTCACTGGTTGCTACAGCTTCTTTCACAGTCCAAACACATTCCTGATTTGTATTTGTGGATCTGATAATGTATAGTTATCTTAATTTCTGTGTTAGCCCATGCTTTTTGCCCACTGTCAGCTAGTAAAGGCTCCAGACCCATTGCTATCCGGTTTTAAAGGAGTGCTTCTCAAGGAGTGAGCTTTTTGTGTTCAATGTTGGATAAAATCACAAGTGAAAAGTTAGAACTAAGTTTTCATATAGAACATCTAAGAAACATCAAAGCTTGTGAGATGATTGAGTCAGAAGCTTGTAGAGGACCAATAGCATAACAGGAAGGGTTGTCAATATTTCTACCAAGTGTCTGTGGCTTTAAAGTGTGGTTAGGACCTTCTTTGATACACTTAGATAGAGATGTGATTCATGACACCAAAGAAAAATACAGAATATACACCTACTTTTCATAGCAATTGGCAGGTGTTCACAGATGTGAATGTGCGAAGAGCTATAAGGTCACTGCACATATGCTGTCAGCATTCCTTACATTCCTATATGGGCTGTATTCTGTGCTAGAGTACACTAATCTACCATGTGTTGGCAGAGTCAAGACTTTAGGAGAGAACGATCAAACTCGAGAGAGAAAAAAGAGATTCGTACTCATTGTTTTTGAGTGAAAGAATCGTTTGGAGAATGTGTTTATTCCTTATATATTAAGAAATAGATAAGAAGTTTGATATCACTCTCACATCAAAAAATGTAGGTCATCTGGAATGATAGCTTAACTTAGCTTAGCATAAAAAGAGCAGCAATTGGTGTAGGGTAGAATTACTAGATTCCCTACCAGCTCCTCTAAAGCACAGTAATGCTATCTACAATGTTTGATTTTTGCAAAAAGCATAAAACCAGTAATTATAAGCAGTTGTGTTCTTTTTGACAGAGCTAAACTGACTCTCCCCATTTCCCGTGTTTATGCTAACACTGGCTCACAGTCTAATAGTATTGCTATGCTACTAGCTTTACAGACATAAAGCTAGCAGCATTCCCATTCACAAGAAAGCAATGGGTTTTAGCACACCTAACAGGTATTTGTCACAGTTCAAAAAAAAAGGCTACCTTGTGTTATTAATAACATGCTTTAAATGTTTTATCTAATTAACTGTGATTTAGCATCGGTTAGCATAGTCTTGGTTCAGTGCAAAATCTCAGCCTAAAAAAGGTGATCACATTGGGTTTACTATTTAATTAACTTTAACCTGCTTATAACTACTTCAAACCAACTTTTAACCCATTTTTATTTTTCCATGCTGTTTGTGCTTGAGGGTCTGCTGTTGCTCTCCTCATACTGGACTTTCCATGCACATGGAAAGGTGGGAAACTCCCAGAACGGAGCCAAATATGATTTGCTGCAAATGGAATAGCAATCTTCTTTTGACTTTTTCTGAAAGTCTCAAACTGCTATTGTTATATGTCACCCCCAAAAAGAGATTGATATTCTTAAAAATATGTTTAACTTGGCTTTTCTGATAGATGGAACTTGACAAACACTGAAATAACTGAAACTGATCACCCAGTATTATAGTCTGTGGTATTATAAAAGGAGGTTGCTGCTTTCAGATTTTGCAAAAGAAAACAATTTCTACTTTTTTTTAAAAAAAAGCTACCTAATCACTAGCCATGTTTGGAGAGGGATATCCTGTGTGACATGGTATGACAAGATATCTATCTATATATCGCTAGACAGAGAGTGTGTGTGTGTGTGTGTGTGTGTGTGTGTGTGTGTGTGTGTGTGTGTGTGTGTGTGTGTGTGTGTGTGTGTGTGTGTGTGATCCAGTTGGATAAGCAGAAAAAAGGATGGATGGGTGGATGGGTATATAGATACATTTGATTAGTAAAAGTTGACCTGCTATTTTAAATTCAAGTTTTTGCCTCTTTGTTTCTTGGACACATCCTGTCCATCAGTCATTTTATTATTTCCATTACACCTAACAAATGTCAAGCATTTCCTTCAGAACATGATCAATGGGGAACCACAGCTGCACATAAAGCACTGGTAATATTTCTTTCATGTTTGGAGTGGAGGTCGTGCCTAGTTCCACAGAAAAACCTATCATCTTTCATTAAGGCCAGCACCGAGATCCAATCTGGCATCTGCTGCTCATTACCAACCTGTGGTGGTACACCTAATTCAAATATGTGCTGAGGACTGTATTTCACACACACACAAAAAAAAGAATAATACAAACATAATACTCTAACTTGGAATGTAGAGTTTAAATTGAGTGCAGTACAACTGTGAAAGAATATCTAGAAATGTGACGAAGAAACTGGATGTGATTTGTTGGATTTGTCATCACATTTACTTTACAAATGTATTATTTATGCAGCACTTCACATGCGTTTGATAGACAGCTCAAATGAGCCGCATATTGTGCAGCTGTTTGATGTAAAGTGTCACTGTGTGTCTCACCTGAGGGCAGTCTTTGATGTAGTGTCCTTTGTTGAAACAAAGGTGGCATAGGTAGTTGGGTGGCGGCCTTTTGCTGGGTTTCCGTGTCTCAGGAGACAGGGAAAGGTCTGAGAAATGGTCTGCCAGTGAGCTCAGGCCATCCACAATATTGTTGAGAGATCCATAAGGTGAAGTCCTCTTGTAGAAATTATTGTTCAAGCTCTGTCAGAGAAAAGCAACACCCCCCACCCAAACAAATCATAATTATTTTTCCATTGATACGCGCTCTTAACTATGTCTACAAATGTCCGAAGCTCATAAGTAATGCCCAACATGACTTCCAAAAGGCCAAGGTAGTGTATTCAAATAGCTTCAAAATCAATCAAAACACAGAAATACTCAACTATCAGAGATAAAAACTGTAAGATTTTTACTTTGGAGTTAGCAGATTTTGGCTTTTTTGTTTGTCAGATGATTGTTTAATTTTTGATTTTACTCATTTCATCAATTTCAGCTCTACACAAGAGTGTTTGCCATATCCCCAAAACAGAGAAAGTTACAGAAGGTTATTGTTGTGACTCTGCTATAAAAGAACATTTCACGGGGTCTGTCAGTCCATCACCCTGATTGATTATCCTGTTTGTCTCCCTGACAGTAGCCAACCTTATTTGATTTCTGCAGATGTGCAGTCCTTACTGTGTGAACCAATAGTGTCCATTTCCTCATTAGAACAAAATGCCTTTGTCATGCATTCTTACGAATGGTTCTTCTGGCACGACATAATCAGCATCATTGTGCTTCTAGAGGAGATGGGTGCTATGGCACTGCAGGGCCAACCAACATGAAGAACAGCCTGCGGACACTGTTTACTCTGAAGGCATCGCACAATAACGAATTGTGATCAGATGCACATGTGCTTTAGAGCAGTGAGATCTTATGCAAGAGACAGCAAACCACTAGATATCTTGGCATGCGTTAAGTTAAAGCACACATGCCAGATATGTGGAAATGTCTCATGTCTCAAGTAAAAACTTGTGGATTTAGATGTCAAAATTTAAAGAAAACATCATACTCAGTTTGCTTTTTTTTTAAAAAAAAAAATTCCTTATCCCTTTCTTCAATTAGTCAGTAGTTTATTAAGCACTGAATTAACACTGTATACTGCTCTAACCATGCAGAGGCCAAGGGGCTGGGGTGGCTAACTCTAACATTTTTGAAAGCTTGTGAGAGGTCTTTCTCAACCTACCATTCCCCCGTCTGGCTGACACCAGAACAGTCTGAACACACTCAGGCACTATATCTGGGTACAAAACGCATATTCATATGCTACCCAGTCACCACAGGGCAACCCAAATGAAGGCATGCAGGTGAGGTTTGCAGTATGGGCAGCAAAGTAACCAAGGCTGAAATATCTGAGTAGAACATTCAGGGAGAGACTTGCAGCAAATAAATAAATAAATAAATAAATAATAACATTAAAGATAAAGATTTAATCCAAATACGGAGATAATAACCTGCCATCGCAACTTAATGATTGAGACAGCATCACATGCGTTCTACCTCACTGCTCAGATGGAAGAAGTTGTTGAGATAGTTGGAGCTCAGATCAGCTGCGCTGCGCTTGGAGGTGCTCACGTCCAGAGGAGAGGAGTCCGACTCGACTTTGAAGCCGTCAAAAGCGCTACTCGGCGTGTCTTGTAAGGACATGTAGACCCAGCTGAGAATCTGCGCGGGCTGGTACACACCAGTCTCTACGGCAGACATCATGGTGTCTTCTGGAGGTCTGCGCCTCTCCTCTTAAAACAGCACCGTCAGAACCGCCGGTTTCTCTGGACAACCCAACTTCTTCCAGTCATCCCCCTGCAGCGCCTGACTGGGCGTAATCTCTGCGTGTGTTCACCTGGGGGAAGCCCTGGGAGGAGGACTCCACTAACAGGAGAGAAGTCACGGGAGGGGCTCGGTGTAAGTTTGAAATGGAAAGGCTGTATGGCAGCTGGAGGACTGGAGCAGCAAACAGGCAAGGACTCTGCGTTGCGTCACAGAGAATAGGAGGGCCAACATGAGTTTGCATCTCTTTCTGATTACATTCGCTGGCATCTGTATTAAGAAGGGAACTTCTCTGTACTTGTTTAATCGTCTAAATATAACGCAAGTGATGATGATCATTTTTTTAAAAAAAAGCCACATTAAACTTCTTATATGAGATTTCACATATTTACAAAAGTGTTTTATATTTCTTTTGTTTAATATCTAAACTTCATGTCGGGTTTTCAATTCCTTCATTCGTGAGAGTGTCGATAAACTTCTTCATGTTTACTATAATTAATGATTTCCAAATATAAAACGCACACAAAATTGCTTTGGTGTCAGCTCAAAGTGGATTTGAGCTGATGAAAAGCCCAGTGGATTAAAATGAGGAAGTGGGCTGCTGCCATCTAGTGCTTCATACTGACTAATTCAGTAAGAAAGCTAAAATGTCGTGCTAAAACATGTAATAACCCCATGACTTGTAAAATAGTGTTTTTTTTATTGCCCACGCGTGGTTTCTTTTTATAATGTGTTTAACCATTAATTTTTGGAGGCTCAAAAATAATCTAAATTACGATCCAAATGAAAGTCCTGGGGATGTCCGCTATGATTCATGCTTTTTAAATAACAATTTGTATTATACAAGAGGTCATGTGGCCCAGAGACATGAAAATAGAAATTTAAAAAGTAAATAAACAAGTGTGATGTGGAAGTTTGGGGCATTTGCAGTGCATACACAGAAAACCCCTGTTTGCATAGATACACAGGTTTCATTGGGGGGGTAGATTCATTATAAAACAATTTTAATGTTTTGTTATTAAGTTACAAATCATCTTTTGGTTTTTGTCCCTGTATGGAAGCAACTTTAATCAATTAAAGCCAAACAATGTTCCAGTGCTCAGTGTGGAGAGAATGACACATCACAGCCCTCTGACTCAACAGTGGTCTCTATCTCCAGCGGTAACAACAAGCAAAGCAAAGGTTATTACTGCTAGCACGGAAACTAGGACCCACCCACATTCAGGCTGGTCTCTGCCTGCCTCTTCCTGGATCTGACGCCCGCATCTGCCAAGTAAGTAACTCTAATCTATAGTTTTTTCCACTGCAATATATTTAAAACAAATATTTCTTTACGTTGCAATAAACAACAGCGATGAACTTGCAGAAATGTAGCGGCTCATTTTGGCTGTTGACTTATTTTTGTTTCGTTTAGCTTCGCCTGATCAAACAAACAGCCGTTTAATGGTGACGTTACCAGATAGCAACTAGCAATTAACTTTCTGCTTTGGGGACGTCACAGCGGCACGCTAGCGCTTGTAAAATGTATGTAAGGAATTAAAATAAATATTTTATCAGTCGCCCAGGCCGGATGCTACATGCTAAAGCAGTAACTCGGTTTGAAACTGTTGTGTAACGTTGACGGACGGCTGGGTCGTTTCTGCTCTTCTGCGTCAGGGCACACGGTTAAATCACTTAATGCTTCTTACCATCACGAACGGGCCAAGGTTTTTATTATTATGCGTTTATTATTGAACAGTAAAATCATAGCTGGTTAGTTGAGAAAATGCAGGCCTGTGATGCTCTCACGCAGACTTGAGTGTAAGGACTTTGGTTTTACTGCTTTTGACATTAAAAGAGCATTTCGACGTTCAAAGTCAGTTCAGCTGCCACCGTGTGAAACATGTACTACACATACAACAGTTAGTTGTTTTTAATTACTGTAGGAATTTATGTGAGTTCCCTCCCGCTTACGTATTTTTTCTGTTGCCCGTGGCATTGTTTCAAAATACTGAGAAAATAAAACCTGAAAAGCAAGGGAGTGTCAGCAACCAAATGTTTTCCAAGAACTCATTTGTAACACACCCTCGGTCTTTCTGTTCAAACTAAAATCAGTAATTTCGAAAAATCGTCTTTTGTTTGGCTGTCGTTAACTTTTTAAGTTGTGTTTACGCAATTTTTCTTGCAAAATACATGCATTCCTTTTTAAGGAAGAGCTGTGTCTTTTATCGACACATTGCAAAATATGAACAGATAAGGAATAACAACGTAGTAAATAGGTACATTCATTGAAATTCAAGCATTTTTGTCTTCGTTTTAACTCATGAAAATCATATCTTTAGACATCTTTTTAAACTGTATGGACATTGCTTCAACTTCACACTCAAACTGTTTGATAGTTTCACTTCACAAACACAAACCCAAAATATTTTCCTGCTGGTATGCACAATGACAGTTTTGAAGTTACAGAAAGCATGCTTTGCATATAGCTTAGCAGTTCATTATCTTTTGCCCTGAACAAAATTTGTTCTGTTTAGAATTTCTTTGACATGCAGACTATAAGATTCAGGTATTAAACCACTCACCTTTCACTTAGCAGATGACCCGCTTTACTTCTAATTTTTTTCTAATCTGCTTTGTCCAAATAACATTATTACTTATTAAGATTTGGCAACTGTTGCTTGTTTGCATTATTGAGGGTTTATATTATAGTGTTTTCTGAGAATGGGGAAGCAAAAGTTGCACAGTTTCATAAACAGTGAACACATTGCAATGTCATTATCATATGACAGGGATACGGATCAGTGGAAGTGGTGAGAGACATTTAAACAATTTCCTATTGTCTTGGGGAAAATGTTTGTTTTGTTTCTGCTCTATATGAGATTTAACGAGCCCATTCAGTAAACATTCTTTAGACAAAAACATAAATTCCCTGAAAAAGTTTTACATAAAAAACAAATATTTACACAGTGATAGTCTCCAGCTTTATTTCACCTCCAGGTTTTGAAGATGAGCTACCCAGGATACCCTCCTCAGTCTGGAGGATACCCACAACAGGCGGGAGGCTACCCGCCTCAACCAGGGGCATATCCTCCCCAAGCAGGTGGCTATCCACCAGCAGCAGGTGGCTACCCTCCTGCAGCAGGTGGCTACCCTCCTGCAGCAGGTGGCTACCCCCCTGCAGCAGGTGGCTATCCACCTGCAGGAGGAGGCTTCCCCCCACAGGCAGGCGGATACCCACCCCAGGCAGGTGGTTACCCACCAGCAGCAGGGGGTTATCCACCCCAGGGGGGTGGTTACCCTGCTCCAGCTGGAGGCTTCCCTCCCCAAGCTGGTGGATACCCTGCTCAGCCTGGAGCAGGAGGTTATCCATCCATGCCTCCAGCAGGTGAGGCTCCGAGAAGAAGGCATGACAGATTACATTTGTGAGGTACTATTCTTTCTTTAAGCCAATATTTTCTTTCAGGTGGAGGCTGGGGTGCAGCACCAGGTGGCTATGGAGCGGTATGTAAATTCTTATCTCACTCTTCACCTCTTACGTGTCAGCTCGCTAATACTATATGGACTGGCTCAGGCTAAATCTCATTTGCTTAAGTTTCCTTATCTTTACCATTCCTATCTGAACCTTATTTGTTTAATATGCATTTGTCACCATGTACTTAGCTGTCCTTCATTTGCAGCCAGGAGGAGCTCCGCAGGGATATCCAGGAGGCCCTTCCCCAGGCCAACCCATGCCAGGTTACCCAGGAGCACCTGCCACTAACCCTTCAATGCCTGGATATGGAAGTGGGGGTCCCTCCAACCCTCAGGCCCCTGCCATACCTGTAAGATGTGGCAGGTGCATGCTGTGGTATTTAACACAAATAGAATTACCACAGCATACACACTTGTTACTGTGTTGAATTTTATCATGTCAGATATATGTATAATTTATTTATATATGTGTTTATTATTTCTTATGCTTTTTAGACAGGGTACAGGGGTTCTATTAAAGACTTTCCAGGGGCTGATCCACTGAAGGATGTTGAAGTTCTTCGAAAGGCAATGAAGGGTTTTGGTCAGTAAAAATTGCATTTGAGTATGCTAAACCCATCAGATATAATATTGTTTCCCATTAGCAGTTCATTTGCTCCTTCTCCTTTTACACATCATAAATTGATTCTAACAAAATAACATCTTGACAGGCACCGATGAAAATGCCATTATTGAACTTCTGGGAAATCGTTCAAAAAAGCAGAGGGTTCCATTGATAGCAGCTTATAAAACTACTTATGGAAAGGTACTTTCATAAATAATAATGCTTTTGTGACAGTTTTATCTTAGCTGACTTTGCAGTCAGATGTTTCTGTTTTTCTGCTTAGGATTTAACCAAGGATCTGAAGTCTGAGCTAACTGGAAACTTTGAAGATCTGGTTCTTGCCATGCTGAAGACTCCAGCACAATTTGATGCATCTGAACTCAGAGAGGCTATAAAGGTTGGAAGCTCATGCGGTTGTTTCAGTAAATGGTTTCAGTTTTGGTTTTCCTGCCCAAACCACAATATCTCGCTCATCGTGCATTAGGAAAATAAGTGAATGTGAAATGGCTGGCTACAAATTTATGTTGATCACATTCGCTATGCTTTTCTGTAATTGTTTTAGGGTGCAGGAACTGATGAGGCTTGTCTCATTGAGATTTTGTCATCACGCTCCAATTCAGAGATTCAGGAAATTGTCAGAATCTACAAAGCTGGTGAGTTTTAATGTTGGCTTTTCTACTTTTTATTCAAATTCTTGTTGGAAGACATTATTAAGACCTGTTTTTTTAAAAAAAAAATTATTAATATAAGGGTATATTTTGCTTTAAGCTGAGCAGGCTTATTTGATCAACAGGTAAATAATGAATTCTGAAAAAGTCAGTGTCTGAAATGTCCTATGCAAATATTATGGAAATGAATATATTTTCCTAAAAAGCCCCTCCTTCCTTCCAGAGTACGGGAAGAGCCTGGAGGATTCTATTAGCAGCGACACGTCTGGACACTTCCGCAGACTCCTGGTGTCTCTCTGTCAGGTAGCATCAGCACATTTTGCTGGACTTACAAAGAGCTTTCTCATAAAGGGAAGTTCTGACCTAACTTCTGCACTGTGCCACAATGTTTTTGTGCTCTCAATGCTACTTTCTTCTATTCTCTCTAGGGAAATCGTGATGAAAGGCCAAATGTTGATATCTCTTTGGCCAAACAGGATGCTCAGGTACTTGCTTAAAGATGGCTTCGTGTCCTCAATGCTCTCTGAAAGCAAATGCAAGCCATAATTATCCTTCTCCTTCTTTCCTCAGAAACTGTATGCAGCAGGAGAAAATAAGGTGGGAACTGATGAGTCTCAGTTTAATGCCATCCTGTGTGCTCGCAGCAAGCCTCACCTTAGGGCAGGTGTGTAGCTCAGGAAGTTTACTATTTTGTTTTCAGTGTCATAAATAGAATCGCTTTAGCACATATGCTTTTAAACCTTTAAAGAATTACATTGTAACTGTCATGCTTGTGTATCTTGTCTTTGAATAGTCTTTCAGGAGTACCAGCATATGTGCGGGAAGGACATTGAGAAGAGCATCTGCGGGGAAATGTCTGGCAATCTTGAGTCTGGCATGGTGGCTGTGGGTACGTTTTTTGGATCTCTTTTTTCCAAGCCCGGACCAAACTGAAGCGACTTTCCAAAGACATGCAAAAGCTTTAAGTATATATTAAAGCCACTGGTTGAGGTTGTTCTGCAAGACTTTCCTATAAATACTATGCAGGTGCAATACAGGCAGCTGTTTGACCTAAATACATGATTGAAAGCAAATGGTGGCAAGATAGACTGAAGACTACACATTGGTTTTTATGAGGCATTTTAAAGTTAGAAACTGATTTTTAAATCTGTTAAATGTCAGCAAATACTTCTTGAGGGCTTTGTAGAATCAACTATGGCTACGTTCACACTGCAGGTCTTAATGCTCAATTCCGATTTTTTGATCAAATCCGATTTTTTTGTCTGCTCATTCACACTACAAATAAAATGCGACAGCAAACGCGCTATAGTGTGAACGCTCAAAGCGGCCCGCATGCGCAAAAGAAGATGTCACACACAACGCGCTCTGCACACCCAGAGCAAACAGTATTGTTTGACTGATGGCCCTTAATATAAAGACTTCGGACTTTACGTTTCCCAATTTTTGCTTTAAGTTATTTTGTTATTTACATAATAATGTAGATAACCTAATAATTATCCTTATTGCTGTTTTAGAGGAGCGGTGCTTCAAAGGATAGTTGCAGATTTCTGTCAGAATCTGCAGATTATGCAGTACAAATAAAATGTTTACGTTTCTCCAACGTTGTCTTCCCAGCAGTTTCACTGACATCTACACTGGCCAGGAAGCGTTCGCGATGTCTTATCGGGCGCTTCTCCGGCGCTGCTAATTGGCGTCTGTCTTGTGTCAGTGACGTAAAAGATGGATTTAATGCGACATGACCGTTCAAACAGCAGTCGCTTTCTAAAACATCGGATATGTATCGGATTCAGTACCACATATGAAAGTGACCCAGATCGGATTTGAAAATATCGGATTCGTGCCGTTCACACTGTCAAACCATGATCGGATATGGGTCGCATAGAGTCAGAAAAATCGGATTTGATGCGCTTTCGCCTGCAGTGTGAACGTAGCCTAAGTAATATTTCCAGCTGTAGATTAAAGCTAGAAATATAAATGAGGTAAAGACTTAAACTGAGGAAGAGGATACGACACCCTCATTCACTGGCGACTTTCATCATAAGTGTTGAAAGTGTTGACTGGCACCATGAGCTCGCCAAGCAAGCTCACAAGTGAAGTAAAGCGTAGTTTGTTAAATGTATATAGCATCTACAACATGCACTTTCATTTCTAGGTAGGTATACGTCAGGGATCTACACCAGGTTAGACTTGACAGACCTGACACATTGCAACATTTAAACAGTGCTCGGTTGGTACTGTGGAGCCCACAGTCTGCCAAGAAAACGTCCTTCAAAGCCTTCACCAGCCTGAACCGTTTACGCAAGGCCCGATTGGTCTACACTTTTATGTTATTTACCCTAAATTCAGAACCTGCCATTTGAGTACTGCAGCAGAATCGAGACTCAGACGTGAGCCTGCACAAACTGTAGCCTTAGTTTCCTGTTCTTAGCTGACAGGAATGGTCTTCTGCTGCTGTAGACCTGTAGATGCTGTAGATCTCATGTTGTTTGTGCTCTGCATTCATTAAAAATAACCAAGGTAGTAAAACCACAAATTGGGTCAGTTACACAACCTTATTGGCAGACACAATATAAACTAAATATGTACAGAAGTGTCTCATGTTCCATCCATTCAATTTTCACGGTCTTTTCTTTTTAAGCGTGCTATGTCTTGTTGGTTTATATGTACAACAGCATCCTCTGCTCCTTTATTTATCTTTCATTTGACTTTTTTTAGTGAAGTGCATCAAGAACACCCCCGCTTACTTTGCAGAGAGGCTCAATAAGGCCATGAAGGTACATCTGTTGTCTGTCATCCCTCGGATACTTAGTTTAGTGCTCTGATTTTGTGAAGAGAGAATGGAGAAGACATAAACGAGGTATTACATTGTGCTCACAGGGAGCAGGGACAAAGGACAGAACCCTCATCCGTGTCATGGTGTCCCGTTCCGAGGTAGATATGTTGGACATCAGGCAGGAGTATCTGAAGACCTACGGAAAATCACTGTACACTGACATCTCAGTAAGTCCCACTGTTTTTGTCGTTTTGACGATCAAAGCTTAATCACCGTGTGCTTGTTATGTGATGCATTTTCTCTGGATTTCTCAGGGTGATACCTCTGGGGATTACAAGAAGCTGCTGTTGAAGCTGTGTGGAGGTAGTGACTAAAAAGCACCAAGACTCCAAAGGAGCGTGTCTCAAAAGGACATCATATACATCCACACTGAAACAATGTTATATGACCTTATATTCCGTTTGATGCATGCATTTAGTGCCATTTTTCTGATTATTACATCAAATCAACATATATATTTTTGATTCTCTTAAATTACATAGTTTTTGCTACTGTATTGCATTTATTCATATTTTAAAGGTGCATTAATATTATCCTTTTTACACAAAAGGTTGAGTGGTAGCCAACAAAATGTGTGTGTGCCTGAAATTAACTAAATTACTGCAATGACTATATTACACAATAATATTTAAAATGTACTTTAGTTTGTAGGAAACCTATTTTGGGGTAACAGTAGAACGTCACAAAGTAAAAAGAAAGTAAGATCTGAAAAAGAGCTAGTGTGCCATGTGACTAATTTTTGCAATCCATATAGAAAGAAATATTTAGTGCAGCGCTTTGTGAATGTATTGCCAAGCATCGCAACTGTGTGTACCTACTTACAAAGGTGTATGTTATTATTGTATATGCATATGATCATATCCCAATCAATCAATCATTCTCTGAATGTAAGAAATAATATTTGCATCTCTTCTGTAATGGGTGTTTGTTTTAGTTAACTGAAATTTAACTCTTGCTTCCAAGTCTATGCAAATTAGCTTATTGCCAATCAACATTTATTTGCCTTTCACTCAGTGCTGAAACGCCAAAGCCTAAAGACAGATCATATTGTGCCGTTCGAGTAAGCCTGTGGACCTACGCAACTATTTTCTTTTGTTTTGTCTAGCAAACATTCGATAATCTTAGTTGTATGGCTACAGGAAGTTATCCATATTCTGTTTCTCAATATTTTGTTTAGTCTTTCAACAGTGTCCTTTGCTGATTTGTATGCTTTACTGCCAGCAGAGGGCTCTTAGTTCACACAAACTATCTCAACTCTGTAGAATTGATCTGTCTGAACTAACTTTTGCTGAGTATTTCCTGCACTAACTACTTTGCTTTGTAACATAATAATTGTCAAAATTCAGTGGATGCCTTAAGAAAAAAAAAGGAAAAACAACCACCTTTGATTTCAATAAAAAAAATTTTGGCACATTTTCTTTGTGAAATGGGATTGTGTGTTTTGCATGAAAAATGACTGCGTGTGGATTTTGTGCTCTAAGCAGATGCACAATGAGCGATTTGCATGTCAAAGAGAGTCTCATTTGCACCACCTAGGTCTGTATTACAGCGAGTGGGTAAGCCCCCTCCACCTCTGAGCATCATGAGCGGCAGCCTCTTGTCAAAAGGTGTGAATAATGTGGCTTACATAAGTTCTGTTTGTGCGTGCGTGTTTGCTTTATAATCTGAGAAGGGGAGAGAAATTCATTCAGGTGTGCTTTGAAGCTCAAGTGATATGGAGCGGAGCTTCATAGAGCTTTTCTCAAGGCTATAAATAGTGTCCATATTGGAGACACGGGTGTCCTAAAGTTGTCTTTCTGTTGTGTTCAGTGGCCTCGAAGTGCAGCCTCAGAGGGGATGTGTTCGTGAGACAAATGGCTTCTTTGCGAACCTTGCTTCTTGTACACTTTCTAACTTTTCATATACACCCGAAATGAAAACAGTCCACCAGCCTGAGGACAAAGAATGATAAATATTTGATGTTGGCATTTGTGTATTTTCTCTCTAGCTAAGATTTTGCACTGATATCTCGTGAAAGATATAGGTCAAAGTGAAATCACACGGGGGAGAGAGGAGGGCTTCCATTTGGCTCGCTTTTACTTTAAGAGGAGGACAGAACACTTCCGTGATCCTGATTTCTAGACAAAGTGCTTTAATTATTAACTTGTAGATGTGATGGCATAGTGGATGATGCACTCTTTATGGAGCTTGGGACACAAAGACGTCTGTCCACGTCACTGGGCCAAGTGGAAGGTGCAATAGCTGTGAAGAGCAGCCTGAACTAGGCCTTAGCCTGGGGCTTTTTTTCTTATATTACTTGTAATGAAATTTTAAGATCTTCTCTTAAAACTTGTAATATCACAAAACAAAGGTCTCAATAAAGGTTTATTTCAGACGCAGTAAATCTGCAGTTCATCACCAGCCTTTTAATACTATCATATAAACAATCAGTATGAGTAAGTATTGAGCAATTTTTTTTTTATTTGCAGTGGATTTTCTCCAGTCATCCAGTGAGGATTGTGCAGCTAAGTGACATTTGGTTGCCAGGGACCTAATCCTGCTTTAAACTTCATGAGTGCATATAAGCAAATTACAAACCCGAGGATTAGATGAACAACACATAATGAGATGTAGCAGCAGATATCACTATCCAGCATGCAGAGTGGCAGCCTGTGGGGCTTGAGGCTCTTCCTCTGATTTTTGACAGAGTGAGAAAATAAATCCTGTCCAACCGTATGCTTTTATTTGTGTGTCAGGAGAAGCAATATACCAGAAGACAGTGTAGAACTCTATAAATTGCTCCCACTTAATATTAAAAGCAAATGCAAGATTTCAGTGTTTTGAATCTGTTTGATGCTTTTAGGAATTTACATAATTCCTAAACATTGCAACTTGTTTTCTCTGTAAGCAGTGAATAGATTTCCCTGCAGGGCAAAGAAATTAGTGCAGTTGTTACATAATTGTTAAAGCTGTTTCAAATTTAAGAGGGGAAATGTATAGGCACACTGTGTACCACGTTAAGCTTTAGCAAGCTCTAGCTAAGAGTGAAAATCCTCATAAAGGGAATACGCTCTAGCTCTATGTTAAAAAGTACTAGCAATGATCATAAACAAACTTTAAGTAGATTTCCACACATCTCCAGTTTAGCTGTGAACACATATAGATATAGACATATAATCTTACATTTAATATTGCTGTCTGATTCTAAACAATTTCGTTTTCGTAAGGATTTTATCTTTTTGTGACGTCTCCCTCCTTTGAGACCTGATGGATTATGTGGAGCAGAATAAAGCTTGCAGAGCGGGGCAGTTGTGTCAGGGGACAATCCAGATGAGAAACAGGCAACTACAATCTGGAGGTATAATCTCCTCACAAAAAAGAGAGATCAAATCATGAAATAAGAGCTGCTAGATTTCCCTTGTAATCAAATAATAGCCTATTCAGATGCCCACAATGTATGTGTGGGATTTTCTGAGCAGACTGGGTTTTAAGAAGAAGTCAAGCAATGTCCGATTTGTAATCTAGTAATATTTACATTTAAAACTGCTTAAGTGTTAAATGTGTTTGAATTTGCATCCATAAAATTGCTACCTAATCATTAGCTGTGTTTTGGAGAGTGAATCACTGTATTACATGATATGACTTGATGTGATAGTATAAACATATGATAAACTCTTATAAAATGTACAACAAAGTCATAATAAGTGTCATCCACCGTATCTAATGCAATGTGTGTACTGGCATATAGTTATTTTTTTTAATTAAAACCTTCAGCCAGTTAGTAATTATCATTAGAATAAATAATAATAAGAAAATTCGGAGGAGAAGATCATCTAGTAATTTTGTGATTTTAGAGCAGTGCACAACCTTTCGTCAGTAGGCTTTACTGTAGAGATGACCTGTGATCAGTTAAAACAAAGACTGTTTCACCAAAAGTACATTTGTAGGCCAGAAACACTATTTCACTCGAACTGAGAAGTGAAAAATGATCTTGTTCAACAGAATATATATGATTTTTATTTTATCACCCTTCATATTCTTCTTGCTGCACAAGAGGGTTAAGGAACCACCAGTCACAGAAATATCTCTGACTTTTTGTCACCTATGAAGACAAATTTCATTAGACACTGAGAACCTCATGTTATCTTTTGTAAAGGATGCTGAAAGAGTCATCAAAGCTTCCCAACCAAGGTTTTAAACAGTTTATATACTTCACTTAATACATTTACACTCTGGAAATGTTTAAGGTTGATTCTGTTGTTTCTATACTTGAAATACAACACTTTATGAAACCACTGGGTGGATGAGGAAATGGTTCACCTAAAGCTGGAAAAGAATAAATACTTACCCAGCGCTCAGCTAATAATTTAATAGTAACACTTTGTCATATAATCACTGCTATATAGATCTCTATATAGCAGAAAATTAAGCTAAATGCCTGATATTGCAACTGTGTAGACTATAAAGGTGACTTCTTAATTTAACTATGAGGT
Organism: Perissodus microlepis; assembly: GCF_051167445.1. Lineage (NCBI taxonomy): Eukaryota > Metazoa > Chordata > Actinopteri > Cichliformes > Cichlidae > Perissodus > Perissodus microlepis. Next base: position 12,128,894 of record NC_140468.1, read on the forward strand.
CTCCAATATCATCAATCACATCAGAAAACACTAGGGGAAGTAATTCAGGAAGTCTCCGGTACATAATGAGCTACAAAAAAGGTCAAAAGCCAACAATGAATGACCCTTGAACAGCGCTGTATTCAAAACAGACTGAAAGCACGTCACTGATTCAGAAATACTTCTCATTCTTAGTAAACGTAGTTCTTCAGTACGTCCACCAAGAAAAAATATCTAAACTAGATTTTTAATTCTTTACATTTTTAAATATTATGGATAAGATGTAAAGGAGTGACCAATACAAAGATTTGTAGCAATACAAAAGCCAACATCTTCCATGGTATGGGTGTGCATTAGTGCACATGATATGAGTTACCTGCAAATCTGTGCAGGTTTTGCTGCCCTACTGGCACTGTGGTCTTTTTCAGGGAAGACCTTGGTTATTCCACTACACTGTGCATGTACTACAGAAGCATGATCAGCAGTTAAAGTCTACACCAGTCTGCTAGTATTCCAACAAACACTGAACATATTTGGCACACTGGGAAACTAGTTATACAACAAGGGAAGTACAACGCGTTTTTTTCTTTAAAATAAAGCAAGAGTTTTCAAACACTTTCTTTCTTAACAAGAAATGATGCAACACAGGAGTAAAAATCCAACACTCTCGAAAGATTTTGGCCCCAAAAAGTAAAAGCTTAAACCTAATACGTTATATTATTACACTTATTTTGCAATTAAATGTGGGGTTCATATAATTTGCATCATTTTAGCTTTTTGGGAGGGGTGTGTAAACTTTCAAAAACTGGGCATAATAATGAAAATTAAATCGTCCTCAGCTAAAAATAAAAAATAAAAAATACTTGTGAGTGCAAACAAGCCTGTCAGTATTGTTTTTGTGTGTTTTTATTGGCATTGTTGAATACCTTCCACATAACTAACTCACACAGAGAGCGCAGAACCAGTATTACATAAGTTGTGGTAATAATTACAGCGGTAATTATAGCGACGGGAAGCCAGGTGCGTCTAAAAAAAAAGCCCCGCCCACGTTTACCTTAAATGTCCATTGCACGGAAATATGATTGGCACAGGGTTACAGCTGCTCGAACGGTGAGACATGGCGGAGTTTGTAGTCTGACTGAGAGCGCTCCTGGAGAGTTTCCACACTTTTCAACATGACTAAAGAACTTGATTTGACGCCGAGGTTGTTTCCGTAGCGCAGGCAAAGCGGGGCTTAAAGAGGCAGAGGCGTCATTTTTCCGAAAAGGATAGAGAGCGGCGGTTGGGAAAATGTGTTGTCATCTTCATGCAGTCAACAGCCTTGGGCAACAAATATGGCTACTTCTTGTGTATCCGTCAATTCGGGTTGAAAACCGTCCTGACTGGGTCGAGCGGGGTAGTTTCGCAGAGTCACGGCAGTAGCCCGAAGTTAAGTTGACTACCAGAAAGATTAAAAGGCTGGGTTTGTCCCGAGCTGGTAAACAGCGGAGGAGCGAAGCGGAGAGGAGATGGAGCCCAAGCACAAAGAGTTGTTGGAGAAATGTTACCAGAACTTGGTGGAGTCAATAACAGATGCGGACAGAGTTGTGGACGCGTTGGCTCACTGCGGGACCCTAAGCCAGCCAGAGCGCTACGAGCTGGAGCACAACTGCACCTCCAACTCGGAAAAAGTGGACCTTCTGCTGAAGCTACTAATGAGTAAAGACGGGGACCATTTCGCAGAGTTTTGCACTGCTCTGGAGACAACGCACCCTCACCTGCAATCTTTATTGCTGGATGGCATTGGACCAGTGGATCATACGAGTGGTGAGAAACAATGAAAGTGTTAACGACCTCCTAATTAAATTGTTATAAGAGTAGTGTTTATGAAGAAGGGGGGACGTGTCAGAAGTTAGGGCTTTATCTAAAATACAGTGAAACGGTGTGTTTGGGGCCCTTGCTTTTTGATATTGCTTATGATCCAACCTGTTTTCGATCCTCTCCTGAGCATTATCTAACAAACATTAGTGCTATTGACCATATGACAATTTGATGAAGGGCATGACTTTTCCTTTGGGCAGACAGAGCTGCAGTGCACAATCATGTGACCTGATGCCTATTTACACTCTCACTACTGTGCTTGTTTCATTTAGCATGTCACCAAAAGTACAGCCTGCTAGCTTTTTTGTGAAAGCATTTAATGGACCTAAAAAGACTCAATCAATGTAGGGAGGGACTGACTGTGTGTGGGAATCAATAACCCACTGTCATAGTCAAACGAATGAGAGATGAATCAAATGCGTTTTAGTGCGCACTGTGCAATGAATTACTCGAGGGGGCTATAAACTGGAGAATAAAGGGCATCAGTTTGATTTGTTTTTGGTGTGAAACGAACTACAGTTAAGATTATGTCAGCACCAGTAAGTAAATTACATTTTAAATAACTAATTGTACTGTCTTTACAATGTTGCAACTTAAAGGGATTCAGCAAACTATTGTTTTATTATAAACTTGTGAATGGATTCAAATTGCTTTTGTCCACCTACTGTAATACTCCACAGCAGATGTACAGAAAATTAGTTTCTCTGTGGATTTGTCAGTATAGTATAGTTTTACTACTAACACGATACTGTATAGTGCTTGTGGAACTGAAATTATTTCAGAAGTATGACCCCTGGCAAGGAGTTTCTGATTGATTCAGTTCATCTGGTTTAGTGGCAGGTTTATTTAAACATTATGGATGGATTGGGACTTTTAAGTGATAAATTTTTGGATTTGATACACGTATAACACCAGATGTTGCAAGATACTGCAACATTGGATTTGGGATGCACTGTCTTGATATTCTTAAATATCTCAACCTAATTCAGATGCAGTTGTCCTTCCAAATCTGAATTAGCTGGATGATAGAGTAACTTTTAAGCCTTACCAGAAACACAGGATCTCAAAACTCTTTTATTTATCAGTGGTCAGATACACTTTTTAGAGAATATTCATCCTGCCTGCTCGGGATTCATTAATATATGGACTGTTGGCTTGTCTTAAGAGGTGAACTAAAACTGCATCTTACACAACATTCAATGTTCCAAGGTATCGGGGGTTCCACCTTCGACCCTTATTATTTAACCCTTAAGTTTATCTAATGGTTACTAAATATATCTTGAAATAAGGATAAGCCTCTGAGATAATATGGTCTCATAATGGCACAAATCACAGATTAGTTTATAATAACTTTGTAATAGTTCTGTTTTCTATGTGGATAATCACCCTTTTTCTAACTAAGTGATAAATACATGCATGTGATTTTATGCACAGATAAATCCATAAACTATAGATATACTCTCTATTTTTTGTGTTAATCATAAATCTCTTATTGCATTCTTTGTATGCTGAAACAGTAATGATGTATTCTCTGGACTTCACCTGACATCTTATGCAATAGCATAATGCATGCACTCTGACATATGGCCCTTACTCAGCACTTCTGTTGCACTTTGACATTTGAAAAACAAACAAACAAAAAAAAGGAACATCCATCCAGTTGCTTTCTTGTTTGCTATCGTGTCATACTCAGTTAGCTACCAGGTGTTAATTATGCATTATTTTTGGCATAATTCATAAGAGAAGGCAAGCTGGAGACTTCTGTTAGTTTTTCTGAGCCTTCTCATTTTTGCGCTGCATTTCACAATTGTGCAGTGGGTCTAGAACTGAGTACTGATAGGCTCTCTAGTTCCAAAGAGCTTTGTACATGAGCATGTTCTGGGCTAGTCATAGTAGTGTGCAAATCCCCGTTGGTAGTCACACAGAACACAAATGGGCTGAGCTGTCTTCTGCTACTGGGCAGACAGGTTCCTCCACTGTGTGGCCAAAAGACGGGCCTTTCCAGAGAAAAGCAACCTATGTTTTTACATAATATGCACCATCAGGAGCCAGACGCAGTAATTGACAAGTCACCCCAAAAAAATATGAGAGCCAGATGTTGGTAAACCCTGCCTGTTCAAATGCTTATAACATGAATGCTAAATATATCCTTTTATTACTGACCTACAAAAAGTTCCACATGATGTAAATATGATGCCTATAGTACCGAACAGGGTGTGTATTGCCGAGGGCTTAGTTGTTTGTTTGTTTTTATTTGTTTTGCTTTTTTTAAATAAAGATACTTTGTAGATTCACATAACTATAGCTCTAAGGCTTGTCAGCGGAGACCTTTCTGTTTAGATTGTTCTCATCGTTTCTTAAGGAAGAATAACACAATGGCTGCACATTATAAGGGTGTGTATCATGGGAAGTTTTGCTTTGTCACTGCAAAACAAGAGCAGGTGTTTTGCAGTTAGCGATTAACGAGTGTTAGGTAGCTCGATTTCTTGGTTTCGTTCTAGATTTTATTAGGCGGAAAGAAGAGAATCTAGTTGTCTCCAGTGGTTTTGAACTGTTGACACAGAGGGTAGTTATTGCAGAATCGGTGACTCATTAACTTTATACCACAGTACATATCAGAGTGTACTTATTTATAGAAGTAGACTGTAGAAGAAAACTGATGTCTGTGTTCGGCATGCTTTTCAGTCTTCTAACATCTATCTCACATAGCAGACTTCTACTTTAATTTGAATAGCTTCTCCACAGGGACATATGTCATTGTTGCAGTACCATCATAAGTGCATATTGTGGTATTTCAAATAATTTCTTTCCAAGTCTTTCACATGTATCTCCAGAGATGAGGTTAAGTGGGATCAAGTAAAATTTCTGCTGTTGCTTTACTACTGACAGAAATTTTTTTTTTTTTTTTTAAGTTGAATGCTATTTGGTTTATTTGTCCAGTTAAAAGTTTGTTTACAAAGTATTAAATCAACTGAAATGTTGTTTGGACAGAGTGATAATAATCTGTGTTCATGTATGCAGAGGAGCTCTGAGTTTTCATGGTGAAAGTTTAATGTCTGAGTTTATTTTAGCATAGAGTGTGAACAATTTAGTTATGAGAAAACTCCACTGATATGAAGGGAATTTAGATAAAAAGTCTAATTTTTACTTAATTAATATATTTTGTATTGTTTAAGGATGTGTTGTTGGCTTTGGTAAGATGATGACCATTACACAAATTTTTTTTCTCATTTGTTTACTGGTAACATTTTAAAATGAGGTCAAAGACTTGGTGGGCTTACTGGGATATTGAACAAAGCAGAGTGACTACAACATTAAAACCTGTGCTTTTAGTGCTATATTTTAAGACTGTACCATGACTGTGCTATGATACTGGAGTAAATAAGTAAGCCCAACTTAACCCTTCTGTTGACAAAAAAGGGCCTGAATTATATCACTCATTAAAAGCTGTATTTTATGGTTTTCTGAAATTCAATGTTGATGGACAACACTCTGATCTATTGCTTAGAAAGTAATCTTCCCCCTTTTGTCTATTAATTACTCATTATATACAATATTTAAGTTAGAGCTTTAAGATGCAAGTAGAAAAATGCATAATTTTCTTTAATGGAAAGGGGTAGCATTCAGAATATCTTTCATTTATTGTTAGTGGCACATAGTACCAGATGTGATTTAAGATCAGCACTTTATGTTGGAGCACCTGTTCTCACGTTTAAAAGAAATGTTCAAGTTGAGAGTAAACTCCTACTAAAGACAGTCTTCCCACTTTCCATTTGTTCTTGAGAAGTGGTCTTCTTATACCATAAAATTGTGTACAGATGATCAAGTGGCTGTGACCGTAACTACGAGATCAACCTAAATGAAATGCTTAAGTGGTCAGGGTCAGACCTCAGGTCACATGACTTCCACGGAGCAGAAAAGTAAGTGAGTTATGACATTGTGCACCTTGCCTATTGAGGCACTCTCTGCTCAGAGTCATGGGGAACTTAAGCTAGAGTGAGAACAAAGAGAGCTCAAAGAGAGATCGGTCTCTCCTTTTTCTTTCTTTCTTTTTTTGTCCTTCAGTGGGAAATAGAGGGTTGAGCCATGTTAGCTGGGCTCCTCATAGTCTCAACTCATTTAGTTAGTGGGAACACGGCCAGTCAGGGGTTGATTTAGAGTAATGGGACGTGGGTAAATAGAATCGTTTGTCATGCTCTAAGTCTACACTAGACTTTACATCAGGAGTGGAAGCTGCTGATGTAACTGAACTATAAGCTGGTCACTCCACAGCAGCGCAGTAAGATCTCAGGAAAGGTGCACTGCTGGCTGTTTGATCAAGCAGTGTGCAGTCAGGCATCAATAAAATTCTAATCCTTCTTGTAGAGGATAAATAACCACGTTTGAAACAACTTGATTAACAAAATATAGTCAATGGAAAAAACCTATTGCTAAACAATTCCTTGTTCTACTTTTACTGTAATTTATACAGTCAATGCCCTCTGATATTTTATCAATGTGTGCTTTGTGAGGGATATGACAATTTCTAGCTAAAGATTAATATTTATTGGCTGATTTTCATAGGTTTGCATTTTAATACAGATCCCTATTACCATAGTTTTTCCATCTTTATCCAAATATACTGTCATAAACTTGAGCATTTAACATGCTAACTGAGGCCTGTAGAGTCGGAGATGTAGCTCAGCATTGCACGCTCTGACTTTGGGCTGAATTTGCTGAGAAGTCCACTTCTGGGAAGAATTAAAATGTTTTCATTTTTAAAAGTGTACCAGTTCTTCATCTCACTGCTTTAGAACTGTTGGTAGTGAAAACATGATGTACTGTAGCAGATAAATATTGGCCACTCCCACTGATAAATGGCACCTTATTTGGCAATATACTGAAGGCAGTCAACACAGTCAATATATTGGTACATCTTTTGTTTTTGCTTGTTTTCTTAGAAAAAGTGACAGACCAGATAGTAACTTAATGACAACATTTCTAATTGACTTGACCATTTGTGTAACCATTTGTTTCTCTGTTGTTGTAAAAAGCTAATTGTTTCTTCTGAATCTGTTGTGAAAACTGCACACTCTGGTAGATCATGACACACACAGATTGCATCAGTTATTTCTCTTTTTAAATACTTTTCTCTTTTAAAATCTACTGAAGAATTACTTTTACATTGGTGTATGAAATAACATCATCTTCTTCATATTGTTCAGTGGTGTACATAAAGCTTCCTTTCTGTAACGTTAATTATGAATCACTGTAAGCTATAAAAGAGGGCCTTTCACAAGGGGGGGACTGTGTGATGTTGTCAGAGGAGATAAAAGGAGAAGCTCTAAGGCTGCAGCCTCTTTGGGGCCCTGGCTAGTATGTATTCAAGCTCCCTGCCCAACTGGTAATTAGCTACACTCTGTCAGCCCACAGGCCCGTCATCCCAAGTTGGGGAAAGTCCCACCTTATTATTCCTCCAGCTGGCTTTTTTCAGTAAAGGCTCCCGAATGTAACCCAAGCTGCACTGCCTTGATGTACCATACAATGCTGGAGATGATCATCTGACCATAAAGCAGACACGGTCGAGTACGCTTAGACCTGACTTTAATGTTTCTGTTCATGCTGCAGGGTCCACTTACAGCGTCTTGTCCACCATGCCATCGGACTCGGAAAGCAGCAGCTCTCTCAGCAGCTTAGGTGAGTGTGGTACTCATGATGACTAACGATTTAAGGTAAAGATGGGTCCAAAAAATCTTCTTTGGAAAAGGGGGGGAGAAAAAAACAGTTGTTCTGAGGAACCAGCCGGCTTCTAATTGTTTAGACTCTAAGCACATGCAAGTGATTACACAGATGTGACAAGGATTTAAAAATACACACACGAGATCTGTTTCTACTCTAGAAGAGAGGATTGGTCTGTGCTGTTGAAGCTGAACCAGTCTTTTTCACTATGTTTATTTCTGTGGTATATTCAAAACTGAATGAGTAGATCAGTGATGACAGACAATATTTAAGTGACTTTGGCTAAACGATTATATAGATTAAATAAAATAATGGTCAAGCTCTTTACCCATAACATAATCATGAACTTGTATGTTTGTAATTTATTTCTTTAGCCAAGTTTGCAGCTCAGATGAACATAGACTACATTTTTACTGAAATATAGCTATACGCGCTAGCTGACATAAATAAAACTGCACTGAACCCCGTCACTCGCATCATTTGAACTTTGCGATCGGCACAAGCCACCAGTGACATGCTGACTCACACAGGTACTCCTGCTCAAGCGTCCTCCCCTCCACCTGCCCACATGGACAGCCACCAAGTGAATGAGAAAATGGAGACCATTCTGTTAGAGTTGAGACAGGTGACACGTGAAAGGGATGCGCTACGCAAACGTCTCGCCCTCTCTTCACCTGGAACCACCTTTGATGACTGCAGGTAGTGTTTTAGTCTCATTCTACAGCCTGTTTTCCAACACATTTGCAGAAAAGCAGAGCAATCTTGTTTCTACCTGCACTCTTTAGATAGAGGTATTTTGCATTCTTGAGCATTTAAAAGCCCTGCCAAAAAAAGCAAGAGCTATTTGACGTTGTGCTTGTTTTGTTTTAGAGTTGAGCATAAGATGTGAGGATACAGTTGAACTTTCTCTCTTTCCTTACGCTCCCAAAAGTACAAAGTTTGCATGTTTATCTCACTTATGGCTCTCACATTGTCCCATGTGGCATCTCAGAACTTGGTTTTTGATGCAAGTGTGTTTCCCTGTTTCCTGCTCTGTGAAATAGACCGAATGCAAAAGCAGGTCATGACTATGAGCGTCTGAAGCTGCAGTGTATGAAGGCAATGGCAGACCTACAGTCCCTGCAGAACCAGCATAGCACCACCCTGAAGAGGTGCGAGGAGGCTGTGAAGAAAGCAGACTTCTACCAGTAAGTGGAAAGCCTACTAGGGGACTTTGTAAATTTTTTAACAGCCGGTGCATTTGTGCTGTATGCATTCAAGCTCAGCCTGCAGCATTTTTAGCCAGTATTCTGTTCTTCCTCACATATTCACAGCAGATTGCGTAGAACAGATTTTATTTTTGCAAGAGTGATAGGGATGAAGCCTTTATATCAGTTCAAAATCTCAGTTAAGCTATAAAAATCCTAACAGGTCTTCTTCAATTTGATTTAATCTTTGGGATTGTTTGAGGGGGGGGGAAACTATTTGTATTATTTAGTAGCAGGGCAAATCATACATTTCTGGCCAAAGGTTGAGGGAAGAGACTAAAATATGCTCTATAAGATCTTTTGTAAAGAGTTCACCATAAGCATGCTCTGTAATCAGTATGTGAATCCTGTGTATGCAGCACAGCATCTTTGTCATGAGGATAATGCTGCGAACGGAGCATTTGGTGTCTAGTGAAATAAGCTGTACTGAGTTGACATGAAGGGAAGGCTAGTCCATTTGTATGATTTTTAATGATGCCATACAGCCTCTGAAGTGTAGGGAACCAACATCTGGCCCCCAATGCAAACAGACAGATGAAGGATTATGTCCGTGTTTAAGCCTGTACTTTTGCGTCCTGTTTGCACATCAGAGAGAGTCTTTATTTATCAATGTCCTCTCTGCCTCTGTACTCAACCATTCACTCTAAGCAGCATGTTTTGTCAATGGAAAATCACATTCATGTCTAGCAGTTATATATTGTACTTAAATTAGTAAGTTGCTAAACACTTAACCATTAACCCTTAGTAATTCTGAAGAATTTTAATTAGTCCTATTAGTGATTCATGTTTTAGAAAAATTAAAAAAAAAAAAGTTAAAGCTTTATTACATAAGAGGTGTTTTGTTTTTTTTGTTTTTTTGTTTTTTCTTTCTATTAATGTTAATATAGTGACAGGAAGACCACAACAGCCCTGTGGCTTTAAAGGAATTAATTAATTGTTTTTAGTGACAGCACGTTGGTGTGATGGTTAGCACTGTTGGCTCTCAGCAAGAAGGTCTTGAGTTTGAGTTCCACCTCCTGTCTGAAGGGCATGTTCTCCCATGTTTGCATGGGTTCTCTCCGGGTACTCCGGCTTCCTCCCACAGTACAAGAACAGGATTAGGTTAATTAGTGATTCTTAATTGACTGTAGGTAGAACACAGTAAAGCCATCTGTGAAAGTTAACACACAAAAAACAGTTTGTGAATGTGAAATTATGTCAACACAGGGTACTTTGTGCACCTTGTGTAATTTAATTTTTAGGTAGTTCTGAAATGATTAGTTTGACCGCAAACTGCAGCAGTTAATCATTTCCAGTTGCAACAAAAGATTTGTGAAGCCTTTACAATTAAACACAATCTGACTAAACTAATATACCAGTTCTAATCATACTCATAGAGCGAGCTGGAAAAAGTATGCAAACTGTTGTGCTGGCTACTTCAAAACCTGCTTCGAGTTGGGTGTTCCAGTTAAGGAGATAAGACTGACGTGATTGTGTTGGAAAGATGACACCAGCAGAACAATATGTAATGAAATCCTGAAAGAAGAGGGCAAACAACACAAGAGGAAGTGGAAAGCACCCACAGAAATCTCATCAACATGATGTATCAATGGAAGAAGGCCAAAAAGGAGACTAAATTGCTCTTGACTAATAAAATATTTTTTTAAAAAAGAATCCTAAAAAACAAAAGAATCTTAAGTTTGAAAAGATAGTGCTTACTTCTGTGAGAATAATCTGTAGACCAGCAGTAAGGCATGGCAGAAGAAGCGTCATAGTTTGGGACTGCTGTTCTGCTTCAGGGCTAATATACCTTGCAATCATTAATTTATGCAGTTTACTTTGAAACTGCACTGAGAAATTGTTCCAGGAGAATGTCAGCTCTCAGTTTATGACCTGAAGTTTGTAAGAGTTTCGGTGATTCAGCAAAACAATGGCCTAAAGCAAATCAACAACAACAGTAAATCATGTCCCAGTGGCCAAGTTAGAGTCCTGACCACAACTCAGCAGAGCTGCAGTGACATGACTGAAAGAGGGCTCTTTAGTTAAGGCGTCCCTGAAGTTTTAAGCTGAAATGCTTGTATATGGAGACTGGTTAAAAATGTTTCTTCATCTTGTGCAGGTTTCATAACCGGCTACAGCAAACATTTCAGATGTTTTTAAGAAGCTGCTTTTAGCTACTAAATTCAAGTATTAACTTACTTTCTTCATCCTACACTGTGTGTGTGTGTGTGTGTGTGTGTGTGTGTGTGTGTGTGTGTGTTTTGTCTTATTAGACTATATCTAATGAATAAACAAATGCTCAGATATTATCTCTCAGTATGATGGGTTGAAGACATTTACAGGGTTCTGGGGAGTTGTACAAGTCAAGCCAAATATTTTATATATTTTTTGATTTATGATTTACTAGCTGAATATGTTGCCAGAGACACAGTAGATGGAGATATATATTCAGTGCTGTAAATGCTGATTTTAAAAATCACTGGCAGCACCCATGGTTTGATTGTACCCATTCTGCTATCTCCACAGTACACTGCACAGCCGTCTGGTGAGCGAGCACACCCAGCTGAAAGAGGAGCTCGAGGTGCTGAGACAGGACAACATCCAGCTGGTCAGGGAGCACAACCATGTGAAACAGGCCTGCGAGGAGCTCAGGAGGCTGCATGATGACGATCAGAGGGAAGTAGCTGATATGAAGATGCTACACCAGCAGGTGCCTGTGTAATTTTTCAGTTCTGTCACCATTCATGCTTAAAAATGGGACACAAACAACATACAGACACAAAAACATAAATGGCTATATACTATCTAGACACTTGCAGACACCCCTTTCCATCTCTTGTTGGCCGCTGACATAAAATCAGTTGGATCTTGACATTTGAGATGGACATTAATTTGCTCTTGTCTCGGTGACCATTATGTCCAAAAGGACAGTGTTGTTCAGACAAATGGGGTCAGACAAGCTCTGTCCTCTCCATGTCTCCATCCATCAAAACATTCTTTCAGATTACAAAAATGACTTGACCTGAGTCTCTCACCATTACTCAGTCTGACATTCACCGTGACTGCAGTCACAAGACCATATCATTAAATGTTAGCAATGCCTTATATAACCATGGAGAATATGTATAACAGGGCCAGTTGATAGCAAGGATACGTTCCCCATTGTCTCTAGAAGTCATGTCATCATTGCATAAACTACTGTTCAGCCTCAGTCAAATTAGGAGTCAAATTAGTTTTAAGTGATGCCAGCCCAGAGAAGACATTTATTGTACAGTTGTTAGATTCCAGTTACATACTATAATTTTTAATGTCTAAATGTGTCCTGGTTTGTCCGTTTTTGGCACTCTGTTCATGATTTGGATTGGATTCAATAGTAATTTAAACGTTACAAACAAAATATTTGTAAACATGAAGCCAGACTGAGTCCATTGCATCTCATCAGTGCTTAATTAACTAAATTAACTTAATTAACTTGCTGGTAGCAAGTCAAAATGTTTATTCAGCTGATTTGACAGCAATTCTGTCTGTCAGGTCGACTGTACTTATTGTACATTTGAGCGTCTTCATCTTTTAGCTGTGGTTGCTAATTGGTGAAACTGTGGTAAGATTAATCACTGTTTCGACCACAGTCTCCTGCGATTGCTTCCTGTACAGTTCCCACAGCCAGAACTAGTAAAATTGAATGGCAATACATTTTTAATGGTAGTTAAGCTTATCCATTCATGTTAAAAGCATGTAGTATACCCCAGTTGCTGCTTGCATCAGAAGCAGACTGCCCTATAGTATGTTAAGAAGCTAGACAGAAGCTAGATACAAGTTATCATCTGGTTCACTACTGTTCAAGTGATATTTCAACACAGTTTAAAGTAACATTTTGTTTAATCTCCACTGAAACGGGTAATTAAATGATTTAGGCACTTCACTTTAGATTTATATCAAACAGCACAACATTTCAGCATCTACAGAGTTGAAAAGTACTCCGGGTAACTTTTTCCAAGTGACTGCATCAGCTCTTATCTTGATATAATTTTATGTCAAGTGAGCAGTCCCATTATTGCCCTCTAATTCATTAAATAACCTGACTTAATGCTATTTGTAGGTAATGAGAGAGGGCTCCTCTGATGTCCTTAACAAGCTCTACGACACAGCTGTGGACAAGTTGGAGGCCGTGAAGAGTGACTATGAGACTCTGAGGAAGCGCTACAATGACAAGTTGGCCAGTCACAATGCCGATTTGAGTCGTCTGGACCAGGCTGAGGAAGAGAACCACCGGCTGCAGAAGCAACTCGACATGCTGCTGAAACAAAGAGATGCTGCCATCCACTATCAGCAGCAATACTCTTCTTCAATAAGAAGGTAAAGCTGGAATTATTAGGTCTACAAAACCAGCAGGGCTACATACTTCACACAAAAACTGAGCAACTGTTAAAAAAACTAAACAGCAGTTGCAGGAAATTATACTACAAACTGAGTACTTGAGTACAGAGCCAAAGTCAGATCTGCACAGTGCTTAAAATGTGCTTAATCCAAGGCAGATGAAGCTTTGCGGATGTCCTCCCAGTTATGGTTTTCTTTTTAGATGCTTAAATTCCCCATTTGATCAGTCTATGATCTTATTGTTCATGATTTTAATGTTTTAAGCACAAGACAGAGTAGAAATGTTTACCCTTTGGAAATTAATAGAGGCATTGAATCCACTGCATTCTTTAATCCCTGCCTGATGCAGGTTTGACAACACCCACCAAGAGCTATCCAAGGCCACAGCCCACAATAAGGAGCTACAGCGAGAGATGGAACGGCTGCAGTCTGAGGTGACGCGGCTCAAGACCCAGCAGCTCAAGGCGGCAAAGGACAGCGAGAAGTACAAGGAGGAGCGGGACTCTGTGATCAGTGAATATCGCTTGATCATGAGTGAGCGGGATCAGGTGATCAAAGAGGTGGACAGGCTCCAGACGGGTCTGGAGATGGCAGAGGCGAAGCTAAAGAGCACTTCGTCAGAGAGACGGGTGGCCAGTGAGGAGCTGGAGGCTCTCCGACAGGTAAAAGCTAAAATGAGGGATCATCAGTGAGAACTGAAAACGGTTAACCATTTCACAGACGGGATCAGAAAGCACTTGAGGAATAACTATTGTGATAAGAGACATTTGGAATTATGCATGCACTATAAAGAAATTAATTACTTCAGATTTACAGGGCTCCTTTTAATTTAAGTGAAACTGTTAATGAAGAATGACCATTTGCGTAATATCTGTGTCTTAAATATCTCTTGTCGTTAAACTGCTGAAGTCATTCTTTTTGGCAACAGTCAAAGGTTTAGGGTGGCTAAAAAGTAACCACGTCATGATCACTGCTATTAAAACCCACAGTTCAGGAAGAGAAATTTGGTTATGCTTTTTAACTCTTCTGTGTAAAATGAACTTGAGAAGCTCTCCAAAATAAATACATAAAAAATCCTTTTAAGAGGAGCAAAATTCTTTAGTTCTTCATCTAATAGGAAGTTTGTCTGGCAGCATATCTTTGTGCTGAGATAAGAATGTATTCCTCCCCAAGGAGGGAATTCCAGAATCACAGCGATGTAAGAAACAAGTCGGCATAAAAGGAAATGTACAACAATATGCAAATCATATTAAAATATTCCAAAATTCTCAAGGTAAAAATTTAAAGAGATATAGAAATTTACTTTGTTTTTTATCACCCACTGGTTTTCTTTATTTTATTTTTTTTGATGAAGGAGCTGGCCTCAGCGCTGGTGGACAGGGACCGAGCAATCTGTGAAAAGAATGAGCTGCTGGAGAAATACTGTCACGAGGTCAAGGACAAGGCTGAGGCCCAAAAGGAGCTGAACCAGGCCTGCAAAGACATCGAAACAGTGCGTGAGGAAAGAGATGTGGCCCGGAAGGAGAGGACAGAGGCCATCATCCAGAGGGACCAGCTGTTGCAAGAGTATTACCAGGCCAGACAGGTAGCCAGACGGACAGATGATTTATCATCACAAATGGAGGGATTGGTTTATTTCTGACAGTAATCCCTTCATCCCATCTCACATAGTAGTAGTATTTTTTTTTTCTTCAATCGGCTGGCTGGTTTCTACATATTGATTTCTGTTGAGAAATGTGTACTCACCCATCATTCTGTTTACAGTGATTGTCAGATTAATTATAATAAAAGTCAGGGATGCCTACATTAGGAAATTACCAATAATTGTAGTGACAGGCCTCACCCTCACTTCAAAGAACACCAGAAATCTGCACTGCGTCAGAAATGGATTGTTAAGCAAAACTGTAGACTAAAATGGAATTAATGCAACAGTGTATCTAGTGCAAGCGCTCTAGATACACCATCAGACTGAGTTTTACATTTGTTTTATTATATCTGGTTTATATACCTAATCCAGTCTATGGCTGTTTTATACATCATAGATGGAAACTACATCTTAGTTTACAGAAATTTGTTTTTGGTTGGATGGAGTCAGCTAAGTTGTAAGTTTTGTTTCTTAAAAAAAGCAACAAAATGTCTTCATAGCATGTAATTAATACCTTGTATTTAAAAAAAAAAAAAACAAAGCACTTTAGTCTATTGATTAGTGTACAAGCAGAAAAAAATAAATGATCTATTATTCAAACAAACCTTTCTCACAGCAGCCATTCTGGCTGCTGCTAGAGGTAAACACAGGTGATACTAATCACATTAAAGCGTCACCTCAATAGAGGACAAGCTTCATTATTCTAATTTGTAACATCTGTGTTTGTGCCATGTCAAGTCAAAATGACTGCTGTCAAACGGGTATTTACATCAATGAGCTTTCAAGGCTTAACTCGCACCAAAATGATGTAAAGCTGATAATTAAAAACATGTGTTGAGTATAATATTACTGCAAAGTTAGTGTACAGAGTGGGTGAAAGATGAAAATACTTTCTTATGACACAAATTTAGAGGAATTTGCCACATGTTATCAAATACCATATTAGACTAAAAGCACCTTCACTTCTCCGGTGACATTTATCACCCATCAATTTGATCTACTCCTGCAGGAACAGGACTCTGCCACCATGAACATGGAACGAGCCACCAAGGAGATCGAGATGCTGAGGAAGCAGTATGAGGCCATCTCGCAGGAGCTGAAGGAGGCCTTGCAGGAGGCTGAGGTCGCCAAGTGTCGGCGGGACTGGGCCTTCCAGGAGAGGGACAAGATTGTAGCAGAAAGAGAGAGCATTCGGTAAGAATTTGTTTTTTAAAAATATAGATGTAGATGCATGTCATTGCGAGGAGACTTGGGCAAAAATAGTTTGTGTGTATTTTATGTGACACCTGATGACAATATGTGCATCACTCAGTACACTGTGTGACAACCTGAGACGAGAAAGGGACAGAGCTGTGAGTGATCTGGCAGACGCTCTGAGGAATCTGGATGACATGAGAAAGCAGAAGAACGATGCGACACGGGAACTCAAAGAACTAAAGTGCGTTATTTCTCCCAAAAGTTGTTTTTGAGACAGATAAATGTCTTGTGTTCTATTTTAGGTAAACTTGAATATTATTCATTGATTTATATTTGTGTTAAAAGTGCTTCTCTTCCTTAATGATCTTTTGTGCCACCCAGTGGATGAATTTTATTTACACAGGACAGTTCAAATTACTTTGAAATACTTACCGAAGAGCTACATATTTCATGTTTCCTGCAGAGAAAAGTTGGAAGATGAGCTGGAAAAGGAAGCAAGATATCGTCAGCTGATGGCCCACAGTTCACATGATTCAGCCATAGACACTGACTCAATGGAGTGGGAGACAGAAGTTGTAGAATTTGAGAAGCACAGAGTAAGGATCATTTAGAGTTTTCTTTTTTTGTTTTTTAAGAAATGTGATTTGCCTTTAGAGAATTGCACTTAATGAATGAACTAATTCAGAATCAAAAAGTCATAATATTCCTCATGATTTTTCATTTTTGCAGGACATGGATTTGAAAGCACTTGGATTTGATATTGCTGAAGGGGTAAATGATCCCTATTTACCAGGGGACTGTGGTGTATTTGTAACTAAGGTGGATAAAGGAAGTATTGCTGAGGGAAGATTAAGGTAACTGTCACTTTCCACCTCAGTGTATATAAATGTTTTGATTTCCCTTTGTCATTTGACACCTGAGTTTTGGTTCTAATAATAAGCTTTATTTGGAGAATAGAAACACATTTTCATATTTTCACTTGTAAAATTTAGTATGCAGCACTCAGAAAATCAGATTTTTGATACATGTCAATTTACACAACACATCATAGTTGGCTTCTCTTTCATTATTATTATATTCGCTCTTATTTCTGTTCAGGGTAAATGACTGGTTGCTTAAAATAAATGATGTGGACCTGACCAATAAAGACAGGAAGCAGGTGATCAAAGCTGTGTTGAGTGGCGAGGGCGTGATTAATATGGTGGTTCGCAGAAGAAAGTCACTAGGAGGACGGATCATCACTCCAATCCAGATAAACTTAGCTGGACACAAAGGTCAGCTTCAATTTCCAAATAAGTAATAAACTTCGCTGTTATAATGTCTGCCTTAACAAGCTAGTAATGACATTAAAGTGCAAAGTATTTGCGTTTAATTATCTGTATACGTGATGGTAATTGGGGTGTGTTTTTCTTATTGTCCACAGACAGTGGACTAGGTTTGGAAAGCGGAGTGTTTGTTGCCACTTTGGCTGCTGGCAGCCCAGCTGCTAAAGACTGCAATCTCACTATTGGTGACAGACTGTTAGCTGTGAGTATGATCACTGAAAAGTTTATCATTTGTTTGATAAAAGCCTGTTTGTTATCAAGAGATGGCTGTGGTCTCTAGTGCCCTCTACTGACCACATTCAAGTTGTTTTAAGACAAGCACAACTGCAGCATGTTCCAACTACTTGTCTTCAAAGTACAGTGTTGAAACAGTAGAGGAAATTTGTTGTGTATATGTATGCATTTCATAACTTCAATGAACATGAAATAATGCAGCCAGTTTCACTGTTATAGAGAGAGGATATAATGGAGACTGTGTGCTTCCAGTGAGGCTGACCTCTGAGATGAAGTAAAATCTGACATTACTAAAAATTCACTGGAGGGACCAAAATATCAGCTACAATACAAAGATGCTCACAGCACACTATTAACATAGTTTTGTAATTTTCATATGTCAGATAATATAAAATCTGTCAGTTAAACTAGGATTAAATGTTAGTGAAAGTAAGCTAGCACATTCCCAAACTTGGCCTTTTCACACAAACCACACATACAGGCCATAACACAATTATATAGTCTACTTATCTTTTCATTTCAGCACTTTTATGTTGGATAAAAAAAAAAGAAAAAGTCATGACTAGGAATCATTTTTGGCTTGACTATTTAAAAGTTTTAGACCACCATATATGTTACACTTTATTGGTCTGGAATATGCCGGTTATTCCGAACGGCTTCCATTATGATTTTTTATATTGTAATTTGTCCTTATGCTATAATTTTATCCCTGACAGCTTTAACACTGCCCAGGACCCAAAATTCATTAATAGACCATCATTTGCTGATAGTCTTACATCATGCACTCTATCATAGCTGGCTGCTTTGATATCAGTATCAATAACTGTACTGAATATGAGTCTAAGCTTCGTTTTTGGGAGGTCTCAGAATCCTACTTAAGTCCTGAATTGTCTTGATGTCCTACCTACATGTTTGAGACAGGGAATTCAGTATGATCTCACTTTGTTATTAAAAACAGCTTGCATTATTTACAGAAATCTGATATTTTAAAAAATAAAGTGCCTCCATAATCCTAATCAAGAAATTTGAGGGACTTGATTACTTTTAAGGGCAGGTGGCCACTATTTTGGTACCCAAGTACACGTCAGCCATCATTTTAATGGTTAATGTTGTGTAATGAGGATGTGCACACCTCAGATACCGGTAATCTAAATTCTAACCATAACTAGCACATTTGCAGACGCCATTTCAAGATGGAGTACGATGATGATGATGTCTAGGTAAGTAAGCTCTTATTTATGGGACTTTTTTTTTTTTTTTTTTTTTTTTTTCAGATCAATGGAATTGCGCTCGATAACAAGTCGCTCTCTGAATGTGAGTCTCTGCTGAGAAACTGCCGAAATTCTCTCAGCCTCTCCCTCATGAAGGTAAAAACTCCGTAACCCAAACACATACAGATTCCTCTGTTTTACTTCTCACAACTGTAACATCACACACTGCTGTTTCTTCTAATAGACTCCCAATAGTCAGGCTTTGTGCTAGTTGTACAATGCTTACTTCGTGCAAATGCTCATTGGGTTAATAGACAATGCAAAGTCTTCTTAAACCTTAATTACTACCAGTATCTTTAATTTTTAAATGCTATCTCAAGTTCTTGGTTAAAAATGTCAGTGATCATCCATTTCATCGGAAGCTATTTATTGCATTTAAACTATTATAATGTATATTTATCAACATTTCTTCCTGCACAGTTCTTTCCCCAAAGCTGTTCTGGCCAGAGTTTATATGAAACTTTGAGAGACTCTGAAAAGATCCCGCGACTCCAGTCCTGTGAGGTCCACACGAGAAACTGCAGAAACTCTAAGCACAATTGTTCCACACAAACTGACATTTGTAGCTGTGACTTTGGCAGCAGAGGGGAGGAAGCCTGCAAGGATACCGGTGACTCCCTGAATAGTGGCAGCACTCACTCCCACCACAAACCCTTTTCCAATGGGTCCCCACATTCCCGTTCCTTTTCTGCCTCACATAGTCCTTCGGAACCCCACCCAGAATTCTGCTACCGGAGGCAGGACCTCCAGCATCGGCCTTTTACCTTCACCCCTCTTCTGTCCGACTGCAGCTCACCACAGGCTGCTGTGGACCGAGTGCAGAGCTCGCCAGTCAAGCCCAGTGGAGGCACATGGCCTAAAGTCATAGTGGGAACTGTTTCAGAGTACACCCAACTGTCCATCTATAAGAAGCCCAAACAGAGGAAGTCCATTTTTGACATGAATGCTTTCAGGAGACCTGATGCAGCCCAAAAACTGGACTACATGTCCCTGTCTCACTCACCGCAGAGCTCAGTGTCTGAATCTGCTCAGACACCCCCCACCCCACCAGCAAGGAGCGACTCGTTTAGGTTCAAGCATCGGCAGCAGAACAGCTCCGCGTCGGACTCCACCATTACCACCGGCACACCACCAGCATCCCCTGCCCAAGCTACGAATCCTAAGGACAAGGGAGAGGTGGGAAACCAATGCTATTTCAATGATGGCCCTCCAGGAGAGGCCAAGGGCAGCTCCAAGAAACCTGCTGAGGAGGAAGAAGAGGAGAATCGGTACAGGACAGAAGTGCAAGGAAAAAAAAGATACCGGCCAAAATCAGCACCAGCACTACGTCGAAATGTGACTCCATTGCACATTCCTGTTCCCATTCAGGTAACTGAGTATTTAAAGAACATGTTGAGGAATTTACTATTTGACATTTTATAGATGCTATAGTTTGTTATTTTGTGTCCCTTATTTCCTCAAAAATTAAAAGGCTTACAAGCTGTACGTTTGCTCCTTGCAGGTACAGAGTTTCTCTAACGATGAACACTCCCCAGAGCCAGTGGACTTGTTACGTTTCTCTCCTATACGAACCAATCGGTACAGCATACAATATGCACCCAAAAGCTACAGTAGCATTACATCACGTAAGTTATGGGAACAGCTTAATGTGTTCACTTTTTTCCATTTTTTTTTTTTTTTTTTTTTTTTTTCCACATTTCCAAACACTGCATGGATCACTAATAATAAAAATAGAAAGTTGATTTCGATTTGTTGGTTTGTTTTTTTTTCTATTGAACTAATAAAGGCTTGATATTTATATTATGTTATGATTATATATATTATGTTATGTCACATAACTACTACTTTTGAGTTGATGTCTAATCCCACTATTTGTCCTCCAGACCCTGCACAACGAAGTTTTGCCCCTTGCCCTGCTGTGACGGCTGTCATGAGGAACCCTGTCTACACAGCCTGGAGCCATGAGGTCCAGGCCAACAACCCTCCTCCAGCTCCCAGCTCGAGCAGTCATCCTCGTACACACACAAGGTGTTCTGTCAGTCTTTTCAACATGCATGAGTCCAACTCTTCTTCACGAGCCTTTTTACTGTTGTGAATCCTAAAAATCTTCTTGTCATTTTGCCATGTGAATATATGAATGAATGAGTATACTTATTTTGCATATAGTGTCAAGTAAAATTTTCTGTTTCAATCACACCTCATTCACTGCAGACATTTAATAGGAAGAAGGTAGCTGAGTCGACTAAACCACTACAATTTGTCGGTGAAACAGAACTCTCAATTCCAGGTCTTTGAAATGACTTAATAGAGTTCACCCATGATTAATTGAATTATTCGACAGGTAGAGTATCTTCAGTGCTGTTTTTGTCTGTTAGACAGATAATGCAGCAACTAGTCAAATACAACTTGGTGGAAATGTGGAGCAGGGACAAAGAAAGACACCAGATTTTGGGACAGAACTAGGTCACGTCGTTAAGAAATTCTGAGCTAGGTCATCGGCCTTGTTGGAGAAATGTGTTCTCCAAATGCTTTTTAAGTTTACTTTTTTCCTTGTTACGACATCTTGAAATATCTATATCTGTTAGAAAACTGATATTTTATCTCAACTGTTAGACTGTTGTCTCTTTTGAAGCAGAGAGAGAGATTAATTAATAATTATTCTGTATTCTTTTTTTGCTGTGATTGTATTCTACATACTTCTGGTTTTTGGTGCATTAGTTAGAAATAAAAGACAATTTCAGATGTTTGTTTTTTTTTATATATATAGATTTAACAGTTTATTTTGATGCTTACTGCAAAGTAGACATTAATTCTAGTAGTACTGTTTTTTTTTCATTTTAACCACAGATTTGCTCAATCCTGAATGGTGTATTTATAGCAGCGAAACAACTGTGTATCCTGCCCCAGATCTCATGGACAGATGGCATGTAGCAAATTATATCTTGCCCTGGGTTGAATAATTGACTGCCGGGGGACTTACGCAGGCCTTTTCTTTTTCCTCCCCCCCCCCCCCCCCCCCCCCACTCTTAGCCCCCAGCATCAAGGTCGCCTCAGTCTGGACCTCAGCCACAAGCGCACTGGAAACTTGACTGAGCGGAGCTGCAGCCAACCACCACACAGTACTAACTCCTTGCCCTGCAGCAACAGAATGAGTATGTATGGTGCCCTAGTTTTATGGTACTCACGACATGTTTAAAATGTGAATAATGTTGTTTAAATTTTTTTAATTCAGTCCGCACTTATTTAGCCCACTATTTATCACTGCTAACAAAACACCTAACTGGCGTCGAGTTGCATTGTTGGCAAACACGGACTTCTGTGACACAAAATCATTTAACTTTAATTTTACTCTTAAACTCATTATATTTATGAAATGTCAGTTTTAAATGCAACTCTCCTGTAATGAGTGTTTAGAAAGTCTTGTAGCAGTTTAATTGGCTCAGGAGATGATGGTGATTAACTGGCTACATCAAACATTTGCTCTGTGGTAAATATTTAGATTAGCAGTGTCGGGGAAAGGGGCTTATCACAGTTGTTCATATATTTCCTGGGGAATTCCCATATCAACATGGTTGGATACCCTCAGTTGTGTGAGAAAATGTTTCTTGTTTTCTTTTTTTCAGTATGGGTCAACTGACCCTTTTAATAAATTTCCTGTTTTTTCTTAGGCACCTCTGGTACTCAATTTAGAGCAGAACGGATTAAGATCCCTCCAATTCGTTATCCTCGCGCCACTGGATCTGACAAAGGTACTGTTCAGTCTGGGAGCAACATCTACTGATACCAAATGTTACTTCAATTTTTTTATATCCTCTGTCACTCCAGGCTCACTTACACATTCGGAGGGTAGCAGCCCAACACCTCCAATGTCCCCTGTCAACCTGGACACGTCGTCTTTCACTAGCAGCCAATCGCAGAGCTCCATTTCCACCCAACCTAGGATATCAGTCAGCCCTGCTTCGATTGGTGACAGGCGAAAGGATGGGTAGGCCAACCGAATCCTCATCATTGTCCGAATCTTTATCTTTATCCCACCATGATTCAGCACCACAAGACATGTTTTCCACCATTTGTCTCTACTTTTTGTCTGGTTCATTGTGATTAAATGCTTGCAAAGCAGTAAACAAAGCCCCAAGCCTCCATCCAACACTGTCACCACAATCTATCATTTTATTATCTTCACTTTCTTCTCTGCTGCTGAGCCTTGTAACTTGAAATCTTTCTGTCTTTGTCTGTTTTTATTTTTTCCCTGTCATTCTGCTTCTCAGATTTGTCTCTTACTGCACTTCCTCTGTTAGACCTCCACTTGGAATTAAGCCCAAGTTCTTCTCTTTAAGAAGCTTGAGGTTTGTCTTGTGCTGGTAGCACATACAGTATAAGCACTGTCTGCAGGACTGTTGGAGCACAGATCTTATCATTCTGCCTACACTCTGCATATATAAATGTTACAGTCTAGACTCACTTTGCAGCAGCGGTGCTAGATTCTTTTGAATGTTTAATAATGGCAGTAATGAAATGGATGTGTATCCTTAGGTCGTCATCTTCTCTGCTCATTATTTATTCAGAATGCTGTTAAATGTTGTATGATTGCATGACACGAAGTGGGATTTGAAAATGCACGCTTGGCACATCAGCCACAACATTAAAACCGTGTTCTTGGTACAGTGTGCTACAAAAACAGCTTGGACCATTAGGGGCACAAACATAAGACCTTTGGGCGTGTCTGGTATTGTCAGACACGAGGCTACAGGCTCAAGCATCAGATGCTTGATCAGATTGGGATTTTGAGAGGTTGGAGGCCCTGACATTGTCCAGTTGGGGACTGTCGTTGCCTTCATATGGTGCTGCTGTTTTTGTGGGTGGTATCAGCCACATACCAGGATCGTGATTACTGTTATTTACTTTACCTGCAAGGGGTTTTTAATGTTGTGGCTGGTTCGTGCATATTATTGTTTGAACAATACACATTTGTGTGAAAAATGTCACATGATTCGGTGATTATTTGCATACATGACATGCATGATAGCATGCAGACTCATATTGTGTAGGAAAACATTAGATTGAAGGGAAGAGCTTATTCTAAATTTTCTTTCCCAAAGTTGCATGCTTGCAACCTTTCTATAAGATGTCAAAACGCATAAATGTTCTTTTTTTCCCCTGAAGGCCGTACCTGGGGGAGCCACGAAATGTGACGGTACAGAAGGGAGCAGAACCGCTTGGTATCTCCATTGTGAGTGGAGAGAATGGCGGAGTGTTTGTGTCCAAAGTGACAGCAGGTAGCATTGCTCATCAAGCTCGATTAGAGTACGGAGATCAACTTCTCGAGGTACATTAGCTACTTTACTGCATATCCATGATTTATCATTTTTTTCTGCCTCCAATGAATCCCTTCTGTTTCCAGTTTAATGGAATCAACCTTCGCAATGCCAATGAGCAGCAGGCACGGCTGGTGATCGGGCAGCAATGTGACACGGTCACCATTTTGGCTCAGTATAATCCACACATGTTTCAGCTGGGGAATCACTCTCGTTCAGGGTAAGAGGGAGACGAGAGCTTAGCAGTGCCCTTTTCTGTATAAAGCATAGTATGTGCAAAGCAAACGCATGAGTACACAATCGTAAAGGCTTCATACTGTAGCACAGGAATAAGAAATGGGTTATGTAATTATGATTGAGTAACAAATATTAACACTAAAAAGGAGATGGCACGAATGTGCTATAACAGTAAACAAACCCTAAAGTGTCTATTCTCTAAAAACCAGTTATTTGGACTTTAGGGTAAAATATATTAAATGATTAGAAAAGATTCTGACTTTGTTTCTCATCTTTTTAGTTCTCGGATGGAATCCATCAGCAACCAGCCGTCACCCCATGACAGCGGAGCCACCACACCGGACAATCACTCCACTGTA
Source organism: Perissodus microlepis (assembly GCF_051167445.1). Lineage (NCBI taxonomy): Eukaryota > Metazoa > Chordata > Actinopteri > Cichliformes > Cichlidae > Perissodus > Perissodus microlepis. The sequence continues at coordinate 12,153,637 of NC_140468.1, forward strand.
GATTTACTGAGTGAGCAGGATGAAGGCACGATTACTCCTGCATCCAAACAAACGACTCCTGCCACTAGTCCACACATCTCCTCCAGGTAGTAGCTTTATATCTGCTTTTATGTTCGCTGGGTTGATATGGTGTTTTAATACAGCCCTTTAAAATAGACTTTGAATCTACTGGTCGAACTTCTTAAAATGCATTTTTCTTTCAGGCTTCCTGGTTCAAATCAGCGCAGGGTTCCAGACTATCGGTTGGTGAGGCTGAAGAGGATCCACGTGGAGCTGGGAGTTCAGATCTGTGGAGGGAACCTTTATGGCATCTTTGTGGAGAGTTTAGATGATGACAGCCCTGCTAGGGGTCCTGATGGTTTACTGCCTGGAGATTTGATGCTGGAGGTATCTTTCATATTTGTCAATAACTATGATGCACCAAAGTTGTCATGTGTTCAATAAAAAGAGTAAGTTGCAGTAGCTGTAGTGAAAACAATACTGGACATAATTCTGTGATTTGTGTACCTGTATTATAATGCTCTGAGGCTAGAAGAAAAGCACATTAAAGCAGGTTTAGACATAGAATCTGACTGCTTTCTGTCTTATAGATGATTGTCTTTATAGTTTTCATTTATTTGTTTTTTTTTAAAACAGTACAATGGTGTCAGCATGAAGAACAAAACTAAAGAAGATGCTTACCTGGAATTGTTGAAACCAGCTGAAACGATCACCTTCAAGGTCCAGAACTATGCAGACAACCTTGATGCAGTAAGAGAGAGTCCCGGAGATGGATTTTTCATAAGGTACCCTGAATATTTATCAGGCCACTGAAATTAAACTGCTGAGATGACATGAATATTGTGCCTTTTTAATTTTATGTTAAACAAAATCCAAAATGGAACCTAACCACCGGGAAATGGGCGGTAAAGTTTGGGAACATTGAGCTAACAGAACAGACATGTTTTTGTGATTTGTGTGTCAGGTCAATAACTTGTTGAAGCTTGTAAGTATAGCTTGTAAGACTTGTTTTTCCATTATAGTCTGCAAAGTTTTGTTTATTATGCCATTGACATCTTCCCCAACTACTTTATTCATATTTGGCAGAGCACTTTATGAGAGAGTGGCAGAAATGGAGCAGGAGCTAAGCTTTAAGAAAGATGACATCCTTTATGTTGAAGACACACTACCAAATGGTAATTTTGGCTTCTGGATGGCCTGGCAGCTTGATGAGAGTGCACAGAAACTAGAGAAAGGACAGATTCCAAGTAAATACATGTAAGTACAGTGTAAGAATTTGTGGTTTTCTGATTTAGAAAATCTGATGAGAAATTCTACATTCATCAAACTTTAATGTTAAAGAACATTAGTTTGATAGCATGTTGATATGGATTGAAATATTATCTCCATAAGGATGGACCAGGAATTCTACAGAAGGCACAGCATGGCTGATATGAAGGATGAAAACGGCACTAGCAGGACGCTGTCTGCTGCTGCTCGGAGGTCATTCTTTCGCCGGAGGCTAAAGCACAAACGGAGTGGATCCAAGGATGGAAAGGACATGACGGCTTTGGACGCCATTAGCACAGATTCTTTACCCATCACAGAGGGTGAGAAACCCTCTTCTAAACACAACTTTATTTAAAAATGCACAAAAAAAGACATAATTGTATAAGAAAGGTTGATTCTGGAATAAGCACATATTTGGATTTTCTTGAGCGCTTACTTCACCAGCATTGCATTATACTGTCATCACATTGTTAAACTTACAAAGGACGGTTTGAAATCAAAAAGTTCACAGTGAATACAGCAGATTATTGTATTTCACACATTCCTTCTCAAGAGTTGGACCTAAAATTACCCACAAATCTGTTCAACCACAGGCAGATTTTTCAGAGGTTTGAATGTGGAGCACGCTGCAGAGGCTTGCTCACTTTCTAAGCATCCAAGATTTAATTTACTGGATATAGTCTTGACTTCAGTCAATTTATCAGACTTCACACAGCTGCATCTGGAGGTGCAACAAACATAATTACATTTCATCACAGACACCACAGTTTTACCAAATAAATTTTAGTCTTTGGTGTTTAAAATCAGTTCCCTTTAAGTGTTTAAAGAAAAGTTCATACATTTATTTATTTATTTATTTATTTATTTATTTATTTAAATAAAAGCCTTTTCCCAATTAAGCCTAATCTCTAAGACTTAATAATACTCTCAAGTTTGAAAAGTTCAGATTTTATTCTTTAGGCTTGATACTAGATAGAAACTGCTACTTTGAATGTCCCTATTAACCTTACGTGATGATTTGTTGCCAGATTTGTGAGGCAGATCTCAGGCATGAAGATGTGTTTATATAGCTGGATTTTTCTTGAAAGAAACTGAAGCTTTCACATGACACAGAAACCATGGTTAAAATGAGCAGCAGTGTCTCTCTCCTGTTATGCCTTTGGAATAAATTGCTTTCGTTTATTCCCTGCACAGACGGCGTGAGCCTCATGTACCAGCGGGTTCAGAAGGTGGAGTGCTCTTCGCCTCGTCCAGTGCTGATCTTGGGTCCATTAGTGGAGGCCTGTAAGGACATGTTGGAGAAGGAGGCTCCTACCAAGTTCTGTCGCTGTTTGCCTGGTGAGCTTCTGATTTGTGTGAATTTATACATGAAGGATGTGTGTGTCCATCAGACTTGTGTTATTGCGCAAGGGAGATTTCACTGAGAGCTACCTAACATGAAACTCAAAGATCAGAGAACTTGACGTGTATATTAAAATAAAAAATGTTGCTTTTTTTTTCTTTACTTTTAGAAATTATGAAGGCATCTCAGCAGGCAATAGAGCGTGGAGTAAAGGATTGTGTGTTCATTGATTACAAACGGAGGAGTGGGCATTTTGACGTGACAACAGTCGCCTCAATAAAAGAAATCACAGAAAAGGTAAATTTAAAATAACCTTAATCTGCATTATTTATTGATTTGCTTGTCCAGAAATGACACATTTATGACCCTGCACCAATAGCAGTTGTAGCTTGAAGTTTTACAGCTGCCAAGTTTATGCACTGCTGTCTTTACAACTTTTCTTACAATCTTCAGAGGAATTTCAGCTGCATTCCAAATAATGCAATACAGCCAAACTTCCAAACTGATTAAAATAACTTGATTGGCTACATATTTTCAAAGAACCTTTATTTTTTTATGTTGACATTTATGATGTTGTTGATATCCCATAAACTGCTAGAAGTCTTTAAACACAGAGCGTGAAAATAAATACTTGATATTTTCTGCAGTGTTCTTTTTTTGAAACATCTCCCATTTCTCATGTTGTCCTGTCATATTTTTTTCTCTCATAGGACTGTCACTGCTTACTTGACATTGCCCCTCACGCCATTGAACGTCTTCACATGGTTCACATCTACCCAATCATCATATTCATCCGCTACAAAAATGCCAAGCAGATAAAGTGAGTAATTTCATGCCTGCTTTGACTTTTAAATTTTTTTATTTTTTTATTTCTACCTGTCAGACATGTTGAGCATGCTTTGTGTTGTGGTACCGGTTTTGTTTACCCAGTTATTTGTCAACCTTGAACAACATACAGAGAGAACTCATCCAAAGCTTTTGCCTCTGGAGGCTGTTTCTGAGAAGAAAGGGAAAATGTGGGCCATAGCATTTTCAAATTCATGAACAAAACTCATCCGTATATTCTGAACTAAAGTAATAATCTGTTTCTATTTTGCAAATAACTACTTGGGCATTAAATCAATATGTAATCTAAAAATGTCGAGTCATAAAGAATTATTTAAAGATTACTTAAAGTTCCCCCATTTTAAAGCCATTCTCGCTTGAAGGACTGATTATTCTTGATTATGCTTAATTTTATCTGGCTTGAGACAGTTGCTTGGGAAATTGGCATCCGCAGAAGTCTTGCTGGTTTTATAATCACATTTGCCCTCCATCCATAACAAAACGAATTGATCAACCAAAATTTGATCAGCATCATTAGTTGCGAAGACACGACGTGCTCTCTTCCACCACCTGTTTTCATCGACTGATGGTGATGGCTCACAGATCCTCTGCTTTTTCATTTGTAATCCGTGGGAAGATTAAATCTGCTGAACCTTCGGCATGGTGCTTCATGCACATGCGCACACAAACGCATGCAAATCAGGGCAAACTCGGGTCGGGCAGGAACAGGCTTTTTCCACCACGCACGTACACACACGCGTCCATAAATCTATGAAACGGTGCAGCAGGCAAACATGGTTCAGATTGATTCCTGCTAAGCCTTCGCTGTCATCAGCTGAGTGCCAGCTGTCCTGGGAGGGGCTCACGAGGCCTGTGGCTCCGCTTCGTGGTGTGGGTGGCTAAAAACACACGATGCCCTGCCGGCCTCAGCTTCCATGTACACAAAAACACACCTCCCACTGCCTGCTGCAGCAACTGACAGGAGCCCAAGGTTTTTCATGGGTTTCTATCCTCTGAGAAGCATCAGCAGACCAAAATGTTGACTGCATAATGAGTGAAAGGAGAGAGAGACAGTGGTATTCTAGGTTAAGTCGGAGGTAAAAGATGAAGACTGGTAAACACATGAATTCTCAAGGCTGTGTGCGGTCATGGGTACTGAGTGGGATGGATGGGTTTAAAGTAGGGAGATTTCACTGAAGCTAAGCTGTTAGATTTGTTGGCAGAAATGAGAAGTTTTGCTGTAAAAACTAGTAGAAATCTCCTTTAAATTGCATCTATAGTTACTTTAGTCAACATCTGAGTATTTTTTTATTTTTTTTATTTTCATTTTGATAAAATGTTAATAAGGGTAGTTGATCCTTGTTAACTTTGCTGATTTATCCAAAAAGACTTTCTTGTCTATTACTGCCAGTAGAATTTCCAGGAAAATGGTTTTCATTTAAGTTAATGTTGGCAGTAGCAGCCCAGAAACATGAATAATTTATATGCAGTTGAATTGGGATAAATGTATTCACATTTTTGTATAAAAGAAATTCACTCTAAAATTTGTATTTAGCAATGTTCAAGATGTTTTAAAATATCCACACACTATTATTACTGTTATAAACATGTCTGCAGATTTTTAGTAATACAAAATATGGAAATTGTGACTGTTTTGTTGACATGTTGACATCAAGAATCTGACACTTTGAGTGTTTGAAATGAGGTTTTGTAGCAGGCTGACAGGGCTGATGTTTCCTCAGAGAGCAGAAGGACCCTTTGTACCTGCGGGATAAACTGTCTCAGAAACATTCCAAGGAGCAGTTTGAGGCAGCACAGAAAATAGAGCAGGACTACAGCCGCTTCTTCACAGGTTGGTGGGATAGGGTTATGTTCACTCGATGTTAATTTGTATACAGGCATTATAATTCTAATGATTGTAACCTTAACCACACCTACAGTACACAGAAATGTGTAACTGCAAACTGAATCCCAGTTTACAAAGAAAGGTGTATTTTTGTAACCATTTTTTCACCTCGGGCTTAAAAGTCCATCAATAACTGTTTGATGGCATTTATTGCTGTATGTCCAACATTTTTAGTGATAGTCTCTGAGATTTGTTTTTAAGTGTATTTATTTCATGTTATTTAGAGTTTAGTCTTAAAGAGGAGGTATTGGGAGCACTGTATGTGTGTTCTTTAAGAAATCAGAGTTAAAGTTCTGGTATCTGGAGCAGCAGACAGTCTGACACCCAACTGTCTGCCTGATTAATGACTAGAAAAGGAGGCGACTTATACACAAGGGCTTTTGCAATGAACACATACCACAACTGATCCCGTCTATTAGGGAGAGTAGGCCGGCCAACTTCTGCACACATGCCACGATTGTGATTATATTTATCAGCACTTTCATTAAAAGTATCTGTTGATAGACAGCTTATACCAGTTTGTCTTCACAGTTTACAACTGTAAGTCTTTTATTTCCACAGTCCTGTTGGTTGGTGTCAACATTAGTCTCATTACATGCTTGATATAATTGAAAATCGGTAGGGCTTGGATTATGCAAAAATAAGAAAAAATCACATTGGTCTGGGAGCTGAGTGACTGAATGGAAAAAATCAAAGAACTTTCAATGGGATGTGTTAACCACAAAAATACCACCCTCCTCCCAACTGTATTGCAGGTATTGTCCAGGGAGGCAGCGTCTCCTACATTTGCACTCAGATCATGACCATCGTGGAGCAGGAACAGAGTAAAGTACTGTGGATTCCAGATGGAGCCCTGTAAAAGTATCTCCCCTTGTTCATGTCACCCAGAAACATTCCAGGATGTAGCGAAGATGTTCAAATCCAGCAGTTCACAGCAGACTCGATGGTTAACATCCAATACTTCTCACTTACAGCAATATCAGCACACATGATCATTTGCAATATTCCTACTACAGTAATTATGTAGTACAGAGACTTGTTTACACTAGTCTTCAATACTTGAATTGTGTATTCCCTCATATTCAGTAGCACTCCTTTAATCCCTTGAATTGTCAGACCACAGGGACTCTGCATCAACTCCAAACTGAAGATGGACCACTGTGTTCCCTCCTTTATATTTATGTCTTCTCTTGCCATTTAATTTATCTAATCAAGTCAAAGATGTTGGTTATGATCCTTTGTTATACAACTGTAGCTCTCTAGTGAATAATGTTCTTATTTATAGAGGAGAAATTGCTTCCTTCACATTATGTCAGTCTTTATTTTGAGCATTTCACTCCTCATATAATATTGTGCCAAGCTAAATATATTTAATACACCACACTTATTAACACTGCAATTTTCCTTGTAAATCATGCAGCAGGTTTGCTAGTTTCTGCCAATATTCTTTGTCAGGTGGATTTTTATTTTTTATTTTTTTTTGTTTTTAAATTTAAGAAGGGATTTTTTTTTTTTTCATCTGTTGGCTAAACACATGTACGTGTTCCTCCTTGAATTTTCACGTCAATCACGTTGAGAGCATTTCATCTGGATGTCAGATAAAACACTTTACGTCAGGCTTTCTCCAAATGAAGGTTATTGTTTCTATAAAATATTAAACATTCAGTTAATGGAGTGCAAGTTGTCTGTGTTTTCTTTGCACATCTGAATGCTAACATCAGCTCACAAATAGCGGGCTGGTTATTTGTCGAGAAAAACTGGACTCACGTTGGACCTCAATCAGTGCACAGTTTGTCCTCGAGGGGGAGTAATTTACCACTAGACGAGAGAAAACAAGATGTCCTGTTTAGTACTTTTCCTTACCATGTTTTTATAACTGCCTATATAAATACTCTTATTCCAATATTTGGAAACTTTTTACAATTTGGGTTTTCTAAGCCTTTAATGCATGATGGCGTGGAAACAATGAAAATGTATGGTGTATTCTCTGCTGCAATGTGTTTTTTAAACTCGTATTTCCATCAGTGCTGGAGAAAACGTCTTCTCATTTAAAGGCTCCAGACAGCCTTAGATTGATGTTAAAGCTCCATATAAAGATATAGGACACCAATAAGAGAATTTCATTTTCGTCAGTTTGCCCCACCTTATTATGGAAATACAGTTTGAAATTTGATTATAGTTTAGGAACATAGATCTAATGTACAAAACTAAAACGTCCGTACAAAATTAAGGGTTTAAAAGCACGGTGGCTCTAACCATAAAGTTACAACCATCAAAAATTGATGAAGCGGTCACTATAAATAACCAGACATCAAGATAAGCATCGACGTCTGCTATTGATGGCTCCTCCCCCGCTACCTGTAAATCTGCGATGCCATCTTCCAACAAATGGATGTGACAGAGGGAGTCGGAGAACCAGAATTGCGTACAAGAATAAAACGGTCATTTTTTTTCCAACCCAAACGATATATCCGTAAAGGAAACGACAAACTGCGGCCTTTGACGCGAGGACGGCATTCAACAGTGTGCGGTGCTGAGCTCGAGTAGCGGACCTGCTGAAGGCTACGCTGTTTTAAAAAAAAAAAAAAAAAAAAAAAACAAGGTGGAGGAGTGAGTGAATCGACTGGCGACGACAGCACGCCTCTTCAGTGTAATCATAACGCCGCTGCAGTTTCATCCATCGGATCTGTGAGAAAACCGTGAGTTTTGAGGAGTTTGAACAAGAAATTTGATTTTTACGCACACGTCTAACGGATGACGCGCAATCCCGGCCAAGATCGCGCATCGTGAGGCGCACGACTGAGATCTTAATTTCAAAAGAAGTTTGGGGTTTTTTTTTTAATTGCGAGTGTGGCTCGTGTGGACTTTAACTTTTACATCTTTGCTTAGAGTGAAGCCAGATGAGATGGAAGAGGAGCGGAAGGTGGTTGGCTGAACATGCCTGAGCCGTTGTGGCATCAGGGGGCGCTGGCTGGAGCTCCCCAAAGGCCCTGAATCCCAGTTGAGTTGATTGTTTGTTTTTAGGGGCTGGCAGGTGACCAGAAGTCGGTAATGCCGAAAAACAGGGAGAGATTCAACCCGGACCCATCCATCCACATATCCAAGATGAATGTGATCATCCCGTTCTCACCAGATGTGCCCTGTGATAACAACGGCCAGCGGATGTGGTGGGCTTTCCTCGCCTCCTCCATGGTCACTTTCTTTGGGGGTCTCTTCATAATCCTGCTGTGGAGAACTCTCAAATACCTGTGGACCGTATGCTGCCACTGTAACGCCAAAAAGAAGGTACGCCAGCTCATTTCATAACGCAGCACTCCTCCATGAAATCATCATAGAGGGGTTTTTGTGCAGCAGCCACTTTGATTTGGGCTTGTAATTAAATCTGTAGTAGGTCCAATCACAGTGCATGACTCTGAATAATGAACTCTGCTATTCTTGGCTTAATGTCACATACAATGCGAGCCTGTTATAATAAAACCTCTTTGATCTTGGACTGTAGGCTGTTAACGAGGAAAGTTGGTCCTCGTTAACAGCAGGTTTGCAGTTGGAGCTACAGCTAACACTTGTTGGTGCACCGCATTCAGTTTGTTCTTAGTTGATTTGAAGGTGATCCAGCGCACAAGTAGCCTACAAGTATTGTAAAAAGCTTAACTATCATATGAATTTAACATGTTGAGGAGCTTAATTCCCACACAATAAGAAAACACTTTGTGGGAATATTATGAAGATAGTTTGACATTTGTACAACGTACAACCAATACTTGTGGTCATACATTGAAGGTTAGTGGAAGTTAAATTGTGCTGCTAAAAATAGGGGAGCAAAACTAAAACCTGGTGTTTCCAGATATCATGTCCCGCTTAATGTGGATAATCCACCGGCCTCAAGCGCAGGACATTTTGGATTGGAGCTACATTCTGTTGAAGAATTTCTCACTGGTTGTTCTGTAAATTATCCAGAGTAGCAGAGGCAAAATGTGCTGCTGAATCTTATTTTTACTATTATTTTTTGGAATGCTTCAAACAAAAATCCATCCAGCTGCATTTTATTGAGGACAAGGGATTTTTAATCTTCTGTAAACAGCAACTTAGCGTAGTTTCCCCCCTTTTGAGTTCTTGTCAACATAATCTGAAGTCAGCATCATTTTCTTTCTGAAACTGTCCAGCTGAAGTTTGTTTAGTGTATTTCATAAAGTCTGGAATACTCTCACCTGTTGAGGACATATGGAGCTATCAGGGGCTGCTACATGGGTCAGATATGTTCATACGTGTCTTTGTGTAATCTCCAGAGACAGCAGCAGTAGTATTTAATTCAACTGCTACTACATTTTCGGCCTCACAGTAATGACATCATCTGCGCCAGGCCGTCTGCAGTCGTGTGTTAGAAAAATAAAAAATCTTTCTGTTGTGTTTTTCCATAAAGTCTCATTTTAGAGTTTCCGCCATTACGCATATGCTTAAGGACAAAGATGGACTAGCTGATAAAAGTGCAAGAGATGGAGCAGTTTGTCTTAATGCATGTGCATTCATTTCTCAGACAGGCAGTCAGGGTGTAACAGAATCGCTAAAGGCTGCATGCAGGGTGGTGCTGACCTTTTGAAGGGAGACGTCTGTATCATTTCCATGGTTGGGTTGAAGCTGCTTACAATTAAGGCTGCACATAACAATTAGAGTCATGGGTTATTTAATATGTCGATGTATCTTCTTTCTTTAAAATACAGAAAATACATCTTCCCAGCACCCAAATATAAACTACCAACAATTCAGCTGTATTAGTTGTCATGATACAAAGGGACAACTTACAAATATTTCAGGTTTTTGCTTCATAAATGAATAAACCTGAAAGACCGACACATTTTTCCGACTAATATTTAAGAGGATCCGTTTGTTTGGTTTGGTTTTTGGCCAAGATTTATTTATAGATGTAGAAAATTGGAACAGAAATGCTTTCCTGAAAACGGATCATGCTGAGGTTTTTCGTTTCAGGGTCCACAGCTGAACACTGTTTATGTGCGCATATAAGAGAGCAGTCAGGTCTTTTTGTGTGTTTTTGTGGAGCTGCCGAGCTCCACCAACCTGTTGTGCTACTCTGTGGGAGTCAGCCAGAGACGGGTCATCCTTTCACTTCCAATCTCTCCCTCTCTGCCTTTTGCTCTCCTGGCATTCATTTCATAACTCCTGCCCTGTTTTCTTCTCACCCTCTCTTCCTCATCCAAGAAGCAACCTTCCTCCAAAGTGTCAGGAATGCAGTGTCAGGCGCATACCGTATGTGCCATATGAATCAGTACTTTTGTTGCTAAGCAACTGGCAAGCAAAGGATTTCATTAGAAGAGTAAATCTCTGTTATGCAGTGGCTGTGAGATGTGGCAGGTTGTGTTGGAGGAACACCTCCCCACCCCCTCCCAGTCTGTGCATGTCATTAGCAGCCCAAACATGGAGCGTTAAGTGCATTGTTCATAGATGGGAGTTGATAATCTGTTTCCTTCTATTCTGATTTTTTTTAAACTTTGTTTTCCCCCTCTGTGGGGCTTTCACTGCCCAACTCTGCTCTGATCTGACAGCTCTTATGTCTCTGAGCCTCCATCTCTGTGGCTCTGTTCTCCCAGACTGATGGAAATCGATGAAACACGTCATTTGCGAGGTTCTGATGAATGGCTGCTATTATCCGTCTAGGAAAGAGGAAGAAATTGTTTTCATTGTAAATGGCACTGTACTCACAATGGGAGGATGACAAGTTGTGGCAGCTCCTCCGTCATGGTGCAGACTTTGTGAAACTTGCGCACACTTCTTTATTAGCTTGCGTTGAGTTTTGAGAGACCACATCTCCACTTATCCACGAACTGACTAGTGTTCAGTGATAATGTTTCATTGGACAATAAGAATTCCTGATGCCCCAAAGTGTCCAGAAGTTTATTACGGCAGTATTTCTGCTGGTTTTGATCCAGATACAAAAAACAGCAATGGATGGATTGTGATGAAATTTTTCTGGAGACGTTCATGTTCCCCTTTGTTATGGATTTTTTCATTAGGTGAGGTCTGAAATGTCGTGCTCAGTGGAGCCTTTTTGGGACACGATGACGTAACATCTCTGCTCACTCTTCATCAGTCTTGTATCTAAAGGGGCCATAAGGCCAAACAGCATTTTTTTCTTGTTTTTTAATCATTTGACTCTTATTTGGACCAAAGAGTAAACGCAGAAGGGAGCATAGAAACTCTCTTGAATGATGTATTTCAAAAGTAGGTTATCCTAAATCTCTCTGGCTTATAGGTCTGTTCATTTTTGCTCTGATGGTACCAAGATGCAGTAAGGTGTTACTCCTGCATACATTTAAACCTGGTATCACAAGAACCACATTACCTCTCACAGACACACCTTCTATAACATAAATGGTGAGGGAGCAGTCTTGATATCGATTTAAAGGAGTGCTGTGAAAACTTAAATGTATTATACATCAGTAGAAAGTAGACAGGAAAGCAGGGAATGACATATACCAAATGGTCAGATCGCCTGCTCACCTAAGAGATCTGTAGTGGTGTCAAAGTATGACATCTTTGCTAGAGGTGTTACATTTGTTTTGTTATGAATCATTTTTGTTGCATCATACTTTTAGAACAGGTCCAATCACATTGGTGTTAATAACTCTAGTTTTAATTTGGCTAATTGGGCGGTGGTCCGCCAAGGTGCCTCAGTGATTATCACTGTGGCCTCACAGCAAGAAGGTCCTGGCTTTAAAGCTGCAAGCTGATTGGGGCCTTTGTATGTGGGTTTTGTTTCTATGTGGGTTTTCTCTGGGTGCTCTGGCACATTAGGTTAAAATTTGCCATAGAGAGTTTGTCTCTCTATGTTAACCCTGTGATAGACTGGTGACCTGTCCAAGATGGCCTTTGGACTTGTGGCAAGTAGAATATATAAAATTGTTCCACGTGTCTCTTATCATTGAGCTCAAATGTTGCAATTTTGCTGTAACAGTTTTGCAGCTGTTGGTGACAATATTTGTGGAGTTTGTTGAGGTGGAAATGTCAAACAGCAGCCTTGGGCTTCAGGGGTTCAGTGTGATTTTAATACTTAATGCTTGCAGGCTACAGAAGGACACTGAACATCAGCATGCTGGTGCTGTCACTGCATTAAATCTGAAGTACCTACAGCTGGGTTTTATCTGTTATTAAAATTTGATTACATTTAAATACATGTTGTCTCGTATCTAATTTGTGACGTTTTATTGGCTAAAAAGGATTTAAAGGATTGTTGTTCTTCTTACCGCCTCTCTTACGCAGGCAGTTCAACATGACACCTTAGATGTGTCAGGCATGGAAGGGTGTGGTTGCGGGGGTGTTGAGTGGAGGACTCAGGTAAAGAGTCGTGCTCATGGTGCATTCAAGTGCTGTCTGAAACATTGTAATTATCAGCTGAGGGCTCGTGATCGAACAGTAGCAATTACAAGTCAGTAAGTCGGAACAGCTGAGTGGCAATTTTCTGTTGTCATCTTCACAGACAAAGACATAAAGACTTGCATATGCACACACAAAAAGCTAGATAGTCAGCCAGGCAATACAACACAGCATCAATATCAATATCAGGGTTCATAAATTACTTTGAAAATAATCAGTTTTTGCTCTCTGTCGCTGAATCATAACTTTGTTTTCTGCAGCAGGATTTGGTTAGTGTCCATTTCATTTTTTTCCTTGGCTAAGAACTCTTGAGCACATCTCGCACATCCCAGTAATAAGAAGTAGCACCTAATGGCAGCATAATTTAATAACTAGACCCTAAATCCTCTGACAATGTCCTCTGCAATTTAGCCTGTCGGTCTCGTTTTTAACTAAAGGAAATGTATTCATTCAAATGTCTGTTTAATTGGCCGTGTAATTAGTTGGTTAAGTATAAGCTTGCTCACATTGCATAATATAAGCAGCAAGGTGGAGCTTGGCTGTCACTGCACCATCTGGGATCCAACAGGTCTCATATGAACACAGTTGTTAAACATCTCAACTGTCCCGTAGCCTGCTGCCTTTTTTCTGTTCACAAAGACAGAAGAAGGTGTTTGGTTTCCACACATGTTATTTTTGCATATCAAATGGAAAGCTAGCATTAAGTATTATCTTAATCATTTGAACTAAATGTCCTTGCTGCATTTCAGTGCATTTTTATCCATTTTAAATACTGCAGTTTCTGTTAAATAACAAATGCATTCAAAGTCCTGTTTTAGCCTGTAACTCCTGGACAAATTTCCTCACACTTTGTCTATACAATCACGTAGAAAATAAATATAAATCGAGTCCAAAATACTTTACACTGTGTAAAAAATCTAAATAAAAACAGAATGCAATGATTTGAAATTCTCAAACTCTGTTATAACCTTGCTTAAAACCATAATGTGGAGTTGAGACTGACACCAGAGTTTTTAGAAAGATTCATTTTATTTTAAATTACAAGTTTATCTCAGTTGTAGACAATTGACACTTTAGACTCTTGCACTGCTCTGTAGGTTGGGTAGAGGTTGCAAAAAGCTGTAACACGACCCCAGTTTCCTCCAGGGGCCTTAAAATACTAAAAAATGTCAGTCAGTCGTCTTCCAGACCTGAAAGATCAATGCCGAAAGGACATGTGTGGTTGGCAACAGGAACAAGTATGTGTCTGACCAGTGCCCATCAAATGCTTTCGCATAAGTAGACTTCGCTAAACATACATGAATGCCCCTACAAGAGGATCATACAAGTTGTCAAATTGAGCACACACACACACACACACACACACACACACACACACACACACACACACACACACACACACACACACACACACACAAATAGAAGAATTAGTCCACACACAAACCAAAGTAGGAACCAATAATCTCAACCAAAAGTGATCTATTGTCTCCACAGCACAAATGGTTACATGCAACCTGTTCCTTTACAACATGTTACTATGTCCAAAAAAGTGAGTAAAGCAAGTGTACTGGTGACCAACCACAAATGGGGAATCATGCCCATGACACAATCTCAACAAATGTGGCTCAACCGGGCAGCAACATTCACAAGTGATCCACCAGAAGTGGGCCAATCTCTTTACAACACTAGAGGTCAAAGCACAAAACACTCATGTCATCATTAGGCATCCATAACCGCTGATAAAGATGCACACAAGCATGTCCACACAAAGCTGAAGCTGAACACGACATGCCTGCGCAGCTAAATGCTTCCCAGTGGGCCACAACTAATAAAACTGCCTCAACCTTCTCACAAAATTTCCTACAAAAGTCAGTGTTACTGTTTTAACTTTGAGCAACTCTCAAGCAAATATACAATAATAAAACTGAAAACCCCAAACTAATTTCACCTAGCTAACCTTCAGTGGTGTACCAAGCGTAAAGGAACTTTAAACATAAAAATCATGAGCAGGCAGCAGACCAAAGATGCCATTCACTGCTGAACACTGAGGCTTAGCTCCACTCAGGACAACCATCAAACATAATAAACTAAGACAGCAAAGCAAAAATAAACACCTGCTTTAATAGAAGGGCAGTACAGCCACCTAGCTGAAACACACCTGCTAAAGAGTATTTGCTCAGTTCTAGTGAAATCCTTAAGTAAACCATCACTCATCTCACCAAAAACAACTAACAGAAACACACCTGTGTTTAGTCTCGCACGAAAACCCCATTTATGTTACCACCTGGCTCAAAAGCAGCAACATAGAGTGGAGACTGACAGTAGAGTCTGTAGAATTACCTAACTAGTTAGTTAGCTTAAAAAAACAACCAAAAAAATGGTCGGTAATTAAGCCTTGGCAACACCTACACTCTTGCCCTGCCACTGCAAGGTGGGTAGGGGTCACATAGGGGTGTAACACGATAGAACTAGAAATCAAAGGTTTAAACTGAGAAAATATACCACTTACATTTATACAATCAAAAGATTCAGAGAATCTGGATAAATGAACATTGGAAGCTCGTGATCTTTGGGATCTACGACAGCGTGGCTTTGTTGCAGAAGAGTGCACTGAACTGGCCTGCCAGCACTCCAGACTTTTCAGCCACTCAAAATATTCGGAGCATCATGAAATGAAAAATGCAACAAAGAAGATGCTGGTCTGTTGATCAGGTAGAATCCTGTCAGACAAGATCGGGGGGAAAATCCATCAGCTGTTCTCCTCAGCTCCCAGAACTTTTTTGAAATCAAAACTGCCATCAAATTCAAATGCAGCTTATATTTTTTCCTATATGGTCCATTTTTTCAGTTTAAACATTTGATATGGTTTCTGTGTTATATTATGAATACAATTTGGGTTTATGGAATTTGTAACTTAGTAGTTTTTATTTGGATTTAACACAGCATCCCAACATTTCCAGAACTCATTTTCTAATTGTATTCATTGTGAGGAAGAACATTGGTCTACACGTAATCTTTCATTACCCCAACATATTTCAGGAAGGCTTTCTCTCTTGTTCATTATTAACGTGATTTAAATGAATGTATGTTTAAATAATTTAGTCATTTTTTGGAGAAATCGTGTCCCCACCACATGTTCTATTCTAGTTTAATACTCTCACTTTGAGAAATGATCATGGTGCATCCTGAGAATAGGCCAGCCGTTTTGATTAATGACGTTCGGCGTCAGGAAGACTAGATTAAGGTGAGATAGTGAAACCTAAATTTGGAGGCTCTGACTACTGATCAAAGTGACAAAGAGGAGCTGTGCTCTCTGAGCTGCTGTAATGACTGCATGTGCTTTTCTGCTGCTATTAAAAATGGATCTAAGCTATTTTCGTTACATTAAAGTGAAGTCTAGTGAACGATTGTTTAACCCTCTGGTGTTTGGATAGCCATAACGCTTAAAATATTGCACTTAGAATAGTAAACGTGGCATGGACTGTACATGTTAACGCTTGCTGTATCTGTTTTTTTTTTTTTTTTTTCATGCAGGAAGGATTTAAATGTCAAAAACACTGCGCTTTAGTTTGTCATTGACGGTATCTTCCTGCGTGTGACCTTAAGATAAAGTCACTCATCTGACCCTTTTAAAGAATAATTGGACAGTCATGAATCGCAACTCCATAATCTTTGAACTCTGCTTTTAGTGTCATGGCGACGTGTTTTCAGCTTACATTTTTAGATTTGGTCATTAAACTGGTGGGGAATAGCAGCGTGATGCCAATTAAACCTACTTAACGGCTATCACTTTCCCCCACTGAAGCCTGCGCCACTTTATTCATTAAAGCAGAAAAGTGCGGTGTCAGAGAAATGCATTAGATGAAATGTTTTAAAAAGAAAAAGAAATAAACGTTCACATAACTGTGCCATTATTCCAAACGGTTCTGGAAAGAAAACAAAAGTGATGCACCGTCCATCACTAATACTCACTTTCAGTACAGACACTTTGTTCCCCCTCAAAAAAATTGTATTGTATATAATGTGCTGTATATGAAAAGCATGATTTCAATGATATCACGCTCTTCTTCTTTTGGCTGCTCCTTTAAGGGGTCGCCTCCATCTTACTCTACCTGTTGCATCCTCTGCTGTGACACCAAACCTCTGCATGTCATCCTTCACTACATCCATGAGTCTCTGTAGTCTTCCTCTTTTCCTCCTGCCTGGCATCTTCACATTCACCATCCTTTGTCCAATATATCCAGTATCCCTTCCTCTGCACATGTCCAAAGGTCTCAGCCTTGCCTCTCTAACTTTGTCTCCAAACCACATAACCTGAGCTGTCCCCCTGATGTACTTGTTTCTCTGATATACTCATTTCTAATCCTGTGACAAGCAATGAGGCAGGGTTAATCTTCTAAACCAAAATTCATGATACTTGAGTAGAGAGGTGAGTATGAAATGAGACAGGAATTCAAGACAAAAATTAAATTTCTCCTGGTGGAGAACAGAGCTCTCTGAGTGATTTTCTTGTTTTCCTTTTTCTATTTCTTTCCTTTTTTGTATATATGCTTTTTTCAAATAAAAAAAAAAAAGTTAGAAATAAGTATTTCCTTAAAATCTGAAAAATTGCAGGAGATCAGGAGACAAAGTTAAGCCTTCTTGCAAAGATTGGCCAGGAAATTCAGTATTCCCAAAATGTAAACGGATAAAATTTGTAATCATCTGTGAAACTTTACACTTCCAGTTTATAAAGCAAGCTGCATTAGCCTCGTGGTTAAATCAAGAGAAGGTCACTGAGCTGCATAGGGACATTTCTTTCCTCAGCCTTGTTGGCACAGTTGCAAAGCCATTTTTACAGGCTGAGCGTTATTCTCCATAACAATGTGCCGTTTTTATGCAAAGAATTTTTCCTTTCATATACAGTTTATGGGAACACTCTGTGTAGATGTTTTAGTTGTTTTTATAGACAAATGACATGTTAAGACTTGGCCAATAAACGAGGCTCACGCTCTTAATGTTTAGTCAGACTGCCGTTAGCTTTGATGATAGCTTGCATTTGCTGTGTCACATTTATTTATGTGCAGAGCTGCATTAACTTTTTTGCCAAGATGTCATATTGATGATGGGAGAGTCAGACCGTTACGTAAAGCATTAAACTGCACATCGCAGCGGTTCACAATGGGATTAAGATCTGGACTCTGTGGTGGCCAATCCATGTGTGAAAATGGTGTCTCATACTCCCTGGAGCGCTCTTTGACAATTTGAGCCCAAAAAATCCTGGCATTGTCATCTTGTAATATGCCTGTGCCATCAGAGAAGCAAAAGGCATTGATGGGAAACCTGATCATTTAGTATGTTCAGATAGACAGCTGACCTCAGTTTTGAGCACATAACATTGCTGAACATAGAGCTGACTGATTGAAGCAACCTCAGATCATAACACTGCCTCTACACGCTCGTAGGGTAGGCATTAGGCATGGGCGCATCACTTTATCTGGCTCTCTTTTTACCCTGATACGCCCATCACTCTGGAACATAGAAAATTTGGACCACACGACTTCTTTTTCATTGCTACGAGTCCAATTTTTATACTTACAATCAAGTTGAAGTGTTTCTTTTAATCCAGTTAGGCTCACTGATAAATGGTTTTCTTAAGGCTACACAGCTGTTTAGTCCACATTGCTTGTGAGATGATGGCTCACCACTGTCGTTCCAGTATGTCTGCGAAGGTTCTCAGTCATCCAGGTCATTGAAGTCTAAGGAGCTTGGAAAAGAAAAGCGTCTGGACTTCTTTAAGTTTCCTTGAAGATGTTTCACCTCTCATCCAAGAGGCTTTTTCAGTTCTAAGAGCAATTGGTGGAGAGTCCCAGATTTTAAGCCCTATGGGAATGTCCCCAAGAGGGTCATGGACCCCCTATTGAGCCTCTACCTAATCACACAAGCCAAGGAACGGGTGTGGGTCATAATCAGCCAAGGTTTCAGGTAAACTCATTGAGCCCACTATCCTTCCAGGTTTTAATAATTAGCATATTGGAGAGTTCTAACCGAATTTTTAGCTTCAGAAGTCTCTTTAGTTGTTTTCTTTGCTTGATGCAGGCCAATAGTTTGACTCTTCTAAAAGGGAAGCCGTTGGGTGACAGTGGGTTGTCTTCCAACATGGAATCATGCAGTGATTATCCAATGCAAAGTTCTTATCTCTTTGATTAGTTAAATCCAGGTAGTAACTTTTTTAGCCAGTAAGCATATGTTTCATATATTTACATACACTTACACTTAGATAAACTTAAACATGACTGTTGCTAACTGGGAAGCTAGGATGCTGTTTTACAATATTAATAAGCTACTTGTACTATCAGTTGTTGTGGCTTGGAGCTAAAGTATCTGAAGATAAGTAAACTGTGTGGCAGACTAAAGTAATAGTTCCTTTAAATAACTACCATTTCTATAAATAATAATTCTTATTTCGTGCCACATTAAACTTTAGACTGTGATGTGACACATTGTGTTTCATACATCCTAGAGACTCATAGCTATTGTGACCCTTGGTAACCCTTGGTGCTTACAGCTTGCGTCCAATCAAAATCAGCCTTTAATTCTGACGAAACCAATAAAATCTATACCTATTCCAGAGTTTTCATTTAAACTAATAATCACAGGTTGCAGTCAGGGATACCTGGACGTTTTAGCATTTCCTAGCCAAACAATTTAGACTACACCACATTTTTCAGTTTACTGCCATGGCCTTAGATCTCCATAGCTTTGTTGCTTAACACTAATTGAAGAGGCTGCTGACTGACAAGTGAAACAGCTTTTTCTTTTCCCTTTCAGTCCCTTACCCAAGTCTTATCCACTCACCGTGATCTCCTTAAGGCGATTCAGAAGTGAGATTCAACTTAAATTCCCCTAAAGTCTCTGTTTCAAGACCAATCTGATAAGATTTTTTTTTAAAATAAATGATGTAACCTTGGAAAGTGTTGGAAGCTTGGCTTACAATGCAAGACCCTGCTGCAGAAGCGCCTCTGTAAGAAACTGTCCACAGACAAAGCAGAATGAGACTCGGTATCTGTATGAAAACAGCTGATACCTGTTGGCTGACATTTCTAAACTGGAGTTTCACAGAATTGGTTGCTGGCTGCATTAGCTGCTAAGTGAAGTGGACATGTTGTTGTGGCGTTATCAGGTTAGCTGCAGGGCTCTGGACAGGCTGCAGGAAGTCTAACATGGGCTGACGGCGGTTTAATGGCTGTGTACATGATTGAATTTCTTTGTTGAGCAAACTATTCAGTTACGATAAGAAGGATGATTGAAATGTGTGGTCTGAATATAGGCAGAAATTATGTAAACTGTACACGTTAACACAATTAATACACTGCAGATGTTTGAAGTATCAGTACTTGACTTTTGGCTATTTTTAATGACTAAACTTGCTTGAGATTTATTTCTAGGGGCACTTGTGCTACTTATTTCTCCCTTTTCCTCAGTATCTCACAGTTACGTGGGCCCGATGACACCTCCTATACCAGGAACTATCACATAGGCTGTTTTCACTTCTTTAGTAGGTGTTCATAACAGAAAACAGTGATTTACTAATGAATTGCCATTTAAAATAAGACAAAACCGTATATAGTGACTGTTTTTACAAAAATAAATGCTTTGTTACTTTGATGACAGCCACAGATTTCAATGTGAAGGACAGGGCCAGTTGCATCATCTCCTGCAAGAATTGCCTGCATACAGCCTGCGTACAGCCTGCGTATATGCTGAAGACTTCCAATTTATTCTGTTAAAGGATAAGTCAGGGTAACTCACTCTTTTACATTTTCAATCAATCCAAACAAAAGACAAACAACAAAGCCTAAATGATTCTTGATTAATATCCTACCCTCTCTGCAACACTCTGACTCACGGTGACTGAATTCTAAGGATGTAAATCTTTAACGAGCATAATAAAGCGCAAGTTTTTAAAAAGGCCTCAGTAATTGCAGCTGGGGTTTTTTCCCCAGGCAACATTACTCAAATTGAATTTACAGAATGGCTGTTTGGGACTATTTCCAATCGTTGATTAATATACAGCCGTGCTCCACTGAGTATTTATGGCAGCAGTGCAGTGGTGATCATAACGGGGGTGGGGTGTGCACCTACTTGTCGTGCGCCTCGTTTTCTGTGTTACTGGACCACCAGTGAAGCTTGACGTCAGGAAGGCACACAGCATACTTGTTAATGGAATGAGCTCATTGTTAGTTTTGGTCTTTACTCGGGATTTGTGGCCAATTTAAAAAATGTCAGTGGATTTTATCCCCTGAAGAGACATGCCTCATCAGTACGCTGAGCAGGGACTTTGTGGTTTATTTTTAGTCAAATGCTTGAGTCATAAGGTGTGATTTAAAAACTCTTATTAAAAAAAAGGCCCTTAATGAGGTAGTCATTTGTTGATTTGAGAAGTGTGCAGCTCTAAGCTGATACACGTAGAGTATTAATGATTGGCTTTAACCATTTAATTACTTATTTTTATCCACATACCTCAAACCTAGAGACTCTGCTGCTCATAACAATATATTTTTTGTTCTCTTTTTCTCTTTTTAAGATTATTATGTGAATCTTAAATAATAGCAGACAGTTTCCACTTAATTAGTTTTTTAACTGTAATATAAACATGTCGTGCCCATTTGCCCACAAGAACAATGAATAGTTAGCTCTCCCCAACTCCCGTACATGCGCGGCATCAGCAAATTGTATTTGATGAGAACAGCTGAAGGGAACGGGCCTCAGAGAGTGCGATGTGTGACACCATTAAGGTGGAAGAGGAGTAGGATGTCATGAGGTAAAGAGTCTGAGCTGTGTTGGCCTCAGGGCTGTGGGGTGTTTCATCAGGGAGCATGGCTAACCTCTGCATCCTGTCTCGATTTCCTGCTCTGTGAATCATGCCAGTCCCAGCAGACAAACAGACAGATGGACAGGCAGGCAGAAAGACAGACAGGCAGGCAGGCAGGCAGGCAGCCCACTCAGTGAAGCAGAAACACCAGGAGCTCAGTGGCTGCCATGGATACACTCCTGGAGTCTCTTTACTGCTGTCTGTGTATGTTTACTGTATGCATGTGTGCTTAGCTTTGTTCTGAAGGCCTTGCACCTTGTCCCTAGATTAGAAATGTTGTATTTTACTTTTTGTAACCAAATTCTGTTAATAAATTTCAGGGCTCTGTAGGTGGTAAGAGTTAATGTTAACGTAATATCTAATGTTATCCTATTAATAATCTGTGTATATTGTAAAAACTTGCCATCACAACACATCATGCATTGGTGTGGTTTGGTTTCCATAGAGGCTTCTTCCTGTTAAAAATGAGTTTTTCCTTCCTACTGTTGCCAAGTGCTTGCTCCTGTGGGGTCATCTGATTGTTGGGGTTTTCTCTGTGCTTTTGTATTATTTATTTATTTTTATTTTTTTTACAGATTTTACAGTTAATCTAATTAATGGCAGCAGCTAGAAATTGTATATCAAAGTTGGATGTAGCCTCCTGGTATTTTAAAGCCCAGCAGGATGTGACCCCTCTAGTTGCAAAAAGATCTTTTGATTTTACAAGTGTAAGAAAAATAACTTCTCACCTGATTTACTGGCTCTGTAAATCTAATCACTGGATTCTTTCTTCTCAACTCAAACAGCATAAGTTAATATGCAAATTATTGTCACAATTATTGTAAAATAAACAGCAGGGTATGCTTAAATGTGTGGCTACCTTATGAGCACGCAGTGTCCTTGGTTTTCCATTGACATATGTGTTTTCTTTTCCTGATTGACACCCAAAAGAGTCCAAAGCTACACTTGTTATAGGTCAGAGCATTGACCTACAGGGCTCAAGGGCTCAATTACTGTATTGCAGCAATTGATAACCAATACTGGGGTTTGTTTTTGTCTTTTTTTTCTTCAGGAGGTCCATCGGATCACCACAGGCGATGGTATTAAACGCACAGACAAGGATGACGCCGCGGCCAGCGAGGTGGGCTGGATGACCTCGGTCAAAGATTGGGCCGGAGTCATGATATCTGCTCAGACGCTGACAGGAAGAGTCCTGGTAAGCTCATTCTCAGCCATCATCCTTTGTTCAGTTTTTGATTGACATCTTCAGCTACTTAGGCTTACACGTAGCAGGCCGCTGGTTAAGATGTCGGTGAGATGAAGCGTGACAGCCCATCATAATCATTCCCAGACTTACTGATGACAGCAATTCACTTGGTTGAGCTCCCTTGTAGTATTTTTGTCTTGTGAAAAACATTTGTTATTATAGGACAAGCCAGAGGACCCTGCGTCAGACCAGGCACAAACTGGGCATGTGTGAATATTCCTTGCTTTTATTTTTGCTTGTCAAACCCATAAACGTATCATTGGGTGTATCTCCTGGTAGGTTTTCTCTCAGACAGTGAGGCTTACACATCCAAACAAAGCCTGGGCAACAAAGCAGAGAGATTTAAGGCATGTATTAAGGTCATACACCCCATAATAACCTCGGACAGCAGAGAGAAACAGATGCCAAAGAAAGGAAGGAGGGAGGGACATGTGCAATTTTACAATAGCATTTGGTCATGCAATGGTGCCTGGTGTGTCTGCTCACAGGGTTAGATGGAGAACACATCCCTTAAACACCTGTTATCATCTTGTGTACTGAACTATGTTGCCACACGATATCCAATCAGGGATATTTTTGCTGTGGTGTTTTTTATAGGTTTATTCTTATTATTTCTCAACACTGAATAATGATTTGGCTGTAAATGTTCAGCATTTAAAGTACTGCGACTGTGGAGTGATGAAATGAGATGATATGAGTGGGAGCACTGTGCCAGAGCTTGACGCAGTGCTTCGGGCTTGATCCCACTTTTCAACTACCCCCTTAAATGCGGTGCAGCATCTCCAGTTGGCTCGACGTGTGGAGGTTGTTAATCTTGAACGCCGGGCGAGCTGTACATTAAACTGTTATGATGGGATGTGGAATATTAATGATCCACCTAGTTCATATTTGTGGGCTAAAACTAAACTGCTGATCATGTTGGAAGGCTAAGAAGATGGAATACATCTTTATTTGGACACTTATCTGAAGTTGTTCACTTATTCACAAATATTTCAGTTGATTCAGAACACTTTGTCAAGTCTTTTTGTTATAAAGTGTGCTTCAAATGTGTCGTGCTTACAAGAAAATGTTCCTTTAAATCTAAATAAAAATATAGACCCTGGATTTGAGTTGATGTACACGCCCATCAAGTGGCAACATCTGGAAAAAGATGCCAAATCAGAAGAACCCAAGAAGAACTACTTAGAATTGAGACTTGAGGCTGGGTCCACAAGCAAGTCATTCCTATAGACTCCCATGTTTAAATATACGGCTACAGCCTTGAAATTACCTCCCTCCCTTTTACAAATCACCTGTTTATAATTGTTTAAGACATAAATGTCTGCAATATTAGTGGTGTCAAAATGGGACTTCACGAACAAGTGGATGATGTCACGGTGGCTTTATCCTTCTTTTACATACAGTCTGTGTGAGTGTGTGTGACAGCTGATAAAATCATGTTTTTTTGCTCCCGGCTGGAGCATCAAGGGGCACATTTTGTTCATCTTCCGTCAAACATTATGAAACTCAAATTGTCCCCACAGTGGACTGAGTGCAGAGACTAGTGGTGGTGTATGTTGACAGCAGCATTTTGCTAACAACATCTCCCCGTTCTCTGTTTCCTTGTTTTTCACTTTAAAACACCAACGCTTCCCTCTGCTTGCTTCTGTGTGTGTGTGTGTGTGTGTGTGTGTGTGCGTGCGCGTGCGCGCAGCTCAAGTGCTCTGTCTCAATGATGGCTTGACACAACTGTTTAGCAAGTGCTCGTCTGTAACCATGGCAACTGCAGCTTACCTAAACAGGGCAGATGTGTGTTTTCTATTTCAGCCTTTTCAGGGAGCGCATTAAAGCTTATTTCCAGGCCATCTGAGAGCAGTTTTACTGGGGAGTAAGAGCAAGGAATAGCTTAAATAAAAGTGAGTGCTTCTGTGTATTTATTTGTTGTATAAAGATCCCATATTTACATGTATCTTGAGCTGCTATTTCCAGCTGTTTTCTATTTGCAGTCTTGTTTAATAAAAGCCAGCAAAGAGTAAATCTGCCAATTTTAAACTTGAACCTCTCCAAAAAAATAAATAAATAAATAAATTAAAAAATCAATTAGTGGTTGTGCATATGAATCCAAATGAACAATCCAGTTTGCTGTTCCTAATTAATTTTAGTAATTAAACCTGACTACATTATTAAGTGTAAATGTGGCTGAAGTTGAAGTGGATAAATTGAGACAGTTGAGGCATGGATTATGCAAAAAAGAAGGCTCAGCTGCAGGATGCCTGCAGCGTTTTGCAATTTTAATTTAACTTTCTGAATCTCAGTTCAGCAGATTGATACCTGCTGCTTGAAGATTCAGTTGCTCGTGCCGTATAGCTCTCCAAAGCCTTTTTACAAAATGTACAGAAGAAGAACTAAAAGACAAATAAACAATCCAAAAAATTAAAAACATGGACACTTAAATAGACAAATATGTGGACCACAAGTTAAAAGTTAAAAGACCAAAAAATTGATCGCTGAATTATATTTGATAAGCCCAAGGCCAAAAATAAACACATACAATCATACATTTCAGTTGAGGGCTTCTGTTCAATTAGCTCTACAGTACAAACACAGAGTATGTCAGAGCACAAAGGTTACAAAGCTGGTTAATGTTTAAAGTACATGACAAGACATTTGGTTTTCTGAGGGACTGAGTTTGATGGTTGTGGCTTTTTTCCCTCACTATCTATAATCGGGCATTTCAACTAAGGGGCCTTGACATCTGTAGCATGACACATTTTAGGTAAATGTAACACATTACACAGAGGAGACGAGATCACTGTAGACTTAGCTGAATGTTTACCTCTGACTGTGACTGTTGAGTGACAGACAGGTGCAAACTGCCCTGCGGAAGCTGAGGAAGCCCAGTGTTCATTTGCCCAACTGGCCTCAGCAGATTGTAAAAGATCAAACCTTGCCATTAGGGCTGTTTGATTAGCAGAGAGGACACTTCCTGGTGACCTTTTAGTCTGTAAAGTTTTTTTCTGCAGGAGATCTAGTCTCTGATCTTTAAGCGCTCAAATAAAGCGAGGAAAGGCGAACTCTCTTGTTTAGTTTTCAAAATTCAGGTCAGCAACATGTATGTAAAGCTGTGGGTTTCCTCTAGATTGGGACCACAGAAGGATCCCATCTGTCAGTTTATTTATTTTTATTGCATTTTCCCTCACCATATCCATTTTTGCATCACACAAGACCACCCTCCCTATTCATGATAAATGTCATCACGTTGCTGTTTGCAAACGTCAAAACAAACACCCCTCGGGGCCTGAACAGTTGGCTGCAGTTTATACTTATACCAAAGAAAAACCCAAAAAGAATAAAGAAGCAGGTTATGGATGTATTTCTTATTTGTATTTCCCTTGAGACTACAATTTTCAAGAAAGTTCAGATAGAAAGTATGCACCACAGCCAGGCCCAAGTTTGTGTATTCTGAAGGAAAATCTGATTTCTCTTAAATGACAGGACCCTGCTGAGTGACATTTAGCCCATGTGTGTTTGCCTCTAGAAGTCCACAGGGGGGGCTTGGATGTCACAAAGCTATTATTCTGGCCAGAGAAAGGTTTTCTATTATTGGACGCCCAAAAATGACCTCTGGTGCTTTTAAGTTTTCAATCTTTGCGCTTTAACCTCAGTCACAGGTTGAACAGAGTCGAAGGCATTTAAGTTAGACTATAAAGTACTGCAGGTAAACACCAGCTGTTTTTGTTTATTTATAACTCCTTTTTTTGGAAACGTTTCTTACATACACTAGCTACAAGTCTCTGTTTGGCATGCCATATGTTGTTACAGTCCAATAAGCTGAGCTGCCAAGATATACCAGCATTTGGCATGTGAGTACTACTGTACTTCTTGCACGTTTAAAAAACCCCAAAACACACACACACACAAACCACACTTGTGCATTTTAAAACTCTTTAAACAGTCATTATTGGAAGTCCTGTTTGAGTTTAGCATATTTTTCGTGAGCATGCCTGTGCTTTGTTGAAAAGGGTGGAGCTTGGTGAGCTAAGAGGTGAGTGGGAGAGACCGATGGGGGTAGTAGCTATACTCAAGTGTGCTGGCATAGACTGCACAGTATTCAAAAGATTTCCATGGCTAAAAAGGGAAGCCAGTGTGAAAACCTCTTTCTGTCACCCAGCAGGGGGCAACCCCTTCGCAAAAGACATCTGGTTAAAAGACTTTTCTAATGATATAATGGGCTCAATCACTAGTTTCAGGTTTTATTCAATACAACATATTCATTTTGTAAATTACTGCTCCCATTAGTGTCAGTTACTGTCCACATTACTAATAAACCGAAGTATGGCTTTTGGTATGGTTGGCAAGTAGCTAGCATATGTATGCGCAGTATCACTGGGTTCCTCAGTCAGCTCCACCCCTCTCGGATACCTAAGTTGTGGCTGGCAAGCGGAAGTGTATGATGGCCAATTTTTTCCCATCTTAAACCTCTACAAGTTAAGCCGTGAGCAAAAGGTGCTAGCTTCAGCTAGGTCACTTCTAATTTTAACATCACCAGCTGTCAGACAAAAAGTTCTCACAATTTGGAGTCGTCTAGGTTTTCTGGGGTCAGCGTGTGTGTAGAGGAAGTCATATTGGGTGACAGGGTGAAAGAGTTATTTTCTGGCTCGACCGCTAGATTTGATATCGCAACCGCAAGGGGAGAAAGCAGCACTGAACGAAATTACAGGTGGGCCAGAAGGGCATTTTCATCAGGCGGACACTTACCACCTCCTCCTCTGAGAGGGTCGTGAGCTGCAGCAATTGAGCCGCTACATGGAAAAGCTTTTTGTCTGATGGGAGTTAAAAAGGGGAAAGAGAGAGAGAAAGACTAAACACTTTCGTGTGGACTTGCTCTTTTCTCTCATTGCCGATTATGGTGCCGTTCCAGCAGAAATAAGAAGTCATGGGCGCGCTTATCCTTTACATGACTGAGAATTCATTGTTAGCGCTGATTTATTGTTACACATTTTCCACGGCTCAGCACAAAAGGAGTCAGCATTCACTCTTCGTGCCCTTTTCTTGACATTCCCAGTTGACTCTCGGCTTTAGGTTAGGATGTTGGTATTGTTGTATGTAACAGATATTCTTTCAACACGCCCATGGCCTTGTAGCAAAGACAGGACGCTGTTTGCCACCTGTGGACTCTGGTGCCAACGGGATCATGTGTGACTTTCACCGCACCCAGTACAACAGAGTGAACAACGTGGCAGCGTCACTCGGCTCTCTGCCCGTCTCTAAGCCTGCCGCTATTTTCGGGTGACAGCAGCTGCCAGGCCTGTTTTGTCAGGCCCCTACAGAAGGAAACAATGCCATGTGAGACTGAAGTTATTTTGTTTCATTCCTAGTTAAAACCAAGAACATCTTGGTAAGTCATTATTGTATATAAATGAAGTCAAACTAACACGCCACACTATGCACTAGTACCATCTTGATTCGAGTAAAATCTTTTTTTTTTTTTAAAGAATTTCCTAGAAATTATGGACTAAACTCTTGCACACACAAACATAATTGGGTACACCTTGCTAGTCCTCGGTTGGACCTTTTATCGCCTTCAGAACTGCTTCTATTATTTGTGGCATACATTCAACAAGCTGCTGGAAACATTCCTCAGAGATCTTGGTCCATATTGACATGATAGCATCACACAGATGCTGCAGATTTGTTGGCTGCACATCCATGATGTGACTCTCCTGTTCCACCACATCCCAAAGATGCTGTGTTTGATTGAGATCTGGCAACTGTGGAGGTCATTTGGTATATAAAGTTGTTCTCAAGAATACAGTTTGATATTATTTGATGTTTGTAATATGGTACATTATCCTGCTTTAAGTAGACACGAGAAGATGGATACACTGTGGTCATAAAGGGTCAACAACATGGTCAACAACAATACTGTGGTAGACTTTGCCTAAGGATCTCAAAGTGTGCTAATGATCCCCTACGCCATTACACCACAACAGCTTGCCTGAACCTTTGATACAAGGCAGGATGGATCCATGCTTTCATGTTCGCACCAGATTCTGATTTGAATGGACCAGCAGAATTCGGCACTCATCAAAGCAGGCAATGTTTTTCCAGTCTTCTGTTATGCTGGTTGGGTTACCCTCTGCAAATTGTATCCTCAGTTTCCTGTTTCTAGCTCTCAGGTGTATTCTGCTGCTGTAGTCTATCTCATGTTTTGCATTCAGAGATACTTTTCCACATGGGTTGGTTTGATTTACTGTTGCTTTCCTATCAGGTCGAAGCAGTCTTACCTCTGACATCAATAAGCCATGTTTACAAAGACTCACTGCTTACTTGATATTTTCTGTTATTCCTTTGTTGTTTCTTTCTGGCCATTCTCTGCTCGGAAATAGTCAGACCAACCAGTCTGAAACCAACAATCATGCCACATTCAAAGTCCTGTAAATCACCTTTTTTCTATGTTCTCATTATCGTTTTGAACATCAGCAGGTCATCTTGATCATGTCTACATTCTTAAATGCATTAAATTACTTCCATGTGTTCTCACATAGCAGAAATCAAACCCTGTCATTGCTGATATTTTTGGATTGCTTCAGATTAAAACAAACACAAAAAAAGCAGTGAATCTCCTGTGTTATGTATTCGAACACTGACTATGGAATATTAGCTACATTTATACAGGTTACGGATTTGCTCTGGGTGGTGTTTTGAGTGTCTGTGTAGATAATAATGTCATTAATATTTGCCTTCAGTACAGCACACAGACAGATCTGAGTGGTCCTTAGACATGCTTAGTTGAGGTCATCTTGACCTGTGGCCATCTGTGCTTGCAGAGTCTACAGATTGAGAGTTGCTTGATCCTTAACCCTCTGCGATCGTGAGGCCAAATTCTTGCAGCAATCACACCATTAGTTTTGGGCACCAGCAAGTATCAGGTGTGATAATTACCATTCCTCCAGGGTGGGGGTGGCGCAAGCGTTTCTAATTTGGAACCTGTCTATGTTTGGGCACCACATTTTCAGCAGGCTCTCATTAGGCACAAACAATCAGTCAAGTATAATGAGTTTAGTGAAGTGGGATGGTATTTAAAATAGTCAAGAAGGGTTTTATGATAACATTCTTCCCCCAATCCCTAGAATCCATTCAGTGAGCGGTTTCATGATGAGAAATTCTCAATTTGGCCAGCAGATTCCATTATAAATCATTAGCTACACAATGACTAAGCAGCTGCTTGTTGAGCTCACTACGTCTCCATCACTAATCACAGTTCTCTATTTCCTGTTTCTGGAAAGCCAGGTGTAAAAGAGGCATGAAACTCTTGATTGATACTTCAAGTAGTTTTTCCCTCGGCGAGTTCAGTTTAATTTACTACCGTGGCCACTTAAAGAAAATGAGTTACCTACTGATCATACAACATGTTGGAACTTTAAATGTTCACTTTAAGATCAGCTCCTCCAACCTTTAAAACACAGGACTGCTGCAGTTATTGTATGTCCAGCCTTTCGGCTACAGCACAGGCCATGATTTACATTTTAACACGTGAGAGGAATTTTCTCAGTGAGGACCCCTCCTGCTGCCTGAGAGTTGAGTCATCACTTGTGCTCAGCAGCAAGATTTTTTTCTCTTACATCCACAGCAGCAAAGACGATTTGGTTATTCCTTTTTTTTCCTCGTTGTCATTTTCTCACAATTTTAAAGCAACAAACTAATATTTCAGCTGAGACAGACAGCAAGAAGCTGGGAGGGGGGGGAGATACAGCCATCCACGCCTACCCTAAGCTCTTTATGCCTCACTGTGAGAGTGGTTGGGCTGCTTCCAGGATGGCTTAAATCATAGCTAAGCCACTGTGGGATTTGGGGTTCCACGCTGCATGTTTTGATTGTGGGTATTTAATATCTGAATAATGGTGCAAAAATCTCTTATTCATTACAGGACAGAACATGCCGTTTCTGTCTAACAAGAGCAGATCAATTTTTTGTCACATCAAAGAATCATGAAATGCAAAATAAGTGCAAATAGATGAGCAGGATGGCAGAGGGAGATGTTCCCAAGTGGCTTGACCCAAAATGCTCAAGGATAGAAGCATTGTTTTCAAAGCTCAGAAAGGACATTGTCAGTGCGCTCAGATCAGATGCACTCCCTATATACAGGGACCAGTGTCAGGCAAACAGAGGATCAGGTTTCACGCCGCTGGTAGTTACAGGGCAATGTATACAACACGAAACACAAACTGAGCACTTGTGTGTAGCTGCCAAGGGTTTAGGAGAAGATCCAGTTTCTATGTGCTTTAACCTCCATGATTATTTTAACATCTGTGCAATACAGCAGTGGGCAGAAGCCAAAAAACTGAGCTACTGCCTTATAGCTTCAAGGATGCTATGACCTATATTCTTTAATCTCTGCTGGGAAACACATGCCACTTCTAAAACTACTACTTTTGCTGTTTTTGCTGTAGTCTTGCCAATATCACCAATCCTGCAAACATAATGCAGATTGTCTGTTTACAGATTTAGAAACAAAGTGCTTCATGAGATGGAATAAAAGTGAAATTGTGTTGAGGAAACAGCAAACAATATATTTAATTAATTAAAATTAAAATGTGATGATTAAACTAAAAAGTAAAAAAATAAATGCAATAGTAGGAGATGAGGAATAATCAGTAACCCCCAGGGCTGGAAGATTTGGCTCAAAACTGAACTTCCTCCAAAAGCTTCTTGAGATAAACTCCAGTCAGTCCCCCAGAGGCTGCTTGTTAAACTGTCCAATTTTAGAGTAAAGATGTTTTTTTTGAGAATGAATTAAAAAATGTACTAATTTACCAACAACTGTGCAGTGGATGGATTTTTATATAATTCACTCATTTAATTGTATTTTGGGCTAAATTTACATATTAGTTAAATTATTACTACAGCCTGAATGATACACGACTTTTAAGACCGATACTGATATCGGGTGTTTTTAAAAATCCGATATTCTGATCTATCAGTCGATATTTTTGTTTCACGTGAAACATAAACAGAGTACTCTAACATTTGTTATGTGTAGTGATTTATTTACTCAGATGTGGTCTGCCTGACTCTGGTCAGATCAGCTGGTTGATCTTCAAAGCACATTTGTTGATGACAGTGAAGTTGCAGAAGGCCCTCTGGTGGACAAACAATAAAACCTCAGAACTCGCAGCATCACTGAAGCGTGTTTATCCGCTTTTAATTTTCATCAGTCATCATAAATGCAGATACCGATATATAAGCAAATAGCTGATGTCGGCTCACACATAATAAATATGAGCTTGCTAAGATTATGTGATAACTTTACGTTCATTTCTTGCTCCAAAAAACACAAACATGACAACGCCCATAATTCTAACTTTAAAATGACAGTGCAGAAACTAATGTCACAGTCTCCATGTTTAGATACAGTCTGTGGTGTATATATTTTAATCATTAAAAAAAAAACACACCACCTATTTATAATAAAATTACTTATTAAATGTAATAATGGCTCTTCTCCCTCTTTTCCTTCAATAACTGCTAAACGTTGCTTCTGTTTTTTTAATTAATGATTGATTAGTTTAGAACATTTTACAAGTTCTCTTAAATAACTGTAACTCTGTTACTGTTTCTGTTCGAGGCAAAATTCAATTTTTTTTCAGAAAGACAAGACAAGCTTTACTATGATATTCAAAGTATAATATCCAATGTGAAGAGATTCAGAAGGTGCAAGCAAAACTGGGAAACACTAAGTTATAGCAAATGTAAAAATCTTTCTCTGTGTTACAAGAAAAACATTCACATTCAAAGCATTTAAAAATATTTTCTACTAGTTATTTATAGTAGGTCCTAGATTATTACAGTGTTAAATTCCAGAAGAAAATCAGGATCACATTTTGTTTATTGAACTTTATGGAAATCAGATGAGCTGCAAAATTACAGCAGTGGATTGAGAAGTAGCAACATTTTCTATTTCTGAGACAGATTTAAACGCAAATGTGCACCTCTGGAAAAAAAAGTAAATATTCTCTCTTAGAAAAATGTTACTTGAATCCTGACTGAAGGATGATTTTCGAGAGAAATAAAGCACTTAAAATGCTTGGGAAAGTAACTTGAGTTGTGGCCTTCAAGTATCTTTTGTAACCTTTCATGTTGTTGGTGATTTTTTTCAGTGGGAGGCTGGAAAAATGTTTTATCAACACAGGTATTTCAACAATATTTGGTGCCATGAATTTTTCATTCAAAGAGAAAATGGTTATTTATCACGAATTGGCACAGTGTATGAAGAATTTAAAGGTGATCTAAAAGATCAATTTATCCACTCATTTTAAGTGCAACACTATTTAGGCCTCCCCAGGAGAACTCTGTGATTCACTGCTTTCATGGATTACTGCACGTCTCTATACTTACGCTGCTGCTGCTGGACATCTACATTTAGCTTTTAAAACATAACCAACACATTTCACAGCACAGCAGGCATGTTCTTGACCCATTACACCTGACTGAGGAGCCTTAAAATTTCTATTTCTTAATACACTCTAATAATACACTCACAAACCATCCATATATCCATTTTCTGCTGCTTATCTGGGCATGGGTCACAGAGGGAGCAGTCTAAGTACTCCTAACTCCTCTCACCCCAGAGACCTCCTCCAGCTTATTCGGGGGGGACACTGAGACATTCCTAAACCAGCCGAGAGATATAATCTCTCCACCGATTCCTGGGTCTACTGCTGGACCTACTCCTGGTAGGACATGCCCAGAATACCTAACCTAGGATGTGTCCAGGAGGCATCCTAGTCAGTTGAATAACCGAGCCCCTCACCCTGTCTTAAGGGAGAGCCCAGCTGCTCTTCGAAGGAGCAGCTCTTTTTGCTGCTTGTGTCCACAGCCTCACTCTTTTAGTCGGTACCCAAAGCTCGTGACCATATTTGGTTAGAGTAGGAACGTATATTGATCGGTAAATCGACAGCTTCAGTTTTATGCTCAGCTCGAATTTCGATACAACAGAGAGCTGAGCATAAAAGTGCCACTCTCCCCTCACTCGTTAACAAGACCCCAAGACACTTGAACTCCTCCACTTGGGGCAGTAACTCGTCCCTGACCAACAGTGGGCACTCCACCCTTTCCAGCTAGCTACCATGGTCTCGGACTTGGAGGTGCTAATTCTCATTCCCACCGCTTCACACTTGGCTGAAAGATGAAATCCTGAGACCACTAAAGCGGAGACCTTTCACCACTTGGCTACACATAAATATTCTATCCATAAAAACTATGAACTAATGGCAGCCCTGGTAGCGTCTAACACCCACTGGAAACAAGTCCGACTTACTGCCACCAATATGCTGCTTCCAGATCAACAGAAACAACCAAGTCCAACCAACAATCAAGACAATATGTTTGGATACACCAGCACTGTCCAACATCTTTCCCTGCCACCTGATCCAGCTCAGCACCTCTCATCACTAGAGTGTCCAAAAAGTGCAGCTACAGATCTGATAGTATGATTACAAAATCGATCATCCGCCTACGACCTAGGGTGTCCTGGTGCCATGTGCACTTATGAACACCCTTACGCTTGAACATGGTGTTTGTTATGGACAAACTGTGATAAGCACAAAAGCCCAATGATAGGACACCACTCGGGTTCAAATTCGGCAGGCCGTTCCTCCAAGTCCCTCCCAGCCACGTCAGCGTTGAAGTCTTCCAACAGAACAATAGAGTTCCTTGGGTGCAGCACTCTCCAGGAGCCCATGAGACTCTGAGCTGTCATTTGGCCTATAGGCACAAACGACAGTCAGGACCCGAAGGCGCAGGGAAGCAACGCTCTCGTCCACTGGGAAAACCCCCCAAAATACCGGCAGTGAACCGGGGGGATACAAGTATACCCACCCCTGCCTGGCGCCTGTCACTGAGGGCACCTACAGAGTGGAACAGCCTCTCTGTTTGTTTTCCTGTCTCTGAAAAACAAACAGAGAATCTACAAAGTTAAGTTCACTCACAAACCATTGAACCTGTTTTTCAGCCTCTCTGTGTTTGTTTGTTTTATTCATTTTTTGGACGTTGCATGTTTTGAAGTTCACTGAGCAGCACACAGCTGTACTGATGTGTGTTGATGGTGGGTTGTGGAGTGAAACAGGAAGTGTTAGCGACTGAAGAAACACCGCAGGCTCTTCCCCAGGCAAGCTTTAATTCTCAAGAGTATATTGCTTATTGCCGACAACAACAACAAGCATTTTCCTCTCTGGTGTTCCCTGCACGATATAGTGCTGATGCTCCTTTGATTTTCTGTTTCTATACAACACAAAAAAGATCTTAATTTATTTCTGTTCCCACAGTTGGAGTTTGTTTGCAGCATGTTGCATTACGTGAAAGTATTATTTATAATAAAACATAAATCAGTGGGTATCAAGCTGCCACATACTGTAATTTGGACAGCAGCTGGTGCGAAAGTTCACTGGTTATTTTTGACCTGCTGTTTTCAACACCAGAGTGTTTGCTAAAATGGTGTTAATAATTATAATGCCATCATCATACACACTCTATTACTATTTGTGTACGTATGTGTGTGGAGAATATGACACGCTATAATTGACACATGATCATAAAAAAGGCTTTTAAAATATTGTAAATGACTTCAAGTGTAAATCTAAAAATACGCGTTTCATGTCTGTGCGCTCAGATGTAACAGGTTATGACTCAGAAATGAGTACAGCTAAGACTGTAAACTGTTGTGGTTGATGGCACAGCTGCTGTATGTGAAGCGCACACACTTCCTGTGGTTCCGGTTCATGACTTGGAAAATGTTGCATTCGTTAAATCAGTGTTTGGGACACACATATATGTATAGTTTAGTATGTTTGGGTCAGATGAAATAGTGAAGCATGTAGCAAGCATATGTTGATTCTGAGAAAACTTTTCTAATTTTCCATCCTGGCATTGTTCAGCTCCCTCTTGGGGTCTCTCGTGCTGTCATCGCCATGAGTGGCTGTTAATTTCCCTCAGCTTTGTCCCTCTGCAGTGAAGTTGCAGTGCTTTGCAGGAGCTCTTTGTTTCCCAGCAGGAATGAAAACTTTTAATGAGCTACCAACGAACCAGGAACTTTGTACCAGGAATCGATGTCTTGTACCTCCCATAATTTCCAAAAACAATTTTCAAATTCTCCACACAGTGTAAAGTTGTTTATATCAACTGTGGAAACCAGAGGATGTGTCATATGTAACAACAAGATCTGCAGCTACAGATTGGATACACAGTGGCTGTAAATTAGGTACTTTTTGACTGGATAGTTGAATCTTGTTAAATAGACACAAAAACCTGTGTCTATTTAACAATTAGCTCTTGAAAATAACCACAGTGTCTATAACAGAAATTTAAATAACACATAAAGACAAAAATCCTTTGTGTCAGCATCAAAAACATTTTCTAGATCTATTCCTAAAGTTTGTAAGTTATGTTGCTAATTTCACCTTGATGAAAACTGCATTTTTTTTTGCATTTGTAATGCAGATATCTGACAAATTACTATTTGCGTTGTACATTGTACAAACTGATTCTTTCAAGAAATGCGTGATCCGCTTTTGCTTTCTTGCATTTTATTTTTGTTTCTTCTCAATCATTAACAAGGCTGTATATTAGCTCAGCGGTACCGGTCCGTGAGTTGTTTGGTACCGGGCGGCGAGAATTGAAGCTCGGGTGTGAAATTTATGGTTTTCAGGGTATTTATCGGTTTTAATCGTTATTTTTTTACCTTTTTTATCGTTAACTCGGTTTCCCTGGGTCTTTTCCCGTGTGTTTTGAATAAATCCTCTTTTTTTGGGTACGGTTTTATTTTGTTGTATTTATTCGCGACACCTTAAAGGCCGGTCTGTGAAAATATTGTCAGACATAAACCGGTCCATGGCGCAAAAAAGGTTGGGGACCGCTGTATTAGCTGGCTGCTAGCTTTAGCTGGTCACTTGGGACTCCCCCTCCTTGTCCATATATGGTCATTTCTGTATCTAAAGTGAATCCACAAACTAGTCAGTGATATCCTGGTGGTTATGTCTAGGGCTGGGCCATATTATACCGTTCACGGTAATACCGGTACAATGTTAGGCAATGATAAGAAAATGAAATATTGCGATAGAATATGGGTAAATGCGCATGCGCAGTGCCTTTGTTTTCATACGCACATGCCGGAAAAAGCATGGCAGTGACGGAGAATGAGAAGGACAAAAGCGGATCGTTGAATGAAACAGATGAACCAGAACTGGTTTGTAAAAACATGCAACTTCAGTGGTGTGGAACTGGTTTGGTTTTTGTCCGTCAGATAGCCACCAAAGCATTTATTTATTTATTTTTTAGAACATACAAACAGGCAGTCGTTATTACTGTATTTTTCGGACTATAAGGCGCTCTTAAAAGCCTTTAATTTTCTCAAAAATCGACAGTGCACCTTATAACCCTTGCGCCTTATGTATGAATTCTGGTTGTGCTTACTGACCTCAAACTGATTTTATGTGGTATATGGCGCTCAAAAATCTGTCAAAAAATGTTTTAGTACGACTTAAGCTACGAAGCTGCATTACGGCTACCGTAGTCAGGAGCCTGGCGGAGTGATACGTACTGTGCTTCAACATAATATTACCGTATTGTGTGTGTGTATAAGGACCCCAAAATGGAACCTGTTAAGAAACATGCTTATGAAGTGGATTTTAAACTCAAGGCGTCACACAGTAGAACAGAGCAGCTGCAAGAGAATTCAGCAACAGCTGCTTGTTAAAGTGAAAATAAATTGATGGGGTTTTTTGCACTAATAAAGTTGTGGAGTTGTAAAGTAATTAATTATTGCACAATTTCTGTAAATCCAATAAACTTCATTTCACTTCTCAAATATCACTGTGTGTGTCTCCTATATGATATATTTAACTGACATTTTTTTATTGTAACAACCAATGATTTATACAGGAAAATAATGACTATTAACAAGGTTACCCAAACTTTCAAAAAATCTTTGGGCCTTTCACCTTTTGGATGCAATGTCTTGGATCCATATATAAGTCAAATGAAAAGACTGTCTTAGTCTGGGGTTTGTGACTTAGTAGTAAAGGTCTCTTGACAGCCAAGATATTTATTCATCAGCACAGGAAACTCAAAGAAGCTAAAAGTAAAATATTTTGAATACAGATGTTTTGTATATGTTGTTGCATGTTTTGTATACGTTGCAAAGTAGTGCTTAATAACCTGTAAACTCTGCTGCTTTTGGCAAAGATGATGTTATAATAATAATAACAGCAGGTCTATCCCTCAGGATCTGCTGTAATGTGCGTAGCGATCCCTGATGTGGAAGCAGCTGAATGCAGCACGGCAGGAAGCCTAGAGGACAAAGGAATAATCTGCTTTTATTGACAAGATGAGAGAGAAATCCCTTAAACCCTCTGGTTTTACTCATGAGTGCGAAACTCGCAGGCACAAAAGAAACTGATGAAATCCTGCTCTGAATGCTGTGCTGTCTGTACCTTGTACTCATACTGGGAAAGGTTTCCGAGTGATGCAGTACAAGTCTGAGTATTACATTCAGCCACTCCAGACACCCACTGCATCTGTAAGAGTTTCCAGGTATTCCCAGTAAATTTAAAGAGCTGTACATTGCTATTCTGTTCTTAGTGCAATGCCCCGTAACATGTCAGAATTTGAAGTGTAACCAATATACAGTTCAGTGGTTATGCCGGACTCATTTTTGTTTCTAACTTCATTAAACATATGTAGTAGAAAAATATCTGAAACAAACCATTTAGAGCATGGTTTTTCCCACCGTTTTTCCCACTGTCGGGATTGCTTGTACATGTGCGGATCTCATTATTTGCATCTTTGATCGTGTTTAGTATGAGCAACTACCTCTGTAACAGTATAAATTGTTACAGTGAGAACAAATCCATGATAATCAAAAGCTTTATCTAACTTAAATTTGGTCAGTCTGGGGTTCAAGGTCATTTTCATGGCATGTCCAACAGCTCCCAGCGTAGCTGCTGCTTTAGTTTGTTTCCTGGAAGTCCCGTTCTGACCTCTTGCACAGTGTGTTCTGCAATTTCTCGAACATATGGAGAGTGCAAACATCAATTCCTCTTTCAAACCCTCCCAGGTTGTGTGTGTGGGGGATCATCACTGGTGATGCGAGCAGTTTACACCATAGCTCCAGCATGCCATAGCTCAGGAACAGAAGGGACATTGTGACCATAGTTCACATTCAGATACTGAGTTGGGGACACTAATCTTAGAGTGCATTGTCTACAAATTGCAGGATTGGAGGCTCAATCCCCTCCACAAGAACCTCAAGTTTCTCTCGATGACAGACTGATCACTGGTGATCTAGCTGTTGCAAAAATCCCCGTTTTCAAGCCCAAAGGCAACACGTCGGGTTCAGGAGTGAGACCCGGAGCATGATTGTCATTTTGTCAACATTCATTGAGTTCTGAATTGTAAACTGCTACAGCATGTGGGACTGTCAGAGTAGACATGATTCTACTGTACCGTCCCAAGGATCTGAGGGAGATTATTCATAGGGAACCATCTGAACCGTCGCTATTATGTCAACTCAAAGCACACTGAAAACACTGACATTTTTGGCTACTTAAACAAAATGTTCATTTACTGCTTTTAGCCTCTTACCAAATTTGACTCTCTGAAACTTTCTACAATTCCTTGAAAATAATATTAAACTGAAGGATTGCTTTTTTTTAACACACTGGAGGAGAGCCAACACAAACGGTAAGATTGCAGCTAAGGTCGGGGTCACTGTAACCACGCAACACGTTTTTTTGTATTTTACCATAAATAAAGCATTTACCTGCAAACTATGGAGGAAAAAAATCTCACAACTATTGAATGCCTTAAACTTATGAAGTGATTTCGTATCTTAAAGGTCAATTTCACTGCTCTTATTCAGTGTCGTAAGTAAGGAACAGAAGGGGACACTGAGACCATATTTCACATTTAGTCAGATGCTGAATTGGTGATGCTAATCTTAGATTGTCTTGTCTACAAATTGCAGGGTTGGTGGTTTAATCCCTGGCCACTCCACATGCCAAGTGTTCTTGGGCAAGACACTGAACCTCAAGTTGTTCCAAGTAGCAGATAAGCGCCTTTCATGGCAGCACAGCCCCAGCTGGTATATGATGAGTGTCTTTGAATGGGTGGAGGAGAAAGTCATGCCAAGGTTCAAAGACACTGCAGTGTATACGTGCAGACCATTTAATCTGTGGCGGCTATCTAATCCATGAGTATCTTTACTACATGTATTATGAGTCTGGACAGGTGTGGATTTAAACTGCAACTTATTGGCAGAGGTGTACAGTACAACACCAAGGCGTTAAGTGTAGTCGTTCATTGCTCTGCAATGGCTAAGCAGTAAATTTACAATTTCACAGTATAAAGTGTGGAGGAATATGTATTTGCATGTATCAGATTTGCATGCACCATCATTTTTCTTGGTGAGTTGGATTATTTTTCTTTATCCCTCTTGCTTTGTTTTTTCTAGTACTCCGTTCTTTTATACAGTACTGTGGAAAAAGTCTCGAGCTAGCTCTCGTTTCTTCATATTTTTCTTGCTTGGTTCCACCATCATTGAGTTTGCATGTTCTCCCCGTGTCTTTGTGGGTTCTCTCCTGGTACTCTGGCTTCCTCCCACAGTCCAAAGGCATTCAGTTAGTGAGGTTAAGTGGTGATTCTAAATTGCCCTTAGGTGTGAATGTGAGTGTGAATAGTTGTTTGTCTCTGCGTTGGCCCTGGGACCTGTCCAGTGTAACCTGTTTCTTGCCCTATGGCAGCTGGGATAGGCTCCAAGTGGTCTTGAGTAATAGTAATCCAGGCGTTATCCAGATGTTTTTCTTTGGCTGCTTTTTCACTAATTTCCAGTTCTTGTACCTATCCACTTTCAGGGGAAATGTTAGTTGTTTTCTTGCTAGGTACTTAACACCAGCCTATAAATCATTAAATTGTATCTTTAGGCACTTTGTTACTAGCAGCCTGTTACAAAAAAACCATGATTTCTTTCAGTGAATCTGTGAAAAATTGAAAAAGATAACAGTTTGGCAGTTTTTGCACTAACGAGGTAATTTGGAGAGAGATATTAAGAAGGATAAGAGAAAAAAAAGCATAGGGAGCATAGTGTGTCTTCTCTCTCCAACAGAATGTTGCTAAAGTTGCTAAATGTGATTTGACGTTAGATAAGCTGGACTTACAGCAACAGGAAGAAACCACCGGGGGTTGTATTTATCTCTGGATGAAAAGATGACCTACAGTAAAATTAACTTAATGTATTTAATTTTTAAGCTAAAGACTAAGCAAGGTGGTTTTATGTACCATCCTTCCTGTTTTTAGAACATTTGAAATACTCTTATGAGACAAAAACCCATTGTTTTAGTCATTCTGCTCCTACTGATCAGTCTGTCATAAGCAAGTCCAGAGGGGGGAAGAAATACCTTTGGCAGAGCCACTGATCTCAGGACATTGAACCTGTCCAGCTCTGTGTCCTTGAGCCTTGCCTTAGTCATGAATCACCGGACTGACAAAGCTCAAGGCATGGTCAGAATGACACATGATGAGCTAATTTCTTACCCCACACAGGCGTCTGGGGATCGTCTGTGCAGCGCTTATCATCCTTCTGCTGATGTCGTCAGTGGCTTTAACCCGTTATATAAATCCGATTGTTTTCTTGTCACACTTTATGCCAAACGCAGATTCAGGTTTTCAATTAGATGTGATGCTGTGCATATCTCGGCACATTACTGCGAATGAAGTGACCGACAGTGTTGACGCTAATGAAGGCAGCCCACTGAGGCTTCACTTTGTCTTCATTATTTCTTCAAATCGAAAACTGAATGTAATCAAGTTCTTATTATTTGAGAGAAAATCTTAAAAAAAAAGGGACTGAGTAATATGAAAATTAACGCATTGCGCATAATGGAAGATTGTAGACTCTTATGTCGTTAATGGTTAGGATGCTGTCAAAATGTTACAGTCCAAATGTGGGTTTCCTGCTTGAGTGACACAAAACACAGGAGAGCGACTTTCTTCTCCTGCTGTAATTTAACCTCCTAAGACCCGAACTCTTCCACAGCATGCATTTTTAATTTCTCTTTGATATTTGGGCTGATTGGGGCCTGATGAATGTAAAAACAAAGAATTACCTGATTGTTTTTTTACCTTATTTTTGTTTTTAACAAAAATGAGAGCCACATATGAGGATATTTGTTTAAAATTTCGATAGAACAGTAGCAGTATAATGTCCTCGTAAGTGGATATCAGGCCCTTGTAGAGCAAAATTTAGTATTTTGGTCTAAATAACCCAAAATGCGATGTCCACATATGTGGACGCCAGGTCCTAGGAGGTTAAACAGTTTCATCATAAATTCAGGTGTTTATGAAACACATGCTGGATAGGTTATATTAAGATCATGCTAGAGGAGGGTGCTGGGCTTCAGGAGCACTATCCAAGACCACATCAGTATACATGTTGTGTTTTTGCCTGTCACCACAAGCATGGGGCACATGCAGGCATAGGCAGTGAATACAAGGGCAGAGTTGTCTCTTCAAGGCCCTATCTGTGATTCTTTTATATGCATTATTTCCAGGTAGAGGTGACTTTTTCTTATTTAGGAACTATTTTGATGGGTTTACGGAAAGTATTCTATTTATGAGCAGATCATCCTTGCTGTGTACAGGCGTAAAGATTCTCTAAGTCCATGATTTGCTTCGTACCTCAATGAAGCATACCTTGGTTCATGTCTGTTAGTGGGGTTGAAGAGCATGAATGAAAAAAATGGGAAAAAATAAAACCTTTTGATCACAGGTATCGCCTATTTGATTGTGATTGGTTTTCCAACTCTCATGCTTCTGAGGTGTAGCGTGCCTTTTCCTGCATTCGCATGCTCTCATGCTTCCCCTAAAAATAGCATGCTAAGTTAGGAGAAGTATTTTTATCGATGTACAGTGGACCTAATGGTCAGTATGGAAAATGCATTTTATATGGATAAGATTAATAAGATACATGGTGTGCATGTCCAAAATGAGAATTGTCCACATTTACGGACATGGCATCACAGTGGAGGCTAAATCTACTGAACTTTGCTGTTTATGACACACAGAGAGAGAACAGGGATCAGGAGCTTGTGGTAAATCACAGTCTAATTTTGTAAAACTAAGACAGTTGAGCTCCCATTGGTCACAGTTTAGTGGTCAATGTAGACCTCTGCGATGAATCTTTGCACAGCCTATGACTTAACCTACACCTATGTCATTGTTAATGTGTTTATTACCTTGTGGTTGTAGCCCAGTGTTTTAAAAGCAGTGTCAAATAAAACCAATACATAGAACCAATTTCACCTTTTGTATCCCCAATCTTCATTTTTTGGCAAAAAAACATATTTTTCCAGTTTTTGTAAATTTGTTTATGTCCATTGCGATCATTTCAACAGTCTGCATTCAAGAATGTGCTGAAATCTGTGAGTCCGTATGTTGAGGCTGTGGTTATCGTTGCTTATATTGATGTCATGTTTGTTATTCTCTCACTGATAAATTCCAAAAAAAAAGTGAATTGGCCTTTTCACAATGATTGCAGGCGGCGTTGAGGCGACATGTTTTACATATTTCCAAGGAGGTGCATGTGAGGTTGTAGCGTAGGTTACAGTGTAGGGTTTCAAAGGGGTTTGCAGTTATGGCATTCGTGCAGTGTTCATTTGACAGAGACGTACAAACGTTACTGTTGTAATAAATCATTTGTTACACAGGATCCAGAGCTCCACACAGCTGTCAGACTTTCTTACATTTTTTAATAAGTTGTTTTTACTCTTATTAAGCATTGCTATCTGTTTTCTGAAGTCAAAAATATTTTTTCTTTAAGTTTATTATTTTTTTAAAGTCAATATTTGTGGTAACAATTTGGCCTTACACTCTAAGGAGCCATGGTTCAAGACCAGGAAAAGAGATAAATTCCTGGGATGTTTGCACCTGAAAGGGCATCCTATATAAAAATCCAGATACTGTGGCGACCCCATTGCTCAAACCAAAAGAAGCTTGCTATTTGCAGTAGTGCATATTGTATTACACATGTGGGTGTTTACTTTAACTACACTTTGACTATATTAGTATTGAAATGCTTTATTTCTTTAAACAATTAAAGTTTAAATCAATATTGCCAGAATGATGAATGTGACATTAAGACTGCTGAACTGTGTGTGTGTGTGTGTGTGTGTCTGCGTGTGTTTGTGTGTGTGTGTGTGTGTGTGTGTCCTAGAACCCAAAAAAATAAAACAGCAGTTAACAGCCTGGCAACAAAATTGAAATATATTTAATTGTGTCTGCTGATGCTCGGAAAGTTATAACTACTCATTGACAAAATTTTAATTGTAAATCACTAAAATACTAATAAAACTTTTTCATTAGTCTGTTAGTGATGAACACGT
The DNA here is from genome assembly GCF_051167445.1 of Perissodus microlepis. Taxonomy (NCBI): domain Eukaryota; kingdom Metazoa; phylum Chordata; class Actinopteri; order Cichliformes; family Cichlidae; genus Perissodus; species Perissodus microlepis. The sequence continues at coordinate 12,197,875 of NC_140468.1, forward strand.
ACAGCAGATTTAGGGTGATTTCGTGTATTATTCGGTTTATTATTGTTGTTGTAAGAGTTTATTTTCCCTTCTCATTTGCAGTGTCACCTCTAGATTATTCAAATGGCCATTTCAACCAGATTCAGCAATAACAAAGATGTCCTTAATAGAAGATAGAACATATCAGCTACTTGCTGTAATGAAAATACAAGATAGAACTAAAACTGCAGATATGGCCGTGGTTTCTAAACTGTTGCTGGGTACAAACATTACTCAGAAATCATTTACAGCTACGAGTTGATCATCAATCAGGTGGCCAGTTATAACATCTCTCTAATCTTGGGTTTTCCTACTGCATGCGCTGCCCATTGAAACAGCACTGTGTCAGTAATGACACTGCAAATGTCTAAGATGTTCATCCGTTGTCTGTGTTTGTCAAGGCTGCACTCAATCACGTTTACAGCTGTTGTTGTAAACATGCTAATTTGCTGTTATCACCTCGGAAAAAGGATGAAGCGTAGTTATTGAGAACAGTCATAAAGACTCTACAGCATTGTTCACAGACCAAGGCCGATCTCACAGACTGTATTTTCCCATCTCATGCAGAAATCCCAAATCAGTTTTCAGTGAAGTAAAAAAACATAAATATATATTTATATATGTGACTGCAGCAATTTTAATTTTGTGCTTTGTCCTTTAAAAAAACTAATCTGAAGTTTAAAGTTATCTTACCTTGTGCATTACAAATACTTTTCAGCTCAATGATAGCACATCAACTTATTCAGTCCCTCTTGTGCGTTTCTGTATTTTTGTCGTATGCATGAGATACCTCATGAATCAATGTAGCATTTGAGGTCAGACAGATGGGCTGGCTGGAGTTTCCCGGGGTAGTCCTTAGGTCATTTTATTTTGGAAAGCATCACCATGTGGTGGTTGAAGCTGCTGTGGGACAGTCATCCATAAGGAACATTAGGTCAGAGATTTCTGCTCCCATGAACAAATGGGATTAAGCAGTGCCGTACCCAACTCTCAATGCATCTACTGTTTATCAAGATCCTATATTTACTACACGCTTTAAGAGAACGTGGGGCAAACTGGTTACTGGTTCTCCCTCTCCTATCGGGGGAAGAGAGACTTCCATTGCAGAATTAGCACATTTCTTCCCCAACAAAAATCTTAATGAGCATTCAAAAGATCCAGATCCTTTATTTGAAAAAGGTATTTATGGGTTTCTTAATGGGGAAAAATAAATTTATCGGATTCTCATCAAACTGAATTTCTGCTACTGTCAGTCTTCACCTCTTTCATTTCCTTTTACCAATTTTTACAACGTTTAACTATTATTAAAATAGAAGTTTTTGTGTTAGATGCTGGCTCTCGTATGTACATGATGATGGTGAGTCACACTTCAGGAAGAGTGGAGGAGAACGAGTGGGTTTTTTGATGTTTGCAGGTTGCCTTCTGAAGGCTTGAGACCTGCTTGTGCACTCTGCAGCCCTGCACACCATACACAGCATCACTGATGATATTGGAGTCAAAAATTTAATTTGTTCTTTTCTATCTATTTATTTCTTATTGAATTGGTCAATTATTTATGCAGATTGCTTCACAGATAGTTAAGCTTTCTCTTGTGAGTTTTCTTTCAGATTAAATTCCAAGTTTTAGTATTTTTTCTTAAAAGCCTTAGACATACAAGTGATAAAATCTTAAAAGCAACCCTACTTAAAACCTTTTTCACATTTAAATCAAGAAACGCTTGATAACCATTAGTCATGGGTACAGCGCAAAAGCCAAACCTTGTCTAAAGACACATTTACCACAAAGGTTAATGTTTTTTAATTCACTTTTTATGCCAGGTATTCAAAAACTAAATAAGTAAGAGGTTTAAAGATTCCCACCTCTTTATCACAGTCATTACACTCTGCTGATTCAATCCAAGGTAGCTGTGGGGGCACTGGAGTCTATTCCTGCTGTCGTAGTGTGAAAGGTGGGGTACACCCTGGACAACACGTAGACTAATAACTATTCATGCCCACATTCACACCTACGGCTAATTTAGGTTGGCTAATTAGCATAACCCACCCACTTCTTTGGACTGCACCCAGAGAGAAACCACTGAAGCACGGAGAGAACGCGCAGACTTCACACAGATAGGCTCCAGCTGGTTGTAGCCGTAACACCGTGCTGCCCGTTCATCATGCCGTCTCTGACAATGTAACCATTTACAACTGATGCGACTCAGTGAATAAATATCAACCAGTGACAGCGGTGAATGTCATCTCATTTGAAAATAGGCCGATAATAGTCACCGAGGACAATGTTTAGATAATATATCTGTGCGTCATCAAGTGCAACATGAAGACCCAACTGAAAAATCTAACACCAAGAGATCAAAAGTGCTTCCTTTCAGCTGTGTAACAAAATACTGATTTAAAAAGGATCATTTTTAAATTTAAAAGTTCTTGAATTTGCCTCCAGTGACTTGTCTCATGACTTGAAACCTGCCCGTAAAGATGCAAAGTTTTTCATCCTGGCAGTGAACAGTTGTTTAAATTTATGGGAAAAAGATTTCCTTTAATGCAAATTTCTTCTTGACTTGCAGTCTACGCTGGCATTAAGTAAGAGTATGTTGTCAAAAAATAAATGCAAATTTGAGTTGAGTATATCTTGGCAGCTCCCTTGGTTATCATGCAGGAGTGGTCAGTCCTCTCTGTGAGCTCTGTGCCCCCTTGTGGGTGGAGCCATCTGCCAGCAAACATCCGAGGGAGGCTGAATATACAGATGTGATGCATCATTATGGGATGACAGAGATGAATGATGAACGCTGGCACTGCCTGATGTCGCTTCATTGACAAACTGAGTCATGACTGCCCAGTCATTGTAACGGCCCGAGTGTGTTATTTACTGCCGTTGCTGAGTCGTCGTCTTCTGTTGGGATTAGCATTTCTAGGGTTGCAGCAACATTGTTTCCAGTTTCTAAACTGGGACAGTCAGAGGCATAAAGAGATTTCCTGGCTTTGAAAGAAGAGGGGATGATTAAAAATGCATGCGGGTGCTTTTTGTCATTACAGAGCCATCAGTGGTTGCAGGTTGACAAGACAATTTCACATCATGGAAATGAATTAACCGGGGTTCATTCATTATGCATGCCCATTGGTTTCTTGTTCAGGATGGCCATTGTGTCATTTCTAAATAGATGAAAGCCAGGTAGGCTTGCAGATAACCTGCTAGTGTATTTCGGGATGTAGAACATTTGTTCTGCTGTCTGGCAGAAACCTTTCTGTTCTTATTTGTGTCTCTCGGGGTCGCGCCCTCGTCTACATTAGCGCTGGCTGTAAAAGGGAAAATTAGGACACTTGTTTCACAACGGTTTTAATAAGCTGCTGTGCTTTTTGACTTATAAATGTCAATTGATGATGCTGTAGCATTAACATTATGTTTAAAGGATTAAAAATCTAGGTCTTCCCTATCCCAAATGGCAGAAAACTGATTGTGCAACAGCTGCATTGCAAAATGTAAGATGTATAAACTGGTTTATCTGCTTTTTAGCCTACTTTCCTTTTTTTAAAAATGTGCTGTAGTTAGAGATTTTAGAGGTTTTTATCTTCTGGCCCGTATTTTTGATAATCTTCAGCTGCCGTTTTTGGTTGGACAAATACAGGGAGTACTCCCTGGTTTTCACTGTTAGTAGTTTTGTCAGGTGAGAACACGGGTAGACTGAAACGAAGGTGGATCAGCTGAATCTTGGTTTCTCCATCACTAGATATGCTGTCGTTATAACTCTTGTGGGGCTGGCAGAAGTGATTAAGTTTCACCAAAGCTCACTCCGTGTCAGAGCTGGCGGCTCACCATCACTGACAGTCATATTTATTGCCCCGCAATCTGCTTCCCTCCTGGCCTGGGATTCTATTGGCCACTTCCAGACTTGGATCTATTCATCAGTGTCTTCTCCCTGCAGAAGAAGGCAACGTGAACAGAGTAAAAGCGACACCCTGGTTTTTATTATCGTGCTGCTTCACTGTCAATGTCGAAGCTTCAGGCTCAGCTGCATCTCCGAAAGCTGAAGCCACGTTCTGTCACTTCGCCCACACCTCCACTGCCAATTTACATGATGAGGCAAGCTCTTGCGTATTTATTTATGCTGTCAGATATACAGTAACACTGTAGTCTGTTTGTGACACTGTGACTCTTTCTTTTTGGTTTATATAACACAATAATAACAGGCTGGCAAGATGCATCAAGGTCTGCTGATTAATAGCCATCTAATATTTGCTATGTAAAACATTTGTTACGTACATGCTGCGTTTCAGGGTTTTCTGATGTCGTGGAATTAAACAATCAGGAGATATTTTCGGTTTGTTTTGACATGACTCTGAAACCCAGATGATGATCAGTTTATGGTGAAGCTGTGACCAAAAAAAAAACGTTTGGGGATTTTTGTTTTTTCTTTGTTGGACAAAGACAAATATCCATATGGTGTAAACTGTACAGTTTTTAAATGTATTTGATTTTTTTAAGCTTGCTAATATGTCATCGTATTTCAACGTAATCCACTTGTTTTTCTCATTTCCTAAAAGTTGTTAAATCAGTTAAAATAGTGAAATAAATGAAATAATGAGAGACAAATGTGGCTCGTGTCCATTTACCAATACATCTTAAAGATTAAAAAACTGCTGTCTAGTCCAGTGTGCATGTGTATATACTGTACTGTACCACTTCAACTTAAAGTAAAAATATATATTTTTTTCCCATTCTCTGCAGGTGGTGCTCGTTTTTGCACTCAGCATCGGAGCCCTTGTGATATACTTCATAGATTCCTCTGAGTAAGTAATTAGCTTTAAACTTACTCTGTAATTTTTTCTTTTCCCCTGTAACTCACAGTTTTTTGAGAGTTTAACTGATATGACTCACTTTAAGATCAGTAACCTCATAGCTAGACACAGTCTTCATGGAAATGTAACCTCATAGCAGCTCTACCAATCAGAGCATGTCTGAAGATGTATTAATGAAACTGATATCAGAAGTTTGTTCTTCAGTTTTGCTGTCCTTGGCCTCAAAACCTGTTTTCAGTCATGAGCTCCAGGAATTTTTCAGGTCACCGTCTGAAGTCGTCTTGTTGCCAGCCTCATCCTTACTTCTGGAAGCACTCCTCGGTGTAGTGTGCAGAAGACAGGACATGTAATGGTCACTCACCAGCTGTGAATTCACCTGAGAAATACCCGCGTCACTCGCATATGGGTACAAACTGGTGCTGTCAGACATTATGTTGACTTTGGAGCAGGTTAATGACTGTTTAACGTCTGATCGAACTAGCTAATGGTGGAAAATTTGTAGGGGAGCGCAGTGCAATTAGAAAAAGTCAGTCAGGTTTGAATTAGCTTAATTCAGTTTACAAAGAACCGCAGTTTAGTTCCAGGGAAATGAATATAAAGTGTAGTAATAACGCTGCTGATATTTCTGTTACATTACAGTCTAAATCGCTAAAATCTATTGTAGTTCTATTTGTAGTAGTGCAGACACATGAATGTGAAGTTCATGTAAGGTAGCCTTAATAACACTGAGTGCTTTGTCATGGTTATATGGCATTTAGAACACAGGCTTGCTATTTTCTGCTTGTTTGTTGTTTAATCCAATCCTTTTCCAGGTAAACTGCTCCGGTCTTCCTTTGCGATCTCCGCTGACGACCAGCTAGAGCTCACAGATGAAATTTGCTTAATCTCTGTAATGAAAGGATCAGACTTTCAAAGAGGCAGGAAAGTCCAAAATTTCCTGTTCAAAACAATCGCCATCGGTAATCAGACTAGAGGAAGCGGAAGGCTCTTTAAGCTACATGTGAGGCAGTATACTGTTACTGCAGCCTTGTGGTGTTTGGACACAGTGTCATTAAGAAAGTGGGGTAAAACACGCCAGTATAAAAGCTTCTATCGAGCCCACAGTGAGTCTCCACTGGGAGTAATGTTAAAGCAGAGAAGGGAAAATGAGCTGTAAACTCATATAATCAGCCTCCTGCAGGCACACGTTCAGCTTATTTGTTATTGCATAAGAAGACGTACAGCTGAGGGCTTGGCTTGCTCTGATGTGGTTTGCAAGCATGATCTCATTTCATTATCTGGACAAGCTCAGATAGAGTTACATCCTTACCGATGCCATCTGTGGCCTCCTGTTCTCAGAACTTGCCTGTAGTGTCTCCGAGTGCCTTTTCACCTGATGGAGGATGACGTTCAACCTCTCTCTCTCTTTAAACTCATCATGCATAAGAAGAGGCATTGTTAAATGTAGAAGGACTGATGCCCTAGCACCTGCTTGCTGACTTATATCCATATTAGTCCAATGAGGCTCTCTGCCTGAGTTTTCAGTCAGTATTATCCAGGTCTTTCTATTATTCAGGCACCATTTTTTCACTACTTGGAGCCAAAGAGCAGTCAGTTAGCTGCTCTCTCGCAAGTGGCAGCAGACTGTAACAGATATAGCCCTTCCTGTAATTAGTGCAAGCCTTGCCGAGGCTGTTATATGATGGACAGGCTGACCTAACTTAAAGTGACATGGAGAGAGATGTCAACATAGCAGACCCACTTATATTCAGAAAAGAGCTGCGAGCTGCACAGAGGAGGTTTAGGTCTGTACATGGAGCTCTAATTCATAAATCTTGATTTTTGTCTTACTGTGGACGTCATGGTTCTATGTAACTGTCATTTGTAAGTCTGGATCACCTGATCAGCTGGAGAGATGTCCCATACTAACAAACTATTACATGTTTTCATTTTATCTTCTTAGTTTTAAATAGTTTGGTTGTTTATTTCAATAATGACTTTAAACACTCAAAGATTCTAGACTTCATATACAGCTAACAAACTTAGACTGTATATAGAAGATGGACATAGCTATCGTGCTGTCAAATCATATCCTGCTTTTCCTCCTTTTTGACCATATTTACAAAATGGACAACCTTTTTTTATTCAGTTCACACCATAAACTCACCAATAGGCTCTTTAATGATGAATTTATTAGAAAGAATGCAGATCCAAGTCCCAGTCACATAGCCCTAGAGACCAGTTGGCAGCCACCTTGCAACCACTGTTCACTAGGGAAAAATGTGTGTTTCCCAAATAAAAGTTGCCAGTGGTTACCAGTGATGAAACTGAATTGCAATCAAAGGATGCTGCAGCAAAAGCCTTCTCGTGATTGTTTGTGGCATTGAGGTACTGACATCACACATAGTTCGCATAGAAGATGCAGACTTATCTGAAAACACTCTGCAACTAATCGCTAATTGCTACTTTTTGAAACATGTTGGTTTCAGTGGTACGGCACAACTTGTAGGTTTGTGTCGCAATTTTTCAAGCTTCACTAGAGTTCGTGGATAATTAGTGAGTGTTTGCAGACAAGCGGACATCTTCCATGCAGACTATGGGAAACTATGCCAATCTGTTAGCAACCAAAGCAATCAGGAGGAGGTCTTTGATGTATCACCATCTTAGACTGATTTTAACTAGCTCGCCAACCTGTTGAGGAATACACATTTCCCTGTAGCACCCAGTGGATACTATGTGGTTGCCGGCCGGGTGACTGTGTGACTGAGGCCTGTGCACCTGAGCACTGACTTGGCTTTTTTAGACCTGGAATCTACGTCCATCTTTTATATACAGTACATGTGACAAAGCAAAACCCAGAGTTACTTTTAACAGGCAGTAGCTGATTTTTTTCACCACTTGTGAAGAGAACATTAACACTGACAAAAAGAAATTATGTTGGATTTGAAACAAGTGGTTATGTATACATCCAGAATCTCCTCTTAGCTCTACTTTTGAGCCTTTTTGAGCTGGTAGAAACAATAAAAGTCTTAAATATTCTCAGAATTTGTATGAAAATATTCCTTTACTTTGCAAAATATATGCACATACAGTATCATCAGACAGCATTAAGCCCCGTTACATGCGAGCTGGTCCATCTTGATTGATCTGAGCCTGAATTGAATGAAGGAGAGAGAGACCAGATCTGCTGTGGGCAGGGACTGTTTCATGATCCATAACACTCCTAGACATCTTCCAAACCAGGCCTGCTGGAACTCAATTATTTAGCTCTGCAGATCTGCCTGTGTGTGGTCTGTCATCCTGCAATGATGGGGATTTACTGGACCGATGTGTCATTACGGTGAACGAGGGCAGAACCATCCAGCATGGGCTATTCTTAGAGATGCCATGGAGAAGATGAGTTAGGATTTTATTTTTCACCACCTTCTCTGTAAATTTTGAATACATAAAAAGAGCAATGCAGACATTAAGTACTGTATTGTTGTACACTGAGGATGCAAACCATTCTAGGTTTACTAAGTCTTATTTTAATTAGAATTACTAAATATCTTAGAGAGTCATTGAAGGTTGTAGAAAAAAATTAAGCGTTAAAATTTAACAGAACTATAATGAAGTCTCTATATAGCTAACGTTTAGAGAATAGATCCTCGAATAGAACTGGGATGAAACCTGACGACTATCAGTCATCATCACATCAGTGATGCTAAAGCTAAAGATCAAATGGGAGTCACTGCTCTGTATCGGATTGGTTCAAAAATAATAATCACTTTGTGTACTCCATGGGGATAGTGTTTTATCACAGGGAGGCTATTAGAGTTTTTTTTTCACGTAACAAAAGCAATTTGCTTTAATCCGAGTGGTATTAAACAGCACAGGGGAGAACTGCAGCTGCTGAGCAGTGTGCATTAGCGAAGCTTGTGAATTCAAGTGTAGGGGCCCTGCAGGTAAAGAGAGCCAACAAGCTAAATCCATGAGAGATACCTGCTTGGAGCTAATGTGATTCAAAAGAACTCTACGTGCAGTCTCTGCTTGCAGGAAAACCCCCCAAAAGTTTATCAGCCAATTTTGTGGGTAAAATCAAAAATAATAAAAAATCATAATAAAAAAGTTATTTGGGCTTAGATAGACAAATATGATTTGTATGATGAATGGTCTTAAAAATCAAGTGTTCATCTGTGTCTAAAAGCAGCAAAATTGTCGCACATGAACTTGCTCTAGATTGACTAACCGATTCATTACTACAGTGCAGATTCCCACTTTAACACAACTAACAGTCACTGTTTACATAAATTATCAGCTGTTCATTAAAACATTTATTAATCAGTTAATGCTTTAACTGCTTACTGTTTCTCAGTCTAGTTCTATTTTAAATGTGCACTAAGCCTGTGTTTTCATTTTAGGTGTTAGTAATAATAATTAAGGCTTTTTTTTTTTTTTTACTTTCAGGTCATGAATATTGGTACGCAATCATACTAACCTATTACATTTACATTTACTTGGTTAATTATTTCTCTTTATTTGAATTCTTTGTGCCAGATACAAGCTTATTAAGGGTGAGACTTCACTACATTGCTAGCATTTGCTATGGCTGCTTGATTTCATTAAACAAAAAAAGAGACATGAACCCTGCATGCATTTAACCCTTAAACTACTGCTTTGCCTCTGCATTTCCATCACGTTTGATCTAATATTTATGCGAAATGTTTGCATATGAGATGGGAAATGCAAGACTCATGGGAACGGGGCACCATTTCAATGTGAAATATTGCTCTGGGAATTCAACATATTCTTCAGATACATTGCTTTGCAGTTATTTAAGGGTTAATCAGGTACAGCAACAAGTTACTGCTTGTGTGACAATAAATGCATGCCCTTTCTCAACAGAAAAAAACATTGGAAAACACTTACTATTGCACTTTTTTGAGCACTTATTTTTCTCTTCTTTTTGGAAATCTTAAAAATGCATTTTCAGGAAAAGAAGAATGCATCTTTTATGTTTTATTTTTCATGAAACATTTTGATTTCAAAGAAATGACCTTGTGTTTTCACACTCCATTGTCAGTACCTGCCTTTGGACATGAGCATCTTTTGTTTTTGTCTCTGTCTAACAGTCCCATCGAGTCCTGTCAGAACTTCTACAAAGACTTCACGTTGCAGATTGACATGGCATTCAACGTCTTCTTCTTGCTCTACTTTGGCCTCCGTGTAAGTAGAACTCAGAGTCCCCATCTCAGTTAACTCTTTCCCCCTTGGACGCCTACTAGATGTAGCCCTTGTTTCTCTTTTCCAAACTGAGCAGTTTGTGTCATGTTTGCTTCCAGAACAAACTGACTGTGCGTGCATCAGAAGTTAGTGAGGGTGATCTTTGCCTATACAGCTTAACTGGAGCTACCCTGGGAAAAACCCAGGAACCTATTCTAATGGTCATCAAACCACATCTTTGCTGATATATATTAAGGTGTCAAAACTTGTTAATAAGGGTAAAGAAGAAGTCATGATTATGTCCTTATTGGGGAAAGCGTTATGGGAAGATTTATGCATTTTCCTCTGTGATTTTCTCTTGTGTTTTCATTTGAAAGTAGCAAATTTCTCTCTTTTTTAAATTTTTACTCTACTCTTTGTATTCGCAGTTTATTGCTGCCAATGACAAGCTGTGGTTCTGGCTGGAGGTGAACTCTGTGGTGGACTTCTTCACCGTTCCTCCAGTGTTTGTGTCAGTGTACCTGAACAGGAGCTGGCTTGGTAAGAAGGCTCTCTTTACTGGCAGTGAATCAATGAGCATTTATTTACCAGCGGCCTGCAGTGCCCCCTGGTGGATTTAACAAGTCTAACAGCTGTTGTTTGCACACCAGATAATCTCAGCACATCACTAAAGCTGCAAAGACAGACATTGGTGCGCCCCTATTGTTAGCCATATACGTTTGATGCTTTTGTCATGCAATTAACATGCAATTAACACATTGCATGACGTGCATGAAGAATAAGATTCTCACTATCATGATGGAATTGTGCATCATTTTCAAAAACCTCTGGTACAGCACAGCATGTAAGTTGATTAGCAATAATGACTCAAACGCTTTGTTGTCTTTTTTTTTTTTTTTTTTTTTTTTTTTTTTTTTTTTTGTGTCCCGTTTGGATCTTTAGCCATCAGAATTGTTGTCTTAAGGCCAAGAAAGATGCCAAGCGGATTTATTTTACCAAGTGGATCATCATGGCCTTGCCATATTGGTCCATTTGATTGACCTTTATTATAATTATGTATTTATTTTATTTTCGGTTGCTACAAACGGGACAGACGTGACTGGGGGATAGGACAGGGAGAAAGAATGAAAGAAAGAGAGGGAGAGAAAGAAAACCAAAGGGGAGAAGAGACGGTGAGAAGGGGGGGAAGAAAGGAAAAAACAAACAAACAAACAAACAAAACGCCTGGATCACCTGTATGGAGAAAAAAAACAGAAGAGAAAGCAAACAACAAAGAGCAACATAATAAAAACAGCACCATCACAATAAACTAGCTAGCAGTAGATAACAGTAGATACTAAATAATAAACGATATTGTGCAGCACGCAAGATAGACAGCGCACAATGTGCTTTGAGGCAGCAGCCAAGAAAGGTGTAGTCCGCGTCTGTGAACACCCGTGTGTACACCTGTGTGCATACCTGTGTGGATCAGCATGCTTGTATTCCAAAGGTTTCTCCATGTAACGATCTGCTAGGGAGTGTGGGGAGCCATAGCCCCGTCCACCAGGGTATGAAGCAGGTATGGAGGAGATCCAGGCCCCAGATATCCAGAGGCCCCAGAGTACAAGGACCCGAGGAGCACCACTTTGTTGTCTTTGTTCACTGAACTCATGCTGGCTTGCTTTAACGTAGGATCAAATGTTGTATGACTGAAAAGGTGTGCCACTTGAGTCCATGTCTTTGGCCCGGTCTTGTGCTTAGCAGGCTTTATACTGCAGTTGTCATTCACATACCCTTCACCTCTCCAGCAGAGCTCTTTACGGCACCGTTAATAACACTCAAATGAAATCACGGTGTGGCTGAAAAGTACACGAAAGGATAAAAAAAGGTAATAGGCTTTGTTGGGGGCTCGAGCGCAAGAATACAAGTCAATCTTCTAAATGTCTGAAGCTCATCACTCGGAGAGGTCTGTGAGAAATTAGGGGATTAAGTTGAGGGGTTGAAGAACAAACCTTCCATATAACCAACAGCAGCTATGCTTTCAGCAAGAAACACTCCTGCCCTCTTAAGTCAGTAGAACAGCCTGATTACTACACTTCAATAATGTGCCTGTGCATTTTCACTGAGCAGATTTATTGTGACTTGCGGTGTCAAAACAGGAAACAGTAGAATGTATTAATGCTGGTTGCTGCTGCCATCTGGTGGACACATGGGAGTATAGCTTGCATTTCAGCTGATCGGCTGTCTTTTGGATATCAGATTGTTATTTTGTTTATAGATGTTGTAGACTTGCTTGGTAGTAGACTGTCTATAGTGTTATATACATTTACATATAGTTATTGTGTTATTCATCAATTCCTTAATGGTATTTGTACTTGTACTTGATGTCTGGTCCAATTTCTGTGTTTTTGTTGGATTATTTAATCTGCAAAATTTCACAATGTGTGCAGACTGGTTGTTGCTTTGCTTTTGGCACTCAGTTAGCATTTATGGACAGTGCATCAAAAGAGAAGAATATTTCTTCAGAGATGATGTAAAAGTCATTCATCCACGTAGCAGAGCAGAATGACACCGTAGGAACACTTCTGTTCAGTTTCAGCGTTGGTTTTCCATCTATCATAGCAGTCTAAGGCTTACTAACACAACAAATATGTCTGCTTGTTGTCAAGAAACACAACAGCCATGTCACGGTGATTAAATCACTATTATCCACATAATGTTAGAGTGATATTGTGGTTCGGACACATAGTTTGTTTCATTATCAGTCGATCGTTTCTAATATCTTTATGTCTAAGAAGCTCAGATTAGCAAATGACTCAAATCATGGTCATAATATCAACATATATTTTGATACACCTCTAATAGTTTACATTATATGACAACATTTCTCTTGTCAGTACTCATATAGCCAACAGTAGCCTTCTGAGAATCTGAACATGTACATAGGTTTGTTCGGTTAAGGCTTTGCTAAATTGTCAAACAGCGTGAGCAGCACTGAGATTCGGTTATTACTGTTAGCACCCCGTTGTTCCGCTGTTACTGTTTGTGTAGGTGTTGTTGCTTTTGTTGTTCGCTCAGCCCTGCGTGACTCATTTCACTGTATTTCATACAAGCCAAAACAGAGAGCTTCCTGTCACACATCAGGTGCATGGACAGGAGATAGAAGGATGTCTAGAGAATGAAATTACACATGCGCAGGCTGTATGCTGGATATTAGTTTTTAATATTGTACTAGTAGGCTACTGTCGAGGGTTTAGAAAAAAGACATTCGGGCATGGTCTGCGAATTAAAAGCAGAGCTGTAAATAATAAAATTGTTGGTAATTCATACTAAATTATTCCATTTACCTGCTTTAGTTTTGAGGGTGTCATCCTGCCCATGCTGGCTCACTGGGACACTTATAGAATAGAGTGGTCTATTTAATTTTACTGATTAAAAAAATGATTTCTGCTGATCGCTCTTAACTCCAAGCATAAAAATGTATTGTTGTTTCTTTTCTTTCTTTCTTTTTCAATGGAAAGCATCTTAATCTCTTTCAGTATGGTCGGTGCAGTTGGTCATGGAGGATTTAGTGTGTGGCTAAACTGAGGTCGAACAAGTGATGAGGTCGCATCTGGCTCAGCTGCTGTCGAATTGCCTCTTCCCTTCGAAAGTCCAAATTTCACTGAGTGCTTAGCTGAACTGCCAATCTGCCGGTCCTGCTGTCTGAACGCTTTGACACAAATACATCCAGTTTGCACCAATATTATCGTACATTAACAAGCTCATTGATGCATGACAGGCTTCGGGGTGTGAGCATGACACACATTTTGGATGTTACGGAGAATATGCCTTCAGATATTTCACGCAGAAACAAACTGCAGCAGCTGAAAAGATAATAGCTTTTGGTTCTGGGTTTTTATGCTTCGTATGCAGTCACTGGACAGTTTATTAGGTACACCTTACTAGCACTGGGTTCGGTCCTGTTTTGCTTTAGAACTCCCTTAATTCTTTGTGGCATAGGTTGAACAAGCTGTTGGAAAAATTCTTTAAAGATTTTGTTCCATAGTGACATGACAGCATCATGCAATTGCTGCAGATTTGTCAACTGCACATCCACAATCTCCTATACCACCACATAACAAAGGTGCTCTGTTGTTGTTTGAGATGATTTGAGCTTTGTGACATGGCATGTTATCCTGCTGGAAGCAGCCATCAGGATACGGTTACACTATGGTCATAAAGTAAAGAATATCATCACCATCAATACTCAGGTGGGCCATGACATTTAAATAATACTCAGTTGCTACTAAGGGGCCCACAGTATGTGAAGATAATATTCCCCACAAAAACAACTTAGCTGAGGAGTGGAATCTGGTGTGGTCTTCTCCTGTGGGAGCCCATCTGCTTCAGAGTTTGTCCACAGATGCTTTTCTGCATATCTTGGTCTTTTTATCACTTTGAAGCACTCTGCCATGTGATTGGCTAATCATATATTTGCATTTACAAGCAGTTGAACAGGTGTACCTAAAAAAGTGGCTGGTGAGTGTAAGTTGACATGCATATTTGCTCATAGAAAAATGTCATATTTTGCGTGTTTAGTTTACTGATCTGTGGTTCCAAGTGTTTTTGGCTTTTGGCGCCTTCACTCACGTCTCTTTGCAGCACCTCGTGGACTGATATCTGAGTCATGAATTAGCAAGAACAATGAAGTCCTGAAGTAGTAAAATGAGCCCAGATTATTTTTTACAGCTCTGTTATTCTTTTACGTAACTTTCTAACTGCACCGATGTGCACCAGTGTAACCGAATTCAAATATTTGTGATATGTGTTAAATAAATAAAGAGGTTGAAGAGCCCAGATACATTTCGGTTAATTACAGGACCTGTAAAAAAAAACAAAACCCTCTTTTTAAAATTTCACTCTTTTTTCACTTTTCACTCTTTCTTTCAGTTAGTTCTCTTCAGATTACTCTTAATATCACTTGAATATTAAAACGAGTCCTTTAATTGAACTGCTCAGTCTTCTGAAATGCACTAAAAGGATGATTGAATGAACTTCAGTTCATGTATTTCTTCTGTACGGTGATTTTTTTTTTTTTTGTATAAATACAATAACAGCTATTACATCAGCTACGATTAATTTAGGGATTATTGTTGAAGCACTAAATCCATAGTAAAACACAACAGTGATTGCCAAAGCTTTTCATTTTTCCCTACACAGCTTTACTGTTCACATGACATCTTGTTTCCTGCTCTAAATGTGAGACTACAATACATTCTGTGCCTTTCCAAGATTAGAGAATTAAATTTGGTTTGTCAGCAGCAGTTGCCGTGTTATTGGGATGGTTACATTGTGAAGCCAGCTGATGGACAGACTTGCTGTCTGGCCTCTTCCTTTCCCTGGATGATTCCTAAAGGAGCTTACACTCTAATATCCTGATGGGAAAAGGGTTTGCTTTAAGCTCGCCACGAGGATACTGTGAAGGTCCGAGGTAAATCAGATCAAAATGCTTCTTCGAAAAAAAGACCTGTTTTTGACGCCAGCCGGTCGGGTGCAAATATGAAGCATGAAAGCACCTGGCTGTTTTTGTGGATTTTTTTTTATTTTTTTATATTCTGGAGGAGATTTTTAATTTTTTTTTCATGTGAAATATTTGGTAAGGCAGACGAAGAACAGTGAAGACGTGGATGTGAAGTAGATTTCGGACCAAAGCTGAAGACTTTCACCCAATTTCTAGACATGATTCCTACTAAGATGTTAGTGTACAGGGGGCCTGAGGGAGGCACACACTCCCAGAAGGTTTCTAGTACAAGAAGACGGAAAAAATCCACCGGGGAGCTCTTCCAGAATGGCTACAGGGTGAGGATGGGCCACGGCCAGGTGATTGATAAAGAGGACCAGGACAGCATTTGCTACAGCTTCGGTGCATGCTTCCATGTAATCTCCTACTGGGGTAAGATCCTCAGGACGTGAGAGCGGAGGGGAATCTCTTTCTAAAGCCCTGTGCTGGATGCTGTGGGTCAGCTGGAGCATGTTCAAAATTTGCTCTGTGCTATGCTCTCCATCTGGCAAACACTCACTTGGCAAGGCATAACACAGTTAGTTGTTATAAAAAAGAAAAAAAAAGATGATTTATTTTTATTTTCTCTAACTGAATGATTGCCTGTAATGTCTTTGATTTGTGTCACTTGGCATTCACACAAATCCACTCCAGCAGGAGAATTTATCATCCCAATTAATGCAGAGGGATACGGATTTAACTTGATTGCTCTCTCTTGGCTGAGGTGGCGTTTAATTTTGTATGCAGCGCAAACACTTTTTTTTTTTCAAAATGAGTGAGTTCTATGAATCATTTAGATTTCAAGCTCAGATATGAGGCGCCCTTTAGCAGGCTGTTTGCTGCAGTGCGGTGATGAAGCGTAGCGCAAATATTTGACTTTATCAGATGTGATTTTGTGGCAGATCATCTGAGCTTATCGACAGTAACGGCATTAAACACACGATGACACGGTCGTCATTTAACCTGAATGTGAATACAGCCAAGTGGTGATTATGAGCGGGAGCTCAGGCTGCCGTTTGTTGGTGTTCTGCCGTCCTTGGACTGTTGGCAGCGTGCACCGGCTCCATTTATTTCTCCCAACAAATAAATACCCTCAAATTTAGGATTTGACGTCACATCTGTTTACTCATTCAATTTGGTGTGGCAGCATCCACCTGTCTTTACTCTAATCCAGGTTTTCATCTCGTCCACGTTCAGTTTTATCCACTGGGAATGACGCACGTATCAGGTAGATGCCGGTGCAGAGCGGGGCTCCTGAGATTAAAACACAGAGTTATGAGTTGATGAAGAGCTGGGATGCTGAGCTTGTTTTGTGTTTTTTATTATGCTTTATTTCCCCACAAATATTTCAAATATTTTCTTTTAATATCCTAAGTGCTTAGTACCTGTCGATCTGTTGGACTTTACTTTTTGTCAGTATGAATCCAATGAAGCTTGTAAACATGGATGAAAGTATGAAAGGTACGGTGTTGTTAAATGACGATCAGACATCACTCACGATGCCTGACTTGTTGCTAATCAGTGTTTTATGTTTATTTTCTCACAGGTTTGAGGTTTTTAAGGGCCTTAAGATTGATACAGTTCTCAGAAATTTTACAGTTTTTGAATATACTAAAGACAAGGTAAGTTTATTGATGCTTTTTCTTCTTTTGTATTCATACAGCTGACAGTTTGTTTTTCACCTGCCTTTTGCTTCACGTGAAGAAAGAATGTAGTTTTATTTTGACAGCAAAATAAACACAAGCTTTCATTTGGCGAACGCTGACATCAAGTGTATTTCTCTGCACTGCGTTGTGCACACTGAAATATATCACCGTACCATATCATGCAGTCGTGAACAAAAGAGATTGCTGCTGTGCCCCTTCTGCTTAGAATTAAAGAGTTTTGCACAGATGTCACGTCAGAAAGAGCTTTGAGTATATCGACATGCTTTAGAATAATCCTCTCACTTGACAGAACAGACAAAGAAGTGGATAGAAGTCAAACAGGGACAGCACTGCAATAACATACACTGCAATACTTAATAAATCCTGATTATAGTACGCATTAAAGATAACAGACTCTTTTATAATGCATTTGTTTACACTGACATTAGGCTTAACTTTCAGCTGTATATGATGAAAATATCTTGGAGCCTGCTTGGATTTTTTATTTTTTATTTTTGCAAAGCCATATGTAACAAGAATAGCATGACTAACCACAGC
The DNA here is from genome assembly GCF_051167445.1 of Perissodus microlepis. Taxonomy (NCBI): domain Eukaryota; kingdom Metazoa; phylum Chordata; class Actinopteri; order Cichliformes; family Cichlidae; genus Perissodus; species Perissodus microlepis. The sequence continues at coordinate 12,215,592 of NC_140468.1, forward strand.
ACAAGAAAAAGTACAAGCTATAAATTCAAGTAGGAGCTACAGTTTTAAGAGCTTAAATCTCTCATGTTGCATATTTTAATAGTTCAGGTTGAACCCTAATTCTCATTTCACTCTCAGACTTATAATGTGTTTTAAAGCATAGACTGAATTTTTGTGTGAGCTAGGGCTTCCAGTTTGGCTTCTTATCCCAGTGTAACAGCTACAGTTAATACTTCATCTTCTGTTGTTTGGCTCTTTCTAACATAGCAACTCGATTAAGCTGGTGAACCTGTGTTCAATCTTCATAAGCACATGGCTAACTGCAGCAGGGTTCATTCATTTGGTAAGTTAGGTGAAAATGTGGTTGTGCTGTGTAGCAACTGGATGCCTATTATCAGTAATTATTTACTGCTTCATCAAAGACCTGTGTGTTTCCGTGGTCGTTGTGTAAATTCTGACCTTTGTTCCAGGTGGAAAACTCAGGGGATCCTTGGGAAAACTTCCAAAATTCCCAGGCACTTTCCTACTGGGAATGTGTCTACTTACTCATGGTTACAATGTCCACTGTTGGCTATGGAGACGTGTATGCAAAAACCACCCTGGGCCGCCTGTTTATGGTCTTCTTCATCCTTGGTGGTTTGGTAAAAATCCCTCTCATTACTTATTCCCGCTTAAAATCCTCCATCACATAAATGCTGGGACTTAAGTCGAGACGCCCGCTTCACCTGTTGTTCACATTGAAGTGTATTTGTGTCTCACCACTTCACCACAGTATGTTGCATGTCATGTACTGTATGAGTTGTCCACAGTGTTGCAGCATTGATTTTGGTATAATGCTGAAGTTTTGATTTAAATGACATGTAGAATATTTGAGAATTTTTGCATCTGTTATTAACTGTAAAGGTACTACGGTTTCAGGTGGCTCCACCCTCCTGCCTTCCCTCCCCCTTTCCAACAAACACAGTGAGATAGAGTTGATTCATGACAGCCCAGCTTTATATGGATGTAGCAACATTGCTGTCCTCTTCCTGCACAACTTTCAGAATAGTCTGGCAGAAAATATCCCGTCGGGGATTTAACACAGACCCGAATTACCTGATAAAGAAAATAGGCAATGACAATTTAGAGGGCACAGTTAACCGGATTATAAAGTATTATTCAGCGTGGACATACAGTACTTTAATATGATCAAATACCTGGATTTAACTGAGGTAAGATTGAGGTATATTAAAGCGACTTTTCAGTCATCTAAATCTGAAATGTTTTCATTTTGCTCAAAATTATGCAAAAAAAACATAAAATATTGTTTCAACCTGAAAGAAAGTATTGTCTGATGACCAGTGTAAACATAATAAAGGTTAATAATAATCTACCATTAAACTTAAAAGGCATGCTAAGGGGCTATAGCTTCTCTGGTGAAGATTTTTTTCAAAATATTTCAGTTTTCATTCACCTGCACAGTGGCCTGTAAAATCACGAGTGTGAAACAGACATCAAGCCAATTGCAGACCTTCAAAGGGTGTAATCAGGCCCACTTTTCCCCTCGATTGCATTTTGTTTTGTGCTACAATTCATTAAGAATGAGAGTGGTTATCTATACTGTTAGTTAAATTAGAGCCAGAAGTCTTAATCGGCATTGTGTAGTTTCCCCACTGGAGGGCACTGTGCAGCTTTATTTCTCTATTATTGTAGGGCAATACAATGAAAAGCAGAGGTGTAAATAATGAATTGATTGGTAATTAATTTGAAGGGTCAGAACAACAAAATACAAAATATATTTTATGCTGATAGATTTTTCTAAGCTTGAAGGGGAAAGGCTGAGGTGTTTTGTTAAAAACACTGTAAAAAGAAAAACAAATTTTATACTTAGGCTAATTTCTTGGATCTGTTGTAAGCTGGCACGCCTGCCTCGTCCACGCAGGAATATTCAGGTGGTTGGGCAGTGGCGTGCAAGCATAAGTTGTTTGCCATCCATTGAGCTGTGCTACTGAAATCAACCCGACGTGTGTTTGTTGGGCGAAACATGGCACATAAGGTTTTTTCTTAATTTTTCAAATTTTTCTTTTTCTTCAACATGTCGCTCATCTGCTTTCATTTTTCTCCTTTATTCTTTCAGTATCTGAAAATATTAGCCTTTAAACTGGATTCCATTGTCATACTTTTTCTCTATTGTGAATGTAACTGTGACATAACTTCAGCTTACATTCACATGATTTTCTTCAGTCAATTTGAATAATTACACGTTTCTTTTTCTCTTTCACCGTTTTCCTGTTAACACATAAAAAAACCTACTCCAGCGCGTAGAGTAGCGCTCCTCTTTCAGACTTCACAGATTTCTCTAAAGTTAAAATAGAGGACCTGCTCTCCTTTGCTTGTCTTTTTTTTTAGTCTCTTCTTCTGTCTCCTATCTTCTCCTTAGGCCATGTTTGCAAGCTACGTCCCTGAAATCATAGAGTTAATAGGAAACCGCAAGAAATATGGTGGTTCCTATAGTGCGGTTAATGGGAGAAAGTAAGTATTCAAGGAGGCTCTACTGCCTCCGCCGCAGTAGAACCTTCTCTGCATGCCCTTTTCTTTTTCTTTTCCATGCATGTAGGCCATGTTTGCTCGCTACGTGCCAGAAATTGCTGCTCTCATCCTTAATCGGAAGAAATATGGAGGGAGTTATAACTCGACCAGAGGCAGAAAGTAAGTCAAACAAATAAATAAAATAGAAAACAAACAAACAGACAGACAAAACAGCAGATTTGTAATGGTGTGGTTTTGTGTGACTCAAGTGGCCCTCTCATAAAGAGGTGACATGATTATGATTTGAATTGTAATGATCTCAATGAGCATTAAAGTCACACTGTGACTGAAGAACTTGGCCATGATAAATGTGTATTTATTTCTGCTGCTTTTAGATGTGTACAAGCTGTCATTGCTGGAGTTTTTTTTTTATTTTGAATAAATGAATGTCTGGTTTTACGCTGGAAAAAAATCTCCATTTAAGCAAGTGATTGTCTGTTACTGAGTCCTAAAAGTCATTTTCATAAAATAAGCGACCTGTTTTCAGTAAGTATTTACAGTTATTGTAAAAAGAATGCCCTCTGTCAGTTCTAAGTTTTTAAATACAGGCGATAAAAAAAAAGGTCCTAAAACTAAGTAAAGTATTACACCGTATCAAAAACTAAGCCAAGTTGCAGAAGCAGTGTGTGAAAAACTCAGTACACTTCTACAGCTTCCATTGGAATTACAAGGTTACTGATGATCACAAGAACTTCATTAACGGTCAAAAGTGCGAGGCAGAAGTTTTGGCAGTTTGCTGGTCTGGCCCGTTCAGGCGTGTGTAAACAGAACGCCAAAAAAGCAAGAGATCAGCAATGAGAGAGAGAGAAGGAGTTGTTGGTGCCCAACAGTCTGGGGAGGGTTATAAAGCACCTGCTAACAATTTGAAGTCCATTATTCTGCAGTGAGGATCAAGGGAAAACATCCAAGACAGCTGCCAATCTATGAAGGAGTGAACGTCCCAGCAAATTCACCCCCAAGTCCCACTGCGCGATGCTCAAAATGCAAAAAACAAACAAACAGAAGAGCTACTTCTCAGACTCTACAGGCCTTAGTTATCATGGCAAATGTTAAAGTGTGTGATAGTACGATTAGAAAAAGACTCTCATGGCTTCCCTTCTCTCTAAAAAGATCATGGACGCATGGCTTGGGTTTGCAAAGTTGCATCTGAACAAACTGCAAGTCTTCTATCGTTTGGACAGAGAGGACCAAAGTGGCCACAATGCACAGCACCACAACATACCCAACTCGTTCCAACTGTCCAGCAAAGGTGGTGGAGGAGTGATGATTTTAGGCATGAACCTGGACACATTGCAGCCTTTGAGTCAGCTATGAACTCCTGTATACCAAAGTTATCTAGAGTCAAATGTAAGGGTATAAATAAATAATGGCATGGTGTTATATGTCACTGTGTCATCCCAGGTTGTATTGGCCTAACTTTAAAACATGTTAAGGGATAAATATTATTTTTGTTATGCCCTGATATGTAATTCTTTAGAAGTGACAGAGGGTGTACTTTCTTTTTGCCTTGACTGTATAATAAAAGGACTTTATATTAATAATGATTTGGTAAAGATTTTCCAAAATCCAAAATTGTTTTTAGAAAATATGACTTTAGGAACTCAAATAACAGCCACAAATATCTTGAAAAGGCAGATATTTTTCAGTGTAATCATATCGATGTACTGTTGTCATGCTTAATAGTGACATTTGTAGGATTCTCTCACTGTGTTATAAACTGTGACTGTCCTGTTGGAAATTGTTTCATTGTAACAAAAATGGGGAGAGGCTGTGCAGACTCCATACCAATGACTCAAAAGGTCACGTAGCTTAGCGATCCCTTTTATGGATTGAAGTGTAAATTGCGTCATCGTGGTTCAATACAGTACAGCAGCAATATAACTTCAAAAAAAAAAGTAATAATGTAATGTTAATAAGTAGCAGTATCTATGTCAAACTCATCATAAACTTCTGGTTACCCCACAACTATAGTCAGCTGAGCCAATTTAATAATATTCAAATAATATGCTTATTCAAAGTTTTAATACATACTTATGTATTTAAAGTAAAATGCAATAGTGTGATGGGTTAAGACTCCGTTATGTGTAAAGTTTATCCCCTAATTCTTGTCTGTCTTGTAGAACATCTAAACTCAAGCATCAACATTTTACATAGAAAAATTCTTGAATGCATAAAAACATTCAGATGGCCCCGCCCCTCCCTGAGCCTGGTTCTGCTGGAGGTTTCTTCCTGTTAAAAGGGAGTTTTTCCTTCCCACTGTCACCAAAGTGCTTGCTCATAGGGGGTCATATGATTATTGTTTTTTTTCCTCTGTATGTACTATTGTAGGGTCTACCTTACAATATAAAGCGCCTTGAGGCGACTGTTGTTGTGATTTGGTGCTATATAAATAAAATTGAATTGAATTGAGATTAACTTAATTTTGGCTTTTTAACTTTTAGTTTATGTAAAAGAGGAAAGAATTAATTTTAAATATTATTTTTTGTGTTAAGAAGTGAAAGACTGTAATGAAAATGGTTACTACCAGTTTTTGATACCTCAAACAGTGATCTGGACGGCTGTAACCAATCAGAAGTTCATGTTATCCTTAGCTAGGTAAAATAGTGATTAATAAATCACTATTTTCATCTATTTTCTAAGTTATGCTTTACTTTGAGTAATGTTGCTTAACTAGATTGATATGACTAAAGGTTTTACTGGTATTGTTATGCACAGACTCTCCTCCCCAATACAAATAGTTACTTACATTAGAGGTTGCTAGGGAACAGACTAACTAATATGGTTGCAACCCAGTTAAAAGGAACATTAATTTTTTTTTTTATTTCTAAACAAAACAGTGGGAACAATTTCCTTCTTTCCAGATTTCACAGTTTTGTCATGATTGATCATTTTACTGTGAGAAAATCCTGGTTGTTTTTGATGTAATTAGGCTGCTTATTGTTAGTGTGTGTGCGCCAAATGTGTGTTTGTTAATCAAGTGTTTCCATTTATTCTCTCTTTTTTTTTTTTTTACATTTTGTTCACCCATCCTCTCCTTCATAACTCAAACTCCAATTCATGTCAGACAAACAGTCTTAATAAGATAAAACGAGAAAAACAAATTACATTGGAGCTAAGTTAACACAACACAGAAAGACCAATATGGATGTCAAGGACACACAGTGAGAAATAATTATGATTTTTAAAAGTTCAATCATTATATAATAACATACAGTAATAATATAATTTGGTTGAAGGACAGCCATTTAGGCATCAATGAGTAATTCTGAGAAAATCATATACTTTAGCTCACCTGCATTTTCAGCACTGAAGAAAATGCTAAAGTCATACATTTTGTCGTGTACCATTGCTTCATGCTTCATAGTGATTTTTCTTAAGATCAGTTTTTGTATGCCTGGAAACACTTTGATTGCCCTGTTCCACTTGTGATGTTTCCACGCTTTGCTTTTTCAACAGTCTTGGCCTTAATCTTCAGTCTGACCTACACCCTGAAGGCGAAGTTTAAAAGATATGCTTTGGCAGTTTGGGGAATATTCTTATTAGCTTTCTTGCCTCAAGTTAAAAGGGAACTCTTACATTCATTTCTTGTCCCGTGTTTTTTATTATTGGACTTTTTGCATGATTCATAGTTCAAATTCTCATTTATGTGGCATTGGTCATTGGTGCAGCCTCTCAGTTGATTTGTTAGCTAAAATAGACTGTTTTAGCTCTGTGTTCACAGCTAGAGGTTTGTGCCCAAGATGACCATATTAAAGATATCCCATCTCAATGACTTCATGCAGAATGAAAAGTAAAAAAAAAAAAAACACTGTGTGAAATATTTGTAATAGTCCGAAAAACTGAGCTTTTGTGTCACATATTACACATATGCTGACCTTTGAAACTTTGCCCACCTTAATCATCAGCATCCAACTTTGCAACAATATGACAAATAACTAGGAAAAGCTTAATAAGTCTCCTTTAAATAAATAAAAACATACAGTGCTTTTGTTTTTTGTCTTAAATATGAAGCTACCCAGGTTGCAAGAAGTATCTGGGCCTATTCTGTGAGAGGTCAAGTAGTTTGTGGTGTGCACGAGGCACCCACTGTGTGGCACTCCAGTTTTGCTAATATGATCTGGCCTTGAGTTAGCAGTAGGGCAGCTCATTACTTTTTCCACTTTGGCCCTGTGTGGATGAGGAAATCCTCATCCAATATAAAGGCCATACACACTTTCAGTCTTATTGCACAGTGGTGTGGAGGGTCCACCACGTTAAGTGAAGTTCCAAAACAGCTAGCCTTACATGGCAGTGGGTTATAAAGCCTTCCAGCACTAAGTTTGAATTGATGCAGCTGCACCATGTTTCTTAAGCTGCAGCACCTGTTTGTGCTACAGAGAGGAAATGCCAAAAACAAAACACATTTCCTGATGGTTACTTCAGAAGGACTGCCTCAAGAATAAAGTAAACAAAATAGTTTTCATAAACAAACTAAAAAATTAAAATACATGAAAAAGGATAAATTTATACTTAATAACAATAAATGTAAATGTTCTTACATAGCCAGAAAACCAAGTTATACTTCAGAATTCATAGCCTGCACTTCTGCAGCATTTTTTATTGTTGCGCTATTGCTTATAATACCAACAAATATGAAAAGAATGAAGACAAGTGAGAGGATCTCGGAAAATGCGTTACTGTCTGAGTGCAGTGGAGATGGAGCCGATGTGCTTTCCAGTAAGTGATACATGGAGGGCGTGGTGCAGTACATCAGTCCATCTGACAGCAGTATAAATCAGTGCAGACTGAGATCAGAAGTTCCTGTTTCCAAAGGAGAAAGTTTCGGGCACCCCGAGGCTCACCGCTGTGTTTCTGTTCTCCCCCTAATTAAGAGAGGTCGGATTCGAACCAAGCCAAGTACCCCGTGCTTTATTGAAAACCCTAAGCTCTTGTCCTTGCCCACAAAATTCTACATTTGAGCTTGTTTTTTGTTATTTTTTATTAAAACAGAGAATGCTATTGTGTACCACTAACTAATAATACTACGTATTGAATTAAAGAACACAAAATCAAGGCGTCAATTAACAGAATTAATTAAAAACAAATGATGTTATTGCAGCTCAAAAATACACGCAAGTACACAATGCCTTCTGAAAAAAACAAACGAACAAAAAACTACAGCCAGTATGAATTTGTTTAATTAATACATTTTTTAAGCAGTTTGAGATGTGCTGATTTCTTCAACTCAAACTAGAGCCAGGGCTGCTGGTTTCCCCAGCTAAGGAGAAGGCAAGCAAATTGTATGATGGCATATTTCTTTTGATATGAAAGTAAATAAGCGTATTCTCCAAAATGCCAAACTACTCCTTCAACACCTTTTTAGCCATAAGAGCTAGCCTAAAGACAGGGAGATTCGGCTAGATGCCTCAGAGTTTGAAGTTTAAAATCGTGGTTTCTGGTAGCATGCTTTTGGTACGATTTGAAAGAAACCAGACTTGGTTTGGGAAGTTTTCTTAAACCAAGTATATGCTTCTTGTGTTTTTTTTAATTTTTTATTTAAAATCGCAGTTTATAAATTGAGAAGAAAAAGTATCACATCATGCTTATTTTGCATTTATTACAATTTTTTAAAAACATTTTTCTTATTATTGTTGTGATTTTAAAAGCTCGATAAAATTGTCGGCATCATTGCTTTTTTGTTTCTTACAGGAAAGTGTGTGTTTTTCTTTGAGTTACTTATTGTTACTCTAGATTATTAGAAAATAAGTGATACTGATGCATATTTTGTACTTTAAGAACCACTGCAGTATTTCCAGCTGTGACTGTTCTTGCAAATCGGTGCAAAAGACAAAATAATTTACACAGAATAATTAAATTAATAAAGATATTTTAAGCACAGATGGAAAAAAAAATCTGAACTGGGTTCTTTATATAAAGGGTTTATGATATGTAGGGATCGACATAGACTGTGCGCTCATTTCATAATCTTCATCTAAGTAAACTGATCCTTTATAATCTGATACTGAAATCCAGAGAGCTCTCTGGATTTCATCCCTCCTCTATCGTAGTTTTTATCACAGATTCTAAATCACTGACCTAAATGTCCGTTACAGGCCCCTCGTCTCACATTTACCTTTTGATTTCAGCTCAAAGATGAAGATGGAAAAGATGAAAGATGTGTGCTTTTGTTCTGAGTTTCCTTATGGTTCTGCACTTCCTTTCTCTAGGCACATCGTGGTTTGTGGTCACATAACACTTGAAAGTGTATCCAACTTTCTAAAAGACTTCCTACACAAGGACAGGGATGATGTCAATGTAGAAATTGTTTTTCTCCATAAGTAAGTACAAAACTTTGTGCAAATGTCATTGTTTAAGAGGAAAAAACTAAACTTTAGGAGATTAGAGAGTTCTCTGATTTAAGAGTGTTTGTTTTTTGTCTCTCAGTATTTCCCCTAATCTTGAGCTGGAAGCCTTGTTCAAGCGCCACTTCACCCAGGTAGAGTTTTACCAAGGATCTGTCCTAAATCCACATGACCTGGCCAGAGTCAAGGTACCTGACTGTCAATACTTCTTCCTCTGTAATTCTGTTGGTTATCGTCTGACTGAATACTTGATGTGATTGTTCATTTTTGTCTTTGCTATTTGCAATTTTGTTTTAGATTGAATCAGCTGACGCCTGCTTGATCTTAGCCAACAAATACTGCGCTGACCCCGATGCCGAGGATGCATCCAACATCATGAGGTACTGCATAACCAAATCATGATTTATGTTTTCCTGCTTTCATTGTTTATTCAATTTGTTTTATGAACAATCACATTCAGCTGGATTCTGAGAGGAAAAAGACATTTTCGGAGTGGATTAAGTCGTAGTTTTGGATGTGGAAACTGCACTTATTTTAATGGGTTTAAGGGATTATCAAGTGGATAATATATGAGAGTACAACATATTTTAAAAGTGATGGGAACAGTCTATTTTAGGGCAAGGCAAATAAAATTTGGTTAATAAAATTGTATTATTAATAGCTCTGTTCGATAATGAAGTCTGATGATTGGAGGTTTTCCACTGAAGATTAAATTGCTCAGCTATAAAAAGTCGGAGAGTCATTATGTGACATTTCTTTTCCATCTAAAAGGGTTAAGACGTTTAAAATGTGCTGCAGAAATCATCACAGCTTGATTCTAATCTAAACACTGTGTGATTAATACATAATCATTATAGTAGAGCCGTCTTGTCTGTCTGTGCATCTCTCCCATATGTTCTCCTGGACATGAAATTTATTCATTTGTCACAAATGTCCACTAGGACTCAAAGGAAATGATTTGTATTTTGTGGTCAAACAGTCAAAGGTCCCCTTCTCCTTGAACTCTATGGTGGCCAATCCGTGTATTAAAATGATGTCTCGTGCCTGACCAAGTTTTGGGCACGCAACATTGCTGAATGTAGATGCAACCAAGTGAAGCAACCCCAGATCATAACACTGTCCCCACAGGCGTGTACGGTAGGCATACAGAAGGTGTTGGCAGAAGGACCCAAATGCAGGACTCGATGTGGCTCTTAATAAATAACAAAAACAACTTTTATTTTATTAAAAACACTGGGAGGAGGCCCTGGGGCAGACCCAGGACACGCTGGAGAGATTATATCTCTCGCCTGGCCTGGGAACGCCTTGGTGTTCCCCCGGATAAGCTGGAGGAGGTGGCTGGGGAGAGGGAGGTCTGGGCCTCTTTGCTTAGGCTGCTGCCCCCGCGACCCGGCCTCGGATAAAGCGGATGAAGATGGATGGATGGAACTTTTATTTAAGTGGAGTAAGAAAAGTCCATCAAAAATCCAGAACAGAGAATAAACGAATCCAAAAATTCACTGAAAGAATTCTACTGAAAGAAAACAGGAAGACCTAAAACATAGACTTAACAGCAAGAAACAGAAGGACACAGTGACAGTGGGATGATTTGACACTCAAGGAATTAAATATAAACTATAACTATAACCAGAAACAGAAACTAGATTAAAAGGTATTAAAGATAAAACTAAACTGAGAATCTAGTCATAAAGAAAACAACCAGATATTATGTGCTACTCAAAGGAAAACAACTCGAAAAGAACTCGAAACACAATAAATATACGAATCCAAATATTAATGCAAAAGCTCCAAATTCAAAGGGCAAAAAAACCCTAGGACACTAGGCATGTTGGGATCACCCCTTTTTTCCACCTCTCTTCTTTCTCTGATGGGCTGATCATCCTGGAACATGGTAAATGACCTTTTTCCATTGCTCCAGAGTCCAACAATCATCCTCACTGATTGTTTTTTAAAGGCTCCTCAGCTGTTTAGTCCCAATGTCTCTGAGAGAATTCTCTTCACTTTGCTATTTTCACTATTAAACATACCCGTGAGATTTACTGTTGTTTTCTTACCATTTGATTTCACCAGATGTTTGTTTCCCTTATCAAGATCAAGTAGATAAAGTTTTGGGTTTCTTTTGTTTTCCAACCACATTTCTTCCTTAAAGATGATGGTATATTTGATAATGCATTGGACCGTTCTTAACCCACATTTAGTTAGGCTAATAATGCGGTTTAGGAAAAGAGAAACTACTCAAAACTGTGGTTAAATAACTTGCTGCCAGCCAAAAACTGACTTTTTTTGTGTGCTTGGGCAGAGTATGACTGCACACAAATGTCTAAGAGTGACATTTTATATCCAAAGGTTTAAAGGTCAACTTCCCTATGACTTCAAAAAAACCCTCTTGCCGTTATCCAGTGAGAGATTCTGTATGTACGTCTCATTTGGTTGAATAGTAATTTGAAATTGTTAACAATGGTATTTTTCCAGGTTGATTTATTTCTTTTTTGGTAGAAGTTGTAGGTTTGTAAATTCGGAGAACAGGCTGAACTGGTGATGGTCAAATTGACATCAGTTCTTCCCAGTCAGCATTTTGTAGCTGGATCTAGGAATATGTTACTATGCAACTCTCTTGTTCTATTTTCTTGAGCCTTTATTTTAAAATATTAAACTATAAAATAAAATGCAAACTTAAAATTGCTAAAAACATACAGTCGACTACGATACTTAATTTCTATAAAAAGAGAGTGAATCAGACGTTTTTTAAAATCTGTGTAACTTTTGAAAGTGCTGCAGATATTCTTATATTGCTTTCTTTTTGTCCTTTATCAGAGTAATATCTATCAAGAACTACCACCCAAAGATCAGGATAATCACTCAAATGTTGCAGTACCACAATAAGGTTTGTATTAATCAACTATAAAGCCTGCTGGAGTCACTTAGTTACTCCGTTATAGTTAGTTACGTTTCAGTATATGTTGAAAAGATCTCATCACTGAATCATTTGTCTGTCTTACAGGGAGTGCAGAATTATTAGGCAAGTTGTATTTTTGAGGAGTAATTTTATTATTGAACAACAACCATGTTCTCAATGAACCCAAAAAACTCATTAATATCAAAGCTGAATGTTTTTGGAAGTCGTTTTTAGTTTGTTTTTAGTTTTAGCTATTTTAGGGGGATATCTGTGTGTGCAGGTGACTATTACTGTGCATAATTATTAGGCAACTTAACAAAAAACAAATATATACCCATTTCAATTATTTATTTTTACCAGTGACACCAATATAACATTTCCACATTCACAAATATACATTTCTGACATTCAAAAACAAAACAAAAACAAATCAGCGACCAATATAGCCACCTTTCTTTGCAAGGACACTCAAAAGCCTGCCATCCATGGATTCTGTCAGTGTTTTGATCTGTTCACCATCAACATTGCGTGCAGCAGCAACCACAGCCTCCCAGACACTGTTCAGAGAGGTGTACTGTTTTCCCTCCTTGTAAATCTCACATTTGATGATGGACCACAGGTTCTCAATGGGGTTCAGATCAGGTGAACAAGGAGGCCATGTCATTAGTTTTTCTTCTTTTATACCCTTTCTTGCCAGCCACGCTGTGGAGTACTTGGACGCGTGTGATGGAGCATTGTCCTGCATGAAAATCATGTTTTTCTTGAAGGATGCAGACTTCTTCCTGTACCACTGCTTGAAGAAGGTGTCTTCCAGAAACTGGCAGTAGGACTGGGAGTTGAGCTTGACTCCATCCTCAACCCGAAAAGGCCCCACAAGCTCATCTTTGATGATACCAGCCCAAACCAGTACTCCACCTCCACCTTGCTGGCGTCTGAGTCGGACTGGAGCTCTCTGCCCTTTACCAATCCAGCCACGGGCCCATCCATCTGGCCCATCAAGACTCACTCTCATTTCATCAGTCCATAAAACCTTAGAAAAATCAGTCTTGAGATATTTCTTGGCCCAGTCTTGACGTTTCAGCTTGTGTGTCTTGTTCAGTGGTGGTCGTCTTTCAGCCTTTCTTACCTTGGCCATGTCTCTGAGTATTGCACACCTTGTGCTTTTGGGCACTCCAGTGATGTTGCAGCTCTGAAATATGGCCAAACTGGTGGCAAGTGGCATCTTGGCAGCTGCACGCTTGACTTTTCTCAGTTCATGGGCAGTTATTTTGCGCCTTGGTTTTTCCACACGCTTCTTGCGACCCTGTTGACTATTTTGAATAAAACGCTTGATTGTTCGATGATCACGCTTCAGAAGCTTTGCAATTTTGAGACTGCTGCATCCCTCTGCAAGATATCTCACTATTTTTGACTTTTCTGAGCCTGTCAAGTCCTTCTTTTGACCCATTTTGCCAAAGGAAAGGAAGTTGCCTAATAATTATGCACACCTGATATAGGGTGTTGATGTCATTAGACCACACCCCTTCTCATTACAGAGATGCACATCACCTAATATGCTTAATTGGTAGTAGGCTTTCGAGCTTATACAGCTTGGAGTAAGACAACATGCATGAAGAGGATGATGTGGACAAAATACTCATTTGCCTAATAATTCTGCACTCCCTGTAGTTTCTAACAGCATGCACCTTGTAGCCTGACTTCCTTTTCCTCTTCCCCTCAGGCCCACCTTTTGAACATCCCAAGCTGGAACTGGAAGGAGGGAGATGACGCCATTTGCCTTGCAGAACTCAAGCTCGGGTTCATCGCCCAGAGCTGCCTGGCTCAGGGCCTCTCCACCATGCTGGCCAACCTTTTCTCCATGAGGTCCTTCATCAAGGTAGCTGCAACTAACACCGATCCATCTGTGCTCACTGGATTAAGTTCAAAAAGAAAGTTGGCCAAGAAACAAAGTCTGAATAGATAATAATGATTATCCCAGATGAGGCCCGTATGCAGCATCTGGTGAGCGGGTGGTGATGATCTTAAACTTGCACCTTTTTATATTTTTGTATAACCTTCTTTATTTTGTTGTAGATTGAGGAGGATACATGGCAGAAGTATTACCTTGAAGGAGTAGCCAATGAAATGTACACAGAGTACCTGTCCAGTGCCTTTGTGGGTCTGTCCTTCCCAGTAATTTGCGAGTACGTAAAACTCAAACATTTTATTTTACCCCCTTTTTTGGGTACTTGTTGTTTTGTCATTCCTGGATGCAAGTAATTTAGATGTTTAAACTGCAGTCATTAGAATTTAAAGATCCAAAGATAATTGTTATGCAAGTATTTAATAACCAGGCTTCTGGAGATGGTAGGTTAAATTAGTTATAGAGAGGAAGCACATGGCGTTCACATAAGGGCTCCATACTTTATAGGCTGTCAAATCCCATATTTATCCCACATTAAAATATTTGAAAGTGTAAACCTAAATCTAAGTGTAAATAATTTAGGGATAAACAGGTTCTCATCCTCTAAAAAGAAAAAAAGAAAGTGGCACCCTAAGCTAAGAAGATTTCAAACTAAAAGTACTTAGTGTGCCTCAGGTCTAATTATATTGTTATTCCCCTTTACAGACTCTGCTATGTGAAGCTAAAGCTGCTGCTGATAGCTATAGAGTACAAGTCTGATCAAGGGGAAAGCAGGTAAGTCGGGGCATTAAAATTCATGCATGCAAAAACTTTAATACGCAGGTGTCAGTATTTGCTTTCAGCTACTGTGAATCAGCTTCCCTGTTTGACTGCAAACACAAGTGCTTTACACAATGTGTCTAAATTGATGTCTAAATGGGTTTATTCACAGACATCACAGGGCTCTCCGATAACATCGTGACAAATTAGTGGGGAAGGTGGCAGTTGGTTTCTTTGAGCACAGCAGAAGCTTTGTTTTAGTAGTTTCTCTAACACGCTGATGCTCATTTATACTCTTTGAAGTGCTATCTGCTTTCATCAACTTAATTAAATAAACAGGGGCTATCCTGCCAAATGAGTTGTGAAAACTAATCCCTGCAGCATGTGACAGACGCAGTGATTAGTGCAAAGCCTTACAAATTCTGTGATATAACTTTCTGCTTTGACATCTTTGGTCTACAAATCCTCACAGCACCCTGATAAACCCTGGAAACCACGTGAAAATGCAGGAGGGGACCTTGGGCTTCTTTATTGCCAGCGATGCCAAAGAAGTAAAGAGGTAATGAATGAGACCTGAGATTCAATCGTTTGATTAAATTCCAGTCTTGTTTCTGCAATAGTGCCTTTGTTGGTCTGCATGTCATACGGTTTCTGTATCTTGAGCTATTACATGTAGGAAAATTGAAAACGCTTGTTTTGTTAGTATCACCTACATGTTGCCAGGGCTTACAAATATACTCACTCACTTTATTAGGAACGCCTTTCTAGTACCAGGTTAGACCCTCTTTTGCCTTCAGAATTATTCATGGCATAGACTCAACAGGGGACTGGAAACATTCCTCAGAGATTTTGGCCCATGTTGACATGATAGCATCACACAGTTGTTGCAGATTTCTTGGTCACACGTCCATGATGAAATCGTAAGGCAACTTGAGTATATTGAACTCACTGTCTTGTTCAAGAAAGCAGTTTGAGATGGTTTGAGCTTCTAATGGCTGCTAGATGCACCTTTGCTGTCACCTTCCAGCTTGAAGGAGTCTGGCCACTCTGATATCTGACATCAACAAGGCATTTTCTCTCAGAGAACTGCCATACACTGGATATTTTCTCCTTTTTGGACCATTCTCTGTAAACCCTAGACTGTGGGAAAATCCCAGTAGGACAGTAAATCCACCCATCTGGGACCAACACCAAGATTCAAAGTCACATTCTTTCCCATTTCTTATGCTCAGTTTGAACTTTAGCAGGGCCAACCATGTCGTCAGGCCTAAATGCATGCAGTTGCTGGTATTTAATTGGCTGATTAGATATTTGCATTAAGGAGAAATTGAACAGGTGCACCTAACAGTCTGCCCCAGGGCAGCTGTGGCTACAACTGTAGCTGCCTCCACCAGTGTATGAATGTGAGAGTGAATGAATAGTGGAATTGTAAAGCGCTTTGAGGGCCCTGAAAAGCGCTATATAAATGCAATCCATTATTATTATTATTATTATTATTAACAAATCGGCCAGTAAGTGTATATTGGCTTTTGTGTTTGCTCTTAGAAAAATGCCATATTTTGCATGTTTAATTGACGAGACTGAAGTGATTTATCAGCGGTTCAGGGATCCTTGAGTTGCACTGCTGAGGCCAAAGAGGAATGTTGGCTGTTAGCTTGTATCTGCTCATTGCTTGGACAAAGATAACATTCAAAGACAGATTAAAGGTACATATGGTCGAGGTTGGATGGTGATGTTACCTGCCAGAGGGGATCAGAAGATTTATGAGGGCACAGCATGAGACAAACTGCAGGGCCCTTATGAAAGATCAAAGCTTAATTTAAAACTGGTCCTGAACTTCTCATAGAGCTGCACACTCTTTGCTCAACTTTTGGCACATTAAACATTGACAAATGCATTGGATGCTTCATTAATTTTTTGTTAATAAACTGATTGCACACAAATTAAAATGACTTGTTGCAGATGTTGTGCAGCCATAGTAAAGACAAAATATGTGTAAACAATTTATTGAGTACTCATGCTGTTCTTGATTTTCTTCCGCAGGGCACTGTTTTATTGTAAGGCCTGCCACGATGACATAACTGATCCCAAAAGGATAAAGAAATGTGGATGCAAGAAATGTAAGTGTGATTGCATGCAAACACAAGATCTAAGTTAGATTGATCCCATTATTTTCTTGCTCAGATGAAACTGAAATATAATGAGTTAGCATTAGAGTAGCTGGGTGACAGCGTATTTACATGACCTACTATACATAGCCATTTGTCCCAACCACTTATTTCTTACATTAATTATTCCTTGAAATGAAGCCTTGTAAGTTGTGCATGAAGAAAGGTCAGATTTCTTTCTGCAGCCAAAACAAACTGAAGCACTCCAAGTTTCCCCATGTAGAACTACATGTTTGGATCTCTGTATGAGATGAATACCTGCTCTCATTTAAGGTTCAGTTCCCCCAAATTACATGAAAAAATGCTTTCCAACTTTCTCATCATGCAAATAGTTTTGGTTTTTCCATGCTGAGGTTTCAGATATCCTTCAAAATGTATGTTTTCGTGGATTTGGATGAACTGATTCCTTCAGAGTGTTTCAGATAGACGTCTCTTCTAACAGACACACTCGTACATAGTGTTTATAGCATGCTATCTTTTCCATGTGATTCCCAGCTCTTATAAATACACATAGTAGACCTCTTAGTTCAGTCTAAATGTGCATTTTGTTTGTTTTCTGTATAGTAGCTGTGTTCACTGTTGATAACTTTGTGATGTTAACAGGCATTCAGAGAGACTGTTAACACCAAAGGTACCTGGACGGATCACGTGTTTCTAAAACCTTATAAACATCGCGTGCTACATGTTCTTCTGCTTGGATAAACCACAGTTTGTCTCTAGTATTAAAGCTAACACCTAACATTGACATGTGATGTATTCTTTTCCTGCTGCTTGGGAACTTGGCACACATTTCTTTAAAAATCTGCTTAATAGTGATATATTGTGAGTAATGTGGATTTGTTTCCCCTTCAAAAACACAGCGTGCTAGTGTACCTCAGATTAAAGTGACCCGTTTGAATGTACTCTAAATGTTGCATGTACAATGGTTGATGCTGCCTGGATCTCTTGTTGTTGTCATGTGCACGTTGTTTTTTGTTCGTTTTTTTGATAGAATTTTATAGCTTTCAAAAGAAATTAGCAACAGTATAGATTTTGCAAAAAAATTCCAGAGCAGAAGTAGATTTTTTTTTTTGCTCAAACGTAAACACTGCAGCATTCATGCCTACTTGAGTTAGTAATTCACCACATCACCACCAGATGGCCCTGCTGCCCTTTATTAAGCACAAGACCCCTGCATAAAGACCACAGTGAGAAACAGACTGGGATGAAGATTGGAAAACCTTTATCCTTATTACTCCTTACTACTTTTTTATATTATGAGAAAAAATTGGCATCCATACTAAAGTGACGTAATCCACAGAGATGTGTGCAAACCTTTCATCCAGCATATCTTTTAGGAGAAATATTTCAGGAAAAAATAGCAAATCTGTCATGGAATATGGATCATCTAACTTATGTGTGCTTTTATGCACTATAAACGCTTTCAAGTGTTTGTTTTTTTTCTTTTTGTCTTTCCTGAAGGCACTTGCAGGTTTTTCCAGAAGTGATACTGTTTTTGTAAAATACTAGCACCTTTAATCTTTTGTTTGGGAGATTTCTGTCATCTCCTGTTCTTAATAAGCATTAGTAACAAATGCAAATATTTAAGAGCTGTAAAATCAAATATTATTGTCCTTATATTTCATATGACTCAGTGGCTCTAAGAGAAGAATCCAGATCCATGACACATAGCCAAGGTGTCTGCAAAAAAAAATAGCTATAAATCATCAAATTGTGCATATATAAATGTTTTATTTATTCCAATTAAACATGCATTATGTGTCTTTAACCTCCACTTATGTTATCCTTGGGCCAAGATTGGCCTTTGTAAGACCAAATTTGCCATGATGTTCATGCTTGGCTCATTAGCAAGTTAATTAGTGAACATAGAAAACCATTTCATCACATAGTAAAGTGACACTAAGCCCAAACAAGCTAAATCTGTGTTAGCATTATTAGGATTTTGTTGGGTAAAAGTCTCCAAAAAGTCTGAAAAGGTTAAAGAAGCCATATTTGAGGTCACGGGGTCATGTTCACGTGAGGGGAAAGGGTGTCGGTTTACAGGATACCAATACTAGTGTAAGCGGCACAACAAAGGTTAATCTTGTACATCCCAGCAGCAGCCGTCCTCCATGCCCTGTTCTTCCTCTATCCCCTCTTCCCTCAGAATGACCCTCAACATTAACCTGCTCTTCCTCTCCTCCCATATGAACCCTTGACTGTAGCCAAGAAGCCTGCCTACAAGAAAATGAAACTGGCATGTTGTTTTGATTGCGGTCGCTCAGAGCGGGACTGCACTTGCATGCCGGTTAATGTGCGTTGTAACATGGACTCCCCTCAACGGGACATCCCACTCTCTGCTGTCTCTGTTAATGATTGCTCAGCCACTTTACGTGCCTGTAAGTTGTCGCCATGACATGTGCTCTTCAGTGTTGTAACATGCACCGTGTGTCTTTACTTCTGTGTGCTTTTAAATTTAAGCACCCGTGTTGTCACCGTCACGGATGTAGATGTTGCTTTGGTGTTTTAGCTTTCTGATTTTTGGTGCTCTTCTCTGTCTGTTGCTACGTTTTGCGGTGAAGCATGCTGGTCTATTGTTTTGCTGGTGTTTTGTCAAGAGAATGTGAATTCAAATTGAAACGTAGTTTAAAATTAGATTGACAGTCACTAATGCAAACTTTTTGCTGTGTACAGCAGTATTTGTTTCCCTCCAGTGACCTCATAAATATATTAGAAAAAGTTAAAGTCAAAGCCATGAACAATGTACAGCTGTGCATCCCTGCAAAAAAATCTCACAATGCACAGTTACTGAGCTTTTTCCCAAATAATTATTCTGATAGGACTGTCTAAATCTTACAATGATGTCACTGGAGACATAGCATAACATTAAAAAATAAATTCCAAATAATATCTCACCACTGTACCCTGGAGAAATGGGTGAACAGGATAGGATTTGAGGTATTTGTAAATGTAGGCGTCTCCGACGATTAATTTTTCTTTTTTTTTTTTAGCAAATAATGCTCTTGAGAACACCTGAGGGGATATTGTGATGATGACTATTACAGTACATATTGAGGTTAACATATGGGTTGTATTAAATTATAATCAACAGCTTGAACAAGAACTGGGGGTAAAATCTGCAAAGCAGACAAAGTTATTGGTTGTTTTTGCTGATTTGTGATTAAATTGAGAACACAAAGCAGTAGAGTTGGAATATAAGAGGAATAAAAGACAGTAGAAGAGTGCTGGATCATATTGGAGTTTAACAAGCGGACTTTAACAGAATTGAACTGCATATGAATTCCTAATTCAAGTGTGATTTCCCTTTTTAAGCCAGGGGGGTATGTTAAATCGTACTGATTTGTCGCAGGAGGCACGAAGAATGTCTGAGGTTGCAGAGCATTGATACAATTTGCTGGAAAACATTGCAGACTGTCATAAATTTTTAGTGAATGACTCTTGATCAAAAACCATTCGTATAGCTGAACACGTCTGGGCGTTTTTACCCCTCAGTGTGTCTCCCAGGGTTGTGTGCTGTGAGCGTGGCCTGGCTAGAAAAGCTCGAGCAAGAGCTCCAGAGTTGCTGTCGACACGGTGCGGGAGATGCGTGGAGCGAGGCCTTATGCGGCCTGACGTGGAAATTATGTTTGCATTTTCATTTTTGGAGTGCTACCGGTTGTCATGAAACTCAGCCTGACAGTTCCTAACCACCAGGCAGCCGAGTGCCCCCGCCCCTCTCCTTTTCTCTCGTTGTGGGACAGATGCTAGCCTGTTAGTCCTGTGACTCTGCTCGCGCCCTCCGATTGCAGGCGACAGATGCCAGGACCAGCACGGTCCCTGTTTGAACATTGCTGTCACTGTCCTGCCTTAAGCTCAATGCGTGACCTTTAATGTAAGCAAGGGGTTGAAATAAGTTACTAATGAGCATGTGTGGGACTCACCGAAAGTTACACACATCTGTGCAGGTTGTCTCAGGCATGGGGAGGCAAAAATAAGACAGTAACGCTTCTTAAGTTTTATGCGCTGTGCGCTGATGAGTTTATTGTAGGTGTTTTTGATTGAACATGTCAAGCTGAAAATATATGATATATAAAAACCTGCTTCTCACTTGAGTATTCACTTAATGCTGCTAAACTTACATTTAGCCTTCACTGGAGGGTAAATATGAGCAGCTATAATAACTGATACTAAATAACTGCTAATAATAAATAATTATCAGTCACACAAACGTGGTAATATTTCAGTCTTAAATTCTTAATGGGAGTAAAGAAGCTTTTCAAAGACACCAACTTGGACTTTAGGAACCGATCTACAATTTTCATCTAAATTTAAAGGTAGCCAAGATATCTGGTCCTCTTTTGACTTGAAAATAGCCAAATCACTGCTTAGAGTGACACCGTAGATATTTAGCAGATGACTACAAACATAGACAGCGAGCTACTCTTAAATTACTGACCACATCTCTGAAAATCAGATTTCTAACTGACCTGTTTTACTTCTCATTGCTTTGTCCGTATTGTCTCCACGGCCTCAATTTTTTTTAAGTGCCTTCAAGAGAAATCCCTCAGCTTTCCGTTCACAGTCGTCACTTATAATTTGCTCTCATTACGACCTGTTCTTCTCTGTAACCTCTCATCCGTCTCTGCATTTTTCTCAGCTAAAAATAGCTATAATGGATATATCAAATCAAGTAAGTTTTGATTTCCATTCTCTCTTTCTCTCGACTCACTTGTGTCTAACCCCTCCATTTGTGCATTGTCAGCTATTAATATTTGAGCTGTCCCTGACCTGCTGTATTTCACTGTCCAGTCTATCATCATCATCCATGACTGTGTGTCTTATGCATAGCATTAGGAAACAGTTTTGAGTTGATTCTTTGTGTTAGGTATGAGTTAGGGCTCAGCAGCACACTCATGGCATCTTCACCATGAGTGTGGATAAACAAAGTCTGGACAAAATCACTTAAAAACATTCAAATTTAATGTATGCAAGAAAAGCATTTCAGCCTCGCATAATTGAGTAAAACATATTAAAATGCAAAAAGCCGATCTTAAACTCTCTCAGCTCTCGTCCAACGCTTACAGGAGTGTGAAACTAGTGGGTAGTCCACTTTAACAGGATCTGTGATAGGCAGCAAATCTGCCACATTGCGTTGTCCTGGAGAAGTGCTGTGCATGTTTGACGTGGGGCAGATGAATAGTGGAGGTCTGGAGCAGGAAGGATAATCTGCTAGACAGCTGACTGTTGAAATAATCATCTCTCTTCTCTGGTTTTAGCTCCCAGACATTTTTGAACTAAGGAAAATACAGCTCTTCTGTCTCTTTTTATCTTTACCAGCCTCACCGCTATTATATCGCTAGTATTAAAATGTATATCGAATTCCTTCCTCCCTTCATCAGGCATAAACTGCATGTAGCAGCTAGTGGCTGCTGATTCACACTGTCACCTCCTTGTTCTGGTAGCATAACAATTGCTAAAACACCTGAAAGCATATTTATTAATTCATGTTTATTATAAATATCAAAGTAAACGTCAAATCCAGCATTTCATTGGTGGCTACAGGAAGTGGTTAAGTGGTGTTAAATAAAAATGAGCTTTTTTTTTTAAAATTATTCAGCCATTAGCATTCTTGTGCCAGAAAGAATTACCCCCCTAAACCAGTGACTGTCCTTTAATTATGATAAGAGTCACAAGATGTTTTATTAACATACACACTGCTGGTCTTACGGAAGTCGGTTTAAATCAAATCCTACCTTGTGTTTAGCTTCAAGAATTAAAGGATTAGTTTGCTAAAATCACAAAGAAAGTGCCATATTCTGCTTTCTCATTTAGATAACTTTAGCTTTTTTTTCCTATCGTGTTTCTCACGGCATTAAAATAAGATTAGAAAAACACCAGCTATGTTTCTACAGCATCCACTACGAGCTGTTTCTATTCTTCAGTATGGTATGAAGATTATCCCAGACCACGGTAATATCATTTGTCAGTTTGTTTTTCAGTGTTTCTTAGCATCACAAATGAAATTTTATTCCCTAGTTTTGCACTGTCTCTTCAAACCTTCTGCAAATACTACCCAAAGAGACAGATACCCAAAGAATTAACAGGGGAACTGTGTTTTCTGTGATTTGAGTGAACTAACACCTGAAGAAAAAAACACAAGTATTGTATAGCTGCTGACTTTGACTCCTCTTCATTTAGCAGTAAACAACAGTCCCTTAATCCAGCCTTATCGGTACAAGTCAGCTAAACTGAACCACACCTCAGCCAGTGAGGTCTGTAAGGGGCCCCGTAGCGGAGTTGCTGCTTTATCGGTCCGTTTGGTAAACAACCGCAAGGGAAGCCTGCTGCCCCCCGCTGAGCCCTCCGCTCTGAGACTGAGCTTCGTGGGCTCCGAGGACTCAGGCCAGGTAGGCCGCCCGCCAGGGGTGACAGAAGAGGTCAGCCGGCTCCAGCGAGCCCGTAGCCTGCCGGTGAAATACAGATATCACCCCGGTCACTCCAGTAACGCCACACTCAGTCAGAGGCAGTGTAAGGGCCACATCCCCCCACATCCCTCTTACCATCAGCGTGTTTGGCAAGCCTGCACTCAACAACAGCACAACCAAAGCATGTGCTTGCCAGTCTGGAGTGGTTGCATGTGTAGCATTCCTTACTAATGACCCAGTGTGTGCAGCTGTCAGCTGTGAAACATTAAATATTGAACAGGCCGAGCGAGATGTGAAGGGCCAGTGTGTTGGAGCATCCCTCTCGACTGGAAAGCCCCCCCCCCCCTTTCTTCAACGTTTTCCATTATGTTGTCAGTCTTCGACATGCTAGCGGTGCTTGAAATCATGTGTTCGTCGGCGGAGGAGCAAGATCTTTGGGACTTTATTAATTTTAATGAAAGCAATTGCAGTTTCTTTGTATAAAAAAGAAAGAAAGACAGAAAAGACTAAAAAAAAGAAACAGTTCACAGCTTGAACCATCAGTTATAAAGTACCCGAGTGTATTTTCCATGACCTGTAACAATCTATTCCCAATGAACGATGGCTGTTAAAGTGCTATTAGTGAAACACTTTTCTTGCCTCTTGTATTTATTTTACCAGCGACTGCCACAGAGTAGAGTTGTTTTCTGCAGCTGCGATATTAGCTTGTAAAAATATTTGCCTGATTACTTTACTCGGGGGTAAAAGTTATAACTCGTTCCCTATGAAGAGCTCAGTGCAGTTTGCTGAAGTGATAAAGACAATGTCCAAAGGGCATCTCAGCTGTACATAAATCACTCTGGCACAAGGACCAACCTAATTGTATAAGCCAAGGGCACCACTCTCAAGACGAACAAAGACCAGAAATCCAGGATTCAACACTGACTCAAAGCACCTTTGCTTGTAGTCTTAGATGCTTAATATTTATAGGTTATTACCTTAATTAAATGAGAACATGAGTGATTAGTGTGAGCAACAGTGATGCGAGTCTAGGTCTATCTGTAGTACAGTAATCTATGATTACGAAATCACAGCCCTTAACTTATTTGTGGTGCTACATTATCTGAATGATAAAACTGTTGACAGGTGGATTAGTGCGTATGGTAAATAAAGCTTCCCAGATTAAACTTCAGCAAATGGCATGATGGTTGATAATGGCACTACTGCATGTTTGCATCTCCATACACAACCATGCCAATGATGTGCTAATGTATCCTGTCTGCATTATGCTAACATTGGACTGTTTCCTGCTACCCACTGGTTAAATTGTCCTGTCCCACTCCATCTTGTTCACCCGACCTCTTTCCACTCTGTCCCTGTATGTATATTATCTCTTTGAATTCACTGACCTCAAATTGTGCTGTGCTGTTCTTTTGTTGTCCCTGCTGTGTGGATTTTTGCTCGACTTCTGATCATTTCCCGCCATCATGCTGTTTCTTTGGCATTTTGTTGCAGTTCAAGAGGACCAACAATCAGCACTATCACCCAAAAAAAAGCAACGTAATGGAGGCATGAGGAATTCTCCAAACTCCTCACCTAAGATTATGAGGTAGGTACCACAAGGAGCTATCTGTCTTTGGGTTTTTACACATATAAATTTCCTCACCATAAAAATGCAGATAGCTTCTTTAATAGCCAAATGTTAAACGGCAACAAAACACAACAAACTGTAATCACCGCTCGCGCCAAATCACAACAAAAGTCGCCTCAAGGCGCTTTACATTGTACAGTAGATACAGAGAAAAGCCCAACAATCATATGACCCCCTATGAGCAAGAACTTTGGCGACAGTGGGAAGGAAAAACTCCCTTTTAACAGGAAGAAACCTCCGGCAGAACCAGGCTCAGGGAGGGGCGGCCATCTGCTGCATTCATCACAACATTAACCCTACATGTTGAAAATTAATGCCTTCAGGTTTCACACCAAAGGGGTTCTTTAGCGTTGTCTCTACGCTATTGCTTGCTAGATGACAAATATGACCTTAAATTAAAAGAGCAATTCAAGTCATGTTATCCTCATTGGTTCAAAGAACTATTGTCCAAAATACACCCTTTTGCTTCCTTCACAGATGGTTCTTCAGTCCATGCCTCCCCCAGTGTTAAAAGTCTTTATATCATTAGGGATAATACTCTATTATTTACATCAATAATGTCTCACATTCAGCCTACATAACAATTAGGACAACAAGACGGCCTATACCCTTTCCTTTTTCAACACAACACACAAGTTCTTGTTTATGCCCCAGTCACCTGTAATGCCATTCTCTCTGGTTTCCTCAATGAACATCTTAATCTCTCCAAATGGTACCGAATTTGACAGGAAACATCATCACCTGCATCAAGTCCACCAATTATATAACACCCCTCCTCATCCAGCTCCAGTGGTTCATAGTTCTTTACCAATACATTACAAGATTCTGCTCTTCACTTTCAAACCTCTCTCTATGACCCGTGTCCTCCCACATATTGTCCAGATTTCTTTCAACCTTTCTTTCATGTGTTCTATGGTTTTCTGATTAGTTCTAGGTAGTTTTAGACCTAGAACAATGGGTGCCAGAGCTCTCCGCTGAACTGAATCCATTGCATCATTGCGTCAATGCCAAAGGCCATGTTGTGTGCATCTGTGAGACACCAGCAGCTCTGACACAATGGGAATCAGAATGACCTGGTTATGATTAAGGAGTAGGAAAATGATTGCCTGTATACACAACTAGTAAATACAGAGAAACCGTTTGCATTCACTTGATGACTCAAAGAGTTACTCTCCTGTTAGCTGTACTTGGGTCTCTGGGCGAGGGAAATCTTAAGGCTATTTTCCAGCAAACTATTCCAAGATGTTCAGCAGCTAGCTGCTAACTTTGTTGATATTTGCTATAGGGCTGTGCGATATGACCAAAATCTCATATCCCGATATAAGAATTCTATCGTCCCGATAACGATATAAATCACAAAAATGTAACATTTTCTGTAAATTCTGTGAATCTCGGGCAGCTCGACTTGCGGTAAGTGTTTCCAGCTGCGCGTCATGTTGCTGGAGTCAAGTGTTTTAACAGATGCATGAAACTATACATTTTTAGACATAAGTTGTAAAGGCCGCCGTTTTCTTTGTGAGTATTTATTACACGGCGTGCTGCGGGGAAAAGCCTGTTCTAACGTTTGAGTCTCAACAGGATCTTGAGCTTTATTGTGAAAGGTTTATGTGGAACATAAACAAGCGGACACGCGACGCTGTTACCGTCGTTGTTGCTAACCACAACGCATAAAAACAGGCGCTGTCCGTCCGTAGTGTGGTTATATAAAATACAAGAGAAAGAGAGAACTTTAAGAAATTAATATAGCCACTACAGTGACCATCAAAACGATGAAAAAATATTGCCGTAAACAGTTTATTTTGCGACACCACGAAACAAACGATAGCGTAAAATGAAACGATAGAAGCTTTTATATGGTAATCCGATATATATCGAACAGCTATATATTATATTTGTTGCTTAGTGTTGGGAGGGTAACATACAGACTAGCTTCCTGCTCATCATAAGAGTAATGAAACCAAAACAACTTGCCGGACGGTATAAAAATACTCTGCAGGGATCTCCAGTCAGGTGATAATCCTTTGTTGGTTAATAACTATAAGCATAATCAAATAATCTCTTTCACATTACACATATCAATTTAACCTCTTAGGGACATAAATATAGTCATTAATGTAGCTTTAACAAAGCTTTATTGAAGAAAGTACAGATACCTGTGCTTTAGGAAGAAAACCAGTACTTGTTGGATTAAGCAGTGTATTACAAAGAGCATCTGAAAGAACATTTTTCTACGCTCCTTTTTTCATGGAAAATATGTCAGCCTCTGAGATGAGCTCTATGCCACAAGGTTTCATGTGACACCCACAGACTACAGTTCTTAAACAGGCCTGGCACTAATGACAGCACCAGGCAGTCAGAGGGGCTCTAAAGGATAGATAGCCCAAGGCTATTCATCTATTGTCGGATCCCTCTGAGGTCTTTTCAGCACGTAAGGCCACAGATGATATGTATCATCACAATGAAAGGCGAATTCAAATGCTACCTTGCTTTTATCTTGTCTCGTGAAATTACATCGTAGCGTATTGATCTTGACTGGAGATAACACTGTTATTCAACAAGAACCCATTAGAGGGACGATAATAATAGTAGTCACTGTCATTAAGTGCAGTGTTATAAGGAAGCCAGGCAACAGGGAAGACCTGCAGCCTGATGTATACAAAGTGCAACAGCACAAATGAAATTTAATTAAACCTGACAGATGACTTTATGTTCTCACTGCTAATGTGGCTGCGATCTGCTTGACATTTGGAATTCAAACCCACATATGTCTGTGTTGTTTAATACCATCAGATACAGTACAGATCAGCAACATTCACTATTTCTGGAAAAAAAATATTGCTTTGTATTATAACTAAAAGTGTCGGTATGCATACATTACCATTTCCTTTGATGTCTGGTCTCTGTTTTTTCCAGGTGGGCGTTTGCCCTTTATTTATTTGGTTCAAAGTGGTTTGAAAGTTGAATCGCTCCAGGTGATTTCCAGGCTCTTGGGTAGCAAAACCAGGCTTTTCCAATGCTATCAGTGAAAAATCAACACACCAAACCAATCCATCTACTTGCCATGCTAATACTGTGCAGTACAGGTGGATGTGATATTTCGTGCAGCGTCTGCTGCCTACACGCTAGAGAGGGATTCGCCGTGGTAGCCTAAGGGATACTTCATTGCAACAAGCAGAGAAAAAAACATCTGGGTGTATACTATATCAAATGTGTTTTTACAGGACCCGCGGCCTCAAGGCCTTCGTAAATAAGTAATGATCAACAGATTGGCTGTGGGTTTTGAAGAGCAGGCCTTTGTCAGTTTTCATGATGTGCCGGGTTTTCAAAGACTTTGCCTGCTCTTAGTGCTTGTGTTAGAGAAACCTAGTGCAGTGCTGCCGAATTAGAAGATCGACATAATGTGCATGTCTGCCTTCTTCTTTATGGCTCTCTCAGCTGTCATTACGCTCCTCCAGAAAACACCTGGCCTTATGTTTCGGGGTAATGATGTGTGAAGTCTTGTCAAACGTGTCATCATAAAGCAGTGAATTATGCTGCTGATCAGTTTGAATCTGTAGAAGTACACAGAAGTGACAGTCACGGACACTTCCGCGCTGTTTAACGAAACAAACCACGCAAGAGGAAAAAAAAAAGCGATCACGTTTCCACGAGACAGTTCGCTTCTAGTTCCAGCAAACTAACATGACCTGTCTGGAACTTAGCAATGACGACCTCACTGAAATTAACACCATTTCCACGGGCTCCTTGATGGGTCATAAGACACATCTAACTGCAGGATGTCATAACGCGTTTGGTCACATCGGAGAGCCGTGACATACACGTCATGTCTGTTACAGAACTGCTGAGGCAATTGGCAGTGCAGGGTAGTGACAGGCCGTCATGGCTGACAGTGAGCGATAGCTATCCTGGCAGAGCTCTGCCTCACCAGTCATCTTCACAAGGACAAACTGAAGTGACAGCGGCTCCACTGAGTGAGTGGTGAAACATTTGACTTTTGATGGAATATTTAGCCAAGGTGTAAAACCACTAAATGCTTTCACTCTTATTAGAATTTGAATTGCACTCTCACGTGGATTTTAAGCACCGTAGTTCCAGTTTTTTATGATCATTTATGATTGTCCTGGCTGTAAACCTGTAAACCTACAGTTTATCAAAGCTGCCGCCTCCGCTTCTTTTGATTACACCGAAAAAAGAAAAGCGGCGATGTCTGATTTCATGCAACCGACAGTCTAGAAGCAGCAAATGGGAGTGAGTCTCATTGTTTTTAGGACCCCCACTTTCAATATATTGGAGTGTATTTCATTATTTTTTTATTTCACGTTTCTGTTAACATTGTACTTTAAAAAAACAAAAAAACAATGTGCATGCTTTGACACTGAAATTTTATCATACACGCGCTTTTCAAAGTGAAGCCGCATCGACAGAGAGGTAGAAAAGACATTTCCCTCTACTGCTACTTATATTCTTGAAAGGACATCCAGGTCTTGCCTGGGGGTATATGAGCCCAAAGGCGGGGTTTTTTTCGGCTTCAGTCTCTTGGAGCCTGAGGGATGGTAGTTTCAGCTGACACTTTCATACATACTTAACATGTTACTTAAGGTGCCCATTCTTTTGAGGTACTTGGATGGATTAAAGAGACGCTCTTGTTACGAGGGGAGGACTTGAACAATTTAAAAGGTTTTGGACAGAGACCGAAGACTGTTGTCTGGATTTTAGGAAGACAGCATCTTTAACTTTGATCTGAATCTGACAAAGTTGATTTAGGGCAAAGGGATTTGTGTTGAGCAGTACTACTAATGTGGCTGGTCACGTATATCGGTTGGCTCGGACAATCTTTATGTGAGTTTTCTTCCACAGATAAAAAACTTTTCATTGGGATCAGCTTGATGAGATGTTAAATTTGGGTAACTTACAAATTTCTGTTAATCTTTTTCATACCATAGATCATGTGTTTGATTATTCTATTACATGCATCAAAACCCTTTATTTAAATTAACTGTATGACTTCATAAGATCATATCCCCCTGACCAGAACAAGCATGGTAGAAATGCAGGTACTCATGTTGGGAGACAACTTTTAGTGGTCAGCGTTAATGTTCACCAGTGAAATTAGTTTATATAGTTCTGATGGTCTGTTTAAACATTAATACCCTTTACTTTGGAAAGCAAATGCGGTTGGGCAAATTGCTGAAATATTTAAAGTCTGGTCTGTTAAAGCTTTTACCACGCAGCACACTACGTCAAAAGCTGTATGCAGTAAGGGGGCGTAATTGCATCTCCGTGCTCATGCCAGTCAACGCAGTGTGTTGCTGCCATCTTCTTCCGCCTGGCTGCCGCTGCTGATGTCACTCTGCTTGATGACATGGCAGTTTTGTTGGCATTTCTGCAGATGGCCTCTGACAGGAAAACGAAAAGAGGAAGCGGGAAAAACTAGGAAGAAAGCAACCTTTTTTTTCTTTTTCTTTTTTTAGTAAAAGCAACTTATTTGCAGATTGCCAAATATTCTTATGGTTAATTTATAAAATGTGTTTTTTGTTCAAATGAATGATATAATTTCACTTTCTCCCTCCCATCTTTTTGTTTGATTAGACATGACCCACTCCTCATCCTGGGAAACGAGCAGATTGAGAGCATGGACGAGAACGTAAAGAAATATGACTCCACGGGGATGTTTCACTGGTGCCCGTCCAAAGACATTGAGAAGGTCATCTTGGTGGGTCCTGCTCCTTCACTCGGTACACGTCATTTGTCCCGACACTCTTCTCCCTGGTGACAGATGTGTCATGTCACAAAGCACTATCAGAGGTTGACAGGGCACTTAAACACTCTGTAATGAGGTGTTTGACATGTCATTTGCTACAAGAGAGCCCTGCACTATGGAAAATTTCTTGTACTAATACATATGCCATTTTTCAAATTACTTTCATTGCAGTGCAGAACTGCATGATATATTTTACAGGGGGGGCAGGCTCACTGCAAAAGGAGAAAGCGCTAACATTTGTTGGAAATGCCCATTTATGCAAATTCCAGCCAGGAACATATTGATCCCTTATCCCTTTCTTTCCCTCTCAGACACGGAGTGAGGCAGCCATGACTGTTCTGAGCGGTCATGTGGTCGTGTGCATATTTGGAGACGTGAAATCGGCGCTGATCGGTCTCCGAAACTTTGTGATGCCTCTGAGAGCAAGCAACTTTCACTACCATGAGCTGAAGCATATTGTGTTTGTCGGCTCCCTTGAGTATCTGCAGCGGGAATGGGAAACTCTGCATAATTTCCCCAAAGTCTCCATTCTGCCCGTAAGTAGAGAAAAATCACTAATTTCAAATGTTTATCTAGATCACGTCAAAGTGATGCCTTTGTATTTCTAAACTGGTGTGCATATAATGCTCATTAACAAATGTGTTTTGTGGGAAACGTGATACTGTTTCATCAGTATAAAGAGCACATTGTTATTTTGCAAGCTGTCCTGCAAAATGCTCATTGTTAACAAATCTTAAAGCCATCAACAATTTGTGGTTTTCGGTAGAATATTAAATCCTGGACATTAATAATGATTCATATTTATGTGGTTATGCTAGCAAAGGATTTGGCTAGGTTTAGGGGAACATTGTGGATTTGATTATGCGAATTTCTGCCTGGACTTTATTAGGGAAGCTATGCATGACTCCCAGAATAAGGAATCCTTATTTATCTCATATTGGACTTAGTTGCATCCTGTCAGTTCATCTGCTGTGTTAAACAAGCTTCAGCGCTGTTCCTTCACCTTGTAAGCCAGATTTCTACTGATTGGCTACAAATTTCAATCAGACGGATAGCAGGTGGCTCACAGCTAAACCTCTGTACCTGAATTGATTATATGGAGGTTATTCTCAGGCATTCTCAGGATCTCTTTCTGACATCATACAGTGCCAGAAGGGGAAAAAAAGTCAGAAAGCTGAGCACCAAGGGACAGATTTATAAACACGTTGCATCAGCACAAACTGGGTTTGGGTGTAAAAAAAATAAATAAAAAATTGTATTGTATTGTTAGTATTTACAAAGAGATAGCAGTGAGAAGATTATGCGTAAGAGGTGACAACTTAAAGATGTTTGCAATTGACATATTGCACGTATGTTTCTGAGCGTTCCTTCAATAAGATGCAAAATGTGGGAGGAGAATCTCCAAAAGTTGATTCTTTTCATCTGGATGTCCACATGAACAGAATCAACTTTTGGAGATTTACTTACCTGGATGACTGAGCATGCATCAAGACATGGGAGGAGAATATTGAAATCAACTGCACAAATCAACGTAGAAATTTTTGCAATAGACACTAAGGGCGATCGTGGCTCAAGAGTTGGCAGTTCGTCTTGTAATCGGAAGGTTGCCGGTTCGAGCCCCGGCTCGGACAGTCTCGGTCGTTGTGTCCTTGGGCAAGACACTTCACCTACCGCCTACTGGTGATGGCCAGAGGGGCCGATGGCGCGATATGGCAGCCTGTCAGTCTGCCCCAGGGCAGCTGTGGCTACAACTGTAGCTGCCTCCACCAGTGTGTGAATGTGAGAGTGAATGAATAGTGGAATTGTAAAGCGCTTTGAGGGCCCCGGAAAGCGCTGTATAAATGCAATCCATTATTATTATTATTTACTGCTAATTGCGTTGATATTTAACACAGAAAAAAACATGTCTTAACTTGTGCACTTTATATGAACTGACTGTGCTTGTGTTTATAGGCACAACCATTAAACTAACCACACCCATGAGCACTATGAGGATTTCGCTCACATGCTTTTTTGTCCCATTTAGTAAATCTGGCCTGAAAAGTCTTAAGCTCGAGCTTATAGTGAATACTTGCACATTCGCTGACCTCATTATTTGAAACTTTGTTCATGTTTAATATGAGCATCCACAATTTTTTTGTTCCACCATTAAAAGACTTTGTGAAAGACATAATTAGCAGTAGCAGCATTTGTCAGGACTCGCCAGCAGCGCGTAGTACAATTTGGAGCATGCACACGAGGCCGACATAAGTTTCGAGTTTGCCTGCCGTTCAAAATTTTGATTTATTTCTTGTACCTTATAGGTGAGATAACAAATTCTCTCCTTCACTGGTTCTCAAAGGGCACACCGTTGAGTAGGGCAGATCTGAGGGCTGTCAACATCAACCTCTGCGACATGTGTGTCATTCTGTCAGCCAATCAGAACAATATTGACGATGCATCACTGCAGGACAAAGAATGCATCTTGGCGTCACTCAACATCAAATCTATGCAGTTTGATGACAGCATCGGGGTCTTGCAGGCTAATTCTCAAGGTAAGGAGCGCCCTATCATAGTTCACTGCACTGCCTGGAAGGGACAGGGCCCTGGCACAGAGAATATTCCTCAGTGGGTGCTGCTTGGCTGACCTGGTGTCACTGTGTTTGACAGTAAACCCAGCTGACTATTCCTCAGGTTACTGTAACAACTGGTTTCTTCACAAACTTAATTGGTGGCAACAAGCACAGCTCTGGCACAAGAGATTTGCCTGGCTTGCACATTGTTATTTTTCAATATCTGAGACTACTTTCATAAAACTAATGTGTGCAATGTATTAAAATGGCATGTTATAGCTTTCTAAATGACACTTGAAGCACTCAGTTAGCTTCAGATGGTCTTCAGTAAGGGGCCATTATTTGGCACTGAGAGAAATCCTTTTAGAAACCGTTTGGCCTCGCGACGGGTGGAGGGTGTGGTGGTGGTAGGGTCTCCAACAATTTCATTATTCCTCTAATACATGTATGACCTCGCATGGTGCTGCTTAGTCAGCAGTAAGTGATGGATATCACAACATACCCTATGTATTATACATACAGCATCACTGATTTAATGTGCT
Organism: Perissodus microlepis; assembly: GCF_051167445.1. Lineage (NCBI taxonomy): Eukaryota > Metazoa > Chordata > Actinopteri > Cichliformes > Cichlidae > Perissodus > Perissodus microlepis. The sequence continues at coordinate 12,249,095 of NC_140468.1, forward strand.
TACTTGTCAGTCTGAGGAAAGCAAGAAATGTCAAGTCAATTTGGATTCAATCTTGCGTCACTGATTTTCTATTTCATGACTCCATATTGTACATGCTTTTTTTTGCATATGTTTGTAAAATGTTTCTGTCTCCATGCACACACAATCAAAGGGAAATAAAATGAGCTGTTTGTCACATCTATTATATATAAATCAATACTGGTCGTTGTCAAGAATATGGTAACACTGCACTTTACACCTTACTCGCGGCTGCAAATAGATGAAATAACCCCGACACATTAGTTCTGCTGATGTGCATTATCGTAACCTCTAAAATCAAGTACTGAACCTAGTATTAACTGATGTGCTTTGTGTGACATGTATGTCCATTAAGGCTTCACACCACCAGGAATGGATAGATCATCTCCTGAGAATAGTCCAGTCCATGGACTGGTGAGGCAGACCTCTGTCACCACTGGAGCAAATATCCCCATCATAACAGAACTAGGTATGGTTTGCTGCTACGTGTTGATTGATATGCTAGCTCTGCTGTTTTATGTTCTTTTCAGTGTAGTAGTTGTAAACAAATCTCCGAAAACACAAATTATGCAATTAGAGGCTGTCATCACTTAATTAACTGTACTAAAAGTGGAATTTGTTTATGCTTTTGTTTTGTCCCTTGTTGACATGTACCAGTAACTGTTTTTCCTTAACACTTGTCTAGCGCCATTAGCAAAGCCAGGCAAAAAACTGCCTGTGATTTCATTCAGTCAGGATAAAAGCAGTGGGACCAGCATACAAATGATAACTGAGCTGGGTAAGAAGAAGTGCCTCTGTCCTGTACTGCAGTGTCGTAACTGCTGCTGCCTCCATATCAGCTTTCTTTTGATTTCTCGTGCTGCACAAGAGGCTCAGTCCATTCCCATGGCATCACTTTGAGCACATTTTACCCTTGGTTCTGGTTGAAATTGCCTGTCTTGTTTTGGCTCCCTATCTCAAAGCAAAATTTCTCCCTTTTATTTTTCTAAGAATTACAGGGTCTTTGATCCCTCAGAAGTCCTTGTGGCTGTTTTCATAGCATCTTCTGTCGGATCACATTCTCTGTCCCGTGCCCGTCTTTCATCTCAGCCCTGTCGATATGACTGACATTTATTTCTGTCCTCACAGAAGAAGCAGTTCTCCAACTAAATTTTACATCATTACTTTCTTCCAGCTACTGCATGTGTTTTTGTGCTCAAAGACATCTTTAAAGAAGGTTCTGGGGCAATGAAATACTTTCATTTGACTTGACATGCAAGTACAAGTAATTGGAAGTTCTGTCTTGGATTTACAAGACAAACAATGGCATAATGGTGTTACTGATAGTGACCTCAGGAGGACTTTAAGTTAAGGCCTGGAACTTTGACAATATGCATGGTGTCATGAGTGTGCATGAATGGCCTGGATATGGAATGTGGCAGAGGCAAGTTGGCCACAAGGCTGGATACAAACACCAGACACATATGTCATTTTAGTTCTTTTAAAGAAACTAAAATGTGGTCCAAATTTGGAACTAAGCAAATGAGGAGAATATGCGAAACTATTCACCGATTTCTAATACAGTCCATATCTGCTGCTACTGACTGTTGTGCACAACCGCTGTATTGTTGTGTCCTCCTCTTCACGTGAATCAAGCATTTGCCATGTTGGACTCAGTGTGCAGTAAAAAAAACCCCAACAAAAAACAAGCTGAACTGAAAAAGCTAATAAAATGAACATGTTTACCCCATAGTGAATGACTCGAATGTTCAGTTCCTGGATCAAGATGATGACGACGACCCAGACACAGAGTTGTACCTCACACAGCCTTTTGCCTGTGGGACAGCATTTGCAGTCAGTGTGCTGGATTCCTTAATGAGTGCGGTAAGTCAAAAAATCGAATTTCTAATAACATCTGTCAATTGCAAAATAGGTCAACTAAATAATCGCGGTATCGACTGATATTAGCTACTTACTGATAAATCTGTATCAAAAGTCTTAAGAGCTTGAAAAGAAGAAGATTGGGCTTTTGTTTGTTTCACTTCAGTCCAAGAAACAAAACGTGGAGAATCCCAGGTATTTAAACCCTAGTGGGAGTTTCCCCTTTGGAGATGAACACATGTGTATCATCACATGAGCTTAGCCGAGCCCTATTAGGGTTTAAATACCTTGGACTCCTCAAACCTTTTGGTTATGGAACTGAAGAACCCTCTTGGATGAGATGAAATAAAAAATATAACCCTTAATAATGACACATAAATGTTTTTTTGTGTCGTGTGTCTAAAAGAAAAAGAATAACCGCTAATATACTGAATTCTTTACTGCCAAATATCGGTATCAGTATAGTATTGGTTTTAAAAATCCTATATTGGCCGAGCTTTACAACTAAATCTAAAAAAATAATAAAAATAATAAAGTAGGCACATTCTGGTCCTCTGTTAAAAGAATGAATGACAAGACTGGAACTTGTACAAGGCATGATGGCTTCATTTGTCTGCCTTTCAGTTTGAGTGAGGTTAGAACAAAGCTGCCTTCAAGTGTGCTCCAGTGTAGACAAAGGTAATGCTACCTAATGGACAGCCCTCATCCATCATCTGAGTCAATAGTGCTGTCAGCAGCCAAGGGAGATGTCACCATGCTGTACAAGCAGGGGGAGACAAGCGACTGCAGTGAAAAGAAAAGGGGAGACATTTGCCCTTGTTAAAATCAGCAAAGCAATAACTGAGGAGGGATTAGAAAGATAACAATTACAGAGAGGAGTATATCTTCAGGTTTAGTGTGTGGTTTATAAAGCGGACTTAATTTCTTTCCTATATAAAGCTAAGTAATAAATCCTTGGACAAGTGTGAACATGGACTCGCTGCTCTGATGGAAGTAGGTGTGACCTGCAGTAACTGGATTCTCCTGTCTTTTCACTCCATGTTCAGGCCAATGTGATGCGACAGAGCAGGGTTAGATAGCACCATTCAATCTGCCTGGCACGCTGAGAAGGTTCAGTTGTGACTTTGGGAGTGTTTGCTTAAGGACTCACCCCCCTCTAACTTCATTCCTTCAGACATACTTCAATGATAATATCCTCACCTTGATCCGGACGCTGGTAACGGGCGGGGCGACACCGGAGCTGGAGGGGCTGCTGGCAGAGGAGAATGCATTAAGAGGTGGCTACAGCACACCACAGACCCTGGCAAACAGGGACAGGTGTCGCGTGGCACAGCTGGCCTTGTACGATGGGCCCTTTGCCGACCTCGGGGTAAGTGATTGGTCTTGTCACCTGGGGGCTAAGGACATTTTTGTCAGCTTGCTTTGTGGGAGCTGCTGTTACTGAAGGATGCAGAGTAATAGGGATGGGATGGGGATGTAAAACTGTGTTGAGTGATTGTGACATAGCTGAAATTGTATAATGAATAGAAAATAAAGTTATATTTATCTATAGAATGAGCATCAAATAAGTCTTTTGGCATTTATTTAAGATGTTAGTTTTAATAGCAGACTGATTGTTAGCACTTACGTAGATGGATCAACTGAAGAGCCCGATTCATTTCTCAGGTCGTGTTTCAGGTCTTTTCTGGATGTTTCCTATTTCTTAAGGACATAGCTTTCACACACTAGTCATCTGCTGTAGATAGATTTTTAAAGCCTGCCACTTTTTCTTTTATCCTCTATTTGTTCAGTTTCCTCAAATTTTTTAAGGACGCACTACACGCCATGAGATATAGCAAGTTTCAAGCTAATATATTTTGGGAATTTACATTTGTTAGTCCAAAAATACTATGTTTGCTGGTATTTTTCATAAACCCAAATCAACTAACGACATGGGAACCAATGATGGGTTTTGTGACAGGTTGCTAGTAATGAAGTGACTAAAATTTTAATTTAAAATCTTCTTTTTTTGTTTTCCTAACTCATCCCGTCTGTTAGGTCCCTTTATTTATGCTTGAAAGATTCATATGATTTTAAAAAAAATCCTCTGACAGTGGTCAGGTACAAGAACTGAACTGAAAATGACTGAAAGCAGCCAATGTCCAAAGAAAAACTAAAAGCCTTCAGAAAGCTTGGAAAGCTATTTCTGGAGACAACTTAAAATTTAGTCTGACTCTTAGGAAGCTAAATACAAACAAAGGAGGGGTGGCTCAAGACTCCTGTACAATACTATAAATGGCAGAACAAAGCTAATGAGCCTAGGAGGCTTCTTTTATTTTGTGCTATGGCTCTCTTAATATTCTCTAATATTCCATGAAATCCATCATTGCTTTACCCTGGTGACCGAATCCTCTAATTGTGGCAGTTACACTTCAACTGGAATGAGTTAACTGTGTGCTGTAAAATGTTGTTGTCGAATGCTTGTGTTTCTTGTCGAGTTATCTGCTTAATTTCCATGACTTTCTGCTTTATTATCCAGCTGTATCAGATAAAGACGCAATGCAATCACTTTTGATGCTAGAGATCTATTTGGCGATTTTATTTGAGTGTGGTCAGGAGACAATTTTGTCCTTCATTTACATAGACAATAGTAAACAAAACAAAGAGCATGCAAGACTACGCTGTGTAACACAGATTCTATTTTTTTATGACGTTAATATGTATTTTTAGTGTTGGTTTTACAAAATACAAATTGTGTACTCATCAGTTTTGTGTTGCTCTCTTACAGGATGGTGGTTGTTATGGTGACCTGTTTTGTAAAGCCCTAAAAACTTATAACATGTTGTGTTTTGGCATCTATCGGCTACGAGACGCACATCTAAACACACAAAGCCAGTGTACCAAACGGTATGTGTTCTTGCATTTAAGTGGAATCCAAATAATAATGGATTCATGTATTACTTTATTTATAACTGGCCTCACATCTGGTCCCTTTTTCCTCTAGATATGTCATAACCAATCCACCGTATGCATTTGAGCTGGTGCCCTCAGACCTGATATTCTGCCTGATGCAGTTTGACCACAACGCTGGCCAGTCTCGAACCAGCCTCTCCCATTCTTCCCATTCATCCCATTCTTCAAGCAAAAAGAGTTCCTCCGTCCACTCTATCCCCACCACCAACCGCACCAACCGAGCCAAAAGCAGGGACTCGCGAGACAAACAAAAGTATGTGCCCCTCTAAAGCTCTGTGACTGTCTATGTCTGTGACTGGTGCCTGCCGACAGCATTTGCCTTGTTTGTCCAGACAGACTTTCACAGTGTGTATGTCCGTCTGACCGTGTATGTATGTGCCACTTTTGTGTTTAACAAAGCAATTTAGTACAGATTGGTTTTCCTCTTTAGCAGGATTCGCTAATATTGCAGGTCAAAGAATAACTGGAACTCCCCTGGACTGAGCATTTTATTTCTGAGTTTCATTCCATCCATTAGCTGTTTTTTCCCCACATTCTTGTGCATTTGAAAGCCAAGAACAGTAGTAACATCCTGACTTGTACACTTTGACTCAAGTGCAAATATAGATCAGGGTTTCTACAACTAATTCTGTCCAGTTAACCGCTTACCAACTGTTAATTAACTACGAAAGCCTTACCTATACACACAGACCCTTCTCAACCTCCATCTAATGTGGAAGAAAAGGATATTATTATATATGTGACACTGGCAAACACATCATAGAACATGACAAAGTAATTACCCTCAGGGTAGTAAGTGACAAACATTGTACAACCTCCATCTTTCCTTTTTGTTTTGCTAATATCCAGCACCTCTGTGATTATGGCCACCGTCTCTTTCCACTTGTAGCATTCCAAGTTTTGTTTAATTTCGAATTAAAGCTGAAACTTATTGTACTAAACTGCACTTTTAAAATTACATGTCTTAAAGGTTCATGTCATGTCAATGAATTCTTGCACATCGTGTCCTCTCAATGCCTTTTGATTTGCGTTAGAAAGGTGCGCTTTTAGTTAAATGTTACTTGCCACCGTGAACTATTAGTTATGTCAAGACAATTTGCAAGCATAAAATGTTAATAAAGTTTGACCCGCACAATGTGAATGTCACATTTCAGTTTTATTCTACAATTGTTAAACTTTGTGAAGAGACATTTTCATGTATTATGATTACCACTTTTATTCCCAGTAATTAGACTGGTAAACTGAATCAGAATTTCTATGCACCGCTGCAAATTGGGCCCATAACTGCTTAAAGTCAAGGTTCAATGAAGGAGTGAGTACTACACTGTCAGCATACGGCAGCAATAGCTAGCATTTTTTTTCTCTACAGAGTATTCGACCTGCAACCAAAGGAGCTGGAATCCTTATATCTTCTTATTGCCTTTGTCTTGATTTCACAATTTAGGTCTTACTTCAGTTTGAAGCCTTACTACACCTGTGGTCTCCACAGATGACACTATAGTTGGTGTGAATCGCTATAGGGAGGTGTTTCTGCTGTGGAAATGTACATGGCTTCCTATCTAACTCTTAGCTAGAAGCAGGGATAGTTATTCAAAGTAGATTTCGTACTTCCAGATTTTATTACTTTGGCTAGACTTTCCCAATTCAACATCATGTTTGAGCTTACCAAGTCCCCGACCACATACACTTTTTTCAAGTGATTGATAAGCTGACAGCTTCAGCCATAGTGTATTCAAGACACAAGCAGCTGACTGGATGATACCACTTTGATCAGTCATCAATCATCAATCTTTTATAATGGTACCACGTATACCTACAGTTTTTTTTTTACCAGATGTACAGAAGTCAGAGGCAGTAAGTTTAGATTGTGTAGATAATTCTTCACAGGTGGCCCCAGCCCATTTTTAACAAAAGCAGTGTCCTCAAATGTATTTGGCTTTTCTTTCTCTCGATAACTCTAAAAAGGTAAAGAATCCATTTCCTATCCATAAGCTTTCAACTTGCAATTTGCAATATAGAAACATAACATCTGTAAAGCATTACACTGTACAAGAAGACAGAGCCTCTAAGCTACACTTAGAGTTTCAGGACTTATCTGTACACTATGGTTGTTCTCTATAGGCTGTACCAATGTAGTGCAAGCCTACCAGCCTACCAGGTCCCATAATGAAATAATGCCTTTGTTAAGTGCACTTAACCTGTACTTTTAGTGCAATATACCTGGCAGGTGTTTGTTATAGAGTGCCTGCAAGTTGGCATAATGAATCAGGTGAATCATTTAATTAAAGACTGTAAGACGGATATATAAAAGGTTGTTGATTTCTTGGAGTTTTGAAACCAGAGAGGATGGAAACCGAAGACACTTCATCGCATTCGCCATCACAAGTCTTTAGATAATGAGCATTCCCTGTAAATCCTCCTTTATGAGTCGAATAACAGCCATAATTTCCCAAATAAACCATATTATCTGAAACTATTGATTAAAGTCACCAGTTGCATATTTACTGAGTTCACAGACTAATGAAGCTTAGAGCTATTTTACCATGTACATCTATACAACAGGAAGTCTTATTTGGAACAAGGGAAATAATTCCCTGCTGGGCAAAGAACATTAGGGCACTTCTGTATCGGCTCCACTTGTCAGGCTCAGGACCGACATCCATCTTTTATACTGTCTATAAGTATGCCTCTGTGCTTCCGAATAACTCATTTTATGTCTTTACTAATGTATGTTGGACCATAAAGTACAGACTTGTTTGAATCACAAAAGCTTGTTTGTGCCATGTGCAGTATTTTTATTTGCATTAATTACTAAATGTTGTTAATCAGGCCTGTCCCCAAGAGTCCTGATGAACCTTAAGTTCATGGGTTCGGTTCATGGGGCCGGTTATATTTATTGAATATATTCCCGGTATGGATGGGGTCTAAGATTGTTTGGTTTAATTTAATTGTCTGTCTCTGAGTATATATTGATTACAGGTATCTCAGTATTTTACTGTTATTAACACAGTGAAGGGACTGCAGAATTGACAGAGGTATGCATTCTACAAATAATAGCAATATCATAATATTTTCACATTCATTCAAAGGGAATTCTCATGTGTCACAGCTGCTGAATAAACACTACAGGCTTTTTATGGTTAACAATACTGCTCATGCTCAGTTAATACGATGCATTGCACTTTTTTACAGAGATCCATTTAACACACCAGTGTAATCGTTTGATTTAAAAACATCTGACGTGCAGCTGCATGCTGGTATTTCCATCTGAAACTTGGAGATCATTTTTTAAAACTGCTTTAACAATAGGCATGGGAAGATTATGGCTGTCTGACATGCATTATTATGCTGGATGCATAATAATGGCACTTAAAGATATTTTTACATGACCTATGTTGTTTTCCATTATCTTTTTTTGTGATTAGTGGCAACCTACTGTTTAACCTACTCCAAATCCATACGCAATGAGATCATCTGCTGGTTTTATGCCTCCGATCTTCCTGCTCTGCCTTTTCTGTTATTAATGGTCGCATTAGTATTTTCCCACTTAGCTTACACGTAGTGTACTACTTTCTCTTTTCAAAGTGCAACAAGGATAAGTAGAGTTGGCCAAGGTATGGAAGTGAATGAATATGCATGATATTACATACTTGCACTGAACACGGTCATGTCCCTGCTGACATGTTGCCCTCTGAATGAAAGACAAGTAGTTTAGCATTTCCAAATGACTGCTTCAGGAGAGCATGGTTGTGACCTAAGCAGCACAGTTCACAGCGGGTTTGACTGTAGAATGTGTGACTGCAACTGAATGGTTTGATGCTACATTTTACTGTTGTTTAATGTTTTGTTACTGGCAACATGTGTCTGCTGGCACATGTATTAATGCACCACAGTATAACAGCCTTAGGTCATGACCATGGACTTTGCCAAGCAGATGAATCACATTGTAGAATGTCAGGTTATCTATTTCCTTCTTAACCAAAAAAAGTTGCATCAAGCCAAAAGTTTGAAGTCTTTTATAAATAAAAGGTTAGAAAATATACGTATACATATAATAATTATGAAGGTGGAAGTCCTGCATTAACTTGTAATTTGGTAAAGAGATTTTGCTTCACTGGAACTTGCATGTCTTTAGACTCAACAAAGCTGCATGCTTCATGGCAGTATATTTTTAAAAAATGGCCATAAGATGAATGGCATTATGCTACAATCACACTACGAGACAAAAGTAGAGACAGCAACACAATCAAAATTATTGCAAATGTGCACGATGAACCTGAGATCTATTGCCTCCGACCACTCGCCGTCACTTGCCCTCTCAAACTGCACCAAGAGTCTGCTCTCAGTTTGCAGTTGAATGGCAATTATGTGGGATAAATTAGTGAAAATCACAAATCTTTTGCTACTCTTGTCTACATGCACAGAAACATCTTACATTCTAACCTAAAGCAGAAATTCCACAAATAGTTGCTACGGGATGGAGATTAAAGTGCAAAATTGCACAGGCACTAGCCAACCTTGCTTTCTAGATTAATAACTAGGGCGGCAGTTGCTTGCAAACATTCGCCAATCTGTGTGAAAGTGATTACAGTTATTTGAAGACAGTTTGCCTCCCACCAGGCGATCTGTGCAGTGCCATTGCGTGCAACACCCTCAATCCAGAGGTGGAGGGTGTTGCAAGCTCAATCGCGACCATGACTACTTGTAATAGACTCCTGACAGCAAAAAAATTAAATCCAATCACTGGGCAAATGCTAATTTCTCCTAATCACAAGGAGGTTGCTGTCCTATTTTTAGACTAGCGTGATTGAAATATTAGAGAGGGAGGTAAAAACATAATGAGTGATGTTTTCCCACCATTAAAAACTCACCGTGGAGCTTAAAATACCTTCGTAAAGCAACAATTTAGGCAAAACATATTTTAAAATGTTATTAGTGCATGTAAAAATACATCATATTAATGCAAAATATTTGACCTCCATGTAGCATTAACTGTCTGATGTCCTCCCTTCTTGTCTTTTTATGATTTTGACTCTTTCTCAGAAAAGACATGGTTTACAGATGAGCAACAGAATACCCACCAGAGGACCATAAAGCTCAAGCCTGTGAATACTCTCGCCGTCAATCACATCAGTCGATATACTGTACATCCGCAAGCAGCTTGATTCCACCCATCAGAGAAGCAGAGCACAAGCGCTGAGTTCCGGACGCGTGCTGGTTATTGGACTCCCAGAAGACTCATCGTGTAGGCGTCTGTCCGGAATCTGAGATATCGCCTCATCTGCAAACGCAAATCATCATTTTTTTCATCGTATAAGGCGAACATGTACTGCTTTCGTCATTCACCTCTGCAGCAAGTTTATTTTACGTAATCTTCATTAAAGACAATCGTTGTCAAATATCACAGTCACTCAGCTATTAGTTTGCACAGCTAACCTTTACCAGTGGCCAGACTCCATGACTTTTTTGGTTTATTTTGGGGAATGATGGTCACGTCAACAAGAAAAGCAATGTTAAAAAAACAGAATAACTACTTCTAATACTGCTAAAAGGGGTGTTTATTAGGATTAATGGATCAAGTTTTGCAATTGTAAAAGTTGCCTTCTTAGCTGTGTATGAACAACTACTACTACTACTGCATTTACGTTAACCAATGTTGCAGAGTTAGTCTGTACAGTATGTTTAAAATGTGTATTTTACACCCAGCTGCAACCCCACCACAATGGCATTGTTAGTGACTGACTCTCAGTGATTCCTTTGCCATTTGGAGCTAATTCACAACATTTGTGACAGTTACGACGGCCAGTGTCCATATGTAAATGGCATTTGGGTCCAGCCTTATCTGAATCCATTTATGTTTGTCTTATTTTTTTGCCTTTTTTCAGGTGTTATAAATGTTTTCACGTTGCTATTTCAAGTTGTCCAAAACCCCGGAAGTGTTAACAAGTATCTGCATCTGCAAAATTTCTTTTTGTTTTTAATAGCCAAATATGATAGAGCTGTTTTGTTGTTTTTTTGGTTTTGTTTGTTCCTTTTACATTTATCCATTTACTTAAGTCACTATAAACAGCTAAGCCAAATGCTATGACCATATATGATATACTTGTAGGTAAGATGAATGTAAAAGCCACATATCGCATAAAGTGGGCATCATTTAAGTCCTCCTTTGGCTGTAAGCACTGCCTGACACAGGATTGTCTTGGAGGCCATTAAGCAACTTGTATGTTCTCCATGACCAATCTTAATGCCATAAACAGACATGATTTTTGTTGATGCATGAAGAACAGCTCTATCATAAAAAAAAAAAAACTGAATTTTTGGCTATTTGTTTTTTTTTTTGGAATACTTTCTGTTTTGTTTACCTCCTCAATGACTGATTACATATCTTGCATATCCACTTGCTTCTAATAAAGCACCAATCATTTGTTTCTGTTTGGAAGCACAGAATAATGTGTGGTGTTATTAATCATGTTTTATTTTAATAATGAATCACAGCTATACTGGCACTGTTGTCACTTTACTTTAGGATCAATGAGGGGGAAGGAAAGGTAAAAAAAAAAAGAGCAAAGAAAAGCGCATATTAATCCATGAATTTCTCGATCCACATATGATGCATAACAGTCCAGCCTAGGATTCATGTTGGATGTAAAATGAGAGAGGTTGTGACATTTTTACTGGCACAGAGGAAACCCAAGCTGTCCATCCCTCAGTGCCAGTAATGTGCCAGGCAGTGCTGAAGCCAATGGAGGACTCTAGGAAGACCCACTGCTGCGAAAAGAGGCTTCTAGTTTAGCGTTCTTAAAAATTCACTGCAGATAGCTACGACTGTCGCAAACAGTCTGAGAAGTCTTAAAACTTTTTTTCTTCTAAATCCATCCATCATCAAGAGCAGCGCCTGAAAGCAATTCAGTTGTATGTAAACGTGTAAAGCTTAATGTGAAGTATTTTTTTCTAGTGTGTTCTCGTTTGACAGTACCTGTGGGGTTGAGAGACATTCAACATTGCAGTCTAGTCTGTATTATTTTGTGCTTTTTTTTTTTTTAGCACATCGACAATGCCAGTGCTAAGTTGATATTTCTGACTATGTCATCATACACAATAAAAACTGTTTATTGTCTTGTACAAATAGCCTTGTATATAAATTGTACATGATTTCATTTTGTATTTTCACAAATTAAAAGCAGATGTATTGTGTTCTATAATATGTCTTGTCTCTTTATTTTCTCAGATTTTAAAAGGATGTTAATGATGCTTTACACACACGCGCACCCCAAAAAGGAGAAAAAACAATTACACTATCTCTTTGATAACGCTGCACAATTTTGGATCACGTGACACAGAACACCTCGTTGTACCCTCTTGGATAATGGCTGATGTAAAAACACACTCCACATTCTCACCTGAGGGATGGAGAGAGCCCATCATCGTGCTTGTTAACGATTTTTACACACCATGGCTCTGTGGGAGACTGTCAGCATGCCAATAATATTTACAGTCTAACACCTCGCAGAGAGGCCGCTGATTTCCCTTATCCTCCTGCCAACAGCAGTGTCACCTCTTCTTAGTAAACAAACACGCCTAACTATCGAACTAAAAGCAGTCTATGACTATTATATACGTGTATTATTTACAAAGCAGTGATTTACTGTGTCAAATTATAAATGAGCTGACACTTTTTTTTAAAGGGTTACATTATCAGCTATTATTGCACAAAAGTCCCCCCAGCACAGCTGACTAGCTTGAGAATTTACAGAAGGTCAAAAACTGATATTTGACCTGCTATAAAATCTAAATATTGTATATTAGATTTTTTTTACACCCTTACTAAAGTGCCTCAGATCTCTTGACATTTATAATCAAAGTTTCCAAATATTAACCTTTCACTGTGATTCCCGATCATTTCATTTAATGCTGTTTTAATTCACAAACGTTCGGGCAGTTGTGTCTATTTTTAGGAGGAAAATCTACATGATTTTAAACTACGATCATCTACAGCATTAATGTTGTAGCAGAAACCAGAAAACTTTCAGCTTTCAGTACTACTCCATCCCAATCTCATTAATAATTACAGATGTGATACTTCATTATTTGGAATCAAATACTTTACAGATAATGTTGATTAAAAAAATCTATAAATGCTAAATTTGGGGTTAAAACACTAAACGTTTTGAGTTTTGTGCCTCTCCTAAATCACATGACATTGCTGGTTTGTGTCACGAAAAAGTGAATAGTTGTTACATAGTCAAGTTTGTGACAGAGAGAGGAAAGTAACAAAATTGTACTGTAAAATATTACATTTTTATATGCACTATTAAAATATTTTTTATTTTTTTTATTTTAAAGGGGCAAATATTTTGAAAAAACCCAAAATAATAATAAATTCTCAGTACCAGTATAGCTGAAATTTTGGTGACTGTGTGTAAATGTCAATTAAAAAATGGTCAGTTGTCTTAAATAGTATAACAGTAATTAGAAATATCCAACATAAATACATAACAACAACAAAAACAACAATAATTATAATAAGCAGAAGAATAAGAATAAACTTTCTTCATAGGATCTTTTAAATAAAATTACAAAGGGTTTTATAAGACAAAACAAGACACTGATAAAACATTAAAGAATAGAAAAATTTAAAAGTTTTAAAGAATTTTGAGGGGAAGCTAGTAGAACGAGACACTAAAGGAATAAAAATAACTTAAATAATCTCACAAAAGGAGACGATGTAAAAGTAGCTCCAGCTGGAGGCACTGAGAAAGCCCGCTTACAAAAACATGTCTTTAAGACAGATTTAAAGGACGATGATAGAGAGCTCACCAACCTGACCTCCTGGGGGAGGCTGTTTAAGAGAGGGGGTGCCCTAACAAAAAAAAATCTTGAGATTGTGGGACAGTAAGGTTAAAGCTACTTTTGGCAGATTTTTATACCGGATGCCCTTCCTGTGCAACTCCAAAGGGATTTGTGTCTCCTCGTGGAATCGAACCAGGGATCTTGTGCTTGTTATTGGAAGGTGTAAACCATTACTGCAACAAAAAAAAAATCCCAATAAAATAAATGAACTACCAAAAAAGCAAATGATCACAGAGATATGATGTAAATCTATTCGCATTAAAGAAATACCTTGACTGAAACTTTGCTATGCTGTGAGTGCATAAGCCTATTCACAAACACACACTCGGCAACACAGAAATCCACTGTAGCCTCTGAGGACAACTCTTGTCCAGCTGTACGGGTGATAATAGTTTCCATGACAATGCAGCACTCCAAGTGCATCAATGCCAGCTCGGATAAACAGTGATCCTTTACCAAAACAAGGGGGTCATTACGGCAGCTTGTCAAATCAATGTTGAGAGTGTCCTGCCTGATTAAGGCGCCCCCTCTCAGTCCTGACACAGTGTCAATACTGGCTGGCCTGTGGCGGCACACTCCCATGATTGGACTGAAATGCCTATCAGTCAGGCAGCTGAGCTGGACTAATGATTCCCTGTGCTGCCTATTAGAGGGACATGACAATTTAATCCTGTGGGCCAGGCAAGGAAAAAGTGACCTTGGTGCTTTATATTGAGACTGAGGTAAATTGACAAGAGCAGATAAATCTTTACCTTGGGCTATTAACAGAATTAAAGAACAACAAAGGCAGAAGGTTCTCTCTTTTTTTGTTCTCTTTGCTCCTGACTTTCAAAACCTTCCACTCCTCTAAATTTAAAAATAATCTAGCGAAAACCAATCATGGTTCCGCAACACTTTTCAAATTTGTAGGACTATACCTTTACAATGTATTTCCACTATACAAAGGCGCAATCGAACCAAAGCTTGGAACAACAAAAAGTCAAATAAACACCACAGTCTGAATTCTTCTATGCTTTGCTGTCAAGCTGGAACATTGAAAGTGGATATTGCTTGAAGCTCAAGGTTTTTCAGATGTTCAAAGCCATTCCAGCATGGCCCCGGGGCAAGGTATATTGCCTTGGACATCTATCTTAAGGCTATGAGAACATTGTCTACATGGTTGGAAAAAAGCCATGTGTTTACACAGATGTTTCAAGCTTTTAGCACACAGATCTTCCTGTACTGAGCCTCACCACCATCCTTTGTGCCAAGGGACATATACATTTTGCATTAGTTTACCCTTTGATACAGAAATGAAAGAGGGCAGGGGAGCTTGCAGACTTAGGCGCAGAGTCAGAAACAAAGTAAAGATTCTCTGCACTGAATTAGCTTTAAATTAAAAAGAAAAAAAACTTTGCTGTTAACATTACAGGTGGCATTTCTTCATCTGTTCCTCGTTTTTTTAATATAGCTGCTTTGATGTGGCCTGTACACAAAGATAAAACAACATGCCTTTCCACATTTCTCCAGCAAAAACAGAAAACAAACAGCAAAAAGATAAGAATTTCATCCCTGTTGCGAGGATAGATCAACGGCACTGGGAGGCTATTTGCCTGCAAGGCACAGCTGTAACACTGACCCTTTATGTTTCCTCTAAAGGTCGACATTTCCTTTCTTTTGTTTCACTCCATGCATGCATAAATCAAAGCTCTTGGCTATTTTTTAAGTTTGAAGTGGGAAATATCATTGAATAAAAGCAAAATAAATCCTACATAAATATTACAACTTTAATGAAAGATAAAGGAAAAGACCATCTGGATATTTTGTCAATAAATTACGCATTAATCAATTTTTGTTCTTTGGTTTGAGATATTGCACAAAATCCCCACATACCAGAGTGAAATGTGCATTAGAGGGAAACACTTTGTAAAGCACCTGAATGGATCTCCTGTACGCTGTAAGCATTTATTAAATCACAATGCCGACCTTCATCAGGGATGTAGGCAGCATCTCCACATACTCCATGCATGTTGCTTGATTTGCAAAATAGGAGCTTGTTGCAAATGTAATTTGTTTCCATATTAGCAATCAAAGTCTCCCATATTTACTGTGCTAAATTATACTTTTGCCCATTTAAATCACCTTCTCTTTTACTTCCATGCAAAGAAATTAGCAATAACAAACAGCAAACAGATGGCAAATCCCATAACATCACTACTCAGCTCAAGTTGTAAACATGATTTACAATTTGCGCGATATTATTTACTGTGATTCATGTTTCTGTCAGTTCCACACTGGAGGTTAATAGAAATGCCAGCAAGCTTGCTGATTTACTTAGTAAAATTTTCATCTCAAGGTTCAGGTTCAGAAGATTGGAGTCAGAGAGAGTTACAGGATTCATGCATTATGCAGAAGAAGCACGACCTTCAGCCATCACAGTCTTCTCTATATATCACACTGGGCTTGACCCTCCCAAGGCCAGAAGGAGCATTTGATATATTTAACCACTACAGCCATTAAATTACTCACATTCTTTATAAGCTGAGCCCATTTTATACTGCCAGCAACATGAAGGCAGTATCATTCTGATTAAAACTGCTTTTACACTTTGTATTTGCCTTTTACCGTGGGCGATGCTTCAGCAATGAGGACGACACTGATAAGTCAAAGGCAAACGAATCAACAAATAAATCTCTTGCATGGCCCTTCTGATTTTTATGCTTCACATTATGGCTTTGTCATATGTTGGCCATATGTCGAAATAAAGAAGAACTCTGCTCCTGCTATTTGATACAGAACACTTCATGAAATGATAGGAAATAAAGTGCTGTTTTAGAGTATGAGGTCCATTTTAATATAATTGGCTTTAGAATTATTTATAACATTAATTGCCACATTATCGACTTGCTGTCAGCTCCTTGGGCCCGTGGTCCATTCTTCTTCACAGAGAGCACTAGCTCAGCCTAAAGTAGACTGACAAGCTAATTATACCATCTTTCCTCTCAATGATAAATGCCACTAATGTGAATCTGGCCTAGAAATAAGACTCCTTAGTCACCTCAGCTACAATAGTCTCTCACTATGTCCAGGATCTTTAGATAGGGATACTCCATTCCACTTCATTTCCTCCTGAATCAAGTATCTTAAAGAATGCATGCCCCAAATTGCAATATTGCCCTTGTTAGGTCATTTCTACCTAGTGCTCAAATAGACTGGAATATATTTGTATTTAAGCATCATCATAAAGTTTCAGAAAGAGCTACTGTACCAACCATACAACTCAGATATTAGATTTCAGAAGGTGTGTGCTACAAATTTTGGTAAATTCATGGTTAAGTTATGCTAGCCAGCGGTTCTGAAGACACACACTTTAAATTACATTAAAATACATTTTTGTAAATACAGCTAATGCCTTTTTGGGAAAAATGTTAAGAGCAAGCTACAGAACTGTTTTCTTTAGGGACTTGAGGTCATCTGGATCTGGTCTTTTATCAGTTCCCAGAGTCAGAACCAGACACGGAGAAGCTGCATTCAGCTTTTATGCTCCTTATATCTGAAACAAACTCCCAGAAAGCCTCAGATCAGCTGAAACACTCAGTTTATTTAAATCCAGGTTGAAGACTCACCTGTTCTCAGCTGCATTTGAATAAAGCACCAAATCCACACTTTTAAGCTTAAATTTCAAAACTTACATTTTAACTACTGATTTTATCTACTGTTCTGATTTTATCTGTTTTGATTTTAAATACTGTTTTGTTAGTTAGTTAGTTAGTTTGCTTGTTTTAATCATTTTTAAATCATGCTTTTTATTTGTTTTTGTTTCTAATGTCTCTGTAAAGCACTTTGAATCACCTTGTTGTTGAATTGTGCTATACAAATAAACTTGCCTTGCCTTACCTATAAATGTTTAAGATCAATTGGAAATTTTGGTCAATATGGTCATTTTAAGTTATTTTCTGTATTGTCTTTATTATTGTGGATATGTGATGCGGTTTCCAGTGTTTGTGTGACAACACCATCACTATGACTACTATTGCAATTGTTAAAATGTCATTTTGCTCAGCACAATAGCATTCCTGTAACCCTGTGTAGTGTAAGGAATAGATAAAATGGCAATGCTAAATTTTTGTAATACATAATTATACAAGATAGTTATATTTTATATTAACTATAACAATAGCAATATTAGATATTGGATGAGTCATTTCAGTCCATTGGTAGGTGTTTGCGAAGGATTTTTAGCTCAACTTTTGCAGCTATTGCTAATTGCTAATGCTGTCACAACCTGGCGAAGCAAAAACACTCATAATTTTAGCCCGCTGCTAAGTGGCTACCAGTTAGAGTGATAGTGTCATATTACATCATGTATATTTCAGCTTTAGTGGATATAAATTAAATGTTACTGTCATAAAGAAAAAAAAAAAAATTTTTAGTTATTAATTTTTTTTGTTAATAAAATATATTAACATCTGGCAAAAATGCCACCACTTCAAATAAAGATTCTCTGTGCTGACTTGGATTGAAATTGACTGAATTTAATTAATTAATCAAAATATCAAAGGTTATCTGGGGTAAAAATCAATCAAACAATTTAGACTTAAAAAAACATAACACTGGTAACCTAACATATGCAGTTAAAAGGGGGTTTGGCTCTGTCCCCATTCATTTAGATGAGGACTTTAAAGTAAGTGCCTCCATTGTCATCCAGTGCCTTCCAAGCAAGAGGCTGTGATTGTACTGCCATTCATGTCTGCATAAGGTTGTCTTAGCTCCATCAGTCAAATAAGTAAATGGTTAACACACTCACAATTAGCACCATGTATTAGCAACAATATATTTTATTGTTGAAATAGTTTATAATTAATAGTATTTAAATAATTTCCCCCAATCTCTAGGTGTTTAAAGAAGAACAAGGGGAAACATCAAACACATCTTCCTGTCACCTCAGTCAAGCTGTTTCGTATAATTCCCTCTTTAATGATGCTGTTTACATATTCCGACTTCACATTGAATGTATCCTGACAACAATGAGAGCTGACACATACCAAACTTGGTATGTCCCAGAGCCATCTTCAATGGCTGGGATGCTGTCAGCTCCACCTACATCAGTGGCGGTGTCTCAATACTAGTGCGACACATGTCAGAAACTTTTAAATGTCTGCTCTTTTCAGCACAGTGCTTCAGCATCCAAAAGATGGCATTTCATGTGCAGTAATATGTGTATGAAATTCCAGGAGCAGTTGCTGTAATATTGACATAGTGTCAAGTTTGAAGCTTGTATTCAATACATGATACATGATACTACGGCTCTCGACACATGAGCTTTTTCTCTTTGTTTTTTTATATTTGTTAAACTCCAAATAATTTATGACATAATTCCTCTCTAGCTCCATCAGGCAGCTATTAGTTAAATAAAAATTCATGCTCATGCTTGGATATTTTGATAGGAAAAGCCATCTCTTGTAATTTCGCATGCCTTCTGCAGCCAGACACACATCTGAACTTTGACCTCCTTTGATCAGCAGTTTTGGCAAGGCAATCCATCATGGTGCTCTTACTGTCAGAAGAGGTGCCTGGCTGCAGCTGTGTGTCACTGGCTAAGAGGGGCTGCTTAAAGGCAATCATGTCAACCTCCACACGACTGCTCAGACTCCCAGATTGAAGGAGGACTTGACAGGGCCACAAGAGTCAGCTGAAGACACTGGAGGGCTGTGTCTGACTGCTCCATGGCCAAAAAATGATGGCTGATTTTATCCTCTGAACAACTGACTGAATAAACTGGGGGAAAAAAAGTAGGAAATTCATCCAATGAATATCCAACCTCTCTGCTAAACTATTGATTTTACCCTGCTTTGCTTTGAGATGAAGGAAGGTTTCTCTGGAAAAACAAAAAAAAATGCTGGATGAATGCATTTTTTGCCCAGGGCTGGAAACTTGGCTCTCTGGCTCTTTTGTGCTGATGTATACATTATAGATAATTTAGATGAAAAGAGACCTCCTGTTAAATCCCTGCATGCAAAAAATGCCACTTGTCACGTAAGAGATAACGCACCTACATTTTGGCATAAATAAGGAAGGTAGTGAGTGATATTCTAGTTGCACTGTCAATGATTTTCTGACAAGGAAATCCACAACACTTTTACGCAGGCACCAAGTGCATTAATGGCAAAAACGGGCCTGACTTTCAGACAAAGGAGCTGAGTGACGGCTTGCTGACTGCACCTCCGAGTGTGCAATAACATGATGTGAAAGGACATTGTCAGGAGCCGAGGAGACGAGCCCAGATTGTACATAGTGACAGAAAACAGAGATGAGGACAGAGATACTGGTGCCATATTAGTGGCCAGCATATTCAAACACCATCCTTGAGTCTGAGCAAACTTGACATCACCTCCAATGGCTTCAAACACATACACACACACACCCACTTCTGTCTGCAGCCAGCTTTCCCCTCTGATGTGTCTCCACACTCCGCTCTCTTATGTGGAGAGTTACCAGCAGGCCTGTTCTGTCAGGACAGGAGGATAGGGGCGCAGCGGCCTGCGGATACCCTCAGTCAATCTACATTTGGTCACCGCGGTGGGAAGTGTGCTCATTTTTTCCGATATCTGAGCTACTTGAGGTGATCCGAACACTGAAGTGTGAGGAGCTGTCACCTTGCATGAAACTCTGCACCAGCGGATCCTGATATGTTACAAGGGGGGAGGGGGTGGAGATTTCTCTGTCCTGATAGGCTGTAAGGACACTGGGGACCCTATAAGAGAGAAGGGTGAATGTATTCAACTCTGTCCGCCTGGGGACAAGAGGTCGGCAGGGAAAGAGGCAGCTCATCACCAGGCCCCCCGCACTCTAAGGACAGATTTATGCCGTTACCGGGCCGCTCACGGAGGAATTATTTTAATGCCGTATCAAAACATCAACAAGAGGCCAGCAGAGAGAAGAACCTACATTATGCATCGCTCCTTTTGCAAAAATTTGGAAGACAAAAAGAGCACTGTTAAACTCTGCATGACAGGAACTATGCAGCCGGTACAGCTGTGAATGGCGCTGTTTGTTTTAGTGTAGTGTTTTTACTGGAAGGTGTGCTGTAAGCCTGCCCAGTGGCAGTGGTGGGCACCACTGTTTGTACTCCACAGGCCATTAACAGTTCACCGTAACTCCACCAGCAGGGCAGCAGCTGGAGAGAAAGAAGCATGTAGCAGCGGTGTGGGATCATCGCAAAAAAAAAAAGAAAGAATGAAAAGAAACATGGCTAGAGGCAGGGAGGCTGGAGCATGCTCGGAGTAAAGTTGGCAGCTGTGCGGCTGTGTGTGATAAAGTGCAGCTCAGCGTAAACACACTCTGGGGCTCCCTGCACAGCTGGCGACCATAGGTTACAGTTCTGAAAGATGGAGAGCAGGAAAGGGATAGTGGGAGGAAGAGACAGATGAGGGAATCGCAGAGCTTACATCCACGTATCATCTCTCTGAGGTGGAGGAGAAGGATCAGGGCTAAATTTATCATAACATGGAAGATGAGGGGAAGGTAATAAAATGTTATTGTGTCAGAGTAACAAAAGAAAAGTGCACTTGTCTGATATTCACAGGCGTCTGCATACAATCAAGGAGACATCAGCATGAAAGCAATGCGGGAACAACACATACTGTACACAGAGTATGTTGGTACCCAAGAGCACAGTTTGCCGTCAGTGCAAGCTTCAGTTTTATAATCTGTTTTTGAAATACACAGAATACACACTGCGCACAGGTGGGACAGACAGATTACCCATGACCTCATGGAAGAAACAACGCCTTTCGATGCGTCAGAATGGAAGCAATTGTCAGCGGCGAGCACATTTGTGAGGTCAAAAGATGACACAGCCAAATGAGTCTGAAATTTCTGGAGGCTTGTTAGCAATCATAAAGACTGCATTACTGTGCAACAGCAGTTACACTTTCCTAATCACTTAAAGCTTCTGCAAGACTGAGTTTAAACCACAAAATGTGGAGTTGATTTAAATAAAATGATGACAGACATACAGTTCAGACCCTTTTTTTTTTATCTTGTACAACAATTAACGTTGCCACGCAGCTCTTATTTAAATTAGTTTTGTGCTGTAAAATGTTTGTAAAATAATAATTCATAATTTGACATGCGTGTTTGATTAGCTGAAATATAATTAAAATGTCACAACAGAGTACGTTGAGTTCAAATGAAAACTGATTGACATTTAGATGTTTTGTGGACATGTTGTTTTTAATTAAATGTTAGGATATGGAGTGCTCATTTCACCAGTAGGTACATCATTAACACAGACAACCATCATGAGAGGACTTGAGTGGTAGTTTAGATAATAAATCATTCATTTCCACTGTTGTTTTTGCCGATATTCTCCCGAAGGAAACATGGAGTCACAGCTGATAAAGTTATGCAGACATTTATTTTTCACTTCTAATGATTTAGCGTGACTGTGCCTGTCACCATGATTTAAAGGAGGCTGCAGTCTGCATTCTGTTTATTGTGACCAAACAAGTGCAGCGCCCGCACGCTTTCAACGTCAGGGTTATTGATTAAAGTTTTAAATGGTTGCCATATTACCCAGGGACTTCTGGGAGATTATTTTCGCTAATGTTCATCTGTAATTCATTAGACATTTAGACAGCTCAACCACAAGGGCTCTGTCTTGAGAGAAAAGGCCATTTCTCAAACAGCAAAAAATATGAAGCCAAACTAAATAATAATAGCATACAACTTGTTTAATGTTGTACACGGGATTTCATGTTTGTAAGACTGCGTACAAAAGTGGAAGCGACTTTTTTGAAGCTCAAGCGAAAGAGCTGTAATGGGAAAAAAGATCAAAATCTGTTCTTGTACTAATAATGTCAATTTACACCGATTAAAAGGTCGGTGAATGACTATATCTAGCTCGTGTTAAAAACAAATAAATCTGAACATTTTGTATGACAAATCTGCAATTGCAAACCTTTCAAGATTCACACCAAGCATGGAGGTAAAAGCAAAAGATTAGCAACTGCTAACTGGTGAACAAAGTCCAACGTCTAGCAACATAAGAGCTAAAAATAAAGTTTTTGCAAAGTGGTGACCAAAATTTCAGAAGCTTTTTTCTACCACTGAAAAACCAATAAATATAACAAAATTGCCAAGCAGCACTAAGTCCAATTCCAGGTAGGTTATTATCTCAATGTTTTTTTTAGTTATTTTTGCAATAATGACCTGAAATTATAACTTATGGATGGTGCGTTTTCCACTGAAAAGTTAAGCTTCCATACCAAAATAGAGCTGCTATTAACAGAAGGTCAATATTGCACTTAAATGTGTGCAATGTTGCAATAACATGACTGCAATTTAATGCTAAAATTGCTCTAAGCAACTGGTTGCTAACTGGTTGCGCCATGGTCCTACGCAGAGCCCATGCGCAGCTTTGCAGACAGCTGTGTACATGGTGTTGCTGTTAGCTGTCACCACGGGGCAGTGTTAAAAATTTAACGTTTAATAATATTGATCCCTCTGCCAGCTTTAGAGAAGATCGATGTTATAACACAGAAAGTCTTGAAGTGAAACCAAATGTTAGAAACAATGAAAACTGTCCCACAGCCACTTTCTGTGCTTCTCATTCTGTTGATCAAACATCATTGATCTTTGATTTAACCTCATCACCAGAGGGAAAATACAGTCAGAATCCCAGTTAATGTGTACTAGATACTGAGCTTCTGTAAAATATGGAAAGAGATTCACAACAACACACAGCATTGTTTCATGACGACAGATGAAGGACAAGCTAAATGTAAGATTTTCATTGAAAAACTGAAGTTACAGAGACTAACTTGAATGTAACATGACATTCTCTAATGCTAAAAAGCTGGACAAATGACTTCAGAAGGTAGTATTATAGAATTGGGAAAGCTTTAAATTATTTTCAGAAACAAATTAAAGACAAAAAAATGGGCAAAATGGACAAAGCGTTTAGGCTTTTCACCTTCACACTTGAAGGTGAAAACACAGGAGTAAAATCTTAGTGTTTTTTCTCCTGACATCCTATTGTGTTCTACATTAAGGCATTAAGAGCAAAAAGAGCAGATATTTGTATTACACAACTAAAAGTTAAAGCCTCAGCTGTAAGATACTGCATGACTTGTTTTCTTCAAAAAAATAATATATTGCCATTCACGTTTGATGTGACGCTAAATGAAAAATAATAAATAGAACTGCGAACATTAAAACTGAGCTGGCTGCGTAGCTACGAAGGCAGGTTGTGTCCTGAGGCTTTGGGTCAGCAGTCAATTAAATTATCACACCAAACTGAAAGACTTGTAAAATCCCCTTACTGAATAATGGTTGTCAGACACTCCATGATCCTCCATGATGTTCTGCAAAAAAGGTTGCAGCAATGGGATTAGGGCTTGATCCTCAGCTACTGCTGTGCCCAGTCTAAAATGACTATCCTCTTATCTCGAGGCAACAGAGCTACATTATGTTATGTACCGACTTCGTCAAGATAGAATGGATGTCATTGAAATTAATTTAATCTTCCTTAAATTAGCTTCTGACTATGATCTCTCCCAGTCAGAATTTATGTCCTCCAGAATTCAATTTCCTCCACACTGTGATATGCTTTTATCAGTTGGTAACTATTCGGTGGCCTCCAATAATGAGAGCTGTCACGGACCAGCAGCAGATAGTATTTGATGGCGACCATCTTGTGACCACTGGATTCGTTGCCCACATCTAGCAGGCATTAAACAGAGAAGAAGAAAAAAAACACAAACGCTTGTGAGTCCACAGATTTTCCAGCTCTCATCAATACAAAACGAACTTCAGGACGAGATGCAGATGTAGTGGAATATCATTTGATATTAATGATCCGATTACTGATCGCTTGGCCGTAAAAGTGTTGGTCTGTAGTCCGTCTGATGTTGGGAATGTTTCGAGTTATGACTCTAAGACAACAGCTGCTGGGAAAGATTAGTTTAATTTTCACAATACAGAATTAAGCAAAACATTAGTTAACTGAGCCAACTCTATTGAATTGTAATATTTACATGAATTTAAAGAATGTTATTATGTTGTGACTAATGAATTCAATTAATGTAAAATTGCTGGAAATGCTGAAATAACTGGCCATTAATTGTGAAGTCACCATCACCTCCAGTGACACTTAAGAATACTGGTTCTTATTGGCTGTTAACGATTTGTATTGTTTATATAAACCATAAAAACAAACAAAAAAAACTTTAGCTTTACACAGTCACAGACATCCTACGTTAAATATGGGATGTTAACACTGAAACGTCTGTAATTTGTATTGATAACACAGTAATTTAACATGTAATTAGCTCAGCGCAATTCAGTTTTATTTATACAGAGCCAATTCACAACATAAGTCACCTCAAGGTACTTGATATTGTAAAGTAAAGACCCTGCAACCATGTAATGGTGATAAGCGATTGCAGTGATAACTGAAGAGGAAATGCTCAGTCCATCATGGGAAAGCCCCAAAAGCCTAAGACCACTGCAGTATATCCAAAGGAGGGTTCAGGGTCACCTGATCCAGCCCTAACTATGAGCTTTTTCACAAAGGAAGTCTAATCTTAAAAGTAGTGAGGGCGTCTGTCTCCCAAATCCAAACTTGGAGCAAATATGCTCCAGAGAAATATGCTCGTTCTCATTCTAGTCCCTGTCAGTACTTAATAAAAATGTATTAAAATAGTTTAGCCTAGAAGTAATAAATGCACAAACTAGGTTTTTAGCATCACTCCTAAGAGAAGATGTTTTTGTGATATTACGAAAATGCGAGAAAGCAGCAGCAGCAAGGACTCTGAAGGACATATCCTGGTTACAAATGACACTTGGTTTGTATCCTGGTTACAAATGAAAATGAAGATTCCTCACAGTGTGACTGGAGGCCAAGGTAACGCCATCCAGCAAACAATAACCTCAGTTTTAACTGAATTTAGAAGTAGAATTCTCATATTGTTTGGAAAAAAAACCCCAAAATTTACATTTAGTCACCATCCACTTCAAGTGTTCACCGCAGGGCTTCCAGGAAGCTAAATCAGTAGGAGGGCTGAAAGTGGTCTAGCACTGCAAAAGAAGGCAACCGTGGCAACAGTGGCTTCTTATAACCAGAACATCTTGAGCACACTTTGTTAATGTTTACCATTGTGTTCATGTTAGCTTGAAATGTGGCAGCAAACATTTAGCAGTGAACTTGATGGAAAGGTCACTATTTGGTTGGCATGCAAAGATGCTAACAATGATAATGACACAGAGGTAATGTACATGGGCATTTAAAAAAAAATGTCCACATGCACGCTGTCTTAAAACATATCTATCAAGCCAATCAGCCAATCTGAAACCTAAGCAAATAGCAGTGTGCACAATCTTACTTTATAAAAGAAGATAACAACCCACAACTTTGACATTGCAAGACAAAATCTTTGCTAGCACATTACTGAACCCTGAAATGTAGCTTTTCCAAACACTAGGAGCTACATGCAGAGAAATCGGTTGACACACAGGAACTTCTGTCTGACAACTTGACAACGAAGATGCATTTTGAAGCCACAAACGCTCTGCCACGAATTTCTTCTACCAGGAAAAACTAAAATGTCACTTCCTACCTGGGATGCTAGCTGCCCACCCAGCTGTCTGGCCTCCATTATTACTTTCATCTCATCTCATCTCCTGAAGCTTAATAAACTACTACCTGAGGGTTCTGTCTCCATCTCTAAACTCTGATTTGATGTGGCAAGGAGACAGAAAACAGGGAAGAGGGGGGACAGAAATAAAAGAACAAGAGATCAAAATAACTGTGCCTGGGCTGGCTGAGTGGAGTAGGGCCCATCAACACCAATAACCGTTAGCCGTGAACACGTGTGTCGCAGCGAGACAAGTGTCATATCACTCAGCCCAATGCTTCATTTGACTGGAACACATCAATCACTCAGGGAAATCCGCACAGACGTGCCGAGATAGGCCTCACCTCTGGCTTCCTCATTACATTGCGTCAGTGTTAGTGAAACCGCCGCTTGTCAGGAATTCAGTCCTTTAAAAGAGCCTCTCTTGTCCGATTCTTTCTATCAACCTCAGAGCAAGAAGGGCAGGGCGAGAAGCAACAGTGTATGGGAATTTTACAGCTATTACATATTTGCCAATGTGTTTGGTGTTTCAGCTGACCTCTGTTACTACCCGAAATGCAAAATGTCTGCATGGCTGCACACGTCTGTACCCATGGGCAAGAGTTTAGTCTGCACAAATTACTCATGACAAAGAAATGTCAATGTTCGGGAAGAGCTTTATGGTTGCAGCAAATGACTATTATTGACTGCAATATCATGTTTTAATCCAACTTTTAATTTAATGTACAAAATATGTAAAAAAAAATAAAATAATTAAAGGTTCAATTGTCAAGGTCCGAAAATTGCTTATTATTATTACTAGCAAACATTTTCAGGCAGTGTTCATTCTGTATTTAGTGGCAATTGTAGATTTTGACTGTTATGTTATGTTATGTGACACGTGAAAGTAACGCAAAATTAGAATGTAACATTGCATTTGCATGGGGACAATTAAATAGATATAATATATATAAAAATGAAAGGAATTATGTTTTCTTATAAATCTTTAAGAAAAACCAAATAAATGTTAATACTGAATGTATGTGGGAAAATTGTCCAAAGTTTGATTCCGGGTGGATCAGAGGAGATAGGTTACATACAGACATATGTGCAACAATCAATGTATTACGATTGTTGCTATTTTCAAGCATGCAGACAACTCGGTATGTTAGCTAAAGTTTGTTAGCTAAACCATATCTTCCTGTTAAAAGGGAGTTCTTCTTTCCCACTGTTGCCAAGTGCTTACTCATAGTGGGTGGGGTTTTCTTTCTAACATTGTAGGATCTTGACTTTATCATATAAAGTCCCTTTAAGCAACTCTTCTTGTGGTTTGGCACAATATAAATAAAATTGAATTGAATTGAACTGAACTGATGTGGCGTGTGGAAATGAAGCTTTATATTCGCCTCCTGCACTTGGTCAGATTTTTAGAAGCATCAATAAATAACAGACTAAATTAAATGACTAAATTTTCACTCAAATGATGACTCGATTTGCGGAAAAGCCCACTTTTCTGGACCATGTCACAAATGCACATCTGTTAGCAGCAAGAATAATCAATTCCAACAGAGTTACTAGTGAGATATCTACAACAATGTAGCACTTTCATAGTAAAACTTGTTACTTCAGCTCCAAATGTACAGAATGAAAATGAGAACGCGTCCCTCGGCGGCGGGCTTTAACGAAGGATTAAAGGCTTATTAACAAAGGCCTCCCTTGAAAGCCCAGCTCTCTCCCCGGCCACCGCCATACTGCGCCCAGCTGTGTATACTACGCCGACAGGTAGAATAATAACGGTTATACATCACTGCACCTGAGAGCCCAATCATCTAAATCTTCCCCTGCCACTACCTCCCAGACTCCATTACTTTATTGACACGCAATCTTAAGAAGGAGAGAAATATTGCACATGTAAGGTCACTTGGTTATGAAGACATATTATCATATTATCTGCATGAGGGTTGTAGGGCTCAGGCCTGACAAAGCTAATTATAATTGGACATGATACAGAGCTCAGAGCATATTACGTGCTTGGCTGCATGACAAAGTCGCAGCTGAGATATGAGCGAGAGAAAAGGGGAACATGATCTGAAACTCAATGAGAAGAGGGTGAAGCTGTACAATAACAGCAGCTCGCTCTCTGATGATAATTTATGGATACAACTACTATAAGCACGAGGCCAAACCTGTTTCTGCTTGTTCACGAGGCACGAGATGGAAAGAGCCAGTTGTTCAAATCCAAATTTCTTATGCACGCTGACTTGAAACAGCTCTAATGCCCAAATGTCACATTTTGTTAGTGACAACAGAAGTGGCCCCATGGCTTCTTATTTCCACTCCCAAGGTTATTTCAGTATCGTGGAACATAAACAGCTGCTCCTGTTTTTCTTCTTAAATGACTAAATCTTTGTGCTGCCTTCTTGGAAGCAGCCATTTACCTCCAAACAATGAGGCATTAGTTGTGAAGCTGGCTCACTTAAACTTGAAACAGTAATTGAAAAATCAAATCATACTCTCAGAAAAACAGGCAAGAAAGCAAAGTCAGCTGATACTGTACATCTGCTCTCTTTTAGCTTCCATCCAGCAGCTTCGTAATCTCATCACTGGGTTCATGATCAGTGATGCATCGACGAGCTATATCTTGTGAGCAGACCCATAGGTCAGATTTAAACTTTGTTTTAATGGTATTGGGCACAAAGATAGTTTTTCCTACTCGTCTGTAAGGATTCATTGCTTCAAAGTTCTCTTAATGTAATATGTATTCACTTATTCTCATGCATATGACATTTTCTTTTTTTCTTCTTTTTTTTTTTACAACTGCTGAAGTCCATTACTGTAGTAAAAGCACAATTTAACTTCCCACTACTTAAATAGCTGTCGTCTCGGCACTAATGGAAATGTACTGGAATGGAAAAAGTGGTGATCATTTCAAAGAGATGACTTTAAGGTTAATTTTTAAGAGTTAAATCAGCATAATGTATTATCCTCAGTGTAACCCTGATGAATCGGGGCGATGCCCAGTGAGCTTTACCTGCGTTTTTTTTTTTCTTTTTTTAATTCCAATCCGAGGGTTTATGCAGAGGTTTTGAGATATAGCCACACCACAGTGTCAGCTAACCCATCCATCCATTCATTCTGCTTGTTCGTATCAGGGTCATGGGCATTTGCTGTCCGTAAAACATAATTTTCAGTAAAATGTGTTGACAGAGGTCCTTGTGGATAATCAGAACAGGCAACCAAAAAAATGTAACTACTCTCCGAAATTTAAACAAGTACACATGCTGTTCCTGCTCCTAGAATTACACACCGGTGTGTCATCATCTGTTTCATATATCATTGTCACTGTAGAAGAATAAACATATTTTGGGTTAAAATTACTTTTTTCATTAAATTACAGGACCTTCATTATCATAGTTAAAAATAGCGAAGGCCTCAGTCACACAGGCTGCAAGACCAGTCGACGACACTCCTGTCAGCCTCTTGCTGGTAGGAAAAAATCTGTATTCGCCAACTGGTTGGTGAGTGACTACTGGAGGTTGCTGGTTGTTACTGGGTGAAATCAATGACAAAGAGGGTGCTGCACCAGAAACTTTATTGTGATGGTTTCCATTGTGACCAGTTTGCTGGGAATACCCATAGTATACATGGAAGGTGGTAGTGAAACTTGAAAAAGCGTTATGCAAACTGCCTTGGGCACCTACAAGGGGTAATCCTTGTTATTCGTTTGAGAACTGAGCAGTTTCTGTAATATTTCAGGCCTGCTTCCAAAATAAAATGATTGGGTGTGCATCAAAAGTTAGTGAGGATGATCTCTGCCTTGGAGTAGGGTTCGTGGCGTTTACTAGGGCTACCTTTAGAAAAACCCCAAACCTACTGTATTATAATGGTCTCAAACAATGTCTCTACTGATATATATTGAGGTGTCAAACCGCACTATTAATGGTGCAGGGGAGGTCCTCAAATGTTGTCTTTATGGGGGAAAGAGTTAAAGCAAAATTAAGGTTGAACACAATACATTTCCAAAGATGCAACTTTTACTTTGAAGGCTTTGGACACTTCACTGTTTCAATTCAATTTTATTTGTGCAGCGTTAAATGGCAACAACAGTCACCTCCAGGCGCTTTATATTGAAATGCAGACTCTATAATAATACATACAGCGAAAACCCAACAATCATGTGACCCCCTATGAATGAGCACTATGGCAACAGTGGGAAGGAAAAACTCCCTTTTAACAGGAAGAAACCTCCAGCAGAATCAGGCTCAGATATGGGTGGCTATCTGCTGTGACCGGTTGGGGTGAGAGAAGAAAGACAGGACAAAAGACATGCTTTGGAAGAGAGACAGTGATTAATAACAGGTATGAGTCAATGGAGAGAGGTCTAATAACACAGAGTGAGTGAGAAAGGTGACTGAAGAAGAAATATTCAGTGCATCATGGGAATCCCCCAGCAGCCTACGCCTATTGCGGCATAACTAAGCGGGAATTCAGGGTCACCTGATCCAGCCCTAAATATATGCTTTAGCAAAAAGGAAAGTTTTAAGCCTAATCTTAAATGTAGAGATAGTGTCTAGGAACTCTAGGAACAACAAGTAAGCCCACAGTGCGAGAGCAAAGTGCTCTAATCGGGTGATACGGTACTATAAGGACATTCAGATAAGATGGGGCCTGATTATTCAAGACCTTGTATGTGAGGAGCAGGATTTTGAATTCTTTTGGATGCTCTCTCTTTCTAGTCCCTGTCAGTACTCTTGCTGCTGCATTTTGGATTAACTGAAGGCTTTTCAGGGAGTTCTTAGGACATCCTGATAATAATGAATTACAGTAGTCCAGCCTAAAAGTAATAAATGCATGAGCTAGTATTTCACCATAACTCTGAGACAGGATGTTTCTAATTTTAGAGATATTGCACAAATGGAAGAAAGCAGTCCTGCATATTTGTTTAATAAAAGCATTGAAGGACATCCTGGATAAAAATGATTCCAAGATTCCTCACAGTGTTTCTGGAGGCCAAGGTAATGCCATCCAGAGTAAGGATCTGGTTAGAGACCATATTTCTATGAATTTTAGGGTAGAGTACAATAACCTCAGTTTTATCTGAATTTAGAAGCAGAAAGTTAGACGTCATCCATCCATTTCAGTACAGTTACAGAGTAAGCCATCGGTAACCAGTGGCAAACCAGTGTCTTCCATAGGAACTATGACTTAGACTGCAGAAAAAAGCCTCTTTACGACCAATTTCCCCTGGCAAGCGATCACCTGCAGCTACTCGATGACTGGTCAGGGGAGCACAAATTTTTCTGTAGCAACCACTGGTTCCCAGTGTGTAACTGGGCCCTAAAGAAAATGAATGTTTTCTCTAATGTTGGGTGGACTTTTCATCCCAGACTTTTCCATGTGTGGACAGTGTCAAAACACTCGGTTCATTCAGTCACCGCTTGCTATACATTAAACAGTGTTGATATAGGGAGTGATTGCAGACACAGCCATGGTATTTGTTGTTCTATAAAACATCACCTTCAGCTTTTTGCTCCCAGCAAAATTTCTTATGGCTGCTAGAGTTCGTTGCAACTCCACTGTAAACATTTGCTATTTGGGGGCGTTTGCTAAAACAACTGATTTGGTCTTGTTATTATTATGCCTTGCATATCCGCGTGTATGCATGAGCTCACTTGGGTAGGAGTGGCGTTAATATTATCACTGCATTGGAGCCTGTCATGCTTGGGTCCCTGAGACCAAAAATGTTTAATAAAAACAACTACACATCGGTGGTTTTTACAACTGTCGACATGTAAGGACAATATCGAGAACAGAAGATGCCAAAGCCTGGGAAACTTGCAGCTGTCAGCATGGCGAGGTCCGTAACCACGTTTTGAAATGTGTTTTTGTTATATGGAAAGCATTGCTATTTATCTGAGAGAATTGTAAGTTATTATGTAGAGCAAATGGAGAGAAACTGAAGTTCTGTGCATTTAGCTTAATTAGGACAAAAACTCTCTTTAACAAATACTGCATTCAAAACTAATCAAGCCCATATGTTTCTCCTTAGAAATAAAAATGTCTACAGCACGATTGTGGTCTAACATTTAAAACACACTCTTCTTCTGGAAAAGATTCTCAAAACATCTGGAAGTCCATATGCCAATAAATCTCTCTGATAAACGATGGTGCTTCAGAAATCCGAGGAAAATAATGAGTGGTGCAACGTCTTGGCACAACTAAAAACATACTTGAAATACGAGACTACATCTCAGATGCTCGGCTCAGAGACCACAAATCACCAAGGCTCGGTGTATTAGGAATTTATTTCAAAGCACATCATGTTACACACACATTTACAACTGTATATCTTTCCAGATTCTGGCAAAAGTTGCTGGAAATCTGGTAATGCTCATCTTATTCTGCACCATCACATGGCACTATGGCGTGTATTTTTATTAACAAGCACATTGGCTTCTGTATACGCTGAGTTTTCTCAGAAGCGCTCAAGAAACACGAAAAATTAGGCTATAGATCATTTTCCTGCTTGGAGACTGGTCAATATGTCTGAAATTAAGCAAGAATAAACAGGAACAAGCAATCTGCTTATATATTGCTCAACATTTAAGCCATGCTATTTGAGTACGATGATTTTGCTTTAAATGATTACTTTTAATTAACAGCTATTAAGCCTGGTGTTTTTGGCCTCCTCTAGCCATCCAGTTTTGTCATCTGGTTACAGAAACTCGTCATGACAGGCCATTTTTCATGATTTCTCTTACATTGGAAAAACACCAGTGTTTTAATTAAGAGGCCTGAATGTCCAGATGCTTACCTTTTTTTTTTAAATGATTACTGATGAGAAAGCCATTAGCAAAGCAGCCAAACATCGATGCTGGTTGTGAAGTGAGAATTCTCTTGTGTGGCTGAAAATTGATGTTTAAAGCATTTGAGGCTGTGAGAGTTTGTTGTTTGCGCTCTTGCAGCTTCTTTCATATTGCTAAGATGCTTGAGTCCCTTAAAACCCAATTAGATAAGATGGTTTCTCTTAGAGTGTAAAAATGTATGAAAGTACTGCATGCATAAGTCTAGATTAGCATAAAATAAATCAAGTTTTGTAAGAAAACGTGGTGATAAAAAGGTCAAATGAGGGTCAGGAACCAGATGAGTACCTGACTGAATGTATGCTGCTATGTGAAAACAATCCAACAGGTGGCATGAGACTCTTGGCCTGCTCTTTCACTTCTGCCTTCAACAGAAAAGGAGACACAGCTGCAGGAGCCTGCATATGCCTTTTGTTCATGGTTGTCCTGGATGGACACTTATTCCAATTTTCACATTTCGTGTTTGATTATCTGAAAAAAAAATCTGCATTCTATGTTTTTTTCACTCTAAGAAAACAACGTATTTCGCTCAGTGTCGTGGGAAATATTTTCCCTTCACAAAGTTTTTGTCTTCGTTGCATTCACATTAGCACAATGAATATTAATAATATTGGCCTCTCAAGAATGTCAACAATTTTCTGCCTACTTATTTCAATATCCTCTTTGCACAAGTCTTTCATTTCCTTAGGTACGCTGGTAAAAGGCAGCTCCAGCCTGCCCTGACTAATTTCCTCTCAGCCTCACAGATCACAGGCCTTTCCCAACCAGTGCTCCCTTTGCTCCCACAAAGACCCTCGTAATCCTGCTGCTTGTCCACAATTAATCTTCCCAGTTGCCACATTATTAACACAACCACCCACGGTCAGAGGATGCAAATGCAAAGGCAGGAACAGGCTTCTCTGCGTGCACCCCCAATCTCCAACCAGCCCTCCTTTGGCCCATAGTGGAGTGGCAAAAGTGTCAATCACTCTGGGGGGTTAAACCACTGCCCACTATCAGCATCAAGGGATTTTCAGCCTCCTCCCCCCCACTTTCTGCTGCTCAAACAACACAGCCCCTCCCGTTCCCCCTCCCACTTCACCTTTTCTTTCCAGTACCCCCTCTCTCTTGTCAGTCTTTCTTTCAGTCTGTTTGTTCTTTATTATTTTTTCAGTGTTTTGCTTCAGTAGCAGTGAATTCACAATTTTCTTAAGGAAATGGTTAGGAAAAAATGTAAATCTAGTCCTCTATTTTTCAGAGGCATCAAGCACAGCTTCAAAAAAATAAAAATAAATAAATAAAAATAAAAACAGTTGTTGAAGTTTGCCATTTCCTAGCAAAATGAAAACCAAGACTCCAACAAAGTAAATGTAAAAGACCAGAATCTCAAATGTGATTGCCTCTGGTTATATACATATATACATACATATACATACATATATACACATACATATATACACATATATATACATACATACATACATACATACACAGCTTTCTACAGTGAAGATTAAATTAGATTATACAGCAATTAGCTGATTATCATTTCACTTGCAGGCCCATTTCAAAAGCTGCTACCTATGGAAAAAGCTAGAAACTCATGATTCGGCCTCTGAGATGTGAAGATTTAAACATCTCATTCATTCATTTGAATAGCTGCATGTTGAAATATTGCAATGTCCGTTTTCTCCATTTTCTTTTATTTTTCAGACTAAATCGAGAATTCATCTGTTGAAAACATCTAATTAAATCATTCTTAGTAATAAATATTAGCAGCAGCCTTTGCCTACCGCCTGTGTATGCTTATGGATTTAGCTTGTTAAATGTGATTTCTTTAACATCAAAAACAGGCAGAAAAGCAAAACATTTAACCCGAAAAACAGTGTGATAAGATTTAATTACACTCCCTGCTGTGAGAGGTCAGAGCATTAATATGTCTAAATAAATGTCCAGGAGCAATAAATATAAAGTAGGAAAGTCATTGTTTTTTGTCTTGTTGTATTAAATAGATGTGATTACTGTAACCATATGCTAGGGAGAATGCTACCAGACAGGTCTTAGCCATTAGCCTATACCCTACAAATCACAGTGTTGATCAAAGCGGATGCTGTGTGAATAGCTTGGCACCACTTTAAAAGAATATGAAATAATGTCCCAATCCAGCCATTTTGAAAGACCAGATGAGAAAAAGGGAGAGCGTAAGAGCTGAATGTGTGGAGGCTTTTTTTTTTTTTTTTTTTGAGAACTTCGTCACTCTATTGCCTTCAGTGTCACTTGACATGAAAGTAATGCCAGTTCTATGGAGATCCAAGCTGTTCCCTAGTGCCTGAAATTCTATTGTGTGTCAGACAAAGGGCATGGTTTCATAGCACCCCCTTGTTTGCATGCATGACCAACACTTTCAAATAAGGTCTTTAGATCTAAATCTCAGATTCCACTCAGCACAGAAGGCAGCAGGCTGCTTTGTTAGTGGTGAGAAATTACTGGGGATGTCCAAACTGAAAACTAGGCATTCACATCTCCAAACAAGAGCTTTGATTATCCTGAGGTCTACAACGGAGCCCCACTGCGAAGACGGTCCCGCTGAGCGGAGGCATCTTGTTTATCAAAGTACCATACTGGAAGACACAAGACTGTCTTCTGCTGTCTGCCCTTTGGAGATTAAGCATTGAATCATCACAGGTTTAGTTAAACAAACATTCCTCAGATGCAGAGCTGCACTCTTTACAGAGTTCTGCGTAGGACACAGGTTTTAAAAATAAGCTGTGTGGTGAACTAGAAGGAATTTAAGGGAAACATTTTAGGACCTCTTGTTGCCTGTTTACCTTGTTACTATGGACTGTCCTTCCTTAAATATAATAAAAGAGTAATATAAGCAGCTGGATAAATATTTGTAGATTGTCTGTGGTTCACATATACCTGAAAAGACAATTCACCGTGACAAACCCACTGGTCAACAGAACTGCACATTACTTAAATGTTTGTTTCACTTTCATTGCATAATCTATACAATTAATCTGTCGGCTACCCCAAAAAACAGTCACACAGTTAGCAACTACCCTGTAAACGAGTAGGCCTTTGAAAAGCACCTACTTGTTTCTGAACTTGAGTTCTTGAGTGTTTCTTAAAATAAATGACTAAGAGGTCTGCAAAGTGTTTTGCAATATATAACAGAATTGTGTTTTTATTAACTTTGTATTTATTAAAATGTAGATCCATGCAGAGGGGGAACGTTTTTCACAAAAAAAGCCATATTGTGTCCAATATCCCCTCCGTCATGTCAGGGCCGACAGAAACTCTGAATGATCACTTCAGTCTGTCATGAAATCACATGCTCTCAGCATGTAGCATTTGTAGCCGATGTATCTCAGTTCATGAGCCAACTAGCTAGTTGAATAGCATGTAGAAATATTTGGGTAAGTCCAAATTGTCAAATCGGAGCCAGTATCCAGTTCATGGTTGACTCAATGACTCCAATATGCCCAGGTCCTGTGTCTAACTAAGGCTACGTTCACACTGCAAGCGAAAGCGCATCAAATCCGATTTTTTTGACCCTATGGGACCCATATCCGATCATGGTATGACAGTGTGAACGGCACAAATCGGATATTTTCAAATCCGATCTGGGTCACTTTCGTATGTGGTACCAAATAAGGATAAATATTAGGTTATCTACATTATTATGTAAATAACAAAATAACTTAAAGCAAAAATTGGGAAACGTAAAGTCCGAAGTCTTTATATTAAGGGCCGTCATTCAAACATTACTGTTTGGTCTGGGTCTAAACAGAGCGCGTTGTGTGTGACATCTTCTTTTGCGCATGCGGGCCGCTTTGAGCGTTCACACTAGAGAGCGTTTGCTGTCGCATTTTATTTGTAGTGTGAACAAGCAGACAAAAAAAATCGGATTTGATCAAAAAATCGGAATTGAGCATTAAGACCTGCAGTGTGAACGTAGAAACCCAAATCATCACCCCTCCATTACCGTGCTTGACAGTTGGTATGAGGTGTTTGTGCCGATGTCCTGTTTTTGGGTTCGCCCTAATGTGGCACTGTACATTATTGCAAAACATCTCCACTTCGGTCTGATCTGTCAAAAGAAAACTTTCTTAGTAGTCTTGTAGTTTTTTCAAATCCAACTTTGCAAACCTAATCTGTTCTGCCACACAGTAAGGGTGGACTTGGGTTTTCATAGGACTGCATAATGGTGAGATGGGAATTATGTTTTATTTTATTTTATATAGACAACAGTGGAAATCTAAATGCACATGATCACTAGAGACACATGCTCAGACACAAAAAAAATCTATTTAAATGAACATATTTGTTAGTAATAAAAAAAGAGAATGCTGTGGTGAGAAGACTGGATGCAAACTCAAGTTTTATTTGTTCAGATGAAAACTCCACATTTCCTTATAAGATGCAGTGAAATGTCACTTCTCGTCAGTTGTCAGAGTTGTAGACATACATACTATCATTAAATCGTGTCTCTAGCTGGCTTCTACATGTCACAATGAAAAGATGTTTCTTTTTCTTTTCATGTACAGAGAATTTTCACATAAAATGAGGAAGCCAGGCTCACTCGCTGTCAGCGGTCAAAGTTATTATCAGAGTGAATAAAGAAACCATTTTTCTGCAGCAAGAGAAATTCTCACTGTGATATATCACGGCCTTGGATTTGGAGAAAGATTGTCTGTCAGTAAAATACTAGATGGTGCTTTAAATTTGAAGATGCTCCTTCTGAAGATGCTTTTTGTGGCTTCCCAGTGGTCCTAACCAACAGCTGATTGAGGTATAGAGGAAATATATCTATCTTTTGACATGTCAAAGCCTTCAGAATTTCCCTTCACGTGTACATCATCGATTTAATATCCAAATTACATTTTTGTCTAATTCAAAATGAAGATGGAGAAGGGTTTTTTTAATCGTTGTTGCCAAAGTGGTGCTAGTAATCTACCTAAAATATGTATTATTAGATTCCTGGTTCACATAATTAGTCATCTCAAACTTAATTTTTGTGTGAAGAACTATTAACATGACAAACGGTTCACTGCACCCAAATTACCTCCGCGGTCACCTGATCTCAGTCTAACAGAGCACACTTGGGATGTGGTAGAACGGGAGATTCCCATCATGTGTGATGCTATCATGTCATTATGAAAATCGAACAAAATTTCTGAGGATTATTTCTAGACCCTTATTGAATCTGCGCCCTGAAATATTAAAGCGGTTCTCAAGGCAAAAGCAGCCCCAAGCCATCACTATTAAGGCATACCTAATAAAGTGGCCGGTACATTGTTGAAAACAAACAAAACTATTTTTCAGTATCAGCATTTGATGAAGTATTACCAGGGTTACTGAGTTTTACCAGACAAGAAGAAACAGAAAACTGGATTTTTAATTGATTCTTCAAAATACTGTTTGAAGATATTTGCCTGTAGACACTGAATTTATTAGGCTAAAATTCCTCTGTCCCAGTTTAATTTATATACAGACAAGTATTAAACAAAATGAAACAGATGACTATTTACTAAAACATTATCCACGACAACATAAAAAGTGCAACATTAATCTGTGGGTTTAACTTAAAAACCAGTGGAATAAGTTAAAATCATAATGATGCCTGGAGTTTAACTGGTGAATGGGACTGAGGTGATATTGAGATTCATGTATCTATGCGGTCGTTAAGTGATGATGTGACGAATCCTACTTCCGGGCCTAAAGTAGTCTGCGTTTAATATGGCTTTTGTGTTGTTAACATGTTTAATGTTTTGTATTTTCTTCTATTTAATCTCAAAAAGCTCCTTAAACAGTCAGTGATCACTGTTGACCTCCCTCGGCTTTTATTGCCGCTAATCATTTATTTAAGCTCAGTTTTTAAAACCTTAGGATGTAACTACAGCCCAGCCCATGCAGCAGTATATGAATGACTAACCTCGTATTGTGGATGGATTAGCTCAGTTGTTCTCCTGGCTGAAGTTTGGTCCTTTTACAGCATCCTGCCATGCGATTACATTTGTTCCTGACCACCGAGAACACTCACGTTAACTTTTATCGAGTGGAAAAAAGTTAGCTTGTTTATATTATGCTAACATAGCTGTGTCGCTAGCAGTCACGTAGCACATCATTATCTACCAGCTAGCCAAACTTCAGTAACCCTACAAACGTCACTGCTGTTTAGTTTTCTGTCTTCATTTATGTTGGAAGTGATAACAGAGCTGTACGTTTTAATTTGTTTCCAAAACCCCGCAGTCAGGACATGCTATATTGTATTTAGATAGAAGCTAGCGAGCTAACTCCCTGCTAACTTCTAACTCCGTTAAATGTCATAAATTCCGTTTTCATGGATGCCTGGATGTTAAACTCAATTGTTACACCTGGTAGAGCAGAACGCTGATCATTTTATTAAAGATGAAAGACTTTAGACAGTTTTTCAACTCTCAGTAATGCCATAGTGATCGTTTGATATATGGACCTGCAGCGGAGTTTAGGCCCAGACACGGCTAGTGACGTCAGACTTAACGACCGGATAACTCGTGCACAGACCTTTGTCAAACACAAGGACAGGGGTTTGACTCTCTCTGGTCCCTTGAAGGAAGTTCTTGGTGCTTTGCCACACTTGGACATCTTCCCCCAAAGACATGTAGCTGAGGACAGAGTGGGCTGTCTGACAAAACACAAAGAACAAGTGCTTTTCCAGCTGCCTGATTCCCATGTGAGAATGACGAGAACACACGGAGGGTTAGTCAGAGCTCACTGGAGACATGCAGCAGGGAGGCTGGCCAAGAAGACGTCAAGTGTTGCTTTGCAATAAGCTTTAAACACAGTGAGGCCTTTAACACCACTGTATTAAGAGTTCCTGCAAATACATATGTCAGATAGCAAGTAGCTAGTGAGTGATCTGAAAGCTTGTGTTGTTATTTTCACAGCTATTATTTACTTTACAGCACGACCGAGGGCGTTTCAGTGTCACGTGTGATGAAAGAATAACCTCCCTCCCTCTGCTGCTGAACCAGCAACGACTGAAGGGGAGTTTTATTTTCTTACGGGAATTGTGCAGATAAAAAAAAGAAAAAAAAAGTTGCACAATTTCTATTCTAGCTCTCTGAGCAGGCACTTATTAACATTGCCCGTGCCTCAGCTTCTGCGGTCATGAACAACAGCCATCAACTTGGCCTTAAAAGAGCCTGACATCAGCTTTCAAGTGTCAGCTGGTAAAATCAAATTAAGCTGCTTTGTCAGACCTCCCCCTATGATCCGCCAGCATGTATGTCTCACATCACCTGAAAAATCCTGAGCAACACAATTTAATTACAACTAAAAAAAGTGTAAACATCATTCTCTTTCATCCCTTTATGTATGTGGACAAGAAGACAATGTGTTAAGAGGAAATAAATCTGCCTTGACAGCCACATCAAAGGGTGCAGTGAGGGGCTTACTGCTACTTAAGGCATAGGAATGCTGTTGCTAAGCATCAGTCCAAAACCTATCAACCCTTTAAGGACTTTACTATTTTTGAGAGTGGGGCTGAGCAGGTTACTGGAGGCCAGAAACTTTACTGTGACACCGACTTGAAAATTCATAAATCTGCAGAAACAACTCATGTGGATTAAAAGCAGACACAAGTCAGAGTTTAATGAAAGAGCCTGCTCTTTACTGTCTAGATTGTTATCACCTAATGGGGTTTTTAGGTCTTTATACATAAACAAATAAGTATGTGTTGTCCGCCCTTTTAAGGAGGACATGTTTGTTGATGAATTAGGACATGGTCCACTGCATAAAGGCCATGAGTCAGTGCTAGCTGCCACCTTCCTGTGAATAAATTCAATTCCCTCATCTTGCCCGGGTGAGGTGCTAAATCACTGGCAGCGTTTGGGAGCAGCAGGGTGTCACTGGATGGCTGGGTAGCCAGACTGTTATAATTCTGTCCATCAACTTAATTCATTATTTCAGCAGCTGCAGATTTCTACTCTAAATTAAAGAAAGTGACAAGTTTGAGTTCAGTCCAAAGGCAAAAGCTTTCAAGTTAGATTTTGGCAAATGAGTAGCGTGTCGACTACACCCTGTCATTCACCACTTTGACGAGTAGTAAATTTTCATGTCTGGGCATGAAAACGAAGTGAAGCACCGTAAGTCTCATTTGTAGGAAACAGAAGTGATCGGTGACCTCTCACTAACTTGTAATCCACAGAGTATTAGTCATAACAACAGTGGATAAATCCCTTTGAGAGAGCTGAGCCGTATAAGCATGGCATGGGGCTGCCTGGCCAGCAAATCTCCTTTTTCTATCTCATTGTTGAGATGAAAGAGAAACGGTACTGTGGATTACAGGGAACAATCATGCATTATTAGCAGTGAGAAAAAAAGAAGAAAACTACAGAATTGCCTTTGCGAGAGGCCACTCATTACCAATTACCCCTTATTTTTGACAACCAGGAAAAACGTAGCCAGTGTGAGACATATTCCAGACACTGCAGATGTTCATAAACGACGGCTGACATTTCTTTTTATATAATATACCTAAATGTTGAACATAAATGTTGACCTGCTGGTGGTCATATAATAAGGGTAAAGCAATTAAGCCTATGAGACACTAAATTTCACAGAAATTCATTCAATATTTTTCAGGAGACTTTACACAAAACACAAATTTTACTCTTATGGCAATGCTAATACAGAAGTCGAGGGATAACTCCAGTCTCTGTGTCCTCCTTTGTGGCTCAGTGAGACTGAGATGTCAACCTGCTTGTGGATAGGAAAAATCAGTAGTTGCATTAATTTATTTTTACTGTCGACAACTGACTGTAAGCTGATGGAGTGGCCAACTGACCCTGAATACTTTAAATTGCAAGAGGATTGCATGAGTGAGCCAACTTGTCTCCAGTTGCATTCCAACTTGGTCTGACTGCAGTCACTCTCAAACTGATCGGCAAAGGTTTGCACTTAATTGCCAGGTAACTTATGCTGCAATCTCCAGAGACATAGTGGTTGCCATTAATCAGAGACATTGTGTGCCAGTGAGCACAACTGATCTGAGATGTGTCTCTCTGGCAACTTTAGCTACCAACTGGTTGCATTCTGTGTATTAGTCCTATATAAAAGCAAGGTTTCCAGGCAATTCTGTCATTTTGCATTTAAATGTCTGTTCTGCAGCAACTATGTCTTTATTTTTAGATGAATTTCTGTTTCAAATCTATGAGGTTCTAGCTGACTCTGAATTTAAGTCCCTAATTAAGTTTCCCTAGTGTCACTATAGCATTATACATGACCATCTGTAGGAATGAACATCTATTCGACAGTTCCTAA
This sequence comes from Perissodus microlepis, assembly GCF_051167445.1. NCBI lineage: Eukaryota > Metazoa > Chordata > Actinopteri > Cichliformes > Cichlidae > Perissodus > Perissodus microlepis. The sequence goes on from NC_140468.1 coordinate 12,291,519, forward strand.
GGTATTTCAATCTAGATCAAGGACAGACTGGCAGTCCATCCATATGATGAACAGCGAGCACGGCCAAACGTTATTGAATTTCAAATAAAGTTATTGATGTTGTGATTGTCAATCCACACAATGACAAATCAGGTTAGAGGTCATTTACAACCCTGACTCCAAGTAAAAAGCTGGGATGCTATGTGAAGTATGCTCATTTTGAATTTTCAACACATTTTAACAAAAAGCAGAGACTTACTCAGTAATCAAGTCAAGTTCACTGACCCTAAATTTAAGTATGTTTCTTTACCGCAGTTAAAAATACTTCCAGTAGAGCCACAGAAAGATATATCAGTGTTCATTCTTTTAAACTCAAATATAATTTTATTGGTATCACCCACAAAAATCTAGCACAACTCAGGATTCTAACAGTTTCTGCTTTCTGCTAATGATCGCACGAAGAACTAAGCCATTAATTCGAAGATGTTACCTTTAGCTATAGCCTTTGATAGATCATTTCTTAACACTCTGAGGGTTTTATAGACTTTTTGCATCCACAGCAGCCAAGTTTGTCTGATGAAACCAGAGAATAAACAGATTTAAAAAGCATTTAAATACAATTCTTTTTAGCATTTTTTGCACATGCTTTTTGCTTGTTTACTAACTCCACTGGCTTGTTCACATTGTGGCATTCAGTTGGTAGAAGCTACCCCCTTTATTATAATCAGCTTTCATTCCAGCCCTTTTGATCCCTTGCTTTCTTTTGTGCGACACACCTCATCACCTTTATTTTCTACTATAATTGCATGGGAAAGATCTCCCCTTTGATACTGCCTGCGTGCCAAATCACTATCAGGGAAAGAGTGTCGAAAAGTGCCATGTGCGCTGTCTGCTGGAAGGAAAAAAAGAGCTCATACACCTGTGGAAGACAAACAGGGTTTTCAGAGATATGACATATCTATCAACCTGGCGCAGGATATGAACTGTTCTGTCATCTTAATGGTGAAGGGGTCTTTGCATAGTGGAACAGTAGGTGCTGAGAGGCATGTGTTGCACACGGTGAACTGTCTGGCAGCTGGCATTCCCAGGTCTGCAGCCTTCCCCCCCATCCTCAAACCCTTCCAGGCCCCTGTCTCGTCTCCTGGCTCTAATCTGCAGACACAGTCCTCTCCTGCAGGCTCATCACCGGGCTGCTGAGTGGAGCTGAACAGGATCCTCTGCTCCCCCTCAGGCCTCCTCCTCGTCCCCCTTCACTACCACTGCAATGTCAACACCCACCAACACCCATCGCAAGTGTCAGGTGAGGTTGTCCACTCTCTCCTGCTAATGCTGCTTTAAACAAAACAGATCGGTTTCCCAAAAAAAGCATAAAAAATCTGGAAAAGGGATTATTATCGCAAAGGTGGGGGTTTTTTTTGCATTAGAACAAAGAGACGGTTTGTTTTCAACAGATAAAGATGAAAATAAGTGAGGAAAAAACACTAACGGGTGATTTTTTGAAAGCTATTAACTGTAGTACCTGCTACGATAATTGCTGAGTGATTGCCAATACTGAGTCACCTACATGCTAGTATTTCAATGTTATATTTGCATATTAAACTTTTCAGCTTTGTAATTGCTCCTATCAGTTAATTATTATTATAACAGTGTTAATTACCCTTTATACATGCTCCTTATCATCAAGAAATTCTGGCAACATTTCTCTTGAATTGTGCTCTGAATGAGCTCTCAGAAGTCTGCAAAAAAAATGCCTACATTGCATCTCCCCACACAGAAAGGCAGGCGCAGTCTAACAACACAGAAGCGAGATAAGCAAGGTGGATTCTACTGAGAGAATCTGTTATCAGGGATGGTGCTATGCACTGACATTAAGGATAATCATATCTATCAGCACACTGCCAAACATCCCCAAGTGAGCCTGGCGGAGAACAAAGCCTGCATCATCTCTTGAAGCTAAAGTTACGGGCGGATGATGATGTACTTGTCACTGGGGTGCAAATGATCCGCTGCCCGGCCAGCTCCAAGTGAACAAATAGAATCCAGACACAGATATGGATATCAGCGGAACAGTTTAGATGCCTGCTCATTCCTCTGCTTGATAGTTACAGCTGGCTTGCTTGTTGCAGTTCTGAATCAGAAAAGTGTATGGACACTCCAGTAACATTTAATGACCTGTCTTAGTGAAATGCAAAAAAAACCCAAAGCGTTTAGAGAAGAAAGGGAAGCTGGATAATGCGATCCTTCATCGCCTCAGCAGACACACCTGTCTGGGTGAGGTCTTCTCAAAGTCCTGTTTGTTCTGGATTATGGCTCTCTTATTACACACAAGATTTAAATATCATCCTTTGTGTGTGCTTAGAGTCACTTTTTTTTGTTATTCACACTCACCTTACAGTGAGGGGACAGAAAATTCAGTTACACAAAGGACAACATTTCTAAAAAGCTCTATGTAAGCAGAAACAAAGAGCGAGGTAAAGGGAATAGTAATAGTCTGGGCACATACAATGCTATGATTATCAGTTTTTTGCTTTTTGTTTTCTAGAGCTATTATACCAGTAAGACCATAGGCCGGCTATTATATCTGCACTCTCATTCTCAGCATTTCATTGCTGATGAGGCACTAAAAACCGAGCAAAACAAAAGCAGGATGAGCAGCTTGACTTGGCAGCCGCGTCAACTGCCGCAAGTGAGTGCATATCCCTTGTTTTTAAGGCCATGGGAAAACCAAAACTAAAAGAGTTGGCAGGACAATTTGAATCTGACAAAGTAGTTGAGGATGAGTCAGTGAATAAATCACTCTCAATATCACAGACCAAAGCACAGAAAAATCCACCCCGACCACAGAAAAGCTCCACGAGCGGTGATATATTGCTTTTCCCTGCAATGTCTACCACATGGTTCCCATCAATATCCCATTCATTATGGTGTATTGAGTCTCATCACAGGTACACCAATGTATGTTTTAAGATAATAGTTTTAACATGCCTTAGTATATTTTCAATATACTAACACATAGTTATTAAAATTCCAATTCCGATGCATGAAGGAGCGTTTCCGCAGGTCCTTCCTCCCTGCAGCTGTCAGACTGTACAATCAAAACTGCTCCCAACAAACATAGAGGTTTACATCAGCGCTGTAACTTGCACTATTTTATCAACCTATTCACACTATAACCAGGGTTTGCCTCTTATCTGTATTTAATTTTATTTAATTTAATAACGGTACAGTACTCTGTTTTTGGTAACTATTGTCCTTGATGTAAATGATGTAAGTCTTCATTAGTTACTGCTGTCATTTCAGTTGATGTGCAATGCCAAAAGGCTCATCTGTAACTACAGGTATACTTAAATACTCTTATTAATTGCTTTCATTTTCAGAACGGACTGATAAGATTGATATCAGTCTAATCTCTGTGGGCACAGAGCTGGAGTTGAGCCAGAGCCAAACTTTGGGTCTGTGTGAGACTCACTATGTGAAATCAGTGTGAGCTTTAGAGCTGTCTGTTTTCTCCTTCTTCCAGCTGCTATGCTAACTACTATAGCACTCATTCATTTGAATCCACACAACCAAAAGAATTACCTTAAATAAAAGCAACTAATGCTGTATAAGCATATTTGTGTTTCATGTCTTTATCACCTGCCTCCCAGAGCCAAACACACAACCAGAACAACCTCACGTGGCCCCTAAGTGGTCACCACAAACGCACACTCACACAGTCAAGGTGTGGGTAGACTGAATGGCTGTGGAGTGCTCAGAGCCAGACAAGCCTCTGAGTTAGTCTCGCTCGCAGAAACAACTATCACTAGGATCACTCCACATGCTGGAGTCTAAACAAGTCTCTGTTTTCATTTCCATAAAGCCGCGTTCTGTCTTTTGTTCTGACGGAGATAAGATGTATAAATTATGAGCAGCTGACAAAGTATACCGTGGCGCCTCGGGCAGCTCATCAGTCATGCTCGGCCTGTCAGCAGGTAACTGATGGGGGCCCTACAGGCACAAAGCCCCCTTTTAAGCAAAGGAGGGGGAGGCAGAGGAATTAAAGCTGTTGTTGGAGTCCTGAGCACAACAGCTGACTCATATTTAACAGTCTCTTTAAAGAAGCGAGGCAGATGCCAAAAAGCTTCAGGCTTCAGAGTGTGTTTTGTGGCTCTCTCCTCAGGAGTGTATGTCTTGCCGTTGTGCTCTGTCTGTGTTACACAATGGTCGTCAAGCAGGAGGCAGGCACGGAGAGAAAGTCATCTTGACAGACCACCCAAGAGGAGCCGAAAAGGGGTTTCATGTAAGAGCGCTATATCTCTGTGATAATCTCCAGCTTAATCAAAACTATCATACTGTAAAATCCTCTTGATGTATCTACAGAGAATTTAACCAAACTCCTTGACATTGTAGCCCATTTCCATAATGAATCAAGAGAGCGCCATTACATTATTAGAGCCCAACCTGTAAAAGAAGAGGATCTGATTTACAGGACTTTTAATGCACTGTATGTATATGCAAGATAACTGTAATGAGAAAATATACTGCAGGAAAAGATGATAGGTAAGAATTGATTTCTCTCCCTGCAGTCATGTGGGTGGGAATGAGATAGCTTTATTTCAGTCAGCACCACAGGTTCCATCTTAATCAGTCACTGGCGCGCTTTGTCTTGTCGACTCTAACCTAACTAGGTTAACTAGGCCTAACGTAAGAGTGATAGGGCACTTTAACGTGTGGGTTATAACAGCACAGCGAGGTCTATGTGCAGTGTCAAGAGGAATTAATACCACCGAGACGGCATTCTTTCATCATTATTGTATGTGTATTGCCAAATGGCTCAATAGCAAAAAGAATAATTTTGTAGCACACTCTTTTTAGGACAAGAATACATAACACTGCTTTATGTTCCACTTGAAGAAACATCTTCAGGACAAGAAGCTCACATGTAAGAAAAGGGCAGCAAGTTCAGGTGGCTTATGTCCTCTCATCATATTTCTGCAAACCAATCTCCACAGCTGTCTGATGCCTGGAAGGACATAAAATATCACACCTTCATTTAGGTCAGACAGGTACTTTGCTGTATCAGATGATTGGGTGTATAAAATTCTGTGAATAGCGTCCTAATTCCAGAACAGGACAGACACCAGCATCGCCGCTCAGGAAACGTAAAATAATACAGCTTATCTCACGATGCCCAAGAGGGAGAGACGTGTCCGCCAGTTCCAAATGGTGGCAGATTTCCACATGAGTCATTCAGTGTGACTGTTTAAAGCTTAAAAATATATTTGGCTCTGCTCAGGCATGAAAGAAAAACACTCAAATATTTACTTGAGGTTTTTGTTTCAAGAAACCCAGTCCAGAAATGTGTCATTAAACAAACTTCCTTTAAAGGTTACAAGTGCGTTTGATCAATATGAGAAATTTTTACTCATTCTTGTAACTTCACATGTTTCAAAGCATCTGGAAATCTTATAGGTGGATATAATAATAACTAAAAAAGTCCCGAGGCAGGATTTTCAGAATCAACACTTCAGTTAGATGTGTAAGATCAGCGACATCTGACCTTTCTGCTGACCACGTCATGACCACAGGTGTGTCGGTGTCAGCCGGAGGCCACACGGCATGAGCGCACTTGCAGCTGTGTGAGAAAGTGCGTGTGTTTATGTGCACACATCTGTCAAAGTGTGATCATCCGAGTAAAATATCAATACAAACAGTCATTACATCAATCAGGAAGGGCTAAGTATAACTCCTGGGCTGATTTTGATTGATTGCTTTGGAGCACAATTACCAACCTGTCTGCATTAAACTGATGTATGAGTGTTTTAGGTATTACTGCTCCTGAAGCTTTAATACATTTCTCCTTAGAAAGGGGTTCTCTATGGTAAATGTCATTTGTAGGCCTAATTTAGAGGTGACAGAGGAAAGAGAGAGAGAGACTAAAACCTACAAAACTTGGGAAGAACATCACTTTAGTGCACGCCTTTGCTCTGAGTGCTGAAGAGACAGAATAAAGGTCATTTGTGTCCTTTCTTCACGAAGGTGGAAAACATGCTGTCCAAAAGGTACTTCTGCTACCTCAGGACATGACAGCATTGTTAGAACAAACCCATAGTTGGATATATTTGAAGAACTTTCGGCTCACACAATAGCAACTTCCACATGAAGCCTTATACTCCAATTCTAATCAGAGTGCAAATGTGCCATGTAAACACATCAATCACGCTGAGCGGGACCCAAATTAAACTTCATCAGTTTCAGAGGGGTGGAATAAATCGTTTCAGGAGCCAATCAGAAGAAAAATTTTAACTAGGGTTGTGAAATTAGTTGACTGAGAAAAATAACCCAATGCTAGTTCCAGAAATATTAGTCAATCAAATTAAATATTTATATTTTGCTATTTTACAATGCCGGTTAACTATGGGTTCTAAGATGTTAGGCAGTGACTCAGCCTAGCAGCCTGCTTGTTTACGTGATGCTATAAATAAAGCTTTTAATTTTCCTTTTTCGTAGCAGTTTTGTTTTAAAATAAGAAATAAAGATATTTCTCATTTAATGACTAAACCAAATCTAGTTTTAACTATGGCTGTGTTAAATGTGTCAAAACTCTGCGCCGCTAATTTCTAATTGTTTGCGAGATTGATATAACGAGGCACTAATAAGAAATGCAATTTGTCAAACCACTCTATATTCTTCCATGTTCTGGTGCATACTGGCAATACAAATGCACCCACACACAGATATAGGATTTCAGGCACCTGGCCCCCTCACAGTGTATATATCGCTGGAGTGTTTGTACAGAGAAAGAGAGAGTGAAAGGGACAGTGCCGAACTGCTGTGGAAACAAAATGGGAAAGCAAACAAGCTTGAGTGAATTTGTACTACAGCACCCACTCTATTCAGATTCAGTCCAAAAGAGTTGTCTTAGTAACAACAATAGCGGGTAACATGATCTTTCATTACACATTGTGTAAACAGTGTAACCCATCAGTGCTGTCAATCAAGATGATTGATTGTGGCCTGTCACAGAAGAAGAGTGACACATTGAGGGGAAAAAAAGTTTTTTTTCTAACAAAGCGTAGTGCATTCAGGCTGCCACAGAAAGTGGTGATTAATGTGTTCTCACTGGGTAATCCCACACCCCTAGCTAATGAAGGAGGAATCTATCATCCGCACTGCTGTGGCAGATGTCGTGAGGACAGCAATCCAAGTGCCTGGGAACAATTTACTTTCTTTTCTCTAATTGTTCCTGAAATATGTGACAGATTTGGAGAAAAACACTTGAGTCGACAGCTCCTCCGGGCAGACACAACAACACATAACGACCACCACTTCAGCTTACAAACCAACCACTCTTGACCTGAAAGTATCGCTTTGCATACTGGAGACTTTCAGAGAAAAGAAAAGCCATCTGAACTTTTCCTACAACAACAGAATATGTTGATATTTTCCTCTGTGCACATGAAATTATCAGGTATAGTGTACTAGATATAGTGTTTGCTGATTGGTGGGTTGCTTTGCTCTCACCCCATGAACTTTTCTTTAGTTGGACAATCAGCAGTCTTGAAAACAATGCCGTTTCACAACTTTACGCTAAATCAATTCAATTCAGTTTCATTTATATAGCACAAAAACACAACAACAGGCGCCTCGAGGTGCTTTATTTTGTAGGTTAAGCTCCTACAATAACACAGTAAACCTAAACAATCAGATGACCTAATTTGAAAAAGCTCTTGGTGAAAGTGGGAAGGAAAAAATCCCTCTTAACAGGAAAAAACTCTGGTTGGAGTTGATGGGAATGATGATGATGATCTGAGCTAGCCCAGTCTAATTGAGATTGCTGTGCATAACCTATTAAAAGTTTATGTTAACTGAATGTTACTCAGTATCTACTTATTGACACCATGTGAAACAAGTAATTGATGTGGCAGCATATTCAAATAGCTTCCAACTTTAATAACCAGATACAACATGCAAAATGGATGAGCTTGAGAACATCATCGGCCCCACCTACGAGTATCAAGTTGCATAAGTGATACTGGTCAGATAAGGTATCTGCACAAAGCCCAATACCAACCCCCCAATGAAACCACCACCACCATCAAACTGGAAAAATAACAGCAAGAGAAGAAGTGAAATTTATTTCTCTCTGACAAGTTATTTTTCAATAGTTTTTAAGCTGAAGTTGGTGATATAGTTTAATTCTTTCTAAACTATACTAATATTGATATGTACAATACTGTGCAAAAGTGATGACAGCCCCTAAGTCCTTCATATTTTTTCATCCAAGGAGCCAGATATTCTTTTCATTTTTAAAAACGTTGTCTTGAACAATAGTTCTCAAGGCTTTTTAAAAGGTTTTCTTTGGACATGACTGTTTTTTCACTCATTTTCAGTTCACTTCCAATATTTTCAGAATCCAAATGTTTTTCTGCAGCAGCTGTCTGAGGCAGATGAACGATATCTGACAGACATGTCCTTGTGAAATAGGGAAAATCCAGCAAAAACCCGACACAGGACCTAAGAGATGCATCTAGCTTTTCCATCACAGCTCATCACAAATGGTCTAGGTGGAGCAGCGGCTTTTGAGAAGCCATTCTTAAGGACGGCAAATAGGAAGAAAAGGCCAAGATATGCCAAATGAAGAACTGGTCTAAAAAAACGTGGTAACGGCTCTCACTGACTGATGAATCCAGTTTGAAGTTTTTGGTTTAAATCATCATCAGCGAGAGTGAGTGTCCACAGCTATCTCTAAAACACAGTGGAGGCTCTGTCATGGTTTGGGGCTGCAGTTCAGTCAGTGGTGTTGGAGATCCAGTAAAGGTTGATGAAATTCCGAATGCAGAAAGTTTTTTGATCTACCGTGCAATACCATCTGTAAAGCATCTTATAGGCATCAGTTTCATTTTTCTGCATGAAAATAAAGTCATGCAGCAAAACCATACCTGCATAGAAAAAAAAAGAATTGTACAAACTTTTATTTTTCCTTATATACTGTACTTCCATGTATCCTTCCATGTATCCTTGTATGTATCCATGTATCCTTGTTTCAATAAACTGCTACACCTATTATATATTTTCCTAGCAAAGTATAAAGAAATGAGGGGTGACTCAAGATTTTTGCAGAGTACTGTATAAACATAGTATATGATATCTGCATTACAGTTATTTAACGTGCCACAGGTTTTTGTTAGGTTAATAAGGCTTAGAGGTAAAGTGCAGTCATGACCCATTAATTAGTTGAAGAGTAGATTTCAGAGAAAAAACGTTTTCCTTGGTTTAATACAGCTCTAATAAATATTCCATGTAGTCTGAATTCCTTCGTGCTGAATGTTCAGAGATCATAAACACTTCATCAGTTCTTTGTTAAACTGGCTACACCTCATAGAGGGCAAAGCAAGAAATCAAAGAGCTATTAGAGAAAACGTGTCGAAGGTCTGAAATCATCACAGACGTCTTCAAAGTAAATGTCTTAAGAAACAGTCGGTAGTGACCACAGGAAAGCCGCTTTGGATTTAGTATTGTTCACAAAGCTGTTGTTTCCACTGGCCGTTTTACTGTTACGATTTACTTCAGGCAACAGGCAAAGGCAGAAAAGCACTTTAAAAGTTTCCCTCAAGACGGTACTTTAGCGAATCCCTAAATACACCGTTAGACAGACCAGAGCATCTCTTGTGTTTGAGAACATAAACCGCTATTAGCACAAACGAGGGAAAGCAGCAAAGTCCAAATGTGTCACAGCTGTCTGTCCTCACATCATTTAATTTAATCTGGTTTCATGCCTGTTCACATTACAGGCCCGATAAAACGGCAACACCTTCAAACATCTGCTTGCTCGGGGAGTCTGTTGATTATTAATTCAGCTGGAGGTCAGATGGCACTCAGCTCACACAGCTTCACAACAGAGCTAATAAATCAATTTCTGGTGCAATTATGAGTAATCGCACGTGCTTTAAAGTTTAACACTCTGCTTTACAAGGTGCAGCTTTCCGTAACTTATCTGAGAAGATTGAGTCATTGCACTAATTGTGCTTGGTTTTGTGAAAGGTGACCTAGGTGTGACCTCTAGACATACAGTACACTCCTCCCTCTGTCACTGTGTGTTACAACATGTGCAGGGATTAAAGGCCCAAGCTGCAGCACAGACCAAAATCTTCATACATCCATTAAAGAGGAAACGCTCCGTCAGGTATTCTGCTGACGTACAGCAGTGACAGCCTGATTAACAAAGGGAATCAGTGCTGGACCACCTGTATAGATCGGTATACAATTTATAATCTGGACCCCAAAATAGCGCCACCATTTTAATATCAAGTCATTCGTGGTTTGAAATACTTTCAGCTCTTCATCATGGACTCAAATAACGTTCTGTTTGCCAGCAGCACAGACTTATATGTCAAAATTCTGTATTTTTTATTCCCATGAATCATGTTGTAGAGTTTGCCTCCAGGCTACAATAGACACAAACACCAAAGACAAGTCTGTTGGGCAAACTAAAGAAAAAAGTACCCCTATAGACAATGCAAAAAGGTACCGAAAGAAGAAACTAGGGCTGAATTTTTAAAATAAATAGATAAGTAAACAAATAAATTAATAAAAAGCACAGATACACTGCTTGCAAATTTCTTGGATGCATCAGATTTTTTAAAAGTCTGCCAAGTATGACTATTACTCGCCGAACTACAGTTCACCTAACAGGCTAAAAATCCCTGGTTTGATCCAGGAGCTACCAACTGTCATCTATTGATGACTTTCCTTTAATGGAAGTTTCAATGTATGTTTTCCATAAAACGTTGACCATTTTAAAACTTTTACATTTTCTTCAAATGAGCTCCAAGTTTTTTCCAGGGCTTCCAGGTTACTAGAGGTACAAATGCAATCTAACTGTAAGTTACTGCAGAATATTCACTGTCATTAAATATTAAACACTAGTTGGTGGTGGAGTAACTATGCCGATGTGTACATCTTCTTTGTGTACCTCAAACACTGCCAGCTAAACTGAGCAGACCAAGCTAATAAAGGTTAAGCTATGTTTACTTTAACAAAAATGACTGAATATGATTAGATGATTGGTGCATTTCAATATGAAAGGCATAATTAAAACACCAATTAGCCAAAAACCTTATACAATTTTCTTAATCTTTTAAATGAGAGTTAAACCAATGTGTCCAGAAAAAAAAATCTTTTGGTATATTTTCAAAGGGCTGTTATTGAGTAAATGTGACTGAGCAGTGAGGACAAAGACAGGAAAATCCGTTAGTATCCATAGCGATAAATATTAAATGAATTTGCGTTACGTGCTCCCGAAACAGTAAAGAGAGGATAAAGATGAGGATGTAGGTCACTTCTGGCTGTGAACATGGCTTACACTCCGTTGTTATCGTAACCAAAACAACTGGACGTGCTCTACTGATGACCTCATCAAGGTTCAGTCACATAAACACTCCTGTTTAGATTAAGCATCAAAGAGCTGCCACAAAGACAGAGTACCTGGCAGAGGTCCTGAACTGTGGGCTTGTTGTTGGAACAGAGAGAGCAGAGTGAGGTCAATAACTAACTTCAAAAAGCTGACAATGTTCCCACAGAGCAAGCAGGTGGTGCTCACATTATAGGTTTAATAAAGCCCGAAATGCTGCCAAATCCAAGACGTGATATGATATAAGTCTGAACTTGTCTGAACTTGAAACTTCACATTAAAGGTAAGGTAATGATTTTTCACTATAAAGTGAACAGTATGCTTTAGGGTGCTGTAACTGCTTCTTCAAAGTAAGCCTCTCCTTCTTCTCTGAAGCAAATTATATATATAAACCAAACAGTAACAGCATTACCACTGACTACATAACTTTGTGCATGTCCACCAAAAACATCTGTGAGTACTGAGCCATGGTCCTCTGTTGGGTGCATGGTGGGGCCTCCATTGATTTCACTTATTCCCGTGCATCAAGCATATGTATGACCCGATAGGGATTGTAGAGTTTGGAGGCGGGGTCAATTTGAGCTCATTCTTGTATTCTTTAAACCATTCTGGGTGGGATGGGTTGTGGGGGCTCAGTGTCCTGCTGGGAAGTCCTGCACTATCAGTCAGGGAGTACAGCTGCCATGAGGAGATATGCTTGACGAATATTTAGGTGGGAGGTAAATGCCAAAATAACATTGACATCCATGACGTGACCAACGGTTTCTCAGCAGAATGGTGCATTGTAATACTTAGTGTTATTTTTTTAAGCTACCAATAGTCTGATTGTTTTTTCTGATCACACTAAACTGAAATGGTAACTTTTTTCTGAATGTCTAACTATTTGATAGGCAAAACGATATATCATGCTTGAGAAAGTGAAACAAGTTTAAATAAATTATTTTGCTGAACATTTTACTTAAAATGTTATTTGAAATTTTGAATTCAAGTAAAAAGTCAAAAGTAGTCCAGTAACAAAAGTTACAATGTTACATTTTTAATGGTAAGGTATGTCCAAAGCAACAATTCTTTACTTTAAAGCAGGGGTCTGAAAATATAATGCAAGTTAGCTTTTTGTTAGGGCGGATTTGCTTGTTGTTGAGTAAAATGTTAAAATAAGTTCTTTAAAAAGCAAAAAATGAGCAATATATAGAATATATAAATATATATAAATATATAAAATGCTTTCAAGACAATAAAAAAAAAAAAAAAAACCTCACAATTTCTGAAATATTTGTGGGTGTTTTCTTGTTTGTCTGGTTTTTTGTACTAAGGTGGCCCTCCAATGAGATGAGAAAAAAGTAATCAGAATAGTCAACTAGACTAAAAGTTACCAAGATACTAAGAAAACAGTCAAAACATTGTTATACAATGACTATAAAAATATTAAGTGTAAATAAAAGAGCTACATGAAGGCATTAATCATATTTCTTGATTATCAAATATCATTTTAAATTTAGCTGAAATTAGTAAAAGGTTCTTTGCCACACACATATACACATGTTGTCAGATTGGTTTGCAGAGTGTGGCCAAGGCTAATATGTATTAATGTGGTTATT